>NC_044009.1:28975504-30361337 GCF_900496995.4 Aquila chrysaetos chrysaetos | reverse complement strand
ATAGTCATTACAGTCAATATGTGTTTCAAAAACCCAAGAAAAGAATAGGATGGGGTTATTCCTGGCCAGTGTTTGGAAAGATGAAAAAGAAGTAACAGGAAGATGTTTCACAGCTTTTTCAGAACCACAACTCAAAGGAATCATTATAAAGTGAAGAAGTAAAGGCCAGTGTCGCCGCCTTGCACAGAAGGATCTAAAAAGTTTTTGTATTTTCTATCTCTGATTTCATTACTCCTAATAACTCGTTTCCTGATGGAAGGTAAAGAGGCACCTGAAATATAGATTTGAGTCCTTTTAGTTAAACCTTTATCCTTTTGTCATAGCGGGTTTTTTTCTTCTGTAGTTCCATTCATCTGCTCTACTGGAACTTTCAGTCGCACAGTGTTAAAATATGGCTGTTCTAAGCTAATATGCATTAACTTTTTAAAACCTGTTTTATACATAACCTATTGTATTAATATAAAACGTTAAGGCCATTTTTTCGTTTCCTGGGAATGGCCCATTACATTGTGAGCAATCTACTCTTGCTTTTTTAGAAAAGACTTTGAACTCAATACAAAAGGAAAATATAATCATGTACAACTATAAAGACTGCTTTTTTCCCTTTTGTGCAGTGTAACAGAGGTGGATGAGTAGCATGGTAATGAAGAGATGGACCGTCTTTATTAGGAGGCTTGGTGAAAGGGTTCTTTTCAGAACTTCAACTTTTCTTATCTTCTTAGTTTTCATGACGTCTATTCGGACTCTTTCCTTTTCTTGACTTTCTTTTAAATATGTGTAACAGACTGGCAAAGCCAAGCCAGTTCATCCTTCTTTCCAAAGAAGGCTAGATACAAAGTCTAGTAGTTTAGATACTTCTGTAGGAGTTTTTCATATATTTAGAGATGTGTTGCTGTTTGCATTGCTTAGGAACTAGTCACATGTATATCTCACAGTCATTCTTTAATTTCTCTAAGAACAAACACAACAAACCCCTTGCTATGATGTTTTTATACTGAGTTAAAGGAGGCTAATGATATAGGAAGTTTCTTTGAGTAACAAAATAGGACTAGAAATACCACTTAACCCTCTGCCCTAGAAATTGGTTAATATAGTAGATTTGTAGAGGACTATTTGATGACCTCTCGCCCTCTTCTACAATGTGTTCTACAACCCTTTTTGATATTTCTCTGCTCCTCCTCCATGCTCCCTATTTTTCTGGTGTTCCTCCCACTCCTTCTGCTTCAGTATTCTTTGTTATATAGACAGTTCACTTTTAATCTTACTCAGTTAAGGAATTCCACTACAATAAAAGGAAATGGCCGTGTGATTGCAAAAACTTCAGTCCGGGCGGTAGAACAAATGAAAACTACCTTCCATACTGCCATTCTGGTGTGGGGGATGTATTCCATCATCACTGTCTTGAGCTCTGAGGAAGGGACCTCAAAAATAACAATGAAGAAACAGGAAACATTATTTATTATCTGAGGCTGGAAAACTGTAACCTTAGTTTGTTGAATGGTATTTGCTTATTACAATATTATAAAGAATATCACAGATATATGGTGTGTGTAATTATATTACAGTCCTCTGTTAAGGACCACTATTGTTGCATTGCTCAGAGTGGAATATTCAGTTCAGGAGTGTTGCTATTTAGCATGTGTACATCTTCAGTGCACTAACCTATTAATAAATCTTGGTCTTGAAAGAATATGGCTTTTATACAAAGAATACAGAGCAAAATTAAAGTATAAATAAGAAATTATGAATTGTGTAGACTTAAGAGGCTGAAGGATACAAATAACATCATAGCAAAGTTGATTCCAGTTAGATCTTATGTCATAAGCATCTCAGAATAATGAATATGATTAGTTTGGTTCAATAGATGATGTGTTCCAAAGAAACCAGCTACCTACTTTGTAAAAGGTTTCCAAGGCAGCTATCCCCACTGTATAGAAATAGCATGAAAAGGTGATTTAAGGCCTCTGTTGTAACAGGTGAAAAAAAGGGAGAATTCATAGAAGTGTGAATCAATAAGGGGTATTTTGATATGAGTCATCTAGAACGTGCTTTGAGAAAGAAGTTGGACTAGATGATCTCCAGAGGTCCTTCCAACCCCAGTGATTCTGTGACTCTGTGAACCATAATGTTGTTCTGCATATAAACTAAATCAATGGTCATGTTGTCTTTATATTTGGCCATTTACAGGAATTTACCCAGAACAAACAACTTAAGAGTGTGTGTGTATGTATATATTTCAGCAATAGCATTACCATCCCAGGAAATTATACCCCCAAAACTGACATTAATTGCACGCTTATGAAATCAACCAATACAAAGTGATTTACACAGATATTTAAGAATTTCTTTATATGCGTATGGAAATCTCCTGTCATCACTGGCAATAAGTCTGTTTTTAGCTTTTCGTCAGAAGATTATTTAAGAGCTGGTTGTTGTTATTTAAATTAATTGGCTAGCAGTGGATTAAATTAGATAAAAGAAAGACAATTAAAACAATTTTAGTTTTGTTTTTAGTTTTAACCCAGAATGTTTACTATAATTTGCTTTTTGTAACATGGATTTGTTTTCAGGATGAAAAATATTTCTCCAAAAGAAATTAATTAATTATAAAGCAGACATTTTTTGCCAAGCCTTATGAATTGTTTAGGTGATCTTCATTGTTTAAAATTATCTTTAGATATAAGCACTATGTGTAGTTAAAATAGCATTTTTCCAGGAAATTTGAATTTTTTTTATTGGAAACTAATTTTTCATGGAAATATACCAAGTGTTGAATTTCTAGGCAAGTGTTGATTTTTTTTTGACATTTGAATTCAGGATACATATCTAGAGGTACTTTCTGTTTCCTTTGGTGTCTTCAGCTATATATAGCTCAGAGATGTAAAACTGTTCCATACCTGATGATGGTTGAGAAACAACAGAATGTAACTTGTGCACAACTATCATATATGCTCACAATAGTGTAACAAGTCCTGATGTGGTTTATTTTGAACTGCTTACAAGATGTATAAAATCATCTTTCCTTGGCTGCCAGTTGCCACTCTATTCTTCTTTCTTAAGCATAATAAGTATATTACTGTGTAGAAGGGATTAACTTTTTGCAAGTACTTGCCTGGTATAAGGCTTTTCAGGTGATTGTGAAAACTCTTCAGACCATTTTATTATACTGATATGATAATTTTCATGTCATTTAAAAAGGAATATATACATTTAGATGGAGTTTTTTTCCAAGTTTCAGATTATTAATCTCTCATTGAGATGCAGGTGTGTTGATGAAGAGTTGTCTGGAAGGTAAAGCAAAATCTTTTGAATGCTCTGCACAGAATCCCTGTTGTCCTCAAAGGGTTTTCATTCACTGGCTGTAGCCCATGCCAAGGAGGTATCAATCTTTTTGTTAATATTTCATTTGGTAGGAGAAAGGCATAAAGACAATTTGCATCATCTCTCCAAGTGCTGTAGCATCTTTTCTAAGGGGTCAATTATATGAAAAGTTTCTCAGCCTTACTGCATTTATTACATATCTTCTAGGTCAAGTGGTATGAATTCCTTTGTACAGAAATGAATTTGAAACTTGGAGTTGAGCAAGAAGTGTTGCAACCATCAGAATATTGGTATACCGTGAAGTATATGAAAACAGCCTTGTTTTAGTTTGTTGGTCTGGTGAATTGCACCTGTACTATCTCAACTTGCAATACAAGCAAATACAATGTGTCTTAGATCTATTCATGTACATTTAAAAACATTAACTCTGTCAGTTCAAATGAACTTCAATAAGAGCTGTTCAGGTCTAGGTAGCCCATTAGGACAATTACGGTTAAGGTCTATTGGTTTCTGCAGCATGCAGCCAGCTTCAGGTCCATCTGCCTTTTGCTCCTTATAGTAAGCATTGATGACACAATAAGAAAGTCCCCACGTACTTTGTACTAGTCTAAACAAGACTGATGGTGGCTATATTGCATATTCAGAAGGTAAGCTGCCTGAAAAGAAAGTGCATGGGCACGTTTCTTTTGCTTAGAGAAATGTCTGTGCTTCTGGGAATATGCACATAACACACTACAAAATGTTGAGCCTAGCCACACCCACTGTAACACAGTGATCTCCCTTCTAGCAGCAGTAGAGATAAAATAGGATATGATCTTTTACAAAATTACTTTAGCCATCATAGTATTTCTGTAGTGTCTGTCGTTGCAATCTCATGCACATCCAGTTACTTACTAGAGGAAAACTCATCTCCCTAATGAAACACAGTGTGTGCAGACTTTCTGTCTTTTAACTTGTAGAGATAATAAAACATAAATTTCTCCTGTGTCTTTAATGCAATAAAAGCATCAGGTTAGGCTGAAGCACTAGGACATGGCTGAGTGCAGTAGTCAGTTCTTAGTTTAAATGGTTGCTAGTTCTTGCCTACAACTGACCACATTGGTCCTTTCTGGCTAGCCTAAAAGATTGTGAGAGTACAGCAACTGGCCCAGGAACTGGGCCCAGGAACTTTACAGGAACGGCAATTTTGATTTTGGCTAAACAGACCCAGTGAGGGTTCAGCAATACATTGTGCTTTACCTACACAGATGATTCACCACCCTCCAAACAAGTGTGACTCAACCTTCAGCACCACATCAGTGCTGTCTGAAGGCATCAGTTCCCAGTGCTCAGATTCTGGACCAAGAGGTGAAAGGGGCCTTCTGACAGTATGTTCTCATTGGTGGCGAACGTACCCCAAGTACTGCTTGTATGCTGTGCAGCTGGTTGGGCTTGCACAGCACATCTGTTCCGCTAAGCTGCACGTGTGCATGCAAAGACCTCAAATTTTACTCCCCTCTAAAACAGTACATTTAAGTTTTTCAACATCTGTTATCAAAAAGCTGGGTAAAATAAGAAAAGGGATCAAACACAAAGGAAAATGTGTAGATTTCCAGATGAGAGGGGCTGAAAATCTGGGACTGAGTAGCTTTATAAAGATGGGCAAACATGTAATGAGAGATATAAAAAATAGGAAGATACATTTGCTACTTTCAATTACTACTTCTCCCAATCCAAGGTCAGAGCAGAGGTGAAACAGAGAAGCACCACATATTTAAAACCTAACTTTAAAGATGATGAAATATATTTTAGATGCAATGTATAAATAAATTGAATCATTCACTAGTACAAGATATCTGCAAAGCCAATAGATTAGCGGGACTGAACAATAGAATAATTAATTTTTAAAGTATAATAAGAACAGCCACAATTATTTTGGACAAGATATAAATAAATGGCAATGTAAATATTAACTGATTGGGCCAGAAAGAGAAATTATCTAGAATAAGGTACTTTGTTATTGTCCTCTGTAGGGTTTCCTTGCATTTCCTCTGAAATACCTAGTACTTGCTGCTGTGAGAGGCTGAATGATGGGCTGGACAAAGCAATGATTCAATGAAAAGTGACAAATGTAATGTTTCTGTTCCAGAAGAATCACTAACCAGGCTAATTCCTGCATGCTATTTTTGCATTTTCCTCTGAGACTATTGACAAAAGTTATTCCTTCTGGCAAATGTCTCTTTACTTATGGTTTAGCATTCAAGAACTTAGAAGGAAATGCATTGACTGTGTATTTTTCTTCAGCCACACATGGGTCATCTCATAGACTATAGATGAAAATGGTTACTACCCAGACTAGTGTTGGCCTCATGACACACTGGTACATGACATGCCCTTCTAGTAATTCCCAAGGAACACGGCCCGTTCTGGAGGGGCTCTTCAATCCACGTGGAGGGCATGAGAGGAGGAAGAGATGAATCGGACTAAATGGCACAGGTAGTTGAACTGCCAAATTCATGCATAGTACCTCATGGATTTTTGTGGTTGAGAAAAACAGCAAGACTTTTCTGATAGTGACTTGTTTCATTTTCTTTATCTCAGTTACAGTGGTAAGTATCCAAATATGGAAATAAGGTTAAATTTGGCTCAGCTTCTGAAAATTTGACTTTGAATTTATGCTTTAAAGTGCAGCTGCAGTGTCGCTGTGAAATATGCTGCTACAACTGTACATCTATAGTGAAGGAAAAAAAGCATTTTAGAATTTAGTGAAAGATAAAGCTACTGGCTGAAGAGTGGCAGGCTGCTGTAGCAGCATTTTTTTGTGCTAAGCTCTTGCTTGCTCTCGTTAAGTAGTCTGGTCACAGCCTTTTAAATAAATTCAGAAATATTTCATTTGAAATATAGGCTTAGGTAAGCCATGGATTTAATCACTGTAATGATAGGATTTTGCAACTAATTTGGATTTTCATTTTTAGCTGAATGTAATACTATTTTATGAACATATATATTTCACAAAGATTCCCTCAGACACTTGTAATAAATTAATTTATAGCTACTTGCTTACACACAATAAATAAACCACTGGTTTATTTTTATGGACAATCTGTACAAACTTTGTGTAATGTTGAACAATGGCAAGAGATTAAAAAAACAGAAAAAAAATGAATATGATCTGTTATTATTCTTCCCTTTTTTAACCCTTATTTGAGGAGTTAAGTTATTCTATTCCATATAGGGTAATTGCAAAGCCTGGATTAATGCACTATATTTATTGCTTTTTTAATATGAAGTCTACTGCAGATGGTACTACGTTATACATATAATGGCACTTTGTCTTTTTTTTTTTCAGCCATGATGCCTGTGCAGTATTCTTTCCCATTCTAATTGTTGGACTAAAAATTAATGTGAGTGTGTATGCTCAGCTTGAGGTTTCAGATCCCCAGAACTCTGGAGGACCAGAAAACCTGTTCTCATTGCTGATGATTGAGCTAAATGTACTGCATGACATAAGTAAACCAAACCAGATATGAATATAACTGGCAGGTAGTAGTACTGTTTTTATTTACTGGTATGCTGACTCTCAATGTGAGTTTCTGGTTTTAATGAGGAAATAGGGAAACAGTTTGTGTCAAGAGTAGAAATTTTTTTTTTACTGCTGTTTCTTGTAAAGAACAACAGAAAACTCCTGGCTTTCAAAACAGTTCAGTGTGTTACTTGTGTTGGGTACGGTATTGCTGTCATGCTCAGACAGGAATTGTCTCACCTTCTTTCTTTTCCTCTTTCCTGTAGCTTGTATGTGTCATCTGAGCTGAATTACCGAAAACATGTAACACACTTTAAAGTGTGATTAGAAATCGTAGAAATTGCCTTTCCTTTGGGAAAATAGCCTTGTTTAGCATGAATATAATAAAAGAACATGTTAAAGGTAGCCATTTCTCATGGTGTATTTAGACAAGGGCTCTTCCTGCTGTCTTTAGAGATCACTGATCATCAGAAGAGCCATTCATGATAATATTATGTGTACAGAAAAACACTTCATGCTTTGGAATTGAACTTATAAAGCATTTTAAGCACATCTTTTGTTAGTAATTTTCTCAGTCTCAGCATTAGTACATGTGTAATGAACATGTGTAATGAACAGTATTAGTATTTTGATACCCCATGACCTTGTATGTTAGTGGTGTTTTGTGAGTGGGAAGAAAAGTTAAAGCTAGTGTAGTTAGTATTTAGAGTTCCTGCTTTCTTTTATACACCCACACAACTGGAAATATTCCATAACTTTAAAAGCAAATCTGAGGTCAAGAAAAAGTCAGTTTTAGTGTTGTTATGTTCTGGTTCCAACAGTTCTGTATTAAAATCGTTTGCTTTAAAACTGTATTTTTGCAGAGGGGAAGTACTGTTATTGAATTTTTTAAATTGTTGTTCACTTTATCGATCAAGGTTATTGGAGGTGAGGGAAAAGCCTAATGAACGGATTAAAAAAATAGAATAGGGAAAGAAAAGGGAAATAACTATGGGCTATGGTGATAGCATGAAACTCCTAGTGGCCCTCAATTTGGATACATACTGTAAATAAGTGAAGTAGTAGACAATCAGTACGAAGAAATCCATATAAGGCAACGGTAATTAAGACATTAAACCATAAACACAATAGCTGATCCAATTTTCAAGCACTGAGTTATTTATTTCATAACAACTTTGTTTTTACTTGCTTGTTATAATATATATAACTACATCATATAAATATAACCTGAGAGATGCAAATTTCAGTAGTGTGACCTATTGCCTCTCCAAGGCAAATCCAAAAGATCCATTTGAAAACCTTGTATTTGAGTGATTAAACAAAAAAGGATTATCAGAGATTGATGCCTAAACTGTGTAAAACCTTGGGCTGAAAGGAAACTAATACAAACTGAATGTGAACAGAACCAGAATCTGTCCATTCAGACACGTACCATCAGGAAATTTCACAACTTGTGAGGGAGGTTCACATCTTAGCATGCTATCGCTCTTCTCAACGAATTATGGACTCGTAGATCTGGTAGAAACCTCCAGAAGTCACCTAGCCCATCCTCCTGCCCTGTAATGGGATCAGTTACAGTTCTAACATTCCTGATAGACTTTTACCTTATTTCTTGCTAAAAAACTTTGATAACAGGCAACCTGTAATCTCTCCAGGCAATCTATTCCAGTCTTTCAGTACATGCACTGTTAGATTCCCTCACCCACCTCCAATGTCTAATTTTAAACTTTGTTCCAGTTTATTACTTCTTGACCTGTGCAAAGTAGACAAGGAAAAGACTTAATATTATTCTCCTCTTTACAATGGCCTTTTATATACTGGAAGATTGCTACCATGTTGCCTCTAGTCCTCTCACACTGAAACCTTTCTGAAATACAGTGCCCAAAATCAGACATGGTGCTTTAGCTGTGGCCTAAGCAACGCAGAGCAGAGCAGAGGGATTATTTCTTGTGCCCTGCAGGTTATTCTCCTGTTTATGCATCTCAAGATCATGTTGCTGTTTTGCTTTTTTTGCTTGTTGAAAGCTTTCCTTTTTTGTTTTGCTACAGTGTGTTCAGATGTAGAAAGATTTTTTTCCTAATGCATGCTAGATGATGTATGTTCCCAGGACAAATGTCAGTTATTTTTAAAATATGTCAAAAACAAATTCTGACTCTAATTTTAACCTTCTACATGCTGATTGTGAGCAGCACTACATGACTTGCCAAAGATTCCAGCTGCCTTTTTTTGCCATTTTCCAAGCAATGCAAACACACAAAATGTTCTGATCTGGCAGCCAGACCCTGAATGCTAATGTGTAGAACAAAGTGTATTATATTTATTTATTGTAAAGAATAACTGTGTGTGGGCATATGTATTTATATATACTTGGACATAGGCTTCTGCATGGGTACACACACACACACAGGGATATTTTGTTGTATTACATCCTATGGGATAAGAAAAGCAGAGGAAGTGCAAAGGTGCTGGAGCTTGGCTGGTCTGTCTTATGGTACTCTGCTTAGGCTCCATTTTCCATTTGTTTTGGTGGATTCTGCTCAATGCCTTTTACTTTAAGCAGCAGGAAGTCAACACTACATATTTAGTTCAGCCAGAAATAAATCTGAATTTTAAAGTCTTTGAACTCTAACCCCTCAGTTGGATGGTTCTAAGAAATTCTTGACTGAGTGCCGTTTGTATATGGCTCTATCCACACTGGAACTGTTTTTTAGAATGTTTTTACATCATATTTGCTTTCAAGTTTTCTTGACCCATGTCTCAGAAGAAAAAGTATTTCTTTGTTTAAAAAATGTCATAAACTGTTACTGATTTTCAAGTTATAAAGTAGTTGTTATACAGAACTGTTTAGTTCTGTAAGCAATGTCAATAGATTTAAATGTATCATTTTCATCTGAATGCAAAGTGGGTGGAGGTGGCTCAAAGGTTGGTTCAGTCTCAAAGAAAACTGCGTCACAGGCAGTTGAGTCCTACCCAGCTGTTCCTAAAGTTGATGGAAAAAGTTATCTGTATCCACACAGAGACTTCTAAATTTCTGTCGTACATACATAGACATCAATATCTATGTGGGACTTTTGAAATCAGCTGAACTCCAGAAAGAGAGACCATACTTGTTTGGAATACATTGGCGTAGCAGGGGTTTACCTATATTTTATATATATATACAAAAATGCTAGCCTTCACTAGGTGCTACAAAGGTAGATGTTATTTCTCTTCAAGGATTTCCTAAAAATCTTTATATGCAAACTTTCTGATGGACCAGAACTCACTTGTGATGAACTAATCATGTAGTACTTTGCAATGTCAAACATTTTTAACATTTGATGCATTTTCAAGTATTTCTGGAAGCACAAAATGGAGTACCAGTGTGTTTTTGGCATTTAGTAGTAGTAACCTGGAGCTATAGGATGGGAGTGGATTACTTTAAAAGAAATCTGGGTAACTGCTCATGAAAACGTTCCTCCAGGAAGGAATGCAAAGACAACTTCGAGAGGGCTTAGAAATCCATTCGGCTTGTCTGCTGGGAGACTTGGCTGCTCATCAGTCTCTCTTTTATACTGCTCGTTCTGAGTAATGTGTTCGATTCTAGTCATGTAAAAACAACTCCCTTTGTATATTTCCATGAGATCAGTACAGATGCATTCTTATCGTTCAGTGAAGTTTGTTTGACAGTCTGTTGAAAATGTAATTGCTGAATCATCACTGCCTGTCCATTATGAGTAAATCCCTCTTACCTTTTGAACAACATGACTCATTTTGAAGGATACAAAAGGTATTTATTATTGTTATCACTTCTTGGCCTAAGCGGTTATCCAGTTTGAGATCCTACAAACTGTTTCTGTTGGAAAAGAAGCTCATGTTAAAAGCAGGGGATCTCTGTACAGAGCTGCACTGAAGAATGTATGAAGATCTGATTTTATGCTTATAGGAGGATCTGAACAACAAGAAGCAAATTCTTTTGCTTGTAGTATCACCAGGTTTCAGCACAAAATGCATGGAAGTTTTTCTAGCAACCATTCTCCTAGAGCTATTTCAGGCTATATTTCATGTTTTCTTACTCTTTTTTTCCTACTTCTTGTGTTTCTCTTGTTTCTTCCTTATATAAAGGTTAGATAGATATTTCCCCAAATAGCCTCTTCCCAGTACATTTCAATTCACTGCAGTCTCACATGTACCTCTGGAGTGATTATACATGCTTGCACTGTGACTTGAAGCCTCTCTTGTTTAATTTATCTACAAGACATTTGTTTCAATAGCCTAATTGAACTTAACCCATGCAATTATTATTCTGTAGCAGCTTGGAAGAAAAGAGCATGGTGCCTGTGAATATCACCTGGACCGCCAGCTCAGATTTAACATTATGAAAATTCAGTCTCTTTTTCTTCTATTTCAGATGTTCTGCCTTGTCTCTCTGTCCAGACCAGCAACCTTGCTATCATATCAGGTTCTTTTTGTCCTATGTCCAGGTTATGGATTTGTCTGACAAGTCTATGAATTGCCTCTTTTCTGTGCACTGACCACTTTGTCTGTATAATCCCTTACAAAATGTACTTTGGAAAGCATATCAGTTCTGGACTCCAAAAGAAAGTAAGTGTGGAAAGGAGGAAAATTATGCTGCCATGAGACTGCTTCTTCAGACAATATGGAGTATACAATGCTTCAACTGAGCTATAGTTCTCTGTGTTTCACACTGCTCAAATTACATGATGGGGGAGTTCATGTCAGGCCAAAAATTAGAAATTAATGTCTGCAAAACCAAAGATGTTGTGCAGATCTGACTGGTCAACCTCTCTTCTTTATGTCTATTCTGGCAGAATCAAGGAGATGACCTGTGCATAAGCCTAGGTGTTTCACAGTCATACTGCTGGCTGATGAGTACATGTACAAAGTGTTAAAATGGTAGTTTTGTGTGGTATCCTGAGATAAGAAACCACCTTCTGTACACTGGGCCTTTTGAGTGAACACCTGGAAGTCTTGAGAGCCAATCTCCAGCTTTCCCCCATTCCCTCCCTGTACTACCTCTCACAGTTTCCTCCCTCCAGTTTTTTACTTGCACCACCACTCACCTCTTCTCTTTTCCTTTTCCTACTCTCTTCCCCCTGCTTAGATCCCAGCTAATGGGTAAACAATTGCCTTAACTAACTCTCTCTGTGGTCTGGCCCTATCTCCTCCCCAAGTCTCTAAGCTTTAATTACTGTCACAATCTTTGGCTCTATCATAAATAATCTCTAAAGCATCCAAGTCATCCCTCGCTCTTTTCTTCTTACCCTGTATCACACAACTCTCACTAGCACATATGTGCTTCAATCCTCTGCCCCACTCATTGTGTGTGGGCCCTCATTTCACTTACCAGGCGGCAGAAAGGTGGTCTAAAGGGGGCCAAGTTTGGATACCCTTGCTTTTATCCCCTGGTGGGCTGGAAGGCTAGGACCTGATTGTGGGAATCATGAGGCAGAGGAGTACACAGTACTCATATTGCAAGATGAGACAGTTTGGCCAGACAGTGGCAGTTTCCTCTCATTTCAGGCCATGACTCAGACTAAGCCAGAATTGCAGAATGTGTGATGGAAATTGCAAACTGTATGGCTACAGGCCAGTTAAATCTGTAACTTGGTCAGTGAGAGCGCCCCACCTGCCTAAGGCAGATGATACATTCTTTGCAAGGACCTTCTGTGTTTTGTATGATAATGAGAATCAGCCAGAATCAGAAAAAAATAAAATATATGCTTTTCTAAACAGTCCCTAAACCACAAATTCCTGGCACTATTGGGGTCCTGCTGGACAGTGTTACTTACTATTTTTCAGACAGAAAAAACCTACTGTTTTTCAGTAAATGGATGTTGAAACCCATATAAAATGTTGTTGATCACTCTGTTTTTTATTTTATATTCCCAATCCGGTAGCCTGTATTTCTAGCAGAGGTAAATCCCATTGTCAGTGGAATTTTCACCTGAGGAAGGATTTTGTAATAGTGGTTTTTGCAAGGCACATTTGTAGCAAACAAATGCCGACCATTCCTCTTCTCTACTGCAGGGTAATTGTGTTACAGTGAAAGGCTTTTAACTACGAATCTGACTGAATTGCTCAACCCCCCTAGGAGACATTCCTGAAACATGAATTTCAGTCTGGCATGCTGGACACACTGTTCCTGCAGCTGCTGCTATTGCTGACCAGATCCTCTGTAGGAAGAGAGCATTTTTAAGACAGTAGGGGCAAGGCAATCCTGAGAGAGTGTAGGAGAGAATGGTGCTGCTTCGGAGCCTGAATGGCGTTGATTAAAAGCTTCACCATAGATTTTAAAAGTGGTACAAGAAGTAGCAATTTTATACACAAAACACCCATCTACGTAATAAGAGTTACTGACTGTCATTCTGCTGTCAGCCTTCTAACTGCTTCACTGTTCTGTTAATCAGAGTAATAGAATAAAAAAAGGATGCACATTTTAATTTTTCAGGTTAATTTCAAACCCCAAATCAATTAAATTCCATCATGTACTATGCTACTAACAGCAATGATCAACTGTGCATCAAAGATTGCCTTTTCTCAACAGTCTGGTTCATATATCTATTTAATGCATGTAAGCATGAAAAGGTGCTTATTACAGAGTACCTGTCATAATGTTGATTTATTCTTACAAAAGCATGGTGTTGCCACTAAGCTCCTGGAACCTTTTGCTTTTCATCTTGATGCCCTGCCCAAAAGAAATGAAGATGCCCTGTTGCAGTTCTAATTTTGTATTTGATTGTATAAAATTTTATCATCTGTGTATCAGCATGTTTGTGTGATTAATCTTTTCTTCTGTTCAGGAAGAGGTAGGTGCAAACCTAAACAAAGCAATGGGAGACAGGATACTTATAATAAAGTGACTCATCTCTCTTCGGTCAGTGGACTGAGGTGAAAAACAAAAGGTTTCTGAAGCCTCACGACACACACAACCACTATCCTCCTTCTCTGAGGGTATTTCAAAGAAGAGTAATATATGAGAAAATCCCTAAAACTGTTTAACAGCATCTTTCACATGATCAACTATAAGTGCACTCAGGGCTGAATATTGTTCTGATAAGCAAAACATTCTAATGCACAGGATTTTAAGGTTGCTCTGGAAGATAAATGGATGGGCAGAGGCAGTTTCAGGACACTTACCCACTGTTGCAAGGTCACAAAGTCCTGGAAGATGTAACGGTTCATCCGTTCATCCATGCTCACAGGAACATAGGTGGTACAACAGCCTGAAAGAGAGAAAATGGGCAAAATGACAGTTTCAAACTGGAAGTCTGCAACAAAAGTATTTGAAATATAGGATAATAAGGGATCAGGCTATGGAGCCAGGGGCATGGGAAATACTCTGAATGAAGGAAACTCATGACACATTTATTCTTTATGGTTAGACTGGGATCAAGAGAGTTCTTTACAGCTTTTGGGGGGCTGTTATAAATGTAATGGGCTTTGTTCTGGTGCTGTAACTCAGGGAGGACTCCCATCTATCATACTTGCAAGAAAGTATAAATGTGTTTAAATATGCATATAGTCTATTAAGGCATTTTTATTTTGTCATTTCCTCTGAGAATAAATTCATACTTTATTTGCTGTTTATTTTAAAAGATCCTTCAAGAACATAGCATAAGTCCTATGAAAAGCTGCTTTTGTCCATTCAGATTTGGACTCTTTCAGATTTGTATGGTAATAAACAGCTGTCATTACTGGGGTACTGGATGTGATCTCAAGGTGTGCATTGTAACTGCATCCTCATTCATCTCGGGGGTGAGACCTGAGCAGTGTTTCTCCCCAGAGCTCTAACTTTCATGAACAGAAAACCCTTAGCATGTGGACCAAAAAGTAGCATTAAGTGGTCCAAACATGTCTCAAATGCAGATGATGGGGACCCAGATCATGTGAAATGTTGCTGTCTATACCTGCCAGGTATGTACAAGCTGTAAATGTATTTTCAGATCCCACATGGTAAGAGCTCCAGAATGAAAAAAAAAAAAAAATCTGTTCAGGTCTGAACACCTAGAAGACATTTGGCTTTAAAAGTTAGATTTTGAAAAGAAGTAGGAACTTCTGAAACTCTTTATTGATTGGTCTGATAGATAAGAAAAGCTGAAAAATGTTTTGCTGCATCTCCCTTGCTCTCTTTCAAAAAGGGCTCAGGATATCAAGTATCCAGGTTCTGGGCTGTATCAGGAAATCTGCCAGATCTCACGTTTCTTCTGCTTTCAAGCCTACTAGGAGTGATACCTACTTTTCTCAAGTTTGTTGAATGACACAGGTACAGGTTTGCAGGGACACAAAGAACATTCTGGCTTATGGGATTATTTGTAACCTAAACGTAGCTCTTGGTTGAGGTAGGAGGAAGAGAGCTTTTATTGGCCTGAAAACAAGTCTCCAAAAAGATGCTGGACTGCAACCAAGGAGGAGGACAACAGCCTGAGGACAACACTAGGCTTATAATTCTTTTATTTCTCATTTGCACGGTTTACAATTCTGAAAGCTCCTTGTCTTGTTGGCAGGTCTCTTTCCGAGCTCAGCCAAGAAACAGCCTATTTAGTTTGCTTTTGTTGAAGCCCTTTTTGCCTATAATAACATTTAGGGGGATATTGGCTCGTAAAGGTAGATCTGACCTCTTTAGAAACCATCATGTTAGGTATCTGTCTTACAGAGGTACAATGACAAGGATAAGAAGAGCATAGAAAGGAGTTGTCCTCTCCCAAATATAAAAAACCCCTGTAACTGGGAAATCTTATAGTGATATGATGTGTGTAGCCCATACAAATGTGATTAATACATAACAAGGGAAGGGCCTGTGTAAGGTTAATTACTATGCCTGAGGAACAGGCATTATCCAAAACAGAACAGAATAGCTGGATACCACTGGGGCTTTCAGTGAGCTAATCAAAATACATGTAGGTCAGCACTAATGTTGTGAGATTGCTCCCAGGACCCACAATAGCTCAGGTGTCTCATTCTGTTGTCCAGTCTCTTAAATAACTCTTTAAAATAGTTACTACCATTGGTTAAAAAGGGATTTTATTTTTTTTTTTAATAAAAAATGTATTCCTTTTCAGTGAATCCCAGAATGGTACCTTTTTAATGTCTGTGTCAAAATATGAAAATGTAAACCACATTCTTTAGATGGCCAAAATAGATACTTTAAATTTATGTTTTAAAAATTTAGTTATTTTTTGAAATCTGAAACTGTGATAAAAATAACTTGCCCAAGAAGTAATTATAACAGCAAATGAAGGATTTACTTGAACATTTTTTGAATGCTTATTCTGTACCTTGACAATTTGGGAAAAGAGATACAGTACTCTTCACACATATTAAAGTGATGAAGGCAGAGACATTGTCTTTGCTTTCAAAGTGCTCAGCGTATTTTAATAAGATGGTGAAATATAGTTATATGTGTAGGCATATTTCTTTTTCAGTTGAAAATCTTACATGTTTCCATTTGAAAAAGATGAAAAATGTCTACCAGAGCCCCTCAACAATTAAACAGTAGCTGTATATTGCAGATTTTCATATGTGAATATATGTATTTTTCCACACTAGAGCTAAATTGATGTGACACCAGTGAAAAGTAAAACAAACTTTTGTGGTTTTAATGACCTTTTGCTCTTTTTAGATTTAAGGTGCTATTACAGAAAACACCTAACAGGTACAACCCTGCAGAATTCCCATAATATTGGTATTATGAAGTTTTCTAACTTGAACTTCGCACATCTTCCAAGGCAGCAACTCACAAAGTTGGTAACTTCATTTCTGCTTAAAATTCTGGGCTCAGAAGTAAATTTCAGGTGCAGCCCCCATATTTTCCGGTGGAGTTGTGAACTTATGATACTCCTTATAAACCCACTGGTGACTAGTAGCTTGAAAAGTATGTTTCACTGTACACTGCTTGCTTGTCTAGAGACAGAAGCTGAAATACTGATGCAGATTGTAGAAATGTATAATTTCATGTGGAATGACTCATGGGATAATTAGCACGGCATTCTCCTGGAACGTGTACTATTGACTGTCTAGATCTCTTTATACTTGAGAGGTGTAGAAAAATTTTGGTTTTTCAGTAAATGCCTACACATATCAGTTGTGTAAACCAGTACATATACCATCCTGCCTTTGAGAAAAGTTGCTTCCTGTATAATGCTAAATGCTCTGTAAGAATTCCTAGCTCAGGACTGAGTTGAACAGTAGCTCCACTACTTTCCTTCATCCACTGAGACCCAGAGAAAGGGGAGAGGGAACAAGATTATTAGGGATGGAGAAACAGCAGGACAAACATTTGCATAACATACTGCCTTAAAGTCACAATAGATGTCCACAGAAGTTCACATTGCCAGTGCTTCTATATCATTGGGAAGAAGTCCTTTTGACCTGGTTCAAGTGATGGGTTACTGCATTAGGCACAGATGTAAGTGTGTATTACTGGGATACTAGCACTGCCATTGCCTGTGAAGGTGTCCTTCTAAATCTCTAAGTAAAAAGCCACTTTCACTATTATAAAGAAAAAATGTAATTGAAAAGCACTTCTTTAATTTATTCCTTATCTTGTTCTCTATATAATCATGTGAAACTATTTTAAGTTTTTGAAAATGTTGTTCCTGGACTCAGCATTATCAAACTTTCTACAATTTTTGTGGTGAGGATTCATATTGGCTTTTTAAATTTTGATACATAACATGTTGCAGATTAGTGAAATAAAACAGCCCAGTAAATCTAGACATTTTAGTTGGGGGGCAAGGGGGAGGCAGACATCAGGTAAATCATGTTTCCAGGTCACGAATAACTGGAGTGGTGTTTCTGTGTTGCTTAGTTACAGTTTCTGTTTAGTTGGCAATGGAGTTCACTGAAAATATTTTAGCTTCTGCTCCTGACAGCTACAAACGTGCATTCACATGTAATCTTATAAGCTCAAATACTGTTAAATGCACGCCTAATATACCTTCTCGAATGTGAGCAATGGATAGCATTGCCAAGTTGCAGAGTCAACACTGAACAGCACAGTCATACTCAGCTAATTACAAAAAGTTTTCACTGGTTGGTCCATTCTGTCAGCCATTAATAGCCTGCCCTGCCATATGCAGAACAAAGTTCAAAAGCAAACATGAAAAATTTGCTAGTCTGTTTGGCAGAAGCTAGGCCATACTAATGGTCTCAGGAGACTGATGCTGACTTTATGCCAATTTCAAATCTCTGCTCAGCCACCCCAGTTTACCAAAAAAGCTACTTTTCCTTCCAGCCACACTGATAAGGGCAACATGCAGAAGCCTGGTATATGACTAATGCTTACCAAGTGTTACAAGGCTTGAACAGAGGGAAATATGAAACCTTGTGACCCTGACTCAGAATAGCCAAACTCCATCTGCTCTGGAGCTTCGAATGGTAAGAACACCTCCGTTTCTTACTGTGGACATGTTTGGAAGTAGAGTACGGAATGGTGATGGTTTCAGTCTTGTTCATTTTAAGCTGCAAAATATTCATGAAAATAATAGAAAAAATATCTATTCTTAACTTTTCTGGGAAGAATTAATCTTAAGAGATCAAGACAATCCTCAGATTTGAAGCTTAAGTGATGTGTTGGATTTAAATGCAGTTAGGAGTCTTAAAGTAACCAGTAGACAAAAGACTTGGTTGTATTGTCAGGTGAAGTAACTTCAGAGTTCAGATAGCTGCAGGAACACAAAATCTAAATGGAGCAAATGGTCCATTTACAACATACAGGCAAAAATGTTTTATTATCATGAAGGGTTGAATGACAAACCATGCATACATGTTGTCAGGACTAAAATATCTTTGGAATTTTAAAAGTTCTTGGGCAGCATTTCACAGCTCAAGGAGCTGCATTCAACACAGTGAAATTCCGTGAGATCCTATGTTGAAAAATAAAGAGGGACTAATCATAGTGTTTAAAATTAGTGGTAGCTTATCTTGAAAGGATCATATGATCACATTTTTATCTGCAAACATAAACAGTGAGAACTACTTAAATATATACAGTTGGTGAACTTCTGGCTGGACAATTATAACAATATTCTCTAACTTTCTTGGAGTATGAATCATCTTTCACACAGTTTTACATGGTAAAATTGTGATCTTATAAGTCATGATAAATTCAGTATTTTTCCTTTTTTTTTTTTTTTTTTTTTTAACACATGACTTTATCCAGCAGGGAAAGCTCAGAAACAGCAACTACAGAATCTCATAAAACTAGAGAAGAAAAGTGAACAGGTACTATAGATTACAGCATATTAATGAGTGGCTGATAGAGTCATGGCAAAATCTGGTATGATCCGTCAGCTGGTATTTGGTGTGGGGAATCATTATAATGGATATATTAAAAACATCAATGAGAAATACCACCGATTCCTCCTTACACAAACTGCATCATCCCAAGTCAGTGTCAGCACTCCTGAAGCCATGTGTTTATACCCACACTAGAAGATGCCTGAAATCTGACATTTTTTCCCTGAAATATCAATATAATGCTTCTTTCACTATCCTGAATACTTAGGTAATTTTAAAACCAAAAAATACTAAAGGATCAGTATGCTGTATAGAAAATACTAGTAACAATTCACTATGATTGTGCAGTTTAAGTTCAATTCAATTGTTTTGTCATTTCTTAATCTGATAGTTGTCAATTTTGTGCATCTTGTTGGCTTCTTTGAAACTACCAACTAGGGAAACCCTAATCATTGCGTACCGTCTTTACAGGATGGGCGCTTCTGGTTGTTGTTAGAGATCACTGTTTTTTTGGTGAGAAATGATTTATTTATTAAGTTAAATAACCTCAATTTCTACAATGCTCACAATCACTGACAAAAAGTAGGTTTACTGTCTGTAGTACCTTTCAGGTTTGGCCCTAATGAAGTGGATAATAGTGTCAGAGACTTCTTGTTACTTTTTAAACCATCACCTTTATAGTGATACAACAATAAAAACTTGAAAAGAAATTACAAAAAGAATAGGAGTAACATCCCTGATCACATAAAGACTTCAGCATATGCATACCGGACTCTCCCACTGAGGGACCAGGGAATTCTCAAATGCTCAAATGCTACAAATGAGTAAAAATTTTCAGAAATGAATATAAAATGTTAATTAGCTTCTGCCTGCTTTTTAAATAATTTTTACAATGATTTGTAGATCCTTTTTGACAACAGCTAGAATGATAAGTAATGTAACAGTCTTTGGCTTAGAATAATCTAGGAATATACCTCTATTGTCCCCCATATTTAAACCAGACAATTATTTCCTAGATCTGTATTTTTCCAGATTCTTTTCCTTGTTTCCATGTTATTTGTGAAAGTGTAGCCTTGCACTGAAAGGCTTTCTAATCCTGATTTTGCAGGCAGGAGAGAAGGTTAGCTTTTTTTCTGATGATTATGAAGTCAGAACATTTCTGGTGACAGCCAAAGCCTCCCTTACCTCCAGCAAGCTATTGTCCAGTGGCTTGTGAGCTGATAGTTGTATCTGTCCTCAAACAAAGTCTGATTTAGTTTTATCTAACTTCTCCAGTCTAAGAAGATTTGCTATTTTTATCAGAAATTGAACAAGCCCAGTTTCATAAATGAAGAAAGTAATTTTCAGATACTTTGTTTTGAAGAGTGTTTCTGGAATTCTTAACGTAAGCTTTTCAACACATTTCTCAGTCAGATGGTCTTTTCATTTCTGGCTTGATACATAGCTGCGCAGTTCACTTAAAAGTATTTATTCCTCTGTCTACTGTCTGGAAAGCTAAATTTAATTATATTCATAGAGTGAAGAATAAAAGCATGGGCCATGCACACTGGTGAATGCAATTCACTTTGCAAATTGTTTTTATGGTAATGTTGGAGAAGGTAGCAGGTATTCACTTCGCAGAGTTAGGAACAGGGAGAACAGTTCTGTTTCTTGCAGTGGAATATTAAACAGCAAAAATATTGAGAATAATAATAATGATGTTTCTACAAAGCACCACTAGGGTCACTTGGCTGATAAGGTCACTTGGCTACACCTCCAAACTAATTCACATTCCGTTCCTTTTTTATTTAATTTATGAGAAATCTAAAAAAGCTGTTGTTAAGATTGCAAAAAAATCCTACTTTGTGCACCATGAGGAGATAAGTGGTTTCAGTTAAAACTAAACTTAGAAAAATAAAAATGCCAAAACCAAAAGGCAATAGTTGAAATTTCTAAACCAAGGCACAGTAAAAATGTAAAGAAAGCAGAAGGAAAGTATTATCAGAAGAGATACAAATCTCATAAGCTTCTTGCACTACAGATGAAGACAAGTGAAGCACAAAAACATTACTTTCAAATCCCTCTTGTGTAGTGTCTTATAATTGAGGTGTCTGCTATGGCATAAAATATTCTTCTGCCAGAAAATGAGCATCATTTTCATAAACTGTACTTTTGAAATAATTGAAAATGTAGAGTACATTAGAGCATAATATTAGTTAATCTGATTTCATGTTGTAGCAGTTGCAAGCACAACAGTATGATTTATATCAAGAACATTAATCCTCTCAGAGTGCTTGTTAATAGTACAAAAATGCTGGCAATTTTTGTACCTACAAAGTGAATGTGTTTGTATTTCTTGTACCCAGCAGCCTTAGGGTGATGGATTACAGATCCCACTCCACTTTCTCCAAAACCCTATGCAAGACAACAATAAGCAATGTTGTCTCTGTGTCCTATGTTCAGGGTTTACAGGATCTACACGGCCACTTCTGCATCACTTCCATGTGGGTAACATTTATATTCCACTCCTACTCCAACCTCACTTGGGTTAATGGCAAAAATTCATGTCCCTGAGAGCTTTTTCTTGGGCTTTTGGCACCATATGGAAGCAGTGCCGCTAGCTTGGCGTGGATCCCATCAGACTGCTGCTGCACACTTGCTTCCCAGAAGAATCTGTATAAAAAAAAAGCTTTCAAGGTTTTCTTCTTCCTGTGCCCCATCCAGCTGTCAGCTTTAAATAATATCTTATGGATAAACATATATGGTCAAAATAAGATATTGTGTACCTGTGTCAGCTAGGAACGTATAACAGGTTTGTGAACATAAGTAGCTCTGGGAAGGAAGGCTGACTGCCTGCTGGAGTGCTTTTTAATACTGAGGCTATTGCACTGACAAAGTACATAGTCAATAGAGGTGGATGCTTCTCACTAAGTATCTCCACTAAATATAACTGTATTAAGTCTTCTAGACTCACCAGTGAGCAAACATAAGAGCCTTACCTTATAAGTAATTAAGGTTATTACTCTAAAGCCACCACTCCACTGCTGCCTAAGTCTGGAACTCGTATGTGCTTGAAGCATTAATACTAAAACCCAAGCATGTCCCCAAAACAAGGCTGTATCATAACATCAGTGTAGGTGCACTTCATCACTGATGATAATACTGTGATATCAAATACTTTCTTTGTAAAGAACAATACCAATAAGCTAATGCCTGAAAATGTTTTGGTAGGAAGTGAGTGTAGCACTGCAGCATTTTTATATTAGTTTGATCTCGCACCATGTTGTCCCTCCTTTCCTTCCTGCTCAATACTATTTTAGCAACATTCAAGGTTTTTAAAAGATCAGGCCAGAAATCAAGAGCCAGAACTTGATTTCCATACTACTCACAAATGGCAGCTGTAGGGCAAACACAAAATGTCAAGTGATCACAATCAGTGCCTTTTTTCCTACTGAAAAGACTTTCCATATTCACATAGGGTAAACTCAAAGGAAAAGCACATAAAAATGCATTTTCTCTTCATAGTGTTCCTTTGGCATGGATAAGAAGTATTTGAAGCACAGCAGATGTGCTTCTGCTATACAATGGAAATGAAGTCTTTTATAACATCTGTTTAAATATTTTTACTTCAATACATATACTGCTGTAATTGGACAGTGGCATGTTATCCTCATGGTCTTCTTTCCCAGAGGGAAAGAAGCCCTACGTTAGTTTGAAATATTTAAATGTTTTACAAGATTATAATAAGATGACACAATATTTCTTGGTTTATTGGGGGCAAAACAAAAAATGCCTTAAAAAAATGAAAGTTGTGTGATGTCTGCTAGCAAATATTAACTGAAGCATTTTTGGTGGATTTGTGTAATGAAAAAAATTTCACTGCCAAAGTGAAATGAGGTGGGTTAGTCAGAGGCAATGTGTGCTTATACAGTGTACATCCCTCAAAACTCAAAAACCTTATCTGAAAACCTAAAATCTTCTGTGTAAGCAAGCCTGAAAAATATCAACAATAGTAGTGAATCAGCACTTTGCTTTTTTAAGTTTTCCTGGGATCATGCTACAACAGAGACAAATGTGTAGTATCTGTATCACTAACACACACTGATTTCACCCTAGAAAATGTATTAGGTTGTGTAAAAGGCATAAAGATAACAAAACTCCCCAAACCTTTTAATTACATTGTTTAGCAACTGTTTTGGCAAAGGGAGGCTAACAAACTACTGCTATTTTGAGGGCCTAAATTACTAAGGATAGCAAGCATAGGTACTTCTATGAACTTCTCTTTTGAGAGCTCTGCTAAGGAGGTAAAGGAAAAGGATGGGCACCATGTGCTTCTAAAAATGTCTAGGGGTGACAATTTTTTGATTAGCACATGGTTCATAAATTGACCAATTTTAGCCCTCGTGCTGGGGCTGTGCCACGTTAACCATCCCTGGGGATGATGACAACATGAGGGCTGTTGGATATTCTGAATATCCAGTGAGGGCTGGAAGCATGCCAAGAAGGTCATCTGAGGGGAATATTGCTGGGCTGTACTGAGATCTAGCCCATACCCATCCTGCTGTGAAGTAAAAGGATCACAGAAAATCCTGGAGTGAACTGTCCCCAGAGATCCTCTTCCATCCTAGCCCTCTGAGGTACCCAGCAGGTTCATTTTTATAGCTCTTAACTGGAGGAAATATTCACATGCAGTAAGGAAAGCTGGCCACTGTTGGTGCTCACAAATGATGTGTATCCGAACAATATTAAAATTGCAAATTCAGGCACTCAAAATCTAGGAAATGACTGGATTAAAATCACCCATGGCCAACTTGTATATGTTTACTGAAGTTATTTGTGATCAGATTCCCCCTTTTTTTCATGAGGATGCTTCTCCAATGCAGTAAACAAATGGATTATGCTTCCCCAATGAACTGTTTTCTGTGTTGCTCATCTTGTGTTTAATGTAATACAGTAGCAGACTTATTGTGACCACAAGGTTAATGATATCTTTATGAGCTTTTCCCTGCGCTCATCACTGTAGAATAAAGGTGCTTTTCAAATATTATTAACTTTCACAACAGTGCTGGGAAATACAGAGGTATCACTGTTATTCCCTCTTTTCAGATGGCTCAGTAGGGTGGACTCAGAGACTTGAGCTCCAGCCTCTGAGAGAGACATCCTGCATGTGTGTACTCTACCGGAAAAAAACAAAAACCTGGGCAGATTTTCAGAAAGGACATTCTTTCAGATCTCAAGTCCCTGTTTGAGACCATGTACACAATAAAGGCTTAAAAGAAAAGGTCACTAGAATTTTCACAACAGCAGAACAATGTATATGTCCTAAGCCATTTGGGTGACTGAATGGCATTGGCTGAGGCTTTCTGACAGATGATAGACCCCAAATATGGAAAAATTCAGTTTAAGATCTTAAAATTTGACAAACTCGTAAATGTCTGAAAATAGGGTCCAAGTGTGAGACATGTAAAGCAACCTTAATTTTGTCACCAGTATGACCAAAGGTAGCTCTGGCAGTACTGGTCACGGGAAGTCTACAGGTGAGGTCCTGGAATGTGCCCTTAAGTCCCACTTCCTTTTCCACCTCCTGTGACTGGAATACTCTAACAATCATACAATGAAGTTTAAGCTTTCCAGGAACAGTCATCTAAAATAAACTCAGGGAATTTTGCCTTTCCACAGGGAGCTGACTGTGCAGGCCTTGACTTGTGAACTACAATGCATTTCAAGATCCAGGCTTGGAATAATGAAAGATCTATTTCCCATATCTGTTTTATCTCATTTTATTTGAACATAAGCCAGCAAAGCGCCCTTGAAGCACAGAAAGCTAACAGCATCCTGGGCTGCATGAGGGAGAGTATGGCCAGCATGTCGAGAGACATGATTATTCTCCTCTACCCAGCACTGATGAGGCCGCATCTGGAGTGCTGTGTCCGGTTCTGGGCTCCCCAGTACAAAACACGGACTTACAGGGGACAGCCCGGGAAAGGGCAATGAAGATGATTAAGTGACTAGTACATCTGACATATGGGGAGAGTCTGAGAGAGCTGGGAGTGGTTAGCCTGGGGAAGAGAAGACTCAGGGGGCATGTTATCAATATTTATAAATACTTGATGGGAGGTGGAATAAGGAAGATGAAGCCGGACTCCTCTCAGGGATGCCCAGAGACAGAACAAGAGACAACAGGCACAAACTGAAGTGTAGAAAATTTCACTTGAATGTTAAAAAAACCCTAATTACTGTAAGAGCGATTGAATAATGGAACAGGTTAGAACAAGAAAATAAAAATGAAAATGTCAAAAAATGTTAATATGGAATGAATCCCTGCCTTGTCAGGAGCAAGTTGTGGCTATGGGAGGATAACACAAGCTGCCAGCAATTGTGCAATATTTTGTCACTTCTCTTTCCCTTTTCAGGAATGCTTCCAAATACCAGACAGCTGATGAGCCACTAGATCAATGCGGAGGTGCTTCCTCACTGCATTACTTGACTGCTTCTGGAAGCCCAACTTCTTCTGCTCAGTGTCTAAGAGGTCTTTGTCTCCTGTTAACTTCCCCAGTGATAACTTCGTTTTTTCTTTATCTGCATGGAATTTTCTAAATGAGATTCTTCTCCATGGTCCTTGAGAAATTCAGATCCTGTACAAATTTGGAGTAAAGAACTTCTGACCCAGCAATCTCTTTTCTTTCCAGTCAGATGCTCACCTCTTACCCTCTTTTCCTGCTGACCTCTCATTTCCTTTTTTTCCTAGCTTTTGTTTATCTACCCTTCCCGTCTTTCCACTATGAAAGAAGCATTAGGAAAATGGGCACTTTAAGATAATTTAAAAGCTGCTGTCAGGCATGAACGTTGCTAATTTCAGGGGACAAGGGAGAATCTGAAATGTGGAGTCTTTCTTCAATCAGGAAAATCAGAGAACACTGAAGACAACAGAGCATCTCTGTAAAGATTTGCTGTACGTTGTACAGTCTCCACTTAAAGCTTTCAGATTTGTATAACTTTTCTCTAGAACCAATACGACTTATATGTGAAAACACCTATGCTTCAAACTAGGTATTTATTGTTTTTATGCTACTGTTGTGTCATTAACATATTTTTAATCCATCCAGGTCTCCTCCTGTTGTTTTTACACACAAGGTAGCACCTCATGATTGCTACTTGAGTACAGGGCTGCTATAGCTGGGTTTCCTGTTACACAACTCAACAGTCTGTTTTTTAATCAACAAATGCCACCTGTCTTTACCAGCCAGGATGGAGTCCACGGCAGTTTCTTTCCCCACTTAGCAATTGGTTCACCTTTTTTTCTCAGCCCTAATACATTGTTAGGGCTGCCTATGCTGTATTCAGCTCACTCTTCACCCATTTGGTCTGAATTATTTGCATGTATAAGCCTGCAAGCAAATTTATTGTGAGGTGTATTTTCAAAGCTGTGAAAAGACGACTATAAACATTATATATTATCTGAGGTGAACTGTGTCATTTTTACTGCGTAAATAAATGATTGAATTTGTCTTTCTTGTTTCATTTGCCTAATTTCATTATTTGTTTTTTACGGGTGTATGTTAGTGCCCCCAGCAGGCGCTCAGAAAAAATTTGATCTCTAATCCTGTGATCCAAACCTTGCAGAAAGAATGAACTTGTTTACTGTATTGTGATGAATAGAATAGCTGCATTGAATGTATATGGAGCTGCAAAATGAATTACTATATAAATGTGTTGTCATGTGCAAATGTGTCATGTGTGATCTTTACCTATAACAGACCATACTGCACTGTACAAGTAAATATAAAGCTCTGAATACTTTCATTAGAGTACTCCTATGATGCTAATTACAATCCTGTCCTTAGAGTAGTGAAGAACACCTATGTAAACAGGACAGTCTCAGACTTACTGAATGTCCTTGACTTTCATTGAATGTATTTATGAAATTATTGCTTGCACTGAAATAATTTGCAGGTTTTATCTGAGTTTACTTTACACAATTGGACTCATAGTTGTCTATCTGCCTGACTGAAAGAATTTGCAGAAAACTAGAATTTGAAGAAAATAAAATACTTGTTTCTTTATTCACTGCAGATCACACGTCGTTATTTCATGTAAGGTCTAATTAAATTACATGTCCCAGTTATATAGGACTCATTGATAAAGGTTCCTAGAAGTGTTTATTTTATGATATGGATAATATTTTGCAGATCTCAATTTTACAAACAAGGAATCAGTGGGACAGCTAAGGCTGCTCACTTCTATTTCAAAACAAAGGCATTGGGAGCTAGAGAGGGAAGGCTATTGAAATCACCTCTGAACTACAGGACAGGAATTTTATTTGCCAGGAATCTAAGTAACATGTCCCTTTTTCCCTTGAAAACCTCTTAATTCTAAGGAGAGATGTGGTGCTCACATAAATAAAAGGCTCTACTGCTGAGAGGTTGTTTCATGAATTATCATGAAGGAGCTCAGGGGGACTGCAGTCAACTGATTTTATGCCACACATCTCGTGAATAATACAAAAATACAGATAAATAGAAGAATCTCAACATTACATCAGAGCTTTGTTTTTTAAGTACTTATGCATCAAACAAAAACACAGTTGTGAAAAGATTTATAAATACATATATATGATATCTGGAAGTGATTGCTAGGAGAAATGGGGAACAGACTTTAGGAAAAATAAATGTCCTATAGTGATCAAGTAAGGTTGGAAATGAAATCTATTTGAAATTAGCATGGAAAGATCAATTATGAAAATAAGGGACCTAAGGAGGATCACCTTCTACCCATTACAAATTTTCTTGCTGAGCTATCATCTATGAGGACATAGCAACCACAAGGATGTTTAATGGGGCACCTTGCTCCTAGGAACTCCCAGGCTTTCCCTCAGACTCCACCCAATAAAATGATGAAATCTAGTTATTTCATAATAATGAATTATGATAGCCTAATGGCTTCAATAGCAGCTGTAGCAAATTTAGGGACAGGCCATGAACTATTGCTCTTCCTGCCCAGAAGTATATCCATCTGTACCTAGCAGAGAGAGCTGACACTAAGTTGTGAAGATAAAACTCGGCCTGAACAGTTAAAAATGTGTTCCTCTGGCTCTGCAGCCAAGCAAAACCACCTTTCCTTTCAGCCTTTGACGAAAATTTATGATTGTTGAAATACAGCAAAGCTGGCAAGGAAGGATAAAGGAATAAGGAATTATACATATAGACAATAAGAACTTAATTTGCTTTTGTACCCTGAGTGAAAGAATGACTGAATAATTACAATCCAATGATTAATTCCATTAGCCATGGTAAGTTAAGTATGTTCCAGAGAAACTGAGACATTTGAGCTGACAGTGCAGTGCGGATAAGGTACAGTGGAATTTCTAAGTGGATGCTGTTGTGTTATAAATGAACACTTGTAGGGTCAGGTCAGGCCCAGAGGCAGCACAGCTCCTTTCGGACAGTGGGGAGCTGAAATAACGTACTTGTCAGGCCCTTTTGGGTATGTGGAGAGCCAGCCTAGCACTCCATGAACCCTATTCCTATGACTGGGCATAAAGCCAGACCCTCTTGACCATGTCTGTGATTCAGCCCTAGCTGATCAGTTTGATTCAGGTCCATTAAGAAGCACTGATGTGTCTGCCCTGTACTCACAGAGTAAGGGGCATGATGGCAGGCTGTGTGGGTCTAGTGTGGCACTAAGTTCTACTGCGTCCTGAATGTTGTACTGAAAATGGACATAGCACAGTCTGAGTCCCAGCCTGCCTTGTATCTCTGGCAACTGCAAAGTATTTTCTCGATATTTATCATCTGAAATTCCTTATGTTGTCCTGACTTGCGCATACAAAGTTCTGTTTAAACCCAGTATGTTGGCATGCCTGTACATCTAAACACTAATAAACTAAAAAAAAAATTATGTAAAGTATTGCATCTTCAAAGAACTATACTTCATCAGCTAATTAATCTTTACAATACTCTCGTGACTAAGTTAGAACTTGTTATTTATTTATTTCAACAGACTTTCTTTTTCCTGTGAAATAAGATTTTCAGATTCTGCCTTCTGTTCCCAACCCAGCTATCTAGGTCTTGACATAACTGAGGAAGTGGATTAAACAGAATAGGCCCATTCATACCTTCCCCTGCTCATCTAGTTTTGTAAGAGTGAAAGAATTTGACAAAAATCCTGTGGAGAAAACCCCTACTCAAAAGAAAGTAGTTGAAGTAAAAATATGAAACCTATGCATAGCCATAATGTTGTCAACTTTAATAATTTGAAGCATGTTTCTTACTGTGTGGTTTCTCTGAGTCTTTGGAATTAATCTCAGCATATGGGCTCAGATTTCAGGTGTGCAAATCAAATGACCATCTGTTCAAAATGCAACTCCACAGAAAGGCTTTGATATTGGTCATCAAACAGAAAAATGTTTATAGCACTTCTGTGCAACTTGCTGCTAAACCTGTGCCAAGCAATAATACAAAAGGTGATTGCTGCATTGTGTTTTCTTAACGAGAAATGGTATCACAGACTCATTGTAATTCATGCTATAACTTAAGAGTATTTTATTTCAAGAGTATTTTATTAGTATAAACTAATACAATCCTCCTTGTGTTGGCCCTTACTATGGTGTGGACAATGCTTTTATTTTACATTCATTAGGAAGGACAATGTCAAATAAGGATGGGTAAAATGATGCAGAATACAGCACTTTATGTAGTGAATAAGCAGTCCTTTACTGTTCAGAAAATCTGCATAACTAATAAGGCATATATAAAATTGGACATATGCTGTAATTCCAGTTACCTCTTTTGCTTTCCGGAATTCAGGAAACAGTTCTGGTCCTGCTGAACACAACAGCAAACTGCCAACTGATTTTAGAGAGCCCAGAATCCGAACTTTACTGATTCACATAAACATCAGCTCAGCTGTGTTTTCTCCACCTTGCACCTGTGCTCATGTTACGCCTTCTATATAGGCCACTGTATGTTTTCTTAGGTGTCTATCTGTATCTCACTTGTATCTGTTTTGCTGGCAACACTGAGACCTTTTCCAGAGTATCACGGTAGAGCTATCATGAGAAGCGTGGAGGAAGGATTACATGAATGATGGGGTGAAAGGCTTGTGGTGCTGTGGAATTTCTGAAAAAGGTGCTTTGAGAGCAACTGGGGAGTTGTCCTGAATCATTGAGGAGGACAGGAGCAAGAAAGAGCTAGAACAGGGAATGATGCAGGAAGTTAATTTGGGAAGGAAGTCCTTACTTGTTCTGAAAAAGCCTTTTCTATGTCATTATATGCTGGGTTTAAGGATTAGCATTGGAGAGGAGAATCAATGTATTGCTTGTAGGCTTTACAGGGCAGTTTTATTGATATATGCATTTGTTTTAAGTTTGTACATCATCATATTTTTGCAGCCCTCACAGCATACAAATCCCAAAAGAACTCATATGCGGGTTTCTCTGTCTTTATTCCACTATATCCTGATTACTCCTTTGAAGTCAGTAGGTGTTGTGTATGTACAAATGATAATACATTTTGGTTCCTACAACCCTAACCACACTGAATGTAGCACTGCTGGATTCTAAACATGCATCATAGTTCTGTCAGTCTTGATTTTACTTTCAGGACTTCCGAGCGATATGTTAAACCATTGCTCAAGGTAGAATTTATGTGCTCATTCTGGACTTAGGCTAATTAATTTGGCTTCCATATAGCAATATAAAACATGCTTAAAATCAGCTTAAGTGACAAACTTGAGATTCCTCTAGGGAAAGGAAATCTTAAGTGTTTTAAAGCTGCTGGAGCTGGCCTTATCTTACCTTGTCTCCCAGTTGTATTTTAGGGACAAAAGATTGTAGTCAACGCCTTGTGCTATCAGTTAGATTCAGTACAGTCAGTCTGAATTAGAAGAGTCCTGAGGCTCAGCAATACTTCAACAGACAGAGGAATTGGGAATACACTGGTGGCTGGAAGCCAGCTGTTTCCCCTAGGTACTATCTTGAACACAGATGGCCAGAACTGAGGACTGAGCTTCTGGGGGTTTGTGTGTTTGCTCTGAAATTTAAAAAAGTGCTTTATGATGCCAATGGGCAGGTTATAGATTCTGTGCCCACTAATTCCTCACTATATCATAACTGTAATTTCATTAGTATGGAGTATTATACACGGCATCCAAAACTGCTGTAGAAAATAGGGCAATCCCTGCTGTTCTTTGTTTTAACTTTGTTGCAGTTGCTTGAAACTTCTTAAAGTTCTTGATATAATTAGTGGTATAAAGAGGTTTCCCCAGTAGCCCTCTTTTGTACCCTATTACTGTGTAATGCACATCTTAATAAATATACTTAGTATTTTTTTTCAGGCTCTAACAACTATCATTTAGTCTTTTGGTTCAAGTTTTTCATAGCAGGTTCATGTTTGAGGGGAATTTATTTTTTTCTGGAAGATCTTCGCAAGAGCTCTTTGGCCATATTTGAGTAAAAAAGTGAAGGAATGAGTATTTGTATTGGCAAGAAAAAGCAAAGAAATAGTCCAGGTATGAAATTCAACATGATCTGCCTTATGTCCCATAATGCAAACAACAGTTTGGACCCTACATTTTCTGACTTTTAAGTCTTATAGGCACAGGATAACGTGAAGGCTGGCTGATCTCTGGTTTTCTGTGGCTTAAGGGCTTCTGCATGGCCCTGTCATTCCTTTGTAAAATGTGGAAAGTTAAAAGGCCAGTTGATCTTCACATACCTCAGCTGGCAAACCTCCATTTCCCAGCAGCAATCTCCTTTGAAAGCAGCTGCCATTCCAAATTTTTGGCTGCATAATCAAGTCTCACAAATCAGATTCTAAAAAGTCCCATTAGCCTTCTATTCAACAGGGAGAAATTAAATCTGAAACTTTATTGTGGAGTTCCACAAATGCCGAAAAAGAATGATCTGTTTCTGAGAAAGATATTTTCGCACTACCAGTCATTTTAATGATGCATAATCCTTTATGTTTTCTCAGGTGAAACTTCACAAAAGGTGTATAGATATAGGTGAGACTGAGCATAAGTGTATTTTTGGCCATTAACAGTCCTGGGTCTCAAATCTCTTTTGGGTCATCTCTTTTTCATACAAGTGTGTAGCTTAGAAAAGTAATGAAGAATGGGCACTATGAGGCACCACGAGGAGATATGGTCCTTATACTAATGAAGTGTGGTTCAGCATTTTCCTTCTAGCATATGCTCTTACTCACAGGTGAATGGGCACTTGACCCCATTAACAGAAGGCCAGTACTCTCAAATGATATGTTTCCTAGGCTTGTTATGGTCTGAATTCTTAAGAGTCACAGGATACTCTACATTCTATTTGACCTGTCGTGTGACATATATACTGCTTATTTGGTACCTTATCTCAGGAGAACACACACTGACCTGGGGTCCAGGATTTCTGATTTCAGTAGTCAGGAGCTCCTGACATTTCTGTGCATTTTGAGGACCCTTTGGTTGACACAGGCTGATACCTGAACCAATCAAATATTTATTCCCTGCTGCCTAAATTTCTCTGAGAATTTTCACTCATGTCTTATCAGAAAGCTACACGATTACTCATAATCCAACTGCCAGAGGTATATTTTGGCTGTCTTGCTCTAATTGCTCTCTGAGACACTTCTGAATGAAGTATGGATATATCCAGGATTCCTAGCCCACTCTGGGCCTGTCTAGCTTGCACAATCCACAAAGTGTTAAACTCTCCTTAATGGTTACTCCACAAAAAGGTGCATCTCTGAGTGGTGTCTGCCCGCAGCCAGGCACTTGAGCAACATCCCCTTCACGCCTACAGGCACTGCATTCCTTGGAATCAAAAGCATGGGTAACTGCAGAGGGCTGTCCCAGGGCAGGTAGGTTGCTTGGTCAAGGGTAGGTTCATGAGCACCGACAAAGGTTTTCACAAGTTGCATCCCAGGAGAGCATTCCAAAGGTCTTGTCTTTTCAAACACAGCCTATTTTTCCCTAGCCATCTGCTTACCAAGGAAGTATCCCTACTGCCTACCTTTTATGGAGGCCTAGCCTGTCCTCTAGCGGTTGGGTCATTAAACATCATATGGATGGGAGAGGACTTGACAGAGGTGGCTTGAGTGAATGCTGAACAGTGGTGGTGGCACCGTGGTTTTGCTGACTGAGCTATGCTGTTGCTATGTACAAAACTGCTGGTACCGGTTTGTGTAATGCTGTTTGTGTCAGTGAAACAGCCTGTGAGAAAAGATAAACGCCTTCAGCTAGGAGTCATTTCTGGGTTCCTTCTCAGGCCTGATACCAGTTAAGAGGAAGGAGCATCTACTGTAGTTTAAACTGGGTTGAGGGGAAAAAGGGCAGTAGGGGCTGCCTTGTGTGATTGCTCTGGAAGGAAACCTGTAATTATGTGGAAAAATGTGATGAATGTTTTATAACGGAACTACAAAGTTAGTGAGCTTTATTGATTCATCTGTAATGTACGTACTATGTTGTAAATCATTAATTTGAGAATTTAGAATTTCTTACACTTGAAGCTCTTGTTCTGTTGGTTCCCAAACACTCACATATTAAGGAACGAACAGCATTGATTTTCCTCAAGTAGATTGATTGCTTAGATGCAAGAATTTCTTAATTTTTTCCCCATGGACTATAGCAAAGGAAGAGCTGCAGCTTTGATCTCACTGACTGGCAGCCTCTTCTACTCCTCTGGCATGCACTTTAATTTTTTTAAGGCAAAATGAAAGAATTGGCTTTTGTGGCATTCTCCTCCGCTATGCCAATTCTTAGCTGTATTCTTTTAGCAAAAGGGTTTTTTAGATATATTTCCTTAGATTTTTCATCATACTGTTCAGTATCCTGATGTTAACATTTATTTCTGTTAAAGTGCTGAAGAAGCTGTGGAAGCAATGAGGCTGTTAAAAGGTAGATGTGAAATGTGAAGCAGCACATGAATGTAAGAAAATTACACTTGGTACAGCGAAAGAGATTAGGACAGAGGGCAGAGAAGATAGCCCATGGAGAACTGTAAAAGGCACTGGCAGATTATCAGCATCTGAATTAATAACTTGTGTCCACACTGTAAAGCAGAGAGGAGTTAAAGCCTGAAGGCAGGCACAATTTTGAGTTTTACTTTGCTATCATCTACATGTAACCCTAAACATCCTGCTGAGATTTGGGTAGCTTCCTACCCTTCTCCCACACTACTCAAGGCAGGTTGTGCTGACTGTAAGCTGAAGCTTACGGTTATACACATATTACTTGGGAAAATATAACCTAGAACCTGAAATATTTTGTAGAAAATATTTCACATAGAACTTTGCAAAACAGGGAGACCTGCTGCTCTGCATTCCTTCCTCTGCTCATCACTTTTTAAAATCATGTCTGCATTAGCATCCCTAAAAAACTTGCATCTTGCAGGCCATGCTGTCACAACGGAAGGGTGTGTATGGTTTTCATTGTATAGTAGACTCACATTTCTCATGCTGTGTGCTGCGTTCCTTCCAATTGTTAAATCCTATTCACAGGCTGTACTGCCCAGCTCGTTTTTCACCTACAATAAACCAGAGCCTTTAGGACAGAGTTTCACGGGCGATGACAGGATGGACAGCAGGCTGGCGGAAGGCTTCAGAAAAATTCCTGAAATGTGGACTGCACCTTCCTTCTGCTCAGCAACTGCGGGTTTACTACCGGGGGGACAGACACACAGGGCTTTGGAGAGCTGCTAAAATACTCCCGAGCTGCTTATTATAATTAAAAAGCTTGTATTTCCCCCCACCCCCAAACCCAGCCACGGACATCTCTGGTGAAGCAAGGGCAGGGACCAGTACGCCGGGCTCAAGTGTGCTGAGGAGCTCACGAAAACCGGAGGAGGACGACACCACCTTCCAGGAGGGGGGCAGCTCCTTTCCGCCCCCTCCCCGGGCCGCTACCCGCCGGCTGCGGGGCGGCAGGGCCGGGCGCTCCTCCCGGCCGGGCCGACAGGTGCCCGGGCGGCCGAGGCGGCGCCAGGTCACCGCCCAGCCGCGGGCCGAGGCGGGCGGACCCGCACCCACGCGCACCGCTGCCTGCAGCGGGCAGGGCGGGCTGCCGCGGGGGCCTGGGCGAGCCCATCGCGCCGTGCGCGGAGGGAGGGAGCGAGGGAGGACGGACCGACCGACCGGCGGGCGGGCGGGGGGAGCCGCCGCCAACCGGGTGCGCGGCGACCTGATCCCTGTCCAACATGGTCGCCGCTCACGCCTCCCATTCCTCATCCTCCGGCGAGTGGATCGCTTGCCTGGATAAAAGGTATCGGCATCTTCACAGGAGCGGCTGCGGAGGGATGCTGTGTGCGTGTAACCTGCCCCCCCCCGCATGCGTGCGTGCATGCATGCATGCATGTATATGTGTGTGTGTGTGTGTGTGTGTGTGTGTGTGTGCGCGGACACCCCCTCCCCGCTCCCCATCAGATCCTGCCTTACATAAGGAGCGTGCAGGTGGGAAGCAAAATGCCCGGAGGAAGCCGAGTCGGGGCGGACGGGCAGGATGAGGGCTCGAAATGCTCCGGCAGCCGAGGGGACGTGTAGTTCCCACTGGGATAGCTGCTCTCCGCCGGGCTCTGCTGCCCGGAAAATGCTGCACGTGGTGGAGGAGGGGGAGCTCCAGGGCGGGGAGAGGGCGCCGCGGCCCGGCGGCCTGGGGCTGCCGGCCGGGGACCCGCCGTGCCAGCCGTGGCAGACCCGCTGCCTGCGGCGATCGCGCCCCAGTCCGCCCTCCGCCTCGCCTCACAGCCCCTCACCTCAGCACACGGGCCCCGGCCTCGCCTCGCCTCACCTCACCTCAGCACGCCGCCCCCCGCCTCGCCTCACCTCAGCACACTGCCCCCCGCCTCGCCTCACCTCACCTCAGCACGCCGCCCCCCGCCTCGCCTCAGCACACTGCTCCCCGCCCCGCCTCGCCTCGCCTCGCCTCAGCACACCGCACCGCTCCCTTCCCCCCCCACTTCACAGCCCCCGACCCAGCCACCTGACAGGTCGGGCGGGAAAGCACGGACCCTCGCCTCAGAGCACTCAGTGGCGCAAGCAGGTGCAGCACTGTTGGCCGGAGGGTGGGAAAAATAAAAATGTCCGCCCCGAAAAAGGCCGCCGGAGGCTCCCGTCAGCGGCGGCAGCCTCTTCCCCCCGCAGTGGCGTCCTGGGGGCCTGCGGTTGTCCGCCAGGCTGGCGGCAGCGTTTGTTGCGGGTCAGGTACAGGTGGGCGGCCAGCACTGTGTAGGTGGGAGTTATGGCTGGCTAACGTGTGCTCAGAGGTGGTGTGCTCACTTCTAAAAATACAGGCAATTTTTTTTTTTTTTTTTTTTTTTTTAATAATTTCTTTGGACTGCTTCCCCCGGGTGTTGCAGCAGCGAGTCTCACGGTGTTGAGTTGCATGGTGGGTGGTTTGACCGTCCTTTGCTGTATTCCTACCTTCAACACTTACTGGATTAGTTCATAAGTGAAGTAATTTGATTTCTGAACGCTCACAGTGTCTCCTGTAGTCTAGGAAAATAGTTAACAAAAATTTACACCATAAATATGCTATATGGTTCAAATAAAGCTATTGAAGAGAATTCACTTAACATGGCATATAGCAGTTTGCTGAGCATCATTAGCCAGCTTTTCGCAGTTGATGCCATTTGGGGCTGCGCCGTGGAGAGAAGCCTTTGTGCACACAGAAGGAACCTTCCTTTTCTCATAATTTCTACCATTACCAGGTAACCTCCTAGTGTTGTAGGACTGCATCTCTGATTAGGTTTTCCTTAACAGTCCAGGCAGCAAACTGTAAGAAGTTAATGAAACTTTCAGTCTAGACACCTACCACATATACTGATCGCCCTCTGTAACACATGACTTAAAAGAAGACTGACTGCTTAGAGGTTGAATAATGTCTATAAATGTTGAAAGTACTCTAAATGTAAATACAAACAGAACTGGTGATGGTAACCTACCCATATAAAAACCAAAGTGAAGCAGAGGGCCTGATTGTCTGCTCTGTAAACTGACATTGTGCAGATGTGAAGAAGGAGAATATGAGCCCCAGTACTTTTAGATAGGTAATCCTGTCAGTTCTCAGGTTTCTTGAATGCAATACATTGTGTGATCTAAATTGTAAACTAAAATTCAGGGGTTTGTGCTTAATGGGGTGCATAGCCTTGCAGAGTGAACAATGTTTTTAGGAAACACATGAGGCATTTTGTTTAGAAATCTCTCTGCCACTATATTTATATGCAAATTAATATGCTGACCATTTTTATAATGGGAATTTCATTAGAGCTCTTAAGAAGAAACTTTTTCTTCTCTTTTTGTTACTTGGAGTAAGCTAATGGCACCAGTTTGTTGAGTGGAAAGAATCAGTTCCAGGTGCCCTGAAGGTTTATGTATTGTTATCCTTTCCCGGAAGGCAATCTGGATGTAGGACAAACCCAGGATGATTGTAGGTTTTTTCCTGGTCTCTGTCATGCTTTGCTTTGTGATCATAGGAAGTACAATTAGGTGTTTTGTTCTGGTTTTCCATTTAAAAAATACAGTTAAAGCTGTGTTGGGAAAGTGCTATAGAAATCTAAGTACTATTAGGTATAGCATTTTTAATTAATTTACACACTTGTATTTCTAGAGGGTATTTCTTTTCTATAGATGATCTATCAGTGTACTCATTTGAATTATTATGTAATTTCTATGTATTTTAAGCTTTTAAAAAAATCTTACAGCATTTTCTAACCTAGGTGTGGATTCTGTGAATATAGGATAATTTAATGAGACAATTCTCTGTAGGATACCATGTGTTTTTATTAAATAATAAATATAGTTTTAATATGTTTTAGTTAATGAATATATTTTCAGGAGGAAGGCAGTTCTAAAACTGGTATGCTTTAGAATTTCAGGTGAGCCTCAGCAAAGACAATTAAAATGGCATGTAATATGGATTATCCAAATTCATTCTTTTAAAAAAGGGAGAATTAAACTCTAAATGGGAATAACAAAACACATAATGTACAGAAATGATGTGTTTTGTATATGTTCTTCATGTTTTTCTCCAAGTCACATATCAAACCAGAACTACTAACATCTAAAACAAGAGCACATATAAAAATGAAGAACGACCAAAATGTTTCAGGAGAAATGTTATTACCGTGCAGAGTACTGTGGGCTAGCACCACCAGTGCTTTGACCATGCAGCTTCCGTGTGTGGTTACTAACCACAAAAGCCAAAGATCAGCACTTTAAAATCAAATACACAGGACAGTATTTATATATAAAGTCACAAGTGCAAAGGTAAGGAAAAGCAGGAACAGAAAAGTTCAGAACACTGTGCTCTATCAGGAATATTTTATTTTTGCAGGAGAGAAAGATCATCAGTGGTGAGCAACTGTACATCCTGGTTGTACCTGGAGATGTAAATAATTTTTCTGTTAAGGAAACCAGTCCTTTTATCTTTGAAGTAAATAGTTGCCTTAGCACTGATTTCCTAGGGAGCAGAAGCATGCCTACCATCTTAGCATTTTTCTGTATGTCCAATCTGCACATAATTAAAATAAGGTTGCTGATTTATGCAAGTGTGTATAATTAGCTTAGAAACAATGTCTGCTCTACTCTCATGGTTTCTTTCACAACACAGACTATCTAACCAGGAAATTTCCATGTTGACATATCTTTACTGAATGGTAGACAATGTATTTTTTACGTAACTATTATTTCTCTAAACCTGATCACAGTTATGAATTCAGGTGTTGTATTGGATTCAAATACAAACTTTTTAATGATGTACAGCATTCACAACAGTCAGAGATCCCAGGATTTCATACCTGTCTATGGCATCGTGTTTTTCTTTGTATTAAATATAACATTCAGTCCTTAGCAGACTGGAGGAGTAGATCACAGAGCAAAGCATGTAACTTTGCTAGCCTATTGTGCTAAGAATGTTATGATCTTTGCTCAGCTATTTCTAAATTATTTAAATATGAACAGGCATTTCGAGGACATATTGTACATACCGAGCTTTTATATCCTTGTTAGACTTTCCACTTGATCATTTACATCTAACAAAACCAAAATAACACATACAGGATAATATCTCAGATCTGTACCTTAAGCCAAGCTCGCATAGATTTGAGTGTAAATTCGGACTGAAGCTATGTAATGGCAGCATATTGGAATCGGGATTTATTTTTTAGTTCACTGTAACATATATTTGAGATGTAAGTTATCTGTATGTGCTTAGTAGTCAACAGGTCTCTTGTGAGTATAGAGATAAGCTAGAATGAAGAACTGATATTCTGAAAGAATTGTCGTAAAAGAAATATGGAAAATGCTTGTCATCTTCTATAACCTATAATTATGTCAAAGATAATGGGATATAGATTTATAATCAGGCAATATTGTGAATATTTTAGAATTGCTTTACAATGCTATTTTATTTACTTTTAAAATGTATTTTTATGCGATTGGTAAAACATACACTGACTTCTACCCTTGCTTTTTATTTGTAACAAATCCATAGAAATAACACCACCATTTTTCACATAGTTTGGATCTGAACAAAATCATTGACATACACTGCAGCTCCTGTTGGCCTGCGTGCTTGGCATTTTCTCTCTGTATGTCATACGTGGCTAAGCTGGTGTATACTTGGATCAAGTCTGTGTGGGGATGTATCGGCAGCAGGCACCATGGTGGATGTGGAATCTCGGAGACAGAGCAGTATAGACATAGCCCAAATGCTTTCTAGTACTTGTGCAAAGGTGCACTCTTCTGAGAATGATGAATAATAACAAATTTATCTTTCCGCATCATACAACTCATTTTCTAGTCCAGTGCAAAGGTGCAGTCTTTGATGAATAATAAAAAAGCCCTTTTTCTTTCCGTATCTTCTCAGAGAGACCAAAGTAATTGTTAATATAGCTTGCCATAAGCTTGCAGATCTGTGCATTTTATTGAATATATGAATTCATAATAACTCGTAGAGAGCAGGAGTTGTATTTTAAACAAATTCAAGCTGTTTTATTCTCTGCTCACGCGCTTAGGCATTTCTAGTATCAGCTTCCATTTGTTACATGTGGTTGCAGTAAGTTACACACTTGTTCTATGGACAGGTATTAAGAGGAAGAAAAAGTGATTGCCCTAGCATTCATGTGTATAAACATTGTCATGGCCCACCAGTAAACTAGTATGTGCACATGCCTATTAGGACACGATATATTCAAATTTAGTTGGTAGTCTTGTAGAGTGGCTGCATGACTGGTGTGGTACTTGTGCAACTGTAGGTTTTCTCTTTTACCAGGTGATACTGCAAACGTGTCTAAACTGTCATTGCCTGAGTTATTTCTGGCATGTTGTTAGGATTTGATCTCTAAAATCCTGTATTCTGAGCAGATTAAATTTCTTTTGTAACAAAAACTCATATTCTAGCAAAGGAATAAAAACCCAACAAACTAGCTAATTGAAATCATGCCCTTAAAGCCACCAGATATTTTTCAAATACAAGTATTTTTTGTATTGTGTGACATCTGTTTTTGTGTGCATCTTACAATTTGCTGCATTTAACAAGCCTATCATTCTTACGATACTTCCTTTGTTCTTTAGTATTTTTTGTGCTGTATCTGGCATGATCACTTACTACTCATGCTGCTTTATCAGCATCCTCAATGAATGTTTTGTGAACTGACTTTCCACTTCATCTTTGAATTCAGCAGTTGTCAAAATGTATGTCAATGTAAATCTGTAGAAGTTATTTCATAGTTGTTGTAAGTTTTAAATTTTCATTAGCTGTAACAATGCAGATCCTAAATGGGTAAAAGTGCATTTGGCATGGTGTATTGGTGGATGGCAGTGGCCAGAGTTTGAATCAAAGGATATCATCACTTGTGCATATTGTTCAATTATAAATTTCATTTGCAATGTATCTCAGAGTCTGTCGTCATATTAAAATGCTTTTGATGCCTATTATGAAGCTGCAGTGCTGGTTAATGTAATTTCATCCAGATCTACTTCTGTCAAATGGAATTTTAACTGTCCCGAGCTCCACTTCACATTTATGAAAGTTGGAGGGTTTATTCAATAAGGTTTAGTCACACCTTGATTGCAAAGCATGCACCATACATAAAAATTTTCATAAATGAAAAGGAGAAAATTTCATTGTAATTTTATTTTTTCTCTTGAAGTATTTTGTCTTTTTAAAAAGCATATGAAAGTGAAAAAAATTCTTTTATGTTTTGTTTCTTATTATAGCTGTATTGTTCAGGTAGTGTATTTTTAACTTGAGATAAATCTTTCTAAATATCATTACGTAATAGATACATCTTTTGGCATTCCACTGTTTATACAGATCTAAAAATTGACCTGTTGGAAGGATGCATAATCTGTAGAGCAGGGTATGTAAAGAAACAAAGCACAATTCATTGCTCTGTCTAACCCTCCAATAATTTTTCAGTGCATTGGCCAAACTGAGTTGAAGGCACAAATATAAGTGAGTAATACAATAATGAGATGAGTGTGTAGGTAAAGGAGAGTCCCCCATATTTGCATTCTTTTGGCCCTCGCTGAAGAAGACAGAACTCAACTATTACAAATTCTGTCTTGACTACAGCTGGTTGGTCTGTATTTAACTGGCTGGTCAACCAGTACCTGCGTAGATCAGGATTATCTACAGCATTTCTTGTGCCTTGTATAGCAGGACATGAGAGATTATCACAGGGGTTCTGAGTGTAGGTGACAGTAGTAATTTGTTGGAAACTAAGCATCAGCAGTTTTACTTGTGTTGCACCTTTTTTTTTTTTTTTTAAACTCTGGAATGATTTTTATGTATAAGAATCCTAGGGAACAGGGTTTAAATAAAATTTTACTTCCTGTGTGTCAGAGGAAATGTGAAAACTGGAATCCCAAAGTCTCATAAAATGGAAATCAAAAGAAAAGAATTGTAATTTGATTATTATTTGAAAGCCTCATGATGAGGCTTTTCCCATGACAAGGGAAAGAGGAGCTGAAATGTGAATGTTGAAAACATGGATTTGGTAATACTACTGTAACAAGTGCAAAGTGCCTCTTGGGGGCGGGGAGAGTTGATTGCCTTTTGTCCCCATGGAAGTAAACCCTTATCTGGACATTACTTCAGATTACAAGTAACTTCATTTATATCTAGGATTTAAGTCTCTTTCCATAGGTCTGTAATGCTTTGATAAGTAACTGGTATCCCTCTCTTAAACTTTCCTTTCTCAAAGAGAAGTTAAAAGTCAAAGAGCCTTACAGCATTGCTTGGAGGACAGAGGTGCCTCAGTGTTGTCCTGCTCTCACTATGGGAAAATGGTATCTTGGTACTAGTATTCTGCATCCTACTGCTTTGCTTTTCTGCATGTCAGGAAAGGGTAGGAGAAAGTACAGGTATCACAGAGGAATGAGCTGGTTTCAATGGTATTCCTTGCTGTTTTCTCCGTGCTCATGTTTCAAAGCAGAATATACTTTAAAATATTGTTAAAATTCACAAAATGGTCCATGGTACTGCTTACTGGTACTTTCCAGCTCATAGAGTTTGCCTTTGCATCTTTGAAGAGATGTTTCAGTTTTAACCCAGAGATGAACTAGTTTTATTTGTCTATTATATAGTCTGATACTCTGTTTTCTACAGACAGCCTTGCCAGTGGAAGAAATACATCATATCTGCTCATCCTTCATGGGCTGTTCATTGCTGTCTGAAGTGCAGTATTTTGCCCTTTTAAAGAGTTAAAAAAGAGCAAGGGAAGGAAATAGACTTCAGTGTTTTCATTCAGTTAGAGCAGGGTTCAGATCTTTGAACAGATGTTATAGAAATAAACATTTTAAAATTCTAGAGGCATCTTGGCAAAGAAGGTGAAACTGCTTATCTTCTGTTTTTTCTTTTTCAAGTGTCAAACCAATTATGAGGAAGAACCTAAAAAGGACATATGTGGTAGAAGAGAAAGTAATAGGTTATAGCTAGATAAACTTGATAAAAACAAAACAAAAAACTTCAGCTTGTTCCTTTCTTCTAGGTTAACAAGTCTTTCACAGCATACATAAACATTCAAATATTTAGTCTTAACACCATCAAAATAGTTTCTTTTATAAAGCTATATATGCTGCGCATGAACAGGAATACTTGCCCAAATTGTGTAAGTGAAGAATTGTAGCAATTATCCTCTGTCTGTGTTTAAACTTTGAGCTTGAATACTTTGCACTTAAAAATATGAAATAGCCTTCTGAAGATACACTTCTGGCAGTTTTTTTTATAATTTCCTTTTACAGATAGTCAAGTAGACATTGTCAAGAAAATTGTTTTATCTCTATGAAATATATGCCTGAAATCTTCACAACCAAATAAATCAGGGGTAAAATATCCTTTAAAGAAGATGTATAACTAGCATTGATGCTGTTACTTGTATATGTATGCTGTGATGTTGTATTGAAGAAGCAGAAGGAGAAGATAGATGATGTCTTGAAAACATTACTGCCAGATAAGAGTTACTATGCTCCAAAGAGGCAAATTAGCAATATAAATAAGGAACTGGATAAAGCATTCAGTGGTCAAACAAAACAGAAGGGCTTGCAGGATAGTGAAAATACTCTTGCTTTTTGTAATTTCCTAATAATTTTGTAGCCCTGCTTTGCAGCACTGGAAATGCCCACCTCACTTTGGCCACAGTGAAATGGGATGTCAGCGCAGTATCCTGTTGAGATACAAATTTGGGGACAATCATTTCAAATTGAAGATTAGAGGGGGGAGTGTAGGAGTGTCACCCATGCATTATCCTTCATGGTAAGAGTGTGAAGTTTTCATTTCCAAATCAGTCATTCCTCCTGCATGGTTCTGTCCTGGCATTTGCTATGGTCATGGCATGATACCTACTCAGTTACGGTTGCCAGGCCAGTTAGTGAAGTGTGGTTACTACAGCAGCTGCTAAAGCTCTTTCTGGGCTTGTACCCTGCAGATTTAAGGGAAATGGAGATATAGCAGAAGCTGTCCCACAAAGATGCTGAAAAGTTGGGAAAAAGGAGTAAGAAGCTCGTATTTTTTAAGCAAAAAAGGTGAAGACAAATGTAACACTTCCACAGTTTGTTTTAATTAAAATTTATTTTAAATTGGGTGAGGCAGCCTAGGGAGTGGGTGCTTCACTGGATAGGGTCATAGATTTTCTACAAGAAGGATGGCCTTGCCTTAAAATGCTTCTGCTCTAGCTCATACCTCTACCAAACTGTTGAGAGCTGAAGAATTTTAATTGATTTAGGAGGCTTGTCCACACTTTTAGATTCATCTATGGTCCTATTCCATACATTGGGCTAGAGCTTTCAGAAACAGGAGTACACTTAGGAAAGGACAGAAGCTTTAGCAGAAAATCCAGTGGTAGTTGAAGTCTCACTGAAATGCATTTTTTTAACTTCTTATGCTCACAGATATCAAGTTATAACTCTGCAGCATCAGCAGTGAGGAGACACTTCAGTAGCATACCAGCATCAATGTCAAAGAACAGAACAGACGGACATCCTTACCAGCACTAGTTTAGCAGAGGGGGGCTGAACTCGGTGAGATTGCTCTCTAGTGAACAGCAGTGGTGATCACAGAGGAGTGACTTCAGATGCTCTGATACGGTCTCTGGAAAAGCCTTTCCAAAGGCTTTTGGAGCCATGTAGGGGGTGTAGGGAGATTCACCTCCTTGTCCTTGGTTTCGGTAATGGTTCCTTTCTAGATTAATACCACTGCCTCCTATCAGTGTGACTACAGTGACATTAAAGCTTGAATAATTCTCCATCTGCCATCAGTAGTACTTTTCTAATTAATAGGTTTAATCATTGATGTTTTGAGGAATATATTATAATATTAGCTTGTTAAATATTATTCCAAACTATGCATTAAAAGAGCCAAGTTTGCAGCAATTTAGTAAGATAGCTGCAATGAGGAAGTAAATTTATGTTGTCCTGTACTGATGTTGTTCCATGCTAGGCAGCTTGTACTTAGGAAATAGAAAACAAAATTTGGCATCATAAATATATTCATTAATGTTAATTTAATGATGATGACAACAGTTACAATGATGATAATTTTATTAAAAGATAGTTTGTAGAAAGTGGTCAAACTTTGCCTGAGTGTGGAAAAGCAGTTAATTGATGCCATGGTGTTTTATTATTCTCATTATGCTGTCTCACTAAGTATCCTTTTGAAACCAGTCTCATTGTTATACCTTATAAGCACTTAATAGAATGAGTTTGAGTGCTACTACTATTACTGTTACACTGCAATCTGGAGATTGTACACAGGCAAAATCCCATGTCCTAGTAAGGACTAAGGGCCACCTCAGCTTGGGTCACCTAGTGTTAGTTAATTGCCTACTCCTAAACATTGAGGACATTTCCCAGGAGCTCTGATAAATCCAAAGGCACTTTGTTGTCAAACAACTTAGATCCTAGTTCATTTTTATGTTTATTCACCATCTTAACCAAACAGCTAATTCTTATACTAGGTGTTTGTCTGTGTGTCTTGTTTGAGAGACATTAGTAAGTTGTTATTCTGGGGTACAGTTAAGATTCTTTGCATGTTTCTGTGCTGGCTACTGGTTTTGGTTTTTTTTTGTATAACATAGGTGGAGGAAAAGGTATATTTTCTAAGATAGATTAATGATTAAATCATTCACTGAAAGCCTCTCCCAAATTCTAGCTTTGTTTCCAAATGTGCTGGATCAAAATGTGTGCCCTCCTGGTAAAAATATTTGTGGAAATTTTGTGGTACACAGTAGTATTAAACCCAGTGTATTTTGAAGAAAAGCTATGGAAACAAATGGCTTGCAGTAATGAATTATTAAGAAACATTGTAAGGAATGTAACAATTTTCAGATTACTACTATGCATGTTACTTAGAAATTTGGATTCCTCTTTTTGTTTAGAGCATGGCTGTGTGTTTCCCTTCAAATGCCCACTTCATGTACTCCAAGTGGAAGTAACGGCTGCTAATACAAAGTGCTCAGCTGCTTTGCTAAAGTAAGCCACTAGGAACACACAACTTTGATTTGTCTTTCCCAATAAATATGGAGTTTGGTTTCTCACTGCTGTGCTGATGTTTAAAACTCCGAAAAGCGTGGCTCAGCTACCTGTGGGAATGCTTGTCCTTCCATGATGACTCACTTAACTGGGGTCATGAAGCAGTTTTGTCAGAAGAAAGAGCTTTTCCTGCAGTTCATCTGCCTGACATGACACTCCTTGCCACATCAATGGAAGTGAGCCCTGCTCACACCTTCTGAACTAGATGGAAACCCTGTCTCTTGAGCCGTCAGCAACTCTCAGGAGAAAAAGCTACACAGTTTATGAATTAAATCCCCTCAAATCTTGTCCTTTTGACAGGACCAGAACTGGAAGAGATTTCTGCACTCACATTTCAGAAAAGAGCACTGAGAGAAGAGTGTTGATTAAGTTTATACAACCTGATGCATGTTGTTTGCTAACTCTGTTTGCTTTTTCCCTGTCTGACTTTATTGAACAATTAGAACCACCAAACACTGAGATCCTACAGTCAATTCTATGCAAATAAACTGATGGACTTGAATGGAGTCAGCTATGAGCAGTTGTATGAATGAAACAGTCTCAGACACAGTTTTTCTAGGAAATGGGGATATTCTGAGAATGATGTCCCTTTTTTTCCATGTCGGGTTTTGCTGTTAATTTTGAGAGTCCATACATTAAGGGAGTTAGTGTCCCAAGTGCTAGTGTAGTTTGGGGAGGGATCTTGTATAAATGGATTTTAAATCTGTCTGCAAGCTGCACCTCTTAATCTTCTTAAATGGGTTTTGTCAAGAGAGTTAATGCTTATTAGTACCCGTCACCTAGTGCACAGTCAAAAAAAAGGAATGGGTGAAAATCTTACTTGAAATACTTCAAAAGGGAGCTGCTGTAGTTGATTGTGGTTTGAAGTGGTGAGAGGATGTCACTGTGATGTAGAAGCAACTGTATACACCAGAGAGTTACTCTTCTCATCTGTAGTTAATAAGGGTAAGTTGGAGTATAAATGAGGATAGATATTTAATCCCTCCTAGACTTAATTTAATAAGAAAGATGAGACAGAGATTCAGTGTGAGTAGGATTTGGGCTTCTTCCCTGAGACAAAGTTGGATCCCTTAAGTCTTTGATTCCAAAGAGGAATCTTTAAAAAAATCCTGTTGGAAGGAGTGCTTACACTGGGGGTGTAACAAAAAGATTATAGAGATATGTATTTGTGAACTTAGTCTTTGTTCATTGTAAGTTACCTGACCTGTTCATTTAGAAGCTCATCCACTGGCTAAAAGAACATTTTTGTCAGTAAAATTAACTAGCAGCATTTCAGTGAGTGATAGGTCTAATGATTACTGACAGTTGTCTATCTTTCTGGCACCCCTTTGTACATAAATGATTTCTGCATCTGATCCAGCATGATCTCCTAGGAACATTCTATGTTTCTTTCTGTACATAGTGGTAGGCATTTAGTCTGTTATGAAAGATTCTTTCTAATGCTTCAGCTAGTGGTTGGCTTACCTGCTGATTCATAATGTTTGATAATCACATTTAAAATATATGTTATGGAGCTAATTCACTTTAGTTTCATAAATACGTAGTAGTTTTCTGAACCTGCTGTACTGCTGGTCCACATGCTAGTTTGTTGGAGGAAGTTCTATGATCTTATTTTTCTTGAAATCTTGTTGTTTTAAAGGTGTTACTGTCATAGATTTTAAATATTTGGATTAAAACTCTTTACCGTTGCCAACGAAGAGTTAAGATTCTTGATTGCGTATTTAATTTGTCCAACATTAAGAGACAGGAACTGCATGAAAGAGAATGTACTGTATTAAAGTTTTCTTTCTTGCTTGAAAGTGAGAAGAGAAAACAGAACACTCAAGTTAGTTTGCACCTGGTAAAATGCAGAAAAGAGACGTGGATATTGGAGTTACTGCTGATATCGAAAGCTTTTCTTTTAGCCAGATAGAGAACTTCCATTTTGGGCACCAATTCCACAGAGCTCTTGTATGTTTGAACATTTGTTTATTCGTGTTCCCTTACAAACTTAAAACGATATATCATTATAAGCTCTTTAGGATAAGGACTGTATCATCATGTACGCTTTTAAAGTAATTGCTACAGCAGGACTTTGGTGCTAAATGGGGCTTCTGGACACTGCTGAAATGATAATAGTCATGCTCAAGTTGATAACGGACAGTTGTTAGGATGTTTTGAAAGGGTTTCATTGTGTACCTGTACGTAATTAGTTTATATTATAGTGTGATGTTTAATGCAAACATTTGTAAGTTTGGTGCATGTAGGTGGGGATGTTTCTTTGATAAAGCCCTTGAGAATTTTGTCCTTTGTTTTCTTGCAGACCTTTGGAACGTTCCAGTGAAGATGTAGATATAATATTTACACGACTGAAAGAAGTGAAAGCTTTTGAGAAATTTCATCCAAACCTTCTCCAGCAGATATGTCTCTGTGGATATTATGAAAATCTGGAAAAAGGAATCACATGTAAGAAAGCTTCATATGATAGTCTATTTTATGTAGATAAAATTAGGGGTTAGGTTGGGATTGTCTCTAGGAGATTGATGAGAGAGCACAGTCAGTGGAACGGCCATAAAAATGTTTACAGTCATAGTCATGGGGGAAGGTAGGACTAAAGTGCTGCTTGCTCTACAAGTGCAGTGTGTAGTGAATCTATGGTAACAATGCACGCATTATTGGATTTAGGACTCTGCCACTGTTTTGTTGAAAGATTAGAAGCAAGTCATTACACTTAAGCCTCATTCTTCCCCTGTAAATGTATTATTGATCTCTTTTGTAGGTTCTTTGTGATGTCAGGGGCAAAAGCGTATCACCTAGGCATATCACTAATAGCGTGTGGTTTGCAGTCACTGAATAACACAAGACAGATTTGCAGAGCTGCATACTGCTGTGGGGTACAACAGCTCTGTGCCTTCTCTGGCAGCCCATGTGCCAGATGAAGGTGGATAGGTGTGCTTGGTCTATGAAGCTGAGATAAAATTAAGTGGTGGTCCTGTGATGGGAATGTGTGAGTTCCCAGAGCTGTACCAGGGGAATAGCTAATGGAGACCTGTGGTATTTAGTAGAGTCTCGGGTACCCCTCAGGTAAATCTGGCATGCTTTAGGCACACAGCACTGGGGTTTACTTAGGGTAATAGGAATTCTAATATTCTGTAATCACACAGTTGAAATGCATGAACACAAAAGTCCTGCAGTTGCTTCTCAGCCAGAACTGTTACTGAAGTCAGTGGGAGCTGTGTCTGCTTTGGAAGATTCTGAATTTAAAAGGGACATTGTTCAGAAAGTCTTTGTTGTTGTTGTTGTTGTTGTTGTTGTTTTTTATTTTGTCTGTTTTGTTTATTAAGACAGCAGTAAAAGCAGAGCAAACTGGGGAGAAGAGTGAAGCCATTCTATGTGCTTTCACTGTTTCTGTAGTGTTATCGACCAGTTTACTAATATATGTGCTTTCCAGTGTCATTGGAAACACTATTGTAATAGTAAGTAAGTAGGCTGATACGACAAATTCTATAGTGCCAGCAGTGACTATAGTAGTACAGTAATATGAGAGAAAATGTTTGTTAATGTTGCTAAACTTAAAGAGATAGCTTTTATTTACAAGATTTCATCTTTCCAGTATTCCGTCAGGGTGATATTGGGACAAACTGGTATGCTGTTCTGACAGGATCATTGGATGTGAAGGTTTCTGATACAAGCAACCACCAGGTAAAATAGATTTTTTGTTTAAACCGTCCAGTCAGTCGTACAAAGAAAGGGTATGACTTATGCTGAGGTAGATAACAATAACATATATCATACAGATATTTTGTCCTATCACAAGCATGTTTCTCTGAGTCTGCTTTAGTCTCAGTTGTCCTTTCTCTATGGAGGTAAATCATGCCATTGATTTCAAGAAAACTGAAATGTAATGCTCTGAAAAGGGGTCTACATTTTAATATGAAACACGACTCCTCTGTCTTTTCTAATAGTGCCCTATGAAGTTAAGCTAAAGATCTAAGAGTTATTAATTCATTCCCTGGAAATACTTTAATTCAGTCCTTGTTCAGAAAGTTCAAACCAAACCCACCAACTTTGCAGTTGGATAACAGCATACTGCAGTCTCCACTGCAAGAATGGGAAAGTATTATAGTAATAGTAGAGTATTGGAACTGCTGCCATGTTAGAGCAGAAGCCTGGAGGTAATACCTCTTCAAGTGTTAACAAATACAAGAACAAGTAAAATTCCCCCCAAATTGCAAGCGATTTCTCAGTATCTTGGCACTCTGGGATTTACAAAATCGGGGAATTTAGAGTAAATAAATAAGTAAAAAGATGGGATATTCCTCCTGGAAAGTCTCCCACCCATGTCGTCTAACATCATGCTGACAAGTCATGCACTTCCTCCTGCGAGTTGAGTCTTCTGGGAAGACATCATGTCCCATTCCCTGCTCCCATGTTTGAGATCTGGGATTGTCCCATCTTGTAGGTCAGCATGGGGTTGTACCTCTGACATGTGACTCATTGTGCCTTCACATGAGTGGTACAACTACCCAGGACCTGAAGTGTAACACTACCCCTTTTTCCCACCTTGACCGAATATAGCATACATGGGGTGGGGTGGTGTATTCTTTGCCCAAAGTTTGGCTGATTGAGGAAGGCTTCTTGCTCATAGCAGATTGGCAGAAATTGGATTTTTCACTTTGTTAAGCACTGCATCACCAGTGAAATTGGGTCAGAATGCAGGTCTGGGCAGTGTGTGAACATTGGGTCTTTCTACTCACGGTAAGATGATAGATACAAAAGGAACTTCTTTCATATCATTATTTTTAGCAACCTCTTCACTGTACTAAGTAGAGACTGATTGAGAGTGTAATTAGCCCAATTTGAGCAATTCTCAGCACGGCCTGGCTGTCATTGGTATTGTCACGATTTGGAACAGGACTGGAGTCTTACGAGACCCTTTTCTGTGTGGGTCTGAAGCAATCAGGAGTATTTTCCAGTGTTTGCCAAAAGATGGCACTACACTGTTGTTAAGGTCCAATGTTCTTTACTGAATCAGAAAGAAATATATCCACAAAAATGTTCTGGATGTGGAAGTTAAATTAAGAATCTCTTTGGAGTGTTGATTTGTTCCTTTAGATGGAGAATGGAACGCTTCAGCCTTTTAAGAAATCTAATATGAATATTTTTTTCTGCTTGTTCAGATTCACTGCATTTTCCTGCCAATAGGAAACTACAGGACTACAATTCGCATAGTTCTAGTTCTAGAAATTATATTCTCCATTAATTTCTTAACCTCACATTTCTTTCTCTCAGGAGCAATGAACTGAATTCTTACCACTGCCTAGTTGCCATAGGATACAGCCTCACTGCCAAAAGGACAGCAGCTCATGCATTTACCATTCTAGTGCTGGATAAGTTTGGTGGTTAGGGACTCCTAAATAGTATTTAAGTCCAATATTTTCTCTGGTTTTGCTCCAGCTTGGTGTTTATACCGTGTCCTCACCTTGTCCATCCTTGGTCTCCTGCCTTTAGCTCCTGGGTACCCTGTTCCAGTCTTGCCTGTACTTTGCTGTTGGCATGGTGCTGGTCATCCTTGAGCTTGAAGTACTTGCTAGCACTCCCTGCCTACTGTGCTCACTACAAACGCAGGTGATGGAGAACATACAGTGTAGCTCCATAGGCGGGCAGCCCTGACAGACTCAGTTGCCAGCATTATGCTCCCAGCCAGGAATGGATGACCAGTGCTTAAGATGTAGGAATGCTTGTAACCTACCCTGGAGCACATTTTCCAGTAACAGCACCCAGGAGCCAAAGCTTCCTTTGCAGTCATAGTCATGGTCAATTGCTTTGCTGGTACCATATGTTACCATAAATGGCACTAATGCTAATGAGAAACTTCCAACAGAGCAGAAGAGATACAGAAATTTACCTGAGTTTACAAGTTTAAAAGTTTGTTTTCTCATGTAAAAATACAAAAGGACTATGCCATCTTTTCTAGGAAGACAGAAGCTAACTTTGTATTTAGGTTCCTATTGGTTAAAAAGTCTTTAGACATGACTAATAATCTTTTAATACTTAAGATGAGCAGGATGTACTAGATGACCTCCTGAGTTTTCTTGGAGCTTGAATGTTCCTATGATTATATGATGATGCCTACAGTGTTAATGTAAATACAGAAAATCAATTCTCTTGATTAAAAATATTAGTCCCACTTTTCTTAGGTGTTTGTATGTCTACCTGGGGAACTTAAATTTCAGCAAGCCTGGGAATAAATGTGTTGTGTAGCAGCTACCATGTGCTAATTCTTTATGCAGTCACCTTTGGTGTTTTGTAGCTTTCTCCCATTAAAAGTGCAGTAAGTTATTGTCGTGGTTTAACCCCAGCCAGCAACTAAGCACCACGCAGCTGCTCACTCACTCCCCCCCCACCCAGTGGGATGGGGGAGGAAATCGGGAAAAGAAGTAAAACTCGTGGGTTGAGATAAGAACGGTTTAATAGAACAGAAAAGAAGAAACTACTAATGATAATGATAACACTAATAAAATGACAACAGCAATAATAAAAGGATTGGAATGTACAAATGATGCACAGTGCAATTGCTCACCACCCACCGATCGACACCCAGCTAGTCCCTGCACGGTGATCCCCCTCCCCCACTCCCCCCAGTTCCTAAACTAGACATGATGTCCCATGGTATGGAATACACCGTTGGCCAGTTTGGGTCAGCTGCCCTGGCTGTATCCTGTGCCAGCTTCTTGTGCCCCTTCAGCTTTCTCGCTGGCTGGGCATGAGAAGCTGAAAAATCCTTGACTTTTTAGTCTAAACACTACTGAGCAACAACTGAAAACATCAGTGTTATCAACATTCTTCGCATACTGAACTCAAAACATAGCACTGTACCAGCTACTAGGAAGACAGTTAACTCTATCCCAGCTAAAACCAGGACAGTTATTCTGCACTTGGTGTGTGCTAAGAATGTCTTAATGGCCTTTGCTCCTACAAAGGCATGTAGTTACATGTCTTGCACTAGAATTTATATCTAAATGCACTAATGGATCAAGACTTCAGTGTAGCTAGTGAAGCATTAATTTGTACACATCTTCGCTGTGCATCAGCTTACTCATGCAGACACCCGTGATTTCTCACAGAAAATGTTAGTAATACTGATCAAGACCACGTTGAGAATTCATATAAACAGAAATATTAACATTACCTATTATTTGCTATTATGATAAGAGGAAGCATTCCATGTACTGATTTAAATGTTTTAATAAAGACAAACACATATTTAGGATCTCATAGGTAAAGCCTTGCTTTGGAAAATTTTCTGACTGCTTGCAAACTGTATTATGTCACAAGAGGGCAGTGTTAGAATATATAACAAACTGAGTACAGGCACTATTTAATACTAAAATGGCTAGTTTGAAAACCGTATTCAACTATTTACAACATACCTATTTTAAAGAGTTTGACCAGAGAAGATTTCTTTGTTGCTGTTAGTTCTGTTCCACTGAGGTGGTAAAATATGGTACCTGCTGCTGATCGTGATGGTAATTTCATTTGCCATTGAATGGGACAATACAATTTACAGTACAGAGATCTGCAGGATTACCCATCCAGTACATCCTGAGTGGTGGCTGGTCTGCTTTCTATACAAATTATTTATGAATTTTCTGTCTATTCGACAATCAAGAAGAGACTGAAGAGGACTCTTTTAAGGTAAAAATATCACACTATGATTTGCAGAGGTAAGTGTAATGAACTGCTTTGGTCTTGCCTCAACTTGTTTGTAACAAATACCCTGATAAATATTGTGCTTAAAAGACACACAAAGAGTTAGTAAGTCCCCTTCAAAATAAACAGAAAATGCAGCCTGTTTAGAATCTATCAGAAAGAGGTCTTTACCCTCAGTTATGAACAGATTCTGAATTTAACTTTTATTTGGCACTGTTACCTACCCAATGTTACAACCGAGGTATACAGTAATAAAAGTCCCTCTTAGAGATATTCCTAATTTGGTGTTGTCTTAAAAATACTGCTGACTGCCTTGTGTATGTTTAATTTTTGAACTCTATTTTGAAAATGAACAGATTCTGAAGGATGTTGATAATGTCTCAGAATAAAGCTGGGAATAAATGCATTATGACCAAAGCATCAGTGTGACATCTTTGCATCTTTGACATTCTGCAGCATTGTGTTTTACTGAATTAGATTCAGAGCCTTTTACCACAAATGATTAAGATTTATATTCCTATCTGATAAAACGGGAAGGAATGAAGAGAAGAAAGACAAAGACCAAATAGCAATTTGATCTGCAGTTTTGCTGTAGTCTGCCAGCTGAATTACAGTGTGCGCTAGGGGCTATTGCTAGTTTATCTTGTCTGTGTTTTGGTGGATTTTTTTTAAACTGATCAGATTTTAAAAACAGACCAAACTCAACACAGGGCATTGACTTTACAAACAATTAGCCTTTTTTTAGAAAAGCTTTAAAGGAGGAGCTGTGGGTGCTTGGGTGGTACAGCAGTGTCAGTTGTAGGAAGATGCAAAGGGCTGGGGATCAAAAGCCAAATAAGTTAGTGGTATTGCTGAGAAGAATAACTGTGAAGAAGAAGGTTCAGATGTCCACGTAAGAAAGGGAAGAATTTCCTGGCTGTTTGAAACTGAAGACAAAGGAGGTATGTGATAAAATGAAGTGGAAACAAGGAAAGGGATTTAAACAGGGCAGTCCTTGTAATATTGCTTTTTGCCTGTAAATGCTGTTTTGTGTGCATGTAAGTAGCCATTATGTATTTTGGAGATAACCTATGTGAAGTTGTGACATAGGTTCGTACTGTAGTCTGTAGTGTAGTGTAAATATGCCCAAGCTAGCTCTAAATTACTTAGTTTGAACATGAGAACTGGTATAGCCATTGTAACACAGAGATTGGCTGGACTAAAGTACTCAGCTGAGAAGCAGGGTGTGTTGGTCCATGCTGATGGACCAACAATGTCATGGTTGTACTAATTTTGGTTTTGAACTTGACTTATTGAAAGTTAATGTGGAAAAATCATTTCACTTCTGTCTGCAAGGTAACCTAGCAAAAATTCCAAGACATTGCAGGTAGCTTTTAGAGGATCAGATAGAAAGGTATGGAAATAATGAATATGTTATGACAGTACAGTTAATCTGATCTGTAAATATTTTAATTAGGAACTAGAAGAGAAGTTGGTCACAGTCTTTCTAGATGCATAATGCCTTCTTTGAGCAAATCACCTTGTTTTCTGTAAAGAGGATCACCTAACTTATGTTGGCGCAATTCTAGTGTGGGAAAATCTTTCTATGTTATCTTTAAAAGTAGTTTGATAAAGATTTCCTATCTGAATGGCTGAAACATACTCCAGTGGAGGTAATGGAACAGGAAAATCACTTCATAGAACAGATAGTTTACGTTCATGTGTATCCTTTGGTTTCTCTGTTATCAAAGGAAATTTTTGCTGAGGACAAACTGAACTGTGTCAAAGTAATAATAAGAAAACTTTTCAAAATGCCAGCTTTGGAGATGGTTTGGAGTCCTGGAGGGACACAGGTGCAGAGGTGAGTTAAAGGCACAAGGTGTGGGGAAAATGATGAAATTAAAAACAAACTAGCTACATCAACTCCTTTATAAACTCAAAGTATTGAATAAACTAAAATTTCAGAGAAAAGTCCCCAATCCCTTTCAACTTAGGACTTGTAATTTTTTTTCCTATTTTCTTCATTTCTCTCTCAGACACCATGATTTTGTTTACACACAGTACAAAAATTGTGTTTGCCAGGTTGGAAAATAGAAAGTGGCACAAGTCAGGGAGGAGCATGCAGGGATGTGCCTTGTGATGGTGGGGGAGGGAATAAGGCAGAGTCTTGTTTCTGATTCTCATCCATTCCATAGAATGGTCTTACAAATTCAATAATGTTTTAGATTGATGGGGGGGGTGGGGGTAACAACTCTTTCACTGCATGTGTCTCACCTGCCAGTGAGAGTCAGTGAAACTGAATACACAAACAGCCTCTGATTTGAAAGCTACCATTTTATAGTGTGTTCAGAGGACAGACAGCAATGGAAACAATCTCATCTTTTTAAGTCTTTAGTACTGCCTTTTAAATAGCTGTGTGAATTTTAGCTGGTTACCAGCAGCTAGAACCCCCTGCTGCTTCTGGGATTGCAGAGGGGAACAGCAAACTGAGTTTTGAGCTGCCAGCAATCCTCCTGAAGTCTACACTGAACAGCAGGAGATTCTTGAGTGTAAGGTTAACAGGCGTAATAGGAAACGCACACCTGATTCCCCAGGAGGCTGGAGAGGTATAAACAAGGGGCAGAGAGAAAATGGGGCTCTGAAGTCTTGAAGAAGATGGGCTTGCTCCCTAGCTGGCTGTGAAACTGCCTCTCTATGGAGAGCAAGGATGGCTGGGGAAAAAAACTGAAAGAACTTTCACTTGATAAAAGCCTGGACTTTAATGACCATATATAGGACCATTCCAGCTTCTTGACTTAACACCCCACAATGTTAATTTATTTCTCAGGTTGAACAGCTGCCTCATCAGAAATTATCTTAGAAAGTGGTTCCTTAACCAAGACCTTTCATTTTCTCTTCTTCTGTATTCTGTCTTTAAAGATATATTCTTTAGGGTTGTAAAGAATCAAAAAAGGGGAAGCGTTTCAAAGGTGTTTATTTTTTTGGAGGGAGGGAAGGTAGTGAGAAAGACGTTGGAAGATGTAAATATTGCTTATGACCCACCTAATGGAAAAGTTTCTGCCAGGCTATTTGGTTATTCTGCCCTAAACAGAGAACTTTTATCTGAACTTTCTAAATAAAGTTGAGAATAATGTATTGGAGACCTGGAGATTTGTGTGAGCAGTAGGCACATTTTCTTTGTAGCTCCTTTGAGTGCAATTGTGAGTATGGTAGCACGCTTATAGTGTTTCAGCTCTGAAAGGTAAGCGTGTTAAGGCAGATCTTTAGTGTATAGCCTGTATTATAGGCTGTTTGTAGAGACTTCTATTTAGGTGCCTAGGTGCTCATTCCCAAATATTCTTTCTTTTAAACAGTGCCTGTTCATGTTTGCCTTCCTTGAAAATTTATTTCTGACAGTTGGTAAATTCTTCCTAGATCTTTTCTAAGACATAATTGATTTTGTTTTCCTGAACACATAATTTTAGATGGTAATATCTGTGCAAAAGCAATTTGCTATGGTTCAGGGAACTGGACTATTATGGGCATTTGTCTTTATAATGCAATTATAAAGCTACTAACTTGATCTTAATAACATTTGCCTATTAGCACTTATTAGATGCATGAAAGGAAGACAATGCAATTTTAAACACAGAAAATGATGCTGAAATATGCTCATGCATCTCTCCTGGATTATCAGCCGCAAGGATGTAGTGGATGGGATGACAAAATTTTCTGCTTTTATTTTTGTAGACTTTTCATGAATCCCACATTTTAGAATTAAACTATATTTCTAATGTTGTATCGAGTAAAATTAGCATGTGTTTTTATATGTTTATGTGTATTTGTCTGTGTGCGTGTATGATTTCCTTAGTGAAGTACAGTTTGTATCAGTTTAAATTTTTAATGCTGTTGCTATTTTTTTTTTAATTACTCGAAAGACAGTCAATTAAGGCCCAACTTGGAAAGAGACATATGTAAGTGTTCAGCTTCAAGCCTGTACTCAGGAACATAGCAACTTGTAAGCCTAGACTAGAACATGTATCTAAAGATCTTGATTCAGCAAGTTATTTAATTTCAAGTATTCTATTTTTTTTGTCTGCAGTAGCTCAGAATTTATATTGGAACTATTACAGAGGAGTTCCTGGCCAAGGGGGATTGATTTAGGCATCTTCCCATCATATGAATGGCATGTGCTCACATAGACTCTTTTGAAGTGGACTTTCCTGCATGTTTGGGACCATCCTGAATACTGTATTCCAGGTGGTTTTGGACTTTTTAATAGTTTTCTTGAAATCCCTGACTTATGTGAAAACAGTTTTTTCTTTAGTCTGATACGTAATTGGCAGGCATCCATGAACAATTGAGAGATATACTGGCATTTTCAACAGAAAGGCCAAGAGTTGATTAAACTGTACAACTGCATTGTGCACAGACCTTGTACAATAGAGAAATGCATTACAAATGCAAGAGGATATTATAATTGAAAGTTATGTTTACTGAGAAAACATAACAGTCAAATTTTCTTTCTGATGAGCCTATATAAGGCAGAAATTTATATTCCCAGGTTGCATTTCTGATGCTAGTTATCTTTTAATCACCTCTGACATTTCTAAAGGATCTCATCATCACAAAAGTCTTTACAGGTAGATGAACAGAGGTCATAACTTTCTTCCAAAGGTGAAGGTAACTCTTGTGTTCTCTGCTTTGCAGGCAGAAATGTATAATTCAACTGATGGTCATAGAAAACAGAAGTCCTACTTGCTTCCACATTGAAGCTTCCCGTTTGTTAATCAGCGTATTGATTTTTTTGTTTGCACTTTTAATTAATTTTCTTTTAGAGCAAATTGCTGAAGAATCTTAAGGCAGTGCTATTAGCAAATGTGACATTAAGACTCTTAAAACATCCTGGAATATTTAATATGTGTCACTTTATTTTTAATTCAAAGGATGCTGTGACAATATGCACTCTGGGAATAGGAACTGCTTTTGGAGAGTCCATTCTGGATAACACTCCTCGCCATGCAACCATCGTTACCAGAGAATATAGCGAGCTCCTTCGAATTGAGCAGAAGGACTTTAAAGCACTTTGGGAGGTAAATTCAGATTTATATGCAGTTTATGCAGAAAAAAGTGATTTAACCTTTTAAGTGTTTGTAATGAAATATAAGCACATTTATACTGTAAGCAAAGTAATAATTCTTTTAAATTAGTTTGGACAAAAAGAAAAGTCTTTTTATTTCTTTTTAGTGCCTCATATTCTGTATGATTACATACTCCTGTATTTCTGTCTTGTGGGCTTCTTCTAATGAAATAACTTAGGTGAAATTTCTGGTGGAATTTACTTGTATACTGCAGTTGTTGCTTTCTTACCCTTAAACTTGCTTTTATAGCCAGCATTTATGAGGAGAGTCTATCCTTAATATACTCTGATATTTTAAATTATTCTCCTTTACTCCTGTCTCATCACCAGCTGTAAGGGGTTTAGAATTTGCAGATGGATCAAGATCACTTAAAAATTAAGTTACTGATTACACGTGAATTCCCTTAAAACTTTTCTTTGTGGAGAATGTACTGCTGAGGTTCTATAATCTGTGTACTTTGGTATCCATGCTGAGAAGACTTCATTAACATGTTACTTTGCGAAGTTGCTGAACTTCAATCATTTTGCATTTTTGTAAGCATTACACTTGATTTGAAAAGTGTTCTGGGAATTGGAAGGCATCCTGTTGGCCTGGCCTACACTATTTCCAGTTTGTACTGCCAGCTTGTTTTAAATGGTGACAGTACAAATTTAGGTGTTGTGTAGAGCTGTCAGATGCTGTGACAGTGTCCTAAAGTTGCAGATGTAGGGCCACATAACTATATTTAAGAAATAGATGCTGGTTGTAGCATTTTAGTTCAGCTTCTCTCCTAAGTGCAGAAAGATGGGGTTTTTTTGGCTTTCTCTTTTCCTGAGAAAGAACAGTATTATACTCCAAATAATTGTCCTAAAGCAGTACTAAAGTAAGGGTATCAGAAAGAAAATCAAATCCACAACTAGCTACACTGACTGAGGAAACAGCACTAATGCCACCTGTCTGCAAATACGTTGCTTTGAGCATAGTTAATGGTGCAGCATGACCAAGGCATGAAACACTAACGTGTGAATGAAACGTGCTTGCCATTGAATGCTCTGACAATATCAGATTTCATTCTTTGAATTGCATAGCCATAATTTGTACTGTTTTTTTTGCAATGTCTACAGCTGAAATGAAATGCTTGTAAAGTCTCATAGAAAATTTGAAGAAATTCACAATGCAATAGTTTTCTGCAGTTCATGTTTTTTTCTCTACAGGTTCTTCATTATAATTTTAGACCCTGGCATTAAAAGATTGAATATGCCAGTGATCTCATCTGTTTTAACATATGCTACACGTGCCAGTTGTCAGAAATTTTTAATGTAGATAGTGCTTTACAAGCTCATGATGGAGGAGAATAAATCCAATTGTAGGTTTCTCAAGTAACATTCTTTTTTAATTCACTTTTAGTTAGTATAAGCAGAGTAATTTCTGCTGTGTATATGACTTTCTTGCTAAGCATTCAGAGATTGTTGGTTTCCTATCAGAAATATTGGGAGAATGGATGTTAAGTTCCTTTCTTAAAAATCTTGAACCTTAAAACATATTTAAAGTTGTTTTAAAACAAAAATGCTGATGTCATTTGCTCTTTAATCACTAATAATGTTGTTTCTAACAATTTTGCTAATTTTGATGAGTTTTTTGATGATAGATGCTTTTGGAAAAGGTCACGTGTGTTGAAAGTATTGGGAGCTGTCATAGGGAGCCTTAGCACACATCTTGTATGTTGCAGATTTTATGAAATTGTGCAGCAGAGCATGTCACAGATGCTGCAGGTGTCAGTCACAGACCACAGTTTAGCTTTGTGGTGCTTCTTTGCCTTTTGTGCAGTTTTACAGTGAACTTTTAATGTAGTTTTGTGTGCTTTCTTTCAAGGAGGCTATCCCTGTGCTCTTAGTGAGTGGAAAATTATGTCACAAAATATAGCTTTGCTGGTTAGTCTGAGGTAGAATTAAGTTGTTCATTTTTTTCAAGGCGGTATTTGTTTCCTTGCAATCTACTAATCCCAAAGCCTACATAAACTGCAGCTAAGGTATGATAAACAGAGAATGTTCAAAATAGACATAAAATTATTTAAGAAAATTCCCCCAAAATATACTAGCAATAGCAGCAGTATTATTGTTGTTGTTGTTGTTGTTGTTCTTCTTCTTCTTCTTCTTCTTCTTGTTATTTGAAGAAAAATAAATACTTTTCTTCAAGGAAACTTTTTGTTATGTTATGGATGCTGTGTTGTTCTGTCTACCTTATCCTAAGATTCATATATCTTTGCTGTGACAAAGCCAATATGGGCAAATGGTTACTGATACAGTGATGTGCCATTCAGATAATTTTAAAATTTGTTTTTAATGAAAACCCACGGAAAGTCAGATATTTATTATCAGGGATACCATGGGAAAAATGAGATTACGCAACCATGTCAGTGTCATTACAACCCAGATGCGGTAAAAACTAAAATCTAGTACATACAAATTTCAACTCTGCAGATAATGAGAATTTAATTCCAGATAGAAGTAGTTTCTCCATAAAAAACATTGTTGACTAATTCCAAAATACTACAATACTGTAGTTTAAGAACAACCTAAATAAACTGTAGGGTTGGAATTCTTAAAATAGTTGCTTCTTTTATGAATGTAGGATTTTTATGATTAATAATAGAAGTGCAAAGAATGCATTTTACATATGATTAAATTTTTTGTTTGGTTCCACCCACCACTCCCCCACACCCCCCTGAAATTTACTTTTGAGGAAATTTACTTTTTTCCTTCTTTTGAGAGAAAGAACAAATGAAAACTCTCTGTTAGCTGATTAAAGAATTTTTGGCATACAGAGCATGGAAATTCTAAGACTGCAATTTTTAATATTCTTTTTGATTTTTAGGTTGTGAATATGATCTTGGAAAATAAACCAGTATAAATCAATTCAGTGTGAACTTTAATTTATTGTGCAACTAATCTGAAATGATAGGACTAAGAGCTATGAACCATCTTCCTTTATAGTAAAAATTCATCAACACTGAAACCTACAGATGAAGTTCATGTTTGCAACAAATGTTTTTCTACCACAAAGCTATGCAGTTCTTTGAAAGACAAATGAATATCCATTTATACTGCTTATGAAACTTTTAGTATAAATCCTGAAACTAGATTTTAAGAGAAAGATGTAATACCTATCTATTTTAGTTATTTCTAAGTTTAGAAAGAATTTTCAGAATCTCTATAACTTCATATTATGAATTTACAGATTTTTCTGAGTACCGTTTATATTGAAAAGTGACTTTTCCTGTATTAGGTGTATTGCTCTAAGAACCAATTGCATTGATAGAATGTTTCACAGACCAGATGTGGCTCATTAACGTATTTAATGCACAATATACAGCAAAATGTATTAATTCTTTGAGTACAATTACAATTGGGTCTATACCTGAAAGAAAGAGATTGCTACTTCTGAACACACTTTTTTCTTTTTTATCACTATTCTTCTGTCAGTTTTATAAATTTAAATACACTTTGAGGAAAAGATAGGATATTCTTTATCAAAAATATAATAAGATGCCTTCTGTAATATACAGAACCACAATCAACTCTTTAAACACAGAAAGATTTTCTATGACCTCCACTTTTAACAGTCAGGGAATGCTAATCAAAAGGAATGGTATCCTCCTGATAACAACAATTACCAGTTAAAATGGCCTAGTCTTTTCTCTAATGACTGTATCTGTTGAAATACCATCCTGTTTGGGAACATCTGTTGACCTTCTAAGCTTTACTCATCCTTGGAGTCTTGTTTTCTATCAATGGCTGCTATAGCAGATTGGAGATGATGAAATCCCTGGTTAGGTTCTCACACAGCTGAACACTGTTTCCTGATAAAGAAGCTCTAGGAGGTTATGGGAATCACTGGTGATGTGCCTTTGTGCACCGATTGTCCCCACCCTTCATCTCCTCTTCTGAGGAGCACTAACAAACATGAAAAAAGTTATTCATCACTATCACAACACTGTAGACTTCCAAGGTGCTCTATGAATCTGTAGAAAGAGGTAGTCTTTGTGTTGCTAAGAACTTGCTTTCCCTCTTTAGCATCAATGAGTAAGTGTGGTGCTAGCTACCGTGCCCAAAAAACTGTTTCAAAGCACAGAGCAAAAGACATCCAAAAATAAACATGAAAGCAGAAGGCTACACATGAGGAGATCTGGTCATGCACATCCTGTTGGGTCACTGGCTTGCTCCACCTCTAATAGTTGGATTCTTTTAAACGGAGTAGGAGTGAAATGTATGTATTTGAGCAGTGTTGTCATTACAGAAGTTCTCTGTAGTTCATCCTCAAGCTTTGTTCTTTCATGCAATTGCAAACTGATTCAAACCCAGACAGGAAGGGAGTGAATCTGCTGAGAGGTGACTTATTTTTAGAGGTCTTTCCTACCACAGTGAGTTACTCAGCCTTTCTTGGATAACATACAAATAACCAATTTCCTTTTGTGTGGAATAAGATTATGTTAGAAGTTACTGAACATGCCTTGAGAAACATTTGATCTTGAGTAAATGAAGAACATCTATTACTTCAGTATGCAGTGACTTTGGAGAGAGGGAGTCTTGGCCCCTATAAGGTCAGAATGAATATTTTAATTCTTTTTTATTCATGTTCAGCAGCACTTACACATCCTCTAGTCTGATAAACAGTAGCGTAATTTGCTTCCTGCTTTTGCCCATCTGATGACAATTCAGTAGCCCTCAGCAGACTTCACGGCTCTGAAATTACAGCTTTGGGAGAAGCAGCTTTCTTACCATCTTTGTTTTCTGAACACTATGAATGTTAGTTTTTAATGAGCTAGTTTAAAAACAGATCCTCTGTCAGAACAGAAGAAAATTTACATACCGTTTCAGTGGAATGCTGTGTAGGAAATGCATGTATGAAATGGCATGCTGACTTAAATGTCGCAGCACTGTTCAATGAGGTTTCTGAATAAGGCTTAAGTTCATCAGAATTGAGACCACAGCTCTCAGTGCATTTGCGTGTAATACCAGTTTGTCTTTTTAAGGTCTATCTAGTCATATCCCTTATACCAAGGTGTAATATAATCTTATGCCTCATTTTATGTGTCAGGATTGTAGCAGTAGGAATTATGAAGGCACTGTAAAAATACATTAATGGAAGTGAACATGTAAGGATTTTCATTTGTTTTATCTGTTTGGCCATGCTGTAAGTACATTATTTATCAAAGTATGTTACTGAATCTCATGTAGGTGTTTTGTAGTGTAATGCAGTAGGCAGCGTTTCAGAGAGGCCGCCTTTTCCTTGCCTTAGGCTACTGGAAAATATATGTTACGTTGTTACTTGAGAATGTTCTTGCTTCTTTCTCTGGTAGACTCCTGAATACTTAAACATGTTTAAGCAGTATTAGGAATCTCATGTAAATGTCAGTACTTTCTAATGTACCTTCTCACCGATGAGCATTCTATACCAGAAATTTTTTCCAGTTCATTTAAGTGAGAAATTAAATTTGATCTGAGAAATGAAATATTGGGAGGGGGGAATAAAAAAAAAAATCAGATTCATATCCAGCCCCTAAACTATCACCTTGATTTATGGTATACTACTCTCCCAGTTTATTGCACAGTAATCAATTGCAGAAGTCTTTGCTCTGATTTACTGATTTCCCATAGGCAAACATAGTAGAGATACAAAACTATAGTTAATAAAATACAGAATATTTAGCTTTGCAGGATGGGTGATCATGTGATTTACAATCGTGAAGTGCTTGGAGACCCACAAAAGTATAAAAAGGTGGTCATGGAACACTCAGCTGTCTTGACCCACTTCATGTCACACTCTCCATTGACTGCTCAAACTCTGCCTTGATGATTTGTCTCTCTAATGGGGTTTTATTTGAGAAATGTAAAAGTGATCAATTTGTAGTAGTCTGCATTTGCAATGTAGCTGGAATACTGTGTTCACCAACCTCTCAAATAGCCTTCTTGTCGGAATAAGGAAGAATGATTCCATGGTATCAGATACAGAATACAACACAGAAGGAAGACATGAAAGGACCCAAGTGTGTGGAATCTGTTGCCTTATGGTGTCTGCAAACCTTCATCTGATGACCAATTCAAATTTGTATGCAAAGTAACAGAGCTAGTGTGAGAGACATTGAAAAATGAAGTGATGGTAGGCAAGCAGGAGATTTTTTTTCCTAGAGTAACACATGGAAGGAAGAGGAATATAAAAAGTACTCTTCCCCTCCCCGGCTTTAGAATATGACAGTAAACACAGAATTGGCAAGATGAGAGCAAAGCTTTGAAAATAACTAACATCCCACCTTCATACCTTCTGTGTTCATACTGATAAAGCATGCAAGTGAGTAGCAGGGAAAGATTCCAAAATTGTTATTATACCGAGAAGAAGTGCCAGATTGCACTCCCAGTTTTGCTGGTGTGAACTGAGCATATTTCAAGTGAATACAGTACAATTGCTTTGATACGCATGGAGCTAAGTGGGAGCAGAGTCTGGCCTTTAGTGCTGCTGTTATATTGGTTTTGACCATCCTTGTAATATGCTTTTAGGTTTTTTTCTTTTGTTTTGCTTTGTCAAACATTTCTAATTTTAATGAGCAATGCTCTGTCTGGTAGAGCAGATTTAAACGAGTATGGAACAGCATTCTATCCTCAGTAGCCGGACTTACATCAGAACAAGCCATGTTTGTCAGCATAGCAACACAGTGACTGCTGCTTTCATTCAGGTCTATTGATCACCATTTAAAAAATGGATGCAGATTTTGTGAACACTGTTTATGACAGTGTATTTCCTGAGGTAACCTTCCTGGCCATTGGCAGGGGAGAAAAATATCTAGGAATGAGATTTTTCACTTCAGTAACGCAGCTTTTCTCTTGGCGTGATATATACTGATGGAAGTGTACAAGTCTTTTGATTGAGTCTTGCTATGACATGTTCTTTTCTAAATAATGGCATTATGACTGAAAAGTTCATAATCAATAATTATCTGCACTGTTTCAGATAATTTGCCGTGCCATTATGTATGATATTCAATATTGTCAATGAGGCACAATTTCTGCAGAAGATCAAGGGATCCAGTTAGTTTTAACTCTGTGAGTTTCCCTTTCGCTGTTGTTATCCTTGGTTTAAGGTTACAGATGCAGGCACTTTAAACACCGCTTAAATGACTGAAAAGATTGAAAAATAACAAGCTGATTGGAAAGGTCTGATCCTTCTTCATGTCTCTCTGCAACAAACTTTCCTGGGGCATGTTCTTGTATGTCATCCCTACAATCAGTTTCCACCTCAGTCTCCCAGTTTATTCTGAATCTATTTCAATAGCAACATTTTGTGACTGTGTCACTGATCACCATGCAGAGGTGGAATAAGGCTTTGTAGATCTGATTTCTCTCAAACCATACTAGCATGTCATTTCTCTTAGGTGGAATTCTGTATCACTGTAGTAACGCCTATCAGCTTGAAGGCCCTGTTGAATCCTAGTGTACTAGGCACTGTGCAAAAATATATTGTCATTCCTATTTACAGCCCTTGTAAATGTTTATATGTTTATTAGCACTTCAAAGAGTCTTAAATTATATTGCAGAAAGCTTGACTTATTTGAGGTTCCTTCTTGGATAAAAAGAGATAGAAACATCCAGCAAGCATGTCAGTCTCCCTGTTAAGTAATGCCTTTATTGGTTTTCTCATATTTTATCATGGTTAGAGGTGAAGTTGAAAAATATGAATTCATCCGATTTTCAAGAAAAGAAATTATTTTGATTAATTCCTAAAATATTTAAATTACAGAAGAACATCTGACAAACTGAAATGTATACACTTAAAGTCTGCAGATGTTTTTGAGGCTGCTATTTTTCTTTGAAGCTTTACTGCCAAACTTGCACTTTCTATAATCAGCTTTTTTATTAGCAAAGAAAGTGCTTTTCATCCTCAGCAGATTGTATTATTAAATGTGGTATCTCTAAGCATGATGTGCTAACTGGCAAAAACATGTATTGCAAAACACAACTTGGAGCCTACGAATCTTATTTCAGGGAGCAAACTTCTGGTCTTTCATTAGTTCATTTTTATTAAATAAAAATGTCTTTCAAAAGAATCATAAGATTTGAAGCTTATAAAAAGTTTCTGGCTTTTTTCCTCAACATAATTTTAACTATCAAATATGTGTTTCATTCGTATCTGTCACAGAGAGAAAAAATGCATAACACAGAATTATGTCTTTGTACATATGTGCGTGTACATAATCTGCTATCTATCTAATATGTATTGTGTGTATATATTACTACATTAAATTCATATTTGCCTTGTCAAACTTCTGTGTCAGATTGCCTGGACCTTTGGTTCTAACCGCATTTGTGGTTGGCAGCGTCCTTTCCTGCCTTAGAATGGATACCAAAGTGATCAACTGCGTAAGGCTTTGCTTACGCTTCTAAACTTTTGGATTTGACACAGACCGTCTGTTCCTTAACTCAACTGTGGGGTGGTATGTGGATGAGGTTATTTTGGAGATTGACCCTTTCTGACCTTCTGGTCAGTGTTCTCATCTAAATCCTTGGTTTCTTTTCAGACGAGTCGTGCTTTTTCTTCCTTACAGAAAAGGTTAATCTATTATTACTGGTTCCTCCAGGTTCTTGAGAAAAATAGTAAGCCCTTAGAAGCTTCCTTTTAGCAATGAGTTTTTGTGGCTTTACAGCAATGGATATGGTTGTGTGTTCCTCCAAGGCATTCCTATAGAATGCATGCTTGCATGCTGCATTTGAATGGGTGCTTTCTGCTTTTACTATATAATGGGTCAGGCAAATAATATGATACCATTTATTAGATCAATGGATCTGTTTTAATATTGACGTTTTAAAAATCCATTAGCTTAAACCTGCTGGCATTAAAAAAAATTAGAGATCTTTGACAATAAGATCTGTGGCAGTGGAAGATCATATGCAGATTAACACAAACCAAAAGCAAGGCTATTGTATTACATTATATATTATTATTTTTTATTCTGACAGTCTTTACTTTGTAAAATATTTTGTAAAAATACTGTAAAAGTGTTCATTTTCATGTAGCAAGGAAAATGAAACCTGTAAGTCCTATTTAGCAGAAAGTAAATTCCTCCTTCCTTAAGGAAGCACTCCCTTGAATGAGCATTCAACAACCTAAAACTCAAAACAAGCCAAACCCCAGACATTATCAATTTATTAGGTATATGGATTAATAAATGGGCTCAAAAAGAGAGTGCCCATTGCTTGCCTTAGATAGTGCAGTTCTGATAGATGACTTTTCCTGGTCATAATCAGAGCTGTAAGGTTCAATGTCTGCCCTTTCCCTTAGACTGGTTCCTCCCCTCTTTTCATCCATGGTGAAACCCTACCTTATTGAAGTCAATGAGCATTGTGGGATTTCAACCCAGGTAATTACTAATTGCTTCCTTCTTGTATAATATGCAGCACAGGCTGTTAGCGGTAGGTTTAAATCCTCTTTACCCTCTTCCTTTCTGTATCAGTTTCTACCCACTGACATAGTTGATGCTATGTGAGAGCATGAGGCTGGAATCACTCAGATGATTTTGTGGCTTAGTAGTTCAGGGGTTCTTAACAAAATGGTCAACCCAATACTTGTGCTGAGGTAAATTGTATCAAAGCCTTACAAACTCTATGGATCCCAGAGGTATGCTTAAAAATGAAGATATAAAAGACTAAGAACTGAATATGGAATCTCTCTCCTGTGGCAGAGAATAAGAATTACAGGGCCCACCCTGTCATCTGCGCTGGTTATGGCCAGTCCCAGATATCAAGAAGAGAAAGAGATTTAAAAAACCCCAGATAATCCATGTGCTTGCTCTTGAATCAATCCTTGTTTCAATCTGAGCAGTGGTACTCCAACACCTAACAGTTCTCAGCGTTAGTGGGTATTGCTGCAATTCCCTTAGTTCAGTAAGCTACAAAATTCCGAGAAATCTGTTTACTAGCAATGTGAAAATATCAGGCCTGAAACATGCCCCGAGGGGGCCTGCAGGCCCTCTGAAATGTTTAAATCTTAAGGGGATTTATGGGACAACCTGTTCATAGCTAATTTTTTTTTCTTATGGGGAATGCTTATTTATGCCACAAATATTCAAGAACAGCACATAATAAGACATGGTGGCCTTCTAAGGGATATGCTCCCTGTATTTTTATACTCTGTAATGAAGTGAATGTTCACAGAATTCGTGTTTTCATCTAATATTTCTGTTACAGGCTGTTGAAATCAGTGGTTTGTCAGAATTTGTGGATTCATACCATCAGTCTGATGTGATGCTTAAGGCTCAATTTCTTTATCCTCCATCTCAAGGCTGATTAGATAAGACCATTAGTTTGTATTTCCTCTGAGCTCTGCTTAAAATAGTTTCTCAGTTAAATCTCAAATGAAGAAATTAAAAGAAAACTGAAACTCACAAATAAAAATTTACACACTAAATATCTTCTGACTGAACTTTACTTCTGTTCATTTTAAATTACATGGATAAAATACTTTTGTTCTTCTAGATGCTGTACTTAGCTCAAAGCCAGGCTTGTATGCCATTTGTTTGAGGGCGATAAATAATCAGCATTTAAAATTAAACCTTGCCATCGTGCATTTAGTACTTATTGATATAATTCAGTTTGTTTACATTTTAACCTCTGACCGTTTCCTGAGTAATTTCTATTTAATTTTGCATTCCACCTCTCTCTTGACCTTTGAAAATATCTTTTCTGACTACCAATGCAAACCATTTTCTTGGAGTATTAACCACTTCATTTTCCAAAATAAACAAACAAACTTTATTCTGTTAATTTCCACAAAACCCTATCCAGACATTCCTGAGTACAGGTTAGTGGAAACAGGTACAATATCATCGTTTTGTTTTAGCATAATAAAAATATGCATTACAACACGATTTTTGTATGACCTGGTCTTTGAGAAACTGTCCTTCAAAGAAATCATGCTGTTCTGAAAGGACAGAGTTGTAAGGGAACTTGTTTGAGTTACTTAGGCTTTTATGCTTAATTCTCTCTGGGGATAATGCTGGCAACTCTCAGTACAATTAAGGAAAGATTAAAAGCTCAGTACAGGCTTATTTTCTCTCTTCTTTCTTTCTGCCAATACTGTTTGAGCCTGTATCCTCTCTAGAAGCATGAAACATTTTTCAAAGGCCTTTTTTCTTTCTGCCATCATTTCTCAGGCAATTTTCTGGTATGTGTCTCTTCCACACATTTATGAATATGGTTTCTCTTTCTAGTATTTGTCACTTTTGTTCCTGCTAGCATTTAATGCTGGTTTTGTTGATCTCTGGTTAAGAGTTCATTGGGTATTTGTCCTTAGGTTTATCTGTGACATTTAGATCCTATTAGATAATCAGGGATCACCAATCAGTTAGGAAATAATTCTTGCACTGTTGAAGTTGGTGAGAATTATGCCATCACTTAGTATTTCTTAGTACATTTGCTCTGCAGAGCTAAAGGAGTGAAATGTAGTAAAATTGTGGACAGTTAAGCAGATCTGTCTGAATACACTGATGGAGTAGCAGATTTGATTACTGAGGAGGTACCTATTTCACATAATGCTTTATCAAAGAAGAGCTACGTTTCAATCTGAGCATGTAATAGCTGGGGCATTTACCTATGCTGTTGCTGTGGTATGGTTGAAAGATTATATGCTTTGAGATTACAACAGAAGTTCACATCAAACTCTCATCTTCGCAGGTTGTTTCTGTCCGATGTATTTACATGCATCTGCCATATGGAGTTGCCTTATAGAGGATGTTAATTCCATCTGATCTCATATACAAAATGTACTTTGTGTCATTTTATTCTAAGAGACAGACTTTTCCTGTTTTAACAACAGAATGTGGATTTTTCTGCCTTTTAACCTTTCCGAACAATTACTTGATACGACTTCAGAAAATGATGCATGCTACCAGTCAGCCCGCAAGCATTGATACTTGAATGAATTATTGTCACCTTTGTACTCTAAAATTATGTAAAGGTGTGAGGCACAGGAAATGCTGGAAATGCTTCAAGCCCTAGCAATGGTAGGAATACAGATTTTACTACCATAAGAATTCTCTAAGGGATTGATTTTACATGGGCATCCATACTGTTAATCCAAGTATCATTACAGAATGAATTACGTTTCCTGGTATCCATTAACTGGACAATGTCTTTGGATAAGAACTGAGTTAATCTGTGTTGAATAAAATGTAATGAATGGTTGTGATATCCAGAAGCAGACCATGAGTTATGTTTTCACTCCTTATTTAACAAAAAAATTCACACTGCTAGTATGAATTTTATGCTTTTTAATGTGTGAGAAAACAGTAGACCCACAAAAAACAACCCTTGTGATGCTGTTCTGTTGCAAGCAGCTTTCACAGGGAGATGGAGAGGTACTTTATATCTGCCTACTCCCCTAAGAAAGAACAATGGTGAAGCTCACCCTTTATGGTAGTATGTTTATGTAAAAATAATATCAAATGTCTAGAAAGAAATAGATTCTTGACGGTGATTGACTATTCTTCCTTGTGCCCAGCCAATGCAAAGCTTTAGCATTTTTCTTCTGTCCTTGTCAATTAACATTTCTGTTGATTTTTCCTTTTAAGTATACCTTTACTGCTAAAACTTTCTCTTCTTTATTTCAGTCTACATATGCATATCTTCATTATCTGATAATGCTGTTGCCACACGTACAAATGAAAATTGTTAATTTAATATGCTAAAGAGCTTTATACAGAAGGAAAAAGCAACTATTACTTTTAAAGCTGTTAAAGTAATAATGAATGCTATCTTTATATTAGATGTGTTCTTTTTACATGAACATTTTTGAATGGCTTGCTTTGTGTGAGTAGAATTTGCTGTAAGAGATGCCCATGTGACTGTCCCCAAAATGAGATTGCTCAGCAATATGAAAATAAATAGAAACATGTATTGAAGTTTTGATACTATAGAAAAGAAAATCTCTTAATGTTGCTAGTTTAATTTTCAAACTGTAAACAGGGCATGTGCTGCATTACTGGTCATGAATGTGCTGCCTTCTGTAGTGGGACCTTGGCATTTTTACTCCCACAGCAGTGCTCATGTATTTACACTAGCCATTAATCACAAACTGCTGCATAAGAGAAGTGGGGGGAAGATCTTGTTTTGTTAGATACTCTGCATGGTGAGAGAGAAGCAGCATGGATTAACTATTTGGAATCTTAAAACAAGATGGTGAAGTTCCTTTAAGTTGTGTTTACTCTTGTTAGTAAGCCAAACCTGTCCAACTACACTAATTTCATTGCAGTAATGGACAGTAGAAGTGGCTGTGCCTGTGGCAAAAGGCTCCACATACTATGTCTTCTCTCTCTTGCTGTGACCAATACCTGCTATTTCAGAGAAGCTTGTTGAAGAGCCCTTGATGAACTGTTTATGTGTTGTAAAAATGGAGTGTAACAGCATAGCATACTGTCATGCTTCCTCCTCATTGGTCTTCAAGAGCAGGACTGCTTCTGTCCCTTCTTTTGGAACTAAAATGATGTCTTTATTTAATGAGATCTTTATTTCCATTTCTTTCATTCCATTCATTCTCTCCATCTCCCTCCTGGAGAGCTATTGGTCCGTATTGTATGCTCTCTAAAGTTTTGTCTTTGCACATTTTAGGTCTCCATGCCAAATGGCTTGTGAATGGGTGCTGCTTTTGGAGAAACGTTCCACAGCCAAGTGCATCACATGCTACTAAAAAATTTATTCCTGTTTCCCCTTGTCGTGGTTTAACCCAAGCCAGCAACTAAGCACCACGCAGCTGCTCACTCACTCCCCCCCCACCCAGTGGGATGGGGGAGGAAATCGGGAAAAGAAGTAAAACTCATGGGTTGAGATAAGAACGGTTTAATAGAACAGAAAAGAAGAAACTACTAATGATAATGATAACACTAATAAAATGACAACAGCAATAATAAAAGGATTGGAATGTACAAATGATGCACAGTGCAATTGCTCACCACCCACCGATCGACACCCAGCTAGTCCCTGAGCAGCAATTCCCCACCCCCACTCCCCAGTTCCTAAACTAGACATGATGTCCCATGGTATGGAATACACCGTTGGCCAGTTTGGGTCAGCTGCCCTGGCTGTATCCTGTGCCAGCTTCTTGTGCCCCTTCAGCTTTCTCGCGGGCTGGGCATGAGAAGCTGAAAAATCCTTGACTTTTTAGTCCAAACACTACTGAGCAACAACTGAAAACATCAGTGTTATCAACATTCTTCGCATACTGAACTCAAAACATAGCACTGTACCAGCTACTAGGAAGACAATTAACTCTATCCCAGCTGAAACCAGGACACCCCTCCGAAATTTGTTTTCAGAGTTCATTCTTTGGTTCTTGTGTGTACTGCTTTCATGCCCCAGAGATGATTTCTCCTTGTTCTCAGTATTTATGTCCTTCACTACTTGCACACTGTGGTCGTGTCTATGTTTTATCATAACTTAAAAAAAAAAAAAAAATCACGTAACTGTTCTTAATTTTCTTGAAATGCCTTCATGCTTCTTTGTATGAGCTCTCACGAATTTCTATGACCCTGTCTTTCATGTATATCTGGAACATACCTAATCTGATGTTTACTATCAGTTTTACATGCCAGAATTTGATAATTGTTGAGATAACAGCATTTTGCTATTGTATTAAGAAAGACTGTCACTGTAGTTAAACTTACATAAATAACTATGCAGAGCTAAGAAATTAGAGCAGTGGGAGGTGTGCTGTATACTCCAAGTATGTTCAGGATTATTGCTTTCTAGACTTTGCTCACTCACTAGCTCTACATAAATGATGTCTCCATTGAATTTTTCTGAATGGAAATCAGAATCAGCATTGCTAATTCCATAGAGACATATGTATTACATATTTTTTTTGTCCAGTATTTTTATCGTCTCCTTCTCTAGTGTTTTCATAATATGTTATTAAGTTGTTTATTATCCCTTTGAGATTATGAATAAAAAAAAAGTCAGAACCCAGCCCTTTAGTACTTCTTTAGACACCTCCTTTTTATGTGTTGTGCCATGTTTCATTATCTTTTGTTTGCAGTCATTTAGCCAATTGTTAATTTGCATGACAGTGCTTCTACCCAAGGCATTTTCAGGTTTTTTAAGATGAGCTATGACTATTAAATATTTTACTGATATCCAAATACGTGACAGCTACTGCATTTCTTTCTTCCACTACTTTAGTGATTAAAAGAAAAAACAACAGCAACCCACATGTAAAGCCTCCAACTTCGGTTAAATCAGTTTTGCTGCTTTACAGATTTGTTTCTGTTAACTATGAGTGAGGGCTTTCTGATCTAACTGTAGTGATATTTACTGCTTCACTCTTGAAAAGTCATTTCCAAGTATTTTTAGTTTTATGTTAATCGAAAGTTACCTTAGTACATGGTCCTAGATACAGCCTGCTCTGAACTAAAGTGTTTAGTGGTGGTATAAATTATGCCATCCATGTGCATTGGATGGAAAATAGGGGAAAATTACTGCAGTTCTGGTATTGAAAAGGTTTACAGAATCGATTGTGAAAATTCACTCTCAAATGAAAGAAAGAAAAGTGTATTAGAATATAAGGTATTGACAAGCATATATAATTCCCATTCTTTTTCTCTCTTACTCACCTGTTTTCATTCCTCTCCTGGGTTATTCCTAGCTGCCCCAGGACAAAATTCACCACAGCATAAACTGGTGCAACCTACATTCCGTTGTTCTTTGGCACATCTGCTAACATTTAAATTAAAGCAAATTAAGGTTTTTATTGGCACTGCCTCACGATGACCTCTTACCATGATTATTATTCTGCCACATTTGCCCCTCTCTCAATATGTACATCATTAAATAAATAAAAAACATAAATTCTGAATGATCTATTGTCTCAGTGAATACTGTTGATTACTCTGGAATATGATAAAGTATTTATTTCCACATATTGCAGATGTGTTATGGAGTTTGTGGAGCATCCCTTTGTGCCCATGTTGCAAGAAAGCATGAGGAGGAAGGAGTGACCCCAAACTCACCTCCAACTTCACCTTTTTGCTTCATGTCACAGTTTGTTCTCCAGTCAAAAATTGACTGGCTAACTGCTTAGTAGCAGCTAATCAAGTTCAGGAAGATAAAGCAGAAATAAAACAATTATACACTATATTTTGAAGAAGCTGCAGCATTCAAAATATGCACAGTTGATTTCAATGACTAGTAGAAATTATTTCTAATCTCTTTCTTTGCAGGTTTTCTGTAAATATTCAAGTGAAAGTATACTAAGCAACTTTATTCTTTTTTCAGAATGAAATTGCTCATCAGAAGTTTGATTATTAATGTTGTCCTCATCCCTCTGACATGGCTGAAACAAGTAGCTCTTGTTTCTGTGCCCGCTCAACAAACTTGATGCTTGTTGGCCTCCTGATGATTACTTATTTATGTTCTCACAGTGTCTTTGATTTCCAAAATGCAGTAATGTTAAACAACCATATCTCATTTTTCAATAACGTTTTAGTAGCAGGTCCATCTCCTCTTTGGACTCTTGGCTTTTTACTAGTGCATGATTGCCTTTACCTTTTGCAGCACACTTCTTTGAGAAAACTGCCTTATACAAGTCTTACTGACTGAGATTAGAGGATGATGCTAGGAACCAGAAATTTATAAAAGCTTTTCTGCACAGAAAAGTGAAAAAAATGCACTGAGTGTCACGAGTTCTCATAATCAGATCCAGGCTTCTTAAAAACAAAGAAAAATGTTAAAAGAATCCCCCACTGAAAAGAAACAGTGTACTTAGTATGTCTAGATTTACTTATTCCAAACTTAGTTGCAGGTGGAGAGAGTTATAATACCTAATGAACAACTCATGGCATTAATCTCTGGGTAAGAAACCTGTCCCACATTCACTGTATGTAATGTTACCTCTATACCTAGGTAGCTGTCTACATTTGCCAAAACAATTTTTCCCTGTTCTCTTCACCCAAGTTGGGTTTTGACCTTCTGTTATGTTTTTTCTAAGTGTGGTCTAAAATGTGTCTTACAATGGCCTTTACACATGGGCTTTCTGAAGCTAAACATCTTTTTCTGAGGCTGTTATCTGTCCAGTGGCCAGATGTACCATTCTCAATTGAGGAAGCTATTTCATCTGGCTGTGTTTGGAGGCTTTAAAGCTAAGTTTATCTCTCTTGGTTATTAAATATACATTTAATGATAGATTCAGCATGCCAAAGATTCTTTAAAGGAAAGCAAGGAATAAAACACTTACAATGTTATGTTGCCATGCAGTAAGACAGTTTATAACTGTCATCCTTTATTTTGTCTTCAACCTGTAGTCTGATCTGATGTGGGAAGTGGAAAAAGACATTTCACAAGACTGACACTAAAATGCAAGCAGACATATAGGGCCATTTTGAGAAAAGTGAGAAATTCAATCTCGTTATAATGCTGTTGTTCTAAGGAAGAACATGAGGCTGATTGTTAGCTATTCAGGAGGATAAGATATAGGCTTGTGCTTTCTATCTATTCAGCTTTTTCCAGTGATTCTCAGTGCAGTGTTGTTTGGCAAGTGGGTTCTGTAGCCCATGGGACAGCATATAATCTCTTCTATTTTGTCCTTAGTTGATCCTTGCTGCTTACATAGCCCACGTTGTGACCTGTGCAGTTTGCAGGTAGTAGACTCCCCTGATTTTTAGGGATCTCTGTATTTCAAGTCCCATTTCAACTTTTATTTTGAAAGAAAGGTCCCTGTTTTTCTTGCAGAGAGTTTTTCGTGGTTTTCCCTGCTGTTTTTCTTGCAGAGCGCCTTGAAATGTAAACTGGATACCTGGGGTTAAAGTGTTCCTACTGATTCATTTTCCCTAAATATTATTGATTATTTGGTCTTCTATTCACTAAAGCCAGGTCTATACTAAAATTTTGCTGGCAGGGTTGTGGGGAAAATGTCATAGTGTTAGGTTGGGAGAACAGGGGTTTTGTGTGGTATAGTTAGCTTAATGGAGGACTGGTATAAGGAATAGTTGCAAAAGAGCTTTTGCGGGCATAAATTGTATTATCCCTAGGATAATTTGCTGACCGAGGTTAAAATGTAGGGCAAACTCTGAGTTGGGCGTTTGAAACTTGTAGTATATTCCCTTAATTTTTCCGTATCATGGCCGTGCTCCATGGGAGGAATGGGCTGTCACTGGTTAGACAGACTACCAGTAAGTTCCTGTGTTCTTCCCCTTGGAAAGCCTAAGATGTGCCAGCTCTGCTATGCAGCTATTGTGATTTCTAGGTGCGGAAAGACAGGTCATAGAAACCCGTCTCATGAAATTGTAAGTCTTTGCAGTTTTGATCAAGGCATTTAATTTTACCCTCTTGCTTTCTCCATATGCAAAGTAAGAAGATAGTATATTTTTGTTTCCTGAAAGCTTTTTGATGATTGTTGAATGGTTGAACAAGATATAAACATCCAGGTGTATCATATGCAACACTTCCTTGAACACACAGACTCTTAACTGAGGAGATTGCCCTTTACTATGCTTTCTTGGGGCCTCAGCAAAAGCAGCTAGGTGCCCTTTCTGTGATGGTACTCAGACTGTGGCTTAAACATTCGGGGGCGGGGGGTGTAGTTTTTGCTAGGTTTTACATGTCTCCCAGAGAATAATCTTACTGATAATTTAACCTCCAAAATACTTCCTGCCTGTCTCAGTCTAATATTTGACATTTTAAACAAATCAGTTACTTGCATAAACAAGCACTCTGATATATCTGTGGTTTTGAGAACCTGCATATTTTTTTACCTGCATGTATTTATTTGCTTGAAATTGAAGTGGGCTTAGAATCAAGAATAAATTAGAAATACATTTACAAGTCTGCTTTTTAAATAATTTTTTTACCTGAGCAACACCCTCTTTACAAAACATTGTTTTGTTCATTCCTTTTTTTCCCGAATTAGCTGTTGTCCCTTTTAGTGAGGTTTTAATGTGGGTTTTTTTCAGTAGAGAAGTCATGTTTAATTAAAAGTTACTCGCATGTTTTCAATTATAGATGATAATTTGTTTGACTTTACACTCTCAATTGCCTTGAGTAATTTCCTGTAGAAATACATATATTCCATTTGCATGTTTGAAGTATTAGTGTGTCATTTGCATAGCTTGTGTGTAACACTTAAGCAAACCACTGGGACTTAGGAAGGACAGATGATGCTTTTTAGTGGCAAACAGTGATACGATGGCTATTCTTTCTTCTCCCTGCTGAGTAGATATGGAACCAATTTGTTGAGAGACCTGGAAGTTATGTTATCAAACCAACATTTTCTTTCAGTAAATAATTGGGAGTTAAGCAAGTGGGCCAGCAGTAGTGTTATATTCATATTTTTGCTTGACATAAGTCAATGCAGATTGATGTTGATTCTTACTTCACGGCCTCCTGTAGTGTAGCAGAGAAGATACATATTAACACATCCCAGTTGGTATATGTCAGAATTCCATCACAGATAAAGCTGTTGTAGTTTTTAGCTGCTGGCGATGACATGGTAGGAGGTTTAAATTTTGTTGCAACCATGTATTAAAACCACAGAAAAGTTTGTTTGGTCTACTAAAATAAGTTCTGTGGTAAGTCCTTGAGTGGAACATAGTATATATGGTTCTGCTTACCCACGTTTAGAAGAGATGAACTCAAACTGAGATAGGTGCAGAGAAGGATTACCATGGTAAGGGAGATGGAGTGTCTATTTTATATGATAAGACTAAAAGGGCATGTCTTGGTTAGTCTGTTGTGAAAGCTGATAGGGAATACGATTGCTGTCTATAAATACATAAGACCACCATTCAGGGGAAATAAACTGTTAAAGGGCAGTGCTGCTCAGGAGCAGGTGGGTACTAATGCAGCTGGAGTGTACATTAGAAGTTTCTGTCTAACCGTCAGAGCAATGAGGTTCCAGAACAATCTTCTAATGGGAGTCTGGGGGCAAAAAAATTGATATGTTTAAAATGGAGTTGAATTCTTTTTTTAAAGTAATCTTCTGTGTATACCTGTAATAGCAGCTCCAACGCTGTTTCTACACCAGATTTCAGTGTTTTGGCTAAATACCTTTTTTCCTAGTACAGTAAAGACCTACATGAAACCATGGGGTCCAAATTTTGTTTCAGTTCTTAGCAAGAAAGTGTCCTTACAACTGATACTGCTTTTAGAATTAACAGCACTTTTCACTTTTCTTTGGCACATCCACGTCATGCTCCTTTTTGTTGGTGGAAGCCTGTTGGGAAGGTCAGCATTGTTCTGTCCCGTCACTGATGTAGTGAATCTTGAATTCTTTTTTGGTATTGTAGCACGTTTCACCACAGAAGGGGATGAGCACTCCTAGCTGGAGCACTGCTAGTGGAGTAGAGCTATTTCTTTAGGACACTGTCCTGAGGCACGAGAGTTGGGAATTTGAATCTCATTCCCCAGAGAAAGCAACTGAAAGTAGAATTACTGCTCTTTGGATGAGTCCAGTCCTGAGGACGATTCAAAGCCAGATGGAAGCGCAGCACCCTGCCTCTATCTTTCTTGAAATAGAGATCTTCAGCTCTTTGAATGTGTGGTGGTAGGCACCTATCATCCAGAGAGACTTATCAAATTCAAAATCCTAAGATGCTAACTCAGCATTTGCAAGGAGCTGCCTGAAGGCTGGGAGGGCATGAGGTTGAAGGTACGTCAGGTCCTCAGTGTTTCCATTTAGCCAGCTGCTGGCAGCTTAGCATTGGGGATGCTTTAAAACTCTTTTTTCAGGTACCTTTCCTCAGGAGAGTCTCACTCTGGCTTCTGGACGCCCTTCTGCAGTCACCCGTTTCATTCATTATCAACAATACACAAAAAGAGGAGGAAAGCTGGGGAAGCCTGAAGAAGTATGTGCAGTCCCGCACCTAGATCTAGAACTGCCTTTGTAACAATCCTGTTCTAGTGAGCATGCTTAGGTCTTTGTTACATTCTTCCCCAAAGTTGCTGTGCTCCCGTGGCAGGTGTAAAAATAAGCATATGTAAAATCCAGAAAGAACTTTGCAATGGATGTTGCCACATTTTGCCACAGCAGACTTTCATATTCGAGCAAAAATAGCCCCTCTTTATTTTAGGGTTTATTATAAACTAATGAGTTAATTCTATTTCCTACTTTCTTTCTTGCCTGGTTTCCTGTTTAGGGTAAGATGCTCCATGTAATGTTTTTCTAAAATGAATGCTGATAATAGAAAGAGAATAGGTCTTTATGAGTAGCTGAAATTTTTCTGCTATTCAAATATTACTAATGTTTAAGTGGCACATATTTCTTGTTTAATATTCAGGTATGGCATTTGTTTCTTAAAACCAGAGAGGAATGCTTATCTTCTGTGATCAGAAAGAGTAGCAGCTAGGAACAGCAGTGATGTGAGTCATTTTGACAGTAAGCAAACTTGTCAGAATGTTCACATTTTTAAGACTAGATGGTCTAAGACATCCATTTTTTCCTAAATATTTTTCAAAGTCCTAATGAAAATTTAAACAGCTGTGTCTCATGGTATCTTGAATTTAAAAGATCATGAATTAACAATTGCATTTTACTGCTAAAATACTACTTGTTTACTGGAAAGTCAAAATAGTAACAACAAGGTTCAGTCAGGTTCTTTGTAATACTTTTAGTAGCTGAATTTGACAATCCCATAGTGTAAAATATGTCAATCCTAAAGAGAAAAGAGAATTCGTGATGAACTCATACACTGTAAGGCACTGAAATAATTTTTAACCAAATGAGTTTATATGTTAAGTACCTTTAACATATAAGGTATTTAACTTGCTTTTTTTCATAAGCCTTTTTGCATTAATTAATTTCAAATTGCTCACTTCTTTGGGATAAACTAGAATTTCACTGCCTGCATATAATACCTTTGTGTTACAAAGTGAAAATTCCATGTTTTTGGCTGAAATGTTGGTGTATTACAGTCATCTCTTGCCTGGGGCCATCTACATAGGAGAATATTCCTTTAACAGAATAAATCACAAAAAGACTGTAGCAGACTTATTGGAACCATTCTTCTGTATCTCTGACTACTGTTCTCACCAAAGATATTAAAAAAGAGGCTCAGTGGATAAAAACATGGTATTTGTGAGACTACCTGCTTTGCAATGGTTTCAGAAAGACAAAAAATTGTGCTACATCCACTGGCTCTTTAATTCGGATCGCCAATGATAATGCAGAGTCTACCGCTAAAGAAAGGTAGGATGCAGAAGCAGAAACATTAGTGCTAATCTGCTGCAGAAGGACTAGATAAATCAGCACAGCTCTCATACATCACTAAGAGAGAAGCTGATTGCAACTTGACCATGTGCCTAAGTGGTCACATCAGCAACAAGAACGGAGCATGGATAAAAAACCTAAAATGTACCCTTAGGGCTACTTGCTGTGCAGGACCTATAATAACACATCAATGTAAGTTTAAGATTTCTTTATTTTTTGTTTCCTTCTGTTGTAATTATTGTTGTTTACACAATTATATTTTTATTTTGCATATATTTAGGGGAAATATAATGGAGCTAAGTATAATACTAAGCAGATAATAGTTTGATACTGTTTATGTCTGTGAATAATAATGGGCTTTATTACTGTGTCTCAACATAGTTCGTTCTTTGAAGATGTTTTAATATTTAATCCTAACAGTCATATCTCAGAAATTGAGTAAGGTTTTGTGTGAGATGATAGTGAGATCTCCCTTCTTCATTTCTGTCATCTTACATTTCAAAATGATTTGAAAGACAGAATGCCACAAATACATATATATTACTTCTGCCATGAGAATTTTTGCATTTTTTTATTCTTTCTGTTAAGAAAAATGCTCATAAAGAGTAATTTCTCTAGACCTTTTTATTCCTGAATTAAATGCAGTTGGTAATTTTCCTACATTTTTTAAAATTTGTGCAATTGTTTGATTTAATGTCACTTAAGCATCTGCAAAAAGGGAAGGCAGGGATCAGATGGAAACTGAATAAGCATTGATTGCTAGTCTGAAAATTAAATTTTAAAAGTTTTTTCAGTAAATCTGATTTCAGTTCATTTTTTACTAAATTAGATTATCATATTTAAATTGAGGCTACTGTACAGCAAACAAATGTGTGAAACTATCGTGGATAGCCCACATTTCCTGCTGTATCAGACAATAAAGATGTTGATTGTAGTTACCCAGGAATACCCTAACTGTAGAATTCAGAGCAGCATGTTTAAATAATGCATGGGAAAATAAAAAGGAAAGGTGGAATTTTACTGTTCAGATGTTAATGTTCAGATGTGATGCTTTGTTCAAGGTGAAAAAATATATAGTAAAAGCTATTGATGTGGAATCTCAGGCTCTCTCTCATGGCTTTAGGGAAAGAGGCAGGGAAATCCAAGACAGGTCTTGCTGTGCAGTCTGAAAGTGAGGGAAATTTGGAAGCACTTCTAAAAAAACCCCAATAATGCTTTATTTATTTAGTTATTTTTAGGAAAAGATAGGGGCTTCAAGCAAACAAATTTATGAAATATGAGAAAGGAGGAGTGAAGGATGCTTCAGTGTTAGGAACTTGGTAAAGTAAGTGTAAAGATACAGAGTAACATCCATTTATTTTATAGTGTATGTATGTATGGCCAAATATAATAACAGGAGCCTTCGAAACAGAAGTAGCCTGCATGTGTTTAGTCTACAAATGGTTTATTTTTGTGGCAATTGAAAAATGTAGGGATAGTTGTATGGCTATTGTCCCCTTCACAGAATTAAAATACTCAGAATGTGGGCCAGTTTCAGGTCTTGAGACACAGATACTTTGTGTAGGTCTTAGCCAAAACAAAAGTTAAGGTTTATGTATTAACAGTTGCAACTTCACTACAAGAATGATAGATGGGAATGGAGAAAGGGGAAGGTAAGGCTTTATGGCAAAAAGGATGCTCATTCTTCCCAATAGAATAAATAATCAACCCGGCCAACTGGCAGATGAAACATGGACCAAGTAGAGAGTTTATTTTTGTACAAAATATGCATATGCATGATCACACAGGCTCTCAGTTGTACTCGGCCCCTGAAGCTGAGGTCCCATTGGGAACCCATAGCTTTAACAGTCTGACTTACAAAATAACAAATACAAAAAGAGAGGAAAGCTGTACAGCAACAGGAAGCAAAGAGGATTGGTGATTTCTTTGACCTTGTTACTTCTGTTCTGATGTATCCAATGTGGTGTTAAGTTGTAAACACCATGGCAAAGATTCCTATATTTTTGTTCTGTGAAGTATTTTTCTTTCACATGTGACACAATAATATAATCAATCTGGCACCTCTTAACGGAGTTGGGCTTCTGTTGGTAAAATAGAGGCATACTTTTTTACTGTGATCTGTGTTCATTGGAGCAGCAGGAGATTATTCTGGTTTACAAAGATAATGAAACAAGTAAGTAGTTTTCATTTTCTTGTAACTGGACATAATTTGTAAAGATTCCTACCAAAGTTATTTTGAACAGTTAGAAGTGCTATGTCTGCTAAGATAGTCTACTGTTGTGTTCATATTGTGATCTTAAAACAAACATTTGCTTCTGTGTGTTTCTGTGAAGTTTCATAATACAGTCACACTTAAATTAGATGCTAAGTGAATTGTATTGCATATGACAAAACTGGATTTAGGTTACTGCTTCTTTTAAATTTCCTTTTTAGTTGAAGAGACAAAAGTCTGTTGAGTGCCTTTTGTAGCCTGAACTTGGTCTTGGATGCAGTTTCCATTAGTCAAAACAAGGCACATCCTCTTCCTCTAGAGTGAAATTCTGAGTTTATCTGTTTATTATGCTGAGAGTTTCACGGCTACCTGTAAGCTCTTTCACTAGATTCCAGCCTGGTCTTCATTTCCACCTTCAGTTTTAGTCAATAAATTTATGCTAATTATAGTTTCTTGTACTTTAGAGAAAAGTGTGCTAATGGACCCTAAGCCCTGCACTTTCAGAGCTGCAGGGGGCTCACTGATGCCAATTTCAGTGTATTGAATTTGCTTATACCTACGATATTCAGGCAAACATCATACAAAATATTCTTGCTCCCATTGAGTTTAATGGAAAAGCTCATATTAACCAATGTTACCAAGGCAGGGCCTGAAACCTTAAACCAGCATGAGCCCTGTGGTGGTATCTCACACAAACAAAAGGCTGTCCTGAGAAAAATGCCTGAATATAATCATAGGGGTTCAAACTGTTTTGATTAAATAGCATTTCTTCTAGTTTTCTGTCTACAAAGCAGTACAACTTACACTCAAAGTTGAAAGTCTGGCCTCTACTATCCCTGTCTTGGTCGCAAAAGAAAACTGAGGCCCTTCAAGTTCTGTGATACCAAAGGAGAGAGTGTACTGCTGTGTTGCTGCAATGAATATGCTGTGTTCCCATACTGAAGCTTACCAGTTCTGCTGGCGAGGACAAGGAGTAACATAGCTTTCCTTCTTCCTGTTCCTCCTTTCTGGGCTCTAGTCACTACTGATAAAAGGAGATACCATTTCACAACTATACAGAGAGACCTAAGAACTGTAGATCTTTGAAGTATGCAAGAAAAGCTCCCATCTTGCTTTATACATGCAGGCCTAAGAGCTCATTGATTTTTTCCACAAGTTCAATAATCACTAATCCATCCACTGAGTTGCATCTGGAATACTCTGTAGCACAACCAACTTTCAGCATAAAAGGTTAACTCACAAGCTACAGTGTATAAAGTAGTCACAGGTCAACTCACGTGCTTTCACAGCATCAGTTACCACCTGAAGTACACTTAGAAAATTGTGATAAACAACTTTGCCCTTGGACAGTGTTGCACATGCTGTGAAGAGAATATACGTGGTAACTGTCTGGACAAAGTAAACTCTCATCCAAGTATCATTTTCTTCTAGGGAAACAATGAATCTCTGGAGGGGGCAAGGGGATTTTACATGTAAGTTGACTATAAAAGAAATAGTACCAATTACAGCTTACAAGTATAACTATTTTATAGCTTGATTGGGTCCTCTAACCAAATCTTGGAACCTGTGTTGAAAACCATTTAACAGTTATAAGCTATTATGGAAGAAGACCATACCTGGAAAGGAATTTCCTTGGTATCTCTTCTAGCTTTCAGATAGTCTTCCCAGCCTTGCTAAATGCTGTTTGAAGTGTATTTCTTCCAGAATATAGTGAAGTGCATGGCATCAAACTCTGCTGGAACACACATAACAATGATCTCAAACGGGTAGCTCCTAAGGACAACCACTAGTCTGATCTTTCAGTCTTGTTTAAGGGAGACTTATAATGAAAATATGTTCAAAAAAGGGATCATGCAGACTGATGTCTATAACTCTGCTATTCAGTGAAAGTCATAGACTTCTAATTAGGGCGATAATGTCTCGTGAAGTTTTGTGAAGCTTTTAACAGTTTTTGTTACCTCTCTGTTATTATCCTGGAAAGTAAATAGTTACATATTGGATAACCATATGGATGATGTGTTAGTGTATTTTAAGAAGATTGCTCAGATGGCTCAGAGCCCATAATGGCAATGCCAGGATTTTTTTGTGCTGAAAAACTAAACAAATAACTAAAAGATGGAGGGAGCAATCACTGAAAGGAAGAGTGAGCAATAAAATGTAGAATTCACCTTTAGCATTGGTGACAGAGATCAAGGCCGTGGGAGAAGTATAGTGTGACTTCCGGTACTACACTTGGGCCATGTCCCAGTTAGCTTTCCAGTTTGAGCTGGCGGAGCAGTATGGGTGGTTGTTCCTTATTTCCAGTCATAGTACTACGCTGCCAATGCCCTTTTTAAAAATCCATGTTCCTGCACCTGTTTTGTATTTCCTCAGTGACTCCAGCTGAACTTACGAGCAGAAGGGGTGGAGTCTCAGGTTGCACTTTTCACCACAAGTCCATACAAACCCCATTTCTCAACTTACCAACTTACCATAACAACTTCTTGTGATAACAAGGCCATTAAATAACCTGGCACTATTTTCCCTGGACAGATGATGAGTGGTGGGAGGATGGAAGGAGACAGAAAGAAAGGTGTGAGGAATAATGCAAGGAAAATTCTTGAGGGACTGAGTAAATTCCTTCAGGGAGGTGTCTCTCATCATTTTTGTTTGGTGCTTGAACACTGTTTATACAATATATACATATATTTTCAGTCTGTTCGAGAGAAAAAGGACCCTGTAATTCAAGTCCACTCATTGCACTGTAAATGTAACCTCACTGAAGGAAAGGAACTGTTTGAAACACTGACACTTTCATATTTTAGTCAGGATTTATCATGATCTGTAAAGCACATAATTCTCATAACAGGAAAGCTTCAGATGTTTTAAACCCTGGCAATTTTTCATCCAGCAAAGAGATTTGAGAAATACCCAGGCAGCAAGCCTCTTAGACGAGACAGAGTGGGCTGTATTATATCTGGAGCTGCATTTCCTACTTTGCTTCCTCTGCCAGAAATTCTCTTGCCAGAAACTCTGTCATTTCAGCTTTTATCTCTTTCTGAGGGGAAGGAAGTTAACCATCCCAGTAACATCTCCATCACTGCAACAAAAAATCTGCAGACAGTGAAAGGCTATGGAAAACTGATAATTGCACACAAATGCACAATTTCCCCAGGCCACGATAAGCAGTGATGAAATTGCCAGCTCCATTTCACAGTAGGGAGATACTTCAGTACAGATCTATGCCTTTAATATTAAAGTAATCTGTGGACAATTCTGAAACAACAGGGTGGCAAATATGGTTGGTTCATGTCTGTTACTACTTTTGCTGTATTGCTACATACACAATTAACTGTTATAGCCAGCACCATGTTCTTGTATAGGATCTGTGTCTTTGAACACACAAGCACAGATTAGATTTTTCAGGAGCTTAAAAAAATTAAATGTAATCATGAAAATTTTCAACATTTGGCTACAAGAATCAAAACTTTGTCCTCTATAATCTAGATATGTATGCACAGACCACATAGGCTTCAGTGGGAAAGCCCCTGCATGCATTTGGTGGAGAATTTGACCAAGAGTGGTTGATAACCGTGCAAGCAAGCTGGAAACTTAAACACATGAGACAGCCTATTTTTTTTACCATGTGATAACAGTGTTTCTGGTTGCTGAGTTCTTTACTCTATAGGTAGGCTGTATGTTAGTAGAGAGTATTTGAATGTAAGTGTGGAGCTCAGGTTGCTGAGATTTAGTATGTAGTGCTCAGCAGTCAGAGAGACCTCTCTCAATTTCATTTGTTGCTAGTCATGTCAAGAATTACTGCTGTGGTGAATGGCAACATTCCAGATTGCATCTCAGTCAAATGGATTATTCTTCAGAGCAATGCTTTTCTGGGGAAGAGAATATCCAGGGTCCAGATTTGAAGGGTCTTTTGCAGTTTTGGTGAACTCACCTGAGAAGAACAGTCAATACTTCATGCAAGTGTAACTGCTGAAAGTCTGTAATGTATTTGCTGTCTATGCCAAGAGGCAGGCAGTGAATGCTTGCAAATGGAGTTTTTTGGGTGAGGAATAAAAAAGTGTAACTGAGGACTGTGCCAGGAATTAAAGTAATATATGATGTATCACCTTTTTTTTTTTTTTTTTCAAATTAAGATCTGTAGTGTGCTAATAACTTCATGGCAATGATGACTAAAATGGTTGTTATCTTTGTTGTACATGCATTATGGCCAATTTTGAAAGTGCCTAGCACCTATCCAAAAGATTCTGTTGCATTTATACAACAGTGGTAATAGTAGTGGTAGTGGGTGGTGTGGGGTGTTGCAAAATAAGGAAGTTGAGCAGGGGTGAAGCACAGACTTTCTGAAGGAGCCGGAGCACTGGAAGGCTAACAGAAAGTTGTTAATGCAATATAGCTCTCACCTCAAATATACAGACAGCATGTGATCAAAAATACAAGCCCACTTGCATTCTTTGTTATCTGAGAACATTTGTTCCCATTAAACATAGTCTTGAAGGCACTGATACTGCTTTTCATCTCAATATGCTCTCCCTAATTCACTGTATTTTTGCTCACATATATATATATAAAGTCCTCCAAATAATCTAAGCACAAAAATCCTGTGCAGAAAGGATTTTATAAAAAAGTTGGATGTTAATTCTCCAACGGAGACTACAGTATCTCCTGGGATTAGTGAGTAGGTGGGAGGAGTTGATTGCCTCAGGCATAGCCCCAGGGCCATTAATTCCAGCTAGTCATTAATCCCCCTGTAATGCCCTATGCTGATGCCACAGTTCCTGTTAAAACACAGAATAGAAAGCTGACTGACCTGTGGACTTGGATGGGTTATGTTATTCTTATAATGATTGCTTTTATTTCTAAATGCTCATCACTATAGGGTTGGACAGAGTTTCAGTTTGTAAGCTTCATGTATTTCTAAGGAGTTAATGCTTTGTTTGTTACTCACAGGAAGCCTGCAATGATATTATTAGTATTCCATTCTGTCCTAGCCTGTAAATAAATCTTGAAAACATTATAGCCTGTATGAGGTATGTTCCATGTATTGAGTCCTGGAAAAGCAAAATTGATATAAATACTCTCTAAAGATAATGAGCATACATATTTTCATATCTAGAAAAAATGAAAATTGAACATGTGGTTCCTTTACTCTGTCTGTGGTTGCCACGTAAGGCAAACTGTGGTCTAAGTTGCATTTTAGTTTCTGGTTTGATTGTTTTTAAAAAAGAAGTCCTGAAATTTTAATGAATTTATTTCAATACCCAAAGAAATGGTAATAAAGGACAGACTAGTTATAAACCATTTAGAAGTGACAGCCATCACATGCCCTTTACATGCGTGCTCATGTACTCAGCAGTATACAATAAAAGCATTGCTGGGCAGATCTTAAAGTGCAGGAGGGAAAAGTTCAAGAGCAAGAGACAGCCCTCAGCTCCCAGCTTAGCAGATCATGTGAACACACATGACTCTAAGCAGCACAGAGTGGTAGCAAACAGCAGCTGTGAGAATTTCCAGAATGCTAGACTTGCATGTCTCTTTAAATTCTCCTAAAATGTTTTTGCTCAAGAAGAAAGTTATTAATCTGACCTTTACATAGAGTCCTTCTTTGTCAGGGATCCCAAAGGGTTTTACAGATGCAGAGATTTAGTACTGACATGCACATGTCAGAGGGAAAATTAACAGACTGACTGCACCATGATTGCACAGAACTTTGGCAATGCAGAAATATGACTACAGATGGGCTTCACTACTACATTCCCTGAAAGACCATACAGCAATACTGCGTAGCAGCTCAGGTCAGGAAGTGTGGGATACATTACTCAGCTGAAAATATAGGTGAGTTAACGCTAGACTGTATGAGAACAATGGTAAATTGCTTTAAAAAGAGAAGAAGCAGCAGCTGAGCTCTGTAATTAGCACTTGTGGTGAAGACATAGATTGTATTGCTGAAATGTGAAATTCCAGCACTACACTGATTCCAAGAAAGAGGGTATGAGGTTGTTTGAGGGTTGATTTAGGATAAATAACCACTTCCTACAGTGCTGTCTATGCTCATTATTTATCCAGCTGGGCCTTGTTTAGTTTATGAAATGAAAATTGATCACAGCAGAGTGTTGGAGCATATTAGAGCAAAAGAGGAGGCTTAGGATAGACTGTCTTTTGGTATACTAAAAATGTCTGCAATTTATAGAATTATTCATAGGAGAAGTTGTACTTAAAGTTTAGCAACAGCAGTATGGAAGAAGGTTGGTGTATGGATTTTGTTCCCCTTCCTTATATGTGAAATCTCTTTGACCCTTGTGCCCATGTCACACACATAGAGGGAAAGGAGCATAGAGCCAATGTTCTTTCATTTTAGAAAGACTAGTTGGAACTCTTTTCAGTTATGTTTGCTAATTCTAACATTACAGCACCTTTCCTTGAAAACTAGGATTTTCAGAATGGGTGTTTTTCAAATGCTTTATGTTGTTCGTTTTCCTTCCTCTGACTTTACTGTTGTAGTTTGGCTTGCTGCTGTGCAGGAGGAGGAGATGAGGAAAGGAGGAGGTGGTAACCCTCTTTGCTCTGCTTACTGCCCATTCTCCCCCTTTCCACTGGCTCAAAATAAATTCTGTACTGTTTACAAAGATGTCAGAGAAAAAGAGGGTTGGGGAGGGAGGAAGAGGAGAGGAGAACAAAGTGAGAATGGGAGGAAACCTGTGCCCTCTGCGGTCATTGTGAGGTAAACATGCATCCATTCACCCATCTGAGAATCACTGTAATGTAAATTAGACCATTTTAGTGCATAATGAGGATTTACTCTCCTACAACTGGAAGTTAGCTAATAAAGTCTTAATTTAATTTCTCTGTGACCTAAGAATTTTTAAAAAATAAAGTTAAATGATGAATTGACTCAGCAAACTAGTCCCTTAGAGACTGTATTTACCAGGTGAATCAGGGGAGCTGACTGATGTGATCCTGATCTTCCACGAAGGTACAGGTGAGGCCTTATCAAGTACTCCCTATTGGCATGGGTAGTCCTGAAGAAACCTACAGGGGATTGTGCTAGCTGGCAGTGTATGCATGGTACTGAAAATTCATGTGGAATTAGGGTTTGTGTCTTTATACCAGAAACCTGAAAGTAGTTTCCTTTGTTATGATTCTTTTTCTTAGCAGATCTCCTGTCTGTTAGCTTTGATCGTCTGTGGGGTCTGGAGTATTCCAGACTTCTGTGCCAATGGTGTTTCTATAGATAGTAGTGTCTGAAATTGAAGGGAGGGTGTATGGAGCTCTGTGCAGACCTAACTCAGCAGAGTTTAATGTGTGTTGGACACAAACGGAGGTCTGCAGTACCCGTACATACAGAGGCAACTGGAAACCAGTAGGCTAAACGCATCCAAAGGTAGTAGTGACTTCCTGCTCCCTGTCTTAAATGTTCCGGAGAGGGGCAAGCAATCCTTATGTGCTATTTCCAAAAAGACATGTCACAGCAGTTTGATGCTGACTTATTGCTATTTGAATTTATCTGGTTTGAGTTTCCTTTTTCTTTGAAAGGACTTTTTTTCCAAATATTTTTAAACTTCCTTCCCGATGTTTGTCTTTTTTCCAGATTCCAAAATTAGATCAAGTCACATTTCCTCATGGAACTACTGCTGCAAGGAGGCATTGAGCTTTTGCAGCCCCTAGTCTGAAGGTGCCTGCTCCAGTGGATGACCTGCGCTGTCATACACGCTATCCAAAAACAATTGGACAATGGCAAACTTTAAAAGTTAATGCATGTCCTGATTACTGTCCCATCCCCCTCAGCTTGTGCTTTCTGACTCTTGCTTGATGTCACTGAGTCATATTTGTTGAAGGTACTATTTAATCCATAACTTGCCTGCTGCATTCTCATTTGAACTGTTAACTGTTAAAGCAAAAAAGTTATTTTAAGAATGGGCTTGTCAAAGAGAGAGTATCTCCTCCTTTCAAAGACCTCTAAGGATTAATATTTGATTAAAATGTGACTGCAGCATTAAAATGGGTGCCCTGTGTCTTTTTGTAAATGAATGACTAGCAAACTTGTGGACTGTCTAGTTCTTAATTGGCAAATTATTCAGTGAATGCTTCAGGGGGAATTGCAGGGGAGGGTGAGGAGTTAGTTGATTTTTAGATAAATTCGTTACTACTTTTATTCCTAGAGATAGTCTGAAGATGACTAAATCCCTGGATGCATCCACAGATTCAGTTTGAATTTCCTCTCTGGAAATGAGGAAGAGGACATGCTCTATAACATGGGATAAACCACTGGGTCCTAACTTGGGCAGCCCCACACCAAAACCAGGAGGTTACATTTGTGTTCACCTTAGCAGCAGCTGTACACATGACCCGTGCAGCTGCTGCACCATTGTTTTTGTCTGTTTCTGTTTGCCTGCTGCTTTCTTTATGAACTCCAGTGAATGGCTGCTGATAAAATCTGCTCTCAAAAGGGCTTGGAGACCAAATCCCTGTCCATTCTTATACTCTGATGGATCAGAAGGACAGCCACGTCTTCACACATGATTATATGCTCTACAGAAGACTCTAGTACAGAGAGGGAAAATAATGGGTAGACTTCCTGTACAGTTACCTAAATACACTAGTGGAACTCTTAACACTGTATCAGTCTACTCAAAAATACCGTGGAATGGGGTATCAGGACAAGGAAAGAAGCATAGCTTGAATCTGTTTAATTTGAATTTTGAGTTTGAAAGTCTTGATAGCACTTTGTAAAGAGAAGAGACTGTCTCTTTTGATGTATATGAGTTTGATGTTGCTATCTTTGCTTCTGTAAGTCATGTAATCCAATGTAATAGCTCATGAGAACTAGGATAAGACACAAAGGGCTCCAGAAACAGTCTCTTTGAGTATGTCTCTTGCTGGGTCAGTGTGGGGCTCCTGCAAAGGTCTTTGACTAATTTTCTTTTCTTGATAGTTGGCTGCTGACTTCTTAGTAGAAACAGAACAGCAGAAAGTATTTTAAAATGAAAGAACAAAGCCTGAAGGGCTACTGTTATTTCCAAAATACTCTCTTTCAAACCTGAAAGCTTGGTAGAAGTGAGATATGTGGGCAACCTTTAGTACCTAGATTCTCCCTGTCCTGTGAACAGGCCAAGGAGTAGTGGTGCCAGCTGGAGTCAGAGATCTTTTTTTACATGCTCCATGATCTGGAAGACAGACAATTGGGAATGGTTGATTAATCTGGGTATTCATCTTTATACAGTTGGAGACAATGAGACATTGCATGCAAATTCAGGGTGGACAGGAGTCAACTGTTGTTTTAGCTTTTCTTTCAGTGGAAAAGAAGCCATTATTTTTAATGAGAAGAAAGATTATACAAATAGATCTTGAATCACCTTTATACTACATTTTTCTTTTCTGGCTGATGTTAATTAAATTGCTTCAGTGAGATACTCTGAAATGCAGTATGGAGTAGAATATATGCAGTATGTGTATATGTGTGCATCTTCTTCATTTCCATTGAAATGTTACATATAAGATGTAAAAACAACTTATTGTAATATTGGAAAGCAAAACCAAGTGCTCTGTTGCTTTTTTAGAGTTTTATAGTGTGCTTTGGTTACTTCTGTAAATGTCCAACTGGTCTTCTGCAGAAAAATGTGGCTATTTTCTCATGTTACAAAGAAGCAAATATTGTCTCAAGATTTGCCTTGCCCCTCTCTGGCTATTCTTTCTTGGCTCTGCAGCAATTTCTTAAAGACCCAAATCTGTTCACTGATCCCTGTTCACAGTAGGGCGCCCTCCCCAGTCTTTGCAGACCTGGCCAAGAAGATGAGATGTTGGGCACAGGAGTAGGAGCCAACAGCTGGCAGGGCATAGACCCTTGTAGCACTGAATGCTTTGTATTTTGGAACCACAGCCAACAGCCATGGGCTGCATGGGAACATGTGAAGTGGTTGGATGTAATCTGGATTTGCACTGCTTCCTCAGAAAGGGAATTCCAAGAGAAGAGATTTATAGACAGAGTAACATCATATGTTGCCACTCAGTATCATCAGTGTCTGCCACGAAGTTTTAAAGCTGGGAATACAAGTAATTAGATGCTGATGAAGAATAGACTGAAGGATAGAGGGAAAAGGGTATAAGAGGGTTGCAAGAGGATGGTATTGGATAGCTACATTCATTACTGACTTGGAACTCCTTGAAGATTACATTTGATAGAGTTGTACCTAAATGAAAGCTTAGCATTTGAGATCTTTGTTGAAGTAGGCCTTACTATGTTACGGGAGAAAGAACATTTCCAAAAATGTTTTGTTACAACTTTTATTTACAGTTTCAAGGTTAAAAAAAGGTGCAACTGCGATGAGTTCTGTAGATAACATAAAAGTCTCAGTGGGTTCATTCTAGGTACATTCTTCTCTTAGAACTCCCTGATTTTAGCTAGTAGCTTTGGTTTTACTAATATTGGTGATTTCTGTCACCTCTTAAGAGGACACTGAAGAGCCAGGAATGGGTTTTCCAGCGATCTGCAAGATATATTTTGAAACATCACAGAAATGTTTTGTATCTGGGCTGACCATACTGTTGGGTAGCGATGTCCCAAACACAATGGACTGGCTGTCATCATCTTTGTAGGGCTGTTCTTCCTGGAAATTTCTAGGGTTGGTCATATGGCCTGGTAATGAGGCGTATGCAATAGTACCTCATTCTCTTTAACTTGATCAATTTGAACTCAATATCAGCTATATGTATCATGTACCTTTGTAATTTAAATTGTAATGGTGTGCAACAACAGCAATAGCTCAGTGAAAATGTATTTAGAAAAAAATCCACATGGTAGATTAAATTATTGGCCTAACCAAAATGTTTAGACTCCAGGTATGTTGTGTTGAATTTGGACAAAATGGAGGCCTGGGAGGAATATATAGTCCCTGTAATGCTGCTGGACAAGAAAGTTTTTTAGTCATAATGGAATTGTAATTAAAATTCCTATTGGTCTTTCACTGATGGTCCTGACCATCGTCTGTGCAGAACACTTCTGAAATGTAGTTTATCATAACAGGGTTTCTCCAGCTTTCTCCCAGCTTACTCACAATGCGAAACGGTTTTCCAGATAGCAAGGAGAAACTTGTCAATCCCTAGTTACCCTTGCGCCCAAGCTTCTGATTTTGTGCCAGCTTACTTGCTTACCCTTAGCCATATTCATCTCCCGGGGAGACAGTGCTGGCTTGCCAGACTGGAGTTGTCCTGAACAGCCAGCATAATGGTTCAAATTAGGGCTGCTGTTTTCAGAAGCTGCCTATGACATTAAAGGAAACAGAATTGGCCCAGTGCTTACCACTTTGGAAAAGCCATCCTCTTTGGAAAAAGCATTTTAACTCTGAATAAAACATTGGGTTGGCTTTTAGCTCATGAATAGCACTTTATTCCACTTCAATAAATATCAGTACCAACAAGTAACCACATCATGTCATGACCTTACGTAAGTGCATGGCAATGTTCCAAGTTAATTTTGGCTGTTATTTCCACAAATGTGTAGGACAGGTTTTTGTAGGCATTTGATTCCTAGTTAGGCAGTGCTTTTGCAGACAGGGGCTGTAAAACAACCTGACAATTATCTAGGCTCCGTGGACTAGTTCTGGCTTCAGACACTTACAGTATCTCAGGTACTTCCTTCTCAGACTTCTCCTGAAAAGTTTGCTTCTTCAAGGAGCACATGACAGTTGAGTGTTGACAGACAACTGAAGAACTAGAATTTTATGGAAAGGTTTGGAAAGCAACATTGCTTTATTAACAGGGAAAGTTCAAGCAATTAAAAGTCACTGGGAGACAAATGCCCTCTCATCCTACTTGTGCTCTCCAGAGTCCACAAGGAAGTGATGTCTACCAGTGTGCAACCAGGGAAACAAGTTCTTTCTTGCCTCACTGGGCCCCCAATTCAGGCAGTCTGCTTTCTGCTTGGACAACTGAATGAAGCTTCTACTGCTACTGTAAGATCCCTCTTGGTCCAGTCCCAACCGGCAGTTACATGCCCTTGTCATGTCCTTTCATTGCAAAGGTGAATTTTTCCATCATGGTTCCCCTTTTTAAGATTGTGTTTGAATAGAAGTTCATCTTCATTTAATAACCCTCTTATTGGAGTTGGAGGCTTGATAAAGATAAGAGTTCATAACCTCACATGGAAGCCCCAAGTTGTCATATGCTTCTTGTGGGATTGTTAAGAGGGCCAGTGCCTAGGTAACTGTGTGTCTGAATGCTTAAATAACTCTAAATTCTGTCCCTGGGGTCACTGAATATCAGTGCTGCATAGTTTCTGAAATGCCTAAGTCATTGCTATAAATGGAGTGTGGATGCTTAAGTCATTCTGGTGCTTTGGGAAATTTTGTACCCTCAGCTTGTTTGCCAATTAAATAATGAAGGTTATTTTGTTGCAGATGCTTTGTGTAGGCTATCACTCACAATATTAACATTAGGAAGTGTAGACTCCTGCCAGATTTCTCTTGACATTTTTTATTTAGTGAAGAGAAAAGCAGATTGAGGTTCGTCATTTAGCGTTTCATGGAAGGCCCTCTCTCTCTCAGTGCTCTGTTTCTATACAGCAATCAAATCCCACATACTGTATTATAGTCTGCCAGGAAATCTGCTAACCTTTCATATAATATGTAATAGGTTTTATAGCCAGTCCTGCAGAGCCATTTTCCATACAGGAGGATTTTCAGCTATTTTTTTCTGCTGCCTTGGTAAGATTTGCAATGGTTCTTCCTACAGTGCCAGATGTTGTACATAAAACAGGAAATTATATACTGTTTTCTTGCTTATTGAGCAGAGAGAAGAATCTACTTTTAAAACCTAGCTGGGAGAGGTTGCTAGAAATGCCGAGTTTAAAGAGACAGATCAAGTATGGGAGATGAGAAGGCAAGACAAAACTTGCCTGAATGTGACGATGAATGTTAAATCTCAACTGAAACACAGTTGATGTACTGACATTAAAGGGAATGTACTGAATATATAATCATTGTGGATATATGCATGGGGTTTTGTATTGTAAGATAATCAAATGAGTAGTTCTTTGTACATACATTTACTGGCACTGATGGGAATCTCAGGAGAGCTCTAATGATCTATATTGAAAGAGATATCAGCCCATTTATGTACTGTAGTGTTTGTCTGTCTATTCCTGAAGGAATGCAATGTCAGAATAATATTATTTTGGTTAGCAATTCTATGGGATGCTTAATCTACATATCTTGAAGTGTTTTACAAATATTAAGCACTTAATTCAGTAGCATTCCACTGGGCTGTGTTCACATGGATGGTGATGCACTGATTATAAAGTTCAAGCTAAAGAGTCCCTCACGAATAACCCTGGTGCCCAACTGGTCACGCCTTGCTTGCAGGTTCTTTCTATTTGGCCTATGGCTTTCTCCTGTCAGGTACCAGGGAGCAGCTGTTTGGGCCTAACAGCCCAGTGCCTCCTGCTGCCCATCAGGCTGTTTCAGTGTCTGCAAACTGAACTCTGCCACCTGTCTGCACAGGAAGAGATTATGGCCTGGGCTGCGTGACAAGGGGCCACCACACCACCACAAAACTGGCCTCTGGATGCTGTAGCTGCAGAGGTTTGACCATTCTGCTGCAAGGCGTGAGAACCATAAAGGAACACATCAAACACAGTATTAATTCTCATTAGTAAGCAATGCCTAACATGTGACACGGAGAATTATAGTTCTAAGAGGATACATCTTTTATCTTTCAGAAACTTCTAAAACATACTGATAAATTCAGAGATGATTTGGGTCAGGCTCTTTGTAGCATTTTCTACTAGACAGAGCCACTTTAGGAGTTGTTTATATGCATGTGTGTTACTGTTCTTTGTACTGTTCAGGGTGATGGTGAGAGATCCAGATAAAATGTAGCTCTGTGCAAGTTAGAGAAAAGGCAATCAAGTTCTCTACTGGGACTGCTGCTCCAACAAAGAAAGTGTCAGTTGAGTCCAGAGTCTTGTCACTTTTACCTTTCATCTTCTGGTAGCTTGAAACAGCTTTTCTGGCCACCGTCATGTCCTGCTACTACTAGTATACACTCTGGAAACCTCTCCTGACTTACATCTCTGTTGCTCTAATTAACCTGATAGATAAGCATTATTTGAGTTTTATGTCTGTTGGAAAAAAGTCACACTGCCATGAATTCGAAGTAACACATTGGTGCATCAGACCCTTAGTTTCTGTCTTGAGGCAGAGCAAATCAGCAGGCCTGTGCTGGCAGTGTTGGTCTCGCTTGGCATCTTACTTAATTTTACATCTGCTCTTTTCTGCTCACTTTATTAAAATGACACCTTTGGACACTTGTAGCAATTTTCCTTTTTAAGGGGCCAGATTTGATCCATGCTATTGTTGACAAATTATTCCCTATTAAGTACTCGGGCACTAGCACTTTTTTCTCTTGTTTGGATTTTCCCACTTGTTTCTGTTTGCAGGAAGGATTAGCTCTAGCTGAAGCTAGCACTACTGACACTTGCTGGGCAGTGCAGTCATTCAGTAGGTCTGCAGGCCTGTTTACACTGGTCTTCCTAACCATATCAGATTTGTAATACCTGTCAAGTTTGCTAAACTTAGGTGATACTGGTGATGTGAAAACTTCGTGATTTTGCCATAAGAAAACACCACCAGGTGTTTTTCAAGACAGTGACAAGAGTATGTCATACCTATATCACAGAGCTTTTGTTTACTGCTTTTGGAACCTACTGTGATTTCCTAAAGTTTGGAGGTGAAAGCAATTTCTGAAATTGTTACATGATTCTTCTGTAGCATGAAGGCTGTGGTGGAGGCCTGTTAAGTCTGATGCTCATCCGTCTTCCCTATTGGTAAGGCAATGCAACAGAGCCTGGGAATAGAAGAGGGCCAGGACACAGCTGGAATGTAGGCTGTCTGCATGTGGCCCTTCTCAAGGATGAAATTTCCCACTGCAGAAATGGACAGGAAATTTGAAGGCTACAGGGTAGTCAGACTTCACATTTCCCAGTTTGAACAGGTTTTGTTCAAGTATCAGTTATAGTGAGTGAGTGGCATCCATGGGAATATGGCAGAGATCTCCTGAGATCTAGTCTTCAGTACTAGTTAGTGGACAATGTGCCTTCCTATTGGAAGACGGATGATCATTAGTGCTATTGGAACAGATCAGTGTATACAGATCAGTTTTGCTGAAGCCAGTGAAACTGTTAATTTATGACAGCTGAGGATCCATTCCAACACAGGTATATATAATGGATGTTAATTCCATAGGAGTTATGCAAATAATAATCTTAAGTGACTATCTTATCTAAAAGACATCAAGATTTTCACAGAAACCTGAAGTTTATAAAACTGAAGAGACAGTATAATGCTAAAATTTTGTTCTATGATGCTCCCTAAACAAGCAGCTAGCAGTATGTAGGAGAATACTTGTAAATTGAAAACTAGCCAGTTAAATATGTTAGGCATATGTGTACAGCTTCCTTATTCTATAACACTGAATTCCCCTCAGTACTATCAAAGGAAGACAGATCAGATAAACAGCAGTTACCATGTGAAAAAAAAAATTATATGCAAAACATATTTTTGCCTTATTTCCAATGTGTTTGATTTTTATTACAATATGGTTTGCAAAACTTGTCTCTAATATGGGTTTAGACTTATAAGTTAACAGAAGAATTATGTGAAGAGGATTTAGATGTGAAGGCAGCTTTTTCTCTCTGTTAATGAAACCTCTCTTAAAGGCTGTTCTATAATTACACTTGTGGCTTGGTGGATAATGCCTTGTTCTCATATCCAAGTCATTTGATTCCTCTGGTGCCTCATAACACTCAAGAAGCATGGACTCTTGCAGTGTGACTCATGCTGTAGCTTATTTCACTGCATATTCTATATAAAGACTTTCTTTGAACGGTGAGTGGAAACACAGTATCAAAGTGACAATAACAAGCTTTGTCTGTCTTGCTTCATGACAGAGAAAGAGCCCTACAAAAATAGACTGAAGTGTAGGTCATTGCAAATTAGGTAGCCCTTCAGTTAAGAAGTGTTCTAACTCTAGTATTATCAGTGACCTCGTCTTGTCTTCTAGAGAGACTGAAAGTCTTGTCCCAGTATAGCAATACACTTGCTTCAAGAATCAATCATTCTTCTTGCTGTCAGAAAAAGGGTGAAGTATAGCAGATTACTCCTCAATAAAACCCGCCTGTCTTCTGTCAGAAGTGCATAAGAATGCCCACGTATATTTTTCACCACTGCAACAGCAGGCGATAGCAATGCATTCCAAGCCAGAGCTGCCTGTTTCAGATGCTTAGTACCTTCAATACTGCTGTCCACAAACACCTGAAAACTTGCAACTTTAGGACATCAGTGCGTGGTCATAATGAAAACACTTGGAAGAATTGCTAATAATAAGAATTGAAGTTGCAAAATAAGTTTGGGATATAAATATAATCACAGCCAATGAAAATGATTGAAAAGTTTTTCTGTGAGTGGAAGGACTGAGAAAGCTTATTTCTATTTCCTTTCCATTTTTGCTCTTTCCTCCCACCAGTACTTACCATAACTTCCATGATGTATCTACTTGATGGTAGACAATGTATGTGACGTTTGGAGTTATATCTGGAAGGATTACCAGCCAGTGTGTGTGTACAGACTGGTTATCTGGCTGCTACCCAGTGAAGTGGGTGACAAAGAGTACTGCCCTCTTTTCCCTTAGTAGTGACACTATATTTGGGACCCATCTCCTATCACTAATTTTTATTTAGCTTCTAGGACCTTATTTGAGCCCTATCTCAAATTTGGTTAAAATTTTTCCACTGGAATCAGAAAGTTACTGGGAAGAATGGAGAAAAGGGAGGAATCTCCTGCCAGGCAAAGTGGTTACATTTCATTAGGAGAGCAGACAAGCAGAACAGAGTCTTTGTACCCACAGTTGAGTACAGGAGATCTGGCACATTGTGGCCACAATTATAACAAAAACAACAATTAAAGTTTGTTTGGGTACGCTTTTAATGAGAAGGTTGGGAAAATTATCAGGGACTGTTCAGTGTAAGAGAAATGGACAAAAAGATGAGTCAACAAGATGCTCTCTCCTCTCAGCTGCCACTGCACAGCCAGAGCCAGATTTATTTATTGCGTCCTCCTAGCAAGGCCTTTTAAAAAGAATTTTGTAACATCCCTGTTGAGTCTCTTTGAATTTTCAAAATGTACTTGTGTAATATAAGTCTTAAGCAATCCATTCATCTTCATTTGATAATCTACAGAAATGATTTAAAATCATAGTGCAGTAATATTGTGCAGTTATTTTTCCTGCTCTACTGAAAACCAATTTAGTTTGCTCTCCATGTAAAAACAGCGTGTTTATCTAGTACTGCTGTTTGCTTTGTGTAAATATTATCCCTTGTAATACATTGTTTCCAATGGGTTTGGAACAAGAACAGCCAAGGTTCATGAGAAGCAGGTTGTGGGGCCTCCCCAGCACAGCCTGATGTATTTATTTTAATACAGTTTTGTCATCCTTTAAACAAACAAATAAAACATGGTTCCATAAAGAAGGAGCAGGAAATACAAAGTTATCTAAGAAGTGAACAATTGAAAGCAATGGACTAGAAAGATGTTTTACTTTCAAAATTAATGATCTACTGTATGTTCTGGCTGTATTAAACCTATCCATCTAGTATGGTAGGTTGAGATTTCAATATGCTAATGAAATTATTTTTAGCCATGTGCGAGGGGGTACCCAGAAGAAATGGCTGTTTGCCCAGGTGGAATGGAAACATAAAAGTTCAGAAAATTGATTCAGTTCCTAGTGAGCTTGCTGTCAGATAGATAACTTTTAAAACCAAGTATAAGTTTTAGAATATACTTTTAAAAGCGAGATCTTTCAGAGTGGCAAACTAAGTGCCACGAATGTTTCACTGAGAGCATATTTTAGCCAGTTTGACAGAAGTTGTCTCTCCCCTGAGAGCCCAGCACTTGGGCATTTGTGCTGACAGATTTTGGATGCTTGGGCTTGGCAAATTGTTTCTGGAGGATTCTTAGTGCAGGAATCAGCTTTTCTCATTGCCTCTCAGATACGGAATTTCCTTGCCAAATTGCCTCACAGAACTGCTGTGTTGTTACATATGTAGTATATGGCCAAGTTTAATGGTCTGTTAGTGAGTTTTCAGCAAACCCCTTTCTCTTTCTCTTACAGTTGGTTGTTCACAGTCTTCCATCATCATCATTTGTGTAGTCCTTCCATGTAAACTTAATAGTAATAGCTGTGTCCCTTTAAATCTGGTTATGTCTAGTTAAAACTCAGTTTGAGACAGTGTTGGCTCAGTTTCTTTATTAGGTAGGTGCATTCATTTTTGGTGGTATAGTTGTAGCACAAGAATGTAACCAACATTGTTCTTTCAGAGGAGAGAGGGTTTCCTAAGGCATTCTCGTTTCAGCCTTTGGAGGTCTGTCCTACGATGGATGCCAAAGCTGTGAAATGCTTGTTCTCAGTTACGTCTTGCTCCAATATAATCTTGCTTTATTTGAACAAAAATCCCTGGTGGAACATCCACTTCTTGTATTTAGTTAATTTGTGCCATTTTGCACCCTTTGTGCTGTGTCACTTGCCTGTTTGCATCCTGCCTCTTAAGTGCACTGTGGACTCTTCTGGATGGGAGGAGGGAGAGGCAGGATCTGACCTTTCATTTTGTGTGTAGAACTGAGCAAAGCTGGACCCCAGTCAAACTGATTTCAGGGCTCTGTGGGAGAGAGAAGGAGACTGATACAATGTTATACTCTTCTCCTTCCACCCGTCTTTCTTTTTCTGGAAAGATTATTATTCAGTTTAGTTCAGTACTTTACCCTTCATTATCTTGTGAGTTGTCTCCATTTTTTTCATATTCCTCTTGTTTCATTTTTCACTTTTGGTCATGTGTAGGTTCAGCCTTAACATCTCTACTATTTTTTCCACTTAAGAAAATCTACAGTGCATCTTCATTACTGTGCCCAGCTGTAGATCTCAAATGCTGTTTTAATCTCGATGGTAGATAACATGACAGATCATAGTGAGAATTAAGGCTGATAATGAGGAATGAAAATCAGGGTGACCATTTTTTTGTGATTATATATTGAACTGTGAAAGAAACTCCCATTCAAAAAACGAAATAAATAGAAAAGCAAGGCTTTTTAATACAAAATTCCTGCCCACACTGAAGTGTCAGCCTAGTCAAACTAGGTACATACTTGATGTTCAGCTCAATTGGAAAAAAACACAATTTGACTAATTTTTAAATGGTAACCAAAAGGATTATTTTTACCCAGCTGAATTAATCTCAGAGAATGTTCTGTAGTTTATTTAAACAAGTCACTCCTCAAATCTCAGAGGACTTTTGATTTTTCAGGTAGTTTGGGTTCTGCTTGGCTTATACTATTTTAATCCTTTAAAACTCACATTTTCTATCCTATTTTCTTCTAATTTTGCTTATAATTGACATCCTGATGCCACAAGATAAAAAATAACAAATGTAGACAATGCTTCACTATGGAAAATAGAGATTAATCTTGTGATTGGAAAGTTGGCAGAGGCTTGATGTTGTATTATGTGCTATTCATCCCGATCTGCAGAATCTTTAAGCCTAAACTGTCTCAATGACAGCCAGATTTAAGGAGCCTAGCTTCTGCCTATTGTGAAATTGCTTATCTGTTTCTAAGACATCAACAGGTAGAACTGCTTCTTTGGTGGCAGCAAGAGAGAGAAGGTTCATTCATTAGGCATATCTGTCAGCGAGTTCACATTGTCTCTTTTTTTTTCTTTTTTTCTTATAGTGTGCCCTCTTCCCTGAAGTCTGTCCACTCCTTGTGGTATCTCCTCTGTTCAGTAGACTGAACGAGTCTGTTTAGGCTATGTATTGCACTCCCCTCCTACCCTTCACCCATTGCTCCCTAAAACATTTTCACTTCCTTTTTATTTCTTGTTAACATTTCTTTCTTTTCTAACATTTAATTTCCAGTGGGACTTTCTTCCTTCTTTCCCATCACTGTGTGCCTCCATTCCTCGCTGTCCCCTCTCATGATGAGGTTTGAAAATGTTTTTAGGACTGAGGTGAAATCAATAATGTTACTTTACTTTTTGCCTGAAGAAAGGATCACGTGAGAAATAGCCACAGCAAGACTCTGGGTTAGAATCACAGAACAGCATTTGGTATGTGGGCTTTTTTAGTCTTGGTGAGGGACTGGCAGCTAAATAAAATGTCTTTGGTTTGAGGAAGTCACTTGCACTGACTCCAGTTAGAAGAAAAAAACCTTGAAAACTGCCCCAACCAAGTAAGGTTGCATTGCAGATTGTTAATGCAGTTCACCTAATCCCTATGTGATGGCACAGCTGAATCACCATTATTAATGTTGCTTGCATTCCAGTTTGATAAAAGTCAGTCATTCCATCCAATGTGTTTTGGTACCTTCAGATAAGGTGCTGTTGTACAAGTCCATCAGAAGAGACTGTGTTTCACAGGCCTTTATAGGGAGCTTCAAACATGAGGGCCATGAGATGTTGGACTGTGCATGTGGATGTAAGGCAGTATAACTAAACACTGCGTTATGAAATAGCTGAAATATTACTGTGGGTAATTCTCCAGTGGGGAAGTACCACAAGCAGCATTTATTACACTACACTGTGTATGGAAAGGACTCCGGATTTGAGCAGCTGGACCCATGAGAGATTTATGCTGGCAAGGTAATTCCAGTGGTGCCATTGTACTGACTGCTGGCTGAGTTTGAGGCCCAGGTATTTTGGGGTCCTGTTAAGTGATATCAATCTGATTTTGAGTGATTGTCTGTGTTGGAATACACTCTTTTCCATGCACTAGAAGGCGTAGACTGTCATACTTCCTAACTTACAATTATTTAGTTTGTCTTTAGGTTTTCCCCTCTTATTTTGTGTTGTACTTGGGTTTTTGATTTCACAGCAGTGTTACAGAGTTACACTTATGAAATATCCTCATTATTGTTAGGCACAACTGAGTAGAAACAATCACTTTGAGGAATCATCCATGAAAAGGAAGCCTTTAATATTAGAAGAGTATTGGAAGTTGATATGTGCTTGCTTCTGTGGGAAGCAAAAGCATGGCATTAGACTGACCCCACTGAACTTATTAAGAGGTTTATATCGATTGTAGAGGAATTAATATTTAACCCAGAGTTTCCAGATGAAAACAAGTTTCTAGACCAACATAATTCTGTGCTTAAAGGTTGTAAATATGAAAAGCAGAGTTGCAGATCAGGTCACCATTTTGCTTTTTCTTTATTTGTTTCAGATCTCCTTGTAAAAATATGTAAGGGGAGGGAAGAAAAGTTGTTTATAAACAATGGATAAAGCCACTGCTGCACACAGTGTCAACATAAGGCCAATGTGTCATTTAAGTTGCACTTAAAACCTATTTTTAGGATTTAAGTACTGCACAGAATTTGTGGTGACCTTACAGAATTTCACTACAGAGGAGCATGCCTTCAACCCACTGTCAGAGCACAGCCTGCAAAAAGGGCAGTTTGCAGCTTTTCTCTATCTCAGTGGTACATATCTAGTTCCACATACATTTCTTCATATGAAGCCTTTTTCATAACATTCATGCAAAGATGGTCATGTGTTTCAGGCCTTCTGTATTTGCAAGGTGGCAAACTCAGGGTGCAACAACAACTTGGTTTAAAGGCTCTTGCTGACTTCTGACTTCTCTAGTACACACAATCCTTGCTTTTTGCTTGCTCTGCAGGCTAAGATACGTGATCAGGAAAAAGACACGTATGTTACGGCGATTACAGAATTTACCAGTCTGTCAAAGCACTTTACAAATATAAATGTCTTCCTGGTGTGACCTTTCGTCTCAGCTGAAGCTGTGCTCCAGAAAAATGCTAAAGATCAGTTCAGGGAGGCACACCATATGGAAGAAGTAGTGTAGGAGGCAGCCCATAGCTGCCCAGTCAAGGAGCTGACCAAAGTCAGCCTCATCCTGTATTTGCGAGTCTTGTATTACCTGGCTCTGATCTTCTTTGTACACAGTCTTCTTGCATAGCACACCCAGACTGACCTCACCTAAAAAGGCGCATCTTTGCTTCTCCCCTCATTAAAATAGTGTATCTGAAAATAGGAGCTGTGACTGCCTGAGGGTAAAAGGAAGTATTTTATGCCCAGAACTTTAGGAAATTGTTCTTGGAACAGGTTTCCCTTGTGCATGACCCATGAGATGATGCCAGACTTAGCTTGATCTAAGTGCTGACAATGTACGTTTAAAGGTTGGCTGTAGTGGTAGAGGTAAAAGGTTAAAAAAAAAGGTACCTTTATCTTAGTAATTCTGCTCTTTGTTTTCAAGACGTATCTGCTGGCTTTGCTAATAAAGATGCAGGTTTACAATTGTTAGCGTAGCAGAACAGTTTGAAGAGGAGTGAGGTTCTGTTCTGCCACTTGCATAATTCAGAAAATTCCAGCGAAGGTGTGATTTTCTGCCTCTCTCCTACAAGTGATAATGAAAGGGGAAGAAAGGAGAGCACAACTTTATTTTCTGATCTTGTGTTGAGCTTGAAGCACTGGTTCTGCCAGTCATCATCATCTGATTTTAAAGTGAACAAATTCAACACAGATATCACTGTGAAAAAGTAAATATGGAATTGTATAATGCTCTTTTTCAGCCACTGTTGAAAACTTGAACTTCAGCTAAAGGCAGTTAAATTGTTGTATTTTTTTCCTATAAATACATTGTCTATTCTATGGTTACACAAGTGTAGTATAAAGAAAACACATAAATCAAAGGGACTGTTTGTTCTTCTTCATATATTTTCTTTGTCCTCTTCTAAGTATATGCAATCTTTCCGATCCCTCCCAACAAAGTCCTGTCTCCACCCAACTGCATTTCCTGAGTGGATTCCTCTCGGAGACAGAATCGGAGGAGTGCATGATGTCATTTCTATATTTAAATTAGATGGAGCAGAATAGGCTGTGTAATTTGTTTAATCACTGCTCATGCTCTAATATCCTTGGATTTGATTTTTTGCAGTGCACTCTTATCTTCGGGTTTCTATCTGGTAGCCAAGTCTGCTATTTGGCGTGATTTCAGGGAGCTGGGTGCATTTTTCTTTTCGACTAAAACTCAAGGGGATTCTGTGATCAAGCAAATTCTGCATACAGAGCTTTTCAAGCACGATAAATTGATTTAAGTGGGAATGTGACAGAAAAATATATGCCTCCAAAACAAAGAGATCAAATAAAATCTAAAGCATAGTTGATTACAGCCATGCAGAAACATTCAGAAGATGGTAAATAGGTAAATAAATGGAAAAGATGCAGATTCATCTGCTATTACATAAACTGTACTAATTCTGGGATCAGGACTCAGCAATTTCAGTACAGGCATCTCCTGCATTTATTTTATCTGAATATGACTGAATGGTACTTCACTTCTGCTATTTCAGGCCTTGTCTATCTCATTCTGATAACTTGATAGACTGACGTATACAAAACAGTCTTTGTTCAGTAAGTCGTGTTAAGATCTTCACATGGTTTATTTTCTATTTTTTGAGAATACAAAGATATGGTTTTGCTATTGTAGCATTATTTTTTCCTAATTTGTCTTTATCCTTTCCTTTGGAAATAAATCAATTCTGTTCTCTTACCTATACTGTGAGTGACAGTGAATATATATATATATTCTGTGAATGACAAAGGCAAATATTTAGTAATACGCAGGATATTTGGTGTTCTAGAGTGAAGCACCAGCTTCAAGCAATGATTCACTATCCAATGTTAAACAGCCATGGGTCAGGTCCTTTTTGTGATATCCAGTTAAGTGGCATTGACCTGAAATGTATGGAAATTTTCTGATTGAGCTTGCTTAGAAGAAATATGCTTACTAATTTGTAAATGTACTGAGAAGGCAGTACCCGAAATCAAAATTATGCCAGAGTCTTCTGTGGGTCTCAGCACATATTGTCAGGCAATAGCAAGTGTGTTGTTTCATTTCCCCTTTGTAACAAGATTTGGGTAAAAAACAATTATGAATATGATTATCGGGGGGGGGTGTGTGAAATTCTGTAAGAACATTAGGCACATTTTATTGGAAAACACTAAGGGATAGCAGGCAGATGACCTCAGATTTTACCTGTCAGTTAGTTCAGTGAAGAGCAATTTTTAGAGCATCAGATCTAAAGGCAAAGATCTGGACTTCGAGAGAGCAATCTCTGCTTGGTTTGGGGGGTGAAAAGGGGGTCCAGAGATCTTCAGGGACTCTTTCACATCTTTCCTTATTGTTCTGGATAAAAAAGAAGTAACAATGCACCATGGGAGTGACGCACCCTTGTGAGTAATGCTCACAGCGGAGGTGGTTCATTGCCAAAATGTTATGACTGGTGCAGCCAACTTGGAGGAAGAACAGAGTTGTATTGAGAGCATCAGTGATCAATTATTTATTTTCAAAAGAAAATAGAGAAGCTGGCCCACATTGTCGAGCTACAGCATATATTCCTCAAGACAAACCATTGCGGGAGTGTGGATAGATATTACAGGAGGATTGCAGAAATCAGGTAATAGTCAAAATAACAGCATCTAATAAAATAGTTACACATGGTTTTGAAAAATGTGTGTAGAAAGGGCACCTTGGTGTTTGCCCTAGGATTTCTACAACTGAAATGAATTATGTTGTGTTATTCCAAAGTTTGCAAGTAACGCAGGCTCTGCCTTGTCACCATCTCTGCTGCCAGTGGTAGGCAGAACAGGAGGCAGCAGAAGTGCATCTGGTCAAAAGTGACACTGTGGATTGAGATTGTGAGTGGGGGAGAAAGAGAAAGAGAAGGAGAGAGACCATGTATTCAGCCAAGAACCTGTTGTGGTCTACAAAACCTTCTCCAATGTTACAAGACACTCACTTCCTAGTATCTGGCCACATGTAGGTTCACCTTGGCATGGGGAAGTATCAGAAGCCTGACTTGACTCCTTAGTGGTACAAACCATTGCTACCTGGGTCCTTACTACACAGCCCACTCTGCTGCACTTGGGGGAGTATCTGGTGTGGAACCTGTGTTCAATTCTTTATACCCAGGAGGTCTTCCCTTCATCAGTCCTGAGTCTTTCCCATTAGAGTGCTGGGGTTTTGCTATGCAATGCACATGGACCACAAAGGCTCATCTATTTTCTTCACATCTACCTGGCTTGTTTTGGAGTGTTTATATTGTATAGATCTCTTTTTGGCTCCTTCTTTCCCTTTAAACAGGTATTAGATCTTCAGTACTTGCAGCAGAAGAGAAGGGACTAACTACAAAGACATATTTTATATACCTTAAGTATGCTAGAAATATCTGTAAGAAATTTAGAGATAGCTTGCATCAGAATTATAGTAATTGCCTTTCTAAACATTAGCATATAAAAATATACCAAATTAAGTTCACAGAGTAGAAGAAAATCTATTGTAGTCATGAAAACCTCTGAGACTAACGGCAGCTGACTGCAAATAAAGTCTAAATAAGAGCATGCGAAGGAACACACTGAAAAGCCTGACAGTCATAGAATCATAGAATCATTTAGGTTGGAAAAGACCTTCAAGATCATCGAGTCTGACCATCAACCATGCCCACTAAACCATGTCCTGAAGGGCCTTGCCTACGCGCTTTTTTAATACCTCCAGGGATGGTGACTCAACCACTTCCCTGGGCAGCCTGTTCCAATACCTGACAACACTTTCAGTAAAGAAATTTTTCCTAATATCCAGCCTAAACCTCCCCTGCTGCAACTTGAGGCCATTTCCTCTCGTCCTGTCTCCAGCCACCTGACAGAAGAGACCAGCACCCCCCTCACTACAACCTCCTTTCAGGTAGTTGTAGAGAGCAATAAGGTCTCCCTTCAGCCTCCCTTTCTCCAGACTAAACAACCCCAGTTCCCTCAGCCGCTCCTCATAAGACCTGTGCTCCAGGCCCCTCACCAACTTGGTTGTCCTTCTCTGGACACGCTACAACACCTCAATGTCTTTCCTGTAGTGAGGGACCCAAAACTGAACACAGTACTCAAGGTGTGGCCTCACCAGTGCTGAATGAGTGGCCTTAAAAACTGTTGGTATGAAAATTCACCCACAGCACCTCCCCAGTAAGGCAAGTGTGTGATTCTCTTTCCTCCTTTTCTCCCATCCCCAGCTGTTCCTTGTCAGTACTCTTCTGTGCTTTAGGCTATAGCAGTGGCTGAAAAGGTCATGTTAATTTTCACCACTGCATGGATATGAGGTGGTCAGTAACTGGAAGAAAAAATACTGTCTTTATTACTCGTTCTGTCAGATTAGATGCAGGAAGTGTCTGATCTTTAAGCCGTTGCATGATAGAGTTTATAAATCGGTAGAAATCTGAAAACAGAGTGAATAGGTCACTATGTGTAGTTTTAAAACCTGCTGTCATGTTGGATTTACAGAACTTGAAGACTTCTGGTAATAAACAAGCTTATAATGATTTGATAACTGTTGCTGTCTTCCATAAGGAAAGTCTTTCCAGAGTTCATACCACCAGTGGAATACATTTTCAAAAACCTTTTGTAAATATTTAGTCTGTTAATCTTCAGGATGATTTTAAATGCCACCTCCCAGTACAATTTATCTTACTGCATTTTCTTTTCATTTATAGACAGTATGATAACAAGATAGGTCTCACAGTCAGTATTGTGTTTTCCTCATTATCTCAGCTTTCAGAGATCTCATGCCTGGAATCTTGATGCAGTTACTTACGACTTTCTTTGCATACTTAGGTTTCCCAGTAAACAGTGTTTCCCTGACTTCTTGACAACTAAGTGTCCCTTGACATTTAATTTAGCTGATGAGGTGATACAATTTTAGGTGTAAATTATACCTCCTATGTCAGCCCGCACCCCACCGAGGTATCTTCATGGGAGACTATGTGTAGGCAGTCGTATCAGCCTTCCCTCCAGATACCCAGATATAGAAGGTAGTTTCATTTATGCAGAGGTCCTCTGGAGGAGTCTGAACAACTGAGCTTTCTGAGGGCATGTGCCTCTTCTGGTAATGCTGCCTGAACTCCTTCACAGGCAACACTGTTCACTGGGCTTGCTGTATCAGACTCATAAGTAGAGTCATCCCATGACAGGGTGGGACCTTCATGTGGAAGATGACATTTGAAGTCCTTGGCAGTCTGTGCTTTTGTTCCTGGGGGACTTTGTCATCCTGAGTGTGAGGTGGGGCTGAATGGAGTTAGGTCCCTCCTTTGAAGTGTTATGTGCAACTCTGGCTTATTCTATGTGTAGGTATTTTTGTTAAGCTAGGCCTCTGAATCTTTTGGAAATTATACGGTATGTTCTGTGTTTCGTTTCATGAGAAGAATAATCAGGAAGAATATTAGAGAATTAACCAGAAGGGAAACTGCCATGCAGTGTATGGTGACTGTGGACGTGGTATAGGAAATAAAAGAGAAAATTAGTGTCTTCCTACAATTCAAGTTCCTTATCAAGGTGGATGAAATGTGGACTAATAATGTATTATTTCTGGGAAAATGCTATTTTGGGAAAAACAGAACAAAGAAACAAATATCATCTGAATGGTGAGGAAGAACAAAAGAAAAAAAACCCTATAAAATTTGATTTTATCATATCCCAAATGAAACATTTCAATTTTCCATTTCTAAATCACTTTCAAGTCCAAATTCAGTAGAAGGTAGAACAAAACGTTTATCTACTCTTTGAATAAAATATGATTTCAACCCCTTGTGACATGCTTTCCTTTTTTTCATTTGGCCAACCAAAATGAGTTTTTCCCTTGTGTGATGTGTGATTTACTAGCTGAACTGAGAAAACAATTATTTCTCACATTCTTCCTTTCACTGAGTTCCAGGCATAGGACTGGATGCAGAGTATGGGAAAGTGAATGGTTGGGAAAGAAAACAGGAGAGTTTTATCCTCAAATGAAGCAGCATTTATTTTGTGTGACTGACCAGGGATATAACATAGTTTTGCTCCTATGAGTTTTCAGCTGGATTATGGGTGAGATTTAAATAATATGCTACTAAGCTTTAGGATGTAATAGCTTGTCTAAAAATAGGATTGGATTATTAAGATTAATGTAATCTTTGTAGCTTTTGTTATTATTTAGAATGCAAGACATTCAGTCTTTAGTGCTAGAATTGATGATATTTTCATATCCATTTCCAAGAAAAAGAAATGTTAAAAGGATAATTCAAGCATCTGTTAAAATCCAGCAGAGAATATTTTAAAAGTCACTACATCCAAACAGCTCCATAGAACAAAGGATAAAACTTTTAAATTAAAATTGTACTATGAGGGAAATTTTCTGTCTCAATTATTATGTGTGCTTAGTTGAAACCTACATGAATTTCAGCTGGTTGGTTGTTCACATTCAGCTCATTGCACATCCTAAGGACTGCATGAAACATTTTATTTACACTGATCATCAGCATCCCTGTTGCACAAGCTTGTTTTCTGACAGTTCCAAAAGGGAATTATAGATGTTTAGCCTTAAGCATGACAGTAATATAGTATGATTGAAAACAAAAATGTGTCGCTTATTCATTGAATGATTTGTATTTGATAAAAGGACATTTTTTTCTTTTGGTGTTACTTTTTAGCTTCCGTGAATTTCTTAAGCCCTAGACAGAGCTTTGGACCTTATTGATCATGTCACCAGCATTCACTGAAGAAAAATACCAGTTACTGACATCAGTTACAATTATGTAGTTTACAGTGATACAAGGGACATTATTTTTACAGTTACAAAGTTTCATCTGATATTACAGTTTTTGTGCATGTGTATACATAACATGAGGTTCTGGGTTTGTGTGTTTCATAACCTTGTAGTTTCTGGAAACCAAACTTAGTGTATTGGAATTAAATGTTTAGAGTTTTTGCGCTAAATCCTGTATATTTAAAATCTGACACCAAAATTGTAGTGGTACGTGATTCTCATGAATCCTTAGTTAACAGCCTTGCCTCCATCCCTACAATAAAGTAGCTTTCTAGCTTGAGTTCAGCTTAGTAGTGTAATTTCAAAAAAGCTTTAAAACAGCCTTTATGGGAAATCACACAAATAAGTACAATATAGATTTATTAGAACCCTCAAAGTCATGCTTTAGGGAAGATGAAAGAGGGAAATGTTTTAGCACAACTTTTGATAAAATAAAGGCAGTGTGCTCCAGTCAAGAAAGCAGGCCTTGTAGCATTAAGAGTAAACACGTCTGACTGCCTCAGATTGCTTTTGTGCATGTGAAGCACAAGGGAGCAGACACACAAATGTAAATACCACATCATCCATTGAATGGCTTTATACATCTATACCTGACTGAATGTGCCATCACTGTCTTTCAGAAATATCGACAGTATATGTCTGGACTTCTCACTCCTCCTTATGGTGTTATGGAAACTGGCTCCAACAATGACAGTAAGTATGAGAAAATAGACATCAGATGTTAGAAAAAAAGAGAAAAGAGAAGAAAGGGGAAGATGAAAGTCCTCTGGTTTGGGGCGTTAGAATTAAAATGTTGAATTCAATTCAATATTACGACTGTATTAATACTGCATATAGTAAGAAATACTTTGGAACTTGCCTAACTGTATACGAGTGTACACAGAGCTGTACACAGATTTGCACCACGAGCCAGGCCTGGTAACTAAAGCATACTGTATGATGTCACGTAACATTTAACTGGTTATAGGTGTTATATAAATTCCATGAAACGTTGCCATGAGTCCTGCTATTAGAATAAATATAACAAACTGGCTTAATTTTTTAGTTAGGGTGGGCTACACAACTTGCTTGGGAACCTAGGTTAGTGCTTGGGCAGACGGCCTGCAGTAAACATGCTGCTGTCTGACCATAGTTACATAGCTAAGTTTGGGTATGTCTGCCTCATGAGAACCTGTCTAACTGTGGGATAGTGCTGTAGACATGAATCCAAGGGCAGGCTTTGGAACTCACTTCTGTAAATCAAGGGACTTTTATTTAGTTGCCAGACAATTATTTAGATGCCAACCAGGACAATATCTGATGGCTAGCAACTGCATCTGCAAATTTTGTCCCATATGTTACGTGTTCAATGTGTTCTATTTGTGAAACAGTAGCATAGCGTAGCATAGCATAGCATAGCAATGCTAGTTAGTGCAAACTCAGTGTCCCATTTGACTTCCAGGTACTAAACCACAGATAATGTTAAATAAAAAAATATAAATAATTCCTGTATACATACTTCAAATATCAAGTTGTGAGAAAGTACTATGTTTAGCAAGCTGTTTATAGTATTTACACAAGTTAGCTTTTTGTCTTTTTTGTGTTCACGAAAGAAAATTTTTGTCTGAATAAATCTGTTTTGCTCTTAAAAAAGTCATAGATTAATCTCTATGTTACCAAAGTATTGAACCCTCCAATTCCCCATTCTATTGATAAATATCTCCATTGTTACTTAAAGAATGTACAGTATGCATTTATTTTCTGTGTTCTTTTTTTAGGGATGCCAGATAAGGACAGTATGTCAAGCAGTGCTCTTTGCCAAGTTTCTAAAAATTGTAATAAGGTAAATCACACCTAGTTTTGCCTTTGTTTTTTTGATGGGGGAGGTGGGGAGGAATTTGGTAATGAAAAATGCAAAAGTACAGCATTAAATTGAAAAGAATCAGGTGCAAATGCAAAGCATGTGGTTGATGCATGTGAGTACAGTATACAAATTATAAGGATGCTTTAGACATTGTGTCATATAACTGGAGAAAGCAACTGGTTCAGGATCAGCATTAGCGGAAAGTGTACTGCTGCCAAAATTTGTGTTACAATCTGGTTGTCCTGTCTTTGTTGGAAAGGTGCTGAGGGTAAAGAAGAAAAGCAGCACTGTGACAAGACCAGTGCAAGCCAATGGATCATAAAATTTATAATTAAATCCTAAATTCAGGGTGAATTTTCTCCTGTGATCAGAGAGCAGCTTTACGTCCCAGTTCCCCTTTTTGTAAAATAGTTCTGTGCTTTCAGTCTCACCAGATGAGGGCCCACATGAAAGAACTCATGATATGCTGGGTTTAAAGTGATTGTAATAGTGGGAAGAAATAGTATCAAGAATTGCTGTAAAGATTAATAACTTTTAGAATTTTTTATGGTAGGAGTAGAAAAGTTACAGTAATAAACAGATGCTTGGATGCCTTGTTTCTGGACATAGGAGTTTAATTGGATGCATTTGTGTGATGTCTTTAAAAGGTTAAAGGTATTTTTGTTACACAAAAAACATCTCTTGACAGCAGATAAAGACAATGAATATTTTAGTGTGTTTCCTTAATGCGAAAATAACTACTTCCACCTCTCCCTGTCTGTCTGTCCTGCTTCCTCAAGGGTACTGACCTTTCTTAATTGTCACATTCAGCCTTTATTAAATGTATAAATGTAACAGTATGCAGTTCCTTTTTCTAGAGTCTTATTCACTAAGGCTATACCACTTCCTGACACAGCCTTATCCTGTAGGAAAATAAACATTTTTCCATGCACTGAATAATAATTCTTAGATACTTAGATAGCACCTTTCATTCTGTAAGTATTTTACAAACAGTTATGAGTTAAGTCGCAGTGCTTCTCTAAGATGTTGGCGTTTCAATGCTACACTTGGAGTTAAGCCAGATCAGTAGTCTTGCCTGACCTCTCAATGAAAGCACCAGGCATAGAGTCCAAACTAAAAGATGTTGTATTTTCTGAAGCAGATAGAGGTTACAAGGTAAAAATATCCATCTTTCCTATAAGGTGATATCCCCCCAGTAATGGGCAATGATACTCAGCTAAGGGAAGTATACACTTTCAGGTACAAAGTATTTTAGAAACTGAGCAAAATTTAGTGATTGATACTGCTGCCAATAGCTGGGCTTTTCTAGCCCAACAGGACTCTTCCCGCACCAAGTAATGTTCAGTTGGGTAGGAGACAGAACTTGGCTGGGGCAGGCTCAAACTGTTCAATGACTTTTACAGGAATAAGGTCCTTTGCAAACCATATTAACTTACTTTTCAAGACACATATATAAAGCAGCCATCCTTCTCCCTCCCACACTGTACACTTTTCTGCGGAGAGAAGCTGAGAGAGTAAATATGTGACAGATACTTGTCACTTTGTTTAATCCTGGAGGAGCTCAGACAGTCCTATGACAAATGTGGCAGAAGAACCTACACAGCACAGAAATAGTTCATGAATCCTAGTTCTGTGTTTTTGCCATGTGGCCATGGTTCTCTTTAGTTATATTAAGTGAAAGGTAAATGCAGCAGAAATCAATACCCAAGAACTTTGTTTACTGCATGCAAGATTCATTCCTGCAATTTTAAACTGTACAACTGTTAACAGTGCTTACACAACATGTCAATATTCATGCCCTGCAGTCACTTTTGAGTGATCAGGGAGGTACTGGGATTGCAGGGCCAAATTCCCAGAATTGTTGCCAGCTATTCGAAATACGAAATAACAGGATACCAGAAAACAGCCGTGTGTTTGTAGATTTTATATATTTTGTTTATTTTACGGTGATATATGACTGTCAAAATGGCTACTGCATCAGGGAAGGGCATTCATCCAGGGAAAGGGAAGTATTTGCAGGACATCTTTACACTACTTTAGATTGCCAGAATGATGCCTGTGGGACTGGCAGCAAATACAGCTCAGAGAGGCCCGCAGGCTACTCTGTAATGTCCAGAAAAAGAGTAAGTGAGGAACTTTCTGAGATTCAGAGAAAGTTCCTCAAAATCTTTCATATGGTAAGAAAACATTACACTCTTAGACAGAAGGAGATAACATAATGTCTTCAGTAATTCTGATCATAATGATGCATTTCTTTCGGGAGGGAGTTGTTTTTTTAATTTTACAGGGAAGTTTATAACTAAAAATAATTTGCTTCAAATGTAATTTAACATATTCCACTCTTGAAATATGAAATGCATGTTTTTCTCTTTTAGCCTGTGCTGAATCTTTTACAAGCACTGTAATACATGATTTTCCATATTTGCTAATTATTTGAGTTTCATCTTCATAGCCTAATTTTTTCTCCTGTCACATCTATTAGATGAGTAACATAAGATTTTTCTTTTAATATATGCCTTGAAATATTCTCACCATATGGGGATGTTTGGTTTTCCTAGTTCATTAAAATCTATAAAAAAATTCTATTTGGGGAAGGCAGCAAAGTGATTTTTTTTTTTTTACCAAACACAAATTCATTTGCATTTAGAGTTACATTATTGCACATCATTTAATGCAATGTAGCAGTTAAATTGAGCATAAAATACTGAGACAGAGTATGCTACTGTCCCCAGTTATATTTTGGGAAATGGAAACAAAGTCAATTTAAAGCTGTCTTGCATAAGGGAAAATAACACAGCTTCAGTCTTTTTAACTAGTCAGTCTAATATCTGTACACCGGTCTCTCTAGCTCTAGTTTCTGAAAATTCTCATGGGGTAGAGTTGGATATACCTGGATCTGTGAGATGAAAATAACCCTAAAGCCAAAATGACAAAATCAATAATAATTTCAAATACACTTTTGGAAAAGACACAGAAGAGTACTTAGAACACAGAGGAGGTCGTGTTCCAGCATGCGGACAGAATAGGTAGTGGTTCTGTTTCCATATATTACCAGCAGGGCTGGCAGCAGGGTTGCATGGTGGTTCCCACTACAAGATCTGTTCTTACAATTTGGCCACTTTTTCACTGTTTACACTGAATTTGCCATGCTGAGAGTATGCTTCTGGCTGATTTTTAAATTGAAATGGATCAAACCTCTGACATTGAGGTTGGGGGAAAATACATAGCATGTATTAAATAGCTCTTCCCAGGGATACACTAGCAATCCTCTCCTTTGGACTAGGACCTTGACATTTGGGGCTTGTTCTGGCAGTAAGAAGTGTCATTTGCAACCCCCTACAAAATATATTGTTATGCCTTGAAAAATCTCTGTTGAAACTGGCTCACTAGAGGCTCATTACAGTGTAACTGCAAGCCTGTGCACACAGGCTGTGCATGTTGCATGTGCAGAATTCCCACGCTATTCGTCTTTGGTCCTAGGCTGCTTGGGCATTCCCGTGTCGATGCTTAACAGTGTGGATTTTCTCACAGTCACTCATTCTAGTTGCTAGAGCAAGATTTTGATTATTATAAAGCCAGACACTAATTGAAAACCACAGTTGTCTCCCCTGTGCTTTTACACCCTCTATTGCTGCCCAAGTAGGAAATGAGTAAAGAAATAGCCCATTCTTCTCTGGAGACATGAGATTCATGATAGTTTTAAAGAAGAGGGCATTGCAGAAATGAGTTGTAGAGACACAAGAGTGAATGTGGGTAAGAACAGAGGACAGACCCATCAAGAGCATGAATCTCCACTCTCCTATGGAGTGTGGTGCTGAATGCTTTTTTCTGCTATCAGTAAATGTCTTAAACTCCTTTGCAAACTGTGGATGCTATGCCTAAGAGACCATAGGAGTGATCCACACAAAGAATAGAAATCTGTGATTAATAACAATTATTGTATTTATTCCATTAGTTGATAGTCAAAAAGTTATAACCCTGCTAATGATCCAAGCTGGAGTTTTACGTTGTTTTCCATAATGGAATCTCCATATTGCAGTTTGCTAAAAGAACCTCCACATCCTGAAGAAACCACACACAAAAAAATATGCTTGAAAGGAAGGCTGAAAAATTAAGTGCTCAGAAGCAGAGAATTTCAAGAATGGAGGCTGACTGAGCAGTGTTAATGGAGTCCTCTTATCCATGTTTGTTTTGGTACGGACTTCAATTCTTCATGTTTATTATGGTACAGACTTTGATTACCTGCTCACATATATTTTTCCTGTGACACACTCAATTAAAACAACTTCTCACCTCAAAAACCATGCTAGCTTTCTTTTTTTATAACTTAATCTCTATAACTGTTTGAAACCTACATAAATTTGTGCCACCTTCATTGAAAGCATGCATCCTGAAGGGGGGAAAGTGCTGCTTCATGTCCTTTATGCTGAGGAAACCATACTGAACACAGAAGATATAAGCAGATTAAGTTGTGCAACTTCATACAGTCATTCTTGCTATTGGGTGAAGAATACGTTTTTTTTCTGAAACCTCTCTCATGCTTTATTTCCATTACCTTCCCCATATTGACTTCAGGTTTCTATTGTGATAAAGAGTTGCAGGAGCTCCCCCTAGTGCATGAAGTAATATTCGAAAAACACACGGATAAAGTTTGTGAAGCTTACAGGCTGAGACATCCCCTTTATGTTTTTCATGTAATGACTCCAGATCCTCTAGACTGGAAGCTTATTGGAAGTGATTTATTTGAAGGTATTTTTTATAGCAAAGCTCCTATAGGATGTGCTGAAATACTCCTCTGAAAGTCTCCTTTCATCCATCTTCTTCATGCGATAAAATGTAGATTCCTTTCTTTACTGAATTTTCAATAAGGCTTAGGTGCCATGCTGATTTTTATGCATTTAAATAATTGGAATGATTGTGAAAACATGATTTGCTATTTTATCAACTCTAAATGCATTTAATAAAATTATATTGAAAAGATCTTTCAGTTGACAGAGAAGGACATAATCTAAGTGTTAATCCACAAAGTATTGCAATTTTCAACATTGCCAGGCAAATGAATATTCACTTATTTCAATTTTCAAGCACTTAAGTATAGCTCTGGGCATTTGAAAGTATACTGTTTGTAAAGATGACATCACAATTCACTAGAACCAGCCTTGAAAAGCCCACACAAGTAATAATCATGTTCATTCACCATATTAGCTACTCTAGCAATAAACACAATAATTTGACTTCTGATTTCCCTATATTTCAACTTACTTTTCCCAGATGACCGAGAAGAAAGCTTATCTTTTAACATATTCAGTAGATTGTGAAATGTGAAATTTAATAGAGCATTAGCAGAACAGGAAGGGAAATGTTTCACATACTCATGAAATTGTGAGCCTACAAGAAAGAATAAAGAGAGAGAGAGAACAGGAAAGCAGGCAGTGTTCTAGCAAGGTACAACAACAAGGTGTTTGTTTGGAAGTGGTAACCTCTCCAACGTGTTATAACAGAACTGATTTTCTATGTGCATGGTTTATATAACTGTTTAGTGATATGTGTGCATTAATTCCTATCCTCTCTTGGGCTGTGTGTCAGAGTCAGTTCTCCTATACAATGTTAGCATAGGGTTAAAAAAATAATTGCCTTTAATTTTCTGTTTTTAAAGTGGTTGTATAAAAGCACTAACTATGTGCAAATATTTCTAAATAATGTCTTCATGCAGTCCTAACCGTACCAATTACTTTTAGGGGCTGCTCTGATATTTTGGCACCGATTTCACATATATGAAAGTAATTTGCTTAGAGGTCTGTTCAAGTTCTTCATTTTGCTCTAAGTGGAAGTGCTCAGGGTTCAATCATTATCACAGCCTGTAACAGTTTGGCTAGTGCAGAGGCTGTGCATATAGTCCCTGGCAATGAGTCACATGGTGATAGCATATGGCAGGAGAGATAACAAAGACAGGAGCATGAGATGAGTAGGAGTCTGTGAAAAATACATTTTTCATACGTTAGTAATGAACTTCATCATGAAAAATGTGAAGGTCTTTCTATGTCATCAGAGCTCTTTAATGTAAACAAAATTGTTAGTAGGTCTGCTGGCTTACATAAGTAGGCTTTGCATAAACTAAATTGTTGCAGAACCGTCAGAGAAGGTTTTGGTACATCACTATCTCCAGTTCCAGCCATATAGAGATGATACACAGCTGTAGGTTTCCCTTCCAAATGCCAGTGTGAATAGTGATGCCTCAAAGAAAAGCTTGCACCACCCCATCTTCTGTTATCCAATTCAGCTACCTGATAATCTATGAAATATCTGTGACCCATGATTTCATTGTGTATCCTGAATTCTGGAGACCCTAATGGCAGTTTCTACTGGAAACAGTTTCTTCTGCCATATCTAATCATATAATTGAGCTCCAATCTGACCACTACAGAACTAGCCAGAGTAGCCCCAATATGAAACCTGCAGATGTGATTAGTGATTCTCATTTGATCTATTGCTATACAGGAATGAGCAGCATTGTGGAGAAAAAGAACAGAATCCTTGATCCGGGTTGCTGTGTATTTACCAGTGTACATGTCAAATTAACTTAATTTCTCTTCAGTGTGTACTTGATTGAGTTCAAGGATCCCTGGTCCTTGAAGCCCTTCCATGAATTTGGAAGAAAAAATATGGTCCCTTCTTTCTACAATGAGGAGTTTTCATTGTGGTGATTCTTAAGGACAGCTCTAAGGATAAATAGAGCTGTCTACAATGATAGTGAGATTGGTAAGAGATCGAGGCAAGACTTCTCTTGGTAGATGAATTAAACTTTTTGCAGAAAAGGGCAGAATTTTGCAACCCACATTTTCTAAGAGCAATAACAACAGAGGATTAAATATATGTAGGTGTATTTCAGTTTTAAAATATAAACAAATTCCCACATTTACCTTGGGAAAAGATGAATAATGGGAAAAATAGTGAATAGTGTCCAATAGCACAGCACGGTTGAATTGTCAGCATCTGAAGACAGAGCCTCCCATTCCTGTCACAGCTGCAAAACGTTCCAGAAGCAACCACTGCCCTTTGCTCATGAATGGAAAACCAAGCTTGGAAAAATGTGTCTGCATCTGTACCATTCTTAAGTGCTGCAATGAATTTCTGAGTCATTGTGAAACTACCTGCAAGATCCAAATCAGGGTAGTGTGGCTTTTATCATGAGGGAGAAGTGGAAAGACGAAGAATGAGAGGTACAGGGGAGAGAGAGAGAGACCTCCTCTGTTACCAGCAGAACAATCCATACACTCAAGTGAATGTTAGAGCTAAACTATATGATCTTTTAGTTCCATGACTTTTACATCTGAGTATTAATATATGTGATCTGCACAGTATTTGTCTAAATGAAGAGTCCCCTCAAGCAGTTGTTGTTGTTGTTATTTTGGTGCTCTCCTCTTCTCTTGCCTTTTTTTTTTAATTTTTATGTCAGCCTTTATTGCAATTTATGTGTATCCCAAAACCTTGTAATTCTTGTTTGTGCTGGCTGCTGTGATGCAAAGGAGGGATGAGGCCTCTGCTACAAAGAGCTTGCAGTCACGGAAAAGATGGAGTGACTGTCAGCCAGAAAGATGTTTGTTTACTCAGAACTTTGTAAGGCATGGGATTCATACGTGTTCATACATTTCAAATGAGTTGTGTTACAGGAGCTTATTGTGATCAGTGTTTGGTGTGATAATCCTAAGAGACACTGGGAGTGGGAGGAAGAAGTTCAGAAATCAAGAGACAAATGAAAAACTAAGTGATATATATTTCTTTGTTAATCTTGTAATTTGGAGGGGATCTAACTCACACTGTTGGCCTTCTTCAGAGTAGCAGAGTAAGCAAGTACTCACCTCTTCCCTGACTAACCTTCTTCCCACAAAAGGGTTATGGAGGTGCTTGGAGTAGCACGGGAAAGGCAATTTTGCTGAAGAGACGTTTTCCCTTTCTGACTCCGCTTGCCTAGCTGAATGAGTGTTGCTATCATAATTTAGATAAATAAAATAAATAATGGAAAGATAATAGAAATTCCTAGAAAATGCTAGGATTTGTAAAATACTTAATATTGTGTAGTAGGCATGGGACCTTCTTTCAACAGGAGCATCACTGTCAGTTCCAGTTGTCTGGGGAAACGGCATATTGCCTTACATACCAGTGCTGGCAAGGGCAGTCTGATAATATATACTGTGGAGTCACATTTAATGACTCTTGCTCCTTGGCTGTGTCTTCTGTGTGATTCTGTCCCAACCCATAAAAAACATGCACATATGCTCCATTTATCTCTTGCAGTTGAAAGGCAGAAAGAGGGGGTAATTATACTGAGAAAAAAAGATAGTCCTTTTCAAGGTTCTTGTCTTCAGACAAGTCAAGCGTATACAAGTAATGCATTTGGCACTTTTATTTGAAAGAGCAAACTGAATTTTTTTGAATCTTGTAATTATTTTCTCAAGTTTGGCAGAAAAATTGGATCAGGGATCTTAAAATCAGATTCCTTCTAGTCACTCATGTCATCTCTTGCAGAACATTTTGACTGTCTGTCCTACAATGCATGCTGGAAATTGGTATTCCACAAAGTCATTTATAGTTCTGAGTCAGTGAGAAGTAATCAGTGTGTCCTATCTGATCATTTAGCAGCATCTTTTTTTGTCTATGTACAGATGACAAAAATTTGAGAGGTTAATAAATAGTGGGGGAAAGCTGTCCAGTGATTTTGTTGTTCTTTTTGTGTTAGCTAGTCAAGAACCAGGAGCCTGTTGTGCTGGCTCCATGCAAAGAGCACCACTACTAAAACAAGTGTTCGGTTTGTGGTGCTCATTTAGAGCCTTTTCGAGTTAGTATTGCTGAGGTAAAAATGTCAGCTATCTGTGACAGAGCCGAAAATGTAATTAGGACTATTATCTCCAGTGATGGTTAAGGAGCAAGTGCTGTTCAGGTATTTAAAGATTTATGATTTATGACTTTTCATTATTTATTCTTTTTGTAAATTTGCTTCTGGAAGAAAGCTTGGCACAAGATTGTGAACCTGTTTGATCTTTGTGTGCTTTATCATCAGTGATGCAGCTGTCTTAAAATTAAAAATGGCAGTTAGTGAGGAAATACAAATACACATAGCTGAGTTGACTAGTAGAGAAATGAAAAGAATACATAATTTAGGTTCCAAAATAAAAATGAAAAAGAAAAAAAAAACCAAGCTTACTTCCAATACCAGTTATTACACTGCTTCTAATCAGGGTTACTTGGCCACACTTGTTTTCATCTTAGGAAATTAAATTATATAAACAATGTGTATAATAACCTTAACTATGAACTGGATGGAGAAAGAGCCAGTAGCTTAACAAGGGAGAATTATGATTAAGTCTTTGTAAATCTCCCAGTGCTGCTTTGTCCATCCTCACTCTTTAAAGTAGCTGACTTTAAATGCATGAATCTGAGGAAGCTAAAGAAACATCTTCTTTCATGCCACTCTTTCCTTCTAGCCTTTTGCACAATGGCTCAGATGGTTACTTTTCACCCAAACCCATTTTCTGTCCCAGCACACCTTAAAGCCACATGAGGGCCAGCAGTGACAGCAGAAGCAGAGGTAGGAGAGGGTGGCTGCGCAATAGGAAGATGGTGGGAGCATCAGCTCCCAGAGCAGAGCACATTTGGCCCCAGGGAGAACTGCAGGACTGTGGCTGCCCTTCACAGCAGCTTCCAGTGACCTTCACCGGGACTGCAGGGCACCTGTCCTCCCCTGTGTCCCCCCTCTGACATTCCTTCTCTCTACATCCAGCTACATGTGCCCTCTCCTGCATCACACTGATAGTCCTGCTTGTCTGGTGGTAAGGGAGCAGAACTGTCAGAAACACATAAACCTTTCATCTGAGCTTAATTTTCTGATGTTTTGGATGAAAATTAGCTTCCTGGCCAGGGCCAGCACAAGCAACAGGGCAGAGCCTGGGTGTGGGGTTCAAGGAGGGGATGGACCAGAGTGGTCCTGTTTGAGTCTGCTGTGAACTGTCTGCAGCCTTAAATGTCTAGCCTCTGCACAACCAGACCGAGACTCTCTCCTGCCCCAAACCTGGCGTTTCTGCCAGCCCATGTCAGCTGCAGGGGAAGCAGAGGGACAACTGGCAGGGGATCATTTTGTCAGGTCAGCTTGCAGCTCTATTGCAATTCACTGCTAAATCTCAAATGAATCTGTGTGATTTCAGTCTCCTGTGTTTAAATACAGATTTGTATAATGTATTCCTGTTATTGCTGTAATACACATAGAGATTCAGGCAAATATTTGTTCCCCTCTCTCTCCCTCCTCTTGAGTTGTCTTAATTGTGCTCAGAGCCAGTCTAGATTAGGGATTTTCAGCCTGTGGTCTGCAGGCTGCTGGGTTCTGGCAGCTATTCCAAATGAGTCTGTGAAACAAACCTAAGAAAAGCCTGTTGTCATTAGCTGCACAAGGTTCCTCCTCTTGACTGGCAAAACTATAGGGGTCCACAAGATAATGGAGCCTAACCCCCCCCTCCCCTTTTGTTTCCCCCAATTCAGTTCACACACTGCTGAGTGTCAGTGTTAGCTGCTGCAGATTCCAGGGCAATGTTGGAAAAACCTGTGTCGACAAAACTGTAACAGTAAGGTTTCTGGCATTCCTTATACTGTAAATGCATAGCCACTGCTCTACAGCAGTCCTGGGCCTGTGTAATAGAATGGCTCTCTTGTCTTCCTGGTACACTGGTCCAAACTGGGGAAGGAGGAGGGAGAAGAAAACCAGGAAGTTGCTTTGCTAGAGCTCCTGAATGCTACTTGGTCTGTTTGGTTTCTTCAGTGTTACACTCAGTGTTCTTGAAATGCTGTCTTTTGTGTTTTGTCTGGCTTTTCTGCTATGAAGTTTGGGGTATAGAACCTGGCTTGCTGCCTGGAACGTGCTGCGTGACCTTGTGGCAGTACAGACACAGGACAATCTGCAATAATATTGGACTTCACTGTACCAGAAATTCCTTTGGGGAGGATGCATCTTCCTAGACCAACTGTCATGGAGAAGTTGAAGATTCTTACATTATTGCAGAAATTATTTTTTTAAAACACAAGTTAGCTGGGAATACTCTATGTACATTCGGTATTTCCAGGCAAGGTGGTTTGGATTACAGTAATTAAACTTCTCTGGAACAGCAAACATTTTCACACTGTGATTTGCTTAACATAGTGCAACAGTCCTTATCCTTTATACAGCCCACAAAGAGTCACCAAAGAGTCAGTTAAGACAAAGGAGATTTTGAGATTATGTTTAATAAGGAGGTGAGTGGTTGACAGATGGCAGGGACAGAATATCAGCTGGACGAAGCAATATTTTTAGCCATGATGTGAAAATTAATGCCAACATTAAAGAGAAATAGGAGAAGGGGGATAAATTACAAAATGCATACAATAGGTCCCTTTCCATTTCACAAGGGCAGGGCTGGTTCTGTGATATCCCTAAAAGCCAGACATCACAGAATTTACACAGCTTGGGCTACATACTGAGAGAGGTAAAAAGAGGTCATCTCTTTCAGAAACATACTATGGTGAATTGGAATGTAAAGAGATGTGGTTAGCTAGGGAAAATGTCAGGTAGAGTAATTTCACCTCTCTGTATCAGTCTTGGGTTAATTATTGCAGTTTTCTGTGTGCATTTGTGGAGCCAATTTTTTCTCAAGTTGCAATAAAGATTCATTTAGCAACAGAAGCAGCTCAGAGTATGTTTAGAAATGTCTGTCCCACACTAGTTGTCAGGCAAGATGAGCTGAAATTCAAAACAATAAGAACAAATGTGAACAGGCCTAGTTTAAATAGTAGCAAGTTAGGCAGCTGCAAGCTCTGTAGGAAGTTAGGAGGAGGGAGGAACAAATTTACAAATATGAAATATTTACTATTTTCCAATGCTAATTATATTTTGTTCAGATTGGCAGGAATTAATAGTATTATTCTTTTACTGTTTTCTTAGGGAATACCTACTGTTCATACAGATGCACATTAACTCAATGTTTGTATTTCATTTACTGATTATTCCCATTGCATTATGGAATTAATGTGAAAAATGGGGCATATTAATCCATGTTGTTCAGATCTAATAATTTGATTCCAAATGCCTTTGTATGTTTTTAGTCAATACAATTACTGCCACTAAAGTATATGAAGAACACTGAATTAACTGATTAACTAATACAGCAGTTACGAGTTTCATTTCATGCTAGTTAAATGTCTGAGACCACAATTGGATTTTACTGTAAAGGAAAAAGAAAAGCCCTTACCCTTTATAGCCAGTATTTCCCCCCTGAATTTATGCTGTTGGACTTTGCCCATTACTGAATCAGATGATGATGTGCCCTCATAGCAGGGGGAGGTAATGATGTTAACGGGTTGTCCTCAGAAGATGTGTGTTGTCCCTTGTGACCATGTCCCTTCTGTTTTGGTTAGATCTGTCTGGTCATGAAAGTTTGTTGTGGTTAGCAGAGCTGTGGCAGTGCTAACGTGTCCCAGTCAGGGACAGGAGCTGTGTCTTGCATCAGAAGCATTAGGAAGAAGGGCACTACCCTAATAGGGCTACAATCCAATTTTGAAAACTACCCAGCAGATAAACTGCACAGCTTGAGAGACTTGGGTGAGACAGGATAGGTAGCAAGTTCAGCACATCAGCACACTCCACTTTGACAAGCTTTTTGTAGACATCATGGGAAATAGAAGTTTTAAGGAAGATAAGAAGGTTGTTTTGTGGATATTTGCCAAGAGCCGAATGCTTGTCTTTTCCACTGACGCACAAATATGTAAATTAAACAGAAGTGCTTGAATGGTTTTTATATTTATGACAGAAGACTTAAAGCTGTTGAAGTAAAGAAATACTTGGATGAAAGAAGAATGTTTGTGCTTTTTTAAAAATGTGTTCTGGTCTAGTCATCAGTGTGGGATTTCTTTCCTCTGTTTACTTTCATATACTACACAAAGAACCATTTACCTTCTTTAGAAAATATATTCTATGTAGATGGAAAACATCGACATAGATCATTAAAAATCTTCTGTGAAGTAGGATAACAGAAGGTGTTGCACTGGTTATTGTTAGATTATTCCTTCTCAGTTTCATTTTTAGCAAAAATTTATTTCTGGAAAGGATGACAGAAAGAAGAATGAAGGATTACATAGGGCAGCTGGAATCTGAGGCAGATGTGCTGCACTCCTTCAGCGTTTCTTCATTTCATGTACATTCACACAATGCACTGTCCTGAACTTGGAGAAGGAATGTGGCATCACCAGAAGAGACACAAAATGGGTTTAAATTAACTCCTCTTCCCCACTTGCCAGAGGCTTTACCTTCTTGCTGACCTCCCCAGGGAATTCGGGAGGTAACCTTCAATGCCCTCTCGCCCTGTCTCACTTTGATGACTTTTCCTTTCTGTGTTAAAAATCGTTATAAAATGCTCAGAATGAATTTGTAGACACTAGACTTCCAGGATTTCAGTTGCAGCATTCAGCAGTGTTTTCAGTTGCTCATTCTCGTCACTTGTCAGAGATGTGAGTAGATTCTGTTGTCCCCATTTTACAGGTGGAGAAGTTGAAACACTCAGAGGTGGAATGACTAGCTGGGGTCACACAATACATGAACCACTATCACCCAGGAGACAGTGGTGCGCTTGCCTCACTTGGGTAGCATTTTGACTACACTAAAGTCAAGAGTTTTATCACTGATTTTAATAGGTTCACAATTTCACCCCCTAATTCACACTCCATCAGGTTTTTGGCACCCTTATTTTTTGCATGAAACCACTTCATCTAAAATTTCACCACCTAGTCCTCAGAGGGCAGCTCTGGCATCTGGGTGTAACTGAAGCATAGGAGAGCTCATGGGAGGTGTGTGCAGAAGTTATAAAGATACCTGGAAACAAGTGAAATAAATCCTCTGGAAACTCATTAATCTTTAACTTCCCTTCAGTTTGCCTTTTGAATAGTTTCTGTGTACCTATAGCATGGGTGAAAGCCAGGTCTTAAAAAACAGTAACCTTGCTGCCTAATATTTATCGTACTTTTTCATCTTCATTGTTATAGTTTGTTTCTCAAGAAGTAAATAATTTCAGGTAAACATACTATTAAAACCATGGATACTAAGAAACCAGTAATTCTCATGAGAGACAATGAAAAAATGCTTTATTCTTCTGTAGGTTAAAAAAATGCAGCAGTAGAGGAACCCATGACAACGCTGGCTTGAGATTCCTTGTGACAACTGTAGTCACACCTCTATCAGAATATTGGGAATGCTCACAGCAGAGTTAACATTTTCTGACATTTTATTCAATGCATGCAGTGTAGTTATAGCGGCTGTTTCATTGTAGCAGGGAAGTAGAAAAATGACAGGAAAATAAGACGTCATTAGCCATGTTCTGGGGGTTTTTGTGCACTGGTCATAGTCTGTTTCAATATTCTTTTTCCCTTTGACATTCACAGTGAAGTATCATTTTTGGTAATGGCCGAATCATTTTGTGTTAAAAAGACGGACATTTACGGTTTGTCAAAAAAACATTGTAAAAGTGTTAATAATGCAATTTCAATTTAACTTTCTAAAATAAATTTGCCACGCTGATTGTATTTGAGAATTTAAAGGGACACATTTTCCTATTTATGCTATTAATACATGTAGATTACTAAAGAAAAGCAATTTTAGAATGTATTTTAAAATACAGCTTAGTCTTCACATTGTATTACATTTAAAGAATATAGATTTTAAAACAGTCATCATTACTCTGAATATTTTGATAGTAGCCCATTTGCTGACAGTATTCAAAGCATTTTCAAAGGTAGAAATTATTAGTATTTCTCTCTACAAAAAGGGGAAAATGAAACACAGTGTGATTACATGATTTGTGCCAGGTCATGCAGTCAGAAAAGAAGAATAAAACTGAACTGTCTTAACCACTGGTCTTGACAATTTCTACTAGTCTATTTTGCTTGGTTTAGTTAGTTTGTAGTTAGTTAAATATATGGGTATTTATGCTGTAGTTTTATGAAACTCAAGATTTTCAAAATGTGATTAATTCCTGTTTCTGTGGAAATTCCCTAATTTTGCAAACATCCTTATGACTGTGTGTTCTTCTGTTCATACCTTGCCCTGCTTCCCACTTTTGCTCTCTATGGCTATTTCTTAAGAAACTATATGGTTGTCTTCTGTGAGCATGGATGGTTTGAAGATGCTTTGGTAATACAATTTTAGGCTATCTAGACTGGCTACAGGTCCTTTTAATACATGCATTGTTTGGCAAACATAGATGAAAAGCAGAAACAAGTGCTCTTTCTGGGTAATTTCTTCTTTGTTAATTGCAAAGTGTTGCTAAGTCACCTATAGACCTGGCATGAGGTCAGTCATTGTCAGTTTTGGACTTTTCAGGTTAGAAGCAGGCACTTTGCTCTTTGGCTGCCAGTACTGTCTTCTGGAGAGTGCTAGGGAGCACAGGTTGGTTCTCTCAGCTGCTACATACATTTAAGGGGAGATAGTGAAGAGGTGACTGAAATGTTTCCAGCATGGTAGTGATGACTGCATTTCTATTTCCACTTCTTTTGTCTTCTGGAGGAGCGTGGTGAGGTCTCCTTGCAGATATGACTGTGGTCTGGGTTGGACAGAGCTCAGTCCTGGTAACATGTCCCAACCATCAGAAGTCCCTGTGGCAGGGAGTGTGTGCCAAGATTTCTTACAGACTGTGCACCATGGGGGGTTGGTTAGATGTCATGGCATAGGTCTGATGACAAGAGTTGGTCAGTGTATCAGCATGTTCTATATAGGGCTACTCCAGAAATCCAGCATAGGCTAACAGAACACAGAAATTCCTACAATATTGGTAACATTTTCCTTCAAATTTTGACAAAAATGCTTTTCAAAGGACCTTTTTATGACAGGATCTTTGGCCAGCTGCTTCTCTGATGTTTTTCAGCAAGCTGCATTCACTAAGTGTATTGTTTTACCTGCAGCATCCTAGCAGAGGTTGGTACAGTCTGCATAGACACACTCTTTCTCTGCAGATAGAAATAGGACCAATGGAGTTGACTTTAGGATACTCTGTCCAAGACTGCTTTCCACCTGGAAGTGCACTCCCACAGCTCTGATACTGTGTCCTCAGCTTTATCCCTGCTATATGGTTATTCTGTAGCACTGGAAATACTGGTTTGTATTGGAAAAAGAGTCATCTCTACAAAGGCTCCTCATCTTTGGAATTCTTATCTATGCCTTTGGTCTGAAGTAGCTCAGACAGATGACATGTTACAAAAAAAAAGGCAACTTTTTGGAAATGGATATATAGATTTGAGAAAGAATGATAAGAACAGAAGGAGGACGTGGTATGTGGGAGGGCTGTGGGGACTTTTGCTAATTGTCAGCTGTATCTTACTGACTGGCTATACTTGCACCAATTTTGTGGGAATGGTTTTTTTGTATGTTTTATTTCCTCCCATGTGAACCAGGTAGGGCACTGGTAGCCTTTCAAGAGATGTATACAAGTATATTCAAGCATGTCAGTCATACATGGCAGTCACCAGAAGTCATCTGGAACCCGTAAGAGCTAAAGATGCTCTGCTTCCTGAAATATACTTAGCTATGGGCTTGATTCAAAACCCATTGAGTCAATTAGGGACTTCCCAGTGATTTCAGTGGGATTTGGATTAGGCCCTAAATCACCAATAGCAGTAAATACTGAGGATGTAAACCAAACAGACCTCTTAGTGATGTGGCTGTTGCTGCTGCCACCTTTCAACTTGTGTGACTTTTGTCCTTTGTTTCTTCTGGATCCCCTGCCAGCCAGTGGGAAAACAGACGTCACTTGCAATTCTTTTCAGTGCCCCAGTTGGAAATAAAGGGATCAACAGTAGTGCATAGGTTTATCTGATCAATCACCCTGGTAACCTCACATGCCATGCTTAACTCCAATAAATACCAAAACTTGTTCTCTGTTCAGAGATGAGCTACACTGAGGTCATGGGAGAATCAAGATTCATTGGCTTTTGTTTTGTTTCATCTTAGTTCTTTGCAATACGCATTTCTGCATTAACTTTTGAGAGTAGTAAGTTAGGTCCACTCTGTCATTTGATTCTATAGATCCAAACTGCTGTAGATCTAAAGCATTCATTCATATGCAAAGCCTCTATGCAAAGAAGAAATATGCCTTTACAGCTATTTAACAAGGGGAATAGAAGAATGTATTTTTATAAGAGATGTTCTTGGATTTTATTTGGCAGATTCAAATAACTTGACAAATATAGGCCTCATGTTAGGTCTCTATTATTGTTGTTCATTATATTATTTATTTGTTTGCATATGGCTTGCTCAGCGATGTAAGAAGCACAGAAATAAAGGCAGGCCTTGCCCTATAGTTTGAAATCTAAGGCCTATTTCTGCAAAGATTAAATGTGTGCATAAAATTATACACATGAATAGTCCTATTTAAATCTGTGGTATTGCTCTCATGCATGAATATTTGAATCTTCAAAGGAATGGAGGCTAAAATTGTTACTTTCCATGCTGCACCCCAGTTTAAATAAGGAGTTTTGTGATTGGCTTTATGAGGGCTTTGTTTGAATGGTGCAAATGTGAATCCATAAATGTACAGATATGGAGTTTGTCAATGTTAACACTGCAAGCCATTTTATCACAGTTCTCATGATCACTTTCTGCTTCCCCCTTCCAACACCTGTAGCTTTCTTTTTCCAACACCATATGCACCTTCTCCCCTACAGGGGGGATCAGCAGATCATAGTAAACTGTCTGTGTGCACTAGCTGGAAAAGGGCAGGAAGTAGCTAAAGCTCAAGATGGTACTGCTGTGTTGCTCTATCTTATGCTGAAGGAAAGCTAAAAGCAGGTACACTTGTCACTACTGTGGCCAGGAGATGGGTAATAATTTGTAAACTATTCTAATTGGCTTGCATATTTGAGCTCTTCGCATGATAACTTTCCCCTTATTCAGAAGTCCTGAAAAATGTGATCCTCAAGTAGCTGCAGTCATACAGCTCCATGCAACATGTATGTACTTTAGTCTCATTAATTCTTCAAAGATATCAGAATGTGTTAAGACGTAATTAAACACTCTGCTCACTCTCTGCTGTTTTATAGAGAGGTACTTCTTTTTTTCTAAGTGCTTTCTAAGCATCCCTTAATGGGAGATCCAAGACTGTAAAGACTTACAAAACATTTCTTGGATTTCAGCCAAGTTGTGACTATTATCCTAAGATACGATCCCTTACAGAATCCAGTTTTTTCTGACAGGAGGTTGTTGCTGGAACACTGTATCTCCTATTAGCTAATTGATGTTAAATTTCGCTGCCTTTGAAACATGACTTGCCTTTCTATAGCAAACTCAGTCCAAGCCCTGTGGTTCCATTTGTTGCATTTCAGCTCATCACTAGTGCAGCCAGAGTTCACTGCAGTAGCTTTGAAAGGCTGTAACTTTGAGGGGACTCTTTGATGGGCATGTCTTTTGGGTGGCAATGATGTCGTTCCTCGGTAGGAGTGACTGCCTTGCTTTCTTGAGTCCGGGCTTGCTGCTCTGGGCTTTGTATTACTGATCATGTCTTTAAGCACCACCTTGTGGATGAACCAATTTTAGACATGTAAAGGTGTCCTCGAAAACTGCACAGTGCCACATAGTGAGACTGAAAGGTACTTCAGGAAAGCATCTAGTCCATCCCTGAGCCACATGCACAATTCACTACAGCTGTGTCACTCCTGACAGATACCTTATGTATCCTCCCAAGCCTCTGAAGGTGGAGGAACCACACCTCCCTGGCAATCTGTGCCAGTATTCACTGTCCACACTGTTAGAAAAGCTTCACCGATGCCTAACCTGAATCTTACAGCAATTTAAACTCTTTATTTCCTGATCTCTGCATGATGGACTAGGTCACTTCTTTCTTCTTTTCAAAGGCCTTTTAAATCTGAAGACTTTTTTATCACACTTCTGCTAAGACTTGCCTTTTCCTTAGCTGAACAACTTTGCTTATTTATGTTGTGCTTTCTGATTATTCTTGTTGCTCTCCTTTAAATTCTGTCCACATGGTTTAGATGCTTTTGAAGTAAAGTGAGCAAATGAGACACAGTGCTTTAGCTTAGGTCTTACCTAGGCTGACTAAAGCAGAACTGCATTATGTATCTAATCTGTTACTATATCCCAGTACAGTATTTGTTGCTTTCACACAAGTATGACATTGCTTACTCAGTTCTGTTTAGTATCTATTATAAACCTTATTTCTTTTTCTGTGGAACTACGGTAAGACACTTGTTCCCTACTCTATGTTTATATAGCTGATTCTGCCTGCTTCAGAAAAGTAGTCAGCACTATCTGTGTTGCATAACAGCATCATATATTTTTCAGACCAATGTCAAAACTATATCAAATTGTAAACTTATTCTCCAATGTGTGTGTAGTCCCTCCCATCCTGAAGTCTCCTGCAGAATCAGTGTACATTCTACTTCATCCTGTGTTCATATTTAATATTATCAGATGTGACATATTCTTGAGAACGCTGCTCAGAACTGACCTCTGGTATGACTGCCAGTTTAACTTTCCTTCACTGGTAATTGCTTTCAAAATATACTTTTCCAACTGGCTTTGCACCTATTTTGTAAGAATTTAATATGCCCTTTGCAGAAGAGAATATCTTATGAGACAGTGCCAAAGTCTTACGAAAGTAAAGGGTTGAAAATCTACTGTTTCTTCCCCAATCTATCAGTGTCACTACCTGGTCATGGAAACAAATTAGATCAGTGTGGAATGATTTGTTCTTGATTAATATGTCACATGTGACTCATCTTCCTGTTCTCTTCCAGGTGCTTACAAATGGACTTTTTCTAGGAAGACAAGTTAAACTGACATGTCTATAATTTTTCAGCTCCTCCTTTTCCCATATTTCTGTCTTCTGCTGCCTTCCTTAGTCCCCAAGAGTTGTCAGAGGTGGCTGCTGATGATGCAGAGGTGGCAGCTAATGGTTCCGAGATGGCTGCAGCCCTCTTTAAGTTTCTTCAAGCTCTTCAAGTTTCCTGCATGAAATTCTACAAACCCAGCCAATCTGAAAATAGCTAATTTATGTAATATTTTCTCATCCATTCTTTTGTTTTTTCAGGCTGAGATTTTACTTCTGTCACTCTACTACTTAGAATATTAGCCATCTCTCTGCCACTGATCTTTCTGATGAACACTGATACAAAAAAATAAATCATCTGCTTCTGGCCTTCTTGAATTACCTGTCAATAGATTTCCCTCTGTTGAACAGTAGATCAACACTTTTTATTTTATTTGTTTTACTACTAATGTACTTGTGGAATGTTTTTTTGTACCTCTTGACTTTTCTTGGTAGAATCTGTCTCATTTTATACCTTTGCTTTTCTAATTCTGTCCTTTGCTATTCAGTATATTTTTTATACTTGCCTTTTGTAAACCCCCTACTTTCTCCTTTCTGTGCATTTCCTTCTTGTATGTCAGGGAATAGCTCTTTCTTTAGCTAAGTTGAGTCTTTACTACACCTTCTAGCTCTGTGCTAGTATATATTGTATGTGTGGTTAGTATTGTTTCTTTAAGTAACTACCAGCTCTCTTTAACTCCTTTTACCTTACACTTGCTCCGCCATGACCTGCTTCATGAATTTAGCTATCAGTATTCTGTTTTTATGGAAAATTTTCTTCCTAGTCCATTGTTTCTACTTTGATGTTCTTACTTCCTTCTGTAATGTTCTGACACTGGATCATTTCATGATCACCTTCACTCAAGTTACCTTCTGTCATCACAGCTGATCCTTCTGTATTGGTCAGGATCAAATGTAGGTGAATAAGCCTTCCTGCTGCTTTCTGCAGATTCTTGTGCTGTGCCTTAGCTTTCACCTTGGTTTTTTTCTGCACTTTTGGGTTGAATCAGATTTCTTCTAAATGGTCCCTTTTATTCTGTTTTGGTTAGGATGGGAGATTTATTGACAAATCTTCATCCATATTAAACTTTTTCACCTGTTAGTTTTATGCATTTTTGTTGGAGCTTAATGGAAACACTAAAGAACAAAAATGTGCATTCATTTTCACTAGTCTATTGCTGTAAAAGTCTCTTACATTTTTTGACTTACACATTTTATCTCTCCTTTGAAGTATATTCCTAAGTAGAATTAAAATCTGAAAGCTAGAGTGAGCATATTGTGCTTTATTGATTTTAAAAGAATAATCTTTTAAGAATGTAGAATTTAAAAATAATTTTCATAATGACTTCAGTGCCTATTTAGCCAACCATTTAAGTATATATTTACCTTCAGTCTTATTGAACTTGATGAGGACTTGAAATCCTTTTAAAAGAAAATGGAAGCAAAAATTATTAATACTCAGAGTTATATCTCTGACTTCATTGTTTATTTATATACCTGTTTGAAACTGTTATTCAATGGTTTTGTTTGCATTAGAGGGATCTTTCAAAAGATTCTTGCTATTCTTAGCATGCTTTAACTGCAAATGTAGACTGTCTAAAGCATGGTCCACACAGTGCCAGAAACCAAGAAATACTGAGGGATGTTCTACTGCCCTTCTGGTGGGACAGAAATGTTTATAACTTAAATGAGTCTTTGAAAAATTGTTGACTTATTAATGAGAAAAATCAGGAATCCCAATTTAATTGTATTGATTTGCCTTTTCAGAGACTTCTTGTAAGGTATGAGTAGAAATGAAAACCCGTTTGCATTGTTTTCCATATACAGGCTTCTCCATTAATATTATCTTATCTTTATGGATTTCTGTCACGTGCTTCCCTCATTTTCCCCTTCCTGGCTGACCTATAGTCTCCTCGTGCATTCATAGCTCCTAGCACGATTTGATTACTACAAGGACTTTGTCACATCATTAAAATCCTGTGGGAGCTAATGAACAGATGCCCAGTTTAAGAAAACGAATACCCAGCAAGCAACCCAGCAGTACCTGGCATGTGTTTCACTGTACTTCTGACCTGGCTGTCCTGCCTTTGGTGTATGGGTGTAAGGGAGCCGTGGCTGCCATGTGCCGAGGTGCAAGGTCTTGCCCTTGTGGGAGACCTCTGTGTTCGCTATGATCTGCCCTGTCGGCAAGCCCAGAACGCCAGCCAAATTCAGCCCTCATGTCGTGTCTCCTGACGTTTCACACTAGAAGTAAATTTGGTCCATGCTGTTAACTACCAGTCCCAGCAAAGCAAAATGCCTTCCCATCGTTCTGAGGTGGCTACCGACGGTTTTGTTCTCCTTTGTCTCCATTTCTACTGTCCTTTAACCCTCTGCTTTCCTTTTTCCTCTGTGTTGTGCCACGTGCTTCCTGTCTCCCCTCTCCCTTCACATGTTTGTTACATGCCTGTTTTGCTATTTCTCTCATTTCCTTCTCTGCTTCTTTCTTGTAGAGCCCTGATAGTCTTCCCTTTCACCCTTCCCTTTGCAGAACTAAGTCACCTGCTTTACTCTTTTCTTTTTCCTTCACCAGCACCTTTGTGAAAGTCCTTACCCAGGTCTCTGCAAGTGGCCTGCATGCTTTTGCATTTCAGAGAGTGGCTATAAAAGGGTTGCCAGCTAAGCCCAATGATAGTTCAGAAAAGACAGATAGTGGGAGCAGAGTTTTTTTCTTCATTCCTGTTTCTTGTGCTATGCTGTAAGGGAGAAGAGAGCTGAATAGAAAAAGGTGCTGAAGGACAAGAGAGTTTCTGTGGTGGGGGATTGAATGGTGGAGGCAGCCGTGTGCAGAAGAATGCTGTTGTGCCCACTGCAGGTTGAGAGCAGCAAGCGGAAGAGCTAGCTATGCCCATGTAGCCTCATCCGGTGTGACGTTTGGCCACTGCACACTTCATTAGTACTTTAGAAAGTATAACATGCATTTGTTATTCATCTTCATGTGTCATGTCACTGTTTCAATTTGCTGAGCATTAAAAGCCAAGTTTGTCTTTAGGATGTCTTCAGAGAGCTTTTTCTACTCACATCCCCTGGGCACAGGTTGGACTTGCACATCATTCTTTGTTTTTACAGCTTCTTTGTTCAGTTTTTATTTTAGCCTTTATTTTATTTTACTGCTTAACCTTTAAAAATGTATTTAATTTCATTTTATTTTTCAGACACCTCTTATTGAACCTCACATCCCACATCGTCCTACTAAAACCATTACACAGGTAATAGGACATAGGTGTGCTGTAGAGCCAGGCCACTAGACAAATGGAAATAACTCCTATTTCCAACAGTGTGATGCATATCAGCTGAAGTGATGCTTTCTGTTAGATGTGATAAGTATGTGAGACTTAAAATCCTGAAAATATACTGCATTGCTTTGCAAAAGTAAGCATCTGTGCAAGGACTTTTAATTTAAGGAAAAGAAAACTTGTGTTTTGTTTTGTAGAAGGCAGTACAGAGATTGCAGAAAGTTTAAAATCTGTGTCTTGGTCCCTTTTTTTTCTCCATGATCACCAAGGTTCCTTCAGAAAAGATCCTCAGAGCTGGAAAGATTTTGCGGAATACAATTCTGTCCCGAGCCCCTCACATGATAAGAGATCGTAAATACCATCTGAAGACTTACAGGTGTGTGAGCTGATTGTATAGAGGTCTGAATTTTTATGCCTGCCATCCTCTGATTTGTGATTTATGCCTTACCATAGTTGCAGGCCTCAAAAGGTCTGAAATTATTCTGTGATGCTGTTTGAGTCTGGGTGTTATGCAGACTTTAATGGGCCTGGTAAATCTTGTCTGAAGTAATTTGACTGGAAATTGAGTCCATGATTGTGGACAGAGCATTCACATACAAAAACTCTTCCAAAGTTAATAGCATAGTTAGCTGGAATATTCTGTGAAATATCAAGTTAAAATGTAGATTCTGTTCTCTTCATATATCAGTAAGAGATAACAGGAAAGTTCATTAATATGTTATGTTACTGTACTCATTGCTGCAGGAGTGTTGCTCAGTGTGGAGTTTCGAAAATTCACCTGGTGAGAAACATTCCTTATGTAGATTTTCTGCTCTATTTAATTTTTTTTTTTTTCAGTGTATTGCCAGGCTTTCTTATCTTCCTGCTGGTGGCAGCACTGTCTTGCTGAAGTGGGATAACAATGGCACTTGTAGAATAGGAATCTGACTTCAAGGCGTCAGGATCTATCTACTGTTGCCTTGAGAAACAATCAATTTTTTTTAGTGTCCAATGTTTAAATCAAATACCTAATGCATTATCCAGAGTATATTTAAATAAAAATTGGTTTAAAATCTCTGAGTATGTCTTTTTCTAAATAGCAAATCAATATGTTGCTGATCCACTTTGAGATAAGTGCATTGATTTTCCATATTTCAGTTCAAAATGTATTTAATAATGCAAGGTATTTGGAGCTTGTGAGTTGATCTGAGAATATATCACAATATGACATTGCTTGTTGTTCTAGAGGAACAAAAGAGCATCTGTGATAAATGAAGACAACTGCTGGTCCTAGCAGCTGCACCGTTTTATCTTATACATAACTGGGAAAAACTCTTACTGTTCTATCTTTGGGTTTTTTAAATATAGAATGCCAGATTTTAGATTGGATCCAGGTGAGGGAAAGTTTTGTCATCAAAATTGGATTTTAATTGGAAGAGCATTATTTAAGCTAAATTTCAGCAATTTCAGTATTATCTATTTCCTTGGTCTCTGAAAGTGGTGCATGAAGTGTGGAGCCACAAGAGCCTGTCTAGAAGGACTAGCCAACTTCCTCTCTGTTCTGTGTGTGATCAGTTATAGATTTGTAAGTTTTTGATCTCATTGCTTAATTGCTTCTGTTGCTGAGCTAGGGGGTGTTATGACAAAGAATTTTACTTAGTGACCATGTGGCTTTTTGGCTTTTTTTCCCCTCTTTGGGCATTCTCCAAACTTGAGGCCTGCTGTTGTCTGCCTCTGGGTCAGTCAGGAGCTGCAAGGTGACCACCACCTCGCATGAGAAAGCCTCAGAAACTCTGTAGACCTACAAACCAACATCCCCAAATACAGTGTGGCTGGAGTTTGGTTACAAATGGAGGAACACCCTCATAACACTCACTCTTCCTGTGGAGGCTGTTCTCATTGGCAAAGCTTTTACAGTGTTAGATGATTGTTTTCATGCAGGATTCTGAAAAGCATGAGGCTTTTGCTATCCCACATACAGAGAAGGTTTCCTTTGAAATCTGGGTTGGAGGTTGTTGCACTGGTGCAACAGGTTTTATACCAGGTGGCACAGGCTCACTCTGATCCTCTGAACTTTGCATTTCCCAAAACACTTGTTCTGCTGAGGTGATCCTCTCAAAACTGAACACCTTCACTGATATTTCAAGCATATATGCGTAGATCGTGACATTGTGTTTTCTGTAGGGAGATTTGGCTAAGATTATACAGAGTTTAAGATACCACTGTTCTTGGCAGACACTGTGTGTGATCTCTCTCTCGGCTAGCTCCCTTTTCATTTCTATTTATTTGTCCTTCAGGCAATGCTGTGTGGGGACAGAACTAGTTGACTGGATGATGCAGCAAAGTCCTTGTGTCCATTCACGAACCCAGGCTGTTGGGATGTGGCAAGTATTGCTGGAAGAAGGTGTTCTTAACCATGGTAAGATAAAGAAAATCAGCATCTTGACTAAAACATGGGTGATGTGTGACATCAGTGCCTCTATAGACCTCTTTAATGAAAAATAAAGGGATCATGAGCCCAAAAGAAATGCTGCAGAGCAGCCTATTCATTCATAAGTGCAAGGGCAACACTCAGGCAGTATTACATGAATCTTGCTACCAATATACCTTTTAAACTTATGAGAATATTGAGAAGTAAATGAACAGTTTATAATGATAACTCTATTACACTTATAATATATAATTATACTGGCTTGTGCTTATATTGCAAGAGCTGGATAGCACTCAGGCCAAAACCAAGAGATATATTACCATACATGAAACTGATCTTCATCAAAGATTTGCAGCATTTGGAAGTGAATGCGAGCATTTGTGTTTGCTCAGATCCATCATTTTGGAATGATTTTCAGTGGTTTTGGAATGGTTCCCAAATTCAGCACTCCAAATATTCCAGTGCAGAGATCTGGGATTTTATGTTAGTTTTCTGACTGTATTTTACATTGACTTTCAGTTTCCATTTGGCAGGATTTACTTGGTAACAGGATATTATAGTCCTCAAAAGGGTAGCTTTCTAAAGCAATATTCATATTTGAAGCTTTGCATGTACAGTTTCATTAAATTCAGAAGAGCAGCTCTATTACAGTACACTTCCATTTATCCTCTGTTGTGCTTCCCATATCCAAGGGAGAAATTTCCACATTGAGAAGACCGATTGTTTCCACCGCTGCCTTACCCTAAGGGTTCTAGCTTTAATTCCTGCCCAATATTCCCTTGAACTCCCAGGGGCAAGCTGTTGCAAGCTGCATCACAGTATCCAACTCAACACATCACTCTGACTTGCTTGGAAGACCAAGGGTTTGTCCTTTGCCATATCATAGCTTCTCTTCAGAAGCCTTCTCTTTGTAGTCTTTACATTAAGTTCTTCCACCAGGACACAGGTCAATGAACTTGCCCCTGGGATTGTATGTTGATGATGTACATTTCTGGTACATCAGAAAGAGTTTAGATGCTTTTGTTACCTTTTAGCCCTGTCTGAAACATGTAGGGCAAGGTGTTTATGCTAGAGAACACCTCTTAGAAATTCATGATGTAACTGTTTCCCCAGTGTGAATTGTTTGCTTAAATGAAATGGTTTGAAACAATAAGAACAAAACCAGATCTAATAAGAAAAAAACCACACACGTGCATACACATGTATGTATGTATACATACACCCATAACACACTTATATAGAAGCCTTTTAGAAAGTATTTGTAGTAAAAATTTGAAAGCGTACCCTTCAAGCTACATAATTTGGACATATGTGAGAAATAAATGTTTCATACTCTTGCAGTTTCTCTGTAGCTTTCTCTCCCTTCTTAACTAATATATCTGTGACATATATGATGCTACACAGATTCTACAAGGTTAACTTTCATGAGGAGAGCTTAGTGTTTGATATGTTGTTTTCAGTGGATCAGGAACACCACTTTCAAGACAAATACTTGTTTTATCGATTTTTGGATGATGAGTGTGAAGATGCCCCTTTACCAACCGAGGAAGAGAAAAAGGAGTGTGATGAGGAGCTACAGGACACTATGCTTCTTCTGTCTCAGATTGGCCCAGATGCTCATATGAGGATGATTCTCAGAAAACCGTAAGCAAATTAATGAGTTAATATTATACATGGGTCTTCCTTGTGACATGGAAACAAGAGAAATCTACATTTATTATCAGGCATCCTTTGGCCGGTTATTTCACTTCAGTGCCAGTTTGTTCAACCTCTGAAGTTCTTAAGTCCATATTAAGTCATTTCCAGTCCTTATTAATGCCTGTAGGTTAAACTGTGTGTTGAGAATAACTATCAAAGGCCATGAATGCCATCATACTCACCTTAAGGAAAATGCTGCATTATGAGTTTTTATTTCATTGCTGAGTCTCCCCAAAAGTAAATTGCAGGTAATAGAAGAGTCCTGCTCTGTTAACACTTTCTGTATAGACATGCCATTCAGTTAACCGTGCTGCTTTCAGTTATTGTGAGTGAGTAGAGTGGTAGGACGGCAGCACAGCAGGTAATCAATTACAGTTGTCAGAGGCAGCCATTAATTAGATTCATCCTTGGTAGAACTTTATTGAATTAAGATAGGCTGGACTTGGCCTGTTGTAGTTTGCTAGCAAGGTGTGAAATGTGGCTCTGTGGGTTTATTTATCCATCCTTATTGTTATAAAATCAATATATTTTTTAAAAAAATGCTTTCTGTGCCTAGGCCACAGAGGATGTCTGCCTAACCTTTTCATAGCTATCAGATCATGTCCTCTCACTCATTGGTTGGCTAACCATCCTTTCAGCAATACATTCTGGCCACACTGAAAACTGTGCTAAAGGCCTTTTTTACAGGCAGCTTTATAGTGACTTCAAAGCAACCAGTATAAACTCTGTTTGACCCTCCATTGAAGGTAACCTCTTCATTATGCAGGTAGTGTTTAGGGGCCACTGAAGACATATTTTACTGCTAATTAAGAGCACTGAGAATAATGAATTACTTAAGGTCATCCTCACTGCAAATTTACTTGTAAGGGTCAGTTCAAGAAAGATATGTACACAAAGGTTGATCCTGCTCCTTTGAGGCCGTTGGCAAAGTTTGTCTTTGCTATGGGATAGGATTGGGCCCTGCCTACAGTGTGAAAACATTTTTTATACTAAAAATGTTTTGAATCCACTTAACACAAGTGCTTGCTCCTGTTCTGTTTCCACCTGTATCCTTTTCTGGCTCCATTCTTATCCCTTTGTTGTCTGTGCATTGAATTTCAAACAGTGCCATCAGATACTTGTGCTTATAAAAATAGGTAACACTGCCATGCAGCAATAGTTTTACAAGTATAAGTTCTCTTTCTTCTGTTTATTAGAGGTCTAGTCAAACACAACCAAAGGAGCACTCACACAAAATACATAGAGAAACCAGACTGGGAGCATGGTGCTTCCATAAATCCTTATGGTGTCAGGGAAGTGAGGTGTTTTCTCTTCACAGAGATGTCCTGTGCATTCTCCACTGAGGAGCAAAAAACGGCTTCTTGCACTCACGAGCAGACGTCAGTCATTAAGAGACCATGAGCAGTGCTATGTGTGCTGTGACTCTGCACTATCATCTCCTTTGTCTCAGGCTGACTGAGCAGGTTGGCTCTTGGAGAATTGCCCCCCTAGGTTATCATGGTTTTTGGCTGCCAACTACATTTGTTTTCCATCATGACTTTCAGAACAGCCAGTGTAAGTTTACCCTGGCAGGATCAATGTTGATTATCGTCCACAGTGCTTGCAGAGAGCTGAAAGGCTAGAACGATGCTGTGGAAAGTACTGCTCTCCCCTCTGTGTCGTCAGTTGCACAGCATCATCTGAAAGAATATTCATAGGAGATTTTTCATGCACTATAGTGAGGCGAAAGAGGTTTTCTCAAGACTGACAGCCATCTGACATCTTTCCCTAACCCTGTCCCTGAAAGTGCTTATTTTTGCTGCCCTTTGCTCATGAAAGCAAGCTTGTACTGCCAGGCACCATATTAACTACTGTTCTAGTATTCAGTTTACATACGTTATGATTTTGTTAGTTGAAAATCCACCCTGGGCTGAGCTGTATCAAAGCTGTTAAAATCTCCATGAATCCTCAGAGTCCTGCTAGTTTTGACTAGACACTGTTACAGCTGCCAAAAGTTCAAGGAATTGTCAGGGCTTCAGAGACACTGGCTCTAACTGACCTGAGCAGGACCCACAATTTTCAAACCAATACAGCTGCATTTTATAATAGTCGCCATTTCCGGAGAGGTTGCAGAACTCAGATAATTACCCTGAAAGAAATAAGACAATATTCTTTGATGAGAAGATTACTTTGAGAATTTGATTGTATAATGAAGCTGTTGCTTTGAAAGGTACTTTCTATTGTTCAAAATCTGAAAATCTCTAGCAAAAAGTGTCACTTGTTTTGACAGCCGACTTAAAAAATTCTCTGTTTATTACATTAACTGCAGCATTTTAGCTGTCAAACTGTGAAAGAATGTTCTATAGTTTAAAAAACAGAATAGAGCTCAGGGAAATTTTTGGCAGGCTCTTGTTGCTATTGGGTGGGTTTTTTTTTCTTTGGAAACACATACACTGAATGTGAAAATAGCTTTTTGTGAAGTAGCAAACACAGCTCTCTGCTCCTTATAATGCCTGGAGCACAGGTGCAGACCTTCAGCAAGTCCCTGGAAAAAATATTGTGGAATTAACACAGCTCTTCCTTACAAGCATTTCAATCCTTCAGTATGAAAATACATCCTGAAAACATTTTTCTAGTTATTTTTATTTGATTTTAATGGTGTTCAGATATAGCTAACTTGATGGTAAACTCTAATTAAATAGGATGCTATAATACAAAGCTAAACACAATAATAACAGGAGGCTTTAAAGGGTGAATGATATTCATCACACAACAGTGTTTTAACTCAGATGATGTTATGGATTATATTATTTTTAATATGCTAGGCTACATTAAGTTAACAGTATGACTGAAACAATAAATCAGTGTTATATATTCTTGGTGACTTCACTCAGCAATTTTTTTTCTCAGTACAAAGAGTGTTTGATTCTACATGTGATCAGTAATCAAATTTTAGTGCCACTTGTAAAAGTAAGCTTGACAGGATGCTAGGGAGAGGAAGTAAAAACAGATCTAAACATGATAAACAGCACAAAAATTATCTATAATAATATATATAAAATAAAATAACAATTTAATTATTGCTAAGAATCTATAGTTTCTTGAAGGTCTTGTAAAAATTAAGCAAGATATATTTGTTCTCTTGTTCTTAAAATTTTTATTTAGATATTCCACCCAGCTATTAATAGTAAGAACCATACTGGATTTCTCCATAAAGACTGTATTAAGTTCCATAGTTCTTGGTGGAGTTTCCTGCCAATGACATTTAATAAACCAAGTGTTATTCCTGGGACAGACAAGAAATACGAATTATCCTTCCACATATCAGTTCACTGACGTTTATGGGTATTATATGTGGTAAATGGTATTTATGGAGTTAATCAACGAGCACTGATTCAAGTACAAAGATTACATAATTAGCTTCGGTGCTAGAGTAAGTGAGCGTGCATTCACTTTCACACTCATACACAGGTAGTGGGTAAAATTATTCATGTCTTCTATATATTTTTTATGGTACTTGAAGACAAAATTTGTACTCTGGAAATATATGCTTATTTGACGTATAATCACAGTGTTATGGGGTCTCTGATCTTTTCCCTTGTTCTTATCTGAGAATTTTCTGGTTAGCTGTGTAATAAAAACAATCAATGATATTGCTTGTACATACATGGTTTATCAATGGCAAAGTACTATTATATTGCCAACATCCTAGTCACAGAGAAGCTCAATGTCTCTGACCTTGATAAATTCTCCAAACACTGAACAGTTTTTATTGATCACTTAATATCACCTGAGTTCTCCTGTCTGTTAATGTGTACCCTCGTTCTCTACCTATTCCATTTATTATCCTGTCTATAACCAGCTATTGCTGTTAGAATGTGTCCCCTGCAGAAACTAGGTCTTTACACAGCAGGATCCTACAAATCAACATCAGTGGGTCACCACACAGGTTTTACAGAAGCAGTGATGCCTAATATCTCTCCACGTGACATCTGCAGGAGCAGAAGTAAAGCCTGGGTACATCCACTATAGATTGTCAGTCCTCCCAAGGTGCTAACACAGGAGGCAAATAGACATCCTGAAAGAAGAGTTACCCTTTTGTCTTGATAGAGATCTGATGTAGTAAGACATCATCCTTTTATATCTTAATTTTATGTAGAAATTTGTTAATTTGTTACACTGTTTTCCATTTTCCAAGACACACTGGTTTTGCAAGCATGTAATAAAATTGAAGTTGTTACTTCCTGTGGGAAGTATTATTTGTTAAAATCCTTACCTTGTGTTTCTTAAATCTCCGGTGAAAGGTAGCAAGTACTGGCTTGGCTTTATTCTGTACTTAATTAAGCTGATACTGCCCCACATAAATCACTAAGAGTGGCAGCCTTATAATTTAATTTCAAGCCAGATTTAGAAATAGTAAAGAGTACTTTGAGTCACTAGAGGGCATAGCAGTACCAAACCATTTTCTGTTTCTCCCTTAACAGTTTATTCCATTCTGTATGAGAAAAAAAAAAATTAATCCAAAACGTTTTTTGTCTAAATTTGTCTTTAATCTGGGTAATAATAAATGCATGTCATTGGTAAGTGAAGAACAGATGAAAAATACAGCTTGCCTAGCAGAGAAGATGTCAGTTGTCCTTATGTTTTCTATGACTTCTTCAGTACTTTGTTCATCCAAAAGAAGTCTCCCATCAAACTTCTTTTGCATAAAGGTGCAATATAATTCCAGAGTGACACAATTGCTGGGTGCTCCCTGTACCTCACACATGATTTAGACAGACTGTTGAACCAAGAGGTGATTAGGCAGAAAACCTGTAGAGCACTATATTTCTTTATATGACCTTCCTGATCCTCTAGATGCTAGAATCTCCTGTAATATTGACATTTTAGGAAGAAAACTTATGTCGGAAAGGTTCATTGTGACATTTCTTTTAGGGCTGTCCAAAGATTCAGCTGTGCTGTTAATTCTTTTGGTACCACACATTTGTCCTGGTTTCAGCTGGGATAGAGTTAATTTTCTTCCTAGGAGCTGGTATAGTGTTGTGTTTTGGATTTAGTATGAGAAGAATGTTGATAACACACTGATGTTTTCAGTTGTTGCTAAGTAGTGTTTATACTAAGTCAAGGATTTTTCAGCTTCTCATGCCCAGCCAGCAAGAAGGCTGGAGGGGCACAAGAAGTTTGGAGGGGACACAGCCAGGACAGCTGACCCAAACTGGCCAAAGGGGTATTCCATACCATGTGATGTCATGCCCAGTATATAAACTGGGGGGAGTTGGCTGGGAGGGGCAGATTGCTGCTCGGGAACTGACTGGGCATCAGTCAGCAGGTGGTGAGCAATTGCATTGTGCATCACTTGTCTGTCTTGGGTTATATTTCACTCTCTTTTTGTTATCTTCATTTTCATCATCATCATTATTATTATTATGTTATTATTATTTTCTTTTTTATTTAAATTATTAAACTGTTCTTATCTCAACCCATGAGTTTTACTTGTTTTTGATTCTCCTCCTCATCCCACCAGGCGGGGTGGGAGGAGTGAGTGAGCCACTGCGTGGTGCTTAGTTGCTGGCTGGGGTAAAACCATGACAACATTGCAGACAGTGGGGTTTGGAACTGCACACTAGCCTGTTCTTAATGCAAGCATGTAAACCTTCTCCTTTGAAACTCCTGCCCCTGGACTGGACTTCCTGTATCCCATTTCCTCACATCTTAAATTTATCCTCTCTCCTTTCTTATGACTAGGTTGCTCTTTTCTTCTGTTCTTGGCCCATTGATTTAATTACTTATATTCTGCTTTTCACTTTCAAACATATTGTTTGAAAGAACTTAGTCTTATGAAAGTAACTTGGGGTAATGCTTTAAAGGATTTTTTCTGTGTGTATGTATGTAACTCCAATGTGCTGTCTGAAATTATATCACAGGAGAATTTGTCCTTTGAGAAAATAAAGCTGTATTAGACACTTACTTAAACTGAAGAGAATCTTGTGAGTGGGAAAAAGTTTTGGAGTTACTCACAAGCTCCTACAACTCCTTCTCATGTGTACTGTTTATTAGATCCTCCAAAGCATCTCTTGACACACTGCAGTTCTCAGAGTATTTGTGTCCCTTTTTAGCAATCAGAAAATCTTCTAGTGTGTAGACTACAGAAATGTAATTATTTCAGTCACAGTGGCAGCCTTATTCCTCGTTGTGCTATAGGAGGATTACTCCTTCATCAGTGCATGCTTTTTATCAATGGCAGCTTCTTGTATTTTTCAGTGAGAGAAGTTGAAACTACTGAGTGGTTCTTATTTACCTTTGTGGCTAAACAACAGCACTCAGCATTAAGTCTATAGCAGTCATTTACTGTCCTCCAGGATGCACTGCTGCCTCTTCCAATTTTTTTGGCAGAAATTCATGCACTCCTTTACAAACCACTACTACTGTCGTTTGCTACAACTAAATAGTGCCACATGTGAAAAATAGTGCAGATCTCACACTTGGGAGTCGTTTTGAAAGGAACAGATCTTTATGTACCATTTCTGATTTATCTGACTGTTTTACATATAGAACACTTGATTTCATCACGAAAGCTGCCTAATCAGGATCTCTCTAAGGTGGTTGCTATGGCTGCTGCTCAGTGTCAATCAGGTGCTTTCATAGCACTTCCATCCTCTGTGTGTTTCTAGTCCTCCAGCCAGAACCATCATTCAGTCCCTGTTTAGTGAGGATGTACCTTTCAGTAGACAGTACAACAGCATTTTATGTTGTTTTGTACTTCTCTGAAGCATTTATTTTGGGCATTTATTGCATTTCACTGTCCTTTTTATCTTCTTTCTATAGGCCTGGCCAGAGAACTGTAGATGACTTAGAATTTATATATGAAGAACTTCTTCACATTAAGGCCTTATCTCATCTTTCTACCACAGTAAGTATTTTTAAAAATACAACTCATCACCAAAAAGGAGGCTGAATTTTAACTTCTGGTGCTTTATTAGAATTGGAGCGCCTATAACCATTTCCATTTATACTTCCCATGCAAAGAAGTTATTCCCACCTGTGAGGACCACCCAAGCACTATGCAGATGTAGGTTGTCTTTTGGTTATCAGATATAATTCTTTTCACGTGTTCCTGCACAGCCCCTACCTCACTCAGTTGGCACAGGTGTCTCCATCTGGGTCCATATCTGAGTTTAAATTAAGATGCATGCAGTCTGACCTGACACCTGGGACTGTGGCGTTTCTGAATTTCGCAGAATAGATGTTTGATTTCTGAACTGTAAGAAGTCTTGGCTTGAACCAGTTAGGAGGAGGAATTACACAGTGCAGAAGGGTGTACTGTGCAGTGCTGGCTGGTTGGAGTTTGGTCATTGAGTGAAGGAAACCTCATCACGCACCTTCTCTCTGAGTGGGCAAGAACAGTGCAGAGAACCAAGAATACATGAAATGGAGAAAATGCCTGGAGGAGAGAACGCAACTGTTGAAAGTCTCACCGTTGTTGACACACTGTGTAGGCAACTGAAACAAGCTAAATAGCACTTTACTTGGTAGCAGCAAGATGTGGGTGCTTTCAGAAAAAGAAAGCCAGTCAGAAAGTAAATTTATGTTTGACAATAGCTTCTCTGGAAGCTCTTGATATTTTCAATAATTCTCAGCTAACTTTGACAGATGCAGCTAGTTATGAAGCTGCATTACAGAAAGAAAGTACTCTGTGCAAACATATAACACCTGAGCAATGTTTTTAAAAAGAATATGCATCCAGAGTTGCTAACTGAACTAAGAGGGAACAGCCAGCCAAAATCCTTAAGCATCTCTGGGATGTAGGTAAAAAAGTATTTAAAGAAAGACTTCTGTAAGATCCAGAAATGACCCTTTTCAAATCAAACAAAAGAAACTACCCAAGATAGACAGATACTGAGAGGGAGTGGAGAACACTCTTGATACTACAGACATAACCCAGGAACAAAAAAATCAGAACCACAAAATATTTCCAGCTTGGAAGAAATTCAGACTTGAGGTCAGAATCCACAGCAAGTAGCATATAGAACAAGTATGGCAAATGGTACAAACTGGTAAATGATACAAACTGCAAGAAATACTTGGCATTTTGAAGAATTGCAGTTGATTCCATGTTTTTAGTAAGAATTTGGAAATTCCAGCCTATTATGTGCAACATGAACTAAAGCAGAGGACAGAAGCCATGGCTAGCTTAGAGGAAATCTTCAGAGGAGCAACAGACAGCATTGCTCCTATGAACCAGAAGATTAATGGTCAATTGACTTGAAAGCAAATGGAATGTTTATTCATTTTAAGAAAGGCATAATTCCTAAAGTAATATGTTTTCTAGATATGCCACAAGCAGCAGGAAGTAAAATGGATAAAACTCAAGTCGCATGGTGGTGAACTAATCCCTGCTAGAGAAGCCTGTGAAGTTAATGTATGAATGAAAAACAATTATATAATACAGTGTTAAAAACAAATCAAATTCTTGGCTTCATCAAGAGGATTCATTCACTACAGAGGCAAATGACTGAACCAACTGAGAAGACATCTGAGGATGTACATGGATAGGAACACTCTCTACAATGTGCAGAACAGTGCTAACGGGATTGTATTTCCTGTCCTCATGAAAGCATCATTGCCTTTAGGCAGAGGTTATATTAGAGTCTGGTGAGCTAATTGTTATAGAAATCACAGGCCTGTGGGTGTGTTCACTGGTCAGTGTACTAAAAAAACTTGTCCAAACACCTCTATTTATCCCTCTTCTTCTCCAGACTGCAAATAGGAAGTGCTTTGCACTGGCTGTCAGGAAAAAGTTCTGGGAGAGGTGACTGGTGTGGTATGTTTATGCTTGGTGCCTGAGCAAAGGTTTGGTGGGTGTCTTTAGGGCATCAGAGCCTGAATTTGTCCACCCATCTTAGGAGATGCTGCCACCAGACTCTCATCTGGATTGTGTCCAGAATTTGAGAGCTCCTCCCCAAGTTTTTCTTCATGGCCTAAAAATTTTTTCAATTTAAACAGTTGGGAGAATGGTGTGAAAATGCTACTACTAAATATATGTTGGAGCCAGCTTTTGATCTCTATTTGGCACAGTTAAGTTACACAGTAGTACCTCTGAAACATGGATTGTCATCAGCTGACAACCTCTGAAAACAAGAATCCCACTGCTTGGAAATTGGCCTCCAAGACCTTGGAGACTTGCGGTTGTGCAAAGAGAGACATAAAGCACGCAGGAAACCTCAAGATAATATGAGGTTCCCACTGCCGCTACTATGTTGTGAAAGTAACACTAACAGTGTTTACAGTGAGAAAAAATGGTTGTAAACAGTGTTTCAGTAGAGGCAACTGCCCAGTCAGTCGTAAGAGCTAGTCACACCAGACTAATACAAACCCAGTGAGGAGCAGGCTGACACCAAAGGCACTGTCACATTCTTCAGTTCCTGGAAGAGGTAGTGAGCTGGACGTTTTGCCTGGGAAGCTGTCAGGCGGAGAGGGGCCTCAGCAGGTCCAGATGGCTGTGCCTTGCAGGTCGACACAGCAGAAGTGGCCAGACTTACGTCAGTAAGGAGAAGGGTACTGATTTCTCAGGGAAGAGCTGGAGTACTGCAGAACCACATGGAGTAATTGACAATTGCTAGCTATCTTCTGTAATAGGTTAGCTATTACCATCTGAAATTTTCCATCACATTAATGTTAATTGTTAGTGATGGTTTCACATGTGTGTGTATGAAGAAAGATGGAGACCTCTATCTTAAAGATGCCCTTGTCTGAGCCTTTTGGAGCCAGGAAATGTAAAGGCTCATATTCTGTAAAGCCAATCAGTAGGAAATAGGACATCAAGTGAAGGAGACCATTGTCTGGCTGTGTGACTCTGAATGAGTGCTGAATGATGCAGAGGGAAGGAAAGCAGTGACTGGGGTATATTATGTGACTTCTTCTCACCAGGAAGAATAAGATACATATAAAAACTATAATTTCTCTCTTTTTATTTTAAGGTAAAGCGAGAATTAGCAGGTGTCCTCATTTTCGAGTCACATCCCAAAGCAGGAACAGTCTGTAAGTAAATGGAGTCCTGTCAGATCTTCTTTCTCATCTGTGGCATGAACATTTAAATTCTTAATGTTTAAATGACAAGAGCAAAACTTGGATGCAGTCTTCAAACTTGACTGGCACTCATTGTTTAAAACCTGGGATAATAGGTGTTGGCTTAGTCTGTTGCCGATTGCAGGGACAGTACCAAATTTAATTCTATATCCTTGGTTGGATGTATATATCACCTACAATTTAGGTGTGTTTTGATCCAGAATCTTGGGTTGGACCAACCTCTATTTAAAATGTATTCTAATATTATCCTTGTATTAATAAAAAATTCCTGCTGCACAAAATAAAGGATTTAAAATGTTAAGATTACTCAGATCTGTTTATACTGAGAAGTTTTAGCAAATGAATGTCAAATTCACAGCCACTAGAGAATAGGGTTAGAACATGGTGCCACTGGTGGGATCCAAATCTGTGTGGTGATTAGTAACTGATAACCTGACATGTATCGATAAAGTAGTTGTTGCAACCATCATGGAAAATAAAAGCAACTTTCACGTCAGTGTAATAAAATAACTGCTATCTGGGTGTGGGGGTTTTTTTCTGAAATCTGAAGGCAATTGCTTTTAAAATCATAGTATGCGCTTTTTCAAGGTAGGCATTATTAATATGACTGCAATAGAATTACCTTGAATTTTATTGAGTACAGAATCTGTCCCATTTATATTTTGAATAACTATATTCTCACTATAAAATCTTTTCTCTCTCTTGTAGTATTTAATCAGGGAGAAGAAGGTACTTCTTGGTACATTATCCTAAAGGGATCAGTAAACGTAGTCATTTACGGCAAGGTATTTTTTTCAGAAGCCTTTTTATATGATTCTTACTATTGAAATTGTGAGAGTAAACTTTGAAGGAATACAGTTTAATTTAGAGCAGAATTGCTTTGTCTGAGGAAACAAATTGAACGTAATTTTATTAAGAAATGATCCAGTGGTTTCACTGATTATACTTCCAGTTGATTGCTGTATAATTTCGGGATATATTACACACTTTCTGAATATAATTCAGCAGAGTTAAATCAGTACCTTTAGGACAAAGTCATTTGCTGGAATTTGGTGAATTGCCAGACTTCTGTCTCATGGGTGTTTTGTCCCTTTACCACCATGTTTGCTTGCATTTGTATGACTAACTTTTCTCACGCATGTCTGACAGAAGTACTGCTTTGTGACTAGTGGTTCTCAGGTTGGATGAACCCCTCCCAAATTTACGTTAGCTCTTCATTTTAGTTAAGCTATAGACTGAAAAGCATCCCTATTAAATTTCCTGTTTATGAGGGAGATTTTTCAAGGCAAAAAATAGGACTTTGGTACACAGCAATCCGTTGAGTCTTTAAAAATTCCTACTTCCCTATTGATTTCTCATTCGGTGACTGACAATCCTCCATTCTGAACACCAAGCATTTCACCAAAATCTAGTATAGGGGCCCTGGTGCTAAGTCTGTTCCTAAGTAACCCATATTTAGCTACATTTTTTACATCACTGGGTGGGGCAGATCCCAGTTACTATAAACTGTAAATTGGAGTAAATGGAGCACTGCTGTTATACACCAGCTGAGGATGCAGTGTTGTTACATGTTATTTCTGCAAACTTGATCTTATTTTTTAGGGCCTCTATAAATAAAAAACAAACAACAACTTTCTGTCTTCAGCAGGGCTAGAAGAGTCCTTCAAGCTGAATGTAATTTCAGAGAACAAGCCAATTCTTTTCTATTCTTGCCTTTCTTCAGTAATAGTAATAACCAGCTATCAAGTATTGTTTCGTAGTCATTATTTTGGCTGTTGATTTCCTGCCAAGTAGATTTGTTTTGGTATTTGATTGTGAAGTCCAGTGTTTGTACAAGGACTTTCAATAGAATCCAGAGTAATGATGGGTTTCTGCATGTAAATGTTTTGCTCTGTGCAGGGTGTGGTATGTACTCTACACGAAGGAGATGATTTTGGCAAGTTAGCGCTTGTGAATGACGCTCCGAGAGCAGCATCCATTGTTCTGCGTGAAGACAACTGCCACTTTTTGAGAGTAGACAAGGAGGACTTCAACAGGATCCTTAGGGTAAGAGTGGGAAGGGCCACCCTGACAGCATGATATCAGAACTTGCAAATTTTTCTAGAGTTTTTCTTATTTCTACGGATATGTTGATATTGATAACCTTGTTTGAAGTGTCCCTTATTGCAGAACAGAGATGTGACAGTCTAGAAGATCAAGTCAAGAATATATTAATCATCTTTCCTCTTTTTCTGTTCCTAGCTCAGTCATGAAAATGGGACCAAATGGAATCTTTTGTCTCTCACATTTCTGTAGTCTATAATTTGCCAAATGCTCAGTTTTTCTTTATGCTGTCCAGGATTTGTGGGTGATCTTCCATCCAAATAGCGAATGAAACAAGATCACCCATTCTTCTGGATATGCAACTTAAACTCAATAGATTCAAGGCAGACTCAAGTGGCAAATTAAATAAGCTACAGCTGAACACACAGATGTCTTTATCAGAGAGCTCTAGGAAGATATTCCCAGGCTAATTTTACAGTTACTCACGTTAGGGCAAATGTGTTCCAAAGTCCAGCTGTAGTTCTGTAAATACAGGCCGTTTTGTGATCATTCATAGCATAGGAAGTCAAGACCAGTATCATCCTGTATTTGAATGTGTACATGCCCAGTATTGCAGCAATAAAACCAGTACAGAGTTCTGTGCTAGAAAAACGACATAAGATTGTTTACTGTACAAAAGGGAATGAGGATCCCATTGGCAATAAGGGTGGTTGGAGAGTCCCAAATGATTTAGCTTTGGTCAATACTTCAAAGAAGATCAAAGTCCGTAGTCTTACTGATTTTCATTTGTGTTATTTGAATGCACATTATATTTAATTCTTCTTTTTTTCTTTTTCTACTATGATCTGGTAGTAGAAAATGAAAAGTTTACTGACAGTTTACTGAGCTAAGACTTACTATTTTTAAGTGCCATTTTCTTTTTTTTTTTTTTAAGAGAAAAGTCAGATTATAGATAATAATGGTCATATATAAGTGGGGATAGAGATTACATTACATATGGAAAGTTTTGGGGGGACACTCTGCTTTTTGGCAAACTTTTTTTTCCTTTGCCATAGCCAGAGATTTTTCACATGGTTCTTGCTCTAGTCTCTCCCACAATTCTCTGCCTCTTCCCTCAGCACCAGTGCTTCCCTCTTGATTCTGCCTGAGAGAAAAGCAGAATAAAGATAGATAAATACAGGGGAAAAGAACCAACCCCAGAGTCTTTTGTGTTGAAAGTCATGCACTTTTTTGGAGTAACTAATCAGCCAAATCGGATGTAATTACTTTATTAAAAGTAACTTGTCTTGCAGGATGTGGAAGCAAATACAGTAAGACTCAAAGAACATGACCAAGATGTCTTGGTGTTGGAGAAGATCCCAGCAGGAAACAGAGTTTCTAATCAAGGAAATTCACAGCCTCAGCACAAGTATGTTTTCATTCAATAGTGCAAATGTCAGACAATGATTAACCTTTTCATATGGTATTATTATCTGAACAATAGCATATTCCCTCTTTCTTTGGAAGAATGCAGTGCATATAAAGTTTTCTTTTTTTTAATCATCCGCTGATCACATGCCCCATACTGGATAATATATCCATTTCCAGCAGCACACCAGTTCTATGTCTTTACACAATAATTCTCTAAAGATCTCTCTGTAAATACTTATCTCGTGTAATAGCTTCTAAATAGACTGCACATGGAGAATGCTGAAACCCTATTAAGCTGAGCTACTGTGTAAAAGACGTGAGGAAAATACATTGTTTTATTGTTAAGGGCAGATATTTTCATTTTGGATTTTGAGCTCTGGATTCTAATAAGAGTTTGCTAGGTACAATTTATATACAAAACAAAGATCTCATGCAATGAAAGTCGCACAGCTTATCTTACAGAATAGGTTTGCACTGTAATAACAATATTCATTGTATTTTCTTTAGTTTCTTACTGAAAGGGAAAAAGTACAATTCTGTTTGGATACTACTGTGATAAGAGTAGAGTGAGGCTATTATCATTCCAAATGTTGGTAAAACCCCTAAAGGCTTTGTAAATGTGTTATTTGCAAATGGATGCACATTTTTCTTCAGAAACGCTTGAACAACTCCAACAAAATAAGCACCAAGAAGTTTCGAATCCTTTACCCTGGACCTTACTTTTTCTCAAAGAAAGAGCTAATTTACTGTGAGATATTTTGGGCACAGTTTTTATCTGATCTGGGATTTCATATACCTATTTTATCTGCAGAACTGAATATAAAGATCTGTAAAGATCTGTGAAGGGTTGATTAAACCATTCCTTGTATTTTATATACACATTTCACATATTTCAGAAACTGCCATTTCATCTTTCACTTGATCTGTTAGAAAAACAAACTATGCTACCAGGAAAACATGTACTCTTACATCAAATTTTTCTTTGTCTAAATGAAGGGAACTTGACTACAGCCAGTGGATTTGCATCAGCAGCTGCAATACACAGCAGCTTCGTCATAGATTTAAATACATTTTCTTGGGTCTGGTATATTTTTCATGCTTTCAAAAGCGAAAGTTTCATTTAAACATATTTCAAACACCACCTTCCTTGCAAACTCTGCACCAGTATTACTTGCATTGTCTCACATTTTATTCTTCAGAATTGAATAAAAATAGCTAGAGACATTTATGGTGCCTAGTTAAGTTAGGCTGTATGTTAGAGCTTACATTCCAGGAATATTTTCAGGTAAAGCTCAAAATTTCATTTCTGTAAATATTTTATGCATTTGGTCAGCTTTGGATACTGTCAATGTGCCAGCAAGGGAGCTTTTGCTGATAACAATGACAAATAGACATAAGCTACACAAAAGAGGAAGCTACCTTGAAAGTTCACTGTCTGCTTTTCAGCAGATTCCTTTGTTCATAGTGTGTTGGCAGTGTCTTTTTGTTTAAAATCTTTTGAAGCGAGTTCACTGGTTTTGAAGATGACGTTTCTTTTGTTTCTTTTGTTAGTAAATAGAGTAAGAGGCTACATTTATGCTTGAGAGTCCAAATCAAAGTTACTGATATATTCTGATTTCCAGACTGTGTTACTGGATTGTGTTAGCTGAGTGTTCAGTAATTTTGAAAATCACTGTGCCCAAAAGAGAAGCTTAACAGGGACCTCTTCTTAAAGGCTTGCTGCTTTGCCCTTAATTGAGTAGCTTGCGTCTCTGATATCTCTTCAGATGAGCTGCCCTTTGGGCTTTGCTCCCTAAGCAGGTACGTAGCATTTGCACTAGAGAAATGTTCTGCATCCCAAAGTTGTTCCTTTAGATACCCGGTCAACCAAGAAACTCATTTTCTTCATCTTAGTCTTGGGGAAAACTTTGTTTTGGGAGCAGATCCTCTCAGTTGCAGTTTGGATACTACTGCCTCCTCTACTGAGGAGGCATAGCTCCTACATAGCTCCTCGAGCCATGCTTTCAAACAGTGACAGTTTTGCTTCGAAGGACTAGCTCTGAAGTTCTCACTCCCAAGATCTAACTCTTTATGGGTGATCACACTCACACAGGATGAATTCAGCAGACCTGCAAGTCACTTCACTGTTCATTTTCACTTTCATATTCAGAGTACAGCCACCTGTGATTTCTCTGCTTCACTCACTTAGATACTTGGTTAGTATCTCTGTGAGAATGTGCACTGGCTTAACAAGTGTTTGTGTTCTTGGGACATCAATACAGTTCTTCCAAAGGGGTTGACAGGTAAAAGAACTGTGACGGTCAGCGCTCAAAGTGAGGAGGAGCTCCCAGGAGCTCAGCTCCACCACTTATTTCTCAGCAGGAGCAGAGTATCTTCACTTCTCGGGGTTTTTTCTTTCTTTTTTTTTTTTTTTTTTAAGTTTCATACTTTATCAGTTGGATTCCGAAAAAAAAGATGCAAAGATTGAAAGAATGGAGGGAAAGATAAAAAAATCCAATCTGCAAGGAAAGAAAAAAAAGACGACAGGACAAGTTTAGCAATATCCTATGATATTCTGCTGGTACTTAAAATCTTACCACTGTTTTTGCATGAAGCAGAAAAACCTGACTATTGCACTAGTTCTCTCACCTCCCTAAATTTACTCCAGGAAATGGTACAATCCTAAGTTTAACCACTTCAAAAACTTACTTACTTCAGCTATCTAAGGCATTGCACAAATTTGAAGATACAGTGTGCTATTTCATTATCTGTCCCCATCTTCTCAAACCAACCCGTCAGTGATGCTGAAGGAAATTGTTTCCTTGCTCTGACACAGATACATACCAGTTTTCATTTCATGCTCATAGTAAGTCTGTTAAGACCCTCTAATGACTGTGAATTGCTATCATTACTGAGATATTTATTCTCAGTGGAGAGGCATTTTTTGATTGCACTTCCCCAGGTTTGCACCAGTGCAGCTCTGCTGATTGCAGTGTAACTGTGGTGGTGTTATACTGGAGTACTTGTGCAGGGAGGGGGCCATCTGTCATCTCATGCTCCCTGGGTAGGGTGGAGAGTGTTATTGCTCCCATTTTACAGGGGCGAAGCCAACAAAGATTGTGAGTGGCTTTGTCCTAAGCCACACAGAGATTCTGGTCAGAGCAGGTGTTTGTACTCTGGCACTCGTCAGTCCTGGTCTTCACACTGGTACACAACTGTTTCTTGATTAGCTGTTTTGCCTGTGAGACACTAACTGCTCCTTTCCCTCCGTCAGGTATATTGTGATGTCAGGAACCCCAGAGAAAATTTTAGAGCACTTCCTAGAAACTATGCGCCTCGAAGCAACTTTAAATGAAGCAACAGGTATCGACATGACAAAGGCTGTGTTATTATTACTGCATAAGATGGTCTTGCTGGGGGAACACCGCAATGTGATGCTTTGAAAAGCAGCTAGTGGTAGTTCTTACCACAGTAAGAACTATCCACTGCTCTGAAACAACCCCAAGAAAAGCTAGGAAATCCAGAATTAAAGATAACAATCCACTCCCCCTGGCCTGCTCTATTGTATTTGTACTTTCAGTTCAGAGTAGAACAGCAAAATCCTAAAAGGTGCCAGACCACTAGTCACAACTTTAATTAGGCACAACTATAAGGCCAGGACAGAGCATGCATTACCACCCGATGATAATGTACTCATACTTCTTGTTCTGGATGTCACTTAATACTGTGAACTAGATTGATACCTCCAGCCGTTGTATTGCACTAGTATAAGTATTCCCAAATTTTCATATCCATATCACATTTAAAGTATCACAATTGAAATTACTTGTTTGAGATACTTTTCCATGTACAGGGGAAGAAGAACTGTTACTCAAAAGAGAACTCAGCACACCATGGGCCAGGTCCCAAGAATGCAGGTTGCTGCAGCTGCACTTAATAGCCTGCTTTTCATTAATGTAAAGAGAACAGAGAATTTACATCTAGGGATGTAGATATTTGCTGACTTACTATTAGTAGAGTCAGACACAAAAAATTCCTCCTAATTATGATAAAGTAATGCAGAGACTTTTATATTAAGCTGCATAATACCGCTTTAGCAAGTTGTTTTTATATTGCAGATGTCTAAGAAGTATATATTCAAAGGTGTTCTTAAATCCAGCTAATCTGTTACTGACCTCATAGTATTGGAGAAACCTGTATAGACGTCCATAAATGGTGGAAGAACTGACAGATTACAGAAATCCTTTTACAGTGTGTGTTTTAACCACTTTTAAGAATAAAAATGATCCTTTTCGTAGATACCTGTTTATTAGGATTACAAGCAGAATGTTGTTCTTTAAGCTTGCAAGGATATAATCACAAGTTTACTATTCATAGTATACATGTATTATACATTTTCCTAAAACAAATTATTTTTTAAATCTTTTCCCAAAAACATCCAATGACAAGATTATACCTATATCCTAATGTGATACAAAATATCACAATTCACAAACAAAGCTATTTTTAGGATATCTAAGCTCAGAGTGCTGGAAAATCGAATTTATAGTTTATGCATTCCTTTAATTTAAGAACAGTTAAAATCCACTTTGCTCTGTATATTATGGAAGGAAAAAGTCTCACCCTTCCAGAGGTGAGTTTTGTCAACTGAGAGATATTTTCATATATGAATTACAGTGGAAGCAATGATGTAATGTTATATTACACAGTTATCTCACCATATTTTTTCTGATATCCCTTACAGGGTTTTTAAATGTTTCTCTTATCTCAAAAGTTGCACTTTTGATACCAGAGGTTATTGTGTTTATTGTTTCTCAGTGATTCCATATAAGACTTGCATGGTTTAAAAGTAAAATAAAATTTATTCTCACTGCCAAACTTATTCTGGCCTCTGCAGCCAGGCTTTATAAGTCCTTCTTTTTGTCACAAATACAAAGGTAAGGCAAACTGGGATTTACAGCAGCACTACCACAGATCATTTTAACAGAAAAAATAGCCTGCTATTTTTTGCTAGAGAAAACGTCAATCATATTGTTCATATACGTTTTAATGTAAATGTAGCAGCTGTGATACTTTTGAATCAAAATAAAACCAGAAATTCGACTTTCCATTTACCTCTTTTAGGCCTTCTGCTCATTGCTAGGAAAACAGCAAAGAATTAAATTGCCTTCTCCTTTGTAGTGTATACTAAATGTGCTGTCTGGTATTGTAGTTCCCTAAAGCCAAATGCAGCAGCACTTCTTAGGTACCCAGGTGTGGCAGGCCTGATTCTTCTTATGCTAAGATCTCTACACTTGTAGAGAAGTATATCCAAATATTTCACTTTAGCACAGATAGTTTGGGTTTTTTTGCTCTGCCAAATTTCTCTTTGACACAGGCAAATGCCTGTTAACATAAGTGCAATAAAATTCATGCAGACAAGAATAAAAGCTTAATATTTCAGCTCATATTTGTTCATTCCCCATTTTCATACTTAATGCCTACAAAGTGCAAAAAGACCCCTTTATTACGTGCAGAGGGCTAATAAAATATTTTAGCTGAAAGAAAGCTCATTCTTGTGATCCTCAGGCTGTTTGCAGGGGCTTAATTGACTGTTTTCTTTCTTCTCTTTTCACAGATTCTGTATTAAATGATTTTATTATGATGCACTGTGTTTTTATGCCAAATAGTCAGCTCTGCCCAGCCTTGATGGCACAATATCCTTTTGTAAGGGAAAAGTTACATCCCTATAACAGCTGTCCCTATCAGTGATGACACTGAAGCTTCTCTCTCTCAAGAAGTACATAATGTTTCATGGAGACTGTGCCTTGTGGGTAGGTTCTCAGTGTCTAACTAACAGCTGTCCATAGCTCAACAACTCTGAAATGGATAGTGTATACTCATGATGAGAAACAGTCCTGGAGCATGAAAACTGTATCTTTCCTGTGCTGATTACTATTCCAAGGGAAAGGAATGTATTGTCCCTCCACCAGATAAGTGAAATTACATAAAAGTTTGGATTACCCTTCCTGTATCCTTTCTGTCTGTCTTAGGGTTTGCTGAACTGCAGCATCTAGATTTTAACTAAGATCATTATGTTTTGGTGATTTCAGTGGTCCACTTTACAGATTACAAGCTGCAAACTGCCTCAAGCAACAGGGTGCCTAAACTAGTAGAATAATGTGTAGGTAGTTCCTAGGTGCTGTCACAATTGTTATGAATAAAAATAATAATAATCTATAATAATAGTCTATAGCAAATGTTAACAAACTGCAAGAAACTTCAATTGCATGCAAATACCTAGGAGATGAAAGCTTACAGTGGATAACATCTAGAGCTGGAGGTGATTCTTGTACTGTCTGCATGTTTTACAGAAGGAGTCTGTGAAATTTCCATCAGTCAGTTACTGGCAGGTCATTTAGTTTGGGGAGCTGTTAGGCACTGAGAGTTTTCCTTGTGCACAGTCACTTGAAGCTATCAAGTGACTGGGAGCATTAAATAAACATATAATGTTTTCTGGTTTATAGAATTCTGACAGGGGTATAATAACTTCAATTCCCTATTTATTTTTTTAGAATCAGATTGGTGTGAAAGTGTGCTTTCCTTGAAGCTCAGCGGGGCGAGTGACATCTGGGAAAGCTAACACCCTGAAACCACAAAATAGAGCATCGTGTCCTTGTCTGGCAAGCTTGAGAATTCATTTGTGTTACTCCTAGCAAGGACAGTAATTGTTCTGAAAACCTTTGGACCCATAAAACTGGTCTGCAGAAAATTGTTCGTACACCTGAAACACACATTTTCCAAAACCACATAGTTTTGGATATCAAAAGTATTACGAAATGCTGTTGCTGACAGCTTTGAGGAGAGGAAGAAAAGGGCAGAATTTTTATGGTTGGGTTTTTTTTTCTGATTTATGTAGCTCATATTATTCAATCAGTCCATTTGGGACTCAGGCTTGTCTAACCTCAGTTACGATAGTATACCTCTGATATCCAATAACTGGGAAAATCAGACGCATGAGCAAAATGTACTTCATTGTTTATAGGGGAAAAGCTTTTCTGAAGATCAAAGTGATAGTGTCACTTACATATACGTATTCACTTGTGATGAAATCTCCTCTGGAGAGGAGGCTAAGACCATGGTCTTAAATGGGTCATGGCAGGCATCATGGTAATTCTTTGCAGAGAGGAGGAGGAGGGCTGGAAGTAACTGGCATCCCACTGCTTTAGTGTCAGCCTTTCCTAGAGCTGAATTATTGTTTATTTGGTCCATTCTGAATATGGAAAATCAAACTGTGCTCTGTTGATTGTACCACTGAGATTTATTGTTAGAGTTGAAAGGTTGCTAACAAAGCTCATCTTTTTTGAGCAAAATCACTCTACAAAAATGTTTGCCGGTGCTGTGAGACTAAGGAGAAATTAGTTATGCTAAGTGAGGAAATTAAAACAGAAAAAGAAAAAGAAGAAAGGTGATTCAGTCAGAGACACTGTTTTTGCTCCAGCTCCCAATTTTGAATCAATACAAGTCTATTTTCCTGCACCCACTTAGGATAATATTTTAGCTGGCAGCATGTACGTATGAGTAGAGCTAGACCACTGTAGTGCTTTCAAGTATAGTACAGGGTATAAATTATTTGGGTTTTCACTTCTTTTGCAGCAGCGTTTTGTCGTCTGTAAGTTCTTTAATCCTGAAAGGAATGGATGGGTGCACCATTTTGACTAAGTAACATTATTGCTTGCTGCAGATTCAGTGCTTATACTGTGCTGTCCCTTGGCACACCACTCTTTTTTAGTCACTAAAGTATATGGATCCTGCAATATTAAAAAAAATCACATACTTCATTTTTATAGAGAAGCAAAGGGCATGCTTCCCTGTCCTGGATCAGGACATCAGTCCTGTGTGTTGGACCAAGGCCCCTGTTTCCCTCTCTTCTTCACAGAGATGGAAATGGACAAATTCTCAGAGCTACAGCTTGTCAGAGAGAGACAGGACAAAGCCCAGAAGAAAACTTGAAATAGAGTAGCACCTCCAGAAGTGCACTGGGGATAGTGCAAATGTGTGAGCATGTGTGCAGGTATGCATCTTTGAAGGACTACTGTCTAAATACTTATGAAGTATAAACTCCTTTTCTGCTCTCTGTAGATGATAGTCCTTTAGCATGTTTCCATATGAATGTTTTGTGAACCTCCTTTACCATCATGCCAGCAATATAGTTTGCATGCTACTGTAGTAATGGGTGCTGATTTTGCACAGCTCCTGATATGGTTAAGTGTTCCCACACAGGGAAGAACAGACTTCAGAATTGCTTCCATTTCCTAGCATATGCTAGACATAATTAGAAATATATATATTGAACTCTAACCATGCTGGTGTTGATAAATATTTTACAATTATCTGACACTTGTGGCAAGTATACATGATATTTTACTTCTGATTGCAGTCTGCAGTGAAGCTGCATCCTGTAGGTCCCATAAAAATGGGAGAACCCTTCATTGACTTTCCCTGTGATAATGTTAATAAAAGAGCAATTAATATAAATGAGCAGTAAAAATACAGAAAAATTACCAGTGCCTGTGGTCAGTTAATAAGAAAGTAAAAATACATGAAATAATTACAGTGTTTGAAAGGTAAAAATGGGATGAGAAAAATGACTCAGTAGAATATTAATCTTGCTCCCTGAGACATTAGAGCACATAGCCTACAATATATTATTTACTTCTTATGACCCTTTCACTTATTTACTCCCATAAATATACTGACCTGTTTAGTTCTCTAATAATTTTAAACCTTTCTGAATAAAATTAAAATGCAGTTTTCTAAAAGTTTGTCAGTCAAATGAGCACCCCAGTAACCCTGGTAGCATGTCAATTCTCTGCAGGGGTTTTGGGCAGGAGGATCATTTGGAAAGTGTGAGTTAATAGATACTTTTTCCCATTATGTTTTATTAGTATTTATTAGAGAACTGCTTCTAAATACGAAGCTTAAAATAAATATTTAGATAATTTTGATTTCTAATTAATATTTCAATTTCCTAATTAATATTTTAAAATCTCTTGTTAGAGCAACTGAAAGTGCACCTTGAAAGGGTGCTGGACTTTGCTGTGAGTGAAAGAGTGCCAGTATTTTAATATTAAAAGTTGCTATATAATTGGGAATAGTATTATTCATGAGAATCCAGAATCAGAATTTTGGTATCCAGGAAGAAAAGTTGAAGATGTAACTGTACTCATTCTGTGTTTACTTCGCATTCAGCCATCAGTATATTGGGAAACAGTTTAAATATATATTGTTAACCTCTGATCAGTGAGAAGCAGGCACACAAATTGTCATATCCTGTTTCTGCTGGGGATTATTCTTCATTTTCACATAGGTTAAAGGCTGAAATTATCTCAGTTTATTGCCCATTGTGCCTTTACTTTTTTCTTGATTTCTTCCTTTCAATAAATGTTACTTTTGGCCTTTTTGCTATTTGCATATTTTTGTAATGTTGACACTTCATAATGAAAAATGTTTCCCATTTTTTCTTATTGTTTATCACAAAATAACTATCATAAAGTATTGTGTCCCAAATACACTTTATTTGATAGAGTGGAAAATTCTGATTTCCTCATATGTAAAATGAGTCTACTACAGAATTTATTATTTTACCCCATGTCTCTATAGTCAGCCTAGGCTGTAAACTTCCAGGTCCCCCTACCATAATGGTACTGAGGTTCACTTTGGGTTACAGTACCTTCTAAAAATAAAAGGAATACCACTGGTGGTTCATTCTGGTAGCCTTCCTCACAAATGGAAGACTGGAATTTAATAAACACAAAGTGATGTTTGTCTTTTTTTTCAACTGTCACTAAAGAAGAACAAGGAGAAATATCCTTCTTCGATCTTCACAGTTAATGCTCTTCTCTATTGTTCCAAGTGTCATTTCTGTTCTGCTCCCCTACAGCAACCGTCTCTGTGGTGGGATTGTGATCATTCCTGTGCTCTTTAGAGAATTCACTGTCTTCTTACTTTTTAGTATGAATGTGAGAGGTTCACAAGTCTTTATGCTAGCGGCAGTCAGAAATCAAAAGTATACATTGGAAAGTTATGTTTGAATACCCTGAAAATGGTTTGTTGGAAGTCAGTTGTTTGTGAATTCATACTGGGTTTGATATTTTCAATCACTGAGTGTTTTCCTTGACACTGTGGCACCTATCATGCCCAGCCTTCCCAGGGTACAGAGCAGGAGAAAATGGATTATGCCCTCAACAATAAAAGGCGAGTCATTCGTCTGGTTCTGCAGTGGGCTGCTTTATATGGAGATTTACTACAAGAAGATGAAGCAGCAATGGCCTTTTTGGAGGTATAAAGGAATCGTTGTATCATTGTACTGAAAAGTACCTACCAAGCAAGATAAGCTGAAAGCCTGTTCCCAGTCTGTAGAATTCTGTTATGAACTAAAGAGAAGTAGGTCATTTCAAAGTGCAAACTCATAACTCTCTTTTCTTGGTTTTAGCTGCAGACAGTATAGGCACTACAACAGTGCTTGAACCATTGTCAACCACTGGACCTCTGAAAATATCTGCTGGAGTTGCAGACCCTTTTCAAAGCACTGCATTGGTAGATTGCTTTATAGCAATATATGAATTTGCTTTTTTAAATATTTTCTTGTGAATAGTTCAGAGGCTCTACAGGTTGAACTGGGGGGCTGTTTATGCCTGCCTGAGGTGTGCCAGGAAGGAGCTGAAGGGTTCTCACTCTACAAAACCAAAAATCCTTTCCATTTGAATTAAAGCTCTACTGCAGCTATTGGACCTTAGATCTTTGCCTTCAGAACTCTTCTGATCCCTTAAAATCATTTAATACCTCAGACATTGGTTGTAAGGTCTTTGTGGTATGTGCCATATCCTTGTATTTCTAAGATAAGATGCACTGCCAATGTCATGTTAAGTCATTGTGATTGCCATTATTATTATTATTATATATTGTGTTTATGGAACACAATCCCATATATTACTGGCTGAATGGAAGTTCTTGCCACAAAGAGCTTAAAACTGAATCTAAGATAAGAGCAGAGGGGATTAGAGAGGGGCCTTAAGTACGACAGACGTGTAGCAAGCCCACATGGGAAAGCTTTTAATAATAGACAAACTTTGGAGACAGACATAACATCTTTCATTAGTCCAGAAGTTAAAGAACTAGTTGCAAGCACATAGATCCTTCTTTGGGTCAGTTTTATGTAGGTGCGGCAAGAAGAGGTTTGAGTAGGGTTTAAAAGAGGGTAATATTGTAGAGGACTGGAGTAGCTGAGAGTCAACAACTCAGTAGTAAATGAACCACTAAGGACTACAACAGCAGTGGGTAAAAAAAAACTATCACGCCAGATTATTTGTGAATTTTATAGTCTTTGTCCTTGATAATCTGAAAATGCAGTTTTTGCACAAGCAGTCAGTGGTTACACAGTGAGCCTCATCAGGCTTCCCTTCTGCATGTGTAACTCTTGCTTTAAATCAGCTGGATATAAACAAGTAGAAGTAATAGAGGGTTGGGCCCAGCATGTGTTCCTCTATGCAGATTATCATTCTTTATAATCATTAAGCTATCAGATGTCATCTCATAATCCTCTATCCTGAGTACTGCTCATTTACCCCTATAGTTATTTAAAGACTATTCTGTATCATTTACAGGAATTTTATGTATCTGTATCAGATGATACTAGAATGATTGCAGCACTAAAGGAGCAACTTCCAGAGCTAGAGAAAATTGTAAAGCAAGTGTAAGCACAGTTTTTGCTTCTTTCCTCCCCCCTCCCTGTTTCTCAGTAAATAGATGAAGAAAATTTATTGCTTATATCTATTAAGAATCCATTCTATGAATGGCACTCAGTCATACAAGATGGAATGTTTCCATGCAAACTTGTTTGGATTAATTTCTATGGCCCTCTCTTTCCACATCATTCTTGCAAACACCAAACTCTCATTAAAAGGTTGACAGAAGGAATAAGAAACTATGTACACACCATTGAAACTGAACTGGATGCTTATTTCATGCTTACATGGACTTTGTATAGTATTTTCCCTGCCGCGGTCATAGATTAACTGTGGTATCATCTAGTCTTTTTGTATATGCAAACATGAATATGTTGATATTGTAGTTTGACAGGTGGTCCATGTTCTGTAGGTGATTTTGTACACAAAATCTTCCAGGTAATATTTAATTATATATTCTATGCTTTACCTTTTTATAGTTCTGAAGAACCTAAAGCCCAACAAAAAAAGGTAAGATAATTTTTTGGTCCATCTTCTAAAGTAAAAGCTTTAGCACAACAAATCCATAAGCATCTTCTCTTTAGTAATCATGGGCATACCAAAACAACACATTGAGAAATAGCTTTTAACAATGTGTCAAATTTTGCATTGCTACTCTTTTTCCTGCCATTGATAAGAGATCTATTGTAGTTCATGTCTACCCCATAATGTTTCTTTTTGCATTAATGTGAATCCTGATGATTCATTTTCAGCACAAAGTTCTTCTGCAGCTGTTCAACACAAGTGATGACAGAACACAGAAACGCCAGCCTATCAGGGGCAGCGATGAAGGTGAGTTCCTTCTTTGCAAAGTTTTCTTGAGCCACTGAGATTTGCAGTAAATTTGTCTCTTTCAAAAAAATGGTCTAAAAATAAACAAAAGTACCTACAGTTTTGAAGCTGGGCTGAAGCAAACTGCTTTTGCTAGCCCAACATTCTCCATCATTGATTTGAAGTGCTTCTGGTCTTTTCCCTTAGTTCCTTGTGCTATCAAACTCTGTGCTTCCTCAGAGGAAGATGTAAAAACCTTTAAAATAGGGAATGAACAAAACAGGTAAGAACCGGTATAGACAGTGTCCATGCAGGTAATGACAGTGCAATAAATAGTGGGTGCTGAAGTCATGTTTGAGCCTCCGTCTCCCCTACGTAGTTTGAGCTAACATGTATAGCTGTTCCTTTGCAAGATAGGAGTGGAGCAGATAATCACGCCGTGGATCTCTGCCCTGTGGCACACAGCCTAGAAAACAAAATCTGCTGGTTTGATGTATTGCTATTGTTTGATTCTCTGAAGAGATTAAGGTAAAATTTACAGCAGTGTATCAGAATATCATTTTCAGTTGTACTGGCTTTTCATATTGTCCTTTACTTCAGGCAGGTTAAAAATCCTGAGCTCTGCTGATGAGATCTGTTCATTGTAAACAAAGATACATGCCCCTTAAAACTCATAAACCTGAGGATTTCATTGCAGCTGCTAGGGCCAGTCTCTCAATGGTTGTTTTGGTGCATCTTCATCACAGAAAATAGCTTCTGCTTGAAGGTGTTTGATATTAAAGGATAGCGCTTGCTAGTGAACAACAGTAAAAATAAGGGAACAAAACGCAAGGTCATATAGCTGAGAAAGCTGGTGGCATAAATCAAACCAACAGAAGAGCCATTTCAAAAGCTGGAAGTAACTGCATATGAACAGCAGACTTCCTGCCAGGCATGCAGCTTCTGTTGTCTGTATCAGTGTTTCTTCTAGGTCTATAAAGAGCAAAACAGTTGCTGCTGTCAGGGAAGTACTACTTCTTGTGTCTGTGTAGATAGGCAGTAACTGCCCCCTTCGTATGGCTGCACCTTTCTTATTCGTAGGGCAGGCAGCACACTGAACATGGAAAATCCATGGACAGCTATAACCCCAGGGGCTGCTTGGCTTGGCTTGACAGCTGAGCTGAAGGAGTGTTTTGCTAACTCCTTCTGTCTTAAATTCATGTCACTTTGGGCTGCCTTGCTTTTTGCAGGCTAATATACTATCATATTGATTTCTAGGCAGCCAGAGGCCTGGGTTCATGTATTACTCTGTGAGCCAATTTGTACTGTACACTCAAGTGTATTCATATTATTAGGGTATTTTTCTTCATCGTCTACAATATTCTTGATTCAGCAATTATATACTCGCTTGTAAAAAACAGGTTGCAGTACAGTTTGATTTAAGTTCTGATTGTAACCAAAACTATTTTCAAATCTATTTTGTAAATATGAAAATTATTTTCCTGTAATTAAGAGAGTTTGCAGCCAGTTTTCCTGACTCTTGAAAAGAAGTGTTGATTTAAAATATTATAATGTCTGGAACATAACAAAGTGCCAGATTAAATTGGCATCCATAAATAATGTAGCAATACTGAAACACTAGTACTTTGTGGTTTACTAAAAGCTCTAGGAAATCAGAGATTTCTGTACTAGAAATTGTAGAACATCTGAGGAATGGGAGGCTATCAAAACTGTAGTGATTTATTGTTGCTTTATTTGTTTCATTTGTGAGGAGTGGTTACTGAAGTGAAAGTAATTTGTGCAGTAAAGTCTCTGTGGTTGTTACATGTGGCATACACAGCACAATCTTTTTTTCTTTAGTTCTGTTTAAGGTGTACTGCATAGACCAAACCTATACCACTATCCGGGTGCCAGTGTCTTCCTCTGTGAAGGAAGTGATCAGCGCAGTAGCAGATAAGCTGGGTTCTGGAGAAGGCCTCATCATAGTAAAGATGAGCTCAGGAGGAGGTACTGTATTTGCATCATCTTAAACGCTTCTCACTTACAGTGAAGCAGAATGTTGGGAGGGATTGAAAGACTAATTCAGTCAAGGCTCTTACATCCATGTGCATGTTCGGCTGGTACACAGGTTCTGTCTTAGAGGAAAGTCCTTTTCCTACTGCAGGTGCAGACTGGAGCTCACATGGGAGACAGGAGAAATAGAGAAGCTTGTGTATCTGCATGTTACAGAGCAGAGCTACCCCAAGTTTCCTTCACTGTAAGACTTGTAAGAGTTTTTTAACAACAGAAATAGGAGGTAAGCATGGATAATGTCAGGCTAGACATATGAATCAGCAATAGAAGAAAACAACTGCAGTGCAGACATTCCAGTAGTGGTCACTACCATTCTGGCCACTCTGTCCATGCAAACCACTACTGAGCAACTTTGTGCCAAGCCCACTGACCTAGTGTTCACAAAGGGTCAGGAGTCAGCCCCCCACTATAGGCTGTGGAAATGGGAGAGTAACTGCAAGGTGAATTCTGCTGGAGAACTGGTGTTGCTGAAGTGCACTGGTAGAGTCTGACTGTGTGGACACACACAGAGCTAATGAGAGCTGTGCTGGAAGGCATTTCTGCAATCAGTGATGCCTGCCAAAACCAGCTCACTTCCTGAGAATTGACACCAGGCGGCTCTACTTTTTGCAGTTGCAGCAATTTTTTATTGTCAGATTTGCTGACAGGCAGCGCATGCTGGAAGAGACTGTTTTGTAAGTTACTTCATTATCTTTTCTTTACCTGTGGTGTGATGCTCTTTTTGAACTGCTGTAATGAGGTTTGAATACAGTTGCATTTCATCACCTCCTTATGCAGTTACTGTCTTCCAAAGCAATTTCTATTAAGAACAGCTCTCCAAATGCTTACAGCTCGGAGAAGAATGGAGTCCCTAATTATGGCTGAATTTTTGCAGGTAGTTTCTAGAGATGGCAGCACAGGTTCTTGACCTGTCTGTACAGTTTGGAGCTGGGATTCTAGTTCTGTATGCCAGTTCTGTAGGAGACTGATTTGGGCTAGCTCGTTGTCACATTTTGTCAATAAAGAAGACCTTGTTGTCATCTATTTTGTATCCTGGACATTGGTTTACTGTGCAAAATTTGTTCCCAGAAGGGTGATCTGTGCAGCTGTTGGATCAGTCCTGCTGTAAATTCTACATATATATAATAATAAACAATCTTTTGTTTCATGTTTACAGAAAAGGTCGTGCTCAAACCTCATGACGTTTCAGTGTTTACAACTCTCAGTGTTAATGGACGGCTGTTTGCTTGCCCACGTGATCAGTTCGATTCATTGGTATGTATGTATGCAGTTCTCAGAAAGTTCAATTCTTCAGTTTATTTGAACGTTTGGCCCTTTTTGCATTATCAGTGCTTTAGGTAAAAACTAGTGGAAACATTCACAACAAAGGGCTTGTCATAGTGCTATGGGATGAGCCCTGAAATTAAAAAGAGGTAATGTTATAATTTCCTAAACTAGAGCAGAAATCCATCTGATCCACATGACAGCACTTGATCCCAGTATTCTCTGTGTCACACTGAGCATGTAGGAAGAGCTGAATATTGTCACTAAGACATGCAGTAACTCCTGATTACAGAATTTTCTCCTCAAGGCCACAGGGATATATTCTTGAAGATAGATGTTAGAAATTAAAGCATTCTGGAGACTTGATTCCAACAGTAAACTCCTTAAAATCTTTTCTTTCTCAGGCCCACAAAATACTTTGTCAAAATCTCAGATGATTCTAAGTAGAATCACAGAAAATATTCCTAGTAGAAAGTCTGTTTTTTCTTAAGTAGAATTGTTCGTAAGTACTTAGAGTTCATGCAGTAATTCTAACAATCTCCATGGGGTCTGCTTTTATAGAATTTGATTTGACTGTACTTTTTGTTCCTTTTATTTCATTAAAAACAAATGTCATTGCGAAGTCATGTCAGCATGAACTCTATTACTCCTAGCCTTGCTTCAGCCTTCTGTATGCTTTTAACAAGCCACTTAGTATGTATGCCTGATTTCTTTTATAGATATGGTAAAACCTATGCTTTGCTGCTGCTTTCAATTTAGTAACCAGGGAATGCACATCCAGCATACTGTAGTTCCATGCAGAGATACCTCTTGTTCAGTTTATTAAATTCTGGTGTTCCCTTAAGGTTAATTAATCCTGCCAAGTAGATACCCTCATGGGGCATGCTACTCTAAAGCAGGGGTGTTGTGTCAGTACAACTATGCTGGGTACTTTTATATGGCTCTGCATTGTCTGTGTAGACATAACTTTGGCAGCAAATTGTCATGACTTCTGTGCCTTTTCCCCTGTGCTATTTACCATGGATCAAGTACTCGAAATGCTACAGGGAGCTCTAAGATACAGGGCTGCAATGTGCTAGTTTTCATCAACTGGACTGACTTCAGTAGGAATTAGGGAGGAACACTCAGCACCTTTAAAAAGGTTCTCAGCATGCGTAACACAATACATCCCCTTATCAGCTGCATTTTTTCAAAGAGGTATAAACAAATTGAATAATGTTACAACCTTACCTCCCTCCCAGTTTACTCCTTTCACATTCCAGTTTCTGGCTGCTGCCTGTGCATGTACGTTTATTCACAGTACACTTGGCAATTCCCATCTGAAAATTGTTCTGGGTTAGATGAATTTTCAAATATGCAATGAGTTTACGTCTAAGTGCTTCTTTCCTAGCCTTGGAAAATATGTGTTTGTTATGGTAACGGCTATGTTGTGTTTGTCTCCAAATAGGGGAAAAAAGCCCTCTTTCAGTCTACGGGCAATTCTCTTTCCAAAGATTTCCGCAAATTAGGATTTTCTACACAAAACTGCTATAGTTTTAATTCATACTCTGTCTTAAACTAAAGCAATTTTGTGATTGTGCAATTCCAATTCAGAGGAATCTGCAGGCTGTTATAAGATTGATGGCTGTCCTGATTTTTTTCAGATAATACTGTGCTTATATACACTACTTTTTTTAAATTTTAGATGGAGCTTTTAAGGTAATAATGCCTGTGGTTTAGTTTAATAATTTTTAATTAGTTTGTATTATGGTGATATTTGAAAGACAAGTTTTCCCTAGAGTACAAAGCAAGAACTCATACAGAAGTAAAGCTCCTACTACAGTGTTATTGAAAAAGTGATTTGATGTATTAATCCAGTCAGTCCTTTTTCTATTTGTAACATAATATCCTTATATAAAAGGGGATTCCTTTAGTAAGCTCATTTTCGATATTGCAGTATGTAAATATGGTCTGTTAATCTTGCCGACTCTGTTGAGTTTGTACTCAGAAAGGAGCCTGTTGACAATTCCCTGCTCTGTAATTATCTAACAAAGACCCTATGAGAAATTGAGAAAGAAATTTGTAAGTGAACTCTACTGCCCTCTCCTGGAAACAATACAATTAAAACGTGGGTTCACAGGAAGCTTTACTGATGTAACACATTTGAATTTGCAAGAGTTGTTCGTTAGTATTTTAGCAGCGCTGGTTCAAACACTTTGACCCTAATATATACAACAGACTACTTCAAATCTGACTTGATCTCAAACCATGTTTAAATCTCTCTTTAATATAAGATTTATAACTGTAGATCACATTTCATTTATATGGTGGTATGGAAGTGTCTTTCAAAAATGTTTTCTATTTGAATGATTTAAAGGATTCTTTCTCATAAGACTGTGTGCATATAATTTTAATTAGCATAGCCAGGAGTTTTGCAATCACAAATAGTGCATCCCTGTACTGTAAAAGACAAAAGTATGAGGATTAGTTTATAAATGATCAGAAGATCTTGCAATCACTGCAGATTTCTGAAGTATGGCAGATGTAATAATTCTCATCATTAGAATCAGTAATTTGCAAAAGTATTTGGCTTGTGCTTTGTGGCCTAGTTATATGTGTATGTGAAAAAGGAAACTGATAACAAAAGCTTTGCGGAAAGACCTGCACTCCTAAACAAACAGACATGCTTTAGTTAGCACAACATGTATTGAAGTATTTATTTCTGGCTTCAAATTTTAGAACAATGCTAAAAATAACACACTGAGAACAGTCTGTTTTATTTCTTTACAGTGCCTCTGAAGAGCTTTCAGAATTTTCCTGAATATCCTGAGCATAGTGGTTACTGATTTTGCACAGGGCTTCTCATTTCCTAACGCCAGCCTGTGGTGAAAAGCAAATTTCAGTTTTACTATTAGAAACATGCTTAGGGAAGTGGTCACACTGAAAAACATAATCAGAAACATTATGGAAGAAAAGCACCAATTGTGCAATTTAGTATTTCTAAAATATTTTTCTACCATTTTTCCATTTGTAGGCACCATTACCAGAACAAGAAGGACCATCTACTGGTACAGTGGGAACATTCGAACTGATGAGCTCCAAAGACTTAGCACATCAGATGACAATTTATGACTGGGAGCTCTTCAACTGTGTGCATGAGGTAGGAGGATCTATCTATTCAGCAGATTAGAATCCGTTAGAAAATGTTTAGCTGTACATTTTAGGTTTGTGCATTATTTGCAAAACTTTCTCTAAGCTTCATTTTCAAAAATACTACAATAAAGCCACCTACAAGTTTTGAAAGTATAAGGCATTCTTAATTTTATAGGCAAAATGCAAAAATAAAGTTAAACTTCTCCTGAACATGTGCTGCTTATTGAATTACTTTTGTATGTTTTAAGGTATTAAGCTATTTATACATAGTCTGTGGTTATGCTTTTAGTATGCCTCGGGTATTGTCTACTGGATTTGCAACCTGAATCTTTGTGATGTGTACAGCAATAAACATAAAGTGCAGAGCAGGTTTCAGCCTAGATACTTACTTGGTCATTCTTAGCCTCTTTCCTCTGTCCAAAAGACGAGATTTCTAAAAAAAAATCCCAAACTGTTTTCTTTTTCCTAGCTGGAATTGATCTATCACACTTTTGGAAGGCACAATTTTAAAAAGACCACAGCAAATCTGGACTTGTTTTTAAGAAGATTTAATGAAATTCAGTTCTGGGTGGTCACTGAGATTTGTCTTTGTTCTCAACTCAGCAAGCGTGTTCAGCTGTTAAAGAAGTATATTAAGATAGCAGCCCAGTAAGTATACAATCATCTGTGAGCTGGAAATGAGGTTCAGTATAGTCAATTTGTTGTTATTTTTCTTTTTTATTTTCAGACAGCCACACACAGTAGAGGTTAAAATGTTCTCTATTTGGTAATTCGTTCCATTTCCTTATAGGACTGTATAGAACCTTGTTAATATGTATTCTTCTTTCCTGTCTTACTCTCCATTGCTCCTTGATCTGCGATCTCTTAGGGCCAAGTTTTCACATAAAATTTGTGAGTAAATGTATTTCCGTTCATTAGGAGAATCCTTCATTTACCTTTACATGCATTAGCAAATATTAATATGCAAATCAGCAAATATTAACAAAACAGAGCCTTAATTTTCCTGAGAACTGAAGTATTTCTGGTGCTGTTCAGGAAAACCGTTTTCAAAATTGCCCTGGGTGGGAAAACCAGGAGGGGAGAGCAAAGAGAAGTAGTATGGAGATGACGAGGCTCATGTTACCTTCAGTCTGTTTGGTATATTTTTCTAATACTTTTGTTTAAAAATGCAACAATATGAATGTCCTTTTTTGTTACTAACTGCTGGGTCTGATGTTTAATAGCAGGCAATTCTTGCTGTCTTCTTTTATTCATATTAAAACTTAAACTCTTTGGAGCCTTCATGCCAAAGATGTCAGCCTTGACTCCTTATCACTGAACTCAAGGGCAAGGTTGAAGCTGACTTCACAGGGAGCAGGGGCATGCCCCTGCCCTGCATAGCTACAGTTTTTTATCACTGTTACCCTCTTCCTTCCTTTCCAGTTTGTGGTGTATTTACCACATTCATTGCCGTCTGAACATTTTGCTGAGGTGTGCAGTGAGAAACTATCTGTTCAAGTGTTTGTCTGCGACTTTGGGCATTGTGACTAGAGGCCTTTAGGCAGTCTTACCAAAAAAAGAAGTTATCACTTGCAGTTAAACCATGAGTTTTAACTTTTTTGCGTTGTTAAATGTAGTTGTGTGAAGGAAGAGGTTACTATTACAGCTGTGATGCCACCCTCCTTCCAATTAATAATGCCACATAGCTGAAATCAGTGTTCACATCGAAACTCTGCATCAGCATGCCTCCCTCGGGGAAGGGCTCCGTTCTGCAAAGGACCGACTTCCTTCTGGGAACTGCTTTGGGCCCTCTGGTCGGATTACGGTTGGTCGAAGCCAAAGATTTTCAAAATGTAGTGGTGGGCGTGCAGGATGTGGTTTATATTCAGAACAGCGGACAGAATTTACCTCTTTAGTTTCTAAAAATATATATACTGCATATTCCATTATCTCATTCTGCAGAGCAAAACTGGGAAGCAAGCTGCCGGTCTGGCGGGCTGTGTCCAGGAGAGGGCAGTGGCATCCACACACAGACACGTTGGGGTCTTTCTAAACTCAGAGGCATGAAATGGGAAAATGTTGAAATGTGGTAAATTAAGACACAATAGTAATTTCCATAAACACTTGAAATCAAGTATCCTAAAAATTACAGTTAAATATCTCCTTAATAAACCGCCCTAGCCTGTGGGTTCCTCAGTGTCATGGGTTTAATCCTATGCTATTTACAACAGCTTGACAACCTCCTGTTTACTTCCATGTTTCTGGTATCACTACAATGCTAAAAATAAATAGCTAAAAGCGGTCTGCTCTGCTGAGTCCTCTTTGTCTCCTAAAAGCAGAGAAATCCAAACCACAAGATTTTCCTCTGTACAAACTAAGCGGGCAGGTTTAATTGCAGCCGCTGGAAAGGCACTGGGAAGTTTTGCCAGGCTGCTGCCCTCTGTGCAGTGCTGCCATGGTAACAGGTGCTACAGCATGCGGTAAAACAAACACAAAGTGCACCGAAGTTAGAGGGGAGAAAAAGCCAAGGAATTGGATCAAAAGATGTGGGCCCAGGCCTTGAAGCAGTACCTTTGAGGAAGTTTTCCTTGTGAAGATCCTTGAGACCTAATGAGAACTTTACCCTACCTAGAAGTGCTAGACTCATTAGAAAAGTGTTCGGGGAGAACAGCTCAGTGCTGCACTATTAATCTTAGGCATGACTGGTGGTAACGAGATGCCTTGCACGTACCAATTTTCAAAGATAACTGAGAACCCTGTTTCAATTCTGCGACAGGGGGCTCAGACACCATTGCAGAAGGCACATCATTTTGTGTCTGCCACCCCACGCACCCTGTGATGTGTGCTCCCTGTCTGTGCGGGGAAGCGCAAGGCCGAGTGCTGGCTCCAAGTGCTGTGCACATGTGCTTTCAGTTCCAGGAGCCGTTGTTGCCTCTGCATCTGCTGGGAAAGGATGTAGAGGTTACCAGGTTCATCTCTTTTCTCCAGCCATTGTAGGATTAAACTTTCAAACAAAGGGGAGAAGCAAACTATATTTCCTACAGTGAGTTCTTCCCTTACTAATTGTATTAGAAAGGCCTTCTAGGGTGTACTTGCACATACTCTTATGGATATCCACAAACCCAGTTTGTATATATGTTGGAGACAAGAGTGTGTGCCTATGTGTGTGTTCACAACTCATACTAACAGGAAGATTTTTCCAATACTGTCCATTCTGGGAGACAGAGGGACCCCTGCTCTGAGCACACTGGTGCTTTGGAGGACCCACCTTCTGACTTTTTACATGCAGCATATATGCAGTGGAGCCATGCAGCACTATTTCTGCTGCCTTACGGTGGTTCTCTATCTGGAACTGAGCTATTTAGTCTAAAGCCTGTAGAATTTACAGAATATTTGGTGTAAAATGTCATACATCTAGATGGATTTTAACAGGGAATTTGTCAAATTACATTACTTAACAGGGTATTTGGCAAAACTTTTCCTTTTTAGATGAAAGATAGATTCAGATTGCATATTGCGGGTACATTTGCAGCTGCCTTCTATGTTTAAGCACTACTGCTGTGTGGTACTAATTATTTTTACCATGCCACAATTTATTCTCAATGTCACAGGCTGTGGACAGATACCCCTTTCTGGATTTAGTTGTGCCTGGGGTAGAGGTTATCACTGACAGCCTATCCTGGCTGCTTTTCATGCTTATCTCCCCTCAGATCCACTAGCAAGGCACTCCCTGACCTGCTGTAGTCAGAGTAAGTTGGGGTGGCTTTAGCATTTCAGCTTATCTTTGCTAACCTTGCTCACTGTCCTTAATCTGATGTGGGAGAATTTGTATAAGCAGCTCTGCCAGAAGATCTGAGGGGGCAGCAGTCTCCAACAGACAGACCATCAGATGGGAGAGATCGTTTTTTAATGCACTCACACAGTGAAGACACAAGTGAGGCCCAGATCTAAAGGACTCACCCACTCAGTACATCGAGTCTGGTGAAATGGGGGGACAGAAAGAACAGAATAGCAATAGGGTTATGTGGCAGTTATGGAGTCGGACAGTAGGATGTGATGATTGCACTAATTTCGTCTGGAACTGAGGATACCTTGGAGGAGCTAAGAGCTTCAGCGATGAATAAAAAAACCTATCTGAGAATCATAGCTTGAATCTTGTGAAAGTTTTCTTGGTAAGAAGCAAAAGAGGCAGATACTGAGGTGCTGATATCAGATGTTGGCAAATCAGTTGTGAAAAATAGCAAATTATTTGCAAGAACCTAGTGAGACACAGATTTACGAGATACAGGCTTTTTTCTCTCTCTTCCCTTCCCATTGAGGCAATGAGCCACCTGATGCAGTCCCAGCTGAGCAGCTGTGTGGGCTGTTCCTGTCAGATTATGTCTATGCCTGCATCGGATCTTCCATAATACTCAGTTACATGTTCCAGTTTTTCCCTGACTGATAACAAAAGTTCTCCTTTGCATTAGGGTTGTAGTGTGATCTAGAGCTCCTAATGCCCAGGACCTCGTTAATGATGCTCGTAACAAATGGCGGTTCTTTACTTGAAACATCTTAAAGAGCTTCAGAATCTACAAGTACTGGTTAGAAATCATATACAGCAAGAGACATCACTGGCACACAGGCGTGTCTAGTCAGCTGGTCTTCTCCCTTTAAAAAGACTCAGTGCCCCTGTAAACTGCAATGAAGATTGTCTAAGGACAGCTTCCAGCATTCAGTAGCTGTTCAGAAGCTGTCAGCAAGTTCTGCAGCAAATGAGGTTGTAAACTAGTTGCTTCCACTGTTTCTGGTGTTCTCTGGGACTAAATTGAGCCCAGCTTCAGGACTGTGTTTCTGGGTGGGGAGGAACTTCAAAGACTCCTTTAATGTCCTTGCAGAAGCTGGCATGCAGTGAAGTGGAAGTAGGAGGTCGTTTTAGGAGGGAGGGGAAAGGAGCCTCCAGAGTGTGGTGAATTACTCACACATTGGTGAAGTGGTGTGCCGCAGGCATGCTGGCCAGGGCTGCCCAAATTCAGTCACATCTATGCTAGATGCCTAGGTTCAGGTCTCTTCAGGATGTCATGTGTACTTCTGCCCTGATACATAAAAATTAAAACCTGGCCCTTTGTGTTTCAGCTGTAAAGAATACAAAAATCTGAATTCCTTTTTCGCTATTATTATGGGACTGAGTAATGTTGCTGTGAGCCGTCTTTCGTTAACATGGGAGGTAAGTCTTAGCTAAAATCCAATTCCAAGAAGTTTGACTGGGATTTGTGCTTTTAGTTAGCAAAAACATGACTTGGGCCTTTATTATTGATAACATTGGATCTACTCATTCAGCTCCTGCGCAGAAGCCTTTAGCTAAGGCTGACAATTTTTATTAGTAAGGCAGTGTATCCATAGGTGTGTTGAATACTCATAAGCAGTTAATGAAAGTAACAACAGCAGCTTCTGTTGATGAGCTAAACTGCCCAACAGAATGAGTTAGTCAGTTAACCTCTTACATCAGCCCATGCTCTGTTTGACTTTACTGATCATTTAGTGAGATTACTGTATAGACACTTCTCTAAAATCCATCCTCTGTTCATACATATTATTTTCTGATCTCCATATGGACTCTGTTGCCCTATTAAAATGAGGGTTTGTCCTAACCAGTTCTGGTTTTCTCTCTGACATGCATTCCCCTGCTTACTATCAGTTTGGTCTTCATTCTCAGAGCTTCCACCATTTTCTGTGGCTTTGCTCTTTTGTATGTGAGTATATGAAAAGGCTGCAATGTCCAGCAGGGTGAGGTGGTAAGCACATGTAACCACGAAGAACATACTGGTTGTCAAAAGCAGTGCAGATTTGAATGTGCATGTATTTTGTTCATTAGAAATTCAAAATAGCATGACTAAGGTCATTGATGCAACTGAGACCAAAATTTGAACACCTTTTAAAAAGTGCTCTGAAATATGAGATCAGACTAACACATCTGAGAAGACAACAGTCCGATTTTCAAAAGTACATGTTGCAAGTGGTATATACAATTGGTGCTAAAGGCAAAGATTTGCAGATCAGTTTGTCAAAATAATGACCCTTCATTTGTGGCTACTGAGAGGAATAGTTGGGAGAGCTGAGACAGTACAGGAGTAGTATGAAGAGAAAAGAGGGAATTGAATGTATATACTACATACAGCAATCTGAAATGGGCACAGGGTCTGAGCTGGAGAGGTACAGATCATTTGTACGTGTTGGGTATGAACTTGAGTTCAGGGAAATGTTATGACAGTCTGGTTCTGTAGGGCAGTTGGTTTATAAAGAGAATCTCTGCAGCTTGATTTTTAGTCAGATATATATACAGAATATATTTTTTAAAAAAATCAAGACCTGATTTTTGCTATATTGTCATGCATTTACATTAGTTGCATGCACAAATTAGATATTTGCAGGTGCAAATGTCCAATTATACCACTTATTTCACAAATACCTAATCTGCATGCATATGCAAACTAGGCACACAGTTGTTCACACACATCATTAAAAATTAGGCCCTTGCTGTGGCACAGGGTAAATATCTTGCTAGGGTACACACTCCAAATGGAGAAAGTATTGCAAAAAATGATTTGTGCACTATAAAGTCTCTATTAATTTTTAATGTTACCCACTGCCAGTAGTAGTCTGATTAAATCAGCAAATATAGAGAAATTTCTTATTAAAACTAGAAAGCTGACAGATTCTGAGTGTGCATAAAACATTACTGTGATCTCTGAAATTAATTTATAACATATCTTATAGTTTTTATAGTAAAATTGTTTAATATAGATAACATAACATAAGGGGGGAAGAAAATATTTAGTAAAGCCCATCTCATCCCAATCACTGCATGATCAACTGACCATGATTTATTTGTGTATGTATTGTGAAAAACTATTTATTAATTTATACCCCAGAAAGCGGTAGAGGCCCTTGGCTGCTGGGCACGTCAAGAATTTGAGCAATAGTTGGTGATTCATCAGCATGACCAAAAAAAAACTCCTGGAAATGCCTAGGCATGGATTTGAATGTTGCAAGGGCAGTTCATCATAGGTATGAATAATTAAGCTGAGCTACCCCTACACAAGCTGTGTGTAAATTATATTTTCAGATAGACTGTAATCAGAAATGTCCTGAAACCATTGACTTGAACTTTCACTTACATTCTGAATTCAGTGATTGCGATGTGAGCCAAACAAAAACCTGCATCTAAACATCCGAAAGGAGTAAATTCAAGTTGGGGTTTAAATCAGATTCCAGGTTTCATGGCTGGTCCCGTCTCTATTTATAATCTGGTTGCTAGGAGACATGTTGTATTTTAGATTAGCACATTGTTAGACATATCTGGCAAAAAAGAACACTTTCCTGACTTAGGGCGTTGTAGAAGGAACTAGCATTTACAGTAAAATTACCACACAAATTGGATTTAATTAAGGTTTGCTATTTTTGTTTTTATTAACAGAAACTTCCAAGCAAGTTCAAGAAGATCTATGCAGAGTTTGAAAGCTTAATGGTGAATAGCAATAGATCCCTTATTCTATGCACAATCTGAGCTAATTCAGTTTCTGAGTAACTGATTTGAATTCCTTGATTCAGAACATTTTATATGTCCTTGTTTGACTTTAAGAAGTTTATGATCCCATTTTAGAGCTGCTAAAACAAGTATGTATGACTAATAAATTATACTCTTAGGAACCTACTCTGAGAGAACTTATGTACCACTCAAAATTAATCTGGGAACTCAGAAAAGCTTTATCACATGTTTTCCGATAGTACATATGGGAAATTGTATTTTCCAGCCTGGATCTTTCCAGGCAATACATTTTAGTATTACAACATATGCAAAACTGGATCTGCAGCTGCAAGGAGGGAGGAAAAATGTGTGGATCCTTTTATGAACAATTTTTTTGTAATCATATCTTACCTTGCTATTTGGCATGAAAAATGTTTGTGTTTAGCAGCTGCATTCTCATCATGTAAGCTGTATGGGAGAATGATAAAAGGTGTCTTAGTTTGCAGATGCACTTTTAAAGCCACAGGAGAAAATAATTATTTTAATAAATGCCATGACATCTAAATGAATGCATACAGTGTGTCAATATATATAATAATACATGTTAGTAATTATTTGATTTCTCTTTTTTTTCTTAAGGATCCATCAAGAAACCATAGGGCCTACAGACTAACTGTAGCTAAATTGGACCCTCCAATAATTCCTTTCATGCCACTACTTATAAAAGGTAAGCTTGGATGTTACCAGAATTCTTAACTTGAAAGCTATTTGTCAGATATTTGAAGAATAAGAATAGCAGCAAGAAAAAGCAAAAATCAGTCTCGGTGTGAGGTGTGATCTTTTTCCATTGTAAAAAGCATGACACAGAGACAAGGAAAACTGCTTTGCTACATCTGAATATCATACCTCAATTTTTCTAGTCTGAGAAATGCTGCAAATTAAAAACTAAATGTTTTACTTTTATAGCTGCTTTGATTTTTGTAAGGGATAGATAAAATGTTCTGCTGTTTTGTATGGCCATGATTCAGTATGTGGCTTTTATTTCTATACAGACATGACGTTTACTCATGAGGGAAACAAGACATTCACTGACAATCTAGTAAACTTCGAAAAAATGGTATGTATGACATATTTGAAATGAAAATTTAAAAAGACCTCCCTATTCATCTCTTCAAGAGTAAACTTCTCAACAATGACTTCGAGGGCTAGAGAAAGTGAAGGCAGGGCCAAGAGCTAGCAAAAATAGTCTACATTGTGCACAGCGCCTGGGACCTCTGGGTTTCTGGAAAACCTCACAGAGGTGGAGAAGCAATTGCCCACTGAGCCGTGCACAGCCAAAATGTTTCCTAGGAGAGGCAGCAGCAGTGACAGGAAGCAGAGCTGTTAGAGACAATATTTAACAGCCAGTTTGGGACCAAGCTGTGATTTTAACTGCTGTTCCTTCAAACAGGACTGAACTGCCTCAGGCTGGGATAGTTCTGCATTGCTCCTCAGAGAATGAAAGGAGCTTTAATACAGGACGTGCACAACATCTTATTTTCTTCTTTCCTTTAACAAGTGAAAGGAGACTTCTGTGACGTGATTGCTTTCATATTAGAAAGGGGGATCAATGATAAAAGGTTAGATTATGCTCAGATTTGATTTATTTTAAATCCTGCACCTAAGCTCTTATTTCAAACACCGTTGTCAAAAACTGCAGGCAGGCAACTTCCTGTGGCAGAAATCTCAACTGAAACTTAAGTTTCTCAGCAGTGAAAAGCAGTTTTCTTGGTTGCTAAGGCTGTGTTCTTAATTGATGTGGTTGATGACACCTACATCTGAGAACCAGGGTTAGCCAAGCCCAGCTATGAGCAGCTGCACTACAAGACCAAACCTGACTTAATGTTTCTGCAGTAAAGCTCCATTCAGCAGCCACGCTAGAGTGTATCTACTCTGGCACCTATATCTGCTTGTTCTTAGTACTACAGTAACCAGAACCACTCCATGGTCATTTCCACTGCAGTACAGAGGAGCTTGTCTTACCTGCTGAGCACTGATACCGCAGAAGGGAAGAGAGGAGGACTTTCAGCTCCTTAGAAAACTTCACAGAAAAGTCATCATCATTCTAAGTGAATTCTTCCTTAGATTTTAGTCTGTAGCTTCCGGACAGCCTCTGTCCTAGGGTGAAAATACCTCTCCACTAAGCTGAGGCTTTTTTGTGAGCAAATGGTAGTGCTAATGCCTGAGTAAGGGCCTGACCTCACTTCGCAATAATGACATTCTGTAATTGCATACGCAGCCTGTGTTGCCATCTCCTTCCAAAGGCCTTGAGCCTTCTACCTGCAGAAAAGGACTTTTTCCTGGCCTGCTTGTTCTAATTAGATAGACAAATATATTTATTTTAGTGTAGATAGTAAATATTTGGGGGAACACAAAGGGATCTCAGACTTGGCTGGAGCACCTCCAAACCAGGAGGGATGGCAGCTGCATTGCTATAGCCATGGCTATGTGGCTGGCTCCATGTTCTCCACCTCACTTGGCCTACTTACACCTCCTGAGCCAGAAGAGCCAGTACATCCGCAGGCCTCAGAGCTATATGCCTCAGGCTCTTCTTTATGTCTGACTATGTGTAAAAGCCATGACAGGAGGCAGGAGCTCTCCTGTGAGCACTTGCACACAGACAGAGGTTCAACCTAGGCTTGTAATTTAGAAATGGTTTTGCACCACTCTATACCACAGTTTGGCACTCCCAAGGCCAAGAGTGAATTTTATAGCAGCTTAAACTGATCTATATATAGGCTGCTGCAGGTCTGCCCTTTTCACCCTAGTCTGCATATTGCCTTACTTTCAGAAGTATGTTATATCCAGAGCATGGATTTTCTAGTAGCACCTAAAGATTTTAAATAAAATTTTGTACTGCATGAATGTAGTATCACCCATTTTGATCAGTAATCTGAGCTTTGAGCATTTCCTTTAGGAAGGGAAAGTGAAGATCAATTAATGTATTTTTGATGCTATATATTTTTCAAAGAATCAGTATAATGTCTTTTGTTCCTCCACACAACAGAAAGTGAAACGTTCTCCCTTCTCAGTATTCTAAACCTTTCCTCAGTTAGTGCTCTACTTAAAAGCTCAGTCTGCTTTTTCTCCAGGCCTTACTACAAGTATGTCTTTCGTGTTTTTAATGTTCTTCACTGGCTATTCTGCATGCTTCTATGGTGTTTTTACTGCTTCTCTCAACCCGTAGCTCTTCAAAGCAAGATATTCAGATTCCACCCACATAATTCATTCAAATCCTAACGTGGACCTGGCAGGTTTTAGCTTTTTGCATGTGTCATCAGGTCAAGCAGAGAAGAAAAGCCTACTGTTAAACCTCAGTTGCTACCGCCTACTTGCGTTAAGCTTACAACTGTCACATCCACACATAATTGCCAGATATTAGCTAGTGAAGACAAGACCACTCAGCCAAATAACGCATAGTTAAATTCAGCTCTCTTTTACATTAAGTATAAACTCCAGGTAAATCTGTGATGTTATTCTGCCATTTTCAGGAGAAAAGCAGAAACCAGGTTTCCTCACAGGAATCCTGTCCTGCCATTTGTTGTTTCTGCCTGTTTGTTCTGCTGCATGATCTGTCGTCACAAGCAGATGGAGATACCTCTGAATACCTGCAGGGAGCCACTCTATTACTGATCTGTCTAAAACATCTTCATTCTTTGGAAAAGTATTTCCCTCGATCCATCCTAACTTTGATGCTTGCTGAAGTTTATGAATAAAAATATCTAGGTAGTTGCCACTGGTGGTGCCATTTACCACTGGAGGAGGTGAGTCCCTCCATCTCTCATGTAAGCACAGTGATGAAACTGAGAACAGCCTCTGGCATCGTGTCTGCATTCCCACCACTGAGCTCTGATCCCGACAGCTGATGTGCTGCTGACAACTTTATTCCTGTAACTGGCAGCCAAAAGTAGAAGCTTGATCTAGTGGCATCTCTTCAGCTGAAACAGCTTCCTTTATATCTTTTATGTTTTCTGATGTTTCTGTTATTATTTATGTTAAACGCTGCATCTTAAAACACGCAGGACCTGTCAGATGGTATCTGAGCCAGGAGTTCCCCGAGTGCCAGAAACAGCGAGGCCTGGTTTCCTAAATGTTTGTGTTTCACGGCTGCCTGAGCTCTGCTCAGAGCTTTCCACGTGGCTGGGGCATGTGTGGTTTCTTCATGGCTGGGGAATTCTGTGTGAATAGGCTTTTGTCATAACATAGGAACTTGCACTACAGCCTTTTCCCTGAAGGAGACAGGAAAAGAGGGCACTTACATGATCTTTCTCTTGTCCACAGCCATCTATTTCACAGAAAATTGGTAGGAGCTTTCTTATGTTTGAAAACTCTGGGTTCTTTTTTCAAATTTGACAAAATTATCTAGAGAAGAAGGGAAAAACAGACAGATGGTGTTAAACCACATTAGCCTAGGTTTTTTTAGCAAGTCAAGCTAAAAAGGAAAGGAACTGAGTCAATTTTTTCCTGCTACACTTTTCTATAAATTGATCTTTTCAGAGGTGTAGTGGCAGAACTGTGGTATTGGCAGTAGTGGGGGGACATCACTCTGCAGAGCATTGCTGAGCTTTACCTGCTGCTGCCTTTGTAACTGCCTGCTCCTTCTTCCCCTTCCCCATCTCCTGATCCCCATGGATGCCTCTCATTTGGAGGAGGCTATGAGGAGTGGGAGGGCAGGGACAGCTAGCCAGGGAAGAGAATACCGTGTGTGGTAGAGCCCCAGCTATTTGTAAAGAGGGAAGTCTGTAAGCGGACCCATTTGGTTTGTACAAGGTGTGGGCAAACAATATTGAATGTGTCAGAAATAGGTATAGTCTTTGTATTTGCACTGTACTTATGCTCTTTCCTATGCCATTTATTGCATGAAGCAAGGCATGGGGTGGAGGAACATGTTATTTATACTTTTGTCAGTAAGTAGGCAGAATAACTAAATTACTGGTATTAGTAGTATAAGCCTTTAGTAAAACGCTTTGTCTTCAATACCAAACAAGACATGGTTTTAGAGAAGTATTGAAGGTGTTTTACTTATCTCATTGTAAGAAGCTGATGGAGACAAGGTACAAGCTGTTTCCACCACAGTGTTGCTCAGATGTACCTTCTAGTTTGGCATATATTCCATGACCTGCATCTTTTCTCTACTGGTGAGTTGACAGTAGATGTTAGTTGTAAGCGTTGCTTTAGAAGACCCATCTATGTAAAAACTGAAGACGGCAGTAGACAGCAAACGCAATTAGTTTGTGATCCAGAATACACACTTGTCTTTTAGGCCCTTTAATGACCCTCTTTTCAGGTGAAGAAGAGCCCCCACAGCTGTCAGTATTATTAGTTCCTATAAACTCTTTATGATTTAGCAGATACAGGACAACCTACAACCTGCAGCGCAGTCATAACATTCAGTAACACTGCTTTTATAGCTATATATGTAGAAAAAAATTAAAAGCCCTTTCCTAGAATTATATCTTGCCAGGGAAAGAAGAGAGAGGAAAGTAAGGAAAGTACTGAGCATGACTCTCCTTAAGGAGAGGCAATATTTCATACTCTTGACCACTTACTGATTCGCACTTTTTTCAAACCTCAGCTGCATAATCCTGCACTCTGACTGCCAGTACAGAATTTTGTATTCATAGAGAGAGGGAAGATGCAATTATTCAGGAACTTTATCAGTGCCATTTCTCAAATCATCAGACAGCCTGAACAAAGATCACTTTCCATGGCACCATCTCCATGTCGCACTACCCAGCATGTCTCAGAAATGACACCTGTGGATGGAGCAGAAGTCACAGAGAGAGCTCTGAAAGTGCTGACCTGCCATGGCAGCACAAGACAGTGCCATGATGCTGGCCGTTGAGGCTTCTTTTTGTCAAGCCTCTTCACCCTTCAGGTGTGAAATGAGGATTAGAGAATCTGCGCATATTGGTTTTCGGGTTTTGTGGAGATGAACAAAAGGGAATTCACACTCTGATCCTTATGCAAAAAAAGGGCAAACGTTCTTTCATTTTTGGAACATAAGATTATGCAAAAAGTGTGTGACTAAAGCCCTTAGTAGTTTTCTATGGCATATATGAATATTTATAACGTTTAGAAACCTGGGTTTGGAATGGATTAGAAGATAATGTGCTGGCCTGCTGCCACTATTCCAGACTGTGTAAAACTTGAAAGGGTATTGTTGTGTATATATAGCATGCTGGTAGTAGCAGTTGCTTGTTATATTATGCAGTTGGTTCTATTTCAGAAAGATCCAAATTTAGGTTTGTATGGCTTTTCAGTAATGGTCTTTCTTAGCCCAGTGAGTAAACAGAGGTTAATTTTTTCAGGCATTAACTAGAGGTAATCCTCTGTTTGAAGAAAAACTGTAAGGAGCTGGCAATTAAACTTCCATCTGAACATTTTCTCTGTACATGTTTCTAGTTTTCTTGAATCAAAAGATGACAATCCAACTTATCTACAAGATTCAGGAAGGGAAATTCACTTTCACTTCATATGCTGTTTTTCTGTTCAATTTGCACCTTCCAGAGAAGAGCTCTTTTGAGTTTATATTACACAAGAGCTCTTCAAGGATACATAATGCTCCAGAATCTCCCCACTGGGTTGCAATGCTGTCTTCTGGCCACAGTTTCTCCATTTATTCTGCCTTAACACTCACTTCCTCATTCATTTGTGTTTCATCATTGCCAGGATAATTCTGAATGCACAGATTGAATGAGATTATCCTCACGAATAGGCAAAGTAACTCCTTAAAATGAAGCCTTTCAGCCAACTGAAGGAAGCCAGGCAGTTCAGCCTTTAACCAGAAGTCAGACAAGTTCATTGCCACTTTGGTTTTCCTTGCCTGGAATAGCCCATATAATGAGAAATTTGGAAATAGTGAAAACTTTTTAAAAACCTTCACCACACACACAATTTGTCTTTCAGTACAATACAGCATTACAGTACTTATTCTGAATGCTATGCTTTTTTTCAGAACAAATTTCCCACATAAAGAAAAAAAAAGAGTAAAATGATTTCACAGAGCACACTTTTTTTGATAAATCTAAGTTTTCACCTAAGAAGCTTAATAATCAAACTAATCAAACACTAAGCCTTTGGTCTAGCTCCAAAGATCATTATGAAATGAGGCTTCAAAACCTAAACATTTACAGGTATGAAAAATTAGGGTGTGTATTAATAATCTGTCTAGAAAGCACATCAAGCAACGCTGGCCATCTTCATAAAAATGAAGCGTCCTTAGCAAAGCTTCCCTTGAAGTTAGATGCTCTTGAAACTTCATCAGGTTGGCTGGTCCAGTTCAACTTTATGGTCTCTCCTTGAAATAGTTATTTTAGGGGACTACTTTTTGAAATTGTATAAATCAAAGCAAACAGCATCACATAACAGAGCCAAATATGAATCCATAGAGTTATGAAACATTCATGTTTACATGTTCATGTTGTTTTGATTTTCATTTGATTGGGTTAGATTTGAAGAACCAACACTGTAATACACAGTGTGTTCTGTCTCAATCCAGTATTATAATGAGTGCTTATCTTTGAGTATTTAAGAGGTTCCATTGAAGTCAGTGGGGCTTATTCACATGCTTAATGCTAAGCACATATGAGAATGTTTGTAAGGTAAGTGCCTTAGAAAATCTGCCTAGTAGTGATGGCTTGAAGATGTATGAAAATTAACATAGGATAAAAATTATTCTTACTTGAAATCTACTTATTTTCCACTTGTAAATACATATGACTTTAGGAACAATATAAACAGACCCATATCCAAATTCCCTACATCTTTTGGGAACTTGTGTTTTAGAATTAAAATATTTTAGATCAGTTTCAGAATAGCTACATTTCATTTGATTATACAATGTGTAATCCACAAAAATGTAGTACATGATATATCAGTAGCGTTTCTAATGCTGACCACCAGCCATACCCATTTTTGTATGCGTGACAGTGCATTAAAATGTCTAAGATAATTCAGTATGTGTGTAAGGAATGTTTTACATTGGTGCTTTCCACTTCTGGAATGACAGATTTCACAAAGGTATTTTATTTATAACATCATTTTCATGTAAGATTAAAGTTGTGTATTAATTTTGAGGAGCGTATGCCCTAAGTTTTACTGTTTACTAGTAAGAAATGTATCATTCCATTGTGTGAGGGCTTTTGACTAGCTTGTTAATCTCACACAAAATTTCAAGAAGGTATGAAGCAGCCTTGTGAGAGTGTGCAGTGTTGTAATTGTTGGATGTTAAAGTGTTGGAACAAATGTTAGACTCTGATTAGGAATAGCATTTCCCTCCTCTGCTTTTTCTTAATCTAAGCAAAAGAAACTGAAACAAACGTCCTTATAACAGTGATTGAATCAAACTATCTAGCTAAGGAATTCAGTTTTACTGCTGAATTTTCAGTTTATTTGACATTATGCAGAACAACTCATTTTGCCCCCGCTCTGGTGGGTGTATTACCTGTGTGGTGACACAAGCCAGGTAAAATTTTGCAGTCCAGAACTAAATCTGGAATGTTTTGCTTTATGACTTACCTTCATTTCTGTTCTTAAAAACTATTGTAAAATAGCATCTGATTTATCAGAGCAAAATGTATTGATTAGTATTTTCTTATCTAAGTGAGTGAAATGATGGCTTATTTACTGAACAGCAAGCACAGCCAGAAGGACTGAAGTGACTTCTGCTGTTTTTTGTGAATTGCCAGCAGAAGTGTCCACCAAAAGTGAATCCACTTTTCAGGTTGAGTTAGATACACTTGTGCAAGCTAACACAGTCTAACAGGTCTGTTTGATGAAACTTGCCTGCAGGGCCACAGTTCTAACTGTGGCCTTCTCACCTGTGAATTGAGCATACTTCCAGAGGGCATCAGTGAACACACACTGTCACATGCTCATTTTACACTGTCATTTTCCAGGAGGGCTGCATTTTAAACTCAAACTCAAACAAAAGGTGAAACCTCTTTAATTGCTGAGTATGTTCTAGAAATGGCCTTGCTGTTAGCAACTGATGGCCTTAAAATTAATGTATACATACTCCAAGGTGTTCTACATGATATTCCTTTTACTTTTTAATGTGCAAAGGTGGTATCAAAGAAATGCACATTGAAGGGGCTGATTTTTGTTCTTAGTTAAGGCCTTTTACAGCATCCAAGCAAGGGAAGGGGTTCTCTGAGCGCATGTAAATTACACTCATGCTCATTTAAAGTCTGTGTAAATGCAAATCACACTCTGCATATGAGGATATCAGCATTAAAATTATATTTTCATTCATATGACTGCTTTTATTGGCATATGTCTTCACATTCAGGCACAGTTAGGTGCTTCGTTTAAATGATGATGAAATACAGTGCTTGTTCTCTGATTGCATCCCATCTCTTCTTTCCAGCGCATGATTGCCAACACTGTCAGGACGGTGAAATTCTGCCGAAGCCAATCTTTCAGTAAGTGTATTACAACATCTGCACAGTCAGCATTACCATGAGTAGCTACAGTAATTACAATTAATTCTGTGTCTACCAGAATTCAAAAGCCTGGTTTCCAGTGATTCTTCCATGTTTGGATCCTCCGATGTTTCACAGGGTGAAATATCCTTCAGGAAGCTCTTAGAAGCCCCTTCTCCTCCATTTCTTTTCCAAGCATGTGAAGGAGCTAAATATCTGTGAGGTCTCTACACATCTGTCAAATTAGAATTGGTTGAAATTAGCCACTGGGTTCAGAAGTGGTTGAAATAAGGCTAGCAGACAGCAGCACACAATTAAATGCAAGATACTTGCTTGGATAAACCCTGTTTTTATAGGAAACCAGGCTGGAAACATGACGTTTATAAATGACATAACTGCATAAGGTGATGAACTTAAAACCTGTTTGTCAGTATAATTACCAGAATTCACCTGAGGCCATGTAAGATGACAGAGCTGTATGATCAAACAGGCTTGCTCTGTGGGTCTTATCCCGTCTGGGTGCACTGTCAGTCCCAGTCACAGTGGCATTTCCTCAGCACTTCATTCATTTTGCCTCACAGCAGCCTTCCTCTTTCTCAAAGAACAGAATAAATAATATAAAACAATACAGTTTTATAAAAATAGTTTCTTTCCATCTGGGTCAAAGCATAACTCTAGAAGATAAAGGTTAAGGGAGCTTTTTTTTTTCTCCCACCATCAAGGTTTTTCTGGCTATGATCTTTTAATTTTAATGTAATAAGCACTAGTGAGACCTCCACATATTTAGAAATGGAAGTGGATTTTCACTATGCTTGATATAACAAAATGCTGGTATATAGATGTACCATATCTAAGTCCCATGCTTTTTCTGTGTGTGTATGTGTGTTTATATATAGTAGATGCTTCAGTATCTTTCTTTTAGAGAAGTTTAAGTTACCTAACACATAATTCATTAAAATGCAAGCTGTTCACTGTGAGACTGAAGATACTCAGATTTTAACTCAGTGGTACTTCATAATTGTTGTTGGAGGAGGTACAATGTGGTTATGTTAAGTAATGTAAACAGGTAGTAAATTTTGAGGCTTGAATGGGGCAGCCACTAAGCACTACAGTGTTACAAATATTTAATACTGAGCTAGAAGTGGGAATATTTCATGAAAGGAGGCTTAAAATAATTATATAGTTTTGAATCTGTGAAAGCTGCTAGTTCAAAAGCAGATGGGCAGCTTTAATTCATACTAGTTAGCTATATAATTTATATAATTTATAGCTATTGACTGGTAAGGTGATGTATAAAACTGTAACCAAGGGCCATCAATTTGAGCAAATGTAGCCAAGGATATCTGAGAGAAAAAGTTAATTTGTGAGGGTAGTAACCAGAAAGAGTATCAGATACGGAGGAAAGGTTTCAAAGAGAGCGATTTCTAAATATTTTCTTTTTAACTCACCAGGATCTGGTGTTTCCTGTGACAGCTTGTAAAGAGTTATGCATTCTGTTCGGGCATTTGTTCATGTAAGTGTATCAATCCTACATCATTTCTCTTTCACCAGATCCTGACGCAGCCCTAACTAATAAGAACCATCAGGATGTTCGGAGCTATGTGCGGCAATTAAATGTGATTGACAACCAGAGAACTTTATCACAGATGTCTCACCGACTAGAACCGCGTCGAGCATAAACATTTGAAGCAATGATGAGAAATGATCTTTTATCCTGTCAAGGTCACTTGTTAAGAACTTCACTTTCTCTGCTACCGCACTGCCACTACAAAAATAAGCAAAAACATATTCTAAGGTCTTAGGCAACGCACAATGTATACCAGCCTGTCAGAGAACTTTGGCTGAGGAAGAATTTATGCACTGTCGTTGTACGGGTGGCCATGTTGTGAACTGTTAATTCATCTTAAAGTGTAGTAAATGATTTCTCATATGGATAAAAAAAGGCAAAAGATAAAATAGAATAGTTAGTGAAAAATACACAAAAAGCTTCTAACAATTCTAAGGGAGGCAGTGTTTTTCTCCCTAATTAAAAATCTGTATTTTATGATTTATTCGGGTCAGGACCAAAACTGATCATCAGTTTAGCTTGCCCAGCTACTGTTGACCTCAGTAGAAGATGTATGTGAGCAATGATGAAAGAATGTAGGTTCAAGAGAGGTCCAAGGTATAGTTCTATTCAGAGAAGACTTACAAATATTTCCATGTGAAATACAACAGATACTAAGAAAAATTTCTAATCTTAATCGTACTGTCTACTACTGCAAGCAATGTGGCCATTTTAGAAAACTGACAGGACTGAAAATATTTTGAATGATAAATAGATTAATCTGTGTTTACATTTTACTTCTTTTTTTAAACTACCAATCAGGTTTTTACAAAATTCCATTATGATAGTAACGTTGTCGACATCAATAGCATAAAGGTAGCAAAGGACTGGATCAAAAAGAGCACAATATGCACAAATGGATTTCAAGAGAATAATTTCCTGACATTAAAACCTTAAACTTCAGCTATAATTAATTGTGGCTGGTTAACACATATTTTCTGGTCTTAAGCATTTACAAATATCTTAATTTTCAGCCAATTGTTTTGCACTTTCAATAGACTGTAAATAAATGTTAATTCACTGTGTTCTAGGATATTTATTTATGTAATAGCTATTGTGCCAAAATAATTCAGTTCTATTTATTTTGTTTAGCATGTTATGGGAGTGCAGCTTTTGTCTTTATGTGCATTTTATGTGTAGGAATTGTGTGATGTATGTTTTCTGTAAATAACATGCAGTACCTTATTAAATGTAATTGCTGGAAAGGTTTAGTCGCTGGCCTTATTTGCACTTTCAGCTTCATTTCTGCATAAATACCGATGCTACCGATGCTATTAATTGGCTGATATAGCAAAATTCACTCATCATTTGCTGGGCCTCGAAACTCCAGTTAGCCTACATCCATTGTGATATGGATAACCAATTTGAAGCCAGTCAGATCCATCCCTGCCACAGGGGATGACAGCCTTGCAGTGATGTAACACTATGGTTTTATTAGCTGGTTTGTTTAGAGTTTCTAAGGAGGCTCCCTACCCTCCCATGTAAAGACAGGAAACATTTAAATTGGAAAGGTTTAAATGAAGAAGGGACGTGTTCTTAATTTTAGCTATCTGACTAGCTTGTCCTGCTCGGTCACTAATGTGAGCACTACAACTTACCTTACCTTGGATAGGATTTTACCTCAGGTGGGCTAACTCAAGTTGAGACCTTGACTAATGCGGCACTCGAGAGGCCTCTGGCTTCCGTCTCCTCAGGGAGGCCTATCAGGTGCAGCAGCCATGAGGGAAGGGGTGATCTGGCATGTACCCTTTCCCCTGCAAGATCATTTGTGCTTGCCTGAATACTCCATGGGATGGCTGTACTACTGCGGGGCAAGCACTGATGGTGACCAGGCATGTGCCAAGGGAATGATGATGGTCACGTGGCAAAAATCTTTCCTATTGCATTCACGCCAGCTCTGCTCTGTGAAGCTGGATGTCATAAAACTGATTAAGCCTGAAATTAGAAGTTGCAACTATTATCTCATAATTAAGCTTCAGAGATGACCTCACTGATGCAGTCTACGTTTCACCTCAGACACAGAGTATACTTTTCTTTCAGAAATATTCTGCAGCATGATGAAATAATTTATTTTACTTTGCTGTCTGACTAGAAGTTCAAGATGATTCAGAGGAAAACCAGCTAATAACATAGAGACAAAGTTGTGTCTTATTATTCAAGTGAGAAATATTTCTTATTTCCATTTGTACTGCTCTATGAATATACTTCATATGGCTTTTTCAGATACAGAATCTTCCCAGAAGCAAAGCATGCAGTAGAATAAACTACAGGGACATGATTGATTCAAAAGACATTTTTATCTTTACAATCAACTTACAACATTTGTGAGTTCATGATTTTATTTGTTCCAGATTTGTTCCTATTGTTTGGACTTTCCTTTATTTCTGTGTTAACTGGTTTATAAAGCTGCCAAGTTTCAGCTTGGCTCTGCACATAGACCGATTCTTCATCCATTTAGTATGCTTTTATCCCCTTTTATTCCTTAGAACCTCTAACTGTTTTACTTATTTGTTGCCAAACAGTCTCTATCATGTAGATATATCCCAGTGATACAAATAGAGGTTTTTATGGCACCTCCATATCAACAAATGAATGCAGTTTACCTACTCAATGAAACTGGTATCTGGCATTTTTTAATTTTTCAATAAAGGGTGCTGTATAAATAATGAGTGTTGCTATCTCTGTATCTAACTCATTCAAGTGGCTCAGATAGTTGCTATGGTGCTGATCACAGTCTACATACCTAGAGATTAAATGAATAAAACTACCTTCTGGCTCTGGGATCCATACTGGGCTTCTCTCGCTCCCTGTGTTGACTTTACAACAGGAAGGCAGCTGTCGATGTATTGCTCTTGCTGTATGAAGTCTAAGCGACTGTTGCAATAGTGTGAAGAATGAATAGGCACTCAGGAAATGCTGAAATGTCAAAACACCCATACTGTCTTCACCGTGTGCTTGCAGCTGCGAGTCACAACCTGATCCTGCTTCAGTAGAGAGACGCCCCTTACCTGCTGGCTCTTGGGGCTGGCCTGTAAGCCTGGGCTGGCTCAGGTGCTGTGCCAACGCAGCCAAGCTAAAGAGGGTTGGGCAATCCCCAGAGCCGCACCGCTGATGGTCCGTACTGCTTTAGTTGTTGCACGCTGCTTGGCCTGATTTTGGCCCATACCAGCTAGCAACCACATGAGAGTGTCCAGCCATTACTTGTGGGAGAGCATGCACCAGGGACCATTGCCAGTGGGAAATACAGACAAGCCTGAACAGCCTGCCTCTGTCCCCCGCCCCCGCAGTCCTCCAGTGGGTCCCAGGAGACTTCACACCTCCATCACACCCGCTTGCATGAATAGCGTAAATGCTGCAGCACAGCCCCCTCCTTATTTCAACACTGCAGACTGAAAAAATATAAACCTGTTTAAAATAATGATTGTGCCCGAGGGTCACAGGTCGTACAATGCCGATACGGGTGGTCCATGCTACTTGGCCTCAGGCCCCAGAGCCCCTGACCCTGTTTTATTTACTGGCAGAGTCATAGCTGTAGTTTTTAGATGCGAGGTGCCAGGGAGGCAGTGTCCATGACAAACATCTGCTGCCAGGGACCGGTGAGACTGCAGACCCCACGGAGCCGGGATGGTGACACCTCGGGCATTTTGGAAAAAGTTCTGCATTACAGGGTTCCACTATGGACACGGCTTTTTGCTAAAGCAGCAGTACAGAGCACAAACACCTCTATTTAGGGCTTCAGAGCCTAAAGAGTCAGAGGGTACAGCTCCCCCACTCCCCTGGCACATTTCGCTATTGTTGCTTTGTTAGGATTTGCTGTTTTTCTCAATGACCAGGCCAGTGCTGGCCATCGCTAGACAGAGCCAGTGAACAAAGGTTAAATCCCGGGAGGCTGAATCCAACATACCAGGAGGCTACTACTGTTTGGTAAAGGCAGGATCCAAAATATTTTCCCCGGACATCTTGTTCAAACCTGATCAGTCACAAAGACATGATAGTGTCAGATAAGAGTTCAAAACGTATTTGCACGACTCTGCAGATGGAGGGTTTGGGTCTTTTTCCTCCTAAGGAAAATGCTGTGAAGGCACGCAGCCTCTGCAGGCCAGGTACAAAGAGAGAGACAGAGACAAAAAAATCCCTCTTTTCAAAGAGACACTGGCAAAACAACCTTTTAAGTACAAGAAGTTTAAATACAATTTAGAAATCTTACAAAACAAGTTAGAGAGAAATCAAAAGGTTTAACCTGCAGGGGTACCAAAAGAGATAATGAATTTTGCTTAAAAAAAAAAAAAAAGAAAAAAAAGAAATATTTTAACAAAATGTAACGGCAGAAAATTATAAGTCTAAATTGTTAACATAGCTTCTTAGTAAGGTCAACTGCATAATATACAGTACCTTAACCTCTTCCAGCAATTTTTAAACACCACGCAGCTTAAATAGACTACTTCTGAATTCAGTGGTATTTCTTCTGGGAGCTCTGAATGCAAATCAAGAGGTAATAGTGGAAGAAAATTAAAAGATGTGCTATTCTCATTTCATTTTTTGTACTGATAATAAGGAAAGCAGCATAGAGAGTGATATGGCAAAGTGAACCTCTAACTTGAATAGCTTTTCTTTCACTGTTAATCTGAAATGCATTACACCCTGCCTTTTCAAATAATCATAATGTTCTTTACTGTAGCCTGCATTAAAGTTTGGCAGGCACAAGCAGCAGCTGTCACTAGAGGTCAAGGTATTAGCAATCAAAGAAAATAATGACCAGATTAAAAAGTTATCATTAAAATTACTAAACCAGAAACTTCTATAGCAGCCTATCTTCGGAGCCTTGCCTCCAGGGCCGTAGCTGTACCCAGGGGAACCCTCGCCACCCTCGGACGTCTCCCCACGGCAGTACCGTGGGGCTGGCTGGCCCTTGGCCAGGGTGACGGCACTGCTGGCCTCAGCGGCCGGAGGGGACCCTCACACCTCCGCCTCCCTCAGGAAGGGACACTGCTGCCCCAAACCAACTCCTGCAGGACAGGGAGCTCCCCGACACAGCTGGTGGCTAAAACCTGACCTCCAGCTTCTCACCGTGGTGGAAGGCTGGGGTCAGTGTGCTACAGGAGCACCGGCGTACGTCCTCCACGCATTTACCTGCACGCCATCCAATAACACGTAAGACTGGCTCTTACTTCAACTGACCAGTGCACTGCTTTAGCAATAAAATATAGCTGTCATACAGCACCTGGCTAAGGAATTAACTTGTAAATTCACAAAAGAAAGTAATCCAAGCACAGTCTTGGCAGTTTATGACTCAAGTGATGGGGGACTACCATAAAAAGGAAGATTCTTAACATGAAAAGGGCAAAAAAGAGCATGTACAGCTACAAAATCTACCATTTACATCCAACTGCTGAAGGATATTTCACGAAGAGTTCATTTTTAATAGGTTTGGCACTCAAAGGTAATTTCTGAATTCAAAATAAACTCAGAAAACTACATGAAAATGCAGAAAGAATGCATAATTACTGACAGAGATTGGAATATTTTTCTTGGAAAATCCATGTAATAAAAATGTGACACACAGGGGTACTGGTAAGAGACTGACCTTTATTTCCTGGCCCTAATCCATTTGGGTCAGAGTGACAAAAAGCAAAGCCTTTGTCAGATGGCAGGGGTCAGCCAGTCGTGTTTAATTTTTTTCCTCTTTTTGCTTTCAAATGCAAATAAAGCACATTACCAATGAAAATAATGATTGTAAATGAATACCTCAATTAAAGGGAATTTACATAAAGATATATAGGATAGAGGTGATGGTAGATACTCCAACATCCTTACAGACAATAATCCATTTCTTAATCAACTTCTGTCAATAATCATAAGCTTTCTGCTCTCCATGGTTTCCTCATTATAACACCACCTCTTGTGTTTTTAAATAGTTCTTTCTTCAGATGCTGTCCGAGCCAGCAAGTGAATCCGCTAGCTGTATTTGCCGACTCTTTGTGGTTTTTCACAGGTGTACATTATTTCTGCACAGGAGTACTGTCGGCAGCATTGTGGTGTTCTCAGATAACAGAGAGCCAGTGTTGCCTTGGGTTTTCTTTAGATGTCCTCATTCTCTGTAGGACTGACCCTTGAGGGCTGCAGTACTGGCAGGTTGCTGCCTAGTGTCTGTTTGAAATCTAACATTTCCTTCCATTTGTAATTCCTGCCCTAATGTTTCTCCTGTTCCAGTTGTCTGGCATGTAACTCCTTTGTGATGCTCCTGATCAGTCAGCACTGTTGCCAGAAACTAGTTAGAGGTTTGCACAGATTTTTTTTTTCCTTCCTGTCACAACTAGCCATTGTTAATAGTGTGCTAGTGTTTGGGGGGGGGGGGGGGGGGGGGGTTGATCACCTTTTTTTGGAAACACAGGCAAAGGGACTGAGATGATATAGCTAAACAGATTTATCTAGAATAAGGGCTTTTCTGAGGCAGTCTAGTATCATGGACATTTTCTAGTCTTATTTCATGTCTAAATCCAAAGAGAAAAAGATGTGATCTTCAATAGACAGATTTGTTTCTAATTAATGTACTCTGAATTAAACAAGTAGCAAAAAATGTAAGCTACTAATACTACCGTACATCATTAAAAGGAGCTAATATTTCCTTTTTAGTTCAAACCGACTCCCTGTCAACGGTGGCCAAAGTTTTCATGATTCCAGTGGCTGCCTTTACTTTCCAAGTAGGTAAATGTAATAAATAGTTAGCTACTAATTAGTTTTAATAAAGAAAAATCGCATATGATGCTTCAAACCAGCTGTTAAATGTTCTGTGTTGTCATCTTCCCTTGGTGGTCCTCAGAGGTGGAATTGCGCCTGCCCCTCCCCAGACTCCCCACGACCGAGCAACCTATTGGAAAAAAATTACAAGGGAAATGAAAGGACTGTTGCTTCAGTGGAGCTCACAGTAGGGCGTATTAGAAAACACAAACAGGCATAGCAACAATAAATTCAGTACAGCTTTAAAACAAAGAAAACAGTGTTAAGCCATATTACATCTTAGAGAAAAAATGTGCCAAAATTAGAACAACAAATTAAGTCTATTGGACCACAAAATTTAATATAAGATGGAGTATGAGCTATATATATATAATTAAAAGTATGTAATGAAATGGTAACTGAGCAGAGTACTAGCGAGTGGATTACAGCTGAGTATAATGATCAGCTAAAAATTGTGGTGCCAGTAGAAGATAAGAAAACCATTCTTGTAAAACAATCAAGAAATGTATTTCTTGTTAATATTTTGCCATTTCATTGCTATCTCATTGTTAATTATATTGACATTTTTGTAGAATTTGTTATATGTGCTTTTATACTGCACACATGCCTGATCAAAAGACAAATAGTATACAAGCTGTAGCCTGCCAGTTCTGAAAACCATTATGCACAAAGCAGGTATTTGATCCACATGTAATACACCCACTGCACACAAGCCTTCTCTGCCACACGAATGCCTGTATTTCATCATTTTAGTCTGTATTTAATAATTCTGTGCTTAATAATTTTATGATTAATTAATAATTAATATTTTATAATATATAGATGTATAATTTTATGTTAGATATACAATATAGGCACTTTGACAAATTCCTTATTTTTCTCTCCAATACAAAAAACAGATGAGAAAACAACAGCAGAAAAAAAGACCAGTTGTGTGGGTCTAAGAGATGTACCGTGGTTAGTACAGGCTCCATCTTTCTTCATTCCCCAGGAAAGTTGAGAATTGGCCGTTAACCACAGCACACCAAAGGCGGGGCTGCTGAAGCAAGCAGAAATCACAGCCCCAGCTGTGCGCGCGTGGGGGCTGCATGTAGCATCAGGTCGCTGTTTGTGGGTGCACACTCACCAGGTCATTTACAGCAGGAAAGGCAGGATTGTCTCTGAGCCAAATCCAAAGAAAATTTTCTACTTGCCATCTCTCGTAAAGACTAAATGCAGCTTATTTTGGCTAACAGTACCACACAAGTTCTCTTTTAGACATGAAACCAACCCTGCTAGTTATGTTTTGGGGTGAAACCACAGAGGTGTGTGATTGCAGCACCTCTGGACATACCTGCATGAATTTCAGTCTGGACAGCGCAAGCAAAAATAATGATGCAGAGAGGGTTTTCAGGCGAGCCACTCATGCACCTCTTCCAGGTCACAAACCTGATGGTACAAATGGTATAAAATTAATGCTACCATATTGTTACTGCTAGTATTGCTCAAACAAGCTAGATTAACACTAGTGTACGCTAGTGCTACATCTTCTATGGCAATGTGTGTATAACCTTCTGTCCTAGTGTATCCCAGGCATGGATTCTGACCAATTTTTTAAGTTAGAAACGGAGGCAAGCCATAGCAGCCAGAGAAGCTGAAGTGCTTCAGAGAAACCTCAGTACTAAGCCTGAGCTGAACTCTGAGCCAGCCTTGAAGAAGAATTGAAAAATATGGAGCAGGTGTCCACCTCAAATTATCTGTCTAGAGTTTCACGTACAGTTTAAGCTGGCATAAACCATCACTACTGCTAAAAAAGCACCTCCAGGCTCCCTCACCTCTCAGCTGCCTGTATCAGCCCTTGCTCCGCTCCTGCCTTTGCGCTGGCACAAGTCTTTGTGCAATTGCCCGATGACCTGCATTCAGATCTGGGTGAAAGCTGATTGCTTTTCCCTGCAGTAGCTTCGCCTCCACAGCTCAGTTCACCGTGCAGCTGTGCAAAAATGGTGCTGGCAGAAGGCAAGGTGGGCAGTGCAGCGGTAGGAATGGGGCTCGGCAGGCAGGGGAGGGGTGTGACTGCTGCTTTTGGCAGGCAGGATGATTTAAACTGCCTGGACGTATGCATGAAACTATATTTTCCATGTTGAAAGGTGGTGAGACGTCATTGCACACCCAGCGTGGCAATGAGATGTAAAGAGACAATTCATATGAATCCTTTCAACTCTAAAATTGAGTTAAAAGTTGCTAGAGCTGCCTTTATCCCTTGCCAATTGTTGTGGCTTTACAGTAACTTTTGTTAGCTTTTAAATATTTTCTTTTTCTGCCTGTTCCATAGAAATTGAAGAAGCCTGAGTTGAGGATTGAGTTCTCCAAAGCTAACTCAGAGTTTCTCAGTTTGAATTTGCTGCCTCAAAAAGGGAGGGAAACCATACTGCCATGTGTTGGCTCATTGTTTTATGTGGTATTATGACCACCCAAGAAACTCCAATTACTCCGGTTTCTGGTCTTTTCTACCTAATTTTTTAGTTTTCATGATAATGAAAAAAAACCTTGAAAAGATCCAAAGACTCACTAGCCAGAGGGCAGAAAGAATACAAGCCCCAAAACACACATTTAAAACCTTGTTGTAATAATTCTGGCTTCATGATAGTGTACCACTGGGGTCGGACTGTCCTCGCGCAAGCTCCTTCGCTTTCACTCTCTTGTCCTCTAATACAGCAAGTGCAATTACGTGTTTTAAACAGTGGCATGTTAACACAGTGCCTGATGCAGACTCTGCACTCCTACTCTTGGAGTAGGAAATATTAACCACCCCCTCATTTCTCATGCGCTGCTGGAATAGTTTATTTCTTTCTGCAACCAGGGCCTAAAGTCAGACATGGTAAATCCCAGCTCTGCAGATACAGAACCATGGACAAAATGCCTGGACAAAGGGCCCTAGGCAAGAGACCTCTGAATGCAAGTGTTCTGCTCTCTGAAGCAAATACCTATGAATCAAGTGATTTAACATTTAAATAGATTTTTAAATCATTTGACTAATTGGCAATTGCCTCAGACAGGAAGGATAAACACTGTTAGTCACAGCATTTAAGAGACTAAGTATGTGGCACCTCTCCTCCTCCAGAGCATGAGTTTCATGTGATTTGCATTTGATATTTGTGCTTTCCTTTAAAAAGTATCACCTTTGATTAACTTTGTCTGGAGACTTCCCCAGGCTTACCAGCAGAGCAGTTCATAACAAAGCACACTCTCAGATCAGACAGAAAGTGCTGTATCCAGGGGAAGCCAGAGCACGCCAACCTCCTTCACTGCTTGTCTGGGTAATGTTGAACCTGCCAGGTGGGCAGAAGGGGGTCAGCAGCACCTGCTTTTCGACTTTCTTAGCATCTTCATGTACTTATTGCACTGAGTGCTTAAGATCTTGCTGAACTTTACTCTGGTTAGTTATTATGGCTCAGCAAACTAGCATGTTTTATTTTATGCCCAGAAATCTGTACTTGTGCTCCGCCGTTTTAACAACTGGTTTTTACCCTACCTTGTGCCAAAATAACACACCTTGCGGAAAAGCCTCTGTTGTTTGTGAAACGATTGTATCTGATTCATCAGTAATGTGTTCTTCCATGATTCAATACATCTTTGTGATGTACTATTAATGTATATGATTCAGTGTGATGCTGCACACCTCTTTGTGATTCATTGTGCTACACAGCTGATTTTTATATGGCAGACGTACACATACACATAACAATAGCTAAATATGAGAGATAACGAGGAGTCGAGATTCTCCAGTGAATGCAAAACCCCAGCATGCAGACACTGGTAGATGAGCTGGGGAGCATGGTGTAAAGTGGTGATGGGCATTGAATCTTCCACGATACTGATACAAAAAATGCACTGTCACAGCAGCCATGCGATGTGTTTGCCTCAGTAGAAAAATTGTTTGCCCTCCAGTCTTCTGAGTCACTTCCTTTAAGCATGACAGCTTATTTTCAATTTGCAAAAAGTATTCTGCAACAGCAGAGTACCTCAACACTATTAAAACGTTTGGATAAGAAAGGGTCCGTGTGGCTTCAGAGGGTGGAGGTGGGTTGTCTCTCCCTTTTCTTCCTGACCTGGGGGGACCATCCTGAGGGCAGCCAGGGTATACGGACAGGGGATGAGGGCGTTGCACTTGCCAGTCAAGTGCTCTTCTTCTTCCACGTTCCTAAAAGGAGGACTGGCTATAGCAGCGCAACCTGCGCCCTTCCTGCTCCTAGGGACCTCCAGACCCTCTCACCAACCCACAGCCACAGCAGCTTGGCAACCCCAGGCGATACCCAGCGCTCAAAAGATGCTGCTGCTTGTGGTAACACCATCCCAGCTCTGGTGGCACAAGAACGTCGAAGCAGTTTTCAAAAATTACGGTCACCTGGTCATTTTGGTAATAATTTTAGATAAATTTAGCTATATTGCCTGTCACTGAAGCAGCAACCCTGGAACGAAGGAACTCGTGCTTCCAAAGCTGCGGCCATGGCAGCGCAGCCCGGTGCCAGGACTCCCTCCACCTGCAACCGCAGGGCCGCGCTTGTGAACCGCAAACACCTGGGCTGACAGGCCCCGCTCGGTCCAGAAGGCTCTTCCTAGATGTGGCACGGCTAACCGACAAGCAGCCGCCCTCCCTCCGTCGAAGGCCATCCTCTCCGGTCAGCCCAAGCCGCCCACGGAGCCAACGCTCCATTCCAGCTCGCCTCACACCAGCCCCACCGCGCCGGCCGACGCTGGGGCCGAGGGGTGCGCAGGCGGTGCGGGGCCGGGCGCCCCGTTACCCATCAGGGCGTCGGGGACGAGGCCTGTGGGCACGTGGCCTTCCTCGCCCGCCGCCCCACGCACCCTCGGCCGGGCCGGAGGCGCTGCCGTGGGGCCGCGGCCGCGCCGGTACCGGCGGCCGGCAGACCCGGCGGCCGGCAGACCTGGCGCCTCGCCGCCCCACGCGCCGCCCGCCCGGCCCCGGTCACCGCGCCCCCTATAGGCGGGGCGGCCGCGCTGCCCGCTCCCCTGAGGCGGCGGCGGCGGCGGCGGCTGCGGCCTCGCCTCCCCCGGCGGGCTCGGCGCAGAGCGCGGGGTGGCGCCGCTGCGAGGCGGCGCGGGGGCGGCGGCGGCGGCTCCGGCTCCCCGGCACCAACCGGAAGCGCGGGGGACGGAGCGGGAGACGCGGTCGCGCCGGTTCCAGCCTCCCTCGGCGGTTCCGGGGATCGGCGCCGCTCCGGTCCCGCCATCCCGGAGTCCCTCGGGGAAGGTGAGGAGGGCGAGGCGACCCCGCCACGGCCGGGCGCGGGGGGGGGGGGGGGGGTGGTGGTGGTGTGCGTGCAGCGCTGGGGTCGGCGGAGCGGTCGGCGCGTGTTTCGCTGGGCGGAGGGCGGGCGGCCGGCGGGGCGCAGCGCGACGCGGCCGGAGAGCGGGGCCGGGCCGGGCCGCGGGTGTCCCCGCCGGCTTTGATGTTTCCCACCCGCTGAAGGAACTTTGAAAGTCCTCGGGGGGGAGGCGCCGGGCCGTCCCGGCGCACGGCTTGACCTTGCGTCGCCCCGGGGCAGCAGCCGCCGGCCGGTCCCGCGGCGCCGGCCAACTTCCCCGGGAGGCAGCGGCGCCCACGCGCGGCCGCGGCGTGGGGCGGGGGGTCCCGCGGAGGCCGCTGGGGGCCGGGAGAGGGGCCGTGCCTCGCCGGGCAGGGCGCGGTGGTGTCCGCCGAGGGGCACCCGGGGGCGCGGGGGGCGGCGGCCGCGCGGGGTGGGCCCACGCGGGAAGGGGGCTGCCAGCTGTTGTCTTCCGGGGGGGGGGTTGGCCGCGGGACGTGGACAGCCGGCGCCTGGCCCGGGGCTGCTACCGCCGCCCGCCCCTGCACTCTTCAGAGGGTGTTTCGAACACGTTCACTTTGGGTGCACCTGCTGCGTTTTTCTCTTGTTTTGGGCATAAAATCCCTCAGGTTGGGCTTTGAGGTGTGACTTTCCTTCCCCTCTGTCTTTGTCCTTTCCCCGCCTCATTTTTAAAGTAAACTGGCATTCTTTTTTTTTTTTTTTTTTGCTATGTTTGCTCAAGTTAGTTCCTTTCTACTGGTATGCCTTTTTTTTTTTTTTTTTTTTAGCACGTGTGTGTGTGAGCCATCCATTACCCCTCTATCCCGCGTGCTTTGCTGTGAGTTTTAGCGACAGAGCCATCGGGAAAGCCATGGATCATTGCTTTTTCTAAACTCCAGAAGCAGAAATAATTTGAAAGCAATGGATTAACTGGGTCACTGCCTGAAAACATCGTAGCTTTCTGCTGGAGGCACGCAGTTAGATGTTTTCAGGACTTTGCCCTGAAATTGTAAGTCCTCAGAAGCCTGCTTGTTTTCTCTATCAATAATGTGCTTTGCATACCGGTGGCATTGTGTGAATAATGGTAACCCTGAGGAGAAGGCAGAAACCCTGACAAAACCACGGCCCGGATCCTGCAGTCGTGCCTGTGCAAGGACCGAGTGACTACCTGGGCCAGGGTGCAGGTTTAGCTGCCTTGTCGTTCTTGTGTGTTGCTGTCGCCTGTGTAGTCCTGGCAGACATCACTGACGAGGTATAATGTAAGCGAAGTGAGCAGTTTAGGGTTTCTCTGAGATAAAATGTTTTCTATTTAAAGTGAAGGCTTTAAACCCGTCAGTCTCTGCCATTGACACAGCTCGGGTGGAAAATAGTTCTTTTCCTGAAGTACTCAAATTAGGCCAAGTTGAGCTCTTTTGCCGTAGCACTGATGGTTGTATAAATTCAAATAAAATTGGAAATGTTATTAATGGAAGTTATGCAGAATTCTTGGGTTCTGACAAAGAACAGGCTCAAATGTTGTTGCTTCAGTAACTAAGGTAGGCAGAGCCATGCCTCAGGTCTCACCATCTGCAGGGCTGCTGCTCAGTCTGATTAAGAAAGTTTAGGAATTGTAGGGGTTGTTGACTTTATTTTAACTTATTGGGAGATTAGAAGATTAGGGTATATTTAATTTGGAGTTGTGCTTGGAGTTTGTTTGCATCTTATCCATCAGAAGTTCATGATACGATTAAAGGATCTTTTACTTATAAAAACTTCTTTCTGCTGTATCTCTTGTAGCTCGATATCACTGTAACTCCTTTTCTGTTTAGACAAGGCAGTGGTTAACCATGTTTTGGTGTTTGAGGTTTTTTTTGTTGGGCCTTTTTTTTTTTTTTTTTAGGCTAAATAAATATTCTGCTGCAAAACCCCAGGTTGATATGCTCAGGGACTGTAGGCCATGTTAGATACAAAGGATGATTTGGGTCTAAAAATGGATGGTCAAAGATCCTGAAAGCAAATGGGCTGTTTTGCCAAATAAGGAAACTTGGCACATTCTGCTGTGTATTTTAAGATAGCACAAGTGTAGTGTGCTACTACTTTATTGGCAATATGTTGGCAGCATGCCTTCCTGAAAGAAGCACTGAATCCTGCTTCGTGGAACCACACAGTGAAGTGAGGGCAGCGAGTTGTGTGGTTGTTCCCTTTAATAAATTACAAAGTGTTTTCCTGGAGTAATTGAATATTTAAGCAGCGTCAGGTGCACGTGCAAGATGAGGGATGCAATTTTCAGCTCTGCAGCCACGCACTAAGCAAAATATGAGTTGCAGTTACTGTGCAATTTGTGCTAAATTCTTTCCTGCCTCCTGTCTCAGAGTTCTAAGTCCCTCAGTAGAAGCTCTCTATACTCCGGGAGCAGTAGCCGAATGACAAATAGTAGGGTCTTCTGACTTGTACATGGAATAAAGCAGAGAGTTGGGCATGGCAGCACTTCCCCTACGGCACAGGCTGGTTTTGGGAAGCTGGTAGGTACAAGTGAATGTGTCGGGTTCTTCCAGTGTTGCTGTGCTAGGATGCAGGGCAGGGCACCCTGCAGCGGGGTTGGTTTGCAACCCATCTGCCTGGGTGCGTGGGGGTTCCCTCACCTTGGGGGGGGTCTGGGGGAGCAGCAAGTGTGGGACCTCAGCAGGGTCCTGGGAAGGGACCACCACACAGGTTACTCCCTAAAGTGCTGTAATCGCAACAAGCCAGTGATAGCGGATGGTTTCCTACACCATGCACTTACTACTGTACCAAACTGAGCTTGTTGTGGCTTAATAACTTGCTATAAAGTGACTCTGTGTAACGGAGTCCTGACGTGTTAAATACTGACATGTTAAATACTGCCAAACACAGCTCAGAACTGTTTCTTTTTGGTGTGAAATGAACAGCTTCTAACAGCATGCTTGAATAAGTTACAATGAGGAAAAATAGGACACGGAAGATAGAGATGATGTTGCAAGATTACAAGCTCATGTTAACCATTATAAATAAAACAGAAAAATGAGAAGGTTCTTTTTTCCCCCCAAAAGATCCCATAGGAATAATTGAAATAACCAGCAATTGAATTACTTCTTGAAATACCTGTCATTTGCTGTTTCTGAACTGTTATGTTTTCATTCCATCAACAGCCAGCAACAAAGTGAGGCGATGTAGTGTTCCCCACTGCTACACAACAGTAGTGGTTAAACGCTTGAAAGTGTGTTAGTGGGGAAGGGCGATGCTGATGCCAAACCTTAGTTATGCTGTGTGCAGGCATGCAGGGGAATGGCTGTAATGTCCCCGGCCCCAAGCCTGGAGACCCTGTTGCAGGGGACTGCTCTCCTGACTGTGGAAGTGTAAGGTGTGAGGAAGCGCTGTTGTTGGAATGATGCACTCGTGTCAGATGCAAGTGTAAGACTATGGAGTGGAATGAAATACCTGATTTTTTTTTTTTTTTCTTAACCAATGGTATAAACTGAGATTGTTAAGTATCTTTTAAAACAGGATGACAAGTTAATAACTGTGTGTGGATTTGTCACATGCAGTTACTCTAAACAGTTGTTTTCTCAAACATAACAAAGAGATTGATCTGTTTAATTGAGGATTAACTACCATGCATCCGAAAACATGGAGTAATATTTAAACAGGTCTGTTCTTTCATCTAGAAGGAGAAAACTGTATACCTAACTTAGGATGTCATTAATTACAGATCTCTAAATAAAGAGCATCCCATGTAAATCTCATCTACTTTCTCTGGAAAAAAGCATCCGGAAGAGCCTGATACAAACCAATGAATCATTCTTTAAATTATATTACTTTATTGTATGCTGGTACCTATAGCGTCTGCAGCTGATTGACTGCTGTAGATAAATCTGAAATTGGGAAGGTGTTGAAAGAATGAATGGTAGCTTCTGCAAATGCTTGTGTGCAGGGCACTGTGTTGCAATTGCATAAATGTTTAGGTAAACTTTTAAGCAGCAAGGAGAACTCATCAGAAAAGTACGCACTTGTATTTATCAAGTGTCTGGTGTGCATGTTGTACCATCCTGAGGTCTGTTTTCTGTGAGATCTTGGAACAAGATCTTGTTCTATGTCAGAGTAACTTTCAGAAGTCAAATCGTTTACTTGTTTATACGGATGATTTGGTTCTTCTGGGTGAACAATAATTTCAAATAATTTGACAGCTCTTCAGAACTATTGAATTCAGATAGTGAAGGCCAGAAATATTTGTTTCCTGTGATGTATTTTTCTTTTTGCTTGGTTTTCTATTCCTTCTGCCATCCCAAATGCAACCATCTGTTATCAGCTGTTTACACTTTCCTGTTAAATTAATGGTCCAGTCGGTGCATATGCTTTTGCCTATGAGTAACATTACTCTTCTGAATAATTCTGTTGTCAGTAAGGAGATTATTCACTGGAGCATAATTATCCACGTGCATAAACATGTGCAGGACTGTGGCCTTAAATTGTGAGGTCTCTGGGTTGGGAAGCTGACCTGTTTTATTTGTCTATAAGGTGTCACATATGCTTGAGACACCGTGTACACAGCGTTAACTTGGAGCAACTGCTGGAGTAAACGAGGCAAATGAGCTTTTGTTTCTGAAGACCTGCTAATTAAGCAGCGCTGGCAGAGAGCAAAAAGTTAAAACTGGCTTTGCTACCTTCCTGATTTGCAGGAGTGACCAATTTCCTTTCCCTTGAGCTTTCTCTAAAAAACATGTGTGAAGGTTGGTGCAAAAGATGACTCTGGGATGACAGGAAATCTAACGACAACAGCAACAAGTATAAAACGAGAACAAAAGGTCAGCAGAAGAGTTCAGGCACTTGTATCAGGGAAGGAGCTGGCAGGGTAATGGAAGAATGGACTTTATTTCACGTCCCATGGGTAACCCCTGCTCTGACTCTGGGGAGGGAGCATTCGCGTTCCTCACCGAGAGCTTTGCAGGTTGGCTGTCAGCGAAAGGTGTGCTTGAAGCCTGCTCCCTCCTAAACGTGATGCCTTCTAGTAAAGTTGTCATGGTCTGGTCAGCGCTTGCCTTTACCCTTATGGGTGGTGAAGAGACGTAAAACAAAGCAGGCAGTTTCAGAAAAGGGTCTATGTTATCTTATGCAGTATGTAGAAAAGCATTGCTGTCTTCCTCTCTCATTTGCAGAACAGCTGCAACCAAATAGTGCCAGAAATTTCTGGTCAAATGATATCTCAAAATTTTAATCAGTTTAGCTGCACAATCAGGAGAGCCGAAGGGGGTGGAAATTCTGTCTTTGTGTTTGTTATGGAAGGGACTGGGATGAAGAGGTTTTGGCAGTTGGCAGTGCTAGGTGTGTTACAGGTGCATTTCCCGGCCCCAGACAACACATAATGTGTGGATTCCATCTCAAAAAGCCCTATGGATTGCAGACTCTCAGAAGATACAGTATGTTTTGGTACTATAGTTAGACTAGTATAATTGGAGGTGTAATTTTCACCCGTAACCCAAAGTCTCTGTGTCTTTTTTTGGCTTGTTTTATTCAAACCCATCTCTTTCATTTTCTGCTGATAACTTTACTTTCATTAATTGGAAGTATAGTAACTTTTGGTGGTAATTAAAACTACTTTGTCTAAACTGGTGCATCTGAAATGATCCCGCAGCAGGCTTGCGCATGGTTCTGGAGGATGCCGTGTCCTGCAGTCCCACTAAGGACCTGAGACTTCTTGATCTTACAGCATTAAAAAAAGAAACCTAAAATTAGTCATTGTTCAATCGTTTAGGTGATAACATTTCTTGAAATTCGCTACGGGCATAAGCTTTATCGCTGTGAAATCTCCGAGAAGGACGTTCCGTTCCTCTGGCAGCAGACATGGGATCATCTCACGAAACTGCCGACACCGGCCTTGGCACAGGCTGCAGAATTTCACGTATTGTAACCCAGATGAATTACCGCGTAGTTGCGCTTTGTTATAACACGCGAACAGAACTGAGTCACTTGGGAAGAGACGTTTGCTGTGGCCAGGTTTTTCCACGTCCTTGCGCAAAGCACCCCTACCTTGCCCCGAGTGCCGGCAGCACATGTGGTGCGTGCCAAGGTGCCGCTGCCTGCCCTGCCTGCCGGCAGGCTGCCGGCCCAGCTGGGGTGGCGCGCGCGGCCGTCGCGGCGGGAGAGCCGGCGTGCCTGGCGTGCCTGAGCTCCTAGGCAAGCTCGGAGCGGAGAGCGCGCTTCCCGTCCGTTGGCACGCTTCGGTTGCGTTGGGGTAGACGGCGACATGCCTGCCTTTCACGGAGCCACTTCCATGGTGTTTGGGAAACGTCAGTATCGCTCTGAGGAACGTTTTTGGTCATTTCTGTCTCCCAGCTGCTCATAATAGCTCGTGCAAATTATGCAAATATTTGCATGGCCTGTTGGAGCGTCAGTTCCCAGGCTCTTTTCCTCCTGTGCCCCGCGGATTTTACTGTAGCGTGTTTATGGCAACTGGTTCTGGTTTTGGAGTGTCTGAGCATGGGTAAGAAAGTCCATAAATCTGCAGAGCATATGTGTTAATGAAAGCTTTTCTCTTCACAGGTTTTGCTGTGGTATATTTTGTCATTATGAGATGTCGTCTACCCGTGCTTCATTTGTGCAAATTAGATTTGATGACTTGCAGTTTTTTGAGAACTGCGGTGGAGGGAGTTTCGGGAGTGTCTACCGAGCCCGATGGATTTCTCAGGACAAGGAGGTGGCTGTAAAGAAGCTGCTCAAAATAGAAAAAGAGGTAAGAGTTTACTTTTCATTCACTTCTGTCTGCTATGGAAATAAGGACAGAAACTCTTTTCTAGTGTCTTCCATCCTCTAGCTAATTGAAGCAAACTACCTTGGGCTTTTTGTTGGTTTAATTACAAAACCCTGTAACTAGATGATGCTATAATAAAGACATACCGAGGGGGCCCCAGCCAAGGGTGTCCCTGATTTAAAGCATTATTGTTTTACTGTTTACTGTCCTCCCTGACTTTTCTTGTTTAGCAGCTCCTCTCTATCCTGCCCCTGACGAGGAGGAGAGCTAGCTGCATCTGTGGACCTAGTAATTTCCCTTTGATACCGCTGGGCATGTTGCTAGATAGGAAGAGGTAGCGTTCACTGTCTTTGTCTGCTTCTGTTTTCTCCTCTACATCTGGTCTCTTAAGTGCTGTGGTTCATGTCTGTATGTTCGCTATAGGCTTAGCGTGTGTTGCTTGGCATTGTCTCTCCCCTGCCTGCTGCAGGTTTTGATGTGGGGCTCCACTAGCTCTGAGTTAGACCAAGCTGAAGTGTGGCTATGACTCATCTTGCAGCAAGGTTTAAGCCTAACCATTCTACCAGTCACCTTCCCTTGCTACGTCCTGCACACCTGGAATGGCAGACAGGTCCTTGCCAATCCTGTGGGAAAAGGCAGAATTAACTGCACCTTTACCGTTTAAGGTTGGTTTGAGATTTTTTTTTTTAAAAAAGATTTTTAGGTTTACCTAAAAATCCTCTTGACCCTCAGCTTTGTACAGTCCCAGCAGAGAAACAGTGTCTGTGGTTGTCACAGCGCTCCAGTCTGCCTGCTGGTCACTACCGCTGATGCAGCAGTCAGGACACACCAGTGTGATGGACAGCACAGTTACTGGACTGCTGTTCCAGCATGACTACATCTAACTGGTATACCATATCCTCAGAGTATTTTAGGAAGACATAAGCTGGAGAACAGCAGAGCAGCACTAGGGATAATACGCTTATTACACCAAAGTTCATCCACTGCTACAGCAACTGAGTTAGTGTGATTAAGTCATGCTTAGTGATGTGATAAGCATTTTTGATGATGATTAAGCAATTTGCTGTCTAAAATAATGTGGAACGATCTCATGACTTTTCCAGGATGGTGGGAAATGTACACCTTCTGTCGAATGTCACTTCGTACTGTTCTCTTTATTTCTACTATTTGTTAATATCAAAAGATATACAAAGGCAAGTGAAATAGGTGCTATGCAGTATCAGTAATACACTCCTTAAAAATCAACTGGCTGGCAGATCTCAGTAGTGGTCAGTGAAGTATCTTTATTGAATAGGTGTGTTTCTGGTGGGATTACACAGGAGCCTGTGCTAGACCTGTTGCTAGGTACTTCAAGCATTTTTGAAAGGAAATTTAAAAACAATGTTACGATATCTTGTGATGGCATAAACCTTAGTAGAATGGGAAATGATAGAGAAAGTAGGACAATCATATGTATTGCTTGACACAGATGGACCATGCAACAAAAATATTTTTTTTAAAACAGCCAAATACAATGTTCAGCTTATAGTAACGAGGAACACAGTTTGTACACTAGGAAGAGGAAACCGTATGCTGGAAAGAATTTAGTATAATTTAAGGGTTTATTTAGGGATTAATGAAGACCTGCAACTAATTAAGAGCTCATATCGTGGTGCTGTTAGGCAAATTAGGTTAATGCCCTTGCATATCCAAATGAGGATCAAGTCATTTGTAAGAACCAGGGGTGCTTTATCTTGGTATGTGGTGCTGGGGAAATGGGTGTTAGGCAGTAGGTACAGACCTGGTTCTGTTGTGTTTAAAAGAATGTAAGCAAACTGGAGGGGCAGCCCAAGGGGCACTGCAAAACGCACTCAAAGAGTAAAAAGTAGGGAGGCTGTGGGGGCGTATGTGTCAGAAGGGGGTGATGGACATCATCCATCAGGATGAGTTGACAGAAGGGGAGTGAGTGCCTTCCAGCACAAAATTGTTTATTTTCCTTCAGACTCGTCATCATTTGCAGCTTAAACTACCATGATGTGTTATAGTTGGGGAGCAGCTTGGTGTGGCCACCTTCTCTCGAAAGTTTTCTGGGGAGGCAGCAGAGAGGCAAGTGGTGATGCCTTAAATAAGTCTAGCAAGTTTTGCCATAACTTGTCTTTCAAAAACCTTAGTGAATTAAAAAATAAGAACTTGTTTACGAAAATTGCATTTTCATGTGGAGAAAATGCTGCGCTCATTTAATCTAGTGCAGAAAGTTATTACAAGAACTAATGGTTGGGATCTGAAGCCAGACAAATTAGAATGGGAAATAAAGCACAAATTATAAGGAGTGAGGATGAGTAACACTTGGAGCAGACTACAAACGGAAGGAGTGAAGATGGAGAATCCTCTCCATCTCCTCATGTTTTCATACTGAGATGTCTTTTTGGACAGTTGTTTTTGTCGAGTTGTTGAGCTCAAGACAAGAGCAGTATAGTGGCCTGTGATGTACTGGAGACCAACCTTGGTGGCCTAAAGGTCTCTTCTTACCCTAGTGGCTGTCAGTCTGTTTACATATGTAGTATGTTTATCTGTAGTGATGACAATAATGAATGCCTGTGACTGAACTGTACTGAAAGTCATGGTGGTCAATGGCTTTTCTGATAGCAATAGAAAAACTTACCATAACTATCTGCATTTAGTAGATATTTGGATGCTTTGCATTTAGTCCAGAAAACTGATTATTACTCTTTCTGGTTTATTTTAAAGGAAGTGTCCTTTTAACTCCATGACTGATTATCTTGTATTTCTGTTAACTGCTGCCAATAATCCATAACAATTGATTAAAGGGAAAACAGAGCAGATTTGGGAAAAGCTTGTTCAGAGGAATTTTGTGCTAGCACAAGCCAAGTCAACAGAGCTGTGGTATCATTCTGCAAATATGTTATATCTGTTTCATTTTATTAAACAAGCCAATCAAAACCAGCAAAGATCTTGAAGGCTTTATATTAGCTAAGTGGCTAACAAGTTATAACATGTGAAACAAAGCAATTTTTGTTCCAGTATATAGCAGCATATCATACTAAAATATGTGCTCAGAAAAACTTACAAATACTTGGAAGGGTGTTGTTCAGACAGATTTCTTCAAAACTTTAAAATTTGAGAAATGGGAAGACCTCCGCAAGGCATTAAGTTTTTATAGACGGGCAGTAAAATGTGACTGTACAGGAAGATGTGTGTTTTTGTGAATAAAATACAGATAAATAGGTATGCTGAGAAAAATAATATGCTGCAAGGCCTTGATTAGAGTATCAGATCTGAAACTCTGGACAAGACTTCTGCTGATTAGGTAAACCATGGGAGTGTGTCTTGAGTGATTAAATAACATCAAAACCAAAATTAAATTGCCTTTTATACTACCTAGTCCAAGCACTTTAGCAGTTTTGCCTTTTAAGCAAGGAACAGGAGTTCCTTGTGTATTGTTTTATGGAAAATCAAACTATCGGTGTGATGTTTATGATGCATGTGGGGGGAGTAGAAATGCCTTCTGTGGTAGGATGTGCACTTGCTCCTTTTGCCCTAAGTGGTAATTATGTGCACTCATTGAAGAAAATCGCACACCTACTACTTGGGAAGTTATTTGATATTTTTGTGAACGATTTATATGAATTATTGGATAAGCCCATAATTTGGCTCCCACTGAAATGGATGGGAGACATTGGGCCCAAAGGCCTTATTCTGCAAATGGCTAGCAGTTCTTTTGTCTCCATTATCTTGAGCAGATAACTGCTGGAGTGAAATGTTACAAATGTTGTTTTATGCCTTGCCACCTTAGCTTTTCACTGAATAGCACTTGCCTCCAATTGTCTGTACATCTCTGAAGTTCACCTGTTATTAGTCACTGGTTTTGAAGGCTGTGCTTTTGGTGGCGGTTTTTTGGCAGCTGGCATCTGATCTGGAGTGTCATTCTTCACTGGGAGATTTATTACTACTGGAATTTTACCTGAAATCTGAATTTCATTTTAATGTCACTGCTCTTTGGAAGTACTCCATGATCCATGAACTGTCTCTGTGCTATTGATGGACAGCAGCATTGCATCTGATTTGCTTGCTTCAGCTGTTACAACCACACTACTTAGGTACAAGATTGTTTGCTTCAATGCAGTACAGCTGTTCCTGGATTCCTTCAAAATGCTGGCAGTGGTCTGTGAAAACTGCAGGAGTGGTGAAAAAAAACCCAGTAAAATGTAACTGTAATGTTACTGGGAAAAACTTCTGGTGAACTGACAGAACTAACTTGTGGATAAAAGATGTGAAATTGAGTAGGATTAACTGCATGTTTTGTTCAGTCATGTCTGTGCAGTACATTTGAGTTTTATAAGACTTGAAAATAAAAACATGTTTTTACTAGTTTTGATGCTCTATTGCTGGAATTCTGACTACTGTGGAAATTAATTTTATATTGTCAGATTTTCTTGTATGTAATACATGTGCAGTAAGCTTTAGGAGATCTTTTAGTGCTTCATAAAACTTTTCATATGGAGTATCATGCAGTTTGTTCACTTTTTTGATTTTATGGTCCACTTCTGGAAGGGACTGTCCAGAAAACATGGATTGGGCCTGTACCTTCTGAAGGGGATGAGTTAAGTATAACCACATGCATGTCACTGGACTTACCTCACTCATGTTTGTAGTCCTAAAAGAGAGCATGTGGTAATTTTAAAGTGGGTCATGAGAGTAAGGACTGGGAATTACTTTTCAAGAGCAACAAGAGAAAAACAACAGAGTAAAATAGAGCAAACCAAACCAAACCAAACTGAAATTGATACTTAGCCCTGACAGGACTAAAAATAGTAGGTGTTCTTGTTGCTTGCAGTTTACTGCTGGTATAGGTGCTTGGGTGCCAGCCTTGAATGACTCTCCACACTGGGACCTGGCTGTAATGAAGGGCAATTTTGATGCTTTTTTATTATTTTATTAGCTCTTTCTAGGAGTTCCTACTCCCTTACTCCTCTCATGTCTGAGTCAGCAAGTATTGAGAGTGATTCAAGGTAACATCTGCCAAGATATGTCTGGATTTACCTGGTTCCAACTCGGAGCGGGGGGATGACAAACCTGGTGTTTCCAACCCATGGTCCTTTGGTGCAGGTGCTATTGCTAATGAATGGTGAGAGAGGGCTTAGAGTCTGTGCTATATAAAGGTACGTAAGGTGTAGGAGTCAAATAAATGAACTTTCCAGAGACATCTGCACCTATATTGGAAAATTACAGAGTTCACAAAAAAAAAAGGTTGTATATCCCTAGAGTAAGTGATCTCATGAGAACCCTTCCACCCCCATATTCATTTAAAGAAATACTGCTGTATCTTGTTGTCCTGGTTTCAGCTGGGATAGAGTTAATTGTCTTCCTAGTAGCTGGTACAGTGCTATGTTTTGAGTTCAGTATGCGAAGAATGTTGATAACACTGATGTTTTCAGCTGTTGCTAAGTAATGTTTAGACTAAATCAAGGATTTTTCAGCTTCTCATGCCCAGCCAGCGAGAAAGCTGAAGGGGCACAAGAAGCTGGCACAGGACACAGCCAGGGCAGCTGACCCAAACTGGCCAACGGGGTATTCCATACCATGGGACGTCATGTCTAGTTTAGGAACTGGGGGGAGTCGGGCGGGGGATGGCTGCTCAGGGACTAACTGGGTGTCGATCGGTGGGTGGTGAGCAATTGCACTGTGCATTATTTGTACATTCCAATCCTTTCATTATTGCTGTTGTCATTTTATTAGTGTTACCATTATCATTATTAGTTTCTTCTGTTCTGTTAAACCGTTCTTATCTCAACCCACGAGTTTTACTTCTTTTCCCGATTTTCTCCCCCATCCCACTGGGTGGGGGGGGAGTGAGTGAGCAGCTGCGTGGTGCTTAGTTGCTGGCCGGGGTTAAACCATGACACTTGTTAACAGCTAAAAGGAAATAAAACTGTATTTATTATACCAGAGGGGTGTCTTAAAATGTCTTTGTTTCTTTTTACAGAGTGGTTATTTTGCAGGGTTTTCTATTTTGTTTTTTACGTTCTGGTACAGGAAATGGCTTAGAGCACTCCTCTTGGTGCTGACTAGGGTATTCCCAAAAGGTATCCAGAGGATACTCGTACCCTTTCTAGATGGTGGAAGTTGTCAAAATGGGTTCAGATGCCCCAGCTGTTGCATATTCTGTATCTTACAGAATAAATAATTTTGGATAGGACAGACTTCTGCAATAAATCTCTGCTTTTGAGTTTGCCTTACTCTTGGCTTTCATTCAAGGGCTATTTTCTGGAGGACTTTATTTTATAAATGAATGTCATGTTTTCAGGTGTCATAGTCTCACCGCATTAGATTTTCTTAGTGGGTGCTTTGGATAAGACTGTATCGTAAGTGTCGAGTGGCATATGTGTTGCAACCAAAATGACATCAAAACCCCACTGGTATTTGGGAGATAGCTGTATAATGAAAGATGATGTAGCATTGCCAGAATACAGTAATTCTTGGGAAGAATAGGCTTTAGTTTAATTTTGTCTATTTTAAGAAGAAACTTCATTACCCTGTGACTCTGCTCCGCAAAACAATCTCAGAAATGTAGCAGTCCAGGCACAGAAATGTATCTGTCTGTATTTTGCTACATTTTATTGTAATGGATTTTTTTACTTATGTATTTAAACATTTTTATACCAAGTTTTTCATTAGATGAGTAACGTCTTTCAGAGTTGCTTCATGTAAATAATAAGTATTTGTAGTATGAGTTGTGTGGCTTACTGAGGTTTTTTGACCAGCTTAATTTGAGATTCTTACTTACACAGGCTTGTGTATACATGTTATTTTAAATCAAGCCAATTTTGGCTTAATTTGATTTAGACATCAGCTTCAGTGGAACTGGCATGTCAGGGCCCAGACTGGCAATCTGTGTCTTCAAAAGTTATTTTGGGTCAATTGAGACATAGTGACTGTCAGTGTTGTCATCTTAGCTTGCAATAAATGAAAAGCAATTTCACAGTGCTGGGAATCTTGCTGTATCTGTATTTAAGAAGTTAACCTATCCTTTTTTTTAATCAGCTAAACCACCAGATTTTGTACTGAAATTGTAAAGGGTTAAGTACACGTGTCCTCCTATTGACTGGTCGGCAGTTTTGAACAGTTACTACATAAACAAACTTGATAAACGGGTAAATTAATAAGCTAAGATGCACCAGATTTGACTGATGCTTCCTTTCACTTGACTTTTGAATCGCCCTAAACTTTGTCAGTGTGAAGCAAAATTACCTTGCGTGTGCTGCTGGTCAAGAATACGTGTGCAGTTGCCGTAGCTTGGTTGAGACACAGGAACTTACTGTGCGCCTGATCCCTGGGTTAGGAATATCTCTGTGAGGTTGGACCCTTTTACCTCAATTATCTTTAATTTTGTTTTTTCAGAAGGTGCAACATCTGCAGGTGAACAAGTTTTTATGCCAGTTTCCTACAAATTATGAATGAATGTTGTTTCGAATAGGGAGAAAATCTGTCTGATTATTTAGAAAGCACTCTGTTATCCTTTTTGCTATCCACAATATGCAGCCTGTTAGGATATTATTAAATATTCTTTAGTTTCATAATTAGTTTAATTCTATCCTATATTGTCTTCAAAATTATTCTGTCAACCTGCTGCAAATTTTTGTTTGACAGGGGGTTGCTCAAGTTGCCAGTAGATACTTAGCTGCAATTAAGGCTATTTTTCCTAGTTTTTTGGTTTGTTTTTTTTTTCTCCTCTAGACATGTTTATCCCTTTTCTGTTTTCTTTTTGCATGGGCTCAGTTATTATTTATAATTTGGAGGAGAGGTTGTTTTGCTTATTTCTCCATGCCAGCAACCCTTGACATCAAATGGCAGCTCTTTTGTTTCCCCTCCCACGACATTCTCTGACCCCAAGCTTCTGTTGAAGTGATCAACTGCAAAATGGTATTTTTGGATGTTTAAGCTGTCCTGAAGCTTTGCTGTAGAAATCTCATGGATGCGGAAGAGATCCTTTTCTCTCAAGGTGGTGTGCTAGGCTGTTACAGGCTCAAGCAATTGAGGGTTGGTTCAAGTTAGTCTTATCTCTTCTTTTATCTAACTACACAGTTTTCTTAAAACAAGGTTACAGTACAAAATTGCATGGCAGGTGAGATCTAGCGGTAACTTTAGAGTATGGTAAGTGATTGCATGTTTGAGTCTCGAGTACTTTGAGGGACAGCTGACTATTTAAAGGTCTGTGACCTGCATTGAAATCTGTTGGTGTTGCAGTCCCTGGGGACTTTAATTAAATAAGTTACACTCACTGCAGCATACAGAATGACAAATTATTGTTTCTGGTGATACCAAAGTTGCTGTTGAGATGTGTGGAAGTATTGTTTGAATCTAATGCAGTTTCTGGCTTGTTGCATGCCCGTGTGATGGTTCAAATGAAGTCAGGGATCTGTGCTGGAGTTGATGTGATTGGAGTCTGGGACCATTGGTCTCCTGGAGGCTGTTTTTTCACAGATGTATTCAAAGCTGAGTGCAGGGGCCATGATCTTTGGTTGGGGACCCAGAACTACCCACCATGCACATGGTAGCAGTGGAATTTTGAACAACATGTTTTGTCTTCTTAAGAGGGCAGTAAAACGCTCAGTAGGACTAGACATGCTCTCCTTTACTTGCCTTGGTTTTTTGGTTTTGGGTGGTTTTTTTTTTTTTTGTCCTTAATTTTTGACTGGCTGTGTGTGAGTTGTGTAAGGGTCTGGGGCACAAGATTTCATTGAAAACAAAGTTGAAGAAAAAATATACACAAATATATATCCTAACTTTAAGGGAAGTATCAAAATAAATCTTTTTAATTGTAATGCAACTAAGATTATAAAAGTTATTTCACATTTACCTATTGCCACTTATTAAGGTGCTGCTAGAGAAAGTTTCCTTTTTAAGAGGACAATATGAACAGTCACAAGGAAGCATTCAGACCTGTTTATGTTAGCTGGAGGCTGCAGAGGAGCCCAGAGAACAGCTTCAGCCTTAACTCTTTCTCTCATACTCAATTAATTGCACTAACACACTGGGGAGATGAGGCCAATAAGGGCAAATACGGAGCTGCTCTTCTGATCCAGCTGCCTCCAAACTGCCCTGTTTTTCTTTTTAAATGTATTTCATCTGTTACAGTTCAGGTACTGGGGAAGAATCGTATTTGCAAATACATGTTCGTTTATTAGATTAATGTTTCGTGAATCTACATTATGCATAATTTCTATTTAAGAAAGCCAGCTCCACTGGGAAACTGGGCGACTCGAGTAACAGTGACCATTTCTATGCCTCCTTGGTCCCCTCTGCAGCTCAGCTGCCTGATGCCTGGAGAGTGGGGCAGCCTCCTGCACACAGGAGGGGCCCCCGTACAGCTGCACGTCCTCGGCGAAGTAGTGCCTGGCCCCTGGACATCACTGAAAAGGGACACTGCCACATGTCTTCCACTTCTCTTCTGTCTCTGGTTGCTCATTTATTTTACTCCAAAACTTCTAAATTGAGGTTCCTTATGGCTAAATGTTGTAAGCAGGGGAGAGAAAAAATCACGTCATGGTACATGATACACACCTGACCAAATAGCTGTGGGTTTTGTGTATCAGGCACATGAGTTTCCAGTAGCCGCATCAAAAATAAGCACGGTTTGTAAAACCCCTGAGCTGCTGTAGGAGAAGCAAGGAAGCTACTAGTAGACACAGGAAGACAACATGCAGTTGCTTTGTACAAAGTTTATCTTTGAAAGGTGGAAAAACCAAAAGGCAAGCATGCAGGCTGGGGGGATGTCAGCTTTTCAATGAAAGGTGAGGCTCTCTGCAAATTTTTATCTGGCAGAGGCAGAATAGGAGGGGTGAGTAGGTGGTTGTTCTGGAAACTTGTTAAAATAATCTAGTTGCTGCACCCTTGAGTGAGCGAGTGACATTTTCCAGGAAGATATCTTTTCCTCTTCCTTGGAAGAATCGCAGAGGAGATGTAGTGCATGCCTGTGTGCAGTTAGAGGGGGAAAAGCACAGAAATCACTTTTTGTCTAGTCATATAATAACCTTAATTTTTGTAATGTCATCTGCATTTGAGGCAATCCTTTCAAAGATGATCACTTGTAAGTAGTGATCGGTGGTTTTCCTTTTTGGTGAACTCTGTACTTTTAATCTCCTAAACCCAGGAAAAGGCTTTTTCCTTTGACCTCTTTGTGGTGTGTCTGTGTATGCTGAGGTGCTGCGTGTGATGTGAGCATGTAGCAACAGATGGATAAAATTTGGAGCTGTTGAATTGCTCTTCCTTTTGGATGTCGCCTTGGTAGTACCCCCTCTAAGAATTTGCGAGGGCCCTAAAAGCAAATACAAGATCCAGAACCCCACTTGTTAGGACCATGCATTTTGGAGTTCTGCTCTTAAATTTTTCTTTTTTGGTTGTTCATGTATTTGTACCAAAGTCTTTGTTGTAAAGTCATCTTTCCAAGCCAGCGTCCCATCTGTCCTGTGCAGAAGTTGGCAGTAATGTGGTTTCTGGCACTGTGTCCCAAGTGGTTTTGTCTGTTCCCATTGCAAACCGCTTCCCTGTTAACACTACAATTCTGGAAGGAGTCCTGGGACTTTTCACTGACTGGGAATAAAGTTTGATCCTCCTGGGGTAAACAAGCATACTGTTGTTACTTAATAAATTTGAAATCTGCAGTATGAAACCTCCTACCTTTTCATTACTGTGTTTCTGTGCTATACTGTGAGAAGGGAGAGATTCCCTCCCTGTTACAGCTGTTACGGAGACAAACATGGAGTAACAGCACTAAGGGGGTGCCTGGCTCAAGAAATTCAGGGCAAGTGACACTTGAGTCTGTAATGACACTGGCATCGACTGTTAGCTCTAGTGACATGGTCGTTGCCTTGAAACTGTGACCTGTGTTCCCTTTTTGGGAAAAAAAAATAAACCCAAAACAAAACCAACCTGCAGACCCATTTCAAAGACCAGGGCAGCTGCTTTGTTTGTCTTTTAAAATCTCTATTTCTGCCTTTTTGCTTGGTCAGTGTTTAGAACCATTAAAAAAGTAAACGTGACATGGGGACTGAAATCCTGCAGCTAGAGCTCCTTTATAATTACATATTCAGCCACAACCGTACAAAGGAAAATGAGAGTCGCTTTTCCTTCATGTACTGTATTTCAGTTTTCCCTTAGGTTTAAATTGGCATTTTGGACTACGTTCACTGGAGCCACTGAAGAGCTTATCAGAAAAGGAAGGAAACAGAGGGAGGGAAAGAAAGATAGATTTCCAAATGACAACCTTTTGAATAGTCCAAGTTCAATCCCTAAAACAAAAAGTGGAATCTTTTTTTTTTCTAAATAATGTGCTCTACAGTCTCACCTCTCATCTTGAGAAACATGAAAGAGCAAGTAAAAGAGATGACCCAAATCACAGAGTTCCTTTGAAAGAAGAAATTCAGCTGTTTTGAACACTTACAATCAAAGGAAGTGGTTTCCCTAATTACATGAACTATGTGAAAGCTCTCAGAATAGCTCTTCCACCCCAGGATTCCTTGCACTTTAGAAGTTTGCATAAAAGCTCACATGGAGAATCAGATGCAAAGTGTTTGATTCAAATTTTATTAGGCAGAAGTGAGCATACATTCGTATCTCTGGGTTTGACAGCTGGTTGGGTTTGGACCGCAATCCTGGGTTTGATGGATTTCAGTCCTATACTTTAAAATCTTTCACTCTTCCGGTTCTCCGGTGAGACACTCCTTTCAAGAGAAAAGTGGAAATGAAAAAATGGAGAACGGATAGAGGGGTCCCTTTGTGAGCTTTCAGTTGAGGATTCTTCACCCCGATTAGGCTGTTCATTGTTGTGAAAATCCATCCCTGTACACAGCTTTTAAAAGAATGAGGAGTTTTACTTCCTCTCATTTTAAAGAAGCTGTATATCTTAAAATATCTATTTGGAAGAATTGGGATCTGACTTCTACAACTTCAGTAGTATTCTAGCACCACCATTTACTTCAACCCATCAAAATTCTGAATTCAGCTGAGACTTTTAACAAAAAAGCAGTATTTTCAGAAGACTATTACACCTTGTGCTTTCTTTTTGTTCATACACAATAATAAAGGTATGTTAGTCTAAATTACACAGTGAGTATGTATGAAAAGATGCAGGACACTTCTAAAGGCTTAAGATCTCTGTTCCTCAAGATTTCTTTTTCAAAAAAAGAGTTTTGCTTTTTTGGTGGTTTGGGAGTAATGGGAGCAAGCAATGGAGACCTTGAAGCAGTATCAAAATAATTTTTGAATGCAGGCACCTAAAGTTAGATGCATCATTGACCCAATTGAAATGCTCTGTAGGAAATGTCTTTATTTCTCAAACAGTTTACTAGCTGAAAATGTAGTTAGATTTTTAGCAAGAGTTATGAGCATTCATCACAAAATCGTGTGTCCTGAAAGTGCTGAAGATGGGTATCTAATCTTTACCCAGCTAAAACTAAAAATGATTCTTCCTTTCCAAACCATCTCTGAAACTAACAACAAGGTGCTGTCCCTGAGAATACAATATGGAATAATTAATGGTTGAAATGTTTATTAATATTTGCAAGGTTTGCAGTAATGTGCAAGACCATTACACTTGCTCTACACAACAGCAATCTCCAAATGGTCTTATATTCTCCACTCAGAGCCAACTATAGTAATTATATCCAGATTTTATAAAGACAGAGATAATTAATAAAATTGCCCTTGAGAAGAAATCTCAAAAGCCCTCCAAACTGCAACAATTCAAACTCAAGAAGGGAAAAAGGTGGAAGGGTTATGACTGCCTTCCAGATACATGGGATCAGCCAAACCCTCTTTAGGGTAACACTGTATACTACTAATAAGGTATCGCTAACTGTACTTAAAGAGAAGAAGAAATGTTTCTCTGGGTGCTTTTTTCCTGCCAGTACTGCATCTTTCTTGTAAGTTAGCCTTCCTAAGCTCCATTTCTTCTCTTTTTTGCCAGGCAGAAGGAAGGACTTTCCCTGGAATCAGGGAATTGTTTCCTAGAAATGAACACCCTCAGCAGGCCAGTGGTGTTGCAAGTAAAGTGCACAGCGCAATAGCAGCACACGTGGAAAGAGAGAGGAAATACCATGTAGCCATACAGCACTCTGACAGGGTGGAAAAGAGTTCTGGATGTGCCCTCTGGAGAGATGTATCTCAGGCAGCAAAGATTTGTGATCGGTATTGCTAGAGGATGATTTTGCTTGAATGAAGGAGAATGCTTAAAGTCATCCCAACCTTGCCTGACTTGAAGGTTACATAGAAAATTACATTTGCTCATGTCTGGTCCTTGATGGGAGTTCATTTCTCCCTATATGTAAATTAGAATAGTCCTCAGACGAGTTTTTGCATACCTCTGGCATTGGAAAATGGGAAGCTGTGGTATACATGATGCTGTCATTCTTCCACACCAAAGGAGATGTTGCAGGTTTGAATGTGCTCTGTGCCACTGAAACAGCATGGAGCTTCTGGGCCCTGGATCCAGCTTGTGAGCTCAGTTCATTGTCGTGAACTTTGCCAATGTAGTCCTTGTCATACTCAGAGCATAAATCAGTTAGTAATCGTGCAAGGACTCAGGCGTTGCTAGAATAGGAAGAGAAATGACAATTCTTTTTGCTGCGCTCAGATTCAGACTGGAATTGTCATTTGCTGCAGTATGTTGCCTCCTCTTTGGCTCTTCAGGTACAGCCTGTAGGAAAGAGGTTTCATTGGTACACTGCATGATGTGATCCCAGTCCTGAAGTTCCTGTGGGCTCATGTAATGCAGCGTTCCTGCTTCCTCTGTGCTGTTTCATTTATTGCAGGTCCTTGGGAAGCACAATGCAGGACGATGGAGGAAGTAGTGCAAGTCAATTGTTTTGTAATCACAAAATAAATCATCTCTATTTTCTAACTGGCCTTTTAAATGTTCTTAATCTCCCACTGGGGTATGTGTGTAGCATTCCTCATTTATTTCTGATGTGTCTGGAAGTTTTCTAATAAAATGATGAAAGGGAAGATTCGAATGAAGTCTGAAGGTGCAGATTACTGGTGTGGAAGTAGAAATTCACAAATGGGGAAATGCTAAAGCTGAATGTGGTTGCAAGATGTTCTTTCCCTTTACATGTTTACCCTAAAATGTACTGTGGTTACATTGTGGAGTATTACTGCAGTACTGTTATTTTCACATTCAACTGTCTTCTATTTACCACTTTTTCCTACATCTGTATTCTTTTAGAAATTTTGGTCTATTCATGTGTGCGAGTTAGAGTAGTTCTCAGAAACATTTTGTACGTGTTGGAGGATGAGAATTAATGGCATGCGTGATGCTGTGATTTTTTTCACATTTCCAACTCTCCTTAGAGGAAATGCTCCTGGCTTGCATGTGCTCTGTTCTACCAAACCATTGTGAAGGAGTTAGAGCAGGTCTCGGGCTTTGTGTTCTCAGTTTGGCTCATTATTCAGTTTTACTCTTTCTGGTGGGTTTGAACTGCAGAGCCAAGGTTGCGGCACAGACATGGGTAGAGGTTACGGCACCTCTGGTCATTCTGTTGTAATTTTGGGGGAGGAACTGGCTCGGGATATTGCTGTTTGGTTGGAAAAGAGCAATGAGAAAGACTTTTGGCTTAATTTGGTATCCTGTGGTGGTACAAAAACTGCTAGTTCCTGCTCCTTGTAAGTCTGCTGTTTGTGAAACTCAAAGCCACTGCCTTCACAGGATACCAGGTCACTCTGTAATTAGTCTCTATCACTATTCCAGATAGGTTCTTCTAGATTTCCACTTTCTACAGAATTCAGAGATACTGCTATTCAAGTTACTGCCTTTTTAAACAATTTATTTTGAGGCTGACAGCTTGTATTCTTAATAGATATGATGTCAACATAATTTAAAAAAAAGTTTTCTTCTCTGAAAATAAGTTTTTTCTATAACAAAGATTAGAAATGAAATAGTTGTTATTGACATATCTATGTAAGCAGATAGCTATAAAGAAGTCTAGGTAAGATAAGGAGTTATGTGTACAAGAAATTAATCAAAGAGAAGTCAGGGAAAAGCTGAAGTTACGTGTCAGAAATACATAGTACAGTAATACTAATAAATGTGTTTTTATGACACTAAAACCAATTTTAAAATATTGCTAGTTTTCCTCTAAATTTTTTGCCTTGGACATTGGGGGTTTTTTTGAATTTTTTTAGTCTTAATGGAAAAAGATTGAGCTACCATGAAGGTAGCTTGAAGAATCCCGAGAAATAATAAACAGTGGATCTACTTTGCATAAAGGTAAAAACTTGAAATTTCAGAAGTTTTGTCTAGTTTCATTTTTTGACCATTGCTACCCAGTAGGGGTAGCATTTGAGCCAAGTTTCTAACTAAAATACAATTTTCAATCTTAGATAAAGAAGACTAACTTTTCTGAAAAGTGGGTAAGGAACTTATGTCCTGAAACTTTAGTTTTGTTGGGAGTGGAGACTCTGGTCTGTAGTGGTCTAGGTGGTAGTGTGGACATAGCCAGTGAGCTGCTGTGAAGTCTGTTGTTCTGGCTATTGTTTGATGGCATGGTCCTGGCTGAAGGGCAGTCATACTTAGTTGGAGAAGGTATAAGTTAGATTTTGGTGGAGTCCTGTGCTCTTGCTTATATTCTTGCCAACCTCAGCAAGGTGAAAGGAAGGTCTGGCTGTAACCAGAGAAAGGATGGTTACTGCTTAAGTCATGGTAAAGAGAAAGAAGACGTGGTAAATCACAGAGACAGCTTGCTGCTCTGGATTCAGGAAAGAAGATGATACATCACTAATACATGGTAAAACCAAAACTGCAAGCAGATTTGGACAGTTGCACATAAACCCATGATGTGTGTCATTCAGATAATGCACAGCAGTCAGAGATTCAGATTATAGTGACAGCTCATTTTCTTGAACACCAAAGATTTTGTGAGCTTGTGCTATGGCATAGGTAAATGTGACGTGAAAAATGCTTCTGATCCGTGGAGGACTCTAAGACACTTCAGCAGAAGGTGGTCTGTAGTTGGCAACTACTTTCTTTCCTTTCTTTTATGCCAGATGGTCACAGCCAGAATTTCTGTGCTGAAAGTTTTTTGTCTTTTTAAAGTAGGTGGTCTCTGAGTAGGGAGTGATTCTTTGTTTTCCTGCAGGGGCAGGTCATTTTTGAGTGATAACTGGGGAGAGCCTTCTACAGAGCTCCGACAGCCCGTGTGGAAAGCAAAACCCCATATGGTTCCCCAGCAGTTGCTGTTAATGTGTAACAGGGAGGTAACACATTTTGTGATGTGCTGTTTTCATGAGGGTGGGCTCAGCCTGTCTGCTTGAGGAACATTTTTTGGAATTATAACAATCACTGGGATTCCTAAGAGGGATCCCCATCAAGTGCTGTTCCTATCATTAGCTACAGTAGGTTGGGTTTATCTACTCTAAGGCAGGCTTAAAGTGAGTGCTCATCAAGAACATGATGATTTTTTTTCCTTGGTTAAATTGCAGTTTTCATTATCAAGTTTGAGAAAATACTTCAGTGGAAAGATCATAGCTGCTTTAGACGAGTGGATCAGGATCCATGAGTATAGCTGCTGCTGTCTCTGGAGTCTGTGCTAATTGTTCAGTAAAAGCCACTATGATTAGACTTACTCTTCTAAGTTATCTTATCCACATTCCTTACTAATACTCTGCAGACCTCGGAAAAATCATTGCTCTAGCTGGATATGTGTGAACATGGCCTTTCTCCAGATACCATTTCTTTGATATCATTTTCTCTTCTGTTGTTCCTAAGTACTGCAAGAGACTCCTTGAGAGCGGATTGGTTTTGCCCATCACTGTGGTACCAAATGTCTTTCCAACAAGGCGCTCACGAGACTTACAGTGACTTCAATCTCAGAAGTAATCTCCTTGGGTATTTTTCCATTTGTTGGGTCTGGGAAGATTCAGGTGTTGCATATTAGCCATGATACCTGCTCACCTGTGGAGTGAGCAGGGAGTCAGAAAGTTTCACATTTTGTTATTCCCTTGCATTTTAGAGATGTTGTGAGTTTTGTTGGTGTACTCTATAGTCAAAGCAGATTTGTGTTTAAAATGATTGTGAATAAATGGGAAAATTTCCCAATATTGAGAAGAGAAATGATGATTGCTGAAAATAAACTGCTCTCTGGGAGCTCAGGTATTTCAAACCTGCTCTTTAGTCCACTCATCTATTGTTTCTATTCTGTTGCTGGTATTGCTTTGCAGCTGGAGGCAGTTTCTTACTCTAAATCTGCCTGAATGAAGTATTTATAGTATTGCAAGACATTGCTCATTTCTACACTCTTACACCATTACAAATACATAGTTTATGCACGTTTTGAAGGGGTTTACTAACTGCAAATAACACTAGTGAAATCCAAACTACTCTTCTTGTTCTTGGCAGATCTCCCTTTATCAGGTACCTTAATATTAAATGCTGATACAATCTCAAGCTGTATGCTGCAAAATGTAACACTCCTGTGAGATATGTTTGGATGTTGTGGATTTCTAGTTGAAATCTGTGTGAAAATGAGTTATTTGTCCATGATCTTTGTGGTTTGTGGTTTGGGTTTTTTTGTTTTGTTTTGTTTTGCTTTTTTTTTAGTAACTGGCAGTGTGGTTGTAACTCAAAATGTCACTTTCAAGCTTATTAAACCTTCTGTAAGGATTTTGTGCAGAAAGTGCTCTTGCTTAGTTTTATCCTAAATGCTGCAGCTTCTGTTAACAGCCTCTTCTGTCACTGATAGCAAGTTTTTAACTCCCATCATGAGGAACACCAACACCATGATCCTGCAATTGCTTGGTTACTGCTTGGTGGGCTCCATGTGGTTATTGTACTGGCCTGATGTACGTCAGTGGCAGGATCAATCCAGGTAGCTTGATCTAACTGCCTCTTTCTGCGTAAGGCAGGAGGTGTGCTGCCACATCATAAGGACAGATCTCCCTGTGATTTTTGGAGAGACCAACCTGCTTTCCATGAGCTCAGCAAGACTTTGCAGTGTTTTGACAGGGATATTCTGAATTCACTAGATAGTGCTCCTAATCCCATAGCCTTCAAATTATCCTTAAAACTGGCAAGTTACGTGCAAAGGTTGCTATAAAAAGTTATAGGAGATTATAAAACTCAGTTTTCTTTTAAAAGGGCCAATATCCAATATATTTTACTACTAACAAGTCCTCTGGTGTTCCTTACCTCCAAAAATGCCCATATACATTTGCTTTTGCATGGTGCAAATGAAGTATTTTAAAGTAAATTACATAAGATGGGGTGAACCTGTAACAGCACATAATAAATTTATGTCCGTGTTCCTTCAGCGCGGTACATTATGACAGTTGTGGTATCTTGGTAATGTGCTTTTTTTTTTTCTTTCTTCAAGATTTAAATCTAAAACTCAATACAAGGTATTTAAAGTGTGTTTCTACCACAGGATTTCAAAAAATGAGAATTGTGTGGTGATACAAAACAATGGGTTTAAAATAATGATAAGATGATTATATAGCAATGGGAATTTATTAGTTTCCTTTATATTTCCACTTTTAATCGCTGGGATTTGTAACAGGGTAGGACATAATTTTGGATGCAAATTTGATGCTTTGAAACATTTGCTCAATCAAAATGCTTTTAAATACATGTTTTGTATGTCATTGTAGATGTACTTATGAGAATTTAATTCTGTTGTTTGCAGAAGTGCTGGTGGCATCAATGTGAGAATGTAATTTAACCCTTCTTCTCTGTGTGGTTTGTGAAATAGTATCCCTGAAACACTGAATGAATATATGGCTGTCTTCTAAGACATAACAAATGCTGACAGAGTTTTAACTTGTTAATGGGCTATAGAAAGTGATCCTCTAAATGAGTACTGAAAAAGAACCCCAAACTCACACAGCTTTAGTGATACGCAGCCATAGTCTTCAGAACTATGACTGCCTGTTGAAAGGGATGGTAACACATTTGTGCTGGGAGGGTGTCCACAGCACTCATCAAAGCATGTGGTAACTCTGCTTATTTGCAGTTAGAAAATCTCACTGAGGATTCTTTGACTTTGCCATGTTCATGTGGTTTTCCTCTTGCTTTGTTAATATCAAAGACAGTTTAATTGGTTTAACAAACATTGTCAGTGGATAATCACTGTGCTTTGCTTATTAATAGCTTTCTTCTTGGGGACCACAAAGCACAAAACCTTCTTTTTTTTTTTTTCTTAGAAAAATTTATGAGAACAGACAAAACACTAGGCAGAGTCATAAATTTTTATTTTGTATCTGCTTGATTTTTCTTTCTAATGTTAAAAACTGTAATAATTGCATAACATCCCTGCTGTAAAATTCTTAGTAGTTTTATATTTCTAAAATTCTTTTCGTATCCCTTTACTTGTTTCATATTGAGAGGAACATTTGTTAGCAATGATAGAGCATTAGGTTTCTGAGACTATGGCATGATAATAATCCAGAAAGAGCTAAATTACATGAACTGTTTCTATATCCTGCTTATTAAGAATTGTATTCAGTTTTAACTTTCGAAAAGACAGAAACAATGAAGTAGTAAAAACTATCTGCTGTGGGTAATTTCTGGCTTCTATCAAAACCTTAATGTGCTTTAAAAAGAATCATCATGAGGCTGTATAATATTTATGTTCAAGCATGTAAAACATAAAAATATCTTGTGAAAAATATGCAATTTTTTTGGCTTAATGATTTGTCAGCATTACATTAAAAAAATCACACACCTGTAGGATTTTAAGATACATATTTTACTAGTGTTTTGTAGCGAAACTGTAGCTTTAGATGCTCATTGTCTTAGTATTGCATCTGTAAAATGATTTGGGCTCATTTACCTAGAGAAACTAATGTATTAGAGACATCATCCCTTATTAGACATCAGTGAATTCACAGGAGATCATTCCTGAGACATGGAAATGGACACAGACTGAATGTATTTTTGAGCAGGAATCTGGAAATAAAGGTTTGGGGTTGATTTGTGTTAGCATTCTATTATTTTTTTTGTATGTGGTTGTCAGTAAATAGAACAATTTTAATAAAACGTCAGCTGGCCTCTTCCAGCTGCCCTTTTATTAGACTATAAAACCCCCTGAGAGTAGCGAAGTTGCAACTCTCCCAAGAACATGACAAAGGTCAAAGCCTTTAAAATGCTATGAGACCTAGATAAAAATATCTTTTCAAAGCTGCCTTAAGTGTGTCTAAATATCTCCTTAATAAACATGGCAAGCATTTCTTTGGAAAAGTAAATAACCAAACTGTTGCATAATGTAATAATAAATATTAGAAGGCAGTTAAGGAAGTTGTGTTAATCAAATTCCTTAAGTAGCTAACCATGTCTAACCCTGTAATTTTGCATGGAGAGAAGGTGCCTCTTGCTGTGCAATTAACTGGTTTATTAACAGGAGAGTCGGTTGGCTGCTGGCTGACCCGATGGTCTCACAAGGGGCTGCAGTTATTTCCTGTGTTAATCCTAAACCAGCGTGCTCAGACCAGTGTGGAAGGATGGCCGGCTGTACTTTGTCCGCTCTGTCCAGTGGCTCCAAAGGGACCTGGAAGAAGTGGTGATTAAGTTGCTGTGGGCCTAGTTTGCCCAGACCCAAGCAAAAAAGTCTTTTGATACTGAAAAAACTCTGTGGACAGATGTTCTTTTGCAGATCCAGCTGTGTTGCTGGAATAGGCTGCTAGCCCAAACCCTTGATCACTTCTCTTGACTACAAGTGTGAGCGTAACAACTTTCTAACGTATTTCCAAGGAGGACCAGAGTAACTAAAATATGCTGAGTTGTTTGGTCTTTGCTAACTTTAGCTGCCTTGGGATAGGGAGCTCTAACAAGAGCAGCTGCGGCTGGTATGAGTAGCTGGCAGGCAACAACACAGCTGTATGCAAAGTGCCTCCGTCCACATCCTTACTGCCGTTGCAGCTACAATTAAAGATCTGATGGTAGGGCCTGTCTGCGTTCCTGAGTAATGCCAGCTCAGCATCAGGTGGCCGTTGCCTACATCTGCAGTCAGCGCTGACCTTGAAGATCTCGTCAGGGCTACGCTGCGTTTGCTGCTCTTTTTGCGCTGGCAGCGGACAGAGCAAAAGCGAGGTAGGACTTGTGTCATCCCAGTGAGCTGAGGCTTGTGCTGCTCATAACAAGACCACGCTGTCCAGGTAGCTTGCTTCATCCCCTCGTCTGCTGCTGGCCACGCTCAGAATCTATGTCGGTGGTTTCTGTTCAGCAATTGCTGAACAGACAAGGTGTAGAGGAGGATCCTGGTTTTACCTGCTGAAAATACTGAGGATATGAGTATTCATGCATGGTTGTTTGTACTAGAAGGTTAAGAGCAGTACTAGCAGGTCTAAAGGCAGCTGTAGGGTGATGTCAGTCATAGATGATATAATTGACATTTTCACATTTGTCAATAACTAGAGATTAAACAGGCATAAAAATAAATTAGCCGTTAAGCACTGTGATGTAGACCATGGTTGATAGGACGCAATTAGTTTGTACACTGAGGGATTACCTGAGTTTGTAAGTCTTACACTGTAGTTGTCTTATGAATTGGGTTTGATTTACAGTAACGCCACAGGAGCCAGTAAGTGAGAATTAAATTAAAATGTTTTTAGTGTAATTTGCTCTGACCTTGGATTTCATGATAGTGGTTGAATTATGTAAACAGTGGATTAGGTTTGTTTAGACTTCTGAATCCCTTTGCCTTCAAGAAATGGCATCTAGTCTGTAATTCCTTTCAGCAGGACTCGAGAGAGGGACATAATTTTACCCGTACCTGTGGTGTAAGTATGGGGTGAATGGTTTTTAGCATGGTTTGATGATCAGTACCAGGTTTGACTAAGCTTATCATGGGACTAAATGTAATACTCAACTCCACTGCAGTCACCTTGTGTGTCTGATTGTGTCTCTATGTTATGTCCAAGGAGTTTGTATTTACGTGTTTGGGTTGTGCTTTTCCTTCAGCTGAGCTCCTTCTAGTTCTGCTTTGATCCAACATTTAAAAAAAAAATTAAAAAAATCTGTCTTTCATACAAAAAAGTAATACAATGAAATAACTGAAGACTTGTTACTTGTCATCACCATGGCTTTAGGAAGGAAATTGATGCTCATTTAGGTTGCGTAAGATAGATAGCAACTTTACTGACGGAAGTGAGCGTGTCATGCCCAAGCCAGTGAGGGCTGGCTTCTTCAGTGGCCTTTAGGCAGACAGATGCATGGCAGGATTTTCTTCCAAGCTTTTAGGCATTTTGGATTTAAGTATGAGTTTGATGCTTAAAGGTGATTCTAAATATTCTTGTAAGTGCCTAAGAGACCTTTGAAATACCAGTCTTTACCCACCACTTTGTAATTTGCTATCTGAAAGTCAGTCTTTCATTGAAATATGGCACCTTCTTGTCAAAAAAAGTACAAAAGCTTCAAAGATGTGGATTGACTTGCATCTGGTTCTCACTGTAAGGAATAAGTGTCTTTAAATTGGCTAATAGAGTTCACAGCTGATCTATAGCAGCTGAAAAGAGCAAAACATGAAAGGAATAGTCTAGAATCACTAGTGCTAACAACAGCAGAGTGATTAAAAGTGTTTAGAAAGGATTTTTTTTCAGAATTAATGGTCCTTAGAAAAAGTTGGTACTTCCGCCCCCCGCCCCCAGGTTCTTAATATGGGATATCTGTGGGCAATTAGTAGATGCCTTTCCTTATTCTTAGATGGAAGCTTGCTTTGGTGTTTGTTAAATCCCAGTTTAGAGTATGAACATCAATGTGAAGATGAGGGTATTAGCCATGGTTGACACAGCATTTCTTCATACTCCTGGAATGCGATCTTGATGTGTAATATACTGTAAATAAGATAATCTTAGAAAATAATTATTTTTGAATCTCCAAATAATTAAAGCACTGTGTGTCTGTATGCCCGCGGCAGCGAAGGACTCGTCTTCTTGGCCCAGTGCTCCTATCTTGCTTGTTGTCCATTTCACGGTAGCACTGGGTGATTGGTAGGCCTGGGTTTTGCTGGTGGCTGCAGTGTGGCCCTTCCTGTTGTCCAGTGGCTCTGGTGGGCTTTTATGGGATCCAGCAACATCTTGTGTGAGATGGAGGAGAGCCACTGGGTTCTGCACATTGCTGCAGTGGAATTGGGAGCTATGGCACTTGGATATGTTCATCATGGGGCATTTTTAATCATTCTTTAAAAAGATTCATCTAGTACTACTTCTGTAGCCAGGGTCTAAATACATTATGCCATGGGAAGGTTAAATGTGAGACCAGTCAATTTAATTCTAATGGCCTGTTGAGGTACATGTATTGTAAACATCAGCAGGTGGTGCGCACAGTGCTTTGAAGACATGGATTTTTAAGTACTGTACCAGAAGATAGTTTTATTCCACTCCTCTTGACCAAGGTGTTCAAGAAAAGATGGTCTAGATAGTTTTGTCTAATGTTGTTTGTGGCCTGGTATTCCTGTCTCATTTCTAACAATATTCAGGTAGGCAGTCAAGGAGTATTAGGTCTCCTGGTTATCCGGTAGTAATGCTGGTAGGAATTAGAGGACATTCCCCAATTTAATATTTCCTAAAGAAGATATAATACAGAAGTTTTTGAAGTGTAGGGGTCTTGCATTTGCTAGGCTGTGGAAGTGGAGTTTTGAATGACTAGGCTGTTACCTGCATCCTCCAGGCTACTGAAGGAGGTAGGAGGTACAGCTCATGAAACAGGCAGTGCTGCTGCTGCTGCTGCTGGAGTCCCCTGCCGTGGGAGGCTGGTGGGGCTGCAGCTGGAGGGCAGAGCTCCTTCTGCCAACAGATCCCTTGTTGATCTATGGATTCCTTCTCAGATCCCTTGACTGGCTGTAGGAGTGCTGCTGCAGGTGAGTCTTCCAACATTTGCTTAGATAGCTGCCAATTAAATTATTTTGTGGACTTGTAGGTGAGTCAGTCTGCAGTATGATTTGCTGAAAACAGCATACATTTAAAAAATTACTTTTCTGATATTGTGAAAAAAGATGACTAACTTCACGGTAACACTGTTTCCCTTGCTGAGCAGGCTAAGCAGCATGAAGAACTAGTGGAACCCAAGTTAAGTTCAAAGCTATAGTTAAAGATTTAATTGAGTATGTGTAAATGTCAGTGCATTAGCTAAAGATAAAGGTCTTAACTCAAAACTGTGTTGAAGTTACTCAGAAAAGGCTTTAAACAACAACAGCAAAAAATTGAGCCGACACCTTTGTAATGATGCAGTTACACACATGTATCATCGTACCAGCAATAAAACACAGGCCAAAAAAATGACTGTTTTGCTATGTCTACATTTATTACAGTAGCACTACCTGATGTACCATGGTTTTCTGCATCAAAGCTGCTATAGTATTGCTGTTTTCAGTGAATCTACAAGGCTACAAAATAATTTAAGTGGCAACTATCTAAGCAACTGTGGGAAGACTCACCTGCAAGTAAAGAGCAACACTCCTACAGCTAGTCAAGGGATCCAAGAAGGGATCTGTCAGATCAGATACTTTCGATAAGTTCAGAGGAATTAATTGTGATTTTGTTCTTACTAGATGCTGTTGGCTGGTTTAGAGTTAACATAATCTCAAAGTCTTCAAGTAATGCATTGCTGTACAGAAAAATACATAATAGCATATCTCTGTATTTGCATAATACATATTTTTCTGTAAAAACGTGTATAAAATCTCTTGAATATTTATTTTAATATACTACAGAGGCGAAACTGTTGAGAGACCTTGAATGAGACATCTGACCTTCTTTTCTTGCAAAAATCATAGGAACTATATGCCTTAATTTGTGTGGATACTTTCTCATTTCCGCAGTCTCTTTTAAACCTAGAAGCATTGTTCAAGTGGAATTTGAAGGTTTTGTATATTTACCCAGAGTTTCCAAACGTCTGCAGCCTGCTCTGAGGAGCAGTTTCAACTGTACTGCTGGCTATTTGGCAATCTCAAGCATACTTGCTCTGTGTATTCAATCAGACTCCACAGCGCATGCCTGGAAACTCCATGTTTCCAGTAAACATTGGATGGAGCTGTGTGTGCATGGTATGCTCTAACAGCCTAAAGTGCTGGACTCACTGAACCCATAGTACTTTGTGCATAAACACAAATTCTGGATAGGACTGCTGCAACTCTGCCAAAAATCCCAGATCTTTCTTTGAACAAAGTTTTCCAAGGCCTTCAGTTTTTCCAAAGACTTAGCTTCTACATCTGTGCCTTGGCCATGAAAGAATAGTCTGAAAAAAAATTTTTTTTTTTTTTTTTTCACCAAACATACTAAGCATTCACCTGCCAAACTCCCTCATGAGGTTTTCAAATGCCAAGCATTTGTGGACAGTCTTTCCTAGATATTTGTGTATTTATATATGTTACACATATGTGTATATCCGCTTGGGTATAAAATAAACTACTATAGCAAATGCCCCATTCCTAATTGTCTAACAGTTTTGTTTGCTTGTTTTCAACAGGCAGAAATACTCAGTGTGCTCAGTCACAAAAACATCATTCAGTTCTACGGAGCTGTCATTGAACCTCCAAATTATGGCATAGTTACAGGTAAGGATTTTTGTCTGACCTTTGTCTTGATTCTGTAAAACTCCAGTGTTACAAGGTATTAGCTTTACCCAATTTCAGTGTTTTGCTAATGGTTCTGGCCTCCTTTGAATGTTAGAGTGCTCAGCACCACCTGCCTCAATGTAAATGGGAGTGCTGGAGGTAGGAACTAGGCTGGGAGCATGGCTGGTAGCAGCACAGAGGCAGTCGGAGCCTGTGATGTTCTTGGTGCACAAACTCAGCACTCCTTTAAATAGAAGCTTTCACTCTGTTCTGTGAATTGCTTTTCCATTTTAACTGATGTGTGACAGAAGTAGAGGTTTTCATGATACAAAGTTCTGGCAAGTTCTGTGAAAAGGGAAGGCTGAGAGTGTGCTCAGAGCAGAGCTGCACCATGAATTCTGCCTGTATTGAAAACAGGAGAATCTGCACTGGGAACTTCCCAGCCATGGAAAGAATTTGAAATAGAGTCAAGGGTTTATTAGACCCCATAAGACAACTCCATTTATTCACCTAGGTGTGAAACCTAGGTTTCATTCATTCTGGCACTCCTAGAATTATGTGGAGGTTGGGTTTTGTGATTTTGTTGGTTTGTTGGGTTTTTGTTTTGGTTTTTTTTTTTTCCTATCATCAATTTAAGCTTCCTTCCCTTATCTTGGGAGTTGGTCAAGATAAAAAATTACATTACAGGTAATGTAATTTCTCCCTTTTCTGTATGGGAGAAACTAGGTAAGATAGTAGTAGAAAATAAACCCAAAGCAAAGAAATCTCCAATCTGCTGAAACAAATGTTTGGAGAGGTAAAACCCATGAAAGTGTAGATTACGAGGCACGTTTTGGCATGTCTGTAACACTTCAAAGAGCTTGATGCGAAGAGTAGTCTTTGCATGGTGGCACGGTCTAATAGCAGTTTGAAACACTGCCCTTCAGGTTTTTATTGGTTCTCAGATGGTGGACAGAACCTGTGAAAATTCAGTTATTTCTACCTGTCTCTTAGACGTCTGATTATCACAGTAGATGGCAGTGTAATCCGGTGGGAGTGCATCTGAGATAGGGGAGCTTTGCTTACAGGAGTATCTGCCTACTGGAGGTCATGGTGGCCGTGAGTACTCCAGAGGTGCATGGGTGTTGACCAGTCTATGCCACTCAGAGGATGCCCTGGTGATAGCATATAGACAGGAACTTGAATACGTTCTTGAAGCAATGAAAATAATAGCAATTTAATAAATCCAGTAATGTAATTTTACTGTAATTTATAACATAAGTAATAAGTGTAAATCAGCAAGCTGAGTAACAAAGGATATGTGTAATCAACAACTCAGGATGATGTCTGGATCAGAAAGTCCTCAGTTTGATCTCACAAAAGGTCAGTGTTCGGAGGACATTTGACCTGCTTGCCAGTCACAGGACAGACAGCCGCTAAAGTAGTTCATTATGTCATTGGGAATGGGGACTCTAACCATCTGTGAAAAAGAGACTACACTATGTAGTCTAATCACTTTGTTACTCAGGGAGCTCTGATTCCATCCTGGCTAGAAAAAAGCTTTTTTTAACAAACTGCCTTGGTTCTCCCTGCAACTTCCAAGGAGACTGGAGTCCCATGGGTTGGAAGGGAAACAAGGCTCCATTTCCCCACACCATTTTCAAATGAGAGAATGGCTACTGAGAAATGTTAACTGTGCTTGAAATATTTTTTAGAGGAATTTTCACTCCATGATCTTCTGGATGGCCTTCAGTGTTGCAGACTTAATCCTGTGTTTAGTCAGATCCACTTCTTATAAGGGAAAATCCCAAACAAGAATAAATCCTGAGAAGCTAATGTTTCTTCAGAGTGATGGAGATGAGGGCATTCAGCCAAGCATTGGCATGTACCAAGCAGTAGCTGCACGTAACGTCTTATGTGGGATTGTCAAAGAGTTCTCTGAGAAAGGCTACATCTGCAGTCAAAGCACGTTTTCCTGCTGGGATGTATGTTAGTGTTATAACCGATCATCCCACCCAGTGAGCTGCTAACATGGATCACATCATTCTAGATATCACTGGCTGTCTCTGTCAACAGCAGTCTCAATGCCTAGCTTTCAGATCTGGTTTTTGACCACAGCTGCCTCCTCCCAAAAGGTTCTCAGAGCTTGTGCCCCGCATCCGCACAGAAACGTACGGTGTATCCCACAGCCCATCACAGACTGGGTCCAGTCAGGCATTCAGAGCTTTTCTTTCTAAAGCAAATACCTCTTTTCCATTATTGACAGAAAATTATCCTCGCGATATGATTTCCAAATCTATAAGCTTCTAGTAAAAACCTGTGGCACAATAAATGTGTAGAAGAAATACTAAAGGATCGAGCTTTGTTGATTGAAGCTTGCGTGCCTCCATTCACACAGAGTGGCAAAGGGCTCAAGGAGCTGAGTTGTCCCTGACCCTGGTGGATCAAATTATGCATTGTAAAGGCATGCAAAGCATGCAGCCAGCCTATTCCTGAAGAATCCATTTATAAGACAGATGATGACATCATGGGTAAAAAAAGCTTATGTTTTAATTGAGGAAATGTGCAGGTCAGCAGCTTACTCCTCTTTCGGTGACATCAGAAGCAACACTTGTGTCTCCTGCAGAGACTCCTTTCAGCGGGAGGTCCTGCAGTAATGACCCAAAACTAACTTGCCACTTGAGTGTTTACTTTCAAGGGACTTCCTATTTTCTCCCTCTTTCCTTTCATTTAGTGCTGGTATCTTCTCATATGGCCTACCATGTTCTAGGCTGCAGATTCAGTCTCGTCCCAGAGTTTCCTTCCCCATGCAGCAGTCTCCCAGTGGTTTTGATTTCCTTGATGAGGAGCAATGTTTATTTTTTATGCATTTAGCCTATCATGTATCATTCATTGATTAGTATTATTATTAACAACAATTCAGATATATTTGATGTAGTCTTAGAGGGAATGATCTTGTGGCTGCTTTGAAATGGCTGAAATTAAGCATTTCAATTGTATACCAGCTGCTTTGCCACTTTAGGTATGAAGATTTTGGGAGTTGTGTAAATAGGTTTTAAATTCTGCCCAAGAAGCACACGGAATAGCCTTGGGAGAGAGGGATGAAAGGCTTGAAGTTGCTTCTTGCATCCCCCTGGTCTTTGTGTTACTTGGGCTATACTGGGTGGCATGTGCCCACTCTGTCTTGGCAACCAGATAGAAGAAAATATATCGGCTGCTTCAATTCACAAACGTCCTCTTGTGTTTTCACTGAAACATGAATGAATACTAAATAAACATAAAGCTTACTTAATACATACTAAGCAGAGGAGCTACAGCCTTTAGACTGCTGAACATGACCTGCAGCACGTGGAAATCTGGCCTGCTTACCTCAGGGTTAGACCTCTAGTTTCATCCTTACATTTTTTTCATGAACAAATGATTTGATCTGCTACTCTGTTCCTCCATGGGGAAATAGGAAAAGAAAATTTTAATTTCCCTTTCTACTAACAAACCCTTTCTTCCTAACAGAACGTTATATATTTAACTTTTGCTTTTACTTAAAAAAAAAAAAAAAATTAGAAAAAATCCTTTGTTATGGGGCATTTTATATGTCATTTGTACGCAGTACTGCTTACCACTGGGGAATATCCTCTGTGTTTGGAAACAATAACTCATCCATTAACTGCTTTTCTGATCAGGAGCAGCAAATGCACTGTTTAAATATGTAAGAATTTGAAGTTATATAAAAGTGGCACTATGGACGTTTCAGTTGTCTCCAGTTTCACACCTAAATGTGTGTAGGTGTAACTAGCTTGTTATTCCAGCTCTCAGCCCCGCAAGCTCTGACAGTTGGACTGGATTCCATCTGCCACATTTGCAAACACCAACGGGCCAAAAAAGCCCTTGTTTGTACCTATATAATCCTGCTGTGGGTTCCTGTAGGTGTAGCTGAGAGAAGTTAAGAAAAAGGTCTGTTGATCCTGAACAAGGAGCATCCAGAACCTTTTACTCTGGAATTTGAACTGCTTTGCCTTAGCTTTCTTGACACCAGACCTTTCTAATGCCTTTTCATTTTAATGCCTGTTGTTATATATGATTTTACTTTTTTTTTTTTTTCTTCCCCCAGCAGTAGATTATGTCTGTGTTGGGATAATCAGAACAAACTACCACTTTTCTATTACACTACAAACAATATTAGCTGCTGGACTCAAATTCTTTGTCATTAATCCAGAGGTTGACTGCTTTCTGGAACGGGCAGTTTCCATTAGGTCTTTCAGTTTAGGTGCAATGTTTTAAAAAGTCATGTGAGTGAGTTTGTTGTTGTTTGTTAACAGAGTATGCTTCTGCTGGCTCACTGTTTGATTACATTAATAGTAACAAAAGTGAAGAGATGGATATGGATCATATCATGACCTGGGCAACTGACATAGCTAAAGGTAAGCAAGATGAGTGGTGCATTACTATCCTACACAGCCAGCAAAGTGTACAGCTGGAGATGCTTTCCTTATGAAGTCAGGAATGCCTTCCTATACTTCCCTATTCAAATTGTAAAAAAACCCCAAACAAACAAACATAAAAAAAGCAAACCCCATTCACTGTGCTTTTTAATGTGTTCCGTGGTTATTATGAATCCAAAATAATTTCTGGAGTGAAAATGGCTTCTATGAGCCAGTTTTACTTCTGGTTTGCCCCTGAGTCCCAAGAGGATAATTTTGCTGATGTAGAGTAATTATGAGGTAAAGTGCATAATTATCCTTACATTTGATTTGAATTGGGACGTTTAAGGAAGCTAAGGGCTTATTCTCAGCAAACATACTGAGATTCTTCATATAATAATGCAGAACAAGCTGTTTCATCCTTTGTGTTCTCTGTGACCAAGAATTACCGTAAACTAATGAACGAACAGTAAATTCATATCTTGGCTTCCCTGTGTAGGTACCACATTAGAGAAAATAACTAAATGTGACGTTAAAAAGCATTAACATACCCATATAGATGCTCTGAAAGATATATGAGCCTTGCTTAGTGTTTTTTACTCAAAGTAGCTTATGGGAAGCTTTGCTTCTCCTGCAGCATATGGCATACTGGTATGCCAACTCGTAATGAGTACAATTAATGGGAACCAGAAAACATGACTGCTGATAGGTGATGGCCACGTTCAGCCTGCCTAACTAGATTGTTCCCTTGTTTTGTGTAGGAATGCACTATTTACACATGGAAGCTCCCGTCAAAGTAATCCACAGGGATCTGAAGTCCAGGAATGGTAAAGTAGCAAAACACTGAAACGCTCTGCATTTACTGTTACCTGTTAATGTAGCATTTAAATCTGTACCTGAGCTTTGTGAACAAGCAGAACTAACTAATGCCTTGGCTGTCATCAAGCTGCACTTGTTGAGGCACAGAAGAGTCTGTTCATCCTCCCCATCCTGAGCCTGTCTGACCTTTGTTAACAGTCCCTGGTATCATTTAGAGCATTGTGGAGGGCTCTTTCAAGTTGTGTCTTGCTGACCATGATTGCACCCACCTTATCAGCTGTCAGACATTGTCTGGACACTCCTCACTTCCTTTTTCTATTTGCAAAGGCTGAGTACCAGGAAAGGCTGGCAGACACCAGACACGATAGACTGGATAAGTCTGTTCTTACATTTCTTATCTGAAAATCTTGTCTTTACTGTGGCCAGTTTTGAGGTTTCACAAATGTTCATGCCTTTGAGTAGTATGCACTCAGTGTGGAGCTGCACTGGTTAATCTGTACTTGGCAGCTGACAACCATTTATGAAATTTGCTGAACATTGGCTTTTAACTGAAACTTTCACTACTACTAGTGGGATAGGAGGGACACAGATTTTTATAATGCACATAGGGAGATAATAGTCAAGAAGAGTTTAGATTTCACCTCAGTTGTAAGTTTTCTCCTTTTATTAATGAATCTTTCAGCGGGCTTCTTGTTAAGCCTAACTACATTGGGGAGAATGGAGTTTATCTGTATTTTAACTATAGTTGTATTGCTATCTTTGAACTCAGTAAGGCCTGAAAGGTTTTGTGTTTGTTCAGAGGCTTGCAGGTATTCAGCAGACGTTCTCTAAAGCTTCTCAAAGAAACCAGGACAATCGTGTATGTGTGCCTGTTCAGGTGCTGGCTCACCATAGGATCATTTTTCTTGATAAAAAGCAAAGTCTTTTGCTGTGAAAATGTATTGTGTTTATTTTTAATAGCATTCTTGTAACATTGTTTTTTCATTTTTCAGTTGTTATAGCTGCTGATGGCGTGTTAAAGGTATGAACACTTTAATTACTTGTAGAGAGATGCTGCTGCTTGACTTGATGTTTTGATGCCTAATGAATGAGGTTGGTACTCTAATATCTGTTTATTTTTAATTTTTGCCAGATCTGTGATTTTGGTGCCTCAAGGTTCCACTCCCATACAACACACATGTCATTAGTGGGCACTTTTCCATGGATGGCCCCAGAAGTTATACAGAGTCTCCCGGTGTCTGAAACATGTGACACATACTCGTATGGAGTGGTGAGTGCCTCTCATTTCCTTATGTGTAGTAGCAGATCACTAGTGTGACAGAATTCATGTGATGCAAGAACAACAATTCTAAATAAGGACAACAAAAAATATCATGCTTTCTTTCAAGACTGACCCATAATTTATAATTGCATGCTTGAAAATGATAGGAAGAATGGTGTCTTGCGTGTTTAGTAAGATCCTTATCTCATTAGATTAGCAGCATGCCAGTGTGAGAGGTGCATGTTTTACCACAAGTATTCAGCATATGTCTGAAGGCTTGCAGGAGCCACTGAACAATCTGCATCATGAATCTCTGCTTGTGTTTTTTAGTGGAACAGAAGAGAAAAAAGGTTGTTGTCTTGCAATAGGTGTATAACAGGATGACATGATTAGGATTCCACGTTTCATAAAATGGAGTATCACTGATTTTATATTAAAAAGCAAGCCACTTCTCCATGCTTAATTGTTTAAAAGACCCTGCTATCATTAGCTTGAGAATAGAGACTGTACCCCTTGGGGCGGTAGAGACCCCATCTAAAAAATATAGAAAAGGCCAGCATTGCTTTGCCATTTTTCTGAAGGAGGAGCAATCAGTTATAGTTCATCAGAATGTCAGGTTTGCAGGAACAGTAATGTGAATTATTTCATTCTGTCCCCAGTTAAAGTCTAATTTGGTTTTGCTCTGCAATACAAAAATAGTCTAGAAGTAGCCCCAGTGGTCAGACCAATTGTGTGCCTAGCCCTATAGCCTTTCCCTGAGAGAGAACAATAATGAATAGTTTGGGGGAAAAAGGAAAGGAAGTGGGGTTGTAGTTTCCATGCATATCTGTGTATTAACCATTTTTGAGTTTGGATTCAACAGTGGGTGGCAGAATGAGGAATTCTTTCAGTATCTGTCAAGTATTGCCTCTTCCTCTTTGAAGGATGGGATGAGAGAGATGTGAGGGAGGCACTATGGTTTTAAGCTAGCACCTGTGGCTATACATAGCTAAGCTGATGTCCTGATGGAAGATGAGTTAAACTTTTTGCCAAACAGTTGTTCATAGTGATAAAAATATGTGAGAGATGATGTGGTGTTGCTTACAAATGAAAAGTTGAAGGTTTGCGAGGAGGGAGAAAAAGCCTATATTGGCAGATTCAAAATCCTTGCTTACTTAATTGAACTAGGTCACAAACAGTAAGAGAACATAAGCTAACAAATGTAAATGTTAATGTAAACTGTTACTGGAAGCAATCGCAAATTATCCACTGAAGGGAAGCATTCCAGTTTCAAAACAAAGCAAAAATGTTAGAGGAGAAATTCCAAACATGGTCTTATAGCTCAAACTGCTCACATAGTCATCTTGGAGTGAATTGGCTTTAAGTAACATTCAAGAAGTGGGAGAAGGTAAGAAATTGTTTAACATCTTATCATGTCCATTATTACCAGAGCCTTGGGAACAGTATGTCGCACATAGGTTATTTTTCCTTGTCCAAAAAGTAAAGCTCCTTTGACAGTTCTGTGCTTGAAGGTGAAACTCAACTACCCTCTGTATCAAAACAGTTCAGTGTTACTAGAGTATTTTAATATGGTTATGGGTGTATAGTGCTACTTTAGTATGCCTACTAATATTTGACCCACATTGTTTAATATATTGATTTTGAGCTAATGGGGTCTACTGTGGGTAGAAGCTTATGAAATTCATAAGCACTTAGGAATGAATTTGTCTTTTTATAACTCCAGTCTTGGAACACCATCGTTTTCAGAGGAGTTACAGGGATAGAAATTAAGAATGGCAGTGGCCCAAGTTCTGTGTTGATGAAATTACTGACATAATGGGGTTATACTAGCAAGAAATTGTCCGAATATAACATTGAAAGTTGGAATCTCCCTATAGTAAGTGTTAGGCTATCACAGAATTAGCAAGGAGACTGAAAACAAAAAAAATCTTAGAAAGGGTATTTTTGTCTCTTCAAATTATTATAATCTATAAAAACAAAATGCAAAGAATCCCTTTTCAAAGTGTAACACTTGCCAGCAGTTTTTGTGCTAGAGAGACAAATCTGCTTTTCTTCAGTTAAAGTCCTGTTAACAAAGAACAGAATCCTTTCAAATGTAAACTAGTAAGATGCTAGGAATAGATATTCTGTTTGCAATATTTGTTGCCTTCCCCATGGTTTTCTTTAATTTATTTTCTGCTATTTTTTTTCCTGACCGGTTTTTCTTTTTACAAACCAGTCTGTGATTTTAAACATTCTGCTTAAGGTGTGCAAGAGCTTTTTTCCATAAAGTGTCAAAGTCTTTCTGCAACCTTACAGGTCTGAGTTGCTCCTCAGCTGAAGTGAATTTTCCTCTTTGTGAACAGTTGCATACATGTTTATAGCTAACGTTCAGATTAGTCTGTCCTGGTCTTCACGGATGGTTAAACAGTTCCGTATATTCTCTTTGAGATATATAGTAAATAATTTATAATACTGCCATGAAATGCTAAAGCTAAATGTTCCAGGAGATTTACTACAACACAAAGACAGATCTTGCACTTTCCTTCAGCCATGCTGTGATTCTCTTTTCTAATCCATTTCCAAATCCATATTCTAAACAACAGATACCAAGTGTTAAAAGTGATCAACCCAGGAAATTGACTGCATGTCATTGTGTGTGTTGCTCAAAAACAATTCCTTGCATCTCTTCCAGATAGGAAAGTGTATGTGGAATGACAATGTTCACTCTAAAAGCTGTTTTGAAATCATGAAGATATATGCTTAGAATATGTTATCCTGGCAAAATTATTTGTAGTGCACTGCAGTGTGTGTTTGTGTATCCGTATAAATGTGTTTAATCATAGAAAGCTTATGCAATGTAGCTGAATTATTTTAACACTTAAAAGAACAAAAATGTAAAACCATTAATTGGCTATTGGTAGCATACAGACTGCCATTAAATGTAGCAGCTGTTACGCTGCTAGCGATAGTTCATAGATTGCTTTAGCTATGAGAACATAGGTTATTTATAGAGGGAATGTTGGCCAGCTCCAGGGGTTATCCCTTACTCTTTTTGAAAAGAATTATGAGATCTTTGACTTCCACTTGGATGAATGCAGAGAAGACTGACCTAATTTTCATGCCTAAGGGCAGTACCTCTAAGAGTACACTTTCTGCTCATGCTGTACTTCTGCTAATTGTGGCTCCTGACCCTCATCTGTGAACACTTTCCTGCCAAGAGAAAACATTTATTTTTTTCAGTGAAGATGTTCAGAGTGTTTGCTTTTTCTGAAATTACTCATTTTGGATGTTCCCTATCCTACATGGCACTTTGAATCTTTATTGTCTTTGCACTGGGGTGGGGATGTGAGGGGTTTGTTGTTTTTTTTCCTTTTGGTTGTTGCCACATAGTTGAGAGGATAAGAATTGAAATGCACAGCTGAGCTGACAGAAGTAAGTGTGTGAGCTTTTTCTGAAGACCATATAATTCTTATTCTCAGCTTCATGCATAGGATGAACAGTCATAAATTTGTCTCTCCTTTCTGTTTCTCTGTATGCAAAGAAGAGCCCAACATCTTCAGAGGTCACAGCTTACAAACCACTACATTAAATGATCTTGCTTTTGTTTTCCATCATTGTGTCTAGCTTGGCTGTTTCTCTGTAAGCACCTACTGTCCGTCATCACAGAGATGTGACGTGATCAGGAAAGCAGGTGATCCTCACCATCAGAGATGGGAGGGGAAGTGAACCATGCCAGTCTCAATTAAATTACACCAGAAATGGAAGATAGATTAATTTCCATATGAGGTGAGCTGGGGAGCCAGTTCTGAAAATGAACAGTGTATCTCGCAATAAAGAGGCCAGGGTAAGTCAGGTTGAGGTGTTTTTTCTGCTGCTGAATGACCCTGGGGACAGGAAGAGACAAATGGGAATGCAGAAGATACCCATTTGCTGCTTTTTGAAAGACTGATAATGCAGTCATTCACCTTAACTGATGATTCAGGGCAGCTAATTCATGAGATGGGGTTGAAGCTCCTATAAAACTGAAGATGGAGACATGTCACCATTGGAAGGAAAGGCTTTATCTACACTATTGGCCTGAACGTGAAATTTGCATTGTTGTTAAAACATTTTCTAAACCTGTGTAAATAAATACAAGGATTTCTGACATCCCACTCTTGTATCTTTTACTTTCTTCTACTATTAGTAAAAAATAAGACATTAAGAAAAAAATCTTCATATTGTGTCAGATTGCTGTACTTCTCTTGACCTATGCGCAGTCTTGAAGTGTTTTAAGCTAGCACTGTTGGTTTAGGAAGGCAGTGATCCATACAGGCAGTGGAAATAAACACTAAAGGTGTCATGATAAAGGAATTCAGTGCAAAATGTTCTGCACAAACTTATGTGCATGAATGAAACAGGACAACCCTAATAATTTATGGTCTTCTGAAAGAAAGGTAGCAGAGCAGTAGAGTTTTTCTGGTTAGTGCTCTTGGAGACATTTAACATGTGTTTCATTATGTTCTTTACTTGGATGATGTATGTAGATACTGCTCTATCTGATGTGCAAACTCAAGTTTCTTCTCTGTGGTTTCATGGTACAGCCGTACAGATGAGGTGGTTCTGCAAGGCTGGTCAACTGCATGTTTGATTTGGTCCAGGGGCTTTTGTTTTAAACTGGCTGTATTGTACACAGCTTTTTTGTCTGAAGTACACAGGGCTGCTAAATTATTTTCTTCTCTCACAGTTAAATTTCTTCTCTACCAGTAGAGAGGTGATAATTGGTATTACAAATTGAGGTGCCTTTTTTTTTTTTTCTTCTAAAAGGAATGAATTGAGGCAAACAGGAGAGTTGAATACCTCTGTGATAGCTTTCCCCATATATTTCTTATTCTCAGGAAGGCTGTCCTTTTACTTATTTTTCCAAGATACCCTTACCTTTACTGATCAGTCTTCTGACTCAAGCAGAATTATTCAAATAGGTCTATTGATGGAGCACCCTGTTCGCTTGATTAAAGGCCCAACTCTGCTTCAATGCATTTTTTCTGCTTGAGCAGCATCTGCCAATATTCTCGCATTTTCTTTCTAATTACCTTCATAGCTGGCCAGAATCCATTTAAAATGATGTAGCTGGAATAAGCTTGGGTACTAACCCAAATAGTGAGGATACAGAGACTCGCATAAGGATCTTAATGCGTTTGGTCAGATCCTACATAAATGATGTCTTTTTTTGTTGGTATGCTTGCTACATGAGCAGAAGAAAAAGGTTGTATGTAGATATTTGTAACAAGGTACGTATATGAAGGTTTGCATTTAAGGAATAAAAAAAAGAGACATATACAAGTGAAGGTACAAAGTGCCTGTTAATTTGGTTGAACTCCAATGGCAGAAAAGCAAGTTGGATTCACTGACTTGAAGCCTTTTTGGTGATGCCAAACTCTTTTCTACAGAGTAGCATAGATTTGCAGGTACTGTGTTACCAAAATGCTAAAAGCATGCGAAATTAGGAGATCTTTCCATATTTAAGGACAGTGCATCTATAAGATACCGACGAGAACAGAGTAATTTTTTATATGCTATATATTGTTTAGTTTAACATAGTCACATACTTGGAGATAAACAATTATAGTTTTACTTGCAAAATTATATTCAGTATTTTCATAGGCATATCATAGGAGCAAAATACCATTTGGATCATATTCTGACTCCTGAGAAGCACTAGTTGCAATCATATAGAAATATTTTTAAATGCAAAATGACTACAAAGCAAAGATGTGTCTAGTTGGGGCTGAGAAGTAGAGGAGGAGTTCATTGTCTTCCCAAGTCTCAACTGCCAAATGTGAACTTTATAGTGGTCAAAGAAAGTAAAAAGCATTTTCCATTGCTCTCACAAAATTGCAGGCATTAGACCCCACACAACCCAGTTTTTCATCTGGGCTTTTCTGTAGAGGAAAAAGCAGAAACATTCAAATTAATTTAGTGAGAGGATCTTGCACACAAACACTGGTCCAAGTTCCTGCAAATGGAAACTGGTTGCCTGATAATTGGATACAGAATAGTGCTGTATCAAGGTTTAATAATGTATTTAAAATACAAAGTACAGAAATAAAAATTCTTTTCTTTTTTTCTGTTCCAGGTTCTCTGGGAGATGCTAACAAGGGAGGTCCCCTTTAAAGGCTTGGAAGGATTACAAGTAGCTTGGCTTGTAGTGGAAAAAAACGAGGTAAGACTACGTTTCTACATTCAGGTACATAGATCAGAAAACAGTATTGGGGTTTTGCAAAAGACTTTTTCATCTTCTTCAAATTGAAAGTAAGTTCACGCGTATGGAAAGATTAGCAGTAGGAGCTAACACAAAGGGTCAAAGTGATGTTATTCCTCATGAATGGACCCTTTACATCTAATTGTTGCAGCTTCACGTCGTGATGCTGTAGATCAAAAATTGTACAAGTACTGTACTAGTTTCTCAGTCTCAATTGTAAAACCTAGGGGTTTGTTCTTAGTGATGAAAGAAGCCATTGCGTCCAAGGTAGGGGAACAGTTTAACTCCATCTCCTGCGTTTAGGACATCTTTTTACTGGCCGGGAGTTGATATATCTGTAAGAGACCTTCAGCTACTTCAACTTAACTCTCCCAGCAGGAGTCACTATAGTACAAGAAACTGCCGCTTAGATGAAAATTTCAAAAATAAAAGAAGAAAAAATAGTTTTAAAAAAAGACAGAAATTACAGTTTTGCCACCTACGTTCAACACTACATTGAAGATGAGCTCCTCACTGGTATCGGCAAGGCTGTGGCATAGCTGTAAGCCTCCTCATGCAGAGTCTTTCCATTTCAAAAGCACTTCAGTGGTGTAAACACCGTTTGTACAGTTGTCCCCAGCCTCGCTTTTCTTCTTCTCACAAATTGAGGCTTTCAGTTAGTTGGACATGTGAGCGTATATCTGAACACATAGTCCCTTGATATCAAAGACAGTAACTACATTTAAAAAACATTTAAAGTTGTGACTGTACCACACACAGACAAGCATGGAAATCCTCCACAAAGATGAAACCTCCTCTATCTAGACACAGTGGAAGCTTGGGAAACATTACAATGGCAAGGCAGTGGCTGTACAATACGGATTCCTATTATTCTACATAAACTGTTTCTCAAAATGCTTCAGAGTTAAACAGAGGAGTTAGGTTTCCTCCTCTTAGTTTAATATTTTTTGTTGGTGTTTTTTTTCCTCTCTCTGTTTTCCTTCTATTTGAGGACTGGATTAATTCTAGTGAGTGATACTGTGATATACTGATTAGTTGGAAATGCTACACTAACAATGTGAAGATTAAGACTGTAGTCTTCTACAATGTTTATCAGAGCAGGAGGCACGATGAGACTCTTTCTCCCGGTTTAGGAAAAGCCAAATACATCAGTTTGAAGGAGGAACCATAAAGCCTTCCATCAACAGTATTTCTTTCCTATGCCTACCATGTGCAGTTTTATGTAAGGGTGCAGAGTGGCATTGGGAAGATTGTAAAGAGATGTAGTCATGTGCTGAAAGATGTCAGAGGGTACGACACACATTTCTCTACAGTTTTCCAGAGCAAAGAACTGTGTAAAATACAGTATGAACAAAATGTGGACATGACGGCTATTTTACTCATGGCTGAAGAAACCTAAGGGGTGACATTTTCAGAGCCAGCTGTTTGTCTGCCAGGTACCACTAGCCTGTTGCTGCCGTCTTCTTTGGAAGGGTGCTAGGGAGCTTAGAGGGCATTAACACTTGCTTACATAGTTTTTATTTTTTCTGGCCATGACTTAGGGAACATGCCCAGCATAAACCTTGTAAAAGTCAGCTTGTGCTACTTTTCTTCATAATTTCTGTGTCCCAAAGCAAGTGTGAGGGTCAGGTTCTGCTCTCAGTTCAATCTGTTGACATCAATGGGGTTGCATGATTCCAGTTCGCAACAGAACTGAATCACTGTTGAGCCAGTCCTTCATTTTTTGCACTGCAAGTCTCTTGTTAAAATCAGTGTGGGCCTGAGGCCAAAGTGTAATTGTGTAGGGTGAAAAATCCCCCTTTGCAAAGCCTGAGCCCAACAAATGAAGTGGATTTTAATGATTCTGTATGGGTCTTTTTTGACTCTCTGCATAATTTCACAGTGTTATTTTTATTCTGGTAGAGTTTCTATATAATTATATTTTTTTTTTAAATCCAGAAAAGAAAAACATGAGAGTTCAGATTATGCTAGGTGTGATCTCGTAATAAACTGCCACAGAGAAACATCATCTTTATTATAATGACGACACTTTTGGGAACCTGCTACCTCTGTAATACATGACAGATAACATTCTGCACAAGCAAGACACATATAAATGGTGATTGCAGCTAAGTTTCCACCTCCTGGAACAGCGAGGGTTACAGACGAATACTGTAGCAAGACTAGCCAGTGTATTTTTAGGCTAATGACTCAACCAGAGATCGAGCACCAGTACAATTTGTTTATGCATTGTACAAATTTCTCTGTATTGCACAGAAAGCTTTGCACCTTAAGTTATTACATTAATTTATTAATCATACTCCTGCAGTGCCCTGGCTCTGTATCTCATGTTTCCAGTTTTCATGGTGTTCAAATGCTTGTGCAGCAGAATTTGTTAACTCTTACTTTGGCTGCTGTGACTTGCAAGGCTGTGCAGGTCACATTGCAGTAATGTAATGGTACGGTTTGACACAACTTGCTCTGCTTTGCTTCTAAACAACAGTAGGACAGATCAAAGGGTCTTCGTAGCAGGTTGGTCTGAACAGGACTGTAATACCTGGTTCTCACCTGTTACAGGACAGGGAACCCCTTTTCCAGCTTGACCCCTCTAATATTTGGACCAAGTTCCTCAGTGAGCTGAGGAACTGGTATTTTTTATCTACATATTTTTTAAATTTAGTATGAAACATCTGAAGTCAGTTAAACTGCCTTAGCGAGAGCAAAGGGATCTTCTTATATGTGTAATGTTGTTGGGATGCACGTTTAATCTCAACTGGAGAGGCTTCGATATCTGGATGTATGTATATGAGAATCGATTTGCTTTTAGGCTTTCCATTGTGGAGGCAGAGTCTTTAAACTAAAAGACCTGTAAGACTGACTGAGGGAATCTGTTAATGGTTTAAAACTCTCAGCAAAGGAAACCAAGTAAGCTTCAAACTAATTCTCTGTAGTCAGTGGTCCTGGCTATAACCAGCAACTCCTTGTCTTCAGTCATCAGGAAATATTTATATGAGTTCACTGTGCCCTGTGAGTGCTCTCTGAGATCTGCATGTCCTCATTAATCCTTCTGACCACAGGCTCATGAAATGTCTCGTGTCATGTAGAGCTTCACTTAACTCTTTTTAACTCACTTAATGTAATCTGTATTTCAGCCATTTGTTATATCAAAAGTGATTATAGTATTGTACAGCTGGATCGTCTGTGTGGGAGAAAGGAATTAAGGCAGACCGTTCGTTACACCTATCTTTACAAGCATCTTAGAATACCATGCAGTAACCTCCACAAACTATTACGTTTTGGTATTAAAAGTTATTTGCCTTGTTTTCACTTCCTTGTCTCTGAGCCTTCTTAAGCAACTCCATTTGTGCATTTGTTCCATTTCTTCTTTATAGGCCTATTAATTAATTTGTACGTCTTGCTAGTGTTAGTAATTTTGATTTTTCTTTTTAATATGTCAATCTTCAGTTTTTATATTGCGGTTAAAAGAAGAGTGTGCTTTACTTCTTTTAATTGCATTGCTTTTATAGGAAATCTATTAGTAGTAGCTTAAAGGGGAACACTTCCAATAACTGGTACATTCTCTCTCTTGTAGAGATTAACCATTCCAAGCAGTTGTCCCAGAAGTTTTGCGGAACTGATGCACCAATGTTGGGATGCTGATTCAAAGGTAATTTAATTTGTGTTTGATTTCTAAACCACCACTCCCTGCCTTGTTTTGCTAAGTGTGTTAGCGTTTCTTTGGGGGACAAGTCCCAGCTAACACCATTGCTGCATGCTAGTAGACACGTTTCTTCACAAAGATAGCTGAGGCTGACTTTTTTAATGTGTTTACATATTTATATCTAAATGTCTGTCTTTCCCTTTTAATCAAGGGTTATTATGCTACTAACTTAGCTGACTACTCAAGACAATGCCTCTAAATAGGGTGAGATGGCAAGAATGTAGCCATTTTTGAGCAAGTGAAAAATTGTTCTTTTCTATTTTCTTTCAGGAGTTAATAGTTAATTTTTCTTGGATATATGTGAGCATCACATATGAAATATCTATTTCAAGGTCCAACTTTGATGCCTTCCTTGAGTTGAAAACATGTAAAGAATAAGTTAATCCCTAAAATGTGGGTAGGAATAGCAGCAGCATTCTAAATTAATGTTAAACCTCTCCAAATCTTACCCCTTAGGACTTTGAATGATGAGCTTTATAATGATTATACTGTAATAATATAATAATAGAAGTACTGTAATATACTGTTTAACCATGAAAACAGAGTAAAAATACAAGTTAAAGAGTCAAACCATTGTCACTATTAATCTATGAGAATAAACTAAAAGGGAAATTAAAGAGAGTGTTTACTCAGCAAAAGCTTTTGTAGGTTATGGGAGTTACCTTCTTTAAATTGACTCTGCTACCACCCTGTTGTACATAAAACTGGCTGGAAAGAGCCTGTGGACATACTAGCTTTATTACCAAGTATTAGCATCCATTTCCTTTGTCTATGAAGGTATTTGAGAGAGGGAAGGATAGATAAGTAAAGGAAATTATGCTCTTTTTCTCAAGTCAAGGCACCAGCAAGAACTTTGCTCCTTAAAATCAGAAGAAAGTTAGCTAATACTTCAGAGATACTAAGATTAATCCCAAGTGAATTATAGCGCTTAGGTGCTCTAAAGCTAGAACTTTGTCACCAGAGAGTAGCCATAGAAGAGCAATATGAGAAAGGAGATTTCCCTTCTTGGTTTCTTTTTTTTTTTTTTTAAGCAAGAAGTTGCTTCCCTACAGAATGGATCTGGAAGCCTGAGATCAATCATCAGTGTGTGGTTTCCACATGAACAACCATTTAAATGCCATTCCCCTAATATCTCCCTCTTTATCCTCTCCACAGAAGGGGCAGGAGAAAAATGCTTTGAGTCTTTGAATCTACAAGTAGACTGTTTTAAGTTCTAGGTCTGTAATTACTGAAGAGCACTTTCCAGTGGTATCTACATATCTTTAATAACTATGCCCAAGCATCAGCATCGCTACCAAATGCCACAGAAGAAGAATTATTGGAGCTTCTTTTGTGTAATTGCAGGACATACTAGATAGCTCACTCTCTGGCTTGCTTTAGCCACATATATGTGTCCAGAAGGCTGTTGCTGTTTTTCAAGGAGAGGGAGGGATCTGCATGTTGTAAAAGAAGGATGCCCGACCATCACGCTGAGTTCTGTGTGCCTGAGTAATTCACCTGGGTGTGGGCTGGCTCCTGGGAGTGTTATTCCCAGAGGCGTCTCTGAAGTGTGCAGAAGAGTGAATCTCATGTTAGATGAGTTTTTCTGACACTCTGCTCTTTGCTACTTTTTTCATGCAGCTTCTCTTCTGTTAAGCAATTATAAATGCTTTGTTCACATGACTGAAATGGAGTAATCTCTGGTCACAGTTTGGGCATGTGACTGATTTATTCAGTCGTGTTGGGAAAGGATCGCTACTTAGAGCTCTCAAAATGCCTCGATAAAATGTTGTGTGGCCTGCATGAGCCAAAAGATGGAGCACACTCCTCTGAAATACTGCTCTGTGTAACATTCCCTTTTCCCCAGGATTAGCTGTAGAAAATCAGGTAGTCGATGCATGCACAAGTTACTGAAGGTCAAGTGGGGGTGAGCTTGAGGATGTCAGCTGCTCAAAAGCAATTGCTAACGTGTATACTTTTAGCCTGCAGAAAGCACAAGGTATCTTTAGGTGGCTTACGCCTGAGAAAAGAGGGGGTGGAGGCTAAGGAATACACTTGAAGAGCTGCTGCAGAGCAGCTGGAGTGTCAAACACTGCTCACACCATACCTTCCTTATGGGAATGGACAGAGTTATTAACTTTGCTTTAAAATCTTAAGAATTTCTTCATATGTGGAGAAAAATGTTCGTAGTGCATTGCTTCCACATGATATTTTAACGGTAGTCTTTATAAAGTTTAAACTGTGCTAGTTGAAACAGTCCCTAGTGGGTTCAAAGAATTTTACTGAAATGTTAATTAATAATTATTTTAAGTCGGTAATTATTAAAGGACAATCTCCGTGGTAACTAAGTATCTTAAGTAACTACTTCCACATGTTAAAATCCCTACCAAACAAGCTGCTTTTGCTTGGGTACTAGATAATTGTACAAACAAGGTTTCTCATCACTGGTGCCTTTGTTTACTGGGGATAGTTGCTTTTGAAACACAGGTGAATGGTTCTTTCTCATTTCATCTGTTCCTTCAGTTTATCCCCACTTTAACATCAAAGATGTTTATAAATTACTAAGTATTTTAATGGAAATCAGAAACCTGGGAACAGAGAAGCAGCAAGAAAGGAAAGCCATGTGGATTAAATATCCTGGTTTTATGCAGATCTATTTAGTAAGAAATACTGAGTGGAAGGAAACAGTAAAAACGTTAGCCAGAATTATTTCTAGAGGGGCATATATTTTAAAGATTTTTGTGTGAGACATCACAGATATAAAGGGAAACAATTTGCAAAGGCGACTCATGCCTTGATATTTTAAGAATCTCTTATAAGGAATGACTTGAGATGCCTGATTTTCTAGAAAGTGCTGAGCAGTCATCCACTGAAAATAAGACTTTTATTTAAAAAAAGCTTCTCAGCTTGGGCTCCCAATTTCAACAATCGCTTCTTGCCAGTTTTAGCCAAGGTATCAGCCTGCACTTAGAGTGCATTTATTAAAAATGAAATTATTCTTGCCTAGGGGAAAGAAACCAACAAAACCCACATGGCAGTTGTAGGCTTGTGTCTTCCTGTCAGCTTCGCCTCTGGGGAAAGCTGGTGCCTGTAAATCTGGCAGCTACAAAGCTGGCAGGGTAGCTGCTGGCTTTTCACAGAAATTGCACAGCCAGAGATGTACAAGCTTTGTCAGTACTGTGTGGCTGTGCATTTGTTCCAGGTCTAGTTGCGCAACTCAACAGTTCCTTGGCCTGTAGTGTGGGACCCAAAGAGTGTGTGTTGCTGCTCCTCCCCAATCAGTCGGTGCTTTCACCCACCTTTTGTAAAAGCCCTGTTCTCTGTCATTATCTGCACTTCAGTTACTCCAGGCAGACCCAACTATAGGGTTGACTGTGCTCACTTAGTGTCAGCCCTGCCCTATACTTCCCAGTATACCCCCAAGAAAGGAGCAAGTGAAACTCACGGAAGTGCTTTGTAAAGGAATCCTAAACAAGCCATAAAATATTGTAATTAATGCAGCATAGGGATGTTTGCCCTTCATCTCTTCCTGAAAATACAATTAGTTTAGTAAAGGCACATTATGCACCCCCCAGTCCTTTGGACAGTACGTAGCAGCACCACCACCCTGGTGTATTGGTGGAGACCCACAATCTCCTGTCTGGCAGTTTCCTCACCATTTGGGAGGCTCTTTAATCCCCTGAACAGTTCACACCCACTGGAGTGGTTACAAGAGATGCAGCTGTAGCAACAAGAAGGGTGTGAGGGCTGTTGGAAGGTTCTCCTGCCCCAAAACTTACCAGAGTTGTCCGTCCTGGTTGGTGCCAGGGATGAATTTTGTGCCCTGTACCCCCGGTGCGGCACACTCCCTTATCGGGGAGGTTCATGCTCTTCCAGGCCATGTTCAGAGGATCTGCTCAGCCATGGCGGGTCCAGCAGCATCATGCATGTAGGGCGGGGACTGCTGCCTCCCCCAACCCCCCCATAAATGCAGGGGGACCATGCTGGTTTCCACACTGGCACTAGATCAACAAGTGCAAGCAATGTGCTGCTGAATAGACCTGCTGCCACGCTGTTTGGCGCGCCCAGGTTGTCGCTCCATGGACGCTGGGCTGGGGGCCAAATCGCATAAGCACATGGTGGCTGGGGCAAGCGCTGTCTGTTGCAAAGAAAATCTGCATAGCTCATCCAACTGCCTGTTGCCTGAAATCATGGAGATGGACCAAAAAATGATAGACAAAGCCTCCAGTTACAGCCGAATAGTGCAGCATTACAGTATAAGAGAGCTTGTCTTTTTTTTTTGTTATGCATTTGACACTTTTTCATGCTGTTTGACATTTAAAATAAAGAAATTGTCTTTCTTTTATAATGTGGAAATCACTTGGATCTTCCTGGGAGAGACACCTCAGCATTGTTCCTAATTGTTTTTGTGCTCCCAAATTAAAATGCACGTTTTAATTGCGGCATCTGTAATTTTAGCAGAAATGGTATAATTACAGGCGCGATAGAGAGAGAATGTGCATCATCCTCTTATTATGTATCTACATTTTGTTTCAACCTTTTGTCTCAACCTTGTCTGGGGTCTGTCAAACAGACTAACAGAGTCAGCGCTCTTTCAAGAAACACATTTGACTGTGGCTTTTTTCAGTTTTCGGTTATTATCCTACTTCACAGCTTCCTTTTGGGGCAAAGGGGAGAGTAGAAAATACAGAGAAGTTTTAACTGCTCTCTGTGACTAGTGAGCACAGTGGGTGCTGGATGGAGAGCCATGGAACAGAAAGTTCAGTAAGCGAGCCCAGGACAGAAGAGCACAGACACCGCTGACATGAGCTCAGCTGCCAGGGGAGACATCCTCATCTAGCCTCAATCTTCACTTCTTCCCCAGCTGCTCCTGAGGTAGCTAAGTGAGAGGTTTTTCTGGAAAGTCTGTCCTTCTCTGCAAGAGGGGAACTGCAGCCAGCAACCCTTTTTTGATGGGCAGCTAAATAGCTTGTTCACACATTAAAGAGTTTGGGTTCCTACCTGTGAAAAGCTATCTGTCTTAATTACCAGCTGGTAATGGGTCCAGCCTTCTCTTTTTGGCAGTATTTTCCTTCTTAGCTTGAGGAAAACTTTATTCTTTAGAATTAAGGATCTTGATGGTTATTGATGCTACTAGTGTTGTTTAATGCTCTTCTTGAGTACTGAAAGGTTTTATTGGTAGATAGGGGAGACTAAGCTAAGGCTTGAGTCCTACAAGCTTACGTGACTCTTTTGAAACTGACCTTTTCTTCAATGGGACAAACAAAACAAAAACCCCATTTACAAATTTACAGTCATCTTGTAGGATGCTGTGTTCAGAAAGCAGCATCCCAATTTCTGTTGCTTGCAGTCTTTCAGTTGAAAAATTCCTGCAAATAATTTTACACAGTAGTAGTTGTATATGAATGCAAATGCTGTGTTTTGTTTTGGGCTTTTTTTTGTCTTCAGAAAAGGCCATCTTTCAAGCAGATCATTTCAATCTTGGAATCTATGTCAAATGACAGCAACCTTCCAGACCAGTGTAACTCATTCCTGCATAACAAGGCGGAGTGGAGGTAAGTTTCCTTCCTCCCAGGATGAATTGATGTGGTTTTCCTTTGAAATGGTGTGAGTCCATATTCTTTTCAGAAAGACATCAGACTTTGATGATGTATTGGTAGAAAATATCTATGCTTGAGGTATTTTCAGAACATAACTTACCTTGTTTGTGAGGAATGCCCAGAATGTTGTGAAACTTGTATTAGGAGCCACTATACTTAGCTGTACCCTATATTTATTACTACACTGGTTTAGGTGTCTTGATATTTATGGTTTCGTGATTCACTTCTTAAAACCAATTATGTGTTTTCAGTCAATATTGTGAGGGCAAAACAACTCAGGTATATGTACGTTTGATGCAATTTTCATAGAACGTGTATAGGTGTATGTTTATATTTTAAAAAAGATAAAGGGCATAAAAAAATATTCAGATCAAGCCTCCATTTGTCTTCACTTGTATGTGTTTTGCCATTTTTTGTGCATTCTCTCCTTTGTACGGACTTTGTGTCCGCGCGTTCAGCCTACGCCTAGGCCAGCCCTGTTTTGGCATAGTGCACCAGCATTGCTTAAGCATATGATTTTACCTATGGCTGATTGTAATTTTTATTCCTAAGTGATTAAAAATGGAGATGAGATTTGAGAAAATTTTATTACATGACACAGTTTTTTTACTGTAAAAGTTTCAGCCTATTTTCTATACGTGCCAAAAATTCAAAAACCTGTCCCCAAAGCTCATTTGTCAGTTGGAAAGCTTGCTGCTTCACAGTACATCCTTGTGTTTGGAAAAGAAAATTGAAAACAGATCTGCATAGGCAGAAGATTTTTACCAGATGATCGTGCCTCAGTCTATATTAAGAAGAGCTGGCCCTGCTCCAGGTAAGCTGGGAGCAGAAATACTGCAAGATTCCCTGCCTGGAGTCAGCGCAGGAATCGAAGAAACCTGGAGCAGGGCTGCGTGGAGGATGGGGAAGAGCACACGGAAAGGCGGCCTGTACCAAAACCAGCATCCCAGTTCCCTCCGCAGACCTCCAAGGAAAAGCACGACGCACAGTTTTAATCGGGCGAGTGGAAAAAGTGAGCCGGCGGTGGGACGCGTCCCCGGTCACACGGCGGGACTATAAATAGCCTGTTCCGGGGCCGGGACCGCTCCTGCCCTGACTCAGCAGCGGGCCGGCGGCAGCCCCGCGGCCTCGGCGACCGGCGGCGGCGGCGGCGCGCCACCTCCTGGCGACAGCGACGACCTGCGCCTCCCCGCCGCCGGGCCGGGGCCGGGGCCGGGGGACCGGGGGACCGGGGGACCGGGGGACCGGCCGGCCCGCGCTCCGCCCCGCCGCCTCGCTCCCCTGCGGCCGGCGCCGCGAGGTTCCCCGTCCGGAGCGGCCCGTTACGCTGGGTTCGGTGTTCCCTCTCGCCAGCACCCGGCTCTCACACGTTCGTCAACGATTTTGTCCCCGTGGCGTTGCTTTTACAATGGATCAGTACGCCCTCTCGCCCCCCAGATCCACGTTCTAAGGCTCGGGACAAATGTCGGGTACTTAAAAACGTATTTCTTGGCCACCATTACTTATGCAGACTCTGGACATCATCCTGTGGTTTTGGTAGCAGACAGAATACAAGGAGGGCTGGAAGAAAAATTTCCCCCGGGGATATACGCCCCTATATAGGAAAAATATTTATTTAAAAGATAAGCAAGTACTCAAATTCCTTTAGGAAAAACAACTACTTACTACTTGCTAACACAGCAGAATAAAAGCTGTGGTAGTTGACATATGGTAACATTAAACGTCTATTCTTTTACTAAATTGATTCATTTCTTGGAGTGTGACTCAGGTAGCCCAAGTATTTCTTGCAAATTTTATTCTGATGCACCTAAATTGCTCAGAGGAGGAGTGGCTAACAAGGTGTTAATGAAAAGCCATGGAGAAACAAAAAGTTCTTTGGCGCCTTTTTTTTTTTCTTTTGGAAAAACTTCTTGCCATGGAGACTTGTTTTAAAGGTAAAATTGGCGCTTTTTTTTTGTTTGTTTGTTAAGAATAAATATCTTGGAGACAAGGAAATACAAGAGAGAAAATACAAATTCATGATGGGGCATGATTTGCCTGAAAGCAAAGATGATTTCTGAATTAAGCCAAAATGAAAACACGAAGTGCAGAAGGAGCACAAGTCATGTGGGGACTTGCTCAGAAGCTGGGTAAGAGGGGCACTCTCTTGCCTGAATTCTGGTAAAGGCTGTCTTCCCTGATGCGAAAGCCATGTTTGTATGGAGACACTCGTGAAGGTTAAGCCAAATTAACAGAAAGTACGCAAAAAATATGCAAGTTAAAGTAGATTAAAGACTTGTATGCATAAAATGATCCTAAGGGATAAACTAACGCAGTCTAAGACCATTTCTGAGAACTGTTGCACAGAAGTTTAATGTGTTTTAACTTCTGAATTGAAAAATCTTTGCTTTTACTCATTGGTTTATTATTTTATACCATAGTGATTTGCAAAGAGATAGTTGAAGCAGCAATAGGGAAAGAATGAGATGTGTTACCAAGAAATAGGGAATTTTAATGAAGCCTGGTTATCAGAGCCCTGGAGAAGAGTGGGTTTGGGAAAAGCAAAGGTTACGCTTGTTCCTTTGAGGAACCTCCAAATTAGTAATCCAGATACTGTACTTTCACAAGGGTACTGCACTTTTCAAAGCAAATCAAAGCTCAGACAAGCTGGATTACATTTTTTCCCACTCTTAAAAAAAGGCAAGGTGAGGTTCTTTCTGTATAGGGATGTGCAAAAAATGCATCCATAACAGCGAGTAACCAGAGTCTTCAACAGCTCTGGCTGGTGTGAAAACTGAGCGTGGGCAGAGTCTATAGATGACTGACAGAGGTGATAAAATAAATGACACTTTGACCTATCTTTAATGTGGTCTTACTTGCAACATTTACTGGGCTTGATGTTTATATTAATAATATGTTTTAATCTGCCTGTTCTATCATTTCCTTAAAATAATTCAGTATCTTATTTCCTAACTGTTCTACCCTTCCTATTTTTGTTATTTAATCGAAAAGGGGCACTGTATTACGACTAAGTTGCACAGGTCTGCCTTATGTCTTAAGTTCATATTGTGTGATCTTTTTAGAGCTCTTTCTCAAGTCACTTTTATTACAGTAGGAAAAAATTGCTATTGAAGTAATGATGTTCCAATTCAGTGAGAGATCACATTTGTCTGCATTTAGTCATATATACTAACTGCATTTCTCCTTCCATCCTCTCCCCACGAGTGGCTGTTCTAATGATTAAAATAGTCTATTAGTGATACTTACATTAGTGTATCAGTAGCAATTCAAGACATACAAACAAATGCCAGTCATTGTTTTTAATCTGTGACTGTTTGTCATTATAGTTTCTAATAATACAGTATACGTTCTTCAATGTCACAGAGTGAGATTATTCTAGAAAAGCTGGTAAGCTCAGACTGCAGAACTACAGAAGCAAACAAATCCACATGCCCTACCATGTATAATGTTTCAAGCTGCTTCATTTATGAAGTAAGACTCATTAAGTGGGCAATGTACGGTAGCTTTCTCTTTAATTACACAGTTTTATTATACAGTGGAATTATTTTTCAGAATGCAACTGTTTTCACAGACTGACCTTTTATTATAAGAGAAGTTTCTATCTAATGAAGAGAGGTAATTACAGCACAAAATAGACTTTTGACATATAGAAAGCTATTGTTACCAGGACTTTACTAGTGCAGAATGTTATTTAAAAGAGAACTTAATTTACATATTTTAAAAATTATAGAGTTGTGTGTAAGTAGCAGTGATGTTGAGAGACAAACTAAGAAAAGTGGTGCTTGCAACTATCCTCAAATTGCTCTGTAGTTCTTACAGTAGATTGCATAGTATATGTTGCACCTGACAGAAAAGGTTTATGATAGGGAAATGAATGTTTGGAGAGGAGTCGCTTTCTGACCTTCTGTCCAGTGCTTTTTAGTTTTGTTCTTTTATTGTCTCCTTATTAGGGTGTGTGACACTTTCCACCCAGCACTGAGATCAGCCTTGACCTTTGCATGCCTAAATACGAGAGAATTTTGCTTGAAATCTGAAGCATAGTAATTGTGAGGGGCATTTGTTCTGACCATCACATGGAACAGCTCACTCAGCAGGATTTAAGTGTGATAAATGCCCTTGCCCCAGGTGGCTGATTTTTGCAGTAGAATTAAGCATGGTAGTTTGCAGTAGAGTTTCCTAGTTATTCCAGCTCTGAATCCTTTCACTGTACTTTTTTAGCATTACTCTCTGACAGAGATGTCTTATTAAAATAAGAAACCTATAAGATTTGGAATATTTAAATTATTTCATTTACTTAAATAGGCTATTTGGGTATGCATTTTCCCACAATGAGAGCCTGAACTCCTTTAGGTTGATACCGGAGAAGAGCTTAATCATTCCATGCTAGGACAAGAGATTTACGGGAAGAAATAACTCTCTTTTTTTCTCCCCCAACCCCCCCAATAGAAATGACAACTAACTCTTTTAGTCCTTTTTTTTTCTTTTTGAAAACGTCAGAAGGAGCAGATTTTGTTTGCAGTGTGTTTACAAAGGAAAAATTTTGTGAAAGTTTGAGCAGAAGATTTGGCATTCCAGAGTCCCAGTAGCTATCTTCAGAGCTCTCTTCAGGATTTCTGTCTCCTTAGGAGCTCGCTTTCTCTAGGAGGAAAATGAAACGCTTGTGATTGACTATTCCTACAATGTGAATAGGAAACAGTCAAAGTAATAGTCAGGACACAGGTGGCAGGCAGTGCACATTCTCCCAAACAGTCATGGAAACGGTTTGTTAAACGCAAATACAACCTCATACAAATTGGAGGTTTTTCTCTGGCTATCCCACAAGCCAAAAATGTGGCTGAATTTAGTGACAGAATTATTTTTCTGTATCTCCCAGTATACACCCATGCATTTGTAGCGCAAAACTTGTTAAACTCTTTTCCAAGAGCAGTTCAGTTCATGTGTTTAAAAGATACTGTCCATCAGAAAGCATGTCAAAGGAAACCACTTTGTTAAGAGATGAGGTACACGCAATGCAACCCAATAAAGACAGTATCTGAAGCTTCTTAGAGTACTGCCTTCACTTCCTGCCTTTCTAACTGTTCACACCTTTTCATGTATGGAGAGAAGCAGAGAAAAGTAAACCAAATCCTTTTATTAGCTGTTCCTAACTTGAGAAGCTTGTATTTGTAACCATTTGCGAGGCTGGGTCGTATCATGGTTTATATTCTTGCTCTTATATCTTCACCTAGAGAAACAGAAAGGTAAGTGGGAAAAACACCCCAGTGCTGGTTCTGTGTATTTTGAGTGTAAGTCCCAATAATACTTGTAGCCAAGCTATAAACCCACGCAAATGGGCTTCTTGAACTGCCCATATTGTGTTGCTGATGATTGTCCCGTTACCAGTTCTTAATGCACTTTCTTTATGGATAAGATCATGCTTCATGATGTTGAGGGAAAAGAAGGCATTTTAGTTCTTAAATTGTTGTTATTATATGGCATTTTTCTCTTTTAAATATTATTTTTCTTCAACTGAAGGTAATATGGTTATTCTCAAGTATAAACATTGCCGGTTTTTCTTAAAGCTCTGAAAGAGTTTGCATTTGGTAATTAAATGAACTGCTTGAGTTAGTATTGTACTTTTCAGCTTTTCACATTTAATTAACATTCAAGTGGGAATTATGAACAATTTATATCTGTCAGGAAAAGACAAGACGTAACAAATTGTCTCCGTGCAGATGTGAAATTGAGGCAACCTTAGAGAGACTAAAGAAACTGGAGCGTGATCTGAGCTTTAAAGAGCAGGAGCTAAAGGAACGGGAGCGACGTTTGAGGATGTGGGAGCAGAAGTTAACCGAACAGTCCAATACTCCTGTAAGTAGACAATAATTCAACCTTTCATCTTACTTCAGAAAGTATTTGGAGCTTTGTCTATGTAAATCTAAAGACACACCAAGGAAATAGAGCCCTTTTTCTTTAGTTGTTCCTTTGGGCCAATTAAAAACTATTTTATTACATCACTGCAAATAACTATACTTTTTTTTTTAATTTCATCTAATACATTAGATAGTTCATATTGTGCCATGGGCACTTAAGTAGTTTCCCATTGATTTAATTACAGTTCTTAGCTTTAAAAGTTGATTGCATTCAATAAATTCATTTTTCAACTAGAAAGTTATTGACTTTAATGGATGCAGGATTTGGTCTTTTATGTAAGAATCATCTGTTTCTTGCAGAAGAAGTCTTGAGAAACCTATGTAGATTTTTTTTTTTTTTAATTCTGTTGTTTTCCTTTGAGAAGCAGCAAATTTCCATTCTGTGAAAAAGGGGGTCAAAATTTGAAGGTTAATGTAGGGCTTTGTTCATAATTACAGTTAACATACTTGTACTGGCCAGTTATTAGCTGTTAGGACTGCCATATTTCTATTAATAAATTGAACAAAAAACTTTCTTGGATTATCTTGAATTTCTTAACAAAATATGATGCTCTTGACTACTGATTGGCAGAGGGAGGACCACAGGGTTAGTGCATGGCTAGACATACTACAACAGAATTGTTTTTAGGAAAAATACTGCATTACCTACTTGTTTTTAAAGCACTAGCCAAAACAAATGCCAAATTGAGATTGCAGTAGCATATGATTTTTCTTATGCACAATTTTATCCTACTTATAACCTTGATTCCAGCCAGACCCATTTATATACAACTTGTTTTTAAGGCATAGCTTATTGCTGTTGTTTGAATGAAGTTGCATTCGTGTTCCAGCTGTGAACATGCAGTAATGAAATCATGAAGAATGAATGTTTTCCTATGTGCAGATACTGTATGTTCTCACAGTAGATATCTATGCCTGCTTTAATGCTTGCAAAATTCCAGTAACTGAGCTGTGGGCCATCATCTATCCTGAGCACAGCATGAGACACAGCCTTAATGAGCAAATCTTTTCACGAGCAAGGCCCTAGGGTTTTTTATGCTGTACTTGCTTATGACTTCTACTTTTCACTTAGAGCTGGCATTGCTGAAAGAATAAAGCATTGTGCTAAGGCCTATTGTGCTAAGCATGAACTATCTTTCTGCATAACATTAACCCAACTCTCCTATTGCATTTAAATGCAATTTCTGCTAATAGAGAAATATAGGTTTGTTTTTTCTGTAGATCTTTAGTGAGCTGTTACACGGAATGGCTTTAAAAAAAGCCCTTTTGTTGGAAAAAAAAATTGACATACTGGAAAAAATTGGCTTGTTCAAGCAGGATTGGTTTTTTCATAGCAAATGAAGTTCTGCAAGGCACTGGTTACAAATACAGCTATATTTTATATTCATAACTGTAAATAATTTGCAAAATATCCCTGGGCATTCTGTTTGCAAGCTGTAATCCTTGGAGCCAAGTGTCTCCCTCCCTCTCTTGGTTCAGGGTATGTCTGCTCAGCAGTATCAAACTGGAGGATTGCAACAAGGAGGTGCACTGCTCAATTTTAAGCTACCTTGGCTGTAAAAACAATAGTAAAGATACAGCAACCAGAGCTAATAACACAGCTTAGGGTGCCCACTAGGCTTATACCTGGTTCTTAACAAACACTAGGCCTTGTTGTGTCTTAGCTGGTACTGTCATCCCTGCTTTACGCTCTGCAGTCACTTCTTTGTTTTGCTCTGCAGCAAAGACCAGAGGCCAGCAAATGCTATTGAAGTGGTGTGCAGGAGGAGAAACTCAAAGCAAGTGAGAGGAGAACAGGGAAGCTGTCTCTGCCACTTGATTCTCCAGTGTTTTAGGGTTGGTAGACACTTCATCCTGCATGGTAGGTAGCTATGAGTGGCAGGCTGTTCCTAGTCAAGAGAATAAAGTATAGCTTTATACACGTTAGCATGGGATTCCCAGGCTGCCCAGGGAAGTGGTTGAGTCACCATCCCTGCAGGTATTCAAAAAGCGAGTAGATGGGGTACTCCAGAACATGGTTTAGTGGGCGTGGATGATGGTTGGACTCGATGATCTTGAAGGTCTTTTCCAACCTAAATGATTCTATGAGAGAAGGCTGAGGCCAATCTTTTAAAAACACTTCTGTGAAAGTAGTGTTTCTCCCTGCTCTTGTTTTGACCCTGTTTCTGCTGTGTCTTATACAACAGACACCTTTGAGTCTGATCTCTGCCAATTCCCATTATGCAGATCTCCCAGAGCCTCTTGCACAAGGGAATCTGGAGCCTTTTGGAGGAGTAAAATATATCCATAGCTGTAGTCAAATGGGAGACTTCTTCTGAAAGAGAACCTGACTTTAAGAAGGGAGTGTATGTAGCTAACCTGAAGCTCATATTTAGAGAAAGACAGTGAGCAAGACGTGAAATCGAGGTATTCACCTGTGGTGCCGTGCACCTGCAGGTGGTCATTTAAGAAGAACAGTGGCTTGTACAGAGACTGGGGATCCCAGCCATCTATAAAAGTGTCTTCATGGTAGTTACCATATGCAGTGCGACACCAAAGGCAGGGCCTGTCACAAAGAGCTCCTAAGTTCCCCAGGTAACAAGATGGCAAAATATGGAGGAAGTAAGGTGATCATAACTTGCAAAATGAGCCACAGTTATGGCCCATTCGCAGCTTACCCACTGCCAGGCACTGCACAAACACTGAAACGTGTTTTAGAGGAAAGCTGTTTTGCAGCTTTGTTGATTTTATAGGGAATTCTTCCCATATGTCAGGGGATGCTTTTCCATGGATCTAAAGTGACTAAAACTCCAATAGCTCATGGAAGAACTACCTGGCACTGAATAATGTGTGCTGGGTGTCTCGTTTCTGTGGCTAGACGTTGTTTTTAAAACATTCCTTCTCTTTATCAGTGGGAGCTTTTGGTGTCCTTGATCCAAGTAGCGCTCTGTTGATGGTGTAATTGTTTTTTTCCTGTACAGCCTAGCTGCAGGTTCTTTCATCACTTAGCCATTAGACGCATGAAGAGTATTTAGGGCACCCCATCTCCCAACTTCTTAATTTTATTCTCATTTCTTAAGCCATGATCACTAACTTTTGTTAACCACAACACAAATAGAAAGCCTGTGTGAGTAGGGAAAACTTGAGAGGACCAAAAGACAGATATTGTCCTTTTTAATGATAGACAACTTGTCAATATAAATGGTTTTGCCAAGAAGTGGGCACTCTTTGAGCAGCCTGACCGTGAAGCCTCCTGTGTTACAGACCAGGGCATCACCATAATCTCCCCTGTAACCTGTTGCAACCAACTGCCATTGACTCTTCAGTCAGTTTGCTGATTAGGTTAAAAAAGATGTGGAAAACTGTGAATTTTGGACAGGTAGTTTTGCAGACAGCTTTGGAAAGAAAGGCCAGTTCAGGTGTTCACACACAGCTCCTTTGCTGTTGCTTTAGTAGGTAGTTTAATTTGATATGAAACTCCTGAGTTTTTACTCCCTGTGGAGAACAGGCAAGCGTGTCACAGAGGTTCCTAGCCCGGCCACTCTGAAGAGGCATTAATCATTATTTAGCTTGAGAGGGCACGTTTCATTTGTTATTACAAACAGACTGGGTCAGGAAAATGCCCTTATTTGTAGGTGAAGATCAAATCAGTGGAGATTTAATATGATGTACAACCAAATGGCAGATATCTATTGATATCACTTAAAACAAAAAAAAAAGGCAGCCAAGCTGAAGAAGCTGACCAGCTGACCCAACAGCCCCTCTTCCCCTGCCTGCCTCTCCCTGGGACAGCTGCCAGAAGCAAGGTGCTGGTACGGGCTGGAGGCCGATCCCCGTGTCCTTTGCATTGGTGAGAGGCTTGTTTCTGATTGTGGCCGTCGCAGGGTGACCCCTTCCTCTCCTTTTGGGTATACGCTCAAAACCAGTCTTTGCACAAATAATACCGCTGCTGTTATTTCTGGTATTTAGAGGGCCGCTACTTCTGCACCAAACTTTGGGAGCTTGTTTGGGTTCTCTGATCTTAACGTGATTTATTCTTCAATCCTGAAAGGTTCAATTAAGCAACTCACTCAGACTTCTGTTGTACCTGTGTTGCCTTGGGACCCAGTCCCCCTGGCTGGGAAATGTCACGTTCTGGTTTACGCTGGCCAAAATGAAGGATTGAAGAGTTTGAACCTTCTTTTGTGATGAAAGCTCTGCTACCTGTGGTTCTTGCCATGCAACTCAGTGATTTTGCACTTCCATTTAAGAACAATGACCCCAGAATGAAGCTGTCTGGTTTAATGAATTCTTACTTGATCTCCGTGTTTAGATTCACTAATCGTTGTGCTTTCTGTTGATTGCCAACTAATCTGGTGGTGTCTTTTTCCTTGATTTTTAAATTGGTTCTAACTTTCACTTTTGCTCTGTCCTTTCCTCCTTTAAATAGTTTTTCTTACCTCTTGCTGGAAGAATGTCTGAGGAGTCTTACTTTGAATCTAAAACAGAGGAGTCAAACAGTGCAGAGGTGTCATGTCAGATCACAGCAACAAGTAACGGGGAGGTAGCTGGCATGAACCAAAGTCTGAAGGCCTTGATGATGACGGGCTTTGGGGATATCTTCTCTCTGAACCAAGCAGGATCTGTCCTGCATTCTGGAATGCAGATAAACATGCAAGCCAAAAAGAATTCTTCTAAAACCACCTCTATGAGAAAAGGAAAGAAAATCAACGTGGCTTTGGGTTTCAGTGAATTCGACTGGTCAGATGACGATGATGATGATGATGATGATTATTTTGATGATAGCAGCGATAGCAGCGAATGAAATCAGTTATAGAATTAACCCTGAAATTGGTTTTAGCAAAGCAAAACAATAAAGTTTTAGAACAAGAATCCTGTCAGCTTGGTCTGTTTAAATCCTGTAAAAGAAAAAAAAAAAAAAAAAGTGAGACATTTTTCAGGCTGAGCATGTTTGTGTGTAGAAAGACATGTTTTTGTTTAGATTGTGCTGACTTATTTCTGCTTTGATGAAATTTGGAACTAAACTTTTCCAACTAATTGAGATTATTAGTATTATTTTAAGAACCATGATTATATCTATAATTCTTGATGCCTGATTACAGAAACTATGGCTTGATAAACTTAAGATCTGAAAACATTGGGGGAAAACTTCAATGCCTTTAATGCCATTAATGTACTTCAAATTTTTCTTTTGTGTTTTTTGTCATTTCCCTTACCCCTTTAATTGTCAATCATATGAATATACTTGTACTTCCAGATTTGCTATTCTCTACAATCCATTCTTTCTTACTGTTGCAGTGAAGGGGTTTGCTGTGTTTCAAATTTAAATCCTTTTTCAAGGTGGCATTGTGGGAAGTCACAAATACGTTTCTAGGAAGAGAGAAGCTTGGTTGAGGGGAAGACACGGGTTAGTTAAATACACAGTTTAAAAACTGAATAGCAGCAGAATCCAGGTAATCCCTATTAGTAGATGATTTGTATAAATGTTCTTTTCCCCTCATATGTGTGCGCATGTGTATATAATTCACTCTAGCAAAGCGAACTGCAATCAGACCTCTGCATCTATTATCAGATATTGTGATCTAGAAGCTAATTTTCAGTTATGTTGATGTAAATCCAGGAAGCCTCATTAACTTTGATGGACTTACTCTTGTACCTGAGAGTAAAAATCAGTGTTAGTAAATTGATTCTGTTGCATCTCCTAAGCCTTGTGTGCTACCCTTATGAAAGGACGAAGAGAAGCCACAATGACATGTCAGCTTGGGCCCTACTGCTGTGGCTTATGTGAAATTCTCTGTGATGGTGGTAACATGAGGAATATTTACTAGTCTCTGCATACCTGGTTTTTGCAGCTAAATCACCTTTAAAGTATTGCCACTGCTGTTACGACTTACCGTAAAACTCAGTGTGTAACAATCTGCTGCAATAATTGCCTGCCAGGCACTTATGTTGAGAGCAGCTAGTATGTTTCTCCTGATGACCCCTTTAGTGGTGATGCAGAAGGAGGGAGGGAAACCAGTGCGAACACAAATGCAGGTTAGAAAGAAAGATGTTGTAAAATATTTGCCCAAGGAAGAAGGGCAGCATTTCAAAAGAAAAATGTTACTGTCTAGTTCAGCTGTAGTGGGAATAAGCCATCAAAATTCCATTCTCAATTACTGGAGGGGTTTCTTTTATGAAAACTTCTGTTTTTGAGTGGCTTCTTTAATTATAGGCTTGCCTGTTACACAGCTCTAACCTACGTATTATGGTGAGTGTTTTTGTAGATAGCTTAGAGAAAAATGGATACATTAGATAACAGCAGGCCTGAAATCATTACATGTTCACTCAACAAAAGAGAAAGTTCTTTGAAGGAGTTTTTCTGGAGTGACGAGTGGGCACCTCTTTGGGTTGTGAGAGAGAATTGTTTTATCCTTAAGCATCAGCACTGGTCTGGTAACCTGCAAGGCAGCGAGTGCTGCGCTTCAAGCTAGCCTACTCCACTCAATTTGCACAGGATTAGACGCTTAATTTCTGTAGGATGTAATTCCACATTCCACCTTGTTCCTAACGGTTGCAAATCTATTGGCTCAAAGTTAACCCTCTTGTATCAGAAAGCTTTTCTTGTGACAGAATTGTAATTTAAATGATGTAATAAGCTTACAGAGTATCCCAAGGAGAAGCTTGCTCCTTTGGCACAGGTAGGGATGGCTTCTTAGGTCCATCAAAGCAACCTGATTTTAGGGAGAAAAAGGGACATTGAAGGGCAAATAATTAGCTGGAAATGAGAGCAAATAGGCTGTTTCCAGTGCAGATTTGTACTATTTTTGTAAGTCTATCTCTGCTAACACCCACAGCAATGATACTATTTTTGTAACTGCCACTTTGCACCCAGGAAAATTTGATGGATTTGTGTAATCTAATCTGTGCACTTTAGATCTTAAGATGTGTGTCATTGTGCATAAATTACTGTACCACATAAGCAATGTAGGGTTGTACAGCTTTAACTGAAAATGAAATTTGGTTCAGTACATTTAGTATTCAAAAAAACAAAACAAAAAATCTGTCCCTAGCGTTGATGTTTTGCACTTTTTTAGCATCTGACAATCTCAGGGCACTTCATGCACATTTATATTTGCACGGGTTTTAACTGAATTTGTAAATCCACTCCTTTATCTCTACAGAAGTAAAAATACTCCTTAAGTAGGATGACACAGGGTTTCATAGTTGCAAAATCACAAGATTTAAGTCCATCTTCAAGGTTTTCTGCTTACCCAAGCGTGTAACTTATTTCAGCAAATTATCATCAGAATTTGGTAGCATGCTCATAGGAATTTCCACTATCTACTTAGTTCCAGTATTTTTTGATGAAAACAAAGATGGATTTTTTTTTTCCCTTTCTTTCCCCATACATTATTTGTCAAAGCAAATTAAGCTATATTAAGGAAAAATTTAAACTCTCTTAGAACTTACCCATGTGTTCGAAGTAGCAAAGGTGGTCTCTGAATTGTAGAGAAGGTGATAACATATGAGAAACTCTTCTGATGCAGTTCCCTTAAGATAGTCTTATACTTAGGATATTGGCTATGCTTATTAAAAAAAAAATAATGGTACTGATTGCATTTTTACTTTCCCGTGATGACTTTCATACCAGATGTCTCCAGTTTACAAGCCAAAAATCATATGTGAGAATCGAGCTGTGTTGTTTCTGCCTCTGATATGCCTCTCACTAAGTAAAGGTTTTGGAAGTGGCTCTGGTGGGCAGGTATGTTGGTTGGAGGAGGTCAGAGTATTTCATCTTCCACACCTGATTTTGCTCTGCAGTTCCACCCAGCCTGTCTTCTGCCTGTGTCGTCACCAGGATACATAGATCTCCACAACAGCTCACGGCCACATAGTGTGTCAGCTTATGAAAGCACTAACCAAACCCAGAAAGTGTTTCTCTGGCTGCCGTGGGCTGTGAGCAAAGCCACCAAAAGCCTTCCCGTGCCTCGTATACCTCTCAGCTCACTAGGCCCCACCAGGCCTTTTGGGATCCCAGTTTTCTCTACCTTCCGTAAAGCCCTGGAGGTATCTGCAGTAAAATAATATTGCTGCATTTGATGGAGGGGAAAGGTAAGAACCAGGCCTGAACTTGTCGTTTTTACCAGGCTGTTGTATTGCCAGCATTGACTTAGATGGGTATACGTGGCCCGAGAGGAGAACGGTGAGGATAGGCTTTTGGCTTGCTTAAAGGTACAGGGTGAGCTGGGACCAAGACAGGATGTCCAACTCCCTTTCTTTTCCTTCAGCAGTGGGAAAAAATGGAAGGGGGAATTAATGGAGGAAAACTTCTGATCTAGTAATTTTTGTGACAGTCACAGTACCACTAATTCCTTGGAGTAGCAAGTGTCCTAAGGTATGGTGTGTGGTGTGTAGGTGTGCTGCATCCCCAGCTGGCTGCGTGCTGCCTGACGAGGAGATGGTCCCCTCTAGATGGGAAGGGCTTCCAGGAGGTGAGGTCTGGCGCAGCTCCTTGTCACACAGTCATGTTCTTGACTTGACGGTTGTTTTTCGTTCCAGCAGTTTTGTTAGGTGTTGATTCCCTTTCCTTCTGGGTTTTAAAGTGGTCTTTCCGAGTTAAATATTTGATGCGATAATGATTTATATTGCTATCAGCAGTAGCAGTAAATCCATAGTGTGCATATAGCTGTTAAGTATTTAGCAGTGTTACTCTGTGTCTTTAGTACTGTAGTTCCTTTTTCTGTAATCAGGCAGCTTTTACAGGTTTTTAATAAGACCTCTAACTTGACAGAGGTTTTAACTACAGTCCTAGGTAGAACGTTCGGGTTGAAAAATAAGTTCATTTAGTAATTCTCACAGCCCTTAAAATGCACTAGTAGGAATCTGGAGGAGAGACCTTTCCCTTTTCCCCCAGACTTCAACTTAGTGTACACTGTAAAATCTGCACAGAGATATCTGATGTGCGAAGATTTAATTTTAAAACTGTAGAACCAACAACCTTCTTTAAACATTTTATATTGTGTGCTAAATATTCATATGCCTTTTAAAGTCAGATATAGTCCACTGCATTTCTTGCTTTTGCACTACTGAAGAAGTTTTTTACTGAATACTGTAGGAGTCAATGCTACTTACACTTCAAGTGTGAACCGATGAAATTTGAATAGAAAATATTTTCACAGTGTTAGAAAATTTCATTTTCCTTCCTGAAAAAACAAAGCTGAGCGCAACGCCTGTGCCAAAACTCTTGTGCTGTAAACTGAATATATCATTTGTGTGGAACGTGCGATGTTACACTTCTGTGTGGTAAAACCTTGCAGCGTCAGTTATTCTCTTTATTGCACTTGACATATGATGTCTTGTTTTATTCACACTGTGGATTTGATTTTCCAGTGTAAAACCAAAGCAAACAAACAAAAAGAAATCATGCAATGTATGCAATTTCCTCGATTGGTGTCAAACTTTCTTTTGATGTGAACTTTTTCCTTTGCTTCTCTTTGTTCCAAACTTCTATTTTGCAATAAACATTTTGACAGTAAATTTGATGCATCCGTGTCCCTGTGTAAAATGCTGGTGTTTCAAGAGGTTCCATATTGTCTGCTGGTTTAAGTCACTTTTTGTATTACTGTGTGACATTTCTCCTTTATTCTCCTATCTTTTTAAAAAATTTTTTTGAAATAATACAGAACATACTCTACCACTGGTTATATTTAAACACGGAAAAAGCTGAAAAAATCCATTGTGCAACTAAAAATGCAATACTGAACTTCTGCAGTAAATTATTCAGTTGTACAAATTATTGTACCAGGCTCCTCCCGCAGCACCAGCCGGTTTGACTATAAGAACCTACAAAAGGCAGGACCCACTGCCTTCCTAAGGATGTTTACAATTGCCACTTGCCCTCTCTTGTGCTCAGGTGTTGCCCCCAGCACTACTTTTGTCCCACAGTGTCCTGCCCAGGCTGCGGGTAGCTGTTAGCATAGGGAATGCCTGACTAACAGCAGGTAGGTCGAGAAGTTTGGCTGGAAGTACGGTGTAGTAGAGAGAAGTCAAGAAGGTCTCTCTTTCTCTGGCAGACACATCTTCCCTTCTGCCACTTCACCCTGATGCCTTTGGTTCTGTCCCCTTTGGGGAAGCAGTGGGCAAAAGGATGTTTGAGGGTCTGCTAGGTCCTCCTCACAGAGGTGGCTTCAGCTGGTCTCATGGATGGTTTGTGCCCAGCAAGGCTTGACTGAGGTATTGGTGGAGGAGGAGGAAGAGGATCTGAAGAGTCCTCAAAGTGCGGTGGGCAGCAAAAAGTCATATATATGGAGGCAGAAGTCAAGGGGTGTTGGGCCGTCACAAGTCCTTCAATGGGAGGTTCACGTGGATGCTGCAAAGGGTGTTTCGCAGCGATGGCTGAAAGTCGTGGGTGGATTACACTCGACCCTGGTCTTGTGCATGGAGGGCCAGGGAAGCACTTAGTGAGCAACTCTGCCCTGGTGCTCAGTGTTCAGCTGGAGGCAGGCAGGGGTGAGTGCCTGCAGGGGGGGGCATGCTTGGCCTGTGGGTGGGGGCTGGAGAGCTTGTGGGAGGCAGGGCTCTCTGGAAGAGGTACCAAAGCCTTGGGGGCTGGTGGGTGACCGAGCTGAGTGTCTCATAAGTCAATGTTATGTACATCGAGTAAGTTTGCAACTACATCATGGTATTGAGCCTTTGGGAGCCACTGACAGTCCAAATATATACATACCAATTAATGTTAACCCTTTAGCTGGGTAAAAATGCCAAGAAGGTGAAGCTTGGAATACCATATACTTGAATGAGTAAAACGACAATCAGTATTACAGTGACATCTCCCATGTCAGTTTTCAAATCATCCCAGAACTTCACTTAACGCAGCCATTCTCCTGGGCATCCTCCATGGTTTCCTTGTACTTCAAGAGCTAACACCATCTTGCGTACAACAAAGCGTGCCCCGTGTGGGCTGCAGCACTGGAGGAGGCTGGGAAGTGCTGCACTCCCCCAGCCTCAGGGGAGCAGTTGTGAAGCGTCGGCAGAAACCAAAAGAGACTTGTCTGTACAGGAAGACTAGCCACAGTGACCCAACTCCAAATTCTGCTTTCACTGCTGTCTAGTGACAGTTCTCCTTCCTTTGGCAGAAAGTACCCATCATTCAGGAGAGTGGTAATCACAGCGTTATTTTCATTGTAGAAATCAGGTGGTGCCACAGTCATAGCAAAAGCAAAAGCCTTCCCATAGTGTTAGAGCCAAGAGGAAAGGCAGCTAGAGAGTCCCTCACCATCGGACAGTTTGCTTTTGCTTCCTAAATTGTTTCTGTCAGAGATCTGCTGATAATTTTATCTACATAAGGCAATGGGATTGATTTAGCGCTGCCACCATGCTGTTGGAGTCAGCTTGTGGTCAGTGTGAATCCAAGGGTTTAGTATGTCAGTATGAGAGGTTCAACAAGGCCAAGTGCTGGGTCCTGCACTTCGGTCACAACAACCCCACACAGCACTACAGGCTTGGGGAAGAGTGGCTGGAAAGCTGCCCGGCAGGAAAAGACCTGGGGGTGCTGGTTGACAGCCGGCTGAGTATGAGCCAGCAGTGTGCCCAGGTGGCCAAGAAGGCCGACGGCATCCTGGCCTGTATCAGAAATAGTGTGGCCAGCAGGAGCAGGGAGGTGATTGTTCCCCTGTACTCGGCACTGGTGAGGCCGCACCTCGAGTGCTGTGTTCAGTTTTGGGCCCTTCGCTACAGGAAAGACATTGAGGTGCTGGAGTGTGTCCAGAGAAGGGCAACCAAGTTGGTGAGGGGCCTGGAGCACAAGTCCTATGAGGAACAGCTGAGGGAGCTGGGGTTGTTTATCCTGGAGAAAAGGAGGCTGAGGGGAGACCTTATTGCTCCCTACAACTACCTGAAGGGAGGTTGTAGTGAGGTGGGTGCTGGTCTCTTCTGTCAGGTGGCTGGAGACAGGACGAGAGGAAATGGCCTCAAGTTGCAGCAGGGGAGGTTTAGGTTGGATATTAGGAAAAAATTCTTTACTGAAAGGGTTGTCAGGTATTGGAACAGGCTGCCCAAGAAAGTGGTTGAGTCACCATCCCTGGAGGTATTCAAAAAGCGCGTAGGCGAGGCCCTTCAGGACATGGTTTAGTGGGCATGGCTGATGGTTGGACTTGATGATCTTAAAGGTCTTTTCCAACCTAAATGATTCTATGATTCTATGAGAGTCTCAGCCTAAAGCCCTGCCCTTTGCAGGGGAAAAGGAACCAAATAAAATCAGCCACCAGACTAAAATTTGGGTGGAGGGGAGAAAAATGGTCAGACGGTTTTCTTTTCAATTCGTATCTCTCACACAGTTGCTGCCCTCCTTTGATATTTGTGCATGGACCGAAGAAGACGTGGTGAGTATTTTGTGTTAATGTGGCCAGCGTTGCACTGCTGGAGCTCTCTAACAAATTACAGTGGGTATGGAGGGAGGGAGAGCCAGATCAGAACATCTAAGTGAAATTTTACTGCTATTTGTTTGGTGAAACTTGTGTCCCAGAAAGGCTTTAAAATGGCCACAAGTAAATTAAGGACTCAAGCGACCTTCATAAAACAGCCGTGTTCTCCAATGTCCAGAAAATAATTTGTGCTGGGAGCTGCCAGCAGCCAGGAGGGCATTCCTGAGTGGTCATTTAAGGAATGTGGAAGTGCCCCAAGACCTGTCTGAGCAATACCTGTCCTGGACAGGACAAAATGGGTTTGAAGGTTTTATCCCATTGTGTGCCACCAGGATGGCAATAAACTGAAACAAAGTTAAGGGATTTTTAAGGGGTGTGGAATCTCTCTTCAATATAAAATAATGGCATTGAGTCTTTTTTACCTTTTTATTCAGTTAAGAGGCTAAACAAGAAACATCAATGATTTATCTCTAGCATGTGATGTGTCATAGTGATTTTAACGTCCCATCTAGCACCCTCCTTGTGTGTTGTCCATCATGGGGTTGTTCAGCTAACGTTTACTGAAGGACTGTCTGGAAAGCCAGTGCAAAAGCCATAATAGCCCTGGCTCCTTAACTTCAGCCCTTTTAGCATGTGACAGGTAGCTAAGCTTTTGCTTCAGTCATTTCTGTTCTTCATAATGACAAACTGAGGGAGGTGGCTGCAAAATAGAAGGCAGTTTTAAAAAGCTAAATAAAAGTAATCACTTACTATTGGTGAATCTTGAGTCCTTTAACCCAAAGTTAGAAATATTTTAAAATTTTGTTTTAAAATGGAATAATTACTTGCAAACTCCAAATAACTGTAATAGAAAATTTTGATAATGTGAACTTCAAGACTGATTCCTCTTTTTTGCAGTTTTTCTGGATGCAACAACTTACTAGAAAAGGTAAAAGCTATTCATATGTACCTTCATATTCACATTTATTAATATATATACATTTGCTCATCTTCTGCCTCCAATAAAGCACCCTATGGATTTCTGAATAACCTCTTTTATCTTAAGGCGATGCTTCTGGTGAAATGAGTGTATATGCTAGCTTGTTTAAGGACCATCATATCACTGGGAAACGATTGCTTCTTCTAGAAGAAGAGGATTTAAAGGACATGGGAATTGTTTCCAGAGGACACATCATCCATTTAAAGGTATTTAACAGCACATGTTGAATGTTACAATAGGTTATAGTGTGAATATTAAGAAGGAGTCTATGGGTTTTCAGTAGTATTAACAACAAAAGAAGTTATAAAGCTAAATAGAGAACATACTTGGTATAAAAAAACCCTAGAGTTGCAAGTTCATATGGATCTAGAACCCAAAGCAACCTGAGCATTTTATGAGGCATGAAAATGTGCTGTGGTCTTTATACTCCTCTGCAGTTCTTAATTTTCTTTTAGGCTGGACTGTCAGTACTGCTAAACATTCGCCTAGGAGGGCCATTCTCCCAGCCAAAAGCTTTGGGTGTCTTCAGAGAGAGTTCTCCCTGAAGATTTCTTCTTAGCTGAGGAGGGAGCAGATATGGAAACAGTTATTTGAACTGAAATCTCCAAAATTCTCAACTTTCACATCTCATCTATAGCTTAAAACATACTTTGACTAACAAAACTCCATTAAACAACTTCAAGGCTGGTTGACAGGCAGGTTGCTTTGCCCTTAAAGCTTTGTTTCATGGTGTTTTATATATCTAATGTTTGTAATGAGTTAAGAAAATCATGGTCTGTACCATGACAGCAGTAAATAGTATTAATACTGTAGCCACAGGAGAGAGTTCAGTTTCCTGGCAGTCAGTTTTGGAAAAGGATTTCTCTAAAAGCAGCATGTATAATTCTGTTAGGTCTCAATGATTTTATACCATAATCTACTAGTAAAGAGCTACTTGTATCCTAATTGCTAGTCCTGCAACTTTAGCTTCATAAGTCACACAGATTTATTCCCCTTGTGCTCATCAGCCATTTTTTTCCATGCCACACACCATTACTGATATATTTCATTTACGTTTCCTACAGGGAAAATTACTGAAACTTAATAAAGTCAATAATGCCCAAAATGAAAGATTTCAGCTTCCTGGGTTGACTGAGCATAAATAAAAACAACCAAAACAACCCCCCAAACATTTCTTTCTCTGATTAAGCAGATCTGATTCTGAATGCGAAATGGGCCCGATCTACCACGACAGTTTCCACAACAGGGCTGTATTTTAAACTCTTCTCACATGCCCTAATGTATCCACAATGGAAAACACAGTGCATACGGAGTTGCGCTGTTTTTCATGCTGGTATTTGCAGTATGAGATACTGTATAACTCTCATCTGATTTTGTTGATTTTTTTTTTTCCTAGACTGCTATTGAGAAGTTAACCCATGACTACCTAAATCTGTTTCATTTTCCACCATTAATTAAGGCAAGTCTCATTGTTTATTTAAGAAGTGTTTCTCATGTTGGTATGAATATTTTACTGTTCTTGCATCTCAACTTCCCTACTGTTCGTGGGAGGGCAAAGCAGCAGTTCCTGCAGAGGCTTGTGACAAATGCAGAGGGTCAACAGCAGCAATGGGTCACATCAGAAGAAGTAATAGGATAATAAAAGTTGTTTTCAAGGAGGCTCTAAGATTTTATCGTGGAATCGGTAGCATTAAATTAAAAGACTACTGGTTTCAATTCCTTTGCTGTCATTAATCAGAAATTACTCTTAAGAGCCATTCCTCCCAACTGGTGCCACTGACTGCTCACCACCGAAGAACAGCAGAGCCCTGGCCCACAATGAGCCCATCATTCCTCAGCTCGTTAATGTTACAGGAGAGAAGGATGATTTATAATGTCTGGTCACCCTTGTGTTAACCTATTGGTTTTCTGATATCAGTAACAAGAGCCATGTAAAAGGGAGAGAGTGTTTGGGAACCTCGGGGTTGCCAGAGCAGATATTTGCCTGATTTAATTCGGTGAGCTAATCAAGCAGTTCTAGACTCCAAAGCCTGAAGTAGCTTTTTTAGTCATAATTTATTGCACAGCTATAGAGTGAAATCCACTTGAAGTGAATTTACATACAGCGAAACCCTGTTCCCTGAAGGCGAAAATGAAAGTTGGGGCTTCACTGCTGTGCCACCTGCAATTCCAATAGCAGTGGCTGCCAGGATGCTTGCGGCGGCACTGTGCCGCACCGGAGCGGCTCGGCCAGGAGCAGAAATTGCGCAGCATCTCCCAGGTGCCATCTGTGGCACGCCGAAAACCCGTGCAGAAGCCCTGGCCCCTCTTGGAGTGGCGCGATGGGGGCAGAGTGGTGGCTCCTTCCTGCTGCCTGCCAGACTTGTAGCGTCTGAAAGGCAAATCCTTTCTGCCACCAAAGGCCTTGCTCCTGTCTCCCAGGGGGTTGTGGTAGATGTGAATTCTCGCCTTGCCTTTTTTTGGCAGGATTCTGCAGGTGGAGCTGAGGAAAACATAGAGAAAGTAGTGAATCTTGAACTCGTTTTTGGTTATCACTTGAAGCCGGGAAATGGTCCAAAGGTAAGCTGGGAGCACTGGATCGGTTGGTTTGGTTAACAGTCACTACCCAGAGGGTCCAGTATTTTCTGGACACAAAAAGATAATTTTCTGTGAGAATCCTCTTGTTTTGGAAAGTGCTGACCAAATGTCAAGGTGGCAAATGGGGCTGCATCGGTGATGGGGAGCTGTACCCCAGAGCAGGCGAGGAAGAAAAGAGTGGCACAGAAAGCTTTGACTGAAAGCTTTTGTTTCCTCGTGAACAGTTTTTTTAACCGTAATTTCTGTAATTTGGGTTTTTGCTTTGTTCCTTTCATCCCAATGGGTGTGAAATAACAATCCATTTATGCAAAAAAACCCACTCACAGTTGAGCAGTGCCGTACTCCTGATGTTAGTGGACAGGCTATTACTTTTGTCTCAGCAGAAAGTTGGTGTCTTTCTTTGCAACCAAGAGGAGTTTGGAAAATACATGGTATGTATGGTTGCTGGCTGGGGAGGACAGGACTGGCCCTGGTGGTGACTATGTTCACTCACGGTAGTGGGGAAGGAGGGAGGGGTAGGTGCAGGATGTTGCAGATGGCAAAACTACCGTGCAGTGGCTGGTAAAAGGCAATTACCAGCATGCCACATCCTAATCAAACCTCAGCTCCAAGCCGAGCTGGTTCAAGGATCTCTCGTTACACCCTGTGTAACAGGAGCATTGATGACTCCAGATGTTCCAGCAAAGCATTTCCACCATGTTGTCTTTTCTCGAGAGTGAGGTTTGTCCCATGCTTTTTGTTTTCTTTATCCAGCCTGCCATGGACTCTGAGTTCAAGGGTTTTAGAATTAATCATCTATGTGGAAATGGTGTGCAAAGCATTTCTGAGTTGGAGTCAGGGGTTGTGACAGCAGGATTTGTTTCCTTTTGTATTTGACAAATCTGCATTGTGTGTCCACCCTAAACTTGTGGGTGGCTGACTTTCATCTTGTGTTATCTGGCTGCTTTGCTTTCACGGCATATTGTTTGCAGAAGTCTCTTGATTTCTGTACTTGGTGGTGCTTGCAGAGAAAGCGTTTAGGTTTGTACTTAGTAGGAACTTGGACTCGTACTGAAATCATTTCATCAATTTGAAAAAGCTTTCTGCTTTTTGTCTGGAGATTTCCTTTTTTTGTTTGTTTCTTTTATCCTAAGCACTTTTTTTTCCTATTAAAATCTTCTTTATCACTATGTGAATTACTTAGACTGTCTCAGGGTTCTTGAATGCATGTAGCTTATGCTGCTTTTTTTGTAGGTGTGCATCTCTCTCTCCTATGTGCAACTTTACAAGTAACTGAAAGTCCATGAAATAGCTCATATCTACCTTCCATTTTCAATATGGGTTGTGAACCGTAGTGTAAGGAGGTGGGCAACCTCCCCCAGGAAAGTGCAAGAGAAGGAGTGAATAGACCTCTGAGTGTTGGAGAGAAATTCAGGTTGCACTAACGCCTACTAAGTTTGAGGACAAGTAGGTATTTTAGCCTTGATGGCAAAATTTGCAAATGAGACAGTGTGCCAAAGTCTACGGGACAGAAGCTGAATGGTTACAAGAGGACAGGGCTAGTTCAATGGGCCTGCGTAGTGCCAACATAACCTTTGCAGGTTTCTGATGTGCCAACTGAGAATGCTTTTTTTGGTCCTGCCTTCCCCATGACCTCCTAATTGGTCCTCTCTGCTCTGTGTGCTGTTGGGCCCCTTCCTAAGGAAGCCATTCCCTCCGCAGCCACGGGCACATGCTGGGCTTATGCCTTCCCTGGCATCCGCCCCACCACAGCGCCCGTGTCCCTGATGACATTCTGGGGAATGCACAGTTTGTCACCTGAGTTTCTCTGGGCTGGAAACTTCTGTCTGAGATCTGCTTATTAACTCATACCTGCCTTTAAAGATGTGGAAACTAAGCCGGTTTTAGAGAGTGGACTGGAAGGAGTAGATCAACCGAGCTTTCAGGCGGGATGCTAGGGCCAATGTGAGCAAGGTAATTTGCATTAAACATAACACTGACAAAGACTGGTGTGGTACCTACAATATAGAAAATTTGGCTAGCTTGCTTCTTTGAAAAACCCTGGATACAATCTTCTAGCTCCCCTAGAGGCTGCTTTAAGCCGACTACTGCTGCCATCCAGATTTGTTCCAAAATGAATTGGAGATACTGGGCAAACCAGGATTGAAGGGTTTAAACTTCTTTTACTGTCCCATTTTTGTAAAAGAGTGGTGCCTGTTCCTGTAAAACTGGGTCAGCAGAAGCACTTGGGATCGTACCTTCCACCATCTTTATAGCTAAAAAGCTGGCCTACATCAGTTTAAAAATAAATTTCTCAAAGGAACTTTACCCTAATCAGTCCCTATAACCGGCTGCCTAGCTAAGAAGCATTTCTCCTGTTTTAGCCATGAGGAGAAAGAGGCAATAAGCTCAAATCTGGGTTACGAGTTGAGAACGTGTGTTCCCTGGGTGATGGGTAGACTGCTAGACCTGTGTACATCAAGGGAGGTTATTAGGCTCAGCTGAGAGCTGGTGCAGCGCAGCAGGAAGGGCTCTGCACAAGGGAACAGGTCATGCTGGGAGGTTTTACCCCAGGCTGGCTCGGTGCTGGTCTCCTGGGCGGAGTTCCCATTAGTTATTGTAGTGCATCTTCTGGTGTAGTTGCACGTGGAAGCAAGCCAGTCCATGCACTTGGAGGTGGCTCTGCCAAAGCGTGGGACAGGATGGACATGTGGGACAAAAGCATGCTCCTGATCCGAACTAAAGCTCTGGTCTGGGCACAGCCTCAGCCTGCAGCGTGACATACTGCAATGCCACAGGGCATAAAAGTGCTGGATGAGCTAGTCCAGGACCCAGAAACCATTTGAGGGGTGCAGGTTCATTCAGATTCGTTTGAGTGGTCAGAGCACAGCACCCTCTCAGGTGTGAAGATGGTTCCTCGGGGCACAGGTGTCCTCTCCCTGGCACTGCACCGAGCCCCGTTGGCACAGCCAGTGCAGCTTCTCCGTAAGCAGGCAGAAACTTAAGGATCTTGGGAATGGCAATGCCTTTTAGCAAGGATCCTGATGAATATATTTCAGGATGGCATTCGAATGTTCAGCCTTGTCTGTACACTGAAGGAAACATTGACTTCCCAGTATGCAACTTTACCAGCCTCAGCTTTGTTATCTAATTTAAACTGCATCTTCTAGTGGGATTATGTTGGTTTCCACCAGCTGACAGATGCAGTCATTTCATTAAAGTTTCCTTCCCTTTTTAGCTGCATCTTTGGAGGTGATGAAAGCTCAGTTGACCTTTGTGCTCTCTGAATGCATCAGGAGTGAGCACTGCAAAGCTAACCTGGTTTTTAGAGGTTTCTTTTCCAACTCTCGTAGTTTGAGTTATGTGGTTACTTCCATTCACTTCCTTTTAATGACCTTTCTGTACACAATTCCCACTGAGCTGAAAGGTGATAGATTTAGACATTTTATATGAATTTTTTCCACAAATTAAAAAAAAGGGGGGGACACACGCCAATTAACTCCAAGATACCAAAGAGGGTTAAAAAACAAACCCTGGCAATTGTGGCTTGAGCTGATTCACAGAACTGCGGAGGGAATTTTCAATGGCTTTCTCATCCTAGGTGGCTCATTAAAATTTCCCAATCAGGGAAAGGTGTCTGAGCTGTGTCGGCTCTGCACTGATGAATCACCTAACCCCTTAAGAAGGATGGTTCACAGCCTTTTTGTCTCCTGTTGATGCATTCTTTAGTTTTGGTCCTCAAAAGGGCAGATTTCACCATGCCTTTGAATGTTTTCATTTTTTACCATGTGGCACAATCTGACCTATATCCAAACACAAAGCCTTGAAGTTGGCTCACCATTTTGCCTTATTTTTCCCCGGTTAACCTCTCCCTCCATTTGACAAGGTAAGGAGCAGAGCCTCTTCAAAACCTTCTGCTAACTGTGTGAACTATTTTCTAGCCTTGAATATCCAAACTGGGATATATTTTAATGCTACTATTTAAATGTGTAGTGCAAAAGTGAATATAATATTAAGGCTACTTTAGAGAGACATTGTGACCAACTCTTCATGTGGAGAAACCCGGGCTGGCAAAATGCAGGCAGTATCAGACAAAACAGTACTGAAATAGTTGTTGTAACTGGAATGCAGTTGAGGTTGAGACTGTTTCTGCTGCTTCTTCCTCTCCACCCTCCCACTACATCAACACTCATAAAACCTTTCTTTACTTTCTTAAAAATAATTCCTAGTTCAGACGGACGTCATATATCATCACCAGTTTAATTTGCCATGTAAGGTACTCCTCACATTACAAATGTGGGGAAAAAAAAAAGCAAGGGCCAAGGTCTAAAATGTAAAATTCCAGTTTTGTAGTTTTTCAGTCGCACGTATTCCGCACACTGTGTAGGTATTTTAACCCACTTCGGTAAGTGAAGCCAGCGGAGGAATTGGCTTTATCTGATCCTTCCTTTGCAAGATACTTTCAAGTACCTTGACTTTCTAATGTGGAGTTATTTAACCTTATCTCAAAACCTCATCTTCTAAAGTCTCTTGCTTTAATTACATCTCAAAGCACAATGCTTTCACTACTAAGGGCTAATAGTTAGTGCAAGAATCAGAGTAGCTGTGTTTGTGTGCCATTTTCATAGATTTGCTCCTATTCTAATAAGTAGTCAGTAAAGGGGTAAATACTTTGTGAAAGAAAAACAAAAAATCACCTAAGCTGTAAAATAAAACCACAGCTACATTTAAATATAACCAGCACGATTAAGAACTGGTTAATGCAGTCTGCCAAGGATGTGGATCAGTGGTAGGGTGTTAAGAAGTTTAGTGCAGGTGATCTGAGCTCCTTATATTTTCTTTCAAAAAGGCTTTTCTGGACCACATATTGTTTTCACACGAGGTGGAGTTGGTATAACTCCATCACCTCCACTGGGATTGTTCCAGCTGTAGCGTCCAAGTGTAACTGAGGTCAAACTCAAGCCAACACCTTTTAAAATCCTTGTGTAGGCAGTGCTGAGCCAGGGATGCCCATCAGAAATGATTCCATAAACCCGAAGAGGCATATAGACTTTTCAGCTAGGTAATTTGCTCACTGGACTTTCTAGACTTTTTGAATCTCTAGCTTTATTTTTATACTTTGGCCACTCTGAATTAACTTGCTGCCTTCCACACGTCGTCTCTCACATGTACAGCCTCAGTCATGGATACATCTGCAGAAGCACAGACAGGTTCCCAGCGGTCTGTAGGCTTGGCACGTCCTCTCCAGGCAAAAGCCTGGAAGAGGAGCCTCTGTCCCTGACATGCGCGGGACATGTCCAGTGGCCCCGCCGTGCCTCTCCCGAGCTCCTGCACACCCTCGTCCCCACGGCCAACGTCCCGCAGGGCTGCAAGCTCCCTGTGTGCGAGCTGTAGTCTCCCCGCACCGCCCCACCGTCGGTGGGGACATGGTGTCTGCACGGCTCCGGCGCCTTGTTCCCACGAGCGGTCCGCAGGAAATGCCACTGGAGGACAGGGCTGGCTCCGGCAGCGCAGGAGGGCACCCGCGCAGCCCTCAAGGAAGGGACTCCTGTTTTTCATGCTTCCACCTTTACAGTCCCGCTGTCGCAAGCAGGCTGCTCGTGTGGATGATGATGATGCCTGCAACTGCAGCAATCCCTGTTTGCTTCTGATCACATGGCAAGGGCAGCTTTGGGTAAATGCTGTGGCAAGGCTCGGGACCGCTGTTATCGCAGAACTCTCCGTCTCAGCTGCTGCAACATGCTCTTCTTGGGGCACCAGCCCCCAGCACATAGCGGTGCCCGGTATTTACCATTTTGTTCCCCTCCGCGGCGGCACAGAGCTTCACAGCGCTGGATGTTAAAGAAAGGCGCTGTCAGGGGACAGATATTTTTGGTACCGCCGTGTGGTCTGCGTAGGTGTAAAAAGACCTTGTGCTTCTCCAGGCGAAGCTCCAGCCAGCCACTGCCTGTTGCCTCGCGGAGGAGTAAGGGCTCTGGCTTTCAGAGGAGGCACCCAGGCAACTGATAACATAAATATTTCTTTCTCTTGCTTTGTTTCTGTATGTTTTAAGACCATCTCTCTCGGAAGGCCTCCCCTCCGCCCCTGTTTTTTTCTGCCTGCACAGCTGAAACAAAACCGGCGGTGGAGCCACCTTCTCTCGCTGGAGCCTGGCTGGCAACAGCCTGCCCTGACCTGAGACACCAGCCATTGTTAAGGGTATAACACATTTACATATTTTGCAATAAAACATCAGTTATTTGCATTACTGTGTCAAGTTTTATTTGATTCTTTCACCTAAAAATGACTCATTTTCCTTTCTTGTATTTTAAAAACCAACTACTCTAAGCTTGTTTGAGAATAATCAAAAATTGCCCATTTAGCTAGAAGTCATTTTCTTTTCAAAAGGCAAATGTTATTTAATCTTTCAGCTGTTCATTGTGCCATCATAAATACTTTCTTTTCAGCACAGTTGTGGGGACTGAAATGAGCCCACTAATTGCCTCCCATTTCGACTGACATGTGGTGGTTTAGTGGAAAGAGAACACAGCGGGGAGAAGGAAATAGGAGGCTGAGAAAATGAGAGCTAATTATTTTCACTGCCTCATGTCAGGCTCTGTGTCAGCCTTGTTTTTACAAACTGGAAGGTTTAGCACTAAATAAAACAAACTGGCGTCATGTTTTTATATACTGGCAGTGTCATGGAAGCAGCTGCACATCTCAAAGACAATATAATGCCTGCATTCGCATGGACACCATCTGACAGCCACTGTGAGCCACTGCTAATGAGGATATCACAGTGGTGCCAAGTGAAAGGTGCTGAATTATGTATGATTCTTCATCAGTGCAGCAATAGTCCTGTACATCATTATGAGACATTGTTTTGCTGAAGAGATTAAAACATTCTTAGTTCCAGACCCTGCAACCTATACACGCTACAAGAGGTTATTAATGGAATTTTTAGGGAGAGTTTCTTGTGGATTTCTTTTTGGTTAAAAATATCTCATGGGACAAAGCCGTGGTGGGTCATGACACTATATATATAAAGAAGAGAAGCAAATTAACCATAATTGTGTTATCTTCCTTTAAATCTGGAATAATAAAATATAGTGTAGCAGGGTGATACATAATGATAAATAACCCAAGTGCTGTCACTAGATGTTCAACTCTAATGCCTTTAAAACAGCAGGTTTCAGCAGCTGAGATAGATAATAGCTAAGAATGTAAAGGAGCTTCTGGGGACCTAAATCATCAACATGCTACTACTTTTAGTACCAGCATGACCAACATTTTTTTCATACTTGTTTCATCTTGCGTTACATCTTACTTTTCTTCTAATATCCAGTTGCCTGCTACAATGCTGTTTCCATTTTTCCTTCAATCTTAAAAGAAAGAAAAGTTTATTGCAACCACTGATTTTAAAATGAATCCTGGATTTGGGCCTCCTTGAAAAATTAGGTGTCTCCCCAGCAAGAGTTTTAAGCTGTTGTTGCAGGAGACATGTTTGTTGTTTAAAGCCTGTGCCTGATCTTTTTCATTTCCCTTTTGGTTTTTGTTGCAGACGTTAGCACATACGGGGTTAAAGGAGTGTTGTCACCACAGTAAGCTGGAGACTTAATTTTTAAAGTGTTCCCATTTTCTATTTCGAAGCTGAGAAGTGGCTCAAAATACATGTGGGATTTGCTTTGCTTTTCTACAATCATTTGCAGAGGCTGCTGATTTATTGGCTTTGTCCAAGTGTTATTTGGAAATGTTTTTCACACAAAGTTTTGCTGGTTGTGCCTCCCAGTTCTGAAACTAGGGTTTTTTTAAAACAAAAAGCTGAAATTCTTTATTTAAATCAAAATCGAGCAGGTAAATATTGGGAGGTATTTTAATGCTTGAATTACAAGATGGCCAGGGAAATCTCTTTGAAGGACTTGTGTAAGTATATTTATCAACCAGACATTCTGAGCAAGCCGTTTCCAAATTATTTTCCCACATACGTCTGGCACTAAATGTCGTCTTGATCCAAGAAATCTTATGGCTCCAATTCATCAAAGAATTGAAATACGTATACTTCATTATTCTAGCCAAATTTTTGCTTAAGGGGCTGAGCATCTCTCTCCTATTCATCACTAAAAAGGAAACTAGAACTTGATTGGAAAACAGGGAAATATGTCCCTTTCTGCAGCACACAAATCTCGCATTATTTACTGCGTGGTTGAACAAAATGGTTACCAAGTTTGTAAGACAAGTAGCCACCTACTTATCTTAGATATTTCCCAAGTGCCTTGACTCAAAAGTCACCTAGCTGCTGTCTTTTCTCCTTCCTTTTCCTTCCTTCCTTCTGTCTTTTCTATCTTTTCTCTTTTTCTCCCAGCCTCTTTTTCCCTTTCTCTCCTCTCTTTATTTCCGTCTCTCTCTCTCCCCTTTCCACTGATGATTTTACAATGAAAACCTTTCCAAATAAAACGAGACGCGGATTTTTGAGTGACCAGAGAGGGTATGCTTAGTGTGGTAATTTGCCCTTTTGGTGTCTGCGCGGTGTGTCTGGAGAGGACTCCAAGGAGGACCGAAGGTTTGGGGGCTGGATTTGAAGGACGGGAGAGTGTTTTTCTTTCTCTGAAGCTGCAGTTCGGAGCCGGGGAAGGCGGTGTTTGTGCAGGGCTCGTGCATCCACAGCTGCGTGGGGCAGCCTGATTCGTTACCGCACGGAGAGGGCTCCTGCGTGCGCGGCGGATCCGGTGAGGGGCCGGGCGCTGGCAGGTGCCCACCGCCTGCCAGACCCTGGATTTACACAGCTTGCCAGCCTCTTCTTTAGAGATGGTCATTTGATTTATGCTGTTTATTAAAACGAGCTCACGTTTGTCATATCTGGTCTGTAGGGAGACGTGAGTGAACAGCACAAAATCCTGAGTCGTGAAGACACAGGAGCCCGGGCACAAGGTGCGGCTCTGCATCTCGGGTGCTTGACACTGGTCTCACGGCAGGAGAGGCACTGAATTATAACTGGAGGATAGTGTTTTACGTCAATGTTTTGTTCTTTCCTTGGCTTGGGTGTTTTTGTAAAACTTGTAAATGTCATCAAGCATCTTGTCTCTAACCTTGGGTCCAATCTGCAATAGGGAATCCAGGTAGCATGAATGTAGGAAGTCCTGCAGAAAAGTCTGGCAACAAGGACAGTGTGGGCAGGGAGAGGAGCACAGTTTGAGAGGTGAGGAGGAGTCAGAGACAACTCGCTTTGCTGTTGCTGTTCAGTTACATAGCACGTACAGTCCTCAGCCGATGTCAGGGCCAGGGCATCGTGCTGTACCTACGTGGGAAGTGACAGCCGTAACCCTGAGTTAGCTCACAACCCAAAAAAGCAGGACAGAAAAAGGACGTGCAAAGATATACGGTCCATGATCAGGAAACAGAGGCACAGGGCGACTTCGGCGCCTTATCAGGTTGCGCAGGAAGCCGATGGCAGAACTGGAAACCACTTGGCACCTCCGAGTCTCAGTCCGGTGCTCTGACCACTGGACCGCAGTTCCCATCGCTCAAACTCGCTCAGGGCTGATGCGAAAACCAACTCACACGTCCACTCTGCTCATAAAACACGGAAGCTTTCAATGGGGACAGATGGACACACAGGGCCAAATGCTTTCATAAGCATAATTTGTTGTTGCGGTTTGGAAATGATTATACTCCAGTTTTCTTTTATCTTGGAACTGCCAATTCAATGCCTGATTGAAAGCTTTGAGACTTCTGAGGGCTGAGCTCCTACGTTACATTTATGAGAGATGCACGTGCAAACACTAGCAGATAATCGCATGTGCGAACAGATACTTTTTAGGCTGCTGTACGTTTGTGTGTGCAAATAACTGCTTACGCAAGCCCTTGGCCCTAAGCGGCCATCTGTGTCCCCATTGAAAGTTTTTGCATTTTCTGAGCAGAACTGAGGAGAAGACTGCCTCCTGCAAACACTGAGACCGCACCTGCCCGGCCGGCGGCGTGCGGCAGACACAGACCCTCCTGAACCCCCGGCACGTCTGGAGGAGCTCCTGGCTCTGTGAAGGGCAGATCTCCTGCCTGCACAGAGATGGAGACACTCTGCTTCACTGCAGCCCTGTTATCCCTCAGGGGACTGATTTTTGGAGGAGCTCAGCGCACCGGATAGTATCTAATCCCCAAAGTACCTACTGGGCACACCAGCAGATGTTGGCTGGTTTGGACCATGGACAGGCAGTCTCCGGTCCCCAGTGGGAGCCTCCCGGGCCACAGGCACAAACCCCGGTCCCAGCGCTCAGCCTGTGTGGGATGTTCTGCACGATGCTGCCAGAGCTGTCAGCTTCTGCAGGCTCACTCCTGTGCAAAGTGTTGGATGTTGGCCCCGTGTTCGGCTCATGGGATTATTTAAGGATACCTTTCATTGCTTTGGTTTATTAGACTGACTATGATTAATTCCTAAGCTGAGCTCAGTGCCTCGCTGGGCACTCAGTATCTGAAATGTGAGCTGTAATAACCAGCTCATCCTCTTGCCCATTATTTGAGCGACTGTCTTAACGGTGTTTCACAGACCCTCTGGTTATTTGTTCCCGGGTTCACTGGGAAGATGTCCTTGGGGCTGGCTGTGACCCCGAGTGACAGCTCCCACCGCTGCCCTGTGCCTCCACCGCCATGCGGGCGTGCAGAGCTCCCGCACTGCCCACTCGAACGGGCTGTCTGTCCAGGTGGGGATCCACACCTCTGAAGGCATCTCGACCTGTCAGCATGGTGACTGTCTCTCAGGGTGACCTAAGAGGAGAGTGAATGAGAGAACTGTTTTCTGTTATCAACACTTTTACTGGAAAATGTGCATATCCTAAAATATATGTATGCTCCTTACCTTTCTTGTTGGGTTATTTTTTTCCCCCATATATTGAGGATTAGGTTTTGGGTTGTTTTGGCTTTCAGTTTTGTTTCATTTTGGGTTTTTTTTATTTGTATTCTAACAATACAGTATTCTTTTTTTATTATTCATAGGATTGTAAATGGAAAATGTACATGGAGATGGACGGGGATGAAATTGCAATAACCTACATAAAAGATGTGACATTCAACACTAACCTACCTGATGTAGAGATTTTAAAGATGACAAAGGTATTTACAGCCTTAAAGCTTTCATGAATTCACAGATCTCAAACAAAGACATTAAAATACCACAGCAGTCGACTTTTGTGCTTGCAGAAGCTCAATCTCTTGACAGCTTTTAAATAAAATGCACATTTTAAACAGATTTGTATCATAATAGGAGTTAGGTATTTTGGTTCTCTTTTAAGCTGACAATAATGTTAACAATAGAAAAATAAGAGAAGGAACTAATTTATATTTTCTTGTTTTAATTCCATCTTATATCCTCTGAATTTATTACCCCTTTTAAAGAAAAGAATGTTCAAAAATTACTTTCCTTTTCAAGAGAAGAAAGTGATTTAAATGTTCTAGTTTGAAACTTCATGTGATTTGTCTGGGTTTTTTTTTTTTTTTCCCTCTCTTTCTTTTTTTTTTTTTTTGACGTGGTTTTAGAACTTTTACATGGTTCTAAAACTCCCTTTTTCATGCAACGGTGGGTTGCAAAGACTGAAACCCATCAACTGACAGTACAGCACTGAACATCTGCAATTCAGTGTCACTGGGCATTTCACCTTATTTCAGAACCTGCATGTAAATATTTACCAGCCAGCATTTAGACTGCTTTTACCGTAAGAAACAAAAGCTTTGTTAATGCAGAGGGCATTCTGTTTGCTGTTATTTTAATTGTTTGTTTTTATTAATATGCTCCACTTGATAATAGCTAACAAAATAAATTCCTAAATGAAAAAATATACGGCTTGATTACCAATTAGAATGCTGCTCTAATGTGCACTGATAAAACCTCCCAAACTCCTGAATGCCTTTAACCGTGAATTTTTGGGGCAAAATTTTGGGGCAACCTTTGGTTATTTTTTCTGAAGGAAAAACTGAAAATCAGATTCTCAACAGTCAGAATTTTAAGGAAAATGTGAAAATATGATTAATTGCCAAAAAGGATTCTCATATTTAATTCATGCTAATACTGTTTTAATAGTTAGTGATTTCTGGAACAACACTTATGATTTTTTAAAATTACTATTATTATTATTTTGTTGCAAAATAGTTTTCTATTTAATTTTCATCTTGGATATTTTAATTTTTTCCTTAAAAAAAAAAAGGCTTACAGTTAAATAAACTAATAACTAGATACAATAACATTAACTTTTCACATACTTCAACATTTTTATATCTGTCAGGGAATATCTCTGAGACTCTCTAGATATTTCTTCTTGCTGGCCTCTGTAAGTCTAGCAGAAAAAAACCTGTACATGCACAAAAATGAAAAAGGTTTATGCCCCCATGAAAACATTCCATGTTGTCTTACCTACTGTCTGTTATTTTGTTATTTATAGAAATCTCTTCTCAGTTTCCTTTTGAAAACAAGGAAGTAAATAATTCCAAAATATATTGCTTCGTCTCATAAGAGTTTTAAGAAAAGTATTGATGTTAACAGTATGGGAGCAGATGAAAAAAGGCAAATGTTGAAAATATCTTTGGGGTGTTTCACAAACAAGTCAGGAGATGAAGAGCACCTTATAAAACTCCCACCATGTTTTTTTCAGCCACCATTTGTAATGGAGAAATGGATTGTGGGGATAGAAGAACACCAGTCTGTAGAATGTGTTGTTACGTATGAGGTAAGCTCTAAGAAACAAATAAAAAAATTGTTTATCCAAGATAAAACCTACATGGGAGGTGTGGAAGCAGCATCCTCTGGCTTTGTTATATCCTATAATCAAGTCTCAGCAGCGTGTAATTAATTGTAAAATCTAAAGTTCAGAGCAAAACCTGAATGAGGTTTACAGAGACAATATCCTCAGACTGCTGCCTGGGATGGCTCTTCTTCTCAAGGACAAAAACTCCTTTTGCTTGAAGTGTAATGGTCAGTGTTGTTTGCATTACTTGAAGAGACTGTTTCCTTTTCAATGAAGTGCTAATTAGGAGAGCAGAGTAGCAACAGGAAAAGAAGTAAAATGAGAAGTCAAGAGTAAAATAAGACAAAATAAAACCTGGAAGACAATTTAATGTGATAGAAATTAGCCTTTGTAAAAAGAGTTTGCAGTTACTTACAAAAGTGTTTTTATAAAGACCAATGCTGTGCGTCACAAGGAGGCTAATAATTGAGATTGCAGCACTGTCCTGAGCAAGGATTCAAGCAGTGATGGAGAGACAGGGAAATCCTGGACCTTGCTTGCCTGTCTCAGAAGTGAAGAACAGTAGTTTTCCTTCAGCATGAAGTTTCTCACAGGAGTCATAGGCCCTTAACAGCAAATTGAAGAGCTTGATACTCCAGGAAAGCTTTGTGGAGGGTCCCCCTGCAAAAATACCTGCTTAGTCCTACCTCCTTTAGCAGAAAGCACTGCCCATTTGACACTCACATTAATAGAACTAGTAAAATATATTTTTGTGTTGTAGAGGAAGGCCTTCGGATCTTTCCTCCACATGGTACATGAATTGAAACAGTTATTCACTACCACATTTTTAGCATAATCACAAAATACCAGCCAAAATTATCTAGAGTCTAAAAATACTTGAGAACTGGCTAAGTGGTTTTTCAAAACAGACTCTATATTGAAAACGCTGCTGCCGCCCAGGCACTAGTGGAAGTTCCCTTGTAGGAGAGCTTAGTGGGTTGTGTGTTATTTTGTCCTCATATGTGTTACGTCCTCATGCATGTTTTGTCCTTCCTGAGCAGAGTGACGTTAGAGCTCCCAAAAGCACCAGGCACATCCAAGCTATCTGCTGGAGCAAGGTGAAAGCGCAGGACGAGGTCGAGACAGTACAGCTCATGATACAGACCTCGCTCCCCAACTCGGAGGGGAATTCACGGAGCAGATCTGACTCAAGTAAGTCAGTACTTTATTGCTGACATGGGCAAGGCGTATATGGGGAGAGCAGCAAAAAGTCAATGCCATTATTCTGTTCCAACAACAGAGCACACCTTGCAGCGTCAGCTGGCATTGTGGTCCCTGTGATGTCTTCGTAGATGCATGCAGGAGCACCCTGGCATGTCTGACAGCTTAAAGGCTAAACTTTGGGTAGAAACGTTCTATATCATGATGTAGTTCAAGGGGGATGACCTGTATGCTCCTATTGGAAGCATGCTGGGAGCAGTCAATGGCGATTAGCTACAAATCTTTTGTCTACTGTGGTCGCTTGCAGCTGCACATCAACAGCAGACATAGAGCTCAGATCCGTCTGCTCCAAAACGCCAAATGCTTCACATCTTCCAGTACTAAGCAGCCTTAAATCCTGACACTTTTTCCACCCCTTCCTTGGGTCAGCTTTGGGTCAACCTTTTTATCCCCTCCAGTGTAGGTCGTTGGGAGAGGTGTTTCCGCCTATGGTCCAGGCTTCTTCCCCTCTCTGTTGGCTTATGTGTACACATCCACAGTAGCCTTTCCGCAGTGGCAGGGGTGCTCTTTTCCAAAGTCTGCTTGTGGACGCTGGATCGGGGATCAGCTGGCAAATCTGCCCTTCTCCAGATCCACCCCTCTTCACCAAGACAAGAGAGTGCTCAGCTTTGTGGAGCCAAGTGTATTGGCATAGCAAGAGGATTTGGACTGAATTATAGCACCCACACAAAGTGTGCAGGGCCTGGGGTGAAGATATGTTTCTCAACCAGGATGTCAGCAAGGCATCTGCTTAGAAAGGAGACAATCTCACAGATCTCTACCCTCTATCTGTTGGCAATAATGGAGTTTTCCACAGCTGTTTTGAGGATCTTGGGAGCCAGTGCTTTTAGCAGCTTTTATCCTGGCTTTCTCTCCCTGCAACACAAACTCAGCAGGAGTGCTTCGGCCAGCTCTTCCCTCCTGCTCTTGGCCACACAGCACACAGGCAGCTTTGCACAGATGTTGAGCTTGGATACAGGGCACCTCCTGGAAGAGATGTGTGGGTGCAGATTGCTCTTGCTCTGGCCAGTGCTCTTCCAGGGCGGGCACACACACCAAGGCTGTAGCCCCAGAAGCTGCACATGGGGTGGCAAAAAGTCCGCTGTGGGCAATACACTGTTTTGACAGGTACATGCTGCCAACCTGGCAGACCCCATAGGTGCTCCTGATGTCCTGCTCTGCTGTGAGGAAGAGTGGAAATCTTCCCACTGCACTCTTCTTCCACAGCTCAGCCTGCCTGTTTGAGCGAGCCCTGGCTCATCGTTTTCTGGCTTCTGGGGCTTGACTTGTTCAGTGAGATACCTTTAATAATACAGTGGGCTCTACGCTGCAGTCTGCATTTCCTAACTAAAGTATGCCACTGACATAGTCAAACTCAACTCAGTTGACTCTAGTACAGTTCTGCCTTTGAGATCTGCTGTTCTTTTTGTAAAGGTGTTTGTTAGCCACAGCTGTTTTTCTCATTGATTTCACAGTAGGGCTGCAGAAATGTTTGGGTTGGGACAGCTGAGGAGCAGCACAGGAGCCGGAACAAGGTACCAGTCAGCAGAGAGTGAACTCTGATTTTGTACACTGCTGCCAAATGTAGAATGGCCTCGTGAATTGAGAGGTGCTGGGTTTAGACTACAGACACATCAAAAATGGGTGCTCTTATTCCTAAGCAGTTATGATCCTTTTGCAACACAACTGTGTTTTGTAATGCAGATGGGACATAGAGCATGTCCTAAAAGATACATCTTCACTGCAGATAAGCTCTGCTAATGGAGATTACCCTGGTTTCAGGGTGATGAGCCATACAGCCGTACCAAAGTATAGTGCTGTATCTTCACAGGCTGGCTCTGCCACAGTAAACCGAGCTGCTTTCATTTTTTTTTGTGGTGAGTGGTGGGAGAGCTTCTCTGTCCCTTTGGCACATGGAGCAGTTACACGAAGGCACGGATGTATTGTCAGCACCCAAGTGAATAGGAACAGTTCAGAGGAGGTGGGTTACCAGACAGCACGAAAGCTGTCCCTCAGTTCTAGTAAACTTTCTGGCCTGTCTTCTTGACCAGACCACCCACCCAGGTTTAAAACACCACCAAATCCAAGCACAAAGGTAAGGGTAATACCTGCCTAAAAGGCTAAAATAACCAGCAGTGAAGGTACTACCTCTGTGGGCTGCCACATAGAGCATTTAATTCAGCGTAGAGAGTTGGTGGCTCAGAGACCATATGAGGAAGAAGCCTCCCAACCCACGAGAGGTGAGAGGCAGCCCCACAGGACACACTGGGAGGTCCCTGCTGGGCAGCTGGTCCCTGGGCTAGCGACTGCGGCTGGCTGTAAGGAGCAGGGACTGAACAGCTTGAAGCTGCTGAACGGAGCCCCTTATTCAGGACAGCATCGGCACTGGTCCCACAGGGCATGTGGTGGCCACCTGAGAGTTGATAACAAATGAAGACCCAAACTTAAGTCCTGAGCCTGCTGCTTCCAAGTTTACGAGGTCTGTGTTTTACATCCACAGCCTTGGTGGGAGGGCACAGGGGAATGGCAGAGGAGAAGGTGTCTAGCAAGTACATTTCAGCATGCATGTTTCTTTTGAAACTGTGACTTTCAAGGAGGTTAAGAAGCAGAGAAGGCAATTCCCATCTGTCTTTCCGTGAAAGGAGGTTCATCTCTCAGTGCAGCCAGAGCTATCTGCTGTGGCGGTGTCACGCTCGCACTTTGACAGGAAAGACAGTTTCCTTTTGACATATTTGACATTAAGTTGAAATGATTTAAATCTCTTGGGATTCAAGCAAAGTCTGGGGAAAGGAAGAATGGAAGAGACCATCCATTACGTCTTAACAGCAGCAATGCTAACGAGGACAGAGCCGCTACCCAGCTCCCATAAAACTCCCCACAGCCAATGCAGCATTGCAGCAAGAGGCAGAGGGCCCACAGCATAGGGAGTCTTTCCCTGGAAAACCAGCAAAAGGCAAGAGAGGAGCTGGGGTCCTCTGCTGAAGAGAGTAACATTTTGGTCGCATTTATGCTGCTTCAAGCTGGCAGGGTAATGCTTTCCTGTTGGAATGATACTAGCAATCTTTAAGGACAAGTCATTCAAATCTCTCTAGAGCAAAATTATTTAAGCTGCTCCCCATGGGTTTTTGGCCAGAGCCGTGGCCTTGGATAAGGGGAGAATTCCTGGTCTCTGCTCTACACATAAAGTAGCAAACCAGGCAGCCCTCGCAGTTCAAATGGAAAATTAACAACTATTGTATTTGCTATAGGCTTTCATGCAAACCTCAGGACTGACTTTCAAAAGTGCTTCAGTCTGATCTCTGGGAGCTACAACTTTTGTTACAACCCCAGGGCTGTGACAGTAGGTGAGAGGGAACTGTAATACCCTGAATCGCTCACAGTTAAGCACTGTCTGAGCTATCCTGGCTGAAGCCTTCTGCCTCACCAGCTTTTCCACATACAGAATTGATTTTCTGCATGAAACCAGACAGAGCGGTGTAGCTGGGGCTTAGACTCAGTATCTGGAGCATGGAAAGTGGATTGACTTCTGAATTTGTAGGAATAGTAGCAACTGAAGTGGCCCTGGTTGTTGTGGAGTGTAGCGGTTTGAAGAGAAAATGGAGCGAGAGGAGGTGAGTCTGGCTGCCGCAGTAGGGATTTGCACTGGTGTCTGCACCACCTCTGTCTCTGTGTTCGTCTGCGAACAGCGTGACCGAGCCGGCTGGGAGAGACGCAGGTGGAGGGTGATGCTGCAGCGGTGCCAGCACCTTGGGGTGCCCACTCCATGCCTGCTCTGGAGGTCTCCAGGCACTTTTGCAATGAAAGCTGTGGAGAAATCTGCCAAGGCTGCCAGGAGCATCACAGGAAACATTTAAAACCAGGTTGGGTTAAGACCACTGGGAGGCCCTTGGGAGTGGGAACCCACCTGAACAGCCAAATGGATGGTTCAGTAAGTGTCTTCTAGTCTAAGCTCCATAATCTGCACTGGCATCCGAAATATTTGCATCACTTGCTATTTTAAAAGTCCAACATTATGTTCAACCATAAGGATGAACATACTCAAACCTAGGGCTATTTGCTGCAAGGCTGGGAGGGAAAGGGTGGTTTGAGATGTGTTGAGGTTCTTCCGAGAGAAACCCTGGTGCCTAACCTCACACCTTCGGTAAACCAGAGGGTGGTTTTCCATCAATTCACAGAAAGCTAACTCTGTTTCCATTTCCCTGCCAGGCATCGACAGCCAGTGGATGCAGACGCTGCGGATGCACGAAATAGCAAAAGCCATTTCTCTCCAGCACGGCCACCCCCACAGCCCGACCACCGTCACCCACTACCTGCCCTACCTTCGAAGCCAGGACTCCTACGCCGCTGCCGTGAGGAGGACACGCGGTCCCGTCAGTTACCAGTTCACATCCATCAGCCACTCCAGAAACTCCTCTCCCCTCTCGCACAGTTTGGTGAGAAACCTCTCGAATCTGCACCTGAACTCGAAAGGCAGCAGCACCTCCAGCACGGCCTCCGACACCCCTTCGGAGAGGGACAGGTCTGCCGGCAAAGGCAGAAACGCCTCGCGCAGCGGGAACTCCCGCAGCTCCTCGGACGGGCGCTGCAGCGGGACCAGCTCCCCGGTGCCCCCCCGGCATTCGGGAAGAGCCTGCAGGACTTCCTCACCAGTGGCCCCCCCGGCCTCCCAGCACCGCAGGTACCCCCGCAGCCCCCCCCCAGCTCAAGGCCATCCCGGGCATGCCCCCGCAGGGGGAGAGCGAGCCCAGGAGGGGCGAAGGGGAGAGCAGAGTCAGCGAGGGGGGGTGGATAAAGGTGCAGCACGCAAAGAAGCCCCACAGGCAGACCGCCGGCAAGCCGGGGAAGGAGAGGCCCAAGGGGAGCTGGCGGGGCCGGAGGACGTTCTGAGGGAGGAATTTGCCCCTTTATTTAGCTGAAGGTTCCACCTAGAGAAGATACGCCCGCTCCTATTTACTTCACCACACGGAAGCTGGGACGCCACCTCCCTCGCTGGCCGGTGCAGCCCAGGGCCTGCCTGTGGAAGGGGAGAGCTGCCCACCTCTACTCCTGTCATGGTCAGTGCCGAGGGATTTTATTTGATTTTCTCCCCTCCGTTTGGCTGCTTGTGTTCTCAGCTGACTGGATAGCCACTGATTTGCTTAATATTTCAATAATAAAATCAGTAAGGCACAGCTGGGTGCCAGAACGAAAGGCCCTCCGTTTCATCCTTAGGGAAGGAGTTGTGCTGCTACATCTTGCCTCGCTTATGTCTCCAGATGCCAAGTCCGGCTCTGAGGGGGTCTCCTCACCCCCTGTTCAATCTGCTTCTGCCAGGGCTATAGGAAGAGGTACTATTTTTTTCAAACCAGCATAGTCTGAAAAAACAGTTATGCAGGGAGATTTTTCTTCAGGTCCATTCCAGTAGCTTCACTTCTCCACTTCCAGCTTGCCACCCCCTCTCAGGAATTTCTCACCTCGCTCTTTACGAACAGCCCCAACACCAGCTACCCAACACCACTGAGCACACTCTGTCACATACACGGTTGTTGTAATCAGAAGGAGAAACAAAAGATAAGCTTTATTCTTTTGGGGAAAAAAATAAAAATAGAGGGAGAAAAAGGCATTCCCTTTATCATAGTTACATCTAACCCCACTGAGGTCTATGATAATGTTTATCCCTGGGCAGCAGGCATTTTTTAATTGAATTTTTAAATGTGGCCAGACTGTGTCGCTTTTGTCTTTCAGTCTTCAGGTAGTAAAGACAAGGTCAGCAAAGTTTCTGATTAATGTGGTCTTTAGCTCCACCGAGAACAAAGACATAGCTGTAGACTCGCTTGTCGTCAGAAAGTTTCTTCTTGGCCTTTTCACTCCAAGCTGATTTCACACAATTAAAAAGGAAAAAAAAAAAAGTTAGGGTTTCCCAAGATGCAAGAGGGGAAAAAAAAAGAAGAAACAGATAAAGGGAGCTGAACCCAAAGCAACGCATGATACCCTCTGAAAGCCAAGAAACTGTAAATTAGAGATGCCTTTGAACAAGGTGCTACATACCATCCATGCCAAGCGGTGCTCGCTGGCACGCAGTTGTGAGCGATGGTTGAGGAGCTGCTGGCTTGTCACCCCCTCGATGACCCCCATCACCATAGTCCTGTCACTGGATGTTCAAAAAGACATGTAAATTCCCTGCTCCACACAAAGGCCACTCCTGGGGGTACACACAGCTCTCCTCCCTCTGATTCCCACCAGCCCTAATGAGTGCTGAGCCCCATGGTGGGTTTCCCAATACCTACCAGAGTGAACTGGAACACACATTTCATGAATTCAGGACAGGGTCCACCAAAACCAATGGAGCAGGACACAACTGCTACCAAGTGTTGGGAATTGGATCTCTGTCATTTAAGCACCATTTCCTCTGACAACAGTTAAGAGCAGAAAAAATAGGAAGAAGCTTTACCTGGAAGTGAATGGGGCTGCACGTGAAGCTCTGTGATAACAGAGCTTGCCACTTTCTTGTGGCTTCAAACTGGTTGAAAGCTAGCTAGTAACCCAGCTTCTGGCCCTGGTTTACTGAACCTGACAAATAATTTAGGGATGTGGACAATCCACCACTGGATGTTTCTCTGTCACAACTTAGCGGGACACTGGGATTTGTCTAGGTTGGGGATCCTTCCCTAACATTTCTTGCCATGACCAAAATGGGCTGGAGGATACCAGCTGATAGTAACCACACCTGACAGCACTTGCTGGAAATGTGCTTGTGTTATTAAAATTTGGATATGAATCTCAGGAAGCGAGATCTTGTTTCATGGTTGGGCCTGCACAAATCCTAGAAAGAAACTGCAAGAGTTTGGAAAGTTACATTTCTCTTCCAAGGTGAGGATGTGGTGTAGTTGTACAAGTCTGAAAACAAGGCCCTACCCGGCAGACACTGTGGGCTGGTGGTGGCAATTCAAGATTTATCAGCTGCCTGTGGTTGATTGTCAAGATGTCCAGCAGGATTCCTCTGCTGTTTGTAAGCAATTTAATGCTGTGCCTAATTTTAATCTGCAATGCACTGTCTGTCCACATCTGTTGTATTAAAGGGTTCATTAGCATTTAAAGAAGGAGCGGATGGTATTGATCACACCTATTAAAATTAAACAATCATGCAATAGTGACTGATTAGAAATCCTTTTGCTGCAACAGCATTGCTGGTTAAAGCAACAGTGAGTGAACTTGTCAAAAAAAAACCCAAAACAAAAGTCTCAGCAAGATCTAGTTTTCCATCTCATTTTTATCACTCTTATTGTGGCTGCTCCCTATCTTGGTAATAATTCATTATAAGTCAAAATGTGCTTACATTTTCACCCCCCAGTACTTTATGAAGCCAAGCAATTTACTTCCATGTTTTACCAACACGCAGCTAGAAGATCGTGCACAGCAATGTGGAAAATCAAACTGTCTCGGGCAACTACACTTCAGCAAATATCTGCTCTTTGGAAAGGAGCCATGCTGCATTACCTTAGAGTTTTTGTACAAGTCTGTTAAAGCCAATCATATTTAAGTACCAGTAGGTCTAGATTTGCACACTAGGAGCTGGACACACTGCCCTCCATTCATACACGTATCCTCGGCAGTGCTACACCCTCCCCCCATGTCTGACTTTGCAAGTGGTACAAAATATCACTGCTGTAGAGGCGCCCGTCGTTTTCGTGGCTCTCCTTTCTCTTGGTCTTTGTATCTCCATGTGCTGATGTTCCTGTTTTCGTAATCCCCAAAAGGTACCTACATTTTCCTTTTCCATAGTTCAAAATGCTCTGAATTATAAGAAGCTAGCTCTGGGATGCCTGCTGGAATGGATGATGGAAAATAGTGGAGAACTCACGAAGGCAAATTCAGAACTGGGCGTCCAAAGTGAGTGGGTATTTGCGTCCAATGGGGACAACGTTTACAAAATCAGATTTTCTTTTTTTTTTTTTTAATTAAAGTGTGAGACTGTGACTGTCAGAGCTTACACAGAATCTGTTTGTTTGTTCGGCAACATTTTATTCTGGATCTTGAGTTGCCCTGCTCCCTCTGGATGCCAGATACTGGCAGAAAGGTTTCAAGGTGAACAGCACTGTCTCTCTCCAGCCATTAGTTCTTAACCCTGCCGGTGGGTTGGGAGGGAAGAAGTGATGCTCAGCTCAGACAGGAAGAGGAGGTTAACCTCAGCATTATGGTCCTTGGTTTTCTGAAACCTTACAGGCTTTCGGCCCACAGCTGATGTCCTCATGGCATGAACAAAAACGACGCTGAGACTTTTTTTGGTTTTCTGCCAGCAAAATGTGTGGTTCAATTTTTTTAAGCTTCTTTTTTTGTCTTTCCCATATACCTAAGGATGTCTTTAAAAAAAAAAGAAAAGAAAAACAGGAGGATGGAGAGCAGGCACTTCACACTGAGGTTAGCAATCATTCTTCTTTAGCTCGGCAAGGTGTCCCAGAACTGGGTCTGACCCTGGTGGATATTGGCTTCCTAAGTACACAGATTTCCCCAGCAGCGCTTGGGTACCTGCAGCTACTGTCAGCAGGACTGCTCATAAGAGGCGAGTGTCCTGGGGACCCGCTCTGCAGAGGGACCGACAGCTAGCCCAGCAGTGTGGTGTGGTGCTGCATGGGGAAGGGACCAAGCGACTGCACTCTCGGGGCACGTTCCTTGTGTCCTGCAGGTCAGAGGCACGTATGCTGCTATGCTGCAAACCAGCTGGCTGTTCCAGCACCTGTGAAACTCTGCTCCTAAGCATAGCAGGCAGCATGAATGTGAGACTCCCTGGAGCAAAAACATTGCCCAGTCCTGCAAACACAGACTGCTTTTGTTCACATGCAGCCAGGGCTTGAGGGGGCTGCCCACATGCAGCTTGCCCAACAGAGCCGAAGGCATTTCTGAAAGGGGGAGAGCTGCTCAGAGGGCTTTTGTAGCTGCTCATCTGCCTGGGTGGGGAAAGCATGAAACAGCAGAGTAACCTGTCTCCCAGCTCAACCCCTCACACAAGCCTTTCCTTTTCCCACAGAGCCTTTGCAAATTCACAGAAGGATGATTGTCGCAGAGGTGACAGCCCACTGAACAGTCCAAGGGGCCCTGAAATCATAAACAACCCCAGGCTGTTCCTCACCCTAACCCCTTGTGACATGAGTAGACCGTCAATCCATCCCAGGGCAGCAGAGTTGCAGTGGTTGCTTTTTATGGCCCGGGCAGGAATTTCACCCAGGTCAGTGTTTGATTTGGGCAGTGCTGTAATCTCTCTCTCTTGCAGCATTTCTAGTTGTTGCTTTGGCCTCATATTGATTTCAAAGCACATACCAAAATGTTATGCCTGCACTGGGCTCATCAGGAAAATAAAAAGAAGTAATGGTCAGAGAGGGGAGATGGGGTGCCTGTCGGATCCGTTTTCGCTGGGGAACGTGGCTGTCAGGGTTTCAGCCTGTCCGACTGCTGCCACTGCGCTCTACTTCTGTGCTGTGGGGGGATCTAGTCATACTGACTGGGTGGGATGGGACCTGATCATCCTGCACTGATGCTGCTGAGACCTGCCTGCAGCAGGGGGGCGTGCCAGTGGCCCCTCTGTCTCCCCATCTACACTCGGACCTCAATGATGCCATGCCAGCGGACAAAACACTGCCATGCCCCCAGGAACGGTGGTTTTCAGGGCTGGGGATCATGGGTGTCATTGCTGCTGGTTGATTATTTCTGTGAAATGCTAGAGAAAGCAAGCCCAGTTCCTGTTCAGCTGGGAGGAGAGAGCGCCCGTTCGCGCCTCCCCCCCGCAGTGCTGCCACAGCTCAACTAACACCCCGTGAGAACCTGCTTTCTCACTGGCATCAGTGTGAAACAAGGATGGGTGGTTTTGGACATTGTTTACTTTTTAAAGAAAATACTTGCTACTGCAGTTTTGCTCTTTCTAACCTGCTCCCACTGATTATTTTCTCGCAATTGGACATGTCTGACAGCAATGCTACCCTCCCTGGGCACACACCAAAACCCCATACCTGACCACGATCTGGCAGCTTGCTGAGCTGATTTAAGGAGAAGAAGTTGCCCAAACCCTCTGCATCCCCTCTCCCTCCTCACTCAGAGTGACAGCCCCTGGCCAGGGGCACCCCTTACCACTGTCCTCCTCTCCAGCTCAGCTGATGCTGCTTAGGATCAAAATCCAAGTATTTTAAGACTTCCTATAAATCTGCTGCCAAGAATACTGGACCATGCATCAACGAATAAGCACTTGATTTTTTTGATTGTGCTAGAGAATGCACTTTGACCTAATTATTATTATTATTATTACTTTAGGCTGGGAAAGATGGGCAGTTGCTTTTGTAATTGTAGAAAAACCCCAAACCGAGAGACCTCCTGACATCTCACATCACTAAAATGGAACCAAATAGCTGTGCTACCTCTGAAAATTACATCTGACAGAATTATTTTCTGTATATGCATCCACCATAGAAGGGTTTTTACATAATTTTCTTATCTAATGAAGTGCCAAAGCTTAGCAGTTCAAGCCAGTTTGTTGCAAAAAGTTAGAGGTTATGGAGGAGAAGTCTATTACGGCAATAACACTAATAAGGGTCTGCCAAGATCACATTTGAGTACATGTAAATACAGGGCATTTGAGATTAACATCTCGGAGGACAGAGGAATGGCGCTGGAAGGCAGCGGCAGCCCAGGGTGGCCAAGAGCTGGGGGTAAAGCGTGCGGCCTCTCTCTGCAGCTCCCACCCCAGCACCACCTACGCTCCCCTCAGCCGCATCCCACCACTCATGCCCCAGCTGCCCACCTGCCCCGAGGGTCAGTGCATCCTCCCAGAAACTTCATGAGCCGGTTTTGCAGGTGGTGACGGACTACAGACATGAACACTGTGCTATGTAGAATGAAGTGGCTTAATATACCTGGGACTCAACATACACATTTATTTTCCTGCCTTAGCAAGAAAGGTGAGGGTTCCCTGCAGCAGAGAGAGGGCATTTCCCTCATGCTGTGAAAAAACACAAGAAGGGCCTGAAACCTTGAGGTGTGCCCTGGGGACCCCCCAGCAGGCAGTAGCGAGCCCTGAAGGAGGCTTTCTACCTGGTGTCCCCCCCCTTCCTCCCTCCTGAGGGAGCTGCGAGGAGAGAGGTCCCTGGGGTTAAGCCACCGCCTGTCCCTCCACTCCCATCCTTGCCCAGCAACCGCATCTCGCTGAAGGCTGGTGGAGGCAATGCAAATCAACATTCACAAAAGAGGCAGCGGCACAGCTTATATAAAAGAGCAAAAAACCAGACTGCAGTAAGCATTTTTTATTATTTTCTGATAGCCTCCTGTTTCCCACAGCTATGCATTTGCGGAACATTTTGTAAGCAATTTTCTTTATGAGACATGCGACTTAATCTATTTTGTGTTTTCAAAGGGAAATATAAATCAAAGCCCAAGAGTGAAAGGGCTGGGATCTTGAGCTTTTAAAATGGCTACTGCATATCAACAACAGCTACTTTTGATCAACATTTTTTTGCTATGCATTTTGTGGAATGGCTACAGGATACTCAAATGAGCATTGTAATTACACTCCCATAATGTGCATCACAATGCTCTGGCTCCGAAAGATCTGCTACGACGTATACTTGGAATAATCATTAAGATTTCTATCAAAACTGACCATGTGTCAGCCATTCTTTTAGTGCGCTGATGAATATAGGTTCGTAGAGGCATTTATCAACTGCACTTTTTCTCTCTTGGGCTCTATGCCTTTGGTTTTCCTTCTCTTATTCTTCCCATTTTTATGGTCTTGACAGTTTGTGTAAAAGAAACATGGTATCGAATAGGATCAGACATGACCACCTTCAATTCAACATGCAGGATGCATCTCAACTCAGCCTTTACTAATAAGGAACTCAGAGCAAAGCACAAGGAGATACAAACCTGTTAAATTAAAAGGAGAAAATCTATTTTTCCTTGGAGAGAGAAAAAAGGAAAAAGATACTAATTGCATTGTGGAGGTATTTTGTGGAGCTGGTACAGTTGGTCTTGGCTATAAACTGATTATACATGCTAAATATTTAAATTTACATTTATTTTACAAATTCTGGTTCTACCTATCAGAGCACAATGTCTAAGTATTTACCGTTAAAAAGTACTTCATAAAAATTCATGTGCAGCAAACATGTAGAGGTCTGACTATAATTAAACCTCCAAAAGTGGCCATCCTCCTGCTTCTGTATAAGAACAAGTGTCCCTTCTGGATTGCAATCAATAGCAGGTTACCTGATTATACACCTTATTATGTCTTGTAGAGTAGTGTTAGCCACCGGAGGGTGACATGTGAACAAATACATATGCTTGCATCAGATCTTTTACAGAAACACACCTTTCAAGAGAGAGAAAAACAATTAGTGTGTGTTATAGGTTACCGATTTACAATTTACATCATAAATCAATGTCTGATTATTTTACTGTAAAATGTTTTTAGCTTCATTTTGTTGCACTAACCGTTTCAATAACACACTATAATTTGCTCAGATGAAGAGGTGATTGGACAGCTCTTACAGAAATTTTTAATTACTGTCATTAGTGGCTGCAATCTTATTCTTTTCTATGGAGCTAAGATACGTGTTATTGCATTGTGCTACAGGTACTCCGCAGTCGTGAGAATCCAAACTCTCCCTTTCCTCTGAAATACATGCATCTATAAATCTGTGTCACTGTGCAAGTCCCATCACAATAATTACTAGCATCACACAAACACTAATTAATGTATCCACATGCTATTTTAGGCAGGCAGAAATGTATTGCTCCAATTAAAAAAAAAAAAAAGGGGAAACTAGAGCATAAAGTGTGTTTTCCATAGTTAAGATAGGAGGAGCGTAGGAGAGCCCGGGATGGGGCAGCAGGGGTCCTGCCTCCAGAGAGAAAAGCTGTGGTGCAATGCCGACAGCCGAAATCTGCGGGGTGACATGGAGGACGGCGCTTATCCTTTGTCCCGGCAGAGCAAAGGTCACATTTACTGTTTCTGACAATGCAGCTATTGTTGTTGGAGGTCCATGTTCTTGCTACTGCTTGAAGCTCCTAACAAGTAAACAACTTTCATTCCCCCAGATGGATGCAGAAATCGTTGCACGCTCAATCTACTGCACGTCCCTCTGTAATTTCAGCCAATTCCCTTAGCAGGTCTTCCAAAGGCCGCTACCATGTACTGACAACTAATTTCAGGGACAGATGAGAATTTAAGATACTATTTTCTTGGAAACACCTGATAAAATACTCAAGATAATCTTTGCTGACATGAGCCCTGAGGGGTGAGCTTGCCCCACAGCTGGGCAGCAGGGGAGACGGAGGGGCTGGTAGCACTGGACAGGCCATGCAGGACCTGCACGGGGGGACCAAATGGGCAGGGATGTTTTCTTCCACTCACATTAGCCTAATATGAGTTAAATGTGGCTGAAAATGCAGTGTTAACCCAGGTTCAGCTTTGCCTGTCCTCAGCTATTGTAAATAGCTGGACGTAGGACAGTGGTGCTGCCTAAGTCTCGACAAACATTAAGAAACTTCTGCCATCACAGTAAAGCCAGTTGGTTCAGTTTGTTCTGCCCATCCACCGAGGGCATCTGGGCCCTGCAGGGTAGAACAGGGGTGTGAAGGGCATGAAAATGAAAACAGAGGAATGACAGCGGCACAGGTCACAACAGCCATCTCCTGAGTTACAGACCTTCATTTTCTGGTACCCTGCACTGTACCGTAGGAAGGGAATCCCCTGCCCTTCACATACTTCCCATTTTTCTTCTGCCTTTCCTGCCCCCTTCTACCTAATCCTCTGTAAAATATGTGAGCTGACATACACAATTTTCAATAAATTAATTCTTTTTCACATGTTAACAAAAAAAAGCTGAAAATACAGTTCACAAAATGTCCTGCCCGGTTCCCCCATGAAGTCCTTGCTCTGGCCTATTAATTTTAAAGCCATTTGACTACATGTGTTGTTTGAAGAACGATGTTTCCATTAAGTGTTAAATAGAAGTATGGATTCAGCTAGCCCCATCAGTACTCCCTAACATTTCATATGATGCTCTTAAAAGCTGTGAAGGTTGGCTACTTTTCTAGTAAAATCCTGATAATAATGATTCAAGATGTTAAGGGCTGTTACTGTTGAGAAACTGGATCTCTTAACTACAGCAAAATTCAAGAAACATCCCCCCTTCCCAGCTGAGCTGTCTTGGTTGGAAACCATCTGGGTGGCAATCCTCCACTAATGTGGATTTAGAGGAATCGAGTGTGGTCTGGTCTCCAGAGAACCAGGTTTAGTTCATCTGCTTTTGTGTGAGCACTGAGAAGCCAGCAGTGCAGGTAAGTATGTAATTATGGGCTTATTTAAAATGGAGATTCTTTTACACAACAGATTGCAGCGTGCGCAGGAAGAATAATGCCGACAGAAAACAGAAAACCTCCGCGAGGGCTCTTGTACTCTATTGTGCTGTAGCCTATTTACAGGCTTTGGCTTAGAGATGATTCGTGGTTTGCTTTACAGAGGCGCAGGTTTGCGTGCGGGCTGCACGTGCACAGGGCCTCCTTCCCTTGCGCCGATTGCAATGGGGACTCGCCTGCTGTCGGGAAGGCACCTGGAAATGCTGAGTAGCTACAGTTGCACTGATATTGAGCCCTGCTCAAGCCACAGGATAAACGGAGGATTATAGCAAACACTGGGGTCACAAATCCCATACAGCTTCTTCAGGGCTTCTCCCGTTACTATTGCTGCCAAATACTGGTCGCGGGGCAGTTATTTGCCGTGTTTAACGGCTGTATTTGATTTAATGCGATATTACAAATGTTACATAAAATGGTTTACAATGACCGATGATCTATTTTCTTCTGGCCTGTCTTCAAGTAATGTTTTGTTTGCAGAGAGCAACGCGGCCAACTTCTATCGTAAAATCCTGTTGCACCGCTGTACTCCCGAGGGAGCGGAGGCAATGGCCGTCACCCACGACCTCACTCCTAACGCTGAACTGTGCTCGTGGTGCAGCGGCAAATAACACTTCATTTACTGTGGCAACGCAGGAAATCACGCGTGTTGCTGGGTGGGTCTTTTTTAATACAGTGCACTTTTACTATCCCGCTTGGCAGGCGCTGCTGAAACGCAGGGCCACTGCAGCGTCATGCTCTGCAGGGTCCCAAGGGGTGCTAGGTGCCCAGGGGGTACGCGGAGGCTGCCCCAGGCCTGGGGGCAGCCAGGACACCGGCCCCTGCCTTTACTTCGTGGAGAAACCCCCTCTGCCCCTCAAAACTGGCAGGTTTGGGGGTTCTATTTCAGAGCGCTAGGCACAAATCCAGGTTTGGCACGTAAAATTAAACATTTTTAAAAAGAGAGAGAGTTAGAGACTACGTGGGCTCCCCCGGCCGGGGGGCCCTTGCCCCTCATCCCGCCGGGGCCGCTCCGCGCGGGGCGGGCCTAGCCCCCGCGCGCGCGCCCCTCCCCTCTGGCACGCGAGTCCCGCAGCGTTCCGACCGGGAGCTTTTCGCGCCACAGGGTCAGGCCCTTGCAGCTCCACAAACGCCGCACCGCGAAAAGAAAAAAAAATGGGGTCCCCACACTAACCCCTCCGTAGGCGCCCCGGGAGAGAAGACAAGCTCCTCAGCAGGGGTGGGCGGGCGGACGCGGGGCGAGCACGCCGGGTGCCCGATTCCCAGGGGGTGTCATCTGCATCTGCCAGGACGCGGGCGCCAACGCGGGAAAGGCGCCGCCGGGCCCCGCCCCCCGCGGTCCCAGCCGCTTTGGCGCGAACCTTCAGTTCCCCGGTGCTCGCCCCGCCGCCGCCAGCATGGGTCCGTCGCGCCCGCAGGTGAGCGCTGCCCGCGGCGGGGGGGCTGCCCGCCGGGTTCGCGGCACGGCTGCGGATCGCCGCTGCTTGCTGCTGGCGGCGGGCAGGCGCGCGCGTGGGGGACGGTTGGCAGTGGCGCTTTCGCGGGGCCCTGCGGCGTCTCACGGCCGGGGCACGCCGGGCTGCGGGGAGGCTGGTGGGGTCGGGCGGGGCGAGTGTTTGGGCTGGGGCTCGCCGGGCACCCCGGCGGAGCGGCGTGGGGGCAGCCCCGCCACGCGGACCGGCAGCCCCGGCTCTCCTGCCCCGCCGCGGTGCTGGGATTCCCCGTGCCCCGCGCGCGGCGGTGCCCTCGCCCGCCTGACCGGGACGGGACGGGACGGGGGGCGGCTTCGGAGCCGCGCGCGGCGGGGGGCAGGCGGCCCGGCGCCAGCCCCCCAGCGCCCTCGCCTTCTCCCTCTCGCCTGGCGGCTGCCCCGGGCGCCGCTACGACGGGGGGCGCGAGGGCGGCCGTTGGGCGGAGGCGCGCGGGGGGCTGCCGCGGGGCGGGGGTGGGGGTGGGGGAAGGTACCTCACGGCAGGGGGGAGGGCGGCCCCGCTGTGCGGGCGTGGAGCCCGCGGTCTCGGGGGAGCGAGGCGGAGGGGGTCGCTGTGGGGCGCGGAGGTGGGCGGCCCCGCGATGTGGGGCGGCACCGTCGTAGCGGGAGGCGGGGGGAGCGGCCCTGGCCGGCGTGAGGGGCCGCGCCCGAGGCGGGGAGGCGTATTTGCGTGCCGATGGCGGTCCCGGGTCTCCTGCGCTGGGCTTCGCGGTGCTGGCCGGCCCCGTGCTGGAGGTCCGCCGGTGCGGCCCGGCCTGCCGCGGCGGGGTTTCTCCGGCTGGGCGCTCCCTTAGCCGCGGCAGGCGACGCCAGAAACGGCCCCTTTTGTGTCTGGGGCCGCGTCCGTGCCAGGCCGGGCGGGAGGCTTTTCTGTTCCTCGTCAGCACCGGCAAAACTGTGAAGCGTGGGCAAGCCTCAGGGGTCCTGCGAAAAGCAGCCTGCTGAACGGTGCTGGGGAGAAGACGGAGGTCTTTAAATTGCCCTGGCTAGTTACTGCTTAAGCTGTATTTATAAAATATTTGGCCCGGTCGGCTGGGCCTGTGAACTGGTATCCGTTAAAGCGCTGGAATTGGGTGGCGTCTTAAGTGTGGTTGCAGCAGGCTTGGCCTTAGGGTCGCTGCCACCCTGGGGAGGTAAAATGAGACATTGCCAGTAGAAACGGTCCCTGGGAAATGAAAACCTGAAGCTCATCAAAAAAAGATGTTTCAGCCTGGTAATAAAATTAACAAAACATCGAGCTGTTGTGTTTAGAACAGTTGTTTCAATGCTCCTCTTTTCTGTGGATATGATCCTTAGTCCCTTCCTTAACAGCTGCAGTGTATTTAGTGTGTGCCTCAAACTAAAAGTAATTAATAAATCAGAGGAGATTTCTAGGTACTATTTGTGTACTTGTATTTTTTTCCAGCATTGTCTATAATGAGTGCAGAAGGGTATGATTTTTGTGTATATTTCCACGTGGCTGTTTGCATAAAAGAAGTATGTCTAAATACTGAAAAAAACTCTTCTATAGCAATGATCAGAAATGTATCAGAGCAGAAACTATTCCCATTTCTAACTTTGGCAATTCTTTTGAAGCTGCTGATAATTCTGCTGACTTGAATACAAGACTGTTAAACATCCTAAAATGTTCAGACCTCCTGAACTTCAATTCAAGGATGTTCTTAACAGCTAGTGTGCTACAGTAGGTCTGTTTTAATTAAGGGTGTTGACGTTGTCCTTTTGCAGCGCCGAGCTTGTTCAGGAAGGAAAAACTTCATGGTATTCCGAAATACGAAACTGATTCCCATGGAAACATCCTCATCCTCCGATGACAGTTGTGACAGTTTTGGTTCTGATAATTTTGCAAACACGGTAAGTACAGTACAAGAACAAATAAAACTGAGTGTGCAGTGCTAGTAAAGCTTGCAAAAATGTAAAGCTAGTAAATGTTCTGTGCAGGATTAAAACCACTTGTTCTGCTTATGTTTTTGTATAGTAGTTATAAATCTATGCTATATGCTGTAATTTAATTTCAGTCTTCACTTGTGCTTCTAGGTGGTAATTGTTGGAAACAAATTAGCTATTTATTCTAGCCTTTGAAATGTCACCTAACCTAACATGCCTGATAATTTGCAACTGCGGTTCTGAAACCCTTTGTTAAATGCCTTAACTATTTTTTTTCTTTATTAAAAAAGATATTTGCTTATAGTTCACTTATAAACGTGAATCATATTCTGTACAACTTCAGTTAAAGGATATTTTATTCTTCATAGAAACGCAAGTTTAGGTCTGATATTAGAGAAGAACTGGCAAAAATTTTTCATGAAGCCTCTGATGATGAATCCTTCCCTGGTTTTTCAGAAAACGAGATTCAAGATGCATTGGTAAGACAGTTGATTTTAGGTGGCAATTTTAAATTTAAATTCTTACACATTCTTAATTGAAAAATAATGACAGCTTCAGCTTGATAGTTGAATGTTGTCAGAAAGAAGCATCATTTTATTTAATTTAATGTACGGTCTAAGTAGTCATGGTTTCATTTTCTTTTTGCCTCAGTAAAAAGCCCCCAAGCTTTGCAAGTTCAGAATAAAATCTGCCATATGGATTTTGAAATATAATACCTCTTAAAACTGTCCTTGCTGGATGTTCCTCTTTTAGACTCTTAACGTTTCTGGTTTCCTCAATATGAAATATTATGCTATCCCATGGACTCTGGCAAACCTGAGAAAAATTTGTGTGTATATTGACATGCAGTCAGACCTACACTCTGACAGCGTAACAGGAAATGCTGTGCTGCTTTAGCAGTAGAGAAATAGTGATAGGTGGTGAAATCTGCCTTCCTGCTTCTCCTTGACATCAGTGCAAGAGCAGTTTTATTGCTTAAAAAGACCAATAGTTGGTATTTAGTAGTGAAGACAGAAGTAGTACCATGTTTGGCATAAAATAGGTTTGTCGTAACTTCAGAACATGCTGAGGAATGACTAGAAAAGAATGTCTTACTGGAAGAGGACGCTTCTGAGTTAAATAACAGACAACGGTAAAGAGAGTAAGTAGGAGACAAAGCTGGAATAGATATGTAAGAAAAAGGAATCAGAACCATATACCTGGTTTAATAAAAACCTTGTACAAATAACGATTGGCATTTGAGACTGATGGTCTATGCATATGAAGGAGGAAGCCTGTTGTTCACCTATGACCAAAATAAGACTGTCTTACTGAGTCTAAACGTAAAAGTCAAAGCCTATTGCGAAAATGGGCTTTTGACTAAAGAAATTAATTTCTGTCCTCGCTGAACCCTTGGTTCTTGCAAAAGTTTTAAGCAAAGCATCAGAATTTAAAGATAAGAAAATACTGGGATTTTATTCATAATTATTTCATTGACTGGCTCTAGAAGGAAGTTTTCACTTGATAGCATTGATACTGCGAGATGGCTATTCTTGACAGCTTACAAACTTGGGTTTGACCCTGTGCTGAGAACTGTGTAGTGGCTTTTTTTACAGCCAAATACAATATGTTGCAAAATAGAGCCCTTTAAAGGCAATTCTCTTTCTCGCACTTGCACAAAAACTATCTTTGTTATTAGACCTGCAAGTGACAGTTAAGACTGCTGTAACTGAAACCAGGCTTTTTCTGATGTGTTGCGGCAGTACAGTGTGGCTCTCCCTGAGAATTTTTTATCCCTGTCCCCCCTTCTTCTCCTGCCCCCTTCCCTGCCTCCCCCTTAAAATATACTAGAGCAATAGGACTGGAGATTTAAACATCTAGATTTCAGCCAGATAGCCACTTTAACCACCCCCAAAGTATTGTTGAATTGTATTTAATTGCAGAGCAACTCACTTGGGTTTCTATGCTTCCATTCTGGTTTGTTAACAGAAATTGGAATCAGATTCAGAGGAGAATGATACAAGTGCTGAAAGTGAAGTAGCTCAGAGAAGGCAGAAATGCCCTATTCCTCTAAAAGTAGCCATGAAGTTTCCACCTCGAAGATCGGAGAGGAGGAAGGGTGCGATGGAACCTCTTCCTGAAAAGCTGATGCCTGCTCCGGATTCAGACTCTGACTCTGAAGAAAAGGGTGCCATGTTTTTAGAAAGAAGAGCTTTAAACATAAAGGAAAACAAAGCAATGGCAAGTATTCAATGTCTCCCTGGGGACCACCCCTTCTCCCCTGCCTTTCCTCCCCTTTGGCTCATTATGTGAATGCATTAAGAGGACTTTACATTCCTAGTATTTAAATCTGATAGTTTATGTCCACTGGCATGTGAAAATCCATAGGCTAAGTACTTCAGTAAAAATCTACTGGCTGCAAGCCTAAAGAACAGGGCATCAACATAATACGTTTGAGCTTTTTCAAATTACTTGCAGTCACTGTAACATAAATAAGATGTAAAAGTAAAAAGTTGAAGAGTAACTGCATTTTCTGTAAGTAATTGTACTTCTAGCCAATTGCCCTAATCTAATAGTCTGTAATAGCATATAAACACCCTTTTAAGGCTCTGTTTCCTTTTTCTTTCCTTTGTTAGCTTGCAAAACTAATGGCCGAGTTGCAGAATGTTTCTGGTATCTTTGGTGGGAGAAAATCATTGCCAACTGTCAGTCATGTAAGTATAAACTTAGTTTATAAGTAGTTTATAAGTAAGCCTTCAGATTTCTGAGAGTCAAATTCTGACATTATAAAACAGGACTCTCAATTAAAAAACTTAACAAACGATGTAAATCTAAGTTCAGTTGAGAATTTTATTGCTTCCTAAAACAGGCATCCTCATTGTGCAATTCTCTTTTGATTTACCACCGTATAAAGCAGAACAGATTAATTCATAAAGGTTAGGTGTCTCCACAGGCCAATAAAACTAAAGAAGGTGCTGTGTAAATATGTATTTATGCAAAGGCTGGAGATAAGGGGGGCAGTTCAGACTTTGAAGCTCAAGCATGAATATTCTCTGAGTTCAGAGCCTTGAAGAAAACCTGACATTTGGCCTAACTAGGTCCTTAAAGAAGGTTGTGTTGTGAATCGGCAGTGTAACAAATTTCACTGCTAATTTACCTGTAAGCTGTGTGGAGGTGGGAACAAGGGTGGCAACGGTGGCAACTCCTCATAGACACGGGTTCTGCTGCTGTGTGTGGGAATTATTGTATCTTATACCCGCATGGACATGAACTTGCTTTTGACTATTTCTCTGCAGCTAGCGGAATGCCCAGGATGAATTTGCCGAGAATGTTTTTACCTTATGTTTTCTGATTTGGGACAGGGGGGGAGACTTCATCTTTGGGAAAGACAGAAGGAAGGCTTGTCTTTTGGGGGAGGAATTCATAGTAGGGACAGGAGCTGTCTGGGTTTTCACCTGTTTCATTAGGGGCTTTTAAATTTCTCCAGGGACCAAAGCGACTTCCAAGGCGTTCATTGCCCAGAAGTGCTTTGAGGAGGAACCCAGACCGAAGTTCTCGACCTCACACAAGATCCAGGTCCCTGATTGAAGGTCCTCCTACTCCTTTACCAGAAGAGGAAGATGATGACCGGTACATCTTGGTGAGAAGAAGAAAAATGTCTGATGAAGACCTGGAGGTATGTTGAGGTTCTAGTTCTCCTGTTGAAAGTTGATCATGAAGGTGGTTTTGTATCCCTTCAAGAAAATGGCAATTCATACAGAGTCGATCAAGATTATGAGTATGCCATGGCCTGGGAAGAAGTACAGAAAATAGCGTGTTGTATGTGTTCTCCATTTCCCTCCACCTTGTCCTTGAAAAATCACTTCCTGTTGCACTCCAGCAGGAATTAAGCAAGATCCAGTAGCATTTCTGCACCCTGAAAGTGAAAGATCAAGTGAAGGTGCTAAAGCCGAATCTGTATCATATGTCTTTGCAAAGATCTATTATTGCTTTTTTAAATATATGACGGGTATTTGAGACTTCGGCATTGCTTTGAAGATCCCCACCTTGTTTCCATAGAGTTTTTGCTGAAACTAATACTAAAAGTATTGTGTCTTCACTATTCAGCATGAAGCCCGAACTCCCAGGAGGGGTCACCGTGGTGCCATGGCTTTTCCACACATTGTGCGCCCAGTTGAAGAGATAACAGAGGAAGAGCTGAATAATATTTGTGGCTCTGCAAGAGAGAAAGTATATAACAGGGCCATGGTAAGTATATTCCAGCTTTATGAAATGCATACTTTGTGAAGTCATTTTCTTGTTATTCCCTGCTTGTGGTTTAGCATCAAATAGAGCAGACTCCCTCTCACTGAGAGGAAGGATGTGATTTTTGGGAGAAGTATGCCTGAGATCTTGAAACATCATCTCATACCTTTCCCTGAATTTATAGAATGGCCTTTGCCAAGCCAGTTGGCTTGCTTTCACCCTGTAACTGTAGTATCTAGGTGGTACTAGCTGAGGATAATGATTAACAGACACTGAAGATGCAATGTTAAAACAGTCTTGCTTCAAACTTGCAAGGTGGCTTTCTGTTTCAGGATAAGCACTGCTAGCTGCCAAAGAGATTGCTTGTTAAATGCTCTATTCCCCTAACTAAAGAGCTGTCTTTAATGTCTTGTTTCCTGAACTAATTTCCCTGTGTTCTAGGGATCCACCTGTCATCAGTGTCGCCAAAAAACCATAGACACCAAGACAAATTGTCGTAACCCTGATTGCGTAGGCGTACGGGGCCAATTCTGCGGGCCATGCCTCCGCAATAGGTATGGTGAAGATGTCAGAACGGCATTGCTGGATCCGGTAAGACAGTTTTGAATATTGGCTTTATTGTGCTTAACTTGAGCAGAGAGGTGCATTGGTTATTCATAGTGAAAGAGTTTTAGCAGGGGAACTGCTTACAGTGCTGTAGTACATAACGCAGTCCTGGTTTGATTCAAACTGAATCACAGAACCTTGTGTTGTATAGATCTCATTGTAGTTACTACTTCTGTAGCTTTATTTGCAGGAGTAAACTACGAGAGCAGAGCAGCTGCCAAAATATTCTTGTATTTGAGCATCAGAATAGTGTTCTCGTTTGCCTTGCATTAGTGCTTAATGCCCTATGGAAAGGAACTGTATTGTGGACAAAGTGCTGCTGTTGTGGGCTGTGGAAGTGGTGCAGGAGTTGAGAGTAGAATGCTTCCTGTGGTTATGTGCAAGGCAGGCAAAGGAGAGTTTAATCCCTTAGACTGAAGAATTTGTACTCTTGCACTGGTTTAGACAACTTCTGCAGCGCTGATGTTCACTTGCAAACCTGCTGCAGAGCAGGGCCCTCTTTTAAGTTGTGAGTGTGAATCATGTCTGACATTCCTGTTCATTTAAAAAGGCTTGTTGTCTGTCTTGTCTAGACCTGGAGGTGCCCGCCATGTCGTGGAATCTGCAACTGTAGCTTCTGCAGACAGCGAGATGGCCGATGTGCTACGGGTGTCCTGGTCTATCTGGCCAAGTACCATGGCTATGACAATGTCCATGCCTACTTGAAAAGGTAAGCATGCCATTGTGTCAGTGGCATGGCTCTGCTCTAAGTGGGATAAGCAACTCAAAACTGGGTGAGGAGAGCTCTCCGCATCCCAGTTTGTCAGGCAGATCTCAAGATCAGTCCATGTTGCCTTTAGAATCTGAGATTTTTCCATATGATTTTTCTGACATGTTGGTTCTTACCCAAAACAAGTGGTGTATCCACTCTGTCTTTTGGCTCTCAACTTCAGCTGTGTTTATTGTCAGGGCTTCCATTAATTTGTCTAAAGAGTTTCCAAACAGTGTTTTGCTATGAGCTAACTCATGTTTCTACTTGTCTTTCAGTCTGAAACAAGAACTTGGAATGGAAGACTGAAGCTGTGACTGCCTTTAAATTACGTACTTTTTCACCAATGTCATGTTATTGCCTACAGTGAATTGTTTAATCAAATGAGATTACAAAGCCAGTGCCTGCCTTCCCTCCCCTTTTGGGTAAAAAAGGCTAAAGAACTTTCACTTATCTCAGTGCAAATCAGACTTGGGAAAACTGTTTAATGAAGGTCTCTGCCCACAGGCCATTGTTTTCTTTTTAAACAACTTCGCAAATTGGATAGCATCAGTCCTTGCTTTCATGCCAATAACTTTTTTTTTTTTTTCCTGAAAGGAGATGGGGCTTTAAGCCATTAGGGTTTTATTCATGCAGTGATCTGTGATGCAGGTTAATTTATGCTTTTAAGTTGATCACAGAAAGATACAGATGTTCTGAAAATTCAGGGCACTGTTCCCCACAGAACCAAGTGGGGAAAGGTGTGTGCCTAACTCCAGGCCAACTTCTGCTGCAATACAGACTTACTGAACATAAATGATCAAATAGAAGCTAGGAATTCTCTAAAACAACAATGCATTCTTAAGTTCAAAAAGGAAGCCCTAAAAGTTGCAGGTGAGCAGTCTCCAAGCACTAATATTTGGTTTTATAGAGTACTCAAAGTGCACGTTGGCCATTTTAAGGGAGATTCTCCAAGTGACTTAAAAAATGCAGCAGCAGCAGTTGGGGGTGGCACTTTGTATTTTTGCTCAGACGAGAGGCCGCTGCTGAAAACTTCCACAGCACTAGACTTGCCTATTGTTGAGTGATGTGAATGTACTGGTATACATTGTGGAGTGACCGCTCTGTATAAAACAAAATGTACCCTTCGTTAAATTCCTGGGTTCTCTTCTCCCTGCTCTTGCTGCAGCTGCAGAACTGCATCTTTGCAGAATCAGCACTGGTCCTGGGGAAGAGGGATGCCCCCAGACCAGGGTTTGGTTAAGTAGAGGGGTAGTGGTTCATGTGGCTGTTGGCTAACTACAAGTGGATGAAAGATGGTAATTTGTTGAATTTGGTTATCATGAAAAGGGCCAATGATAAACAATGACTGGAATCAGAAGCCTGATTTGTTTTACCTCTGAAAAAAATTAAAAAGCAAGGACTTTCTAAGCTACAGTCCAGCTTAAAGTAAGTTACTCTTCCAGTTGCATGGAGCAGCATAAACATAAATAGATAAATGTTCTCAAGAGACACCCTAGTTGTAGTAACAGATGAGGAAGAATGATTGCCTCATCAAAAAGGCTTTTAAAAATAAATAAAGGGAGATGTAATGGGTTGCATACAGTTTGTGAGCACTTACAGATGTGGTTAGTGCTGTGGTCTCTTTCTTAACAGTCCAGCCGTATTTCTGTACCTGGCTCTGCATGATTATAGTATAGAGGATATTTTACGTGATGTTGTTAATGAAGCCATGAGTACAGCAAAAATGGAAGTGAGGAATTCTAATGTGCTGTGTGGATGGGGTCTTGTGTACTCAGTGCTCTAGAAAAGAAGGTGCCATGAAAATTGCATCTGGAGAACCACAAAAGTGTATAAATGCGCTTAGTTTGGTTATGGAAACTGCTGTATTAGCTTTGTATAACGTTTAGAATGCAATGTTATAAATAATGTACAGTTGAATAGTAGAAGAATCAACTTGCTTTTATTGAGCACTAGAACAAAACATGGGTTTAGGCTTCTCTGCTTGCACAGTATTTGCACTGTGTATATACATAATGATCCACAGTTTGTACCTTTCTGGGAATTATATCAGTGTGTGTGGGAGGGGAGGAGAGAGGAATTTAGAAACAAAAGCTATTTATGTCTCAGACTTGCAGTTCTGTTTCATAAATCATCTGTCCTATTGAAAATCTCCTGTCCTCTCTTTGTCTGTTTTTATAGTGTGAATAGCTGTGCAATCTGAGGTGGAGAGTGCTCTACCCTCTAGGTACATTTCATGAAGAAGGAACTCTAGAAATACATGTTCTGACAGATGAGTGATTTTTTTTTTTTTTTTTTTTTTTCCCCCTCCTAATGGCTGGGATTGCCTTCTGATTGCTAGAGTGTGAAAGGACTGTGCTAAAAGCAAACCCTTGTGTCATATCACAGAGACTGCTGTATTTCTTAAGATCTACAATGTTCTGTACAAAGTTTTTTATTTTGAAAATAAAAAATTTCTGCATTAGAATTTTTGCCTCTTAACTGTTTTTAAAAAGTCCATTAAAGCTGTACTTAGACTTTACCACCTTTCAGGTAAACTTTTGTTGCAAAGTAAAGAAGTTGGTTGCTCCCATCATTCCTGCGGCAGCAGTGGGACTAGGACATCTTTCTTTCCCCAGCCCTGTGTCCCTGAACCAGGCTTGCTCTGATATTCATGCTGCTTGGGTTGAATTGTTTGGTACCTGATGACTAGCTTGTGATGGTAGAAATACATAGGTGCTGAGTTCAGGCCAGATAGAGACTTTAAGCACAGTGCTATGCTTACTCTTCTGCTTTTTTTCCCTACCTTTTTTTTTTTTTTTTTTTTAAACTGGATGCCTACATACTGAGCTCAGGAAGATGAGAAGGATATTATAATTTTGGACACAAGTTGAAGTCAGGTGCCTGCCACTATATAGATATCTAATCTATTTTTTTTATTATTATCCCCCTCCGCCAAACAAATTCAAGTAACTTCTCTCGGGAGCTCTGTGCTGGAGCAGAGTATTACCTGGGAGGCTTTGATTGCAGGCTGACAGTGCTGAAGACTGTTTCTCATAGTTGTGCTGCTTGCTTTTGCATCAGTGTAGCTGGGTCTAGAGAGAAGAGTTACATGAGACTGTGGCAGAAGATTGCACAAAGCTGACCTGTAGTGAGAGAGGAAACAGGAAAGAAGTGATCAGAGTGACTGAGCTGTCCCCAGGTACTCTACTGGTAAAATCCTCATGTTGTTCCTCTCACCTAAAAGCTTTGTTTAGATGCGTTACCTTTCATCACACTGCTGGTGATGCGAGAGTAAATTTGTATGTGATTGCGTCGTATGTTAGTTTACAGTTCATGCAATGGTTTAGAGGTGTCTCAATACACCTTTTCCCCCAAGCCTCTGTATCACAGCTGCTTAAGTACTGTTGATATTAACTTGACAAATAGTTAAAGAGCTCATGGTTTATATCTGTAGCAAATGGGCAGCAATTTAAGAAACTTAATGAGGAAAAGATCCTAACTCTGTCAGCTTTAAAAACAAAGATGGATGGAAATAGAGTATCACTGTTAAAGGAAGAACAGAAGAATGAACCTCATGTGTGAGGTAGAATGACCGCTAATTTATTGAAAAAGGCTGTGTGAGTTGATACTCCCTCACTACTCTCAGTTTTAGGGCCAGGTGACCTTGTGCTTAGGTCTGATACAACTTCTAGAGTTTTTTTGACTGGTATAATTATTTATAACTGCTAGTAATACAATACTGAAAAGACTAATAAGCAAATTACACTCTTAAATTCCTTGGACCTTGTTCCCTGTATGGGAGGTGGATGGGCAGGGCATTTGTGGCTGTGTGATAGTCTGAGAGAAGTGACTATGCTGGAAGGGTGAGTGATAGCTTTTTTTTTTTTTTTTGAAGTCAAATATGTAAATAAAACCCCAAGCTTACTTATGAGTAAACTTTTCATTACAGTGATACAGTATCTACTGATGGAATTAGCCAAAACTTCCTTACTATCTGAAGATTCTCTTAGACTAGTATGTAGTAATATATATGTTACTTGCTTCTTCCCTGTATCAGTTGCTTTTTAATTAACCCAAATGGTGAAGCATTAGGTCTCTTCAGATCTTGAGAGAAGGGTTTTTTTGTCTTCCTTACTTATTTAGCAAACTTTTTTTTTCATTATATGCAAGTTACAAAAATAGCATCGAAGTGTTGCTTCACAGGGTGGTGAAGCGGCATACACTGTACATTCCAGAGCAACACACTCAGCTGCTTAACCAGTTACATTAGTGTAGGGAGCTGCAACGGAAATTTCAAAAACAGGCATTAGCTTTGGAAACTAGCCCCTTTCCCTTCCTAGCCTCATGGGCTAATATACCTTTATTTTTTCTGCCAGAAACCTAAAAACATATTTTGAAGAGAAAAGCAAGGAGATGGTAACATAACAAAGCATCATCATCATTTGCTTGGGTGGGCTAACAAGATCAATAAGGGCAAAATGGTTGCATCTGGTCAAAGAATGGCTTTCAGCGTTCCAGGGTGAGGGAACATGGCTGACTTTGAAACCTTATTTGTAATACACAATGTGCATTTCAAACATTTGGCAAGAGTCACCCACTGACCTCTGCTGGCATAAACCAGTTTGTTTTCTTGTAGCTTTTTGGTAGTGCAGCACTTGCACAGCTAATGGCGTAAGATAACGTGGAGATTTTGGAAACACCGCCTGCTGTTCTTTCATGTTCTTGGCCTCACAACTAAAAGTGAGTAAAAAGATGCAGCTTTCCCTGTCAAGTACAGGCTGGCCAGCCTATGAGGTCCTAAATGCCAGCACCCAGGTAATGCTGTGCTGTGTCGTAGATATACATGAGTGTATTGGCTCCAGATGTTAAGAGAGGACAGCATCACACTTTTATGTTTGGGTCTCGCCCTTCTTCCAAATAATAAGCCTGGCACTCCTAGATAGGTGTCAAAAAAACCCACAAACCCTTTGGTGTAGGAGTGGCAAATGGGAGGGCAATTGTATGTTTGAACCCAAAAATGTAATGATCAGTGCTAGTGGTAGGAGTCCTGAAACTAGGAGGTGGCGGGGGGGGGGGGGGATTGGGAATCCTGTTGTGACTGATACTTATATGAAGTTGCAGATATTCAGTTTGTATGGAAACATGTATAGAGCATAGAGATACAGTCATATTAAACAAGATCTGCTTGCTGCTGCTCGGTACAGGCTTTCTTCCAGCTAGAATTGATAAGGCTCTGGTCACAAGGGTGGCAGACAGTTCCGTTATGTGAAAAAAATAAACCAGAAGTCATGGTATGGTCAGGATGATGTAAAAAGGCATTGCATCTGTCTCTTTATTAGTAGTACTTTAGTAGTATTTGTGCTGATCACTTGAACTAGGAAAAAAATCAGCTGAACTGTAGATCCTGCTGCGTTGAGCCCTACTGATACAATCTTTCCCCTGGAATATGTCTGCAGGTAAAACTTAGATCTAGTCCTGAAAATGGAAGCAAAACGTTACTGAAATTATAGATTTGTGTTTGGGCTCAAGTTAGCTTTATATCCTTACCTGTCTGTTAATATCATTGCAGGCAGGAAGAATGAAATTGTGTGCTAGGTTGTGTCAAGAGGTGTAAGTAACAGAAGCCTATGGCAAGCATCCTCATTTTCTTTTAATCATGTACACAATAACAAAGCAGTCCTACCAGCACTCCTTCTTTTGTCCTTGCTTTACCTCCTTTTAGCTTGAACGCCCATGTAAAAGTGGTATGTTTGTGAGTTGCTACATAAACTGTGCATTCACAATTGACCGCCACCAGGGCTGAGGGTGAGAGGGCTCCCACAAATAAAAAAATTTGTATTGTTCATGTTTTCAGAGAATTAACAGTTATGTATCTCCTCCCTGAATATCCAAACAAACTCCTGTTTGAAAATAAAAATCCTGGAAAGACTATACTGAACATTTAAACATTTTAGACTTCAGAAATATTTAGATGTTTTCTATTTTACTATATAGCTGAAGTAAAACAAGAAGTTCAATCAGTGTCTACCATTTTGTTTAATACTTTGGAGATTCACCATCTTTAGATGTGCTCTAAAGTTCCGGATCTAGAGGCTTAGCTATGTTACTACTCAAATGTGAATGAACGTAGGCACTCTTATCTTCCGTGATTCTCTTCTTATATAGCTTATTAGCAGAATTTAGCAGTAGGAAAGATCCTATTTCTTACTGCTTTTGTGCTATGGGTTTTTTGTTGTTGGGTGTAGGGGGGAGTTGGTTTCGGTTTTGGGTATTTCTTTTTGAGGCTGGTTGTAATGTGAATACAAGTGATAACAGTGAATCATCAGGAAAAAAAAAACCTTTGGAAGTAAGCCAGAGTCAAATTCTTTTCTCGTGCTCTGTTCAATCTGCTTCCTCTTTAAAAGAAAACTTTCACATTAGCAGAAAAATAAATGCTTAGCCAGAGTTCTTTTTGTGTCCCTTTCAGCAGGGAGAAGGGGATGAGTGTGCCGAGCTCAATGCCCATGCTGGCTTCCTCCTGCCGTGGAGAGTTAACACTCTAAAAGCTTTTTCTTCCCCCTTTATTTCTGTTTCCATTTAATTCTTATGAAAAAGTTGCGATGTTACATTTTTGGTATTGGAAACGAAGCACAGAGTTTTGTTGCGAGGAACTGAACTGCTTTGATATAATCCCAGTTTTCTCTGGGAGAAGTAACTTCTAGTTTTTAAATGGTTGCTGTGGCTAGAAAACAGCATCTGCACTACAAAGCTTTGAAGAGTACCTCCAGTAAATAAAAATATACCAGTATATATGGTATCTATGTGCCCATTACAGCATACAGATAGAGTGTTCTGTGAAAGCCACCTGGTATGATCTTAAACAAGTCACTTTTTCTGCAGCTGTAAGACCAAAACCCCATTCATCCCCACGTAGCTACAGCCTGCTTTAGAAAAAATTAACAATTGAATGTTCTTAACATGATTACAATTGACTTTCATCAAGATGTGCAGACTTACAGCAAGGAATAATGCTTTTTTTTTTTTTTTTCTGTGTACCTTCTAAGCACAGACTGGAGATACACACCCTTTCTCCTTGCAAACAGTTAGTCCATTTCTTAGACATACTCACTATTAAGTATATTATGCATTATAGCTGAAACAAAGGAGTTGAGCGTATTGCAATCTATTAGGTACCATTTTCTTTCTTCCTACCTGTTTTTCCAGTTTCCAAAAGCTCATGTCTAGCATCTGATTTTTTTTTCAGTTCTGAGGAAAAGTTATGAATGAGATGAACAGTTTGGCTAGTATCAGGCTTAGCTAACTTGCTAATTAAGCCTGGCTGCTGAAATCTAGCTTCTGTTTTTCCCCTGTATAGATACCACATTATACTTTTAACATGTTGGGATCCACAAGGAGATGTGATTCTTGCCAGATCTTAGGGTTCGCTGCTACCTAGTGAAACAGCCAGCTTTGCTGGACCACCCTTGCTCCTCCTGCAAGAAGACATGGATTTTTGTAAAAGGCCTTCTCAGAAGTCTCCATGATAAATGGCTTAGTTTGTACAAAACACTCAACTTCTTCCCACAGTTAAAAACACCTAAACCTCTTTCTGCCTCAGTCTCTTGGGCAATGTTTTCCTGGTGTTTGCCTGGCAACTAAACCGTGTTGACTTTATCCCTCAGAAAATAAAGTCATCGGAGAAGAAGAGAGGTACTGGAGGCATCAGACCACAGTAGCGCAGGGCACTGTTACTATTACTTTTACCTGTAGTTGTACTGAGCTCTGCAGTGCTGTGGTTAGCATGTTTCTGGGACATGGAGCACCAGAAATACAAAGGAGGAAGAGAAGCTGTCTTGTAGTTGCTTTTTGTGCAAGGATCATTCGGCAAGTGCCACCAAGCCCTACCACTAGTGAGATGAGCGGAGTTAGGTTTGTTCGACGGCCTATCTGGAAGCACAGATACTCATCAGCCAGTGTTGGTGAGACTGAGGTTCCTCCACATCTGTCACAACAGAAACCTGGGTACTAAAGGGACTTTGTGAGAGCAAATGTTAAGTGTCATGAAATACAGACGCTGTGGAGTGAAGCAGCAACTGGATGTAGTTGTAAGGTCCTATGTGGAGTTAACTGCCTCCAGTTTACTTGGAGGTAATGTGTAAGGGGAGAAAGTCAGATGTTGGTGAAAGTCAAAGGGGCTGTTCTGATGACATACAGTTACAAATCAGTAACTGCACTGTACTCGTGCCAGTGAAGTTTGGTGGAGGCCAGGTCACAGTTTGGCCACAGCAAGGAGACTGAGCGGGAGATACTGAGCTGACAATCTCAAGACTCCCCAGGTTTCCTTAAACTGAACAATCAAGGGAGAAAATGCAGCTCATTCAAAAATGTCCATTAAATAGGAAAAAATCCTTTCAGGTATATGAATTGCCCTCAGTGACCCTGGGTTTACCCACACACCTTTTTCTCTTGCCCTAAATGAAATACTTGCTTAAGCAAAAAAACCTGATGGCACAGGCCAGCGGTGCTCTTTGTTGGTGTAGATAATTTACTTAAAAATTATTTAAGTAGTGCTCAAGCTATGGAATTGGATCGATCTATGTGGTACTATATAGCTGGAGGTGCAGGAAACATTCTTAGATGACAGAAATTTCAAGGGTTTTCTCCTGATGCTGAGCTCCTCTGATGTATATCCTAAGACATTGCCAATGCATGCCTTTTGTTACAGTTCAAAGGGTTTTGTATGCTGAAGTCTGCAATTGCTGAAAAAGGTGTAAATGATGCTGGAAAGGAAATATAATTTGCAGCCTTGGTTTGAACTACAGGTTCACATTCAGCATATTACATATTTCTGTATTTTTCTTAAACCTGTTAGAAGAATTTTTCATCTGATCAATTGACCTAAAAGCAAATGAAACTTAAGGCATTGTTGTTTGTTCATGTGTTAGTTCTCTGAGATAAAGTGCTTTGTTGTATCCTGCTAATCCATCCTAAATTTTTTGGTATCACTGACATAAATCAGAGACACCAGACTAAAGCAGGCTTCTTTCTTGAGGGCTAGGAGAGAGAGTCACATCGGAGCACTCCCCCTTGACCTCCAGACAAACCCTTTATCTTTACTAATGTGCATTATTTTACTTTTTGCAACAGATACCCCAATTTCTGTGTTGCCATCTGCTCCATGGCAATTGACACTTCAGAGGGCTGGCTATTTATTACTTACTAGCCATGGATAGATATACAGTAAATTCTTTACAAAATAAAAATCAATACTCACTGACATACTGCGTATTGAAGAAAATAATTGTTTATGGCACTCAGCTTAAGCTGTTCTGGTAATCACGTTGAAAAATACAATATTTATTCATTAGATCAAATTTAATGAGGCCTCCTGGCAGTAATTATAAAAATTACTGTAGCAGTAAATTACTAATGAGTTGTGATGTGCTTCCTACCTGTGAGGAAGGACTGGGGATTGAAAAACCTGATATCCAGACAACACTAGGGAGGGTGAGATCTTGAGGCTAGGAGTCAAGCTCACAGCAGCGCGGAAGTTGTTCACTGCACCTGAATGGTAAAAAAAAAAAAAAAAAAGCAGAGACTCATAATCGGGAGTTTCACTTTAAATAGACAGTAACTCTAGGTTCGTTTCCAAACAAACAAGTGTAGGCAAGGGAACAATGTTATCAATGGGAGGAAGAGACTTCTTTGCCGTACATACATCATCTTGTCTACAAAAGCAACTGAGTTGGCCTAATTTGCTGTAGTAGATCTTAGGCTAGGAACAACTTCTTGCTTTCTAGTTGTTGCATGCAAAACACACCAATGTTTTCTTAGTGCCCTTAAATCTTCAGAACAGTCACCTAAGACGTGTTGCTAAGACAAATGTTGAAATCCCCCACCAGCTTGCTTTGATGCAGAGAGTTTGACCTGGATTTCTTTCTTCTTCTGAGACAAAGCTTTAAGGAATGTAGAGGCTTTTGGTAGCAAATGGTACACAGTATGAATAATACCAAGGCATAAAGGTGTAAAAATGGTGCCACTTCTGTCAAAAGTCCAGGGTTCTGCTGAGTACACAGTGTTGCTGTAGTAGCAGAGGCTGACTAGAGAAAGGGGTTCTGCTGCATGCTAAAATTGATGCACAAGTGAATTGGCATATAATTATGTTTCTTTCCGTAGCTTGCAAAGGTGCCATAGATTTGACAGGTGGCCTTGGTATTGTGGAACAGTGAATAGGCTAGCTTTTAGCAAATATTTGCTGCAAAAGATTGATCCTAGCTTCAAACATCTACCCAAAATCAAATAGAAAATGGGTGTGAATTTTAATCTCTTGCAGCACAGAACTGCTCTTAAATATACTGTTGAGGCTTGAAAAGGAGCGGGGAAGTCTAGCACAATTTATCTTCTCCTTATGCTGGTAAGTTGCACTAAAAGGGACCACCGGGCAGGGATACTTCCACACGCTCATACACGTTGTGAAGTCAAAGGGGAGAGAAATGTGTCCATCCACCCTTGAGTCATCTTCCAAACCCCTTGAAAGAAGCAGAAGTGTAGGTCCCTTGCACACAACCTACTTCTGTGCAGACATGGTGGGCAGAGATGCTGGCTTTTGTGGAGCTATGGGTTTCTTAAGCTGAAAGAGCCCCTAAGAGTCAAGCATTGCAGTACTGAGCCCAAGAGCCGTTGTGGCTTTAGCCTCATGCCTAGATAAATGTATACACTGAAAAATATATACAATTGGGTCTTGCAAAACCTTGGGCGAGCTAGTAAATGAACAGCAGCAACAGGTCAGCATACAGCAGGACTATTTTGCAGTTTCCATAGTTTCAAGAAAAAGGGTACACCTTTGTTACCCACTCTAAAAAGCAGCGGTTTGCAGTGATTTAGCCAATTCACATTACCTAGCTTCTTGTTATTGAAATAAAGCAAGAAGAGCTTTTGCCATGATGCAATTACAAAAAGACAACATCTCTCTGCCAACCAGAAATTAACCTTATCTAACTTCATTGCCACAAAATCCACAGAGCCTGCTCTGTCTGTGCTGTTATGTCACCACAACAGAGCTAATGCAGTCACGCTGCAGAGAAAAGCCATCCATTTTTGGCTGTGAAGATGGTATCTCGGCTGCAAGTGCTGAGTTCTTTTCCTAGCGCTGCCACATGTTTCCTCAGTGACCTTAGGAAATTCAGTCTCTCCCTGTTTCCCTTTTTAAAGCATGGAAATCCTCTCCAGGCTTTCCCTTGCAGTCTGGTCCTGTCTGGAAGAGAAAATAAAGTGTGGTTTTTTTATTATTAGCTAAACTGAATTTGGCAATGGACAGATGTTCACTTTGCATACAGCTGTGCTGGCTGAAGATGCATTTTTCTGTCTTTCTGGAGCTGTTGTAAGGCTAAATTAACACTGGTAGAAAATTCTGTGGTCTTCAGATAGAAAACACTTTAGAAATAGGAGTATTGTGGGTTGGATTTTCAGAACTGCTGTCAGCCACAGCTGAAATCAGTGGAAGCTGTGGGCTGAAAAAGCTGGAGCCCTGAACTACAATAGTTTACATGAATGTACCAGTAGTTCGTGGCTGGCACAGGGATTTGGATCAATCTACCTTAAAAGCTCTCAGGTAAATACAAAAGGTAGACTTGGTGGAATGATCTTTTTTTTGCTTGGGCTTTTTTTTTTTTTTTTTTCCAAACTGCAGCATGCAGGGCTGAGGACTTAAGCCCAGAAGGCTACAAGCTTTCACCACAGGCTGGCTGACTATTGTCTCATGACGCAAAACAGGTTTTCAGTTAGTATTGTGAATTCTTATGGAATCTTACAGTGGCAAAATAGAAGCAATTTACCTAATGTTTCTTCTTCTACACCTATGAAATTAATTTAATGTGTGTGGAAGAGGGATACTGTGGAACCAAACCTAACAACTAAATAATAATGATGAAGCTTTTAGGAGAGAATGTCTCACAATCTGGCATAAGTAGTAAGATTGTTGCTGTGCACTATTACTATAATTAAATTACATTATGCTATTGCATTAAACTAATCCGTCAGTAATACTGTACTTAGCAGTAAGATTTTGTCACATAAACATTATGAGCCTTTAAACTTCTGCATTTTGTCTTGCAAAATGCAGGGAAAATACAGAAATTGGAGCAGCAGAATATAACATGAAAAGCTATAGCAATGGAAAAAGGCCAGCTGGTTCAACATGCCAGTCCTTTTAAAGCAGGTAAGTTAAGAGTGTTAGAATACATTTACCAAAAGGGTGGAACATGAGATGTATGCGTGAGGTGCCTGCTATTACTTTGAAAATATTAGGTACCTATCTAAAAATTCTTTTTTGAGTATTTTCCTGAACTTCAACCACGTGTAAGGTTAAATCAGAAGCTGCTGAGAGTAAACTGTTAAGAAAAACATGGAAATAACAACTGAAATGAAGCTGCAATCTTTTCTCTGAACAGAGGCAGAAAAAGAAGGAGCCTACAGATCGCTTAGACTATGATCAGTGAAACAGGGCAGCTGATCAGAGGGATGCAGCCTTTAGCGCAATGTTAGCTCTTGCAGACCCAGGAAGCAGAATAATATTTTTCAAACTGAAGACTTCACTCCCATCGTAACAGATCAAACCATCATTCAGACCAGCAGATCCCGTCCTCTCAGCCTGGTAAGCTGTTGTACATTTATTCTGGTGCTAGATCCTTTCCAAATGGGTTACTGGAGCTTTCATCCACATCCTTTGAGAGCTATCCCTTTTCTCACCCTTTGCAAAATACAGACTGTCTTAATTGTTCCTTTTGTTATCATGCACAAACAGTTACTTGGATTTTAGCAAAAATTATCAAGCAAAATGACAAGCAGATTTCTGTCCCTTTGCTTACCTCTTCCACAGATAGCATACAAACACACACTGTAAACTTAACGTATGCCACACTGCTGTGACTGGAACTACAGCATTTGCTGTACTTTCTATATTTGCCTCTGCCTTGAAGTGTTCACTGAACCATCTTGGTCTGCAGTCCTTGTGATCTAATTGTGCACGCAATATGCTGGGACGGCCATGCTATTCATTAAGGATTCAGAATGTATACAGGGGCCCTCTTCTATGTCCTGGGGGTAGGAATAGGATGAAAACATTATGAGACTTTATTAAGTATTATAAGACCACCACCCCTTGCCTCTGGCAGCCTCAGGAGTGGGAATTAGCCTTTACAGGGAGGTTATCATTCATAGTACATATTTATGCTGTGTCCATCGTGTATAAGAATGCTCTCAGTAAAACTTAGGCTAGGCTATAATAATACTTTGCACTTCTTTGTTGCCTTTCATCTGAGGATTGTATTGTGCCTTTAAAAGCTTTCATTAACTAAAATTCACAACCCCATTGTGCAGTAACTGTGCATTAACACCTCCACCATATGCAAAATACAGTTCAGAGAAGCAAGGACTGGTTGGTGTAAGTGGTTTAAAAAGCTGGAAAGAATGGGGGGGTGGGGCAGGACTGGAATTGATTATTCCCACATCTATGTGCTAGCCCTGTATTTTCTATCTAAAATATCTTAGACTTGGATTGATTCTCTGACTGCACTTTGCTGCATTTTTAAATGCTGGTGTGTGTCAAATTTAGCATTGTTTCAAAATTCTCAAGACATTCATTTCCAGGTTCACTTATTATCTGCTGGAAGTCTATCCTTTGATAACTGGATGCAGATGTAGCAATGAAAGTGATATAATTGCCTGTGGAGCTAGGTATGCATTTTCACTATTGTTAAGCTACAGGGTCTAGTTTCCCCAGGATGTGTATGACTCTTGTGAATGCCAGTTACACTCATTCCCAAGAAGAGAATATGCCCCTAAAGCTACAATGTCCTTCGTGCATAGCCTCCAATCCTCTACAAAGCTTACATTTCACAGGATTCAACAGTATTGGTTCTTTTGGGATCAATGAGAAACTCACCACCCATCTCCAGTATCTCTGAATTACAGAGCAGAACCAGATCAAACACAGAAGAGTTCCCTCATTTATCCTGCCTCTGTAATACATCAGAGTGTGTGCTGCATTCATTTTGTGTAGGCGGGCTGGTGTCTAATGTACTCTGTGAACATATTTATAAAGGATTAACCTGTGCCTGGTATTCCTAAAAACTGATTTAGTTAAAATACATATTTTATTCTACTTGTCTCAACCATACAAATCATTCCTGTTTAGCTTTGATATTAGTCATTTTTGCTGGAGTGTAATATACTGCACATTATCGGTAGTCCTGCTATGTATGACAGGCTTTTTTTCCCTCAGCCAATACTTCTCAGCACATTGTATGATCTGCGTCTGAGAATTTTAACCTGCAGTGAAAGTGTTCGTTAATAGAATGTACTGCTTAGCAAACGCTGAAACACTGAGGATTTGAACAGGGTGCTTTTGCCTTAAAAGTGTTTAGAAGCAAACCAGGAGTAGGAGGTCAGGAATCACACGAGGTCAGGAATCGCAGGCGCTGGGAAGGACCTAGATGCACTGTGTACCTGGGATGCTGTGTTTGAGCACACACACTCGGACCTGGCACCTGCCACACTGGGAAAGATCCAGTAATATGATGCTCCTGGACTGCAGATAATTGCAGCCCACCCCTCCCACCAGCCCCAAGTTAAGTATGTATGTTTTAAAATATTTACTTTGACACAGGCAATATTTAGATATTCATTTTGTGTAGGAGAAGGATTAAAAGGAAATACAAATTAATAGCTTAGCAATGGGGAATTCTGACCCTCATCTGCAACATCTGAAGAAAGCTCCAAAACATTAATGGTGATTTGAGAAGTTGCCGAATAGGAACTTGGGATAAAACTGAAGAAGGGCAGACTTCTGATGAAGGATAGGGGTAATTTTCTAAAGATCACAGCCACAGGGAAAATGATCAAAGCAGACACTGGAAAACCTATTACTTAACATGTGTGACAGCCAGACTTAAGGTTTCTTCTCACCTTGATCTTCAACCTGGGATTCAGGGCTTGATTTGGTTTTGGTTTTGGTGTTTTATTTTGGTTTTTTTACTTTGTATCAGTCTATACTCAGATAGCGACTGTGTGAAAAAGCTTATAGAGTTTAGTTTTCAGTATCTAACATCTTCTGGTAGAAAGGAATAGTGGTCGTTGATTATATTTTTGCACTTATCTGATTGCCTTTGAATTCAAGGAGTTCAGCCCATTTTGAATTCTGTTCTTGATACCATGTTTTTTGTATAGCTTGTGTGTCAGATATTATTTGTTGTACCGTCAGTCCTTCTTATCCGGGTATAAGAAAACACAAAAATCAGTGTGTGTAGGGGGGAGGAGGATTCTTCTCAGCAGCCCATCAAGCAGTTTTTCTAGTTAATTTTCTTCCTTATTGTTCGAATACCAACCCAGAAGCTTACAAATGTTTCTTTTTCTTGCCAAGACAGTGGTACTTTTGCCCTGGCACACATTAATGTTTTTTTCCCTTTTCTTGTGTTTTGAGTGCAGCTGAACAACAAATTCCTCTCTGTTTAACAAGCAACTTCCTCATATTAAGTTTTTTTCCATACCAAAGTATCTTTTTTGATTTCAGCACAGCTCTGCATTTGTATTTGTTAATTAGGTACTGACAAGCAAATAGCAGCAAGTGCAGCAATATTGTGTGCTTGTGGGCTTTCAGAACAGCCCCTCTGGAACCTGAGCCCATCTGTCTCAAGGAGCCACGGCAGCAGCCGCGCTTCGAGAGGTAGCCAGTTAGACAGTAAGTCGGTATTCAGGAAATGAGAGTGGCTCCTTCAAAAGAAATCTAACCTCTTTTCTGCTATTCCACATGCATTAGACTTAATAGTACTCAGAAATTTTCACGCAAGTTACACCCATTTCACACTCCTCCCTGAAACCTAGATCATTTCAAGTTTTCCAGCAGCAAAGTAATTTGCTGCCTGTTTTCTCACCAATGTAAGAGGCTTTCTTTAAGTGGAAGTTGGCTTATCGGAGGCCATAGGAGGCCATGGACAGATGGATGGATGTGTGTGTACAAGCATCTGGAGTTCTTTTGTTCTCTCTCAGTTAGCTTTGATTGTTAAAACAACCATTTCGGTAATTTCTTGGCTGGCTTTGCAGGGAAAAAAATCTTGGTCTTTGCTGCTCCTGGAAGAGAGGTTGTCATAATGTTGCTCCCCCACTTGACTGACAGGCACCTTTGCAAACACACAGCATGTTTCATCTCAGAGCACTCGATGAATATCCTTACCCCCCCCCTCTGGACCAGCCCGCCTCTACTTGCGATGCTCCTTGCTTTTTCTAGCAGGATTGCCTGCCTTTTGTTCCTCCTTCTCACGAGTTAATACCTCCCCACCTTACAAGTCAGCAGCGGATTCTGTCAGTTAAAAACCCCAAATAACAAACCCTCCTACCCTGAAGGCCTTTTGCTTTCAAGCATGTATTTTTCTAGCCTGCAAGGGAGTCAGTGCCATAACCCTGAGCTTTCATGCAACAGTTTCTAAGCCTGTATCTGTGTATTATGAATATCTTCCAAAGAGGGAACGAACATCCTCTCTTCTGGCAGCTCCTACGTTTTGTGACTTCCTGCCCCCCCTGCTACCCTCCGCTCCTTACAAGCCCCTGCACTTCATCCCCTCTGCATGTTCTGTCTCCTTTCAAATCCTTCCACACTGCTGCTCTCACCTCAGCCTGCTCCAGCCATTGCCTGCCAGTGCAGTCACAGCCCAGAACCCAAACATATTTGCCTCTGTTAAGATGTCCTGCTGTTGGTCTTTTGCAGATTTCCAGAAAGCTGGATGACCTGTGACACAAACTTCCAATCTTTCTCTTCCATCCACACTCTTTTTCCCTATCTGTTGGACTTTCTCTGAATTTCTGTGGTCTGAAAAAGAAAGCATCAGCTTGTTTTTTTCCTTTTACCCCATTTAACATCAGTGGCATCATGTCCCCACCTTTCTAGCTGAGGTCGTCTTTTTTTGGTGCTATTCAGTGTTACTTCTTGCTTCCTAACAAGCTGCTATTAAGAAATGCTAGACACATCTTCTGCCCTAGGGATAGTTGACTGTCTCTAACCCAGAGACAGGAGACTGCTGGCTCAGGGGCAAGAGGCGACTCCTGCACAGAAATGTGAAACACTAGGCAACATATAAGGCCAGCTTATAAAGGGAAGCATTAACAGAATTCACATTCATTTCAGAGATGTAGACAAGGATTCTGAAGACAAACTGAAGAGCTGAGATTATTAGGTGATCTGACATCATCTCCATTTAATCACTCGCATTTGCTGTTTCTGACACATTTGCTGAGCCCACGATGCTTAAACTGTGCATGTATTCAGATTTTTTCCCTTCACCTCCTCACCCCATCTCACCGTACTTTGGAATGGCATCTGCTTAGAAATCAAAGGTTTTTATCTGATGTCTCAGACGGTGGCTTGTCAGGTAGGTATATAAGAGACAGAGGGATTTAAAAAACAGGGAGGATAAAACTAGCAGGATGACTGAGCCCTTCTCATGCTTTGCAGTGTGCATGACAGGGTGGTATAGAGAGGATGTCCTTCCCTGCAGGAAGCTCACGGCTCCTGCTACTGACACCAATTACTAAGGGCTTTTTAGATGTGACAGTGATTCAAGTTTTGTTTTCAGTCTCTGTTGTTTTTTTTTTCATCTCCCCAGACCCAAGGCACTGATGGCCAAGCAGAACTGGCCACTCCACTAGTCACGTCCATGCGTAACCTCTCTGGTGCTCATGGCGGACCTCCCTTTCACCTGCTCCCCAGTTCCAACCCATACATGCTCTGTTCCAGCAGGGAGGCTGTCTTGGAGCCCAGCTGCATAACACAGCATCTCCTGGTGATGTTTTTGCTCCCCAGTGACTCACTGCATTTTGCACCTGATGGCAAAAGATAATCTGTCACCTCAAGTCCTACTAGTTGTGCAAGACAGCTTATATATAATCAGTGGGAACATTTACCCTCTTTTCTCCAAACATGAATATAAGGTCCAGCTTCACTCCCCCGTACATTTTTTTGAAGAAAGCAGCTGTGTTGTCCTTCAGGAAAGCAGCTAGTAATTTAGCATTACTGCATTATATCCCCTAGGCAACGCTTTCTGTCTTGAGGACATATATTTATCACAGACATCACAGTATCTCTATGGTGCTTTAGTTTTCCATCAAGGGAAACTAAAAGAGCGTTTAATTCCGTAAAGCTCTGACTGATCTTCACCACGATGTACTTCTGGTGCTTCTTTCAATGTCTCCTCTGCTGAACAAGATTTCTTCTTCCTTTCTTGATCTCTTCTGAGATCTGAACTGATCTCAGAAGTGTGGGCTTGCTTTGCCTTCTAGCACTACCTCTCTTTGTGCTAGGCAGAGCTTTCCTGTCCTTTGGTCAGCTCTCCAGTCTGTCAGCCAGTGGGTCTTTGCCTTACTCAGGAGGCTCCAAAGGAGAGTTGAATGTATGTCAGCAAATAAATAATTTGCCAGCATTGGATGGCTTTTCACTTTTTGTTCTCAGTTTCACTTTTGGTATTACAAGACAGCCATGGAGAGTAGGTAGATGGACACATCTTAAAATGAGTTCAATTAAGATGAACAGAAACATGATGGCCCCACTACTTGCTCTGAAACTTTTCTCTAAGATCTTAATGCAAGCTGCTTTGTTAATTGCTGCTCCTTCTGGTGACCATTTCACCCTTGAGCTCAGAGCAGTACCCTTCTATTGTTACAAATTCCGATCCCAAAAGACACAAGAAACCAAGCGTAGTCTTCTGAGTAGGAGATACTATGTGCTACAGCACTTGCCAAACCTATTTGATCAGCACACACAGCTGGAGAAAAAAAGCAAGCAAGCAAGCAAGAAGCAGGAATGCAAATTTTAGAGAAATCTTTCAAAAGTCTGCAGTAATTGGCAAGGTAAATGCAAGGCTCTTTCTGCTTTTCATAACACTGGTAATATCAGTTTATGATAAAAAGCTATTCTGAGTTACACAAGAAGGTAAGATATTTGCCAAAAAATTTCTTTAGTTTCTATTCTATTTTTTATGATGGGCGAGAAGCGCCATCCATACTGATTGACTGTTGGCATGCGACTTACCACTGAGCAACTGTATGTTGATGGATAAGCCAGTCTCATCCAAGTGTCAGGAAGATTATCAAAAAAAAGAGCTGTCTGTAGTTGCTCCATCTCTGAGGAGATTGCCAACTCACCCTAACAAAAGAAAACATTAGTGTGCTATTTGCGTCTCACAAAGAGACTGTGATAAGATGACATGATAAATGATAGAGGGCTTTTTTTTCCCCAGTAAAAACACATAAGGTAGCTAAATCGTCAAGTGTAAAGAATATCTTGGCTCTTGCAACTGGGATGAGTCATTTATTTTTTAAAAAGGGGAAGTGGTCAGAAAAACGAGAGTGTAGGTTCTGGGTTTTCTGTATTTCTTAAATTCACTCTAATTGCATTAAGTAATTATATGATATAGTAATTCATATACATACGCACAGAAGCACCCACCTACGCATATGTACAGGGAGAAAATGGTAAAGGGCCAAATTACTAACTTGCTTTCAGATATCCCACAGAAAATTGTACATGCAATCAAGCTACCATTCTGCTGGCTTCCTTGCACTAATGGCGATTTGAGTGCCCATGTTTTGTTACTCTGAATTAAAGATCGAAAGGAATGTAATTCTAGGTGGCGAAAAAGGAGGTCCCTTTAAAAAACTAGCCCTATGAATTAGGTTTTCAGTACCTAGTCTTGGAGTGGTATGCATTAACTACAGCTGTGCTTCCATATACCATGATTGTCTGTGTAAATTGCTAGTGATGCCTAAGAAGCTACTTGGTTGCCCAATTCCGTGATTTGAATATATATTAAATGTTAGTACAGCAGGTACATCGCTGTTTGAGATTGCCAGATATTATGAAAATTTGGCCTTGCATGGTTAAGAACATTATATGTTGCTATTCAGCACTTTCTTGGTATTGAGAGACATATTATTACAAAAAAATGCCAAAGATGTGTGATGAGTTACTCGTATCCTTTTTACCTAGCTTCACTGCACTTACTAGACGCACAGTGAGATCAGGACTTGGGTGTTACTGTTAGTGCACCTTTACTCACAGTTAATGGCCATCTCCTAATGATCGTCAAATGCCACATACCAATGTCTTTGTATATGTTGATCATTTAACACGATCTGAACTATATGCCTTATGTAATAGCGGGGATCTGTATGAAGTAGAGTTCATTTTTGGCATCAGAGGGTCTCTGAGGTACCAAACGGCTGCCTTCCTTCTCTCCTATGGATTGCGTAAAACACATGTGAATACACACCATAACTAGCAACCAGATCTGTTAGCAGTTATAACAGAGAAGCCGAATTTCTGCAATGGCGGAAGAGAAGAATGTCCCTATCTTACCTCCAGGTCTGCACTGAAACAGAAGACAGACCGTAATCAGAGGCCTTGTGTTTTGCTTCCTAGTATCTAGAGAGAATTTCAATCTCCTGAGCAGTTTCATGATCATTTTTTCCACACAAATTAAAACAAATTATTTGATATACGGAGATGAGTTCCATGTTTGGAGTAGGCAGTTTACGAAAGCACAATTTTTTAATCAATGACATCAGAAAAAAGGTCCCCAAGTATCACTCACAACTGCCTGTTACTGATATCTACACTGATGCTATGTTTGAACCCAGGCATCCCCTGAGATTAGTAAAGCAAAGCACACATATCTTCAGACCTAAATTAAGTTCTTGAAGAGAATGCCTTACCTCATATATCAGCAGATCCAGTCTCCCATATTCTGGAAAACGAATCAGTTTATGTGAGGAGTATTCTGCTGGTGTTTGGATGAAATATCTGATCTTACTTTCTTCTGAGAGTTTTTTTTCTGTATGTCATCTAGCTCTGCCTTCACCTTCAACAGATACCATGTTGTCATGAGGCAAGTGTCTTGTGCACCCACTTCTGCGATAATGTAAAGGAAATTATAAAGTTTGTGTATCTTAACTTTATGCAATGAAAACAGTTCTACTGCCTTCGTGTCATAGTATGAAGGATATGGAGGATTTATCCTGTGAAATGGAGAAGGAGTGGAAGACCTGTGCAGCAACATTTCATGCTGTTAGGAAGAAAAGCAAATTCTGCCTTGTAGTTTGCAAATAATGGCATTTTGCAACCTGACAAAGGATCCTAAATGTCCCAACCCTATTAATATATTGTAAACACTCCAGCAAGATCTTTTTTTCTGTGTGGTGCAAAATAATGCGTATATTTATGTCTCACGTATACTAGAGATCCCTCATTACAAATTTCAGTTTGAATCCCTGTAAAAAAACAGGTATGAAAATATCTAGTTCTGTTGAAATTGGTGGCCACAGGAGAAAAAAACCCACAAACCCAGAGACATCACACCATCTTGTGACAAATTTGCAGCCTGCTCTGTGTTTTGACTGACCTTGTCTTCCACAGCTTGGGAGACTCCTTCCCCAGTGACTGAGCATTTGAATTGCAGCTCTAATAGCATATGGAGCACGTTGTCTGCAGTTATTATTACAAAAGCAATCTCCACATTGGGGTGTGGGCCATAACGGATGGGGCCTTGCAGAGGTGGCATTTCATCTGTATTTTTATGGTAACCTTCATAATCCAGGTTTGAAGAGACCGCAAACCCAGAAGCAAGCACTGACTTCCTATCAAACTGTCAAACAAATAATAAAAACCCTGTCACCAAGACACTGGTGGCAATCCTCGCTAGACAGAATAAGGAACCTGCTTAGGCATAAATGAAATTGTTCAGTTATGGAGTCATTGTTGAGAACAAGACTTTTATAACACTTTTATATTCGTGGAAATTAATCTAATTTTTTCCCCATTTTAATTAGCCTCTTTATGTCACACCCAAGTTCTGATGCTTACAAGAAAAAAAATTTTGAATTTTCTAATAATCAGATTATTCTTCAGCTAGAAAACAGCAGAGAGATAATTTTAATTTAAAAATAAAGAGAAAGAAATATTTTAAAAGAAAAACATTGTTTCTTCCAAATTACAAAGTGCTGCTCTCTGGTGTAACATTATTATTCCGTGTAGCAACTTATTAAATGAAGCAATTTATGGTAGCATCTCTGAAAAATGCCATCCTTTATTGAAATGAAAGCAAGTAATAGCATAAGGACTGTAAAATAAAAAGGCAGAATATCTTCTTTTAGACCATTAGAAAAATACATGTATTGTCTATTTGATGATCAATACACTACCATAAAACAAAATGAAGCTGTGGTATATCATCGTAATTTCTATTTCAAATGGTTTGCTGAGAGCCAAATTGTGTCTTTTATGGAAAAGAATGACAAATGGTTTAATTCAATATCACATGCATGTGTGTATACGAGCTAAAATCCTGTTGCAACTCAAAGCTGTTAGGCAAATATTTTAGTATCATCCCAAGTTTAAAAACAACAGACATGTGGGAGTACATCCATTTATTTACACTGGTACTGACTTAAAATTCAAAATGTTATTGGATGCTTTTAAAGTGCTGCTGTGGGATGTTAAATTACTGCTGAATTCTTACTGTTCTGAGATACCTTTCAACCTGCCAAGACGCATGATGATGATGATGGTAATAACAACAACAGCGGTAGTGCAGGGATCTTTAAAATAATGCGGGGCTCATTCCTGTAAGATAAATACCATTTTCACTAACCCCCGATTTATGATTCAGCATTTCTGGTGCAAGAAAGTAAAATAAGGAAAGTAAAATAACAACAGGTTCGTGTGGGATGGGAAAGGGAAAATGAGCAGGTGCATTGTCAGAATTTCTGCAGAAATTGTAGGGGAAAAAAAGCTCTTATAAATGGCACTTCCCCCCCACCCCACCCCGGGGAAATTCCTCCTCTTGTTTTTACTGTTGACTGCATTTCCTTCTCTTATTCCCTTTTCTGATCTCGTCCTTTTGTTCCCCTTCCCTCCTCAGATGCTTCTCCTGCCTCCTCGCAGCGGGAGGCTGCTGGCAGCTGGGGACGGAGAGCCACGGCCGCGGGCTGGCGGGGCCCTGCCGGCAGGTGAGCTGCCGCGGGCTGGGGGCACCAGCGCCCCGGGAGGAGGAAGGCGGGAGCCCGCGGCTCGCTGCCGGGTACCTACAGGGCCCGCCTCGCCCCCGTCCTCCTCCTCGACGGGCCCCGCTCCCCGGGACGGGGTGGGTACGAAGCCCCCGCGCGTGGCGCTGGAGCTTTCTACACCTGACTTGCTCGGGGCCGGGGGGAAGGAGGAGGAGAGACGGCAGGTGTGTCCGCAGGTGAGGATGGGGGCTGCCGGCCACCCCTCTCGGCCGCGCTCGGCGTGGGCTGGGAAGCGGAGACGCAGGTGCTGCCCGCTACCTGCCTCCCACCTCCGTCCGATCACACGCCAGTTCAGCGAGGGTCCCTCTGGCCGCCAGGCACGGCCACCGCTGCAGGCAGTGACAGGCGCAAACTGCCCCACAGAGACGGAAGGGAGAGGGCTCTTTTGCCTCCTTCTTACCAAAATAGTTTCGTCGCCCACGGACGCTTCGTAAGCATCGCCGCTCGGCCGCAGCCTTGCTGGCGCAGCGTTACAACAGTCTGTGATTTGATAACGGATCAGAGGTCACCGCCGCGGGGGATCGGGGGCTGGTTTATCGAACAGCTAAATCTACTTAAGATGTAATTCCTCGAGAAGGGGTAGTGTACTTGCGGCCATTTAAACGGGTAAGGAAGTGTGCCAGTCAATGCCTGTATTTACTTTCCCCAGGCACAAGACCCCAGCTCGGCGGGCAGACACAGGTGGTTGCGGTCGGCCACATCATCGCCTCCAGCCCCCCAGGCCGGTCCCTTCTCCAGGACTGGCTTCTGCTCATGTCATACCCCAGTCCTCCGAATGGGAGCTATGGGAGAAAGCGCAGTACGTGCCTCGATTGTGCTGTCATTGCTCCAACAACGCTCGATGGCTCGTGTCTTGGCCAAACAGGGCTTATATCGGAGCCCAAGCAGGAGGCTCTGGGATGGGGGGGGCGGGCGAGGAAGTTTCCCCGTGGGCACCCGGGTGCGTGGCGGGGCTGGGGCTGACACCCAGCGCGGGGAACCTCGTGCGCCCTGTCTCCGGCGTTAACGCAAACGTGTGCGAGAGGAAAAACCTCCCCAACAGATCGGCCGGCAGCCCTGGCCGGGGTCAAAACCGGAGGGTACGCGCCTCTCCCCCGCGGCCTCCCTCCCTCTCTCCCGGGGCAGCCCCGCGGCTCCGAGCACTCCGCCGGCAGCGGCGGCCGAGTCACCTCCAGCCGCAGGCCCGGCGGGGCGGGCTGCCGGGCCGGCCGCTCCCCCCCCGCCACTCCCCCAACCCTCGGCGTCCGCAACGGGCGGCGCCCGCCCGCGCCTCCGCCACGGCCCGCGGCGCCGCCAGGGCGGCGGCGGGGGCAGCTGCCGGCCTGCCCAGGGGCGCTCTGGCTCCGGGAACGCGCCGCCGCCGCCGCTGCTCCGCGTCCCCTCCCCCCGCCCCCCCGCCCCCCCGCCGCTCCCCCGCGGCCCTCCCGCCGCCCGCCCCTACGGGGACGGGGACAGGGACGGGGACAGGCACGGGCAGCTGCCCCGGGCGCCCGGCAGGTACCGCGGGTTCGCACCGCAGCGCGGGCTGCCGCGGGGGAGCGAAGAGGTTACGACCTCCAGGGCAGAGCCCGGCCGCAGAGCCTGAGGGGCCCGGCCCGTGGCGCCGCCCCGCAGCCGCCCGGCCCGGCCCGGCCCGGCAGTGCCCGGCGACACCCCGAGCGCACCTGCCGCCAGTGGCGCCGGGCGGGCCGCGGGGAAGCGCAGGCGCCCCGCGGGGCGGAGAGGCTGCCCGGCCCCGGCCCCGGGCCGTTGGGGCCGGCGGGAGGAGGCGGGGCGGCGGGGCCCGCGGCGGGGAGCGGGCCCGGCAGAGCGAGCCGCCGGCAGAAGTTAGTGAGAAACGTGTTTTGGCCGTGCCTGCAGCCGGCGGCTTTCTTTGTGCGTTTGTCAGCACTTGGGGTGACGTGCCTTCCTCTGTGCAGTTGGCTGGCAATTTTTCCCCTTTTCGTTGCCGGAGGAGATTTTTCTAAACCTGAGGAAAAGAAGAAAAGCCTCTGTAATTTTTACAAAGGTTTTTTTAGAACATACTGTTTAAATGACAGTCGGAAAACAGTTGGTTTTTTTTTTTTTTTTTTTTGTAATTGGTGAGTTTCTTAGCATTCAGGTTGATGCTCTTTCTTTAGTACAAATATGTGTGCCAAAGAGATACTTGATTTCTTTGACCATGTCTTTCATCATAGCTTGCAATTACTACCTATGTGCACCTATGTTTATATGTATCTTTTGAGAGTCAGTAACAAAACCTGTTTTTATGAAAAACCTTCCAAAACAAAGATTAAAAAGGACAGAGGAAAATAAGATAGTCTGGCAGCCCAAAGCACTCTCTTACGTACGATCCAAACATTTTGGACCAAATCGTTAGCAATATAAATTGGCACAGTGAACCTCACTGATTTACCTCAGCTGAAGACCTAATTCCAGTGCGTGACATACTCAGAATATGTAACAGATATTCCAGAGGCACAAAAACCCATGGTCTCACATTTCAAGAAAAATCAGACTAAGCTAGACTAAACCAAAAATAAATGCTTACTCTGTATTACAGTAGTTATCTGTAGCGACTGCAAATTCTTTGTTTCCTGTGCACACAGGCATGTTTTTAACCAAGAGCTGTATGTGGTGCTTTAAACCGAAAAGAAGTAATTTCTTCTTTGATTTTTTTTTTTTTTTTGGTGATAGATGTGCGATTATTTCACTCTAGGATATGTGAACAAATCCATAAGAAATGAAATGCATTCTGCTCTATTATTGCATATCCTGTAAAGGCTTTTAGTGACTTCACCATTTCAAGTGGCTTTAAAATGAGAAGTTTAATAGTCACATTTTTAAAGTTTTATTTCTGTGGTGTTTTACTTGCCTGGTCAAATTTATCCAGTGCAGCATGGTGATCAGGCAGCATTTCAGGTAGTGGCTTATCAGTTATTTTAATAGGAGGTTTCCCAAATCCCCCCCTGGAATGAGATGTTCTTTAGGAGAAGGGGCAGGTTCCCCACACTCAAAACCGATCGCCCTGCTGACTTCCGTCCCTGGGTTTCCTCCCTCAGTAATTTCTCTAATGTGTCAAGCCACTTTGCTACAAAATAAATATTCAGAGATGGGGAGGGAGGGGGGAAGAAGGGAAGAAAAAATAGACCTCCCAGTGAGCTATTGATTTGAAATATGAAACATTTTATTGATACAAGAAAAACCCAGACATAAGGAAGCAGTTTGATATTGCACAATATTTGAAAAAATTCGTGTGCATCTGTTTAGCACAATATACTGCATAATGACAGCAATCTTCCATGTTTGTATCTATTCATCTGATTATATAGCGTAACAATTCTTTTTGCTACACATTTATTTACTAAAGGATTTTTTTTAATGGGTAATAAATTAGTAAATCAGATATCATGTGCTTGGGAAAATAAGTTAGTTGACTCCCCCCACACAAGATAGTTGCAATTCATATTTTGTGTGATATTCAGTGATACTTGCATATACAGATGAATTTACGTGCTTCCCTTGTGGCAAAGACAAAGGAAGTTTTAAATTACTATTTAGTACTCTTTCATCTAGGCACATCTTATTTTGAAAAGCTTCAGTTTTTAACACTGCAGTGCAGCACTGATGTAATGAAGAGCTTTGACTTACTTGAAGTATAACCCAGTGGCCTTCTTTTGATGCTTTTTCCATAGCTATTTCTGCTACAGCTTCCTGTCCTTGACCCACCGATACATTGTGAAGTTCTACTGAGTCAATGGTAAATTCAAACTTGTTCCCTAAACAGAACAATATACTGTACTACTTCGAGCCAAATAACGAAGTGTTCAAACAAGCATGTGTTCTACACCCAGTGTTTAAATGGCACCATATCGCATGAGTCACCAAAGTGAAAAAACAGTCCTCAAAAATATAGTTTCAATGAATCAGCTGAGCTAGGATATTGTATTGCTTTTTGGCTAGGTATTTTATATTAGCAAAATACTGCCGTGTCTGAAAAGCAACCCATAAGTGGAACAATTGATTCCTGCTAATGGATTCCCTACCTATTGCCTATATAAATATTTCAATGGACACAGAAGTGGATATGTTAGAGGTGTATCTGAAGAAAAAATAAGAAATTAAATTAATGCCTCAGTAAGGGTAATATTACACACAGGCAATACAAGGAGCTAAACGGAAGTCCTTAACACTGGCACTAGGAGGTAGTTTGGTCAGAGGAGGATTAGCAAGTTTTCAGCATATCTAGGCAGTGCGGTCAAATCTGTTGCTCAAGCATACTTCTGCAAGGTTGATGACTTGCGCTAGTAAGATGCAGAAGAACAGACAGCTACCTCTTATTTCAGAAAGCAGCCAGCATTCACCCAGGCAGCTGTCTAAGTCAAGCACTGTAACTTTCATCAGATAGTATGTGTTCCAGATGTAATGCCGTCTGTGCGTTAACATGTGACAGCACTCGACAGTAATGGAAAGGCCTCATTTATTTCTCTGGTTGTGGTAGTTAGAATATCTAAGACTGGTGGTATTGCTAACTAATTTGGTAGAAATGTCTTTTATTTCATGGTAAATGCTGTGTTTTCTTATGTTTGTTAGTAATAGGGTCTAGTCCAGACTAATCTAATGGTTCAGAATCGATAAGGGGACCAGTCCAGGAGATAAACATTACTGGGAAACAGCACTACCTTCTTTGAAAGTTTTTGCGACTACTGGACACATTTTGTTCCAAGTTACATTCGGGCAAAGTTCCCATAAATTAAGAATTACGGTTGACAGAGACTCGGGGAGAACAACAGTTAAGGTGTAAGACCCATCTATGGGGCATAATATTTTATCATGACTTCTATTTGGTAGAGATCCAAGTACAACACACATTAGGGTCACTCACAGTGCAAAATCTGTCCTTCAAAAGGCTGAGACTAGTAATGCAAACTGACAGCACAAGTCATCCCGGCCGGTCTGCTGTCTCACATAATTATTGGGTTCAGAAGAGAACTTTTTGCTTTTAATTCCTTTAGAAATTTCTCTTTTCTGGACATTCCAACTCCATCGCTTCTGCTTGTCCTTTCCAGGAGCCTTCAGTATCTCTGTTCAGGTAACAAAATTTATTCATCGTTGTCCACACTTGAAAAAATACTATGTAGAGCTGGTACATTTGAGCACAAGCATATGGATTTTGAAAATCAATGTAACTGGAGCTTTTGATTTTTAAAAAACAGGGTGTAGGATCATTATTATAGACACACTGTACCCTGATTTCTCTCCATGCAGAGTTAGAGAGAAAATCAAGTAACTGTTGAAACAGTGGTCAATGTACATTCAGAGACTTCACAAAGCATCAGTTTCTTTTTCTGTAACTAAAAGCTTTAGGACAGAACAGCTGTGAAATTAATAGCAAAGATTTGTAATATTCATCAGTGTTTATTTTTGCAAAAGCTTTGGATTTTATTTGTGGCCAAATTCCCCATTTAAAACATTTCTAAGCTTTTAAAACCATGCAAGACAGACTCTGGGTATTGTAAGCTTAAATCGTACACATACAGAAACATTCCTCATAGTACATGAATCCATTCACAGATGATGATTAAGTGTGTCAGCTTGCAAGACCAGCTAAGACTTCACCAAAATATGGACAAAATATTAAATGTAAGGCTTTTCTGAAATGTATCCCTTCACAAATTAAATGTGGACTTTTGTGTGTAAGCCTTTTAGTATGTCAAGAAGGCTATAAACACTGAATTGTGCTGAGAAAGGGTATTAATACCATATTCCAAGGTCAGTTGAACTCAGTTTTCTCTAGAAGAGAATTTCTATTAAGAAATTGCCAGATCAAAGATATATGGTGAAATGCTTAAAATTTTAGAAGTCTGTAAGAACTAGATCTAAATTTTCCACTGTTGTAAAAAACAAAAAGGGAGCTCCACACCATTTGTTGCATTGTACAGGGATGTGCTGTATTCTGTTACTTGGTATTTAATCCAGAAGTGCATTCAGCTATGTATTAGTAGCGAGCACTGAGTTATAAGCCATCGGAGCAGCAAAAGATAGGACAGAAATAAACTGTTGACTGCAATTGCCCCTTTGAAAAAGAACAGGGATTTTGAGAGGGGAGGGAAGGAGTTTCCTTGTCCCTGGTGGAGTTTATTATTCTCTGGAAACAGGTAAACCAACCCTGGCTCACGAAGATACTTGGGAATAGGAAATGTTTTGCCTTTGAAATGTACCAGATTACATGTCATTTCAAATAGTGTTCATGGCAAAAATACCCCTGGGACCACCTTACAAGAGCTTTATTTCTTGCCTGCAAATTAGTCAGTTCAAAACACTTCTCCTCTCATCTCTGTCTTCAGCTCTTAATACCACACATGCCATTCGTAAAATAGGGGATAAGAATGAAAAGACCCTGAAAACAACAGTACAATTTAAAAAATAAAACAAAAGACTTTAAAGGCAAGAACAAGACAGGTTTCAGCTGACAAGGAAAAGAATGAAATTTTGGTGCATTTTTGGAGGCATTTCAATAAACCCTCTTTTTCCTGTTTCAGCAGGGGCTCATTGAAACAGCTATGTTTTCCAAGTGGCAGACAGACAATAGCATCTAAATTATTTTTAAGAAAGCACTCATAGTACTAAGCACCCACTACTACTAAACCTGTCTTTAGAGGAGAAGGGTGGAGGAAGAAGAAAGGTCAACAAATGTATCAAGTTCTTTGTGTAATGCCTCACTGACATTTTCCAACCCCTTCAGCTTTTTTTTTTTTTTTTTTTTTTTTTTCAGAATCCTGGTAAAATGCAGTAAAGGATTTAAGGTTATCGTCTGCCTCTCTCTAACTTCTGACATCTCTTTATAACAAGAAAGAGTCACAGCCAACTGTAACAGGAGGGCAACACAATGAATCCTGGTAAGACAGGGAAGGGGGGAGGTTCAACTTTGCTGCCCCTTTGCCCCTATTTCTTCCTCACAGAACAGAAGTGCCATCTGTTCCCAGTCCTAACATGCATGCATTTGATTTCCATTCAGTAATAACTAACACAGGAAAAAGATTATCAAGTGATCTAAAGCACTATCAGCATTAGCAAGTCTTCCCCATCCAGTGTTTTGTTTGCACCTCCAAAGACCTGCAGATGAAATGGATATGGGCAAGTGCCTTAATTGCCTAGAATTATTCTGTTCTCTGGTGGAGGACCATATGGTCAAGGTGTAGAACATGACCAGACTAAGGATATTTAGGTGCTTGGGTCAGAAAGAGATTTAGGAAAATCAAACGAGAGGACGGATGTTTAGATTCTCCAACCTGAATTCAGTACACCAGTCTCTATTACTTGGTGCTGTAATGCATCATCATCATGCAAAATCAAGTCACAGCATGTTGTATGAGGCTAGACAGTCAGTATTAAAGTACGAGCCTGTTTCAGAAGAATCTGTAAAAATGTTTCCTAGGCTTCACAGTCAAATTTGTCACATTTACAAGTAAAAAGCCCAACACCACCAAAACCACCAAACACCTTCCAGTCCAGCAAACTCAGTTTAAGATCCAAAAAACCAGTGAGAACATCTTTTCTTCCTAACTCGCTGTAGCTGCTGAAAACCCTGTGGATCCCTCAGTTACGCTTAGTTATGCCTGATGCCTTATTGTTGAAAGTAATGGGGTGCAGCCACAGATGTCAGTGAAGGAAAGGTGCCTACAATGTGCTGTTTGCAAAGCAAGGTAACAATTAAACAATGGGTGCAGTGGGATTTGTCTGTCCTAGCCCTTCAGGCATTTCAGTGCTCTTTCCTCTCGTTGTCTGTACCTGATTATTTTAGCAGTCTGTCATTTCCTCATCTTCTCATCTTTTCCCCCTTTGCTGCTGCTGCCTGCCCACCTTGTCACTTACTTGAAGCACTTCTATGGCCAGAAATTGACCATGTTGTCAGACGCGAGCTTTCTTCCCAAGGGCTGGGGAAGGAGGACCTCAAGCGTGGGAGATGCATGGTCAGAGCCATTACAATGTAAATAAACCTGTAAAATGGTTCAAGAGGGCAAAGCCGACAAAATGGCTAGCAAGTAGCTTGTGCTTTAGACTAGCTTATTTTGCGCTAGTCAAATATTGCTTAAGCTCTAGCTGAAATCTGAAGCTGATCTGTCTGGCAAACCTACTGATGTCTACGTTGTCAAAATACATGAGACAACATTTCATTTCTCCAAATTTCCATTAATTTCATTGCCTTATTTTCTTTCTTTTCCTCCTACACCAGGATGACATTTTTGAAGCATACTTTTAAGAGCATAATTCGATCAAAGGATCCAAGGGAACTCCCTATAGACATCCATGATTTAATGCTAGATCTGTTCTAAAGGTTGGCATGCCTGACAAAGGCAATTGGTTTAACACCAGTTAAGTTTTAGATAATAAATATAGTGTGTTTTTTCAAAGTCAGGGCTGTATTTTGTTTACACAGCTCAATCAGAGATGTATGAAATAAAGTCAGGACCCAGCCATGTGTGGTGGTAAGCGTTCTGAGCACCCCAACCTCGACCGGAGCAGAAGGTGCTCAACACCTTGCTGGAGTCAGCCGTTGTGCATGTCCTCATGCGAGATGCTTGTAGGTGCCTTCCAGATGACCCCGAGGAGACTGGGCAGGAATTCACTGCTTGGCTGATTTATGGTTCAGTACAGTAGATACTCTGTGCTCTGAAAACAAGTAGGGTCAGCAGCTGAATCTGAATTTCTTTGTCCTCCCTTTCCCTTCTCCATTTGGGATTTCACTTTCCAGCTCACCGCACATGCACTGGAAGCCAAAGAAGCCTCTTTTATTAGGTTAGTATTTTCATCCTAGTCCTGACTCACATCTGTGCAGGCTTTGGGCTCCTCTGCTCTATAACCATTTATCACTCTTTTCAAAGGAAAGAGGGAAACTCTTGGTATGGGTGCAAAACTTAGAAGAGATCTGTGCCGAATAAGAGCAAGAACACAGCTGCACAAGACTCAGCATACTTCTTGCAGACAAAATGCAGTGAAGGAAAAGACGGCACTTTAAGCTAAATCAGAGACCATTATACAATACTCTTTCCATTCAGCTCGTTCTAGGAGGAATATATACATGCGGCAGCAGCACTCAGGACATGAACAGCTACTTTGAAAGTAGACCTGGTTCCCAGTGTTTGAGATGAGGATGGATAGTGGAGAGTGAGAAAATTGGCAAAATTGGCTGTCCCTGCAAAGGTGACCCCCAGCCACAGCAACGTTTGTGAAATCGTGCTTTTCTGTCCTTAACGAGAAAGCAGCCTGGAATGGCTGAGAGCAAACTCAGTTCTAGTAGGAAGCATTTCAGACTGACATTTGTTGCCTGAGGAGGAAGTTTTCAGGGGCCCGGCAGAGCCGGTTAGTAGCACGAACAGTTCAAGCTACAGCAAGGACACCTGAGCAGAAGTACACGAACCTGTCCGTATTCCCTCCTACTGTGGTGAAGCAGGAAGGCACACAAGTGAGGCCTGAAAATCATTAGGCAAAGGACTGTTCTGTGGGCTGCATGGCCACACGTACAGGTATATGCACACAGAGTCATAAATGGGAGCTCGTGCAGGGTTTGTGCTGTATCAGGGGAGCTAACTGGGCTGCGAAAGTAAGCTTTTCTCTTTCAAACAGACCTATGTAAATAATAGTTGAGGGTGTAACGCAGGCGGTTGGGTTCTTTACGCTCAGCCTCACGTTGTCAGGGGGTTTTGCTCACGACACTGTCCTGTGAAGTACAACAGTAAAAGCCTGTGACAGGAGGGAAAGAAAGTTGTAAGCTGGTGGTAGCACTAGATTAAAACAGCAGCACGCAAACACACTGACCTCTTCCTGAGTGGTAACCTTGAGTGAGAGCTAATTCACTGGATTGATTTTATTCAGCTTGTCCATGAGAAAATAGAGCACGGCAGCATTGACTGCAACTGGCCAAAATTGCTTGCGAGCTTCAGTGATCTTTATGGTGTTTATTTCAGCTTCCAGGTCCTTAAAGATATTGGCGATGTTAAGATGTAGTATTACACTCAAAGTCTTCTTATTGGCAAAAGGGTATTGGCAAAAGGCACAATATATATGGATCTAAGAATTTATTGTTAGTCCAATTAATGTTTTAAACAGTCTAATAGTCAAAATTAATGAATACAGGAAGGCCTTATCAAAAATAGAGTTAAAATTGCCACACAAAAGTTTCCCTGTTCTCTAGTGTTGTGCTCACTCCTCCAGTGCTCCTTTGGGTCTTAAGATTGACACTTTGGCATTTCTCAAAAGGAATGGGGGAGTATTGCGATGAGTCATGACCAGGAGGAGTGTGATATTCATGGGAGGGGGATGTCTTTCTCCTAAGTCTTGTGTCTGCTTGGATTTAGTTTTATATGTTTTCTTAACACTATCAGTTTACTGTGATTAAATGACTCATTTGTGTCATCTGTGTCTGTACTCTTCCCCGCGACTTATTCTAGAGCTACAGCCAGTTCAGTCCACAATGAATAACCATTTTTTATTACTATAAACTAAACTAAAATCTAGTCAAGAGTACCTCACAGCTGGACAACTGCTATCACAGGTAAAACAAGTTAAAATCTATTTAGGCCCAGACAAACGCAGGGAATTGCTGAGATCCTACACTGTCATGTCAATACAAACCTTGTTGCTTTTTACTAATAATGGCAAAATCACATTTACTGGGCTATAAAGTCCCTTTGGACAGTCTGCAAACCCTCCTATGACTGCGGAATTCATGACTAAGCAGCAGATCTTGGAAGCATTCATACTTTCCTGTCTTCTTTTGAGTCAGGATAATGTATATAGGTCTGATTGACCTGTATTTCTTCATTGCCATCAGGAGACTACCTAACAAAAAGTGTTTGATTTTCATCACCAATACAACTTGCACAATCAGCAGGAACACTGTGGTTATTAAAATGAGAGCTATAGGTTGTAGAGCTAAGTTAAAAATTCCTGTAGCTGTAGGAGACCATAGTGTAACCTATAAGGGCACAGGATAATTAAGATCACATTCTCGAATCTAAGATACATCACACACAAACACACATGCAGTCAGGCAGGTTTTACAAGAGGTAATTCACAACAATTTCTGGAATTGGGTCTGTACACAAACACAACTAGATCCCATATATATGATTAGAGATTGATTAGAAACAGAAGGAGAAATGTCAGTCACATCTGGTTAACTTTTGAGCTAAGCAATCATCTGAAGACTGGAAACTAATATCTTCATATATCTATTGCATATTTCAATGCTATTTGCTGGCATTCTTCTGAAAAGACTCACTGAAATATTCCATTTTCTTTGACAGTCTGTGTTCACAGATGCACATCTTTAATATCAGAAACACTTGTTATACATTTCCAAAATTATCTGATCAGCTTCTTGGTAATAAAAAGAACTTTTCCATCAACTTTATACATGACTACATATCTTACATATATGCAGTGTTTCCACCATGTGCTAAATTCAAGATGTTTTAAAATACTTCCAATACAATAGTACACAAATGGTGCATTTATTTTAAAAATATGATTTTCCACGGCAAAAAAAAATTATACCTTGTTGATTCATCTTTGCTTCTATGTTTTATAAGCACTCAAAGTTTCAGCCATACTTGCAAACTTATGTATATTTTAATGTTACAAGTACAGACATTCATATCTTGGTGGTCTAAGTGTGGTCACTCTCAATAAGTGGATGTACAGTCCTCCTCATCCGGAGGAACATCACCTTGAGACTGCCACAACCTCCCAGGGCCCCTCCGCCAATATTTCACCAACCTCATGGTAAAGAATTTTTTCCTAATCCCTGGTGAGAATTTCCCATGCTCTGACTTCTGCTGGTTGCCTCTTTCCTGTCCTTGTGCACCTCTGAGAAAATCCTGGCTCCGTCTTCTCTGTAGCTTCCTACAAAGTGTTTTTAGACAGCAATAAATCCCCTTCCCCTCTTGGCCTTTTCAAGACTGAAGAATTGCAGCTCTCTCACTCAGCCTTTCCTTGCACGCTACCTGCTCCAGCCTCTAGTGGATTAGCGCCAGTAGTCTGTCTTTTTTGTACTGTAGGAGATACAGTAATTAAATTCATACTTTTCATTTATGACACCTATTTTTTGTTCATGTACTTACTGGTAGTGTAGCACTTACTTTTAACTTGCTCTACAGCTGTAGCCTCTTCTCGAGTTTTATCCTGTTTGGTTTAGTTGGATGTGCTCCTACTTCAACTTTTAATTTCCCTCTTCTGAAGTCCAAATTTATACTTTCACTGCCAGTTTGACAGTTACCTCTCTTGTCACTAACCAGACAGCCCATTATAGGCTTTTAAAGAGAAAAATTTAGATTTTTTTTTTTTTTTAAATTTTGCAAAATCTTGTTCTGCTTCCTGGATACATCTGCAAGAAGCTGGAACCCAGAGGTATGGTCCCCTCTGAAGAGCTGAATAACACACTGGCCTTGGACCAACAAAGTTCAGTAAGGAGAATACTTCTAAAGAAGATGTGGGATTTGAAAATCAGAAGAGTAGCAGAGTTCTTCCAAGTTTGCCTCTGCAAAATTTCTGGCAGCACTTGGCTCTGCCATATTCCGGTATGGAGTGCTCCTGAGTTTCCTCTACAGTCAATGAGAACAGGAATACTTAGGACTTAGCAGAAAGTATTCTCCCTTTTGGAGGATCAAGCTCTTGAAGAACGCCCTCCCTTCTGTTAGGAATATGACCTCTTCAGGTACTTAAAATTATTTAATTAGCATTATAAACATTAGAAGGAGCACAGTTGACAAATCATTCTAGCAAACGCAATGGAGCTGTAATTGCAGGTGGCACAGAATTTAGTACAAAAGATGATGTTTCCAAAATTTGTTTTTAAGTGGTTTAGAAGGTTGTATAAAGAAGGGAAGCAAGCAAGCTATCAGGCAGTGGGTTTTTTTTTTCCCCTCTGTGTTTTTTGTGGACTAAGAATAGAGGGAACACGTAGCAAGCATCTTACTATTAAATTTGCCTATGACAAATAGTGCAGCTGCATGTAATGTGCAAGAACATCTGTAGAATCATGACACATGTGGAACCCCCCACACTAAGAGCGTGACATTATACTGAAAACAATTCAGTGGTAAAAGGAATATAAATCCATTTTATATAATCTTTCTCCACCTTCTCCTCCCCCTTCTCTTTTGAATTAACTAAAAGATTCTCTCAGTCCTTCATGGCATCAGTAAAAATCACAATATTAATGTGACAAAGCATTTCAGGATTGTCCCCTTCTTTCATAAACAGCTAGAATGCAAGTATGTCTTTCCTGAAGAAACAGAAATTTTAAGAAAGAACCAGCGACAGAATTGCACTAGACACCATCACTTACTCCATGTGGAACCTGACACAGTTTGCAGATGCAATTTAACTCTTCAGAAATCAGGGGGTGATTTTCTGTGTCTCTGTATCTTGTGCAGTTTTTCAGTTCAAAGTGAGCAGTGGGATTGCTATCAGTCTTTACTTCACCCATGTAAATGACAGCACAAAGTACAGTGATATGGAAAAATGTGTCTAAAATGCATAGATGTCTGAAGTAAGGGCAATCTCCTTGCCTGGGATTTTGTGAGTGTCCACAGTTTACCATTCAAATGCAGCTATTGTGGAATTCGGTAAAAGTTCCTTTAAGCTCCACATGGTCACAAAGAAGGACTGTGCCTTTTTCAAAATCCTTGAAGGCTTCTATTTTCCCTAAAATGATTTTAACAAAATGTTTGCTTCCTTCTTCTAAATATTCTACTGTTTGCTCTCTGAAATAGTTTGTGATCTTTAGATTTTTAAAGTAAGAAATTTTATAATGGCAAAACACATACTGATTTTTGTAAAGTCTGAGGTTGTCTGAAGACTGTGTTATGATAACATCACAACAAGGCAGATACATGCATGCTATTAATGCCTGGATCATCATTAACTTGTTTCTTTGGAAACATCTTACTTCTTTCAGTTGTTAGGGCAGCTCAGGCATGATAACTACATGAAGCTTCATGAACATTTCCACATCCTTTATGCAGACTGCAGGGCAAGCCTGAAGCTAGAAGACTCAGTCAGCTGGGTCATAATTTTCAGCTCTATGCCCATTAAATTCCTGTAACCTAACTGCAAAAACACAACCCTTGTGAAAAATTTCCTTAATGATTTTATTGATAGTATACCTTTTGAGTTTACTGCCTTGCTGATACTCTTTGGTCAAGTCCTTTGAACTCTGCTTCATTCGCCATCTGAACAAAGCCTTATTTTCCTATTTCAGAGACATACTGTGTGTAAATGAGAAGGTTTTTAAAGCACTCTGGTGATGGAAAAGATATGCAAGTACAACTGATATCACTTGACAACATTTGCTTACTATTAAGGGTATATTTATTTCAATTAGATATGATTCCTCATTTAATAATACAATGATTTTTAACATCTACTTCCTGGTTTGCATGTTCAGTAACTGCTTGTACAAGATGCATAATCATGTACATCACCATAGCAGAAAGGAATATCATATGCCCTGCAAAGCAGTTACGGAGTTGGAAAATGCTTTTATTAACTTTTCAGTATCCCTGACTTCTGCATGGAGAAGTGCACATCCAGTGGCCAGATGTTGCAGCAGTCAACTGTGGCCACTCCAAGCTAGAACTGAGCGTCCGAGTGATGCATCCTAGCTCACTAATCCTTCCATTGGTGGTGCTTGTGTTTTAGCTGGTCTCTTGCGTAAATGGTCCAACAGATGCAAACAGCTTCACGGAGTCCTGGGCTCCAGTTAATAATATAAACAGTGATACAATTTTTAACATGTTAGCACTATAAGGAGTTGTGGAAAAATGTACCAGAGAAAACTACATTTATGTGGTGTGTAAAATGGAACACTAAAATTCCCCTCTTGCAGCTTTTACTTTAAATAACGAGTTTTATGGTGATTTAAAAAGTTTTATTTTATTTTTCTCGTGATGAAGACGCAGTGATTCTTGGAGAGTAGACACATACACATGGATACCTTCACCATGGATAAGTAAGTGATTTGAAAAATACAAATTATGAAATAAATACAATTCTAAAAATTAAACATATTTGTTTTAGACCCAAAGGAGCCAAATTCAGCATCAAAATGATTATTATTGTAGCTGATCTAATTCTTTTAGTTTTTTGTCTTCATTTCTATTGCTGCTGCTGAGACTTGTTGTTTACAGCTTCTCAGCCAGAAGAATATCCCAAAGGAAATTACTGTCAGCAGCCAAAAAAAGTATCCGTAATTCATCCTAAAGCACTGTCAACTTAATTTTAAAGTAATTTTTCTGCTTTATGAGTTCAGGCTGAAGTGGTAAGTTTGCAGATCCATAAATCAAACCATATTAATAAAGGAAATACATATGTCTTTTTCAAATATTCTGTTTTCTTAAAGCTTCATTGTAAGCATAGATTTTAGTAATTAAATCTTCAATTACTAGAAACAGGAGAAAGAAATTTGTGAACTGTATTCTGTATATCATAGGAAGGTTTAAAACAGAAGAGCTAGCTCACTATTCAACCCTAATAAATGCACAGTGAACATCCAGATCTATGACTGACAGTTTCCTACAGTTACGTCTGGGAGGAGCCATGTCAGCCTCCTTCACTGAAGAAAAATTTTGGGATGCTAATCCCAGTTGGTGGAGCTAGCTGTTGAGCAGAAATTCCAGGATGGCACCCAAAGTATCGTATCTCAAAACATTCCCAAATGCAGGTCATACCTGCAGAACATCATGTTAACACGGACGTGTTGTGCCATCTGCATGTGGAGGTTTTTAAAAGCCTCACTGTGCTTTGATGAAGTTGCTGTTTGATTTACAGTTATTAACACTCATATTCTGGCATTCAGGCAGGGAAGCTGTGTGTTGCTGAAGACACCGAAAAGCCAACAAAAATTAACAAGTACGTGTAGGGCCTTGAACCTTAGTGAAAGCTCTACTGGGTGCTTATGCTCCACTGGAAGATTTTTTGTCAATGGTAGCATGAAATGGTACCTACCTTTACTGTGCCATTTGAATTGTTTAACTACACACAGCAGCTTGTCAGCCTGCCACTGTGTCTGTGCAAGGCAGCTCGTCCCTGAAGGCAATGCCCTGCAGGCAGCGGACTGGGTGCTCTTCACTTCACCTCGCCTGCAGAACCTTTGATGCAAGAGGCCTAGGGCCAAGGAAAAGAATTCATTTTGCATTGCTTCAGATACCTTAGAATTCAATGGTTTCAGGCATGGGGTTTTCCTGAAATCGGTTGTAATGATGAAGGTCATTTATGAATTCAAAAGCTGAATCCAAGCTGGTGTTCCGGTGTCCTCTGAAGCCTGAAACTGTTCTGCACAAGTCTTGGATGCCTGTCGTGGGTATGTTAACGTCTCTGTGTCTGCAGTTCAGCTGTGTGTATCTACTGTCCATAAGCAGATTTAATAGATTCAAAATGGAAAGCAGATTTGCATACAAGCATTACTTGTAGGCTAAAGAATGGTATCTGGGAACATTGATATGATTCTGTTCCTAGCTGTGTTTGTGACTCCAGAGCCATTTCTTGGGTTGTAGCAAAGTTCTTCTAGATTTGTAATAGCAGGAATGAGTTTAGATTGTGTGTTCCTCTGAGCACAGTGAGGAGCATGTATGTGCATTTGTGTATCAGGCTCAGCCTACTGAGGCCAGTAAAAAGGATGCTGTGCTGTGAGGTCTCCAGCATGTGCAAGTGCTGTTCCGTGGGCCTGTGACAGATGTGAGACTAACACAAACACTCATGAAATGTCCTCAGTCTGGGCTTTCCAAATGGTTCCAAACTGACCTCATGCATCCCGAGTAACAATGAAGCTGATTCAAGTTCTTTAGGTCTAAAAGTCTCCTTTAGAGAGCAGATGTGGAAGCTTTCTGTGGAGAATCAGCGAAAAACCTGGTGAAACCTACTATCCCGAGTGCAAGAACAGCAGCCTGGCAGTCAGCGTGAGCACGGCTTCTGCTTTTCTGCACACTGGGGGAAACCATGCAGAATTCATTGTCCCAGGACGCAGCTTATTGCCACAGAAAGAGCGAAACCTCAGCATGCATTCAGACTCAGAACTGTAACCAACATTTACTGAATAACAGCCACTCTCTGAGTCTCGACACACTATGAAAATCCTCCTTGAATCAAATGCTCCCGGGGGAGCAAGAAATTCAGGATGCTTTTCCACTCTGGGCTAGTACATACCACTAGATCAATACTCAGCATAAAGAGCTTTCTGTTCGTCAATGCAGTATGGGGGAGGCAGTCGGGGGGACACTCCTAACAAGCAAACCCAACAGGCAACATGTAAGGTAACAGGAGAAAATGAAGGTAGCAATAAAGAAGAGGTGGAAGGTACAGTACTGAGTGGGGCACTGTGATGGCTGAATCTGAAAGCGTTTTGCTTCTCAGCTTGAACTTTTTAATTAAGGAATTTCACAGTAATTTTGACTAAGCTTAAAGAGTAATAATTTCAGTGCTCTGGCTCACTACATACTTTCTTGCAGTCTAACTAAGCAGCAAAGATTGGAACCGAAGGAATTCAGTGCATTAACAGCACTTTCTCTCCAGCCTGCGCTGTAGTAAGTGCTGTCCTGTGGCAACCTTCCTGGGGTCAAGTGATTTAGAGAGCTCAGGCAAGGCAGGGTTCAGCATCCCTATATACTCAGACACAATCCTGAGTAGCAGAGGCTGTGAGGAAATATTTTCTGTCATTTACTAGAGGGGCAGGGGAGGGAAGGGAGGACTCCTGGTAGCTGTAGGAGGGGCAGTAGGTACAGCTAAACTAGAAGGAGGGGAAGGGCTCAGGAATATAATGAGGAGGTGGGGGAAATGACACTGGAATAAAAGGGTGAGCGAGTATATGAGATACCCACTCACCCCAGCCTTCCTCTGTTCAAAGTATTCCCTCAAAGGGTGGGTACAAGACTTGAATAGAGGGGATGGATGTCAAAATATTTCCACAAGGAATACAGTGTAATAAATCAGAGAAAGAGGGCAGAATGGAGGCAAGGAGCAAATGGTAGGAGAATTATTTTTATTCTAAGTGAATGATTATGTCGTCTCCTGTGTGATTACACATCAGGATGGTGGTGTGTTGGGGAGGACTATTCAGCTAGATAGAAAGGAGTGTTCAGATTGCAATCATTGAACTATAGTGCATGCAAGGGTGTAAATAAGATAAGAAAGGGTCAAATGGACAAGTAAAAATCCAGCTAGAGTCAATGTATCCGGGGCACTGCAATCCTTGGGAGTTAAGATAACTATCATACAGATGTAGGAAGACAGCTTTCAGAGGAAGATGCTTTGAATACTTGCAGAACATAATCAGAGATAGCTGGTGGAGAAAATAATAGACTATTAAAAAATACTTTGAAAAATAAATAACTTGCAAGTACTGGGTCAAATATGAGATTGATCATTTCTTCCAAGTTGTCTACTAAAATAAGGCCTCCAGCAAAAAATACCTGCTGTATAACACGCACCTGTAAAAATCATACCAGTATAGGGCTGGCGAAAGACAAGGGATACAATGTCAGTGTACTGTAATGTCAGTGTACTGTATGCCATTCATTATACCTTGATAAGCTTAGAGTAGGAAAGTGCTTTAGCAGAGTTGTTATGGTTCCTGGGGCATTAAGAAAACACCTTGTGCAACACAGGAGTTCAGAAAAACATAGTTGCCATGTTTCCTCCATAGCTCAGCAGCTGTTTTTACTCTCACTACTACTTGTAGTTGCCAACTAGCTCTTTCTCTTTTTGACTCAAATAGGTAACTTTTAAATCTGAACCAGGTTCAACTTTTATCCATTTGATCCCTGGTGCTGAGGGTTGATCAGTATATGACAATGATGACTACATATATTTAAGACCAGGGACTTTTTATGTGGCCATGGTATTGCTAGGTACTGCCGCCACTTTTCTATTTAGCAATTGTTGTATCATCCATCCGCACAGTGACTGGATCAAGACCTTTTGTTCCTGGAATGGGGACCTGGAATAATAAAGGTTAAGTTTTAAATTCCTAGTTACAGAAACTGGTATGTCTCAGCATTCACTCACTTGTTTTTTGTAAGAATAAGCAGCATCAGTGGGAAAAACATATCATTTCTCCTCACTTCACTCAAAAGTCAGGGAAGAAACAGATGAGGATTCCTGCCCTAAATCCAGCAGTCTTTATTCTGCCCCCAAGAGGTTACTGGGAACTTAGTGCTGGGGAATTGCTGAGCTCATCTTTGCTCCATGCGGAGCCAGGTCAGCAATTACTATGGGAACCTTTGCCAGTTATGCTTTCAGATGTTTAAAATTACAGTTATATTGCTTTATTTACATGCTTGTATTTTATTTCCAGGTGTTTTATGAGAACACAGGAGGTTACATCACAGCACCTTTTTTCCATGGGTTAAGGGAGACTGTTCTAACATTCCCAGCTTCTGCTGCCCACGTACCCTCTGCTGAAGCAATCCTTTGGTAGTGTGGAGAGTCACACAGTGCTGACCAGATTATGTGCAGCCTGTTATGTCCACTAGTATATGGGAATATAGCAAGGAAAAGAGAATACCAAGGCTTTAGTGGTTTGGTGTCCCTGACAGTCAGTGTAGTAAGTTGGAACAAACCGCAAAAACTCTGAGTTATTTTCTGTAGCAGCCTGGCATTCAGAGAGACCCAGGACACAGAGACAGTAACTGCCACTACACACCATTTCCCGCCCCCCTCCCTGTCCCCAGACTAGCTTTCTGGCCAAAGTTAATGATTCATAAGATTCTGCACTGATTTCACTGCGAGCTTCCACATTTGCATAAGTAAAAGCTTATGCAGCTTCTGTAGGGAGATTCTTGGTGAAATTGCAGCACAAAACACTGATATTATGTAATTATAGTAGTTCATCGTAACTTCAATGAAATTGTTACTTTAAACTTACTCTAAGTGGCTCACAATAGAACTTTTGTATGACACACCTACAAAACAAATGAGTTAATCACAATATGTGTCATTTTTAATTTTTCTCTTTCATTTTTCTTTCAGTCATTCTCTCTTTGTAATTAGCATGAAGACTATCCTTCAGTCAAAACTAGCCACCTGGAAAGTTTCAGCTTGTAATATGCAGCTTTTTTTGTGAATTACGAATGTGCAAAAAAAGAGACCTTTCTCCCCACACCCCCTTCCTTGCATAATTCAAATATGAATGAATGAATTTTATTCAGGCTTGCCAAAAAAAAATCATATTTCAGCTGATAACAAGCATGAAAAATTTCAGATGAAAGGGATTTTTTTTAAAAAAGAATATTATGAGCATGGGAGAACAGCAGGTTAAGACGGAAGTCTCAGTGCAGCCTTAACTATAACAATTGCGAGCAAGCAAATACTATATCCAAGCACTAAATCTTGCTTTGTGCTGCCCTGGTGCACAGTAGTGGGGAGAGAATAGAATAATAAAAGCCGGTCCCCTTATGCAAACAGCAGGGCATAGCACTCAACAGAATACAAGAAGAAGGTGAGCCTGCCTACTGTTCTGGCTTGCTAACCATATTCCCAAGGTCTGTGGGTTAGTTGTCACCTCTAGCTCCAGTCAGCTAGCAAATGTACTTCAAACACTAGCAAGGGGCACATTTTGGTCCTTTCCAGAAGAATATTTTACCAATTCATTGCCTCCAAATATACTGTTCTATTAAATAAAGTATTTGAAGGAAGTTCATATAAGCAACATGGTGGTTTAACAGGTCAAAAAGGGGATGGAATAGCTGCTAGATTTTTTCTGATTAACTGTGTATTTTAAAAAATATAGAGCTGTGAAGGAGGTATATGCAAGACCTCACTTACCTTATTGCTTTTCAAGCAACGCAGGCAGAGATTTTGGCTCACGCCAGTAACACTTTGAAAATGAACTATCACAAGAATGAAAGATTGCAATCTGGAACACATTTCTGCATCACATTTTCTCTTGTTCCTAATACGGCTCTGTTGATAAGCCCAGCTCTCCTTTCCTACCTAGAAAACAGGATTAAAGAAACGTTCATTTACTAACTGTTTATCAAAAAACTGTCCACTACTGTGTCTAAACAGTGGTGAGTACTTCAGTATTACCCTGCGGATTCACATTGATTAGAGGATCAACAGACAGGATTTGTATATGGCAAGCCTGGACATAAAAAAAAAGCCCTTTCTAGTCTGACATGAGTTGACTGTTGCAAGTGGAGTTTGGCAGTAAGTGACCAAAATTGAGTTGTCAGCATCCTCTTGCATAGTGGAAAAAGTTGTTGCTTTCTTGTGCAGATGCAAGAGTTTCTGTGGGAAAACAGAACATAATCACGGTTCTGAATGTCTCTGTGGATTGGTAATGTCCCTAATACATAGATCACTTGTGCAAATTCAGTCCCAGCTGGATGGGAAATTATTGAAAATGGTTGTTGTTTGATTGATATCAAATGAGTTGTCAGCTTGATTCAATGCCTCCAGGGCAGATGTCCACAGCATAATTGGCACCTGTCAGAAGCAAAGAATTCCTTGGTACAGAGTAACAACTACTCATGCAACCACCCAAAATAGTCCTTGCATGCCAGGGCTCAGAGAAGAAGGCAGGAAAAAACAGCTTCTACTTTTGGGCAGGATCTTTTATGCCACAAAGTCAGTAAGAGATTTGACATGACACTTGGTGCAAGCTTTTCCCTGGGATCCTGGCTAGATGCTATCAGCTGTCCTGCTGTTTGGTCAACTCTTTCCCTAAGAATTAGAAGAACACACACACATTTGGTTATTTGTTATTGTTGTCATGGTAAAGATATACTTATAAAGAATGGTTAAGAAAGAAATTTTTACGTATTTGCTTATTATAAGAAGTGTTGTGAACAATTTTATTTTCCTATTCCTTGAGCAATTCTCCTCACAGCAATAACTTAACCATACAACTAGGGAATTAAGAGAGTGTCTTCTCAGCAAAAAATAAGGCAAAGAAACAGCCAGGACCGACAGTACAGCAGTGTCGGTATTACATTGTTTGCTAATAGTAAACAGTGACCTATTGTTTACCACATACTGGATTAAAATGGATTTTCCCCTATAAGTCACCAAATAGCTGTCATATGGTTATTACTGCCTTTGACCGAGTGTGGTACAGCTAACGACAGGAATGAATTCAATTTCCTATCACCAGTCTGTCAAGCTGGCCACCTTCTTCATGGAGCTGGTGCTTTGGGAGGTACCAGCTGAAGGGCTTTCCATTAAAATTCATTTTACTGTCTTCATCTAGCGCATGGCTCAACTTTCCTTCTTTCTTTTCATCTCTGTTTCTTCCTTTAGCTTATTTTTCATTATGCCTCCCTCCCCAATATACACACACTTTGCCTTTCATCTCTGTATGTATGCTATTCCAGCACTTGTCAGGCCCAGCAGGAGGGACATGGTAGCACCAAACAATATGATATGTTAGGTGGAAGAAAATATTATTATCAGTTGCCTTAGAACAATCATTTATTGTCACCCTTTAAAGAGGTCTGCTATGTTATTTATTTTATTATTCTGTATTAGGTACATGGTTTAATTTTACAGGCATTATTAATCACTAAAATATATTACACTTTCAGCCACGACGTTAACATTTTAAATGCATTCATCTTGCTTCTTTAAACAGAAACAATGGGCCTTCTGCACTGCCCTCCCTCCCCTCTAGTCAATAAATCCTTTCTATTGATTCAGGAAGTAACTCTAAGCCCTGTTTTATATTTTAAGTTCCACTAGACACATTCAGCCATATAATTTTGTTTAATAACAAATGGATCTTCTATTTTTGCTGGTTACTACATGTTTGGTTATCAAACTCAGCTTGAAAGTACTGCTTAGAAGAGCACAAAACCTATAATGGCAGTGAGGCACCACGAGAGATTTCCTAAATGAATGATACAATAAAATAAAGTATCTGTAAAAAGTGTGTGTGTGTGTGTGTGCACATGTGTGTGTATAAAAAGCAGGCTCATCAGTAGATGAATGATAAATGAAAAATCCATCAGTGAGTATGGATTCCCTTGAGCCAGCCTGTATCAACAGACAATATGGATTTTTGATAATTCATAGCTTTGCCATTATTTATTCTCTCCTGAAATACCCATTGCAAATCTCAGAGAGATAATTAGAGAATTATCATATTGCTTAACTAAGTAGTGCAAATTGTATTATATTCTGTGTATCCCAACCCAGGGCAGTATCATTAGCGTTGTTTAATTGTTACAAATATAGTAATTGCATTTTAATAAGTTGCCTTCATAGTCAATATCTACAATCGAGTATTTCTCTTCTCAATGTTCGTGGATAGGTTAGTTACCAGGTAATCTTACAGTTAATATATACCACAATGAGGCAAAATGTAAGAAAATGCAAAGGTCAAAACCATGTTTCTATTATGAAAAAAATGAATGATAATGACATAATTTTTTCAGCTCATCAGGTTCTTTGCTAAGTGCCTCTGTTATTGCCAGATCAGTAGTGTATAACAAAGAAGTGCTTTCTGTAGGCTGCTTCATTAGCCTGCCCTGTAGGACCTCACCTCAGACCTTTCACTAATCTGTTGGCCAGCTCAATAGCCTTGTTAGTTCTATTCACTTCTTCCTGGCAGCGGATTTTCTCAGCTGTAGCTCTCTCAAAGGCAGTGGTTAAGGCAGCCAGGATTGTGTCTAGTTCCTTCAAATAAAACCAGTAAGAAACAACTTTGGACATTGTAAGAACACATAAAAATATTTCTGCTGTCCCATTTTATATTTCAGAAAGTTAAATTACACAGTGCAAGAAAGGTGTAAACATTAACCATGCTCAGAATTTTGTCTAGGTCACGCTCCAAAGGCGGATTCAGGAGAACCTGGGGAAAAACGTGGCTGGTCTTCTGATTTCCCCCGCTTGTACATAACAGCCTTCAAAATGAAATTACAAACTTGATCTTATATCAGTAAAAAAGGAATGTCGCCTTCTCCCAGAGGATTCTGAAATGAAGTGAAATATAATATCTTTCTTATTACAGCTGTATATCCTCTACAGGAGATCAAAAACTTGCAATGATGGTTGTTTGGAAACTGAAGAGAACAGAAATGTTTAAAGATGATAGATAAAATATTTGAAAATGCACAAATCAGTGTCCTTTGCTGACTTTCAGTTAGACTATGCTTCCCAGTGCACAAACTGTTTCTGAAAATACAGCCTGACATCCCCAGCCACCTTAGATTTGGGAGCAAGCAGCTCAGTGTCTGGTCCGTCAAAGCATTTAAGCACACAAACAGTCCCACTGGGTCAAAGCCTTAGTTATTCCCAGAGGGAGGAGTGGAAGATAATTCAGCATGGATGACCGAGCACGAGGACAAGGCAAGAACGACATGCAACTCAGGAGAGTCCCAGGCAAAGCACCCAAATGACTCTGAGCACAGAAGATGAACTGGCTGGGGAGCTGGTAAATGAAAGATCAGAAAGATGCTGTATTAGACCCCAACACAGTGAGGAGCTCGAGAAGAGGTGTCGTTGGGTGCATGTGGATAGAGTCAGCCGCTGGAGCCCGGGGCTGTCTGGGCAGCCAGCGAAACACATGTGGAAGAGGCGTGATCCCACCAGCAGCAAAGTCGACTTGGCAAATAGGTGTCCATGCAGCTCGACTGAACTCAGTGGTACTCCCCAGGGAAAGTCAGAGCTGAGCATGGCTCCTGGGAGAGGGCTGTGTTTTATCCCAGCTGTGCTGCTGCAGAGCTCTGTGCACCTTGAGGACGACCAAGGGATGTCGCTGGGAATCTCCCTAGAGTAATGCTGAATGAGCGCCTCAAAGCCTCTTCTTGCTTCCCGCCTCGAGGACAGCATGAGGCAGTACTTGTGTGCATTGTAGGACATAAAAAGGCACTGGATGATGGGACAGATAGATATTTCATTGGGAAGGTTTGGGAAAACAGAGTAAATTACAGAACAAACATTTCTAAATGGGGCCCAAAGATACCCTTTAAAGAAGGGCCCAGTAGGAGTTCTGCAGCACCCACCCAGCCTACAGGGATTCAGAAGCGAGCGGAGTGCGGGCACGTTACCTCCTGCCTTCGTGTGCCTCTGTGCAGGGTGAGAGCAGGCAGGACCTGTGTTAGAAACGTGTGCTGTCAGCAAGGCTGCGTGAGGCACGCCGACCGAATCCTGGCTCTCCTTCCTGCACAGGGAAGATCCAGGCACTGACTGGGAACTCGCCATGCATGAAGACAAGCATCTGCTATGGTCCCAAGGCATGTCATGTGGCTGCAGAGGCTGGGGATGTGGCCCAATTGTTTACCTGAAACTTAAAGGTGTTAGTGAGTGATAAATCGTACTGGCAAATACCTTTGCTCTATACAATGAATCATGCTGGAAATACCTCAGACAGAAAAAGATATTATAAATAATTGAATTTTAGAGGCCTCTGAAGTGACCAAAAAAAGTTTTAAAAATACATCTAGTGGTCCTGACTTTAAAGTTCCGGTCGTTGGGCCAACCAGGATTCCAGCTTTCCCCGAGATTTCTGTCTCCCACTGCAGTGGACTCCTACAAAGCTTGTTGCTTGATATGTATATACATTGCCTATACACAAATGACAGCTGACAAATGGGTAGCAATAGGTCTGCAAGTGAGATCAAGGGCCAGCACTTAGGCACTGAACCTAAGGGGATGGAGAGAGAAGAAAGCGGAAAAGCTACCTGCTGTGCTGAGCATGGATGCTGCAGCTCTCATGGCGGGGAGCAGAACTTGCTTGAAGCTGGTTTTAGCAGGTCGTTCAGGAACTAGGAATGATTTTTTACTGCAGTTTTGGCTCTACTGAGCCAGGCTGAAACACATTGTGCGCCACCCTGCCCTCAGACCATTCAATGTTCGGCAAATCTTCTTGTAAAATAATAAAATAAAAAGGAGGCACCTGAAGCAAAAATGTAAATAGACAACAGAGACATAGAAGATATAGATATATATATATATGTGTGGTTAAACAATGGAAGAACAATCCCAGTTCGTGCAGGTCAAACACAGGACTTGTGAAAGGTGCCAGAGGCAGTGAAAGTGGTGGTGTGTGGATGGACATGAGCCACATGGGGAACTGGAAGTTGCCAGCTCCTCCACAAATTTTTTTCAAGGTTTTATCATATGAAACACTGCGTGCCAGGAAAGGTACATAGCTCGCTATTGGGTACCACTTCTTCCCTCTCATCTTTTTTTTTACCTCACTTACTTACTTACAACATGAGCACCCCTTCTCAGTACCCCTACTCAGCTGGCAAGTTATCTGGGATGTGGAACAGATTTGGGCAAGGACAGAGAGGCCAAACTGCAGGTGAAGAGGGAGCCACACAGCACTACTGCCTATTCAAATGGAAGCCCAGAACAATCAGGCCCTTAATGTGTTACAATCCATTTGACTATCCACATTTTTGACTTTCTGTAAATAATGTGCTAAATGGATAAAAGAAGATACCATTTTTCCTTCTTTCCCCTGAGTTACTGATAACAAGACAAGTTCCTTCCCTTACAGTTTGTGCATATAAATGTGATTAATGTTAAAAAAAAAATTAAAGTGCCAAAATCTCTTTCTCTCTCTCCCTTTTTTTTAAAGCATTGCCCTTTTCAAAACAAGGGGAAATTCAGTATAGTTTCAGTGCCACAGTGATCAAACAGTGTCACATCACTATGGCAATTGCTGCCCAGGCCAGGAATACAGATCAGCTTTAATTGTGCAACGCCTTATTGCTGGTGCATGTCAATCAGAACCTATGAATTGAGAAAAATTTGCTCTGTTCATTCTGTTAAATGATGTATCCAATTAAACCTGTTAGAATTCATGATCTTCAGTCAAGGTTAAATGAAAGTAGTTACTCCTGTCAGCTAGGTGATTAAATGCTGCCTACATCAGGCACATTTATGTGCAAAATTAAAATTTTGGTATAAAGCATGAATCTTTATGCATGCCAGTTAATTATCTTGCGGTTCCTCCATTTATTAAATGCCCACTGCATTTCTTCTTAATCATCAGCTTCCTTTCAAAACTTATTTCATACTCTACATTATACCAAATTTCAATGTTTAAAATGAAATGCTTTCTCAATGAAAACTTCCTCTTTTCAAGGGTTTGGCTGTTGCTATGTTACTAAAGATGGTCATTAACAGTTTTTTGAGTCATTATGCAGAAGGTCTATTTGTGTTGTTTTGTTCGATTCTGAGAGAGCGTGATAGGAATCCCTCGAGTTGCTGCTGTCAGGCAGTTCCTCCTTCCCAGAACTATTTGACTTCTGCCGCACATCAGCCAACTTCAGCACACGACAAGGCAGCAGCAAAACTAACCGTGGTTGTGCTGCTTCTGCTTCCTCGCACAGGAATGGAAGGGCAGCGGGGCAGCGTACCACCACGGGGCGTGTGCACCTGCAGCCGCCAGGCCCCTGCTCCCCACTGTCCTCAGCAGCGGGGCCAGCAAATCCGGGCTGGACCTGGAGGTACCGGAGACACCACAGCCTCCAGGCAGGGCACCACCGATGCCCTACGCGGAGGGCTCAGAGCATCAGCCCCCTTCCTCTCGCCAGCCTTCAGAGCTGTATCTGTATTCCCTCTGGTTTGGCAATGTGATGTGTCCTGTTTGCCCCAGGCAGCTACCATATTGCAATATCATATTTTAATTAGAAGAAAAATTATGTGTTGCATGCTTGAATTAAATTAAATTGCATATTTATATTTATAAGACACAGTATTGGCAGGATTTAAATGCTATATGAATTGAAGAACCAGAACACAGGTGTATTATAGTGATTTGTAGCTGAAACGTTTGCTAGAAACACATACAAAGCAGAGCAGTACCAAATGCTAATTTAGTACCCTAAGACAACGCTCCGTGTGCTTGCAAGCACAATTTCACATATTCCATGTGAGCATTTCTTCCCTTTCATTATGAAAAGGTATTAAGAACCTTTGTTACAAACAAGCAACATAAAAAATATGTCATACCACTTCACGACTACTAATGAATAATATCATTTAAAACAGACTGGGAAATAAACTAGTATAACACATTCTACTAAACTAGTACTATAAATATGCACAAGGTTGTTATTAAAGATAAATGCACACAGTAATTTTCTACTTGTAGGTTTTACAGGTATAATTTTGAATCATACAGTATTTTTTCAAACATATCACAAGGATGGAAACTAACAGAAAGACTGACTGGCAGCGATTCCTTGAGACCAATATGTGATGTCTCCATCTATCTTTGAGGGCCCACATAAATTATATCGTGGTCGTGTGAACCTTCAAGATGGGTGATGCGATTAACTTGTTCAGGGTCACAACAGGGAGTGTCTCATCATAAGGGTTTTACACCTGTGGCATTGCCGTACAGCGGCCGCACTTGCAGAGATCCCGCGCGTGCCAGCGGGTGCCCTGGTGCTCTGCCAGCACGGGCAGGAGGGCTGTGGGCAGGTCAACCTCAGCTTCACGTTTCTGCGGGGCAGCTCCTTTTCTCTTTACTGTGTGTACCTTTCAAGGTGTCCAAAGTTGAGAGATCTGTTTCGCAGCGTGCGAAGGTACGAGTGTCACACACGCAACTGTGGCTAAGCCTGTGAGCCTCCCTGGGAAATGACGGCACAGTGAGCAGCGGTGACTGCTCCAGCCTTCCCTTCCCAGCCGGCAGCGGGCTCTGCTCCAGGCCCCGGGGAAGCGGCAGCAGACAAAAGACCCGTCCTCTCCTGCTCCCCTATCAGCTGCAAATAATGGACTTCTCTTTCCTGGCAGCTGCGGAGAAAAACACAGATATTTTCTCCTTTTTTGTTCAGCAAATATAAGCTGTAAGTTAAAGCCCAATATCTTTAGATACCTCAACAAAAGAGGAAAAAAGGGAATCCTCGCACTCACAGAGCATAATTCCTCGGGGGCTCTGGCAGGAGACGGCGACGCACCGGGGAAGGTAGTTGGAGAATAAGCCTCTTTGCAGGTTTCTGGGATGTCTATTGCTGAACCGCTTCAACTCACTTGGACCATCTAGAACTTATATTTAATTTCTATTCTTCTTTCTCTACATGTTTGTACTTTCACTCCAGTCCTCCAAAACCAGATATCATAAGCTGTGAACCCCAGGCCCAATCTGCCGTAATGTTACCCCGTGAAACAATACTGGCAGGACAATTTATTTCTGCTCAAAACAATTTCCCCATCTTAAAATTGTGATTGTTAGGTTAACATCCCATTGAGATGAGAGAAGAAAAGAGCTGCAGTTTCAGGTTGCGTCTAAAATTTTAAGGAAGGCAAGCTGCTCTGATTTATCCTTGGCATACTGTTTTACATCCGTAAGAGCAAAAAACTTCTTTTTAGTGGCAGATTAAATTGTGCAGAAACTGACTGACACTGATAAGGCAAACACTGCAGTCCACTTAAACAGGCTGAGAGTTGCACATCAAAGACTGCTTGGCCACAAGAATATAAGTGTGTACACACACACTCTCTGGTTTATTTGATTTCATAAGCAATTTTATCTTTGATACACATATAAAGCAATATAAAAAATAAAATTGGCATGGAATTACATATTTTTAGTAGATAGATTTACAAAGAACTTGTGATTTAGATTATAGTCATTTTCAGGAAACTTACTGAGAAAGTAATTAAGCGTATTTTATCCATTAATTCATATTTTTTTGTTTTGCATTGTGCTACTGAAACAAATCTAAAAACTATGGAATGGAAGGAATTTTTTTTTTTACTGAATATTATAAATGAATAGAACAAGGGTTGTTAATGTTTGTCATTTTCCTTATCTGTACACATGAATATGTTATATGCTCATTTCCATTGCAAATGGAATATCAGAATGATCATTGCAAACTGAAATATACTGTACATTTCCTTTCTTCATTTCTTTGAAAATACCACTGACAAAAATAATCAATTGCTAGTATTCTTGTACTAAAGCTTTGCAACTCAATGAAAATTGAATGAATTAATGGTGTCCATCCAGAATAAAGCAGGCAACATACTCTGGAGGGTCATTATTATTCACTGCTGAAACAAAGTCAGCCTATGGAGCCCTGAACCATGACTGTGCAAGGCACTGCACAAACATGCAGTCACCCTGTTTCTTGCACACCTTTCCTCCACCTTCCTCACATTTAATAAAACAAATTGAAGGCTGAGAGGAGATGTGACATGAGTGAGTAAATACTGAAGAAGGAAAAGAAATATTTGAGGTAAAGGACAAGGTTATCACAAGAAAAAACCTGTATAAAATGGCTGTGAATATATTTAGAGTGACAGTTAGGAGGTTTCTATCCATCTGAACATCTATCCATCTGAGGTTCTGGAGTAGCATTCCTATAGGAGCCATGGGGCACAAGAAACCTCCCAAGGGTTAAGGAGAGACTCTGTTTGGGAAAGAGCTTATAGGCGTTAGCTTTCTATCTACTACTCTGTGTTCACTTTGCAAAGTACAGTAAAGTCTCCTTCTTGTTTGGCCCTATAGTCTTCCAAAATGTATTAATTAATGAAAAAATACAGTGAGAGATAGTGCCTAGCCCAAAGTATTTTTTTCCATCATAGAAAACAGAACCAAAGGAAGAAAGAGCTGTAAGAGCAGGCATCAAATCTAAGCTTAGAATGACATTGGAAGATACAGTAAAAAAACTACTCAAGATGGAATGAGGACTGGTACTCTTCACATAAAATGAGGCTCTGTTGGCCAGAAAATGAAAAATATGTAGAATAAATACACAGGAATAAAACCACATGATGAATATATAACAGGAAGGTAAACCATACCCTTCTGAAGTGAGGGGAACCAATATCCACATATGCTTGGTCTTAGTGCTAATGGGACACTGGGGTCATACCCTGAAAACCCTTACTTATGCGAGTAATCCCACTAAAATCAATGGGAACCCATGACTGTAATGACTCCTTCCTTGTCTCCGCTAGGGATTGCAAGGTCAGGTCCATTTTCTGTGCAATATTGGATGAATGCTGGAAAATCAATATCTCTATTGAGACTTCTTCTTTTGGAGTAAAAATAAACCTGGATCATTTTGAGTTCAAATGTTCATTGTTCCTGGGTGTTTTTATAAATTCCTTTTGAAAGCAAAATGGTCAAATCAAAATGGAGTGAAATGCTCACCTTTTTGGTGTGTTTTACAGCTTATTGTTATAACTAGCTTTGTAATGCCATAAAGGTTAAAGGCAACTTCGTAGTTTCTTTGTATTTATTCTCTATCAGTTAAAATAGACATAAGCTCAAGGTCACTGTTTTATAATATTTTGGTTTTAGCAATTCCCTCTATTCAAATAACTCAGGACTGAGGGATGGGTGGGGGGAAAGAGAACACCAGAGTCTGTTGTTTCAGGAATTTTGCTATATTATGGAAAATTTGTTGGTCTTTTTGCCATAGAAAATTCAAAGGAAGGAGTTTCTTTATAATAAAAAGATTTCAGTGCAGTCATAGAGATATAACTCATTGTGGAGCATTGCTTTGGTACCATGGGAAAAAAATTACTCAGTTCTGTTCACATTACAGGTTATTATTGTACTTCAATCCCTATGGAGCACCTTAAACTATCATTTTGTTTAAAATGCCTAAACCTAGCTTGGTATTTTTATTCTTAGTTTACTACTAATCTACAATTACATCTACTTGTAATTGAGTCCAAATTGAATTTTCATACTGAAATATGTTAAGTCCTTGTGTTTGGTTGCGTTATACTTCAATTGTGGTGGGTCAAAAGGAAATTATGATTAATCCAAGGCATACAAATAAACTATTTTAAGGATTTTCTAATAGCTTCAGGTTGTTCTGCAGCAATGGCAAGCCCTTGTTGGCTTGAATGAAAGTTTAAGACCCACTTCATTATGTTGGAGAAGTGAAGTGATCAGCTTCATGTCTGGCATGAACAGTAGACTGGGGTAGAATTCAAACAGTGGTTACAAAAGAGATCATCTCACAGAAAATAACAGCTAATTCCTTTGACCTTGATTATTATCAAAATACCTTAGAAATGTAAAGTCCACCAATTAAGAAGCTAATGAATAGGAATTGGTGTGCTTTCTCTCAGAGACAGTTCCTTAAAATTTTGAGGAAATACATCCCAAATCCATTCTGCATCCACAGAACCCTAGACCTGACACATTTGGTTGACACAGCTCGAATATTTTTCCCAAGGAATTTTCTTTACCAAGTATTAATGGAAGGATCAGTTCTCTTTCAGTCCAGCTTAATGGGAATTTTGGGTGATCAAGAAATAAAACTGTTCTGATGCCCAGGGTTCAGCTAAGGCATTTATGTTGTTCCTGGGACCAATACAAAAGTATGGACTTATCCTAGGATTCCAGCTCAGCTGGATTTATTGGCATGCTGGGGAGGAACTCCGAGGATGTGTTCAGTGCTCACTCCCTTTTACCCACCTCTGAACAGCTTGTTTCCCACCCGCTGTGTGACACATTAGCCATAACTTCTTCCACTCTTGCACCACTGAACAAGTGACTGTAGTTTGGCTCTATGACTGCTAACAACATTATTGAAAAAGCAATGCTCCGCAATGTATAACTATAAGCTGTTGTAACACATATTTACCTCATAACGTATGCTTTTCAGATACACCATGCTTGTGTTTTTTTCGGACCTGTATTACTCACACGTATTTATTAGCACTAACATTCTTATATAGTACAAAAAAATGTAATTGAAGATCCAGGAGAACAATTGGGACCTTTAAATCCTCGCACGAGCACAGCACAATGCTACAGCAAGTGAACACCAGTGTCTTCATTGTGTGCCCTGCTTTACTTCATTACCCGGCTGTTGTATTATTAATGCAAAAAAGGCTAACCCAGAACCCAAAGCAGTGGCAACACTATACAGTCTGTTTTTTAACTAACTGTGCTGGCTACTGTATAAGAATAAAAATACTCCAGTTCTTGGAAAACTATAAAAATTAGGCATCAAAACAGGTCAGATGCTTACATATATCTTTTTGATGTGCTCATATGATAGGAGAGTAGATTGATAAAGGACAGAAGAAATGCTAAATATGCACCATGACAAACAGTGAAAAATTAAGTATTGTAACTAACATTAATTACACTCTAGTAAGATGAATAGGCTGCTCATCATTAATGAGAATGTACACCTTTGTCTAAGTTTCACATCTACCTGTGATGAATGTGCTAATGGTGATAAAATACATCATAGTAACATTTGAATTAACAGCACACTAATAGATTGACATACAAGTATGAATAAAGCATTTAATCATAAACATTGTACCACACCCAACAGCAAATTTTCTTTTTTGCATATATATCAAGCAAAATGGATAAACATTACAATCTTATTTTAGTTTACGCTGAGATAATCTAATAGTATTACCTCATACTACCCCAATATTTGTAATCCAGATTATTAGATACTTACACAGTGGGTTTGGGGAGATATTCAGGCAGTGTAATTAAACAGTAAGGGGGTCTTCTGAATAGAAAGGGTGGGACTTGATCTCAGTACAGACTACCCACTGACTCTTGCCCATGTGGCAGGGATGGACTATTCAACCAATCTTCATGATGGGTTGACTCCAATGCCTATTAAAAGACTGACTTTAATTCACGCTTCATGGAAATCAAAGCAAGCCCACTAGTCTACAATGCTTATCTCTATCTTTAGTAGCCTGCCTTTCCTGCGTTTCCAGTGCCTTTTTCGTGGCAGAGAGGCACAGGGGTGATTGAGCCAGGCATGCGGTGCGAATGGCCAACGCTGCCTTCTGTGCCTGCAGAGCACAGAGCCGCAGGCAGTTGCAGCGTCCCCGTTTTGGAGGAGCTGGGATGGGCGGCTGCCAGGCCATGCCCTGTGCCTCCACGGGAGCCCTGTGGGGAAGGTCCCCCAGGCGGCCATGTCAGACCACTCCCACCGGACTGGTCCCCATTCACCCATTGCCCTCTGCATGGCTCCTGAGGCACCTGCGCCTGGAAACTACTTCTGTTTATCTGGGAAGGGCCACCTCGCAACACAGCTACGTTACCTAATGCCACCACTAAGAAAGCACACGGAAATGCTTGTGCTTTGTTACGGGGTCTCAGCCAGGGCCGAGCAGATACTCCCAGCTGAGGAGCTATTAGAGGCAGCGGGAGGTGAAAATTCGTACGCTGCTCCAGCCAGATTCACAGGACAACATCTCACTGTTCTCCCCTGGTAGAAGAGACTTTGGTCCTTTGGCTGACAAGTGATTTATGTTGGGCATGGAGCCAGAGCGCACAGGCACTAACTGGCACAAGCTTTCCTCCTTGCCCAGGGCCAAAGCTCCAAGCGCGGCTGGGAAGGAAGAGGGCTGCATTTCAGTGCTCAACTCCTCCTCTCATGCGCCATTCCCAAAGTCTCCACTTCAATGAAGAGCTTGGCAGGCAATGAGGAGAAAGCAAAGGGAAGAAGAAGAGCAGGAGGAACCTGCGGGCTCAGCAGTAGCAAGTACGGCTCTGCTACAGGTAAGACTAACAAACAGTATAAAGACCAGCTGTAATTCACAGAACAAACATTGTGAATTAGTTAAACATTGCCAAGAGGGAATTGCTTTAGACTAATAGCTTCCTGAAGATCATTCAAACAGTGCAAGCTCATCAGCGGATTTTTAATGCAATTAAGCAGATGGTCTAAAATACTTCAGTTACTGCCAGGGCTCACCTAGGCTGCACAGTAGATGACACTGGACCTGTGCAGTGCCTGTTATAAAATGCTGTTATAAAATCCTAAGAGACAGTATACAAGCAATATGTACACTACTCAAGCACAATTCATCCATCTGCACGGACCACAAAAAGGCTCTGCAGAAGGTCAGCAGGCTTATGGACACAAATGAAAAATCGTGCCTGCTGCCATTCTTGTAAACTGCACTGTGCCAAGACAACCTGCGCTGATTATCAGCTGGGGGAAGCGACAGCAGTATCCCGGGGGAAGGAGGTCCCCACATGCAGAACAAGGCATGCACACGTGGCCAAAGCACTTCAGTCTAGCTTTCCTCTTCTCTCTAAACTGACAGATGTCTCCAGGAAAACGGAAAGTCTTGAAAACTAATGTAGGGATTTTAAACCGTTTATATGTTTTATACTATTCTACTGAGCACAAACAAGCAAGCCAGCAATATAATACAGTGTGCCTGTACTGGTAGCTGCCATACTCACATTGAAAACATATGTTTTATCCTTTCTTTGTTACACTAAATGGTACATTACCCTAGTGCTGTTTTCCTTTGCATTCCAGCTGACCACTTATTGATTAGAGGAACACTTCTGAGCTTCTCCCTCCCATGCAATAATCTTTATAATTTCACATTTCTAAATGCTAAAAGTGCACTAATGCAAGTGGGAAGAGTTTCCTCTGCTATTTCACATACTTAAGGAGAAGATGTTATTGATTCATATGCTCTGCTCTGAAAGTGCTTTGCAAAGGCCATAAGTATTATTATTTTCATTTTAGCAAGCAGGAAAATGGCACACAGATTGCCCAAGGTCACTCTGCAGATCAGTGAGAGAACCAGGATTAAATTCAGATCTTCTGGGTCCCCATGCAGAGACTATTCTGCTGAGCTATTTTTGGAAAGTCAGAACCCTCCAAATGAAGCATGGCCATGATACACAACCTATTCTCACAGTATAAAAATAAGTTATGACATTCAAAACATTTTTCCTCTAGTACCTTTTAATGGCTATAGGCATGAAATGAGTTCTTTGTGTTAACAAAAGAAGAGCTGAAAGAAACAAAATTTTAAAATTTCGAGCTGAAGAAGTTTACACCCATTTAACTCCTACCTCCTGGACTCTAATGATATTAACAACCGAAGCACTGTGTGCAGCTGCAGCTGAAATTTTGCTTACACAAATTTTGAGTTGAACTCTGGGTCACGGAGATAATCTTCTTTTACAGTTTTAACAATAACTGCAGAAATGTATTCCTTATCAAAATTAATATGCTTTTGCAGAAATCCATCTACCTAAAGAAAAAAAAGGAAAAGATGTGTCAGGATTTACTAATCAGGTAATAAAATTTGAAGCTTGTGGAAATTTCAGTATGTGCCACAAAAATATCAGCTTGATAAGTTGTGGGTCAGTACCAGCAATGGTAGAAAATGGTTCAAATCTGCTTTTCACATATATTTTGAATGTTAGTTTGGATATTTCTTCTGACACTAAATCTGTTCTTTCCAAAGCTTCCCTGTACTGAAGTTTATTGTGACCTGAAAATACAAGTCTGTCTTTACCAATAAATTGTCTCCCACTCTTTTTCCATATCTCTCTCATGTAAGCACAGTATCCTGAGGTTTAACTAGTGAAACCTAAAAAATGTATTAGTACAGAGAAAATTACATGTGACCTCACATACATAGGAAGCAAAATATAGTTCACAAATTTCATTATTTTGTTATGTTTGTTAAAAAGAAAAAAGTAATTACAAATTCTAAAGCACAATTTGGGGGAATATTGCAGCTTTACCTCAGTAAGACTGTCAATATATAGCATATAACACTCAGTTCTGGCCTTTACTTTGCATTAACAACTCCCACTGACGTCAGTATGTTCAGACTGACTGCAGGATACTATTTTCCCATGGCTCCTATTGCTATTTTCAAATGGATAATGCTGTTTTTCTAAGCCCACAGTTTTGAGTATCTTTAGTATTAGGCATGACCTTTTTATGCAGGCTTGTTCTCTGATCTCAACAAGTCTTCTGGGTAATCTAGCAATTTGCTAACAGCAGCCTCATAAAGAAAAATAACACAAAGCTTTCATTCTACATGCAAACTATGCAAATATTGTATATCTCAATAATGTGTTTTGCAATCACTGTTTTAAATGTCTGTGATCCCGGGGATATTCTAGCCGTTCCGGGATATGGGAAACAATTAATCTCTGGAGACAAAGATTATTTAATTGGACTAATGACTGATTTACTAACATGAACTCCACTTGAAATGTGCAGTAATTTATTTGTTTTATTCACCAGGGACTGTTGTTTTTCGAAATACATCAGTAAGAAACCAAAGTAACAAAATATTTTAGATTCATTACTTTGCAGAAATGTAACTTTTAAATTTTTAATCTAAATGAGGTATTAACTCCAGTGGGTCAACCATTACCTTAATTTTAAGCAACAACTTGATTTGTCTTATTTTCTTCATTGATCAATAGATCAAACCGGGTCTTCTAAGTAGTGGCATGAATTATCCCTGGGATAGAAATGATTACAAAACTATTAATGATTAATAACTCAGGATAAACTAAAGCAGTAGTCAAGTATGATCTTCACCCATAGGGTTTCCTGACATGCTTTGTATTCTCACATGGGACTTCTGCTGAAGGATGTCTGTGCAGCCCTGCACAGACACTGCCTTAAAGCATACTGGAAGACAGACAGCTAGAAACCCCATACCCCTTTGAGGCTTTCAGCAGTTTTATGATCTGCTGTGATAGTAAATTATTTTACTTTTTAATTTCAGTATGTTGTTACTTTGTATGGCCATCAACAAATCTGCAGTCACTCCTTTTATTGGAAGACTAGGGTTGTACTCTCAAAGACAGGGAGAGTGACATCTGCAGAGGTTGAAACCTAAACATGTGTTCCCCCACATCCCTGTCTCAAACAATTTTAAACGAGTAAGGACCAAGGCCTTTGATTTTCCATCACACCAATGGGGACAGAGCAATCTGCAAAGTGTATATCAGTATCTTCTTCACCCCAGAACTGTCAACCATATTTTTGTAATTTCTCTGTCCTTTACAGCACCACCAAATTAAAGAGAGGCATAGGTAGTACGCTTACTTCCTAACTCAGAACAGAATTTTGCAGTCTACTATGATGGGAAGTGTGTCTTCTTCCTGATGTGTACCTTGAACATTTTTTACTTATACTTTCCAGTCATTCAACTTTAGATAACCTGGGCTAGGCAGTACATAACTGGAGAAAAGAGCAGATACTGGAGGCTGGAACACAGCCTTGACACTGTAAGTCTGCTATACTATGATTGCAGTATTGCTGCTGGGGACTGTCACAACACCACTCACAATAACCGTTACTTCACCCACCTGAAGGCATCCAGTGCGTCATCTACTCTTGTTCTCAGCCTAACCTGTCGGCAGGGGTTGTGCAGTTACACCGCTCATGGCAATTAGAAAAAAAATCCATAATGTTTTTCCTCCCATGAAAGCTTCTGAAAATGTTCACACTTTCCCTTTCAGGGATGTGGGGCACAAAGGAAATTCTTTATCTTCTAGGAAATTTAGTGTCTATATGTTAAAGATCCATTTAGCATTAATGAAAAAATTATTTTTCTCTTCACAATTAACAGCTATTGGTATATAACAATTGTAAGGCTTTGGAACCTAACTCTCTATTCTGTATCTCATCAGAGCTACTACAGAATGACTGAGGATTGGAACGTTACACAGAGTAGGTAGGATTCAATCTACCCCTGCCACCCCATGAAGCAAGGCTTCAACTTTAAAATGTGCTGGTGCTTAACTGGGCCTCAGAGCTTGCAAGAGTTGCAAAGGATGCAATGTTGAAACTGAACCTTTGGTGCCTGACACTATCCGGTACATGAAATTCATCAGCATGATAAGTGTTCCCCTCATGCAGTATCAATAGCCATCTTTCTTATGTGGTATGAAATTAATCCTTCACTTGAAGCAACTTTCTCTTGGTCACTATATCTTATTTCTTGGTGACAAATGAACAGGATGTGCCACAGAGGAATCTAGCACAAAGGAGATGAGGCAATGTAAACAGGCATGCTGTAAACCTCCCACTGCCTCTTTGGCATTTCAGCACTGCTGTCACCAGCTGCTCAGCAGAATGATAAAAGTTGGTAGTCCCAAGCCTCAAGCAAAGCAAACAGGAGCTTTTTTCCCTTTTCACACATGGGCATTATTTGGGAATTGCAGGCCTCCAAGGCACGGCAAGAATGGGGTACACTGTTGGGTAGGCGTTGGCTCCTCTTACGACTGCCTACCTAAAGTACTTTGCACCAAGCAAGGCTGAACACTCCGAGTTTTCAGCCTGTGGTTGTCTGATGTAGTCCAGTCCAAGCAAGCCTGATAACGACAGCCCTCTCAAGAGCTGTCACAGAGTTGCATTAATAGTACACATTAGACTGAAATTTCTGAAGCTTCTTCAGGGAAAGATTTTCTGTGGCATCCATCTGGGGAATCTGGGTTTTTGACATATATCTTGGAGCCTTTATGTTTCCTAAAAACATACTGACATTTAAGAAGTGTATTCTTTGGCAATGTTTAAATACATCACATTTTGCAGAAATAAGATGGCAAAGGGGCTTGCAATTAACTTGGGAACATTTTTTGGAATTTGACAAGCTCCTGCCATTTCTGTGATCTTTGATATTTTCTTGAAATATCACTAGAAAACCTATGCCTAGCAATAAAATCTCATTTAGTTGGACTATTCAAATAAATCACATTTCTTAAATGTGCTCACATCACTTTTTCAATTAACTTCTCCAGGTATGTCTTTTCAGTTTTCCAGCCTCAGTCCTCTGGACTTTTCCCCGTGGAGATACAAAGCCCTGCAGTGCTGCATCATATTGGTTACAGCTCGAGTAGGTTCAGGAAAGTTGTCAACTCCATCAGGTTTACCTAAAAGCTGACAAGATTACAAAACTCAGTTGTAAGAAATATAGATCCAGAACTTACAACTGGGGGGAAAAAAAATTCTAATCATTCTACCACAGAGCGAGAAAGAGAGACACATTATTGTATTTAAAATATTTAAGGCAGCATTTTCTGCATTAGGAGAAGGATCAGCTTTATCAAGGTCTTCTTCAGACTCTTGTTGCTGTTTCATAACTTTTGCCTGACTAGCAACAACCTGGAAAATAGCAGACCTCCATTTTCACACCCACTGTAGTTGTGCTGCATGGCAAACAATGATTAGAAGCAAATGTATTTACAGCCCAATGAAACCAACATATTTACAACCTAGTCCAGCTCAGGAAACCCCTCAACTTCAAATTCAATTGCACAGGTGCAAATGACAGCCTATTTAACACTTGATTTAAATTTCAAGGTTTTACAAATTAAAGAGGCTTATTATATATGCCATACTTCTAGCTCTGAAGGATACCATTTCTATACGAAAGCTACAAGATTTGTGAGTAGTCTATGCAGTTAAATAAAAACATAAGTTTGACATCTTAAAATTTAAGCATTATCATTCTAAGAAAAATTGAGGCATACAGTGTGTCACTCACAAATATGATGAATTTGTATATTTGCAAATGAACAGGTTATTTGTTAATGCAATAAGGCAAGTATGTGAAATCTGTAATGTACTGCCTTCTCTAATATTTTGCATCTCTTATTTCCATTAACACTCAATGAATACGCAATCTGCAACCACAGAGAAGTGCTATGAGGATGACTGTCACCAGCATCAGTAATGCTAACAAATGCCTGGCATTTCAATCAAAAGGAATGCATGCACTGGACAGAATGAACCAATGGGAATTGATTCCCAACCAGATGCTGTGCCAAATCACTTGAATTTATGCCCAGTGACAATTGTGCAGTAGCTGGAAGTTTGGATGCACATGCCTCATTGTGAGTATGGTCATACTAAAAAGGGTGAATTAAATCAATACAAAGCTGCTTTCAGTTGGATGTGAAGGCTAACAGAAATGTGTTCTAGCTCAAAGCAGAGGAGCAGACAGTGACACTTGTTACGAAACACTAGCTGGCAAACATGACATAAAGAAAAGGCCTGAGGCAGCAGTCTCCGTGTCGATGGGATGTGTATCACTGATGGAGGAAGTCAAGAAGCTACCCTGTTTTCTAGATTCTTCATCTTTTTTGGCAGCAAAGGTGGAATTGGGGGGAAGAGGGGGGCGAGGGGCAGCACCACAGTTGCAGAGAAGCCATATGCTGTGCTCTCTGCTTTACCTTTAACGTAAAGAGAGAAGACAGTGCTGGGTTATTTGGACAAACACATAGAAAAGTAACGGGTTCAGAATCTTCTGTAAATCAGCCCAAAGAAACAGGTTTTGATAGTGCAATGTTTCTTTTAAATTGCTTACCAGGTGCTTTATTTGGGGTACAAAGCTGAGGCCCTCTCCCTGACCTTATACCTTTGATAGAGAGGTAGAGTTGCCATTGTACCCATTTCTATCAGCCATGGAGAAAGAGAACAGATTATCTTGTTCGGAAGTGCAGCCTTAAAAAATAAACATGGATCCTCAGGTATTCAAGCAGTAGAAATTCCCCATAAAATGTGCCTGCTCCAGACATTGCCTAAACCCTGTAGCCAGGCCAGCTTTGAACTTAGAGCCACTCACTTTTACAGCTGCTCTGAGCAGCCACCACCTCCCAGAGAACAGCTGGGGAACAGGGACAGAGAATGAAAGCATCGGTCCTGCAACTCCCCTCCCAGATGGATACAGCTTGAGCTATACCAGTATGAATGAATAAATCACCACATATACATAAGTATGTATGTGTAGATGTAAATATTACATTTAGGTTTATACATGCGTTGGTGTAGTTATATTACCATCATACAAGACATCAGCTGAGTTCCACTTTATGTGGATGTTAATAGATGTAGGTATATTCTGTTCTTCATTATGATCTGCGACGACTTTTCCTTTACCAGGTTTTTCTGTGCACTGTCCTATTTTGTCAATCTGTGCCTTGGCGTCTTTGTTTCTCCGATGAAGTTCTCTCTCTCAAACAGCAAGCTTAGACCTCAGCTCTTCCACCTAAATTATTACAGAAGAGAATTGGTAATTAAGTTTTAACAAGATTTAAATGATATTAAAAACAGACAGTTAAAAGGAGACACTGCCTTGGGCTTTGTTGTAAATTTGTATAATTATTTTTAGTCCTCTGGAGGATGCATGATTATGTTTCTGTATTTATAAAAATAATGCCCTGGAGGGACCAAAATGAATTTTATAGTCCACTGATTTGCACATTAATGTTAGCCTTGTGGTGTCAAATGTATTTTTCAGCAAATAAATGTCCATGACATTATCAAAATTTCCAAAGAATTCTACAATATTTTTGACCTGGATTGATTAATTTTTTATTTTTTAAAAAGGTATGCTGTAGAGACAAAATAAGAAAATCAGCACAGCACAGTAATAAACATACAGGAGAGACATGAACCAGATGAACTAAACAAAACATGTACAGATTTTTAACAGTTTTGGATTATAACAGTTTTGGTAAGTAAGTGTTAAGTAAAGACTCAGGGTCTGATCCAAAGCTCTTTGAAGACACTTGGTCTGAAGATTTTTAACAATACAGTTCTGTACATTTGCCTTCCTACAAAAACATAATCACTGTGAAAGATCCTTCTCTGGATCAAGCATCCTTAGATACTTTTCAGAATGAGAATAAAAATCAGGGATAAAAGATATTACTTGCTACAGCCCAGAATCATAATCAGAGGGTGGAACTGTAATGTCCAAAGTTTGTATCACCAGTATAGTGAAGGCTCTGGTTTAATGGTGGAAGATCATGGATGTAGAGCCATCTCTTCTATGCTGCTACATACAGGAAAGAGTAGTTAGGTTAAGACTTGTTGTTCTCACTTATTAATCTACCCTATAAAATCCTAATAGATTCACGGCTGGTTTTATCCCTTATTTGTCTTGCATTTCATAATTTTTAAGAGGCATTTTCAAACAAGTCCTCTTCCTACAGTGCTAAGAAAAGGTATGGACTTTCAGAGCTTGTCTAGACAACAGCAGAATAACAATAACAATATCGTACTCGTTCAGGATCCAGTCCTGTTATCTATATGTAGCAAAAACTCTTACCAGCAGTCAGTCAAAAGACAATGAACTCAATGGGAGATTTCTTTGTGCATGGATGGAAAAATCATAATCATAGTTAATAGTAATCCATTTTGTTATCAAGATAAATCCATTGGCCTGGCAGTTTATCTCCCTATGGAACTAATGTATTGTCAGCTGAAATAATGTGTTATTATCAGCGCAATAATTATCATTGTAATAATCTTAAACAATTATTTGGATTAGAAACTTGTCGTATTGTCCAAGTTTATGAAGAGAGCTAAATACAAATTTTGTGATTTTTCCGCGCACAGACTGGAGATGAGATGCTTGTTCTGTGCCAAAAATTAAAAGAGAAAGTGCCATCTCAGTGTCTAATAGTAGCAGATAAGGTGAATTTTACAAAAAAAGTTGAGTGTCAGTCAACTGCTGGCTCAGGGCAACACTTGCTAGGCCATAAATGAGCTGATTGCATGTTCAGAACTACAATTTCCATGAAGTCTCATTCAAGGAGATATTAATGATCACTATTTAACTGTGACAAAACGGTGTCACAGAGGGAATATATCCCTGACACTCTCCACCAGTCCCTTGCAAGCATAACTCCTGATATGTGAACTTTTGCCCTATGTACACGTTAGCCAGAATGTTTAAAGGAGAAACAAAAATACTTAAAAAAAAAATTAAGATAAAAAATGAGCAGTGAAGGCTGAGTAAAATGTTTCTGTGATGCTTCAAAGTTGATTGCCAATCATGTATATAATCTTAGAGACAAAATGAGGAGGTCTGAAAAAGCAAGCACAGAAAATTCTTGTGTTCCTTTTTTTTAAATCAAGAAATCTTTGGTGGGTTACTGAGATCATTTGCACTTGGAATTTTGTACCTACAATCAACTGCAGGAAATAAATTACAGATATGATTCTATAGAACTTGCCCTTGCAAAGTGCTAAGCATCAGCTTTGAGATGAAAGGCAGGCAGGGGTTGAAAACACCCAGCTCCTTGGAGTACCAAAGATGAAGAGAATGAATGACGGTATTGGCAATGGATCAGATCTGAGCATGCAATCACTGTTCTGCAGGGTAAATCACAGCACATGGCACAATATTTATGCTAGCCTTGTGGTGGCTATGAAAGGATAGGCTGTGAAACTACCTGATCCAGTATGAAGCCTGCCAGGCAAAACTTCTCTTAAAAAATCTTTGGCTAAATTTGAGCTAGCAGAGTGAATTGTACTGGTATGGACATTTGTATATACAAGGTTGGAATATTTTTTACTCAGAATCAATGCCACAAAACCATATTTAATGTTTTGTAGTCCCATGATTTATAATATCTGCCTACAGACAGAAAAGTATACTTACTGTTAGTAAAATATAATTAGCTTTTGTTTGCAGTGTAAACCTTCCATAAATAAAGAGTAAAGCTTGAGGGCAGGACCTATTCACCTTCAAGGGTTTGCCAAAGATCTAATGAGGTTTACACATACAAAGTTATAAACAGTACTGCATTTAACAAACAAGAAGTATTTGAAAGAGCTACCAGTAGAGATGTAGCTCATGATCTTAAAAAATAATTTTCCAGTTTTTCTGTTTTCCCATGCTTGCCCTGGGGTTCAAAGTAAATTCAGAGGCAATATTTTTGCACATACACTATCCCGCTTTATCAAGGAGACAGTGTTTTGCAGGCAAATGTTCAGAATTGCTACCTGCTCCAATAATTTTCTTTTTAATTGATGTTAATCATTGGGGATCAGTTACTGTTTGGCTTGACTCTGTGTGTGTAGCAGGGGAAAGATGAACAGAGAAGGGATGAAGAGATGGCCAAAGGAGCCTTCCTTGTCTTCAGTCAACCTGCAGGAGAAGTCAATCACAACTGTAGTGCTCTGGGCCAGCCCGTTGTGCCCCTCTGGGACGGAGTACTCCCAGCAAGGGCACAGGGCAAGAGTACTGCCATTGCCACAGATGGGCTCAGTGCGCTAAAAGAGTGGCATCTGAGTGGCTCTAAAGGTACTCCAAACTGAGGAGGAATCCCAACTCTTTGAATTTGTTGAGACAATGTAACTCTGTCCTGTCCCTTGTTCTGGGTTGCTTGCATTGTGAACTGCTTAGTTGTAAGAGAAGTGAAGGTAAAACTGCTGCTAGGGTTATCTTTGATCTACAGAAAAGCAGCATCACAAAGAGGCACAGGAAATCAGATCACATACAACAGTGTCTGTGTACCTGTGCAGCCACATTGCTAATGTAATACTATAGAAAGCTGATTTATTACCAACATCTTGTTCCAGGAGTTTGTAGCCCTGTTTCATACTTTGAATGCCTCATTATACAGAATCGGCACCTCTGGACTCTTCCTTTTCTGGGTGGTGTCATTTTGAAGTAATACATTATCAGTTTCCATCATCCAGTGATGCATTACCAGAATACACCAGAAAAACAGCTGGCTCAGTCTCTCAATCCTTGGCGTCCAGCAACAGCTGACTGTGATGATGTATTACATGAACTCTTCAGTCTATCATTGTAATACATCAAAACAAGGCACTGGTCTGAAGGTGTATTACTCAAAGAAAGGCAAAGCTGAGTGAACCTGTCCAGGAGAGGAGTTCTGGTTTAATTACGGAAGAGAAGTTACAGTACAGTGCTCAGAGAAGGTTTGTTAGCTTCAAAATTTTGGTGCATTGGTAAAATACAATTTGCATTCATACAGATGATATTACAGGAGAAGGTCACATTGTTACTCAGTTTGGAGGCAAGAGTTCTGTCAGAATGTTGCAGTGTGCTGCGTATCAGAGAACTGCACATTTTATAACTGAGCCAAGTGGGATTTGAGTTCAACTGGTAAACATAAGCACCAATTCCTATTCTTTTCACTTCTTTATGGAAAACACAGACAAGAACCTGATATTTGAGTGTAGTAACTGAAAGCATCCCACCAGCGGGTTCTCACTGCTGCCTCTTTTGGTGGCACTCTCAGCAGGTTCTGGGTGATGCTGTGAGTCTGCAGAAAAGCAGCAGCAGAGAAAAGGGCCTGAGGCATTGGCAGGGAAAGAGCTGGAGCTGAAAAAAAGAAAAAAATAGAAATTGAGACAATCACCAGCAAATTAATATAAAATATTATTTAATCAAATACTTTTCATAAGAGCTTAATTTACTGTAGCTATTTACACCAGACTTCACCTTGCTGGATGAACAAGAACCTCCCATTGATCAGGACTGCAGACTTGCCATAGGACTGTCTTGGCTGTTAAACTGATGGCAAATCTATTTCCTCCTCTTGGGTCACAAGGGGTGCAGTAGAAAGAGTGTCTACTTTTCTCTCTCCATATAACCAGGGCTTCCATTCTGTTCAAAAGACAGGAAATGCTCCCAAAATGTTCCCTCTGGATTGGATTCACACAAAGACTTAGAGTATGAGCTGCATTTTTAATCTGCAAACCCAGTGATGACAGGCAGGGCATCATATGAAGTACAATCAGTTAGAACTAAGGCAGCAAAAAGTCCACTTGCCTCTAATGCCAGAAGTATTGTTTCAAAGACTTAGCTGCCTCACCATTTTTCTGCCTATCTCAAGTTCCAGCTTCTTTTTAATGGGGCTTACGATAGCTCCTTCAGTGTATGCTACTGACTTCACATCCCACTGTTTTCTCTATGTCCCTGCAATATTAGCTTCTGTGATCCCTTCCTTCTCCTGCTTGTCATGCTACAATGCACTCACCTTTATATGCTTCCAGTAATGCCCTTAGAATTGAACACTTTCCTGATGAAAATTCCTGTAACCTTACTTCAGCCCCTTTCCATCTTTTTGCTCTATCTATATAAAGTAAACTTTGGTTGGTTTGATGCAGATAAACATATGCTAAAACCAGGGCATAGCATGATATTACTTTAATCTGTATCTTTTTTCCTTTCTCTGTTATTCTTCATTGCAATAGAACAGAACAGAACAGAACGGAACGGAACGGAATAGAATAGAATAGAATAGAATAGAATAGAAAAGAATAGAAAAGAATAGAATAGAATATTTCAGTTGGGAGGAACCTGCAATGATCATCTAGTCCATCTGCTCTCTATCTAAAAGTAGAGAAAACTTTCTGAGTGAGAGCTGCAACATCTGAATTTACACTACTAGCAGAAAAAAAAGAGAGATTAAGTTCATCGTGAACTGGGAAACTGAGGGACATACATTTTTCTGCCCCATGTTTCTGTTCAGTAGAAGCAGCCAGTATCTAATGTTCTTCAGCAGGTATTTGAGAACATAAGTTGATCTGAGATAGGGACAATGGGCAGCAGTTGGTTTAGATAGCACAGTGTATTATAAGCATCGTGAATCAGACATACATGAGAATGAACTTTTCACCAATGTGTTATATTCATCAGGACAATTTTAGCTCTGTGTTATCATTTACAAGAAGATCTAAACAGTCCTTTATTTACGAAAGAAATGGCTCACATTGATACACATGACAAGAGCCCCTGAATAAAACATGCAGCAAGAACAGATTACAAGTGGTTGACATCCTTTGCTGCAATATCTCGCTGTACTGGTGGTGTGGGAGGGTGAGAGTGAGGATTAAGGACAACAGAGAAATGGGATGACACATGTAAACACCAGTTACAAAATAGGAGGAAGGAGAGGAATTGATTACTGGATGATATCCCATAAGGATGCCTCAGTTGAGGGGACAGGTGAGACAGCTGCTGAGATAAAGTGTGCCTCAGTAAAAGGATCTTCTGTCACTAGCTTGCTGGTTTTTAAAATATCAGTCCTGCAGAATTCACCTTTTCAGTACAATGTGAAAGAGCAGCTCCATAGCGGCATGGCCGCCTGAGGTCTGTGCCCTCTTTGTCACACAACACAGGAACTACTGTGACCTTCCCAGTTTTCCTTACCGACGCAGTGACTCCATCTGTCCCAGTAGATAAGAACTTGGAATTTTTCACAGGAACGTAGAAATGCAAGTACATTATAAGAGTCAGAAATGCGGTGTGGTTAGCCATTTCACAGTATCACCTTCCTGGCACTGAAAGCAGAATAAACAGGAAGTAACAATAGGGTACTGTTTAAACACATTGTTCAAGAAAAATCAGCAGATTAAGAATTTATACTCTGGTTGCACTTGGAGTACGTATCTTTGTTCAATGGGAATACAGCTGAGCCGTATAACTACTTCTGATTTATTGACTGAAAGGGCCAGATTTGTCCATGATGACCTGATCTAGTTGAAGATGTCCCCTCTCATTGCAGGGGAGTTGGACTAGATGACCTTTAAAGGTCCCTTCCAACCCAAACCATTCAATGATCTATGACTCAGGCCTACCAACGTCAGGCCACACAGTGTCTGGTGGAAACCTCACACAGAGCTACAGAGCAAAGCTGGACATAACCAGCCTTTGGCCACTAACCCTCACCTGGTCCTTGTGCTTCACCCTTCAAATTCTGAAAGGAATAATCAGGAAAAAACAGCTGCTGAAAAGTGTTATTGCACTTCACAGAGAAAAAAGGCAAAGTATCTATGTGGAGTCACTTCAGCCTTCCTTAGACAAGACAAGAAAGGACATAAGGAGAGCTTTTGGAAGAAGGAATTCATTGCTCTACTTCTTCCTCTGGTGGATATTACCAAAGTATGACCTCGGACAGGTGTTATTGGGATATATGGAACAAATGATGTTTTGATAAATTCTTACGGTTACACTCAGCAGCATTCTTAACCTGCAAAAAGTGTACCAGTCAGTCTGTGAACTCCATGGAGGACTTAACATATACCAGTGAATTATACAAGAATTATACAAGAAGCTCCTGTATATTGTGACAATAGCCAAAGCTAGGGGCCAGTTAAGGATGTCAAGAGATTTGACAAAATCATATTTTTGTTACAATCTTTTCACTGTTTTCTCTAATTGTCTTATGTGACTTCAGGGTACATGTGGTTATTTGCCTAAACTGGTACCTAATACCGCAAGTTTTCCAGAACATAACTTTTCTGCTTCCAAGCACCATGCTCCCACCAAAATAGTGATAAAAATAGTGGTTACAGTGTGCAACTGTTTACACATATGCATAAATAAATCCATTTTAATGAGCTGAATGAACCCATTCACTAGCCCAAGGCACACCCATCCTGTGGATCACTTTTAAGAGGCACATAGAGATGATAGACTCAAACCCTAAAAATGTTCATACAGCTGAATTTTGTCCTGACTTTTAGTAGCCAGTGAATTCAAGACAAAAATTAACAAATCAAGGTCGACTACCTCGTACATCTTCTTTCTTCCAGGAACTCAGAGCAATAAACCCTCCAGAGAAGGTCACTGTTTTTTTAACCTCATCTAGGAATCTCCTTGAAGTTAGTGTGGCACTTGATTCTGGTACTCTCTGCAATATCGGTGCTCCATTGTCATTTAGTATTTGGACAGCTGAGTTGCTATATTGTTCTGTTTCTATGAAAATCATTTCTTGTGTTGACTACACTTATTCTTTTCATTTCTATATTATAAATAAACTTAAGCTCATCAGGGATATTATTAGTAACTTATTGTTACCTTTTTCAATGTACTTTGAAGACCAACATTCCCCAGCCGCAAATGTCAGCATATTAAGTGTCGTTCAGACATTTGAACATAATATACTCTGTTTCTAAGGCTTCCGTTGTATTACTAGTATGATAATTATTACAGCAAATGATAAAATACTGCAAAATTGTTTTCTCCCCCCTTAATAACATAAATAAAAGGAGCAATTAATTTCCTACAATAAAAACAGGCAATACAATAACGTACAAATGTGGAGTTTCTTCATTATTGCATCAAATTGCAAAACGGAAACATATAATTTCAAAAGGCTCATAAGCAAAAATGGAAACACAGCTGATGTTGCGTCAGCATGTAGTACAAAACCATGAAGCTTGCACAGCTCACAGCTAGTCTCCTCAAATGAACCAGTTAACATTTCTAAATGAAAATACATAACACAAAGAAGCTTCTCCTTTTTTAAGGCCATACTTCCAGAATTTAAGGCAATTTTCCAGGATGTCACTTCTATATATCCATCTAATACTATAAGCTTATAGCATCACCAGTTATTTTAAAACCTTTCTATCATGTATAGCTACGTCTGTAGCTTCATTGCCGCATCTTATGACAGATGGCAATAATGTTTTCAAATGGAATCAATGTACTTCAAAACTGATACACCTCCCTCTACACCCCATATATTTACCAGATCTGTTTTAAAACCCTGTTTCTGCACTGGTATTTTGGTTTGTTTGGTTTTAGGTTGCTGAGAAAAGGTAACACATTTTCTTTGACATCTCATGCAATTTTACAAGTATTCAGGGCACATTCCCTGCTTTGCATGGAAAATGTATTTGCACAGTTGTCAGAATGATGGACAGGGGGAGAATGATAGGAAGGAGCACTGATCTTTGCTTGTTATTACATACAATAGCCCAGTAGGAATCATGATGTGTTGGTGAGACAAACTGTGTCCCATTCTGGAACATATTAAGTTTGTCTCCAGGACACACATGACTTCACTAGGGTGTCTAACCTCATTCATAATAGATGCTAATCTTTTCAGGGCTGACTGATGACAGCACTTCCTGCCCTTCACGGAATTAGAGCTGGGTTTTATCAAAGGACTCAAACTGCCTGCTAATTAGACTAATTCCCTTCATCATGAATTATTTATTTCCATTGGTAACCGACCACTGTGACATTAATGGGTTCTGCTCAACTTAGTTTCATACTAATATACACTATAAGTTAAATGTTTAAAAACTCCTGATACTTCACTCCAGGTCAAGTGTATCTTCACATAACTCTTGATGTTTTCAATAAAGTTTTGATAATTCAAGACTGTTAGAATAAAGTGCTCATTGCTAAGAAAGAAAAAGAAGAAAATTAAGAATAATTTTAAAATTCTGAAATCGAGTTGGTTTTTTTTCCCCAGAAATGTGAGGTAATATATACAAATTTATTTAAGATTAATAATAAGAGCCCTCTACTGCACTAATAGGGTTTCAAGGCAATTCGAACTGAATGCATGCCCTCAGCCAGAACATGTCGTGCCTGTGTGTTCAAAATTCTCACCCAGTGCAAGAAGTTTTGGGATTATAGTATCAAAAATAAGTTCTGTACTTAGGTGGCAAGTATTAAATATACAAACACAAAATAAAGAATACCTGGACGGACAGCAGCACAGCAGCCCAGTACTGCAGGGTGGAGAAGGCCAAAGGCAGAGTGTGGGTCATCAGTGAGATGGAACTGGGAAAAACACAAAGCATCACTCTGGGATGTCTTAGCAGCAGCATCTGAGCACGACACCAGAGGTCATCTATGCAATACGTACAAGGTCTCAGCAAAAGAATTGATGGCTGTTTTTTGGCATCACTGTTCAAAAGTTATATTGACAACTGAGAGAAAATCCATGGAAGAGCAACTAAAAACTAGAGCAATTTAAAAAACATGACCAATGGGGAAAGACTGAGAATAACGTTTAGAAAAGAGATGAGAGTATGATGACATCTTCACTTATGCAGAAAGGTGTTATGGTTAGGCTGGTGATCAGTTTCCTCCATGCCCACCACAAGCAGGACAAGAAATAACCATTTCAGTCTGAAGCCATGAAGAAGCTGAGAAATGAGGAAAGGTTTCCTAGCTGTAAGGACAGAGAAGCACAGGTCCAACCTAGATAAGAAGGTGGTGGAATTGTCAATACTAAAGGGATTTTGGCCCAGACTAGATAGGCAGATGATTGTTAGGAAAGGTTTAGGTGTCTGTGAACTCAGCTCAGTCACAAACCTATTTTCTGTGGCACAAAGAAATGTCAACTCAGTTACCATAACATAAATTTCTCATACAAAATTCTTCTTCAGAATTTTGCTGTTTCTAAAGAAAAAACTCCTACTGAAAAGTTGTGATTATTTGGGTATTTCTCAATTATAAGAATGTCTATTTTAGGAGCATTCTATAGAGAATAACATTTCAATTTTCTGTAATTTAACCATTGGTCTTTTCCACTGTCATCACAGACATTAAAATTGACTTTCATGCAATTAATTAATGGATTTTTTTGTGACTCATGCACAGGATAGTATAGTTCAGGCTGTGCATTTTACAATGGCACTATTTCCTATTGTAGTGGGTTGGCCTTGGCTGGATGCCAGGTGCCCACCAAGCCGCTCTACCACTCCCCTCCTCAGCAGGACAGGGAGGGAGAAAATAAGATGGAAAAGAATTCATGGGTCAAGAAAAAGGCAGTTTAATAAAGCAAAAGCAAAGTACATGGGGAAGTAAATGAAAACAAAAGATTTATTCTCTACTTCCCATGAGCAGGCGATGTCCAGCCAATTCCTGGGAAGTAGGGCTTCAGTACGTGTAGTGGTCGCTCTAGAAGACAGATGTTGTAATAACGAATGTCGCCCCTTCCTCGTCCTTTCTCTTAGCTTGTATTGCTGCGCAGACATCATATGGTATGGAATATCCCTTTGGTCAGTTTGGGTCAGCTGTCCTGGCTATGTCCCCTCCCAGGATCTTGCCCAGCCTCCAGCCTACTGCGTGAGGGGGCGGGGGAACATTGAAGAAAGAGCCTTGATGCTGTGTGAGCACTGCTCAGCAGTAGCCAAAACACTGGTGTGTTACCAACACCTTTCTAGCTACCAATACAAAGCACAGCCCTATGAGGGCTGCTATGGGGAAAATTAACTCCATCTCAGCCAGATCGAATACACCTATTTACCTGAACTCTTTGAAGATCAAGAGACAACATACCACTCGGTCATTGAACCTCTTCTCTTTCAGCAAAATCTAAAGACTTTCTACATGTGCCAGAGTTGGGCTCAAAGTTCCAATACATTTTATACATACTCATGACTAAATGGTGCATATTTTCACTCATTTCACAAAATAGATTTTATTCCAATTTGATTATCCTGTCTGTGAAATATGAGAAAAATATATAGAACATGTCAGAAGGATCAATAAGAGGTCTCTTTGGGGTAATATTTGTAATGATAAGGTGAGTTTAAAATAATAAACAGCAGAATACATCTGGACAGGATAGTTTATATCCCTTAGCCTAATAAAAACTTGGACTATGGTGTATTTGACAAATAGTCTTTCACGTGATAGCCATAAAAGAACACATATCTTTCTAATCCACAGTGATAACACAGAAGTTAGATAAAAATGAACAGAGATGATATTCAATAAGCCCATGTACATTTCTATCACAGTGTGAGATACTTTGGCTGTGAAAATAAAGGTGTTATTTTTCCACTGTTGAAATAATACAGAATCAATGAGAGGCAACTGTGAGCCTCAATGGCATCAAGGGGTTTCTGTTGACATTCACAAACCAAATGAGCAGAGCTCTGCTGGATTGAGATGTCACCAGAAACCCCAAGATGGCATTACAGCCTTGTTTTTCTAAGTTGTGGGTTTTTGCAATAAACACATCCAACTGCCTTCTTATTTTAATTGAAAAGCCACTTTTTACATTTCTTTCTGTTTCTCCTCCTCACCTTTTTTTTTTTTTTCTGGTTATCTGCCCTTCCTCCTTCCCTCCACCCCATTCTCCTACTTCCTGCCCCGACCATCCTCTTCTTGCCTTTCTCTCTTTTCTCATTCACCTTCTTTCTTTCCTGGTTCTCTGACTCCCCAGATCAAAACATTTATGGAATGGGTGGCTTTGCTAAGTGTGTTAGCAGCGCTCCCTAATGTCATTTCACCAGCACAAACCGTTCCTTCAGCACTGTGGATAGACTATCCTATTAAGCCAAAAGAAATGTCACTCATGTACCACTTGTTATTTGTATAGAACAAGAGACTTCAAGTAGCTCCTGATGCAGCAATATAAAATAGCTTTCATTTCAGAACTAATAATAACTGACACTTGAACAGAGACTTCCATTCGATGTTCTCAAACCATTTCACAGGCATTAATGAATTATGTCTCACAAGTGTGCTCTGACAAACAGGCTATTCCCATTTCACAGATGGAGATAACTGAGGAGGAAAGAGAGGAGTAATTTGTTATTACAATGTCTCTCAGGGCCCAATTCTTCACTGTTGTATTTAAAGAGTTTCTGTTGCTGGCTTCAAGCCAACAGTGAGTAAATAACATTAAAGAGCCCTCAGATGTTCCAAGCCTCAGTCCTTTAATAAGACAGCCTTTCTCTTTATATAGCAGAGTATGTTCTCCTTGCAAACTGTGTATAGACACCTTTGGGGACATTTTATTTCATAATTCTAATTCATAAGTTACTAAGGAAAACAGTTTTGTGCTAAATTGCTCTACCGTCATAAATTAAACCCAGCTAACCCAGCTTTTAATTCTTTATAAGCCTTTGACAGTGGGGGATTCTTGAGGGGGAGCATTTTTTAAAATGTGACATGAAAAGTGTATTCTGTTGTAAAAAAAATACAGTGTGACCAGAAATTATCTTTCAGCATCATGAAAAACAGCTAAGATCACAAAATAAGAGGACAGTGGGCAGACAGCCCTTACAAAATACATGTCAAAGAATTTGGATAGACTGGTAACTACAATTTACTTGAATTAACAATTAAAATTATGAGTGCGTGCGGTGTTACTCAAACTGTTCCTGAGTTATGCTTATCAGAATTGACTGATATAATGAGATGTGACAAAAAGATGTCACTCACATACTCTATAAAGGTCAGTTATTTGTAATTATTTTTAGAAGTTTTTGCTTGTTTGACAAATTAATAGAAGAAAAATTACATGAAAATATATTTAGATATATTTTCACATAGAGTATATAGATACAAAAGGGACACCAAGACTTGGTGTGAAAGCCCAAGGAAAAGCAGAGTAATAGGTGGGGCCACCAAGAACAATGTCTTTAAAACAAAGAAGTTTTTACTGTGTTCATGTGCACAATTTAAGGCAGGATAAACATACAGGATTCCTTACAGAACAGGAAGAAGAGGGTTGGTCAGAAAAAAAATTGTTTGTTTGCGACTATAGAAAACTTATTTAATTAAAATTGGTCTTGAGCAGAGACGAAAGAGCTAATAGTTGCTCCAGTTTCTGTAACTAAGCACAGTAGGAAAAAATGAAGAATCTTGCACAGATTTGGTTTGTTTTGTTTTGTTTTAAATCCTGGTCACTGAAGAGTCAAGGAAGCATAAGAAGGTAAGTTTTCAAAGAGGGCTGAGGTAGTCATGGGGTATTGCACGGGACTGAGTGAATAACTGTGTGGGATGTTAGAGCAGTGGAGCAGAACCGACAGACAGGTTATTCTGAGAGGCAAAGAGAGCAGGAGGAAGTTAGTATTGTGGGTCTGGGAAATCAGATGTGAGAGAGAGAGGGACAAGAGTAGCAAAAAAAAATAGGTTGAGCAGCCACTCATCCTGATTTGCTACAGGGGAGCAAAGGAGGATCACTGGAGTGAGAACAAGGGGAGCTGGACTGGACTGGGCACTTCTGGCAGTTGAAGAACATAATTTGTTCCTTGATTTTTAACAGTGTCATTATGCTTGTGGCACATAAACCCACCTCATTTAGGAAGGGAATTTATCTCCTCTTGTTTATGGGCGACACCTTGAAGGCAATGCTGACTGAATCACTCCTGTATTATGACACAGTCTACATCTTGTCTTAAACTTAGCTAGAATAAAGTTCCCTGCAAATACGAGGTGCTATGACACAGTAAGTATAAATCATCCATCAAAATAAAACCATTGTCTCTAGTACCTGCCCACAAGCGAACCTCCATACGAAGCACACCTAACCCAAACACACCCAGCCATAAACGATATATATAAATACAAATACAAATACAAATATAAATATAAATATAAATATAAATATAAATATAAATAGAGGGTGCCTCATGCTATTTACAATAGCATCCAATGTACATTACAATGTTCCCATCTATCTAGAGGAACATCCCTATCCAAATTCCAAGCTAGAAGCTGGACAGCAAATATGCTTGCCTCTATGTAAGATGCACGTGAAAGCCTGAGGGTACCCAAATCCCCCCTCCTGGTTTCTCCCAAGTCTGGCAGCTAGGTCATCCACCCCCTCAGGGAAACTGCTCTCCTCTTCGGAGCTGATGAGCTGGGATTTATAGACACCTGCCTAACTACAACATCCAGCTGCTGCCTTTAAAATAAAAGAACAACTCTGTGATTTGTTACAAGCCACCTACATGCATAAAAGGCACCCCCGCAAATTCTGTCTGTGATGGATTCTTTGCAGAACATTGCTTTGAAATCAGCCTCCATGTTAAAACGAACAATTAAGACAGTTGCCACAAATCCAGCATAGTTTTGGTTCCACATCTGCACATCACCCATCAGAATCGAACCCATGTTTCACTGGACTTTTGGACATCATCAAAACAAGCACTTTGTGCAACAGCAACAGTAAAAGACGTCTGGGATCATAAAGTACATATTTGACTGTACAGAACACTGCCTGCCATAGCCATGATTTGGAGGCAGCAACATGCATTTTCAGAATTGTCTTCATATGTGGTCATACCAGAAACAGAATCAACTGACAGAAAACTTCACAGGGGACTGGTGGATGATTATAGTGGCCATTTATTAGTATAGCATTTAAGCTCACCAGAAGTCCAGTGCCCATAACACTTACTACTTTAGCCTGGTAATTTACAAGGGCAATAACTTTGAAAATTTTTTAGGGTTTTTTTTTTGGTGACAAGAGATCCATGCTCAGCTAAAGTTATGCCCATGATAGTCCCGAAGGTAAAGTAAAGGTTAGGCACATAATGAGTACTTTGAACAAATGTCCATGGGTAAATCCAGCAAATAGAAATGAAAATCCTTTTTTCAGTTCCTATAACTTTCCAATTCCAGGAAGCTAAACTCAAGAGATATCTGCTTTGTTTCATAACATCCAATTATGCAACTACTACTATTTCTGGAGATACTGGCCTGTGAGAATTACTCTTTCAGTATGAAGGAACCAAACAAAAAATATCCAAACAGTAAAACTTTGATATTTATGCATGAGAAGATTTTTGAACCACTCAGTGAGTCATTTTATGGAGCAATTAACTTTCCTTTTTATGTAGATACTTTTTCTTCGTCTGCCACCTTTTTAATAGTCTTTTGCATAAATTGGTAAAATAATTTCTCATTCCCTCAGAAACAACAGCTGCATTGTGAACTCCTGAATTGGCATGTCTTTGGAATATATTATAATAATTCAGAAACTGCTGCCATTTCTGTCAAGCTTTCATTCATACGAAGGTTGCTTCAAACATCCCATCCTCCCTCCCCCTTTCATTGCTATTGCTGATCGCAGATTGTCCAGCCACTTCCCCTGCTCTCCCAACTCCCTCTCCCACCTCCAGTCCCAGCCCTCTCTCTCTCAAGCTCTTGACACAAATCTCCTTCTCTTGTCCTCCCTAGGTCTGGCTCTCTGTAGCCTTCTCAGTCGAATTAGACACAAATGACTTGTCTTGACTTTCAAAGCCCTTTGTGGCCTATCCGCTCACCACTGACCCTCTCACGTTCAATATCAAAAGGTCAGCTCTTGCTTCCAATTAGTCTATGAGCCAAGGTACCTTCCTCTGACTGTGATGCTTTCAAAATAAGCCCAGTCATGCTCTTTCCTCTGTTGCCCCTCACACTTGGGGAAGGAATTGCCTATCAGTATCTGTAAAGCCTTCATGTTCTGCCTTTTTAAATCCCCCCTCAGATGTTCACTTCACTTTCTGAAACCACAGCAAGAGCCAGGCTGTTCATGTGCCAGGGCAATGCTAACCAACACCACAGGAGGGCTTCCTAGGGGTCCTCCCTTGTTTGTACCTCATTGGTGTCAGTTCTCTACACAGAAATGCAATTTTTGTTTGCCCTGTTTTGCAGCACCTCGCTGGGGGAGTTGTGGCTGATAACTTCAGCTTGTGGGTCCTGCAAAGATGCAAAAAAATAATGAACAAGAGAAGCAATAAGGAAAGCACAGATCCTTGGTTTCTAGGGCCCAGACTTGGCCACTGCAAAGCTCACATCAATGGAAAATTGTTACTGAATGTCACCTACAACTTCAGGGTGGACCTTTCTCATTTCAGCCAGAGCTGCGAAGTCTGGCAAAACAATACACAGCTCATGTGGTTCTAACTTGGCTAAAGTTAGGTAGAATTCCATGGATTTGGCAAAAAGTTTGGTTTTTTGATCAATTTCAGAGCCCTGCCCCAACTACTAAAAATTTTTACGTTCTCAAAAAAACCAGTCATTGGTGTACTTTAACTTGAGCAAATTCATCCACCTTGCCTCAGTGTTTCTGTTGAAAATAGCTGCACTGCTTTGGTTGCAGTTTTCCCAAAATTTCAGACTGAGGTATACACGCAGAAAAAATTCATTCTGATAAAAGTTATAAGTAATTGAAATTCTATTAAGTATCTGAAATTCATTCATATGAATAACTGAAAACACGGCCATTCAATGGGAAGTTCAAGGCAAACTGATAGATGATGCTCCCAGCTCCATTATTATAAACATAGTGGTTTATTATGAAGATAATTGTGGGTTGTTCAAGTGGAGGATGGAGATGTGTGTGTGGGAAGTAGCAGAATGGAGGTAGCCAAGTGAGTAGAGTGTAGGTGAACAGCTGAATGGCTTAACTGTTAATTTCTTTGTTTTTTATGATTTACATTAGTATGCAGAGGAGTGGGATCTAACTCTTAAGAACTTTTCTGAGCAGGGAAAAATCACACATAATGTGTACATAACCATGTGAAATACAGAAATGCTATGTATTGCATTACATAATTTACTTGAAAGTTGTAGCTTGTTGACAGAAAGGCCCTGCTGGGTTTCACAACCTGGGAACGTGGCTTTCACGAAGCAAATTATTCTTCAAGAAATGAACAACAATGCCATTTACTTCATACCTCTGACACAATATTTAGCTCTGTCATTTAAATATAATTGCTCTATTTTTACAATGTTAGTGCTATTGATAAATGCAGATTGCAAGGAGTAAGTAAATTCTCTTATAGTGATAAAGTGATTGTTTATTCAAAAAAGTAAGAAAGCTGATATTTATTCCACATTCTAGATTTAAAAAAAAAAAAAGTTACCATTATTATGGTAGCTTAGTTATGGTAATGGTTCAAGGTTTTTGTGGTCTAGTATTTTTAATACTCCAGTGTAATCTACTCCAGTCATCCTTGACAGAGAATAAAGATGGGTTTTCAAGGATCACAGCTTTCAAGCTGTGTGGAAATGCCCATTTCCCATCTTGAGAGTAATCACATACACACACAGAAAAAGACAATGATATTTTGAGTGGTATTTATAAACTGAATCTAGGACAAAGTGCATGTTTCTGCCAAAACCCAGTTTTTTCATGGCTAAATTCACTGTGTACCCAGAAATCCCATACTGCTAGTAAAATTGCCATCTTTAATGGGCATTTCATCCCTCTGGCAATCACAACCGCAGCCTTTAGCACTGACATGAAGCCATCACTTAAAAACAGCTTGTCATTTTCCAGTGAATGTAAAATTAATACTGTTCTACAAAGTTGGAAGGAAAAAAAAAATCCCAAACCCTCTAGTGCCTGCTTCATGAGTAATACATGTATATATATTTTTAAACAGATATAAAATGACTTTTGGCTCCACAGTTTACATCCTCTCCTCTGTGGTAAAATTCTTTCCATGCCTGCCTGAGATGTTGGACTTCAAACTTAGTCTTTAAACTGGCAATACAGCCTTGACCTCTGACTTCATACAAGAATTCCTGATGGACTAGAAGCAAGAATCTGCATTTATGATACGTCAGCCAACTACACTCTCCAGATTAGTTAAACACGATGTTCATTTTGGTGCAGAGGGCAAAGATCTGATGAGATTAGGCAGCAGAGGATTCTGCAGCAGCAGCCAGAGACCCCAAATCTTTTTCCCCAGTCATGCCATGCTCTCCAGAATACTTTCTCTGCTTCTCCCTGAGCTCATGAGGACTCAGTGCCATCTGAGGAGGATGGTTCATTCTGGCATAGGGATACAACTTGGGTCTTACAGATGAGATGAGGAAAAAGGAAATTCTGAAAAAATAAATTGGCTTTAAAGTAATGAAGTAAGATATGTAAGATAAAGCTTTTTTTTTTTTTTTACACTTATTCAGAACAAGTTTTCAAGTTTTTCTCTGCAGCCATGGAGGCAATAAAATTATTAAAGAGAGAAAAAGGGAGACATATAAAAAGAAAGAAAGGAAGAAAGGAAGGAAAAAACAAAGGAAGGAAATGGAAAAACAAGAAAAAAGAATGAGAAAAAGCTAAAATTTCCCAGGAACCCCTTGATTTTAGGAATTAAGGCTTTAAGAAGAACCTAGATAACAAATATCACAAAATCCAATAAAGTCATAAGAATTGACAATCTTGATTCATCTGGGTGTGTTCGAAGGACAGCATGTGGATCATTTTATTCCCACACTGTGCATAATGTGTAAATTTTGCCTTACTCTTTACTCTTAGTTTGGCAGATTTCAGAAGGACTAAGCAGAAATAAAATTGAACAAATCTAAGAGAGATTCTCTTAACCTAGGAATACATTCCACAAATTGTTTTGCATTGCTGACCTGCATTACATTTAGCAACTATCATACTATTCACCTTTTGGTTGAATCTCTTATTAACAGATAGTTCCAAATAACACAATATCGGAGGAGGGGGAAAAAATCATATTAACACATGAAAGAAGTAACATAAGCTTAATCAAATAACTCTACCCTCTCAATGACACTGGTGCTGACAGTATCCAAGGCTTCCTGATAGCATGCATGAGTCAGTCAATGGCTGTGCAGTTCACCAGGACTGGAAATTTTTTATTTTAAAAATCACACAATCAGGAGAGACTTTTGGCTGTGTTGTGCTTCCCCCCCACCCCCAATATATCAGATAGGCATTTCAAGAGTTTATCCTAATTTCACAGAATTTCATCTGAAGGAAAAAACATATTTTCTTAGTCAAAACAATTTAAAAAGAAATTGTTTGGGTTTCTGTTTAAAAAAAATTGAAATTAAGTTTAATTGTATTTAACAGTTTAAAAAGCTGAAATATGAGTATTTAATTTTGCTCAACAAAATGTAAGTAAATTTCCTTCAGCCTGGAAATTTACTAAAATACATGGAAAAGCATATATGTAAAAGTATGTATGTATGTAAGTATCTATCTCTATGTAAAAACAGTTATTGCCTTGTCAAAAAGTCCTTTAAAATAAGTCCTTGCTGAATGCTACCACAGAACAGATGAACCCTTACTTTTAAAAAGCAAACCTTGAAAGAAAAGTGTCAGAAGACAATGTGCTAAAAATTAGAAAATGTGCTCCACTAGAAACTCCCTTTTTGCTTTTATTTGCTGCTTTCTAATGTGAATGTTAAGAAGTTATGCTGACAAAGTCCTTTTAAAATCAAGATCACTTCAGCAGGTCTTACAGACTCTGGTACTATTGTGTCTTGTCAGCTCAATTATTTTAAGTCAAAATTCAGTCATATTTATGACATGCTGTCGGTCTGTTTTGTGTTCGTCATAAGATATTGGTGCAATTTTATCCATCTGAGACTAAGATCTAGTCATAAATACTTCATGACTCTACTATACAGACCAATCCATGATGCACCCAAGCATGTGCACAGCTGGATAGAAATATACACAATGCACAGTGGAAGGAGAAACAATAGAAACAGACAGCTCTAAAAATTAAGACAAGTTAAATAGATCTGAAATAAAAAAGAGCACATTTTAAAAGTAATTCAAAATGATATTTTAGACAGTAATCTCAGAGGTGTTGTTGAGGGTTCGTGCTCATTTAAAAGAATTCACTTTTTTCCAGGTTTGTCAGTTCCTCCTGATTACCAACCAGTGCCTAGGCAATTCCAGCAGCCTCTCTGCTGGAAGCTGGATGCTGCTGCATTCAGATTTAGCATCATCTGGTCAGTGCCCACTCCCTCACAAAATAAGAATTGCTCATTATTTCTCCTTCCTTTAGTTCAAAATAGCACTGTCTGTTGGCCCTAACTTTAAGCACAAGTAGGTATATTCTACCCTCCATTTTAGTATGAATGACATGACTCTGCCTAAGTATGTGGCAGGGAACAGATCTGCTTTTCTTTTTCTTGCTTCTTCAGAGTAAAAGGGGAAATCATGAAGCTTTCTGCAGGATTATGAAAAATTCCTCTGAAGATTTCTCTGATCTCTGACCCTGTGAGAGTCACTTTGGAGCACCAGAAAGCAGCTTCAAGACCTGACTTAGATTCTTTGGGCAGTAAATACCTTATTTTCTCACTTAGGCATCTCCTGTAAATACTTAAACACTCAGTCAGGTAAAACTAACCTGTTGGAAAGGGCTGGATCACACTTAAAACTAGGCCAAGTACAGATTACAGAAATGTAGAAGTGGATCAAATGACACCCAGCTGGTGAAGATTTGTGGAACCCTACAAGAGGTCAGAACTCAAAATGTCTCACTTTTACTATGTATTGCTTTCTCCGTTTCAGGAAATCTAAATAAATAACATGAGAACTTACCAGGACTTTCTTTAACCTTTCGGAAACAGGCATGGTTCCTGCACCCCATCTGAAGAATTCCTCTATGAAGGTCAGTGCTTGGAGAAGCTGGTGGTGAAAAGGACAGCAAAGATTACAGAGTTATCCAAAGCTATCCATCATCTGAATAAAGGGAAAGCAGCAGGTATTGATCAGTTCTCTGGAGAAATGTTGAAAGGAGGTGGGAAGGTCAAAACATGGAGGTTACACTATCTTGGAAAGGAGTGAAATCAAGATCAAATGACAGAGGCAGAACAACAAATTCTCAATGTACTATGCATGGCACATACATTGTAGCACAGCTGAAGGTAAATTTCACCAAGTGCACAAACACACAAATACACCATGGAAATATATTGTATGTCAAAAAGATGAGGCATAGGAATGCCAAAATATGACCTAGGACAAAGCAGAGGGAAAATAGGGAAAACCTTACAGAGCCATTAGTGTAAAAGCCAGTTGTATATGGGACCTGTTTATTGCAGATCTGCAATTTCTACCAGTTACTGAACAGAATTTTTCAGAGAACAAAACCTGAATATACAAAATATTGTATTTGAAGTAGATAAGAATTGTGGAAAGAATTGCTGAAAGCCAAAGAATCACACTCCTTAAGGCACACACGCTTTTCATTTTACTTTACAAAACCTTTTCCTCCATTTGTGAACTGTTGCTGAGTAGCTTTTCTTTGGTACCTGAGCTAAAACTGCTGAGGCTGTGAACTTTTGGTTCTAGCTACCTCTATTCAGCCCAGCACAACACAGAGAAGTGTATCAGACATGGGCTGTTATGTAAGTGTGCTCTACCACACAAGTCCTACTGCCATAAATGCTGTACTATCTGGTTCAAGTAGGAACCTATCACTGTGACATGTCACAAATCAAAAGAATGAATCTGAAAGAAAAAGCCCAACCGCAGAGCAGAGATAATCAAACAAATGCTTGACAAATAGCTTAAACCAGGCTGGAAATCTTGAGGAAGTATTTTGGAAAAATTATGAAGCATGGGGTTATGCTTAAAACCACATGAAACAAGTTATGCTCATGTTCTTTTGTAATTAAACAGTATTTTAAAGACCACTCAAAAGCCTGAAAAATTTAATATGAAATTATTTCTAGAAAAATACAGGAAAGTCTATGTCTGCAACATTAACTCACATGAATTTTATTTCCTCCTATCTTTAAAGGAAAATGAACCATGAAGAATCCCATTTATTCCCATGACTAATGACATTACAAACATCAAGTTTGGTCCAGTCATCTGTATCTCCACTTAAGCCAACATCATAGGTGAATAAGCATTTGGCAGAGATTCTAGGTTACTCTATGTGTTAAATTACTGTTTTATAACTGAACACCTACTGGGAGAATTGTAACAAATAGGTGAAGCATTTTCCACTGAATGCTCTCTTCAGCTTCATCTCATAGCGACTCTCACCATGATTCTAATTGGCAAAATAAAATCTGGTTGGTGGAAATAGAGCCACCTAAAACCAAGATAACATTTCTTTTCCTTGGTTTCATTCTCCAGTCCAGGAAGAAAACAAACCTGTTGTGCATGTTTGCTCCATTCTAAAAGCCCAGGAAAGGGCATTCTTGCACATGCCCATAAAGGATGAGCAAATACCACGCCAAAAGAGTTTGGATTGCTTTCAGCAGCACAGTAGTATAAATAACATGAGACTGTATATGCTTTAAAAATACTCTGGATTGATTTTTTTTTTTTCTCCTCTATGCTGCCTTTACACTTGTGTAACTCACTCTAATTCAGTGCATTTACACTAACAAGGTAGAACTAGTCCCATGTATCTGCTCACTTCCTTCATAAAAGTATGTTTTTATTACTGCCAGCAATACAGAGTTAGAGGTGGTTGTGTTCAACTCTCTCTGCTTCGCCCCAAATGTCAAATTTGTCATTCGTAAATCTGCCAAATTATATCCTACAACTTTCAGAAGTATGCTAGGGAATGTGTCAGCACGTGTTACTTCAGAAACAACATTGGAGTTATGTTGGAACTTGGACATGAAAAAAAAAGATAATTAGAATATTTTTCCAGTATCTTTGGGAAGCATAATCAAAAAGATAGAAAACAGCACTCAACTCATATAGCCTTCCGGCATCACTTAGACAAAGTTTAATTCAAGCTTCCAAAACTATCTAACTTCTTTATTTGCCCTGCAGAAGGGTGCCTTGCTCAGGTCTACAGAGCTTTTTGCCATTAGCTAGCCTACTCAGGTGAGCTAGTGCAGAAAGTCAGTGGGAGTTACTGGGGGATTTACAGTGGGAAGTCAGTGACTAAATTTACTCACACAAACTAGCTGGCTCAGACACATACCTTTTCTTTTTACCCCAACTTGAAGCTGGGGGAGCTACTCTTAAGTACCCTTCAAAATCAATAAGAACATGATTTTGCCATTTCTGCCACCATTCAAGCTTTTTCTCCAGAAGCAAAAAGAGGATGAAACACTATGATCTGAAGTGGAGTTTCCCTAATTTATCTTGCAGGTAATAAGAGGATTAAAAGGATGATTTTATGAGGCATCCTATAACTGGATTCTGCACATAAAAAGAATAAATCAATACATCGATTTTTTCCCCACTAACAAAGATAATTTACCACAAACACTGTGTTTATTACAATTCATTCTGCTGTATTTCTGCCTGGTGAAGTTATTTGTCAATTGTAAAAGGAAAAAAAAAGTGCTCTCATCATTCCCATTTATTGTCCTTTCTCACCTTTAACTGTTGACAAATTCCATCAATAAAAAAATTGCCAGCCATTCTCTCTTGAATCTGCCTGGCCAAACCCTTGTAATTCCATGCCAGTAGAAGAAATGATGCTGTCTACTTTGCCTTAGCTAAACAATGCAGGTATCACCAGAAAGTACAAGTATTCTCACCTACAATATAAGATCATTACATAGAACTCACAGCCTACTTTGCAAATTCACATCCCATTGCTTACAGTGATGTTAATTAGTGGGGAAGAGTAACAAGACCTTCCAAAGGTTTTAGTCCTTCTCACTTTGGAATCTCAGAGCACTCTACAAAAATAAGTAAATTCTGCCTTATAAGATCCTTGCAAATTAAATTCTTACCTGAAAGAAAAAAATAACACCTAGGACAGAAAAAAACCCCCAAACCTCAAAACTAAGGGCAATACTATGAATCTGTTCTTGCCTTTGGTAGAAATGATTTGCAGAAATAGACACATATAAATTAATTGGATTATTTCAGCAAGTAGCTGCATACCCGTGGGGATAAGCAGCTCACAATTTGACTGCAATGACACCCAAAGTTCCACATTATTTCCCTTAAAAAGCCAGCGTGGTGTAATGAGAAAGATACTGGCTGGCCTGGAATCGGAAGACCAGAACTCTTTTTTCTCCAGTCAGAAAACACTGTGCTAGAAAGAACCTAAAAAAGATAATGTAGTCCAGCCACTTCAGCAAAACAGATAATTATGCAAGACATATTTATCTAGTTTCCAGTAAAGCTTTCCCAATGTCCCTAGATAGCCTGGGATACTGTCACATTGCTTTTATCATCAGAATTTTTTTACAATTCCCAGGATAAACTTTTGCTGGAAACTATATTAACTTCCTTTTCTGTTCTTCCTCCCATCCTTTCACTCCTTTGTGTTTCTAAATTGCAAGTTTTTTAAAGCAGCAACTGCTTCTAATTATGCTTATATATAAACTCACAGAACCTTCCTGCTTGAAGTTTCCAGATTATATTATAAAACAAATAATCCTAGTGATCTTTATTCTTAGTTTTCTGCTGTAGTCAAACTTTCAGTTTTTAATCAAATTGAAAACAATCAGGCCTGGTCTCAGTTTTTACTGTAACATCATTCTAACTGTGAAATACTACTGATTTTCTGCCATACTTTGCACATTATTGCCATCCCTCTCACAAGACACTATCAAGCAAAACTGCAAGACTTCCTTTTATCTGACCAAAACGTCAAGAAAATGAAGAAGGGTTGTTCTTCTTCACTTTTACTTATTTATTTATTGTTAATAGGTGCTTTTGATTCACTAAAAGCTTTCCATCCTCTCATCCTCTTATCTTTTTCCTCATCTTCAGGCTTGTTCTCACCTAGAACAGGCTCTTTCAATGTTCTTTCACTACTTCCATCAGAGTGATGGTGGTACTGACTTGAAGTTACTCACCCTCTTTGGCTTGGATGACAGTTAATTTCATGCTTTTACCCAGAATTTCACCACAGGCACCTCATTTTCTCAGTTCGTCTTCTGGGAACTTCTTTTTCCAGTGATCATCACTAGCACATTTTTACCTCAAATATGAATGTAAACAATGACCCCTGAACTAGGGAGAGCACAAGAGGGGGTGAGCACGTACAATGGTGAAAACACATTAATTCTGTTTCTTTCATGACATCTTTATCTCTAACACTTACAATTGAAATGTAAAAGGTCTGGTTATCACCCACAGGCCACAGCTGGAGGCAAAACATCTCCCTCTGCAATGATAGCCATGACTGACACTTGCTTCAGGGTCAGAAAGGGATCCAAAAGTTTCTTTTGTTTTAACATGCCCTTTCAACATTTCCTTTTTAGCTCAGAAGTACAATAAATAAAAACTAGAAAATGTCTTTGTTTTCTCAATGAAGCTTTTCTGGAAATGTCACAATTTTTTTTCATCAGAAAATGTTATTGCATTTATTTTAATCTATATTTGGGTGACTTTTTGCAAAAAAGAATTTCCTTTTCCTTGTCAAGTGCACTTGTGATATGTTTAAGTTTTTCTTCATTTTTGGAAATTTTTAGATCAACAAAATTATGTTTCAGTTGTTTCTTCTAGCACACACTTTTTTTTTAAGATGGTGCATATTTGAGTTTTTAAAATGGGGGAAAGGAAAGAGTGAGGAAGTAGCAAAAAGAAAGGCAAGAAACCACAAACTAAAATTTTGAAATTGGAGTAATTTTCTAAAACAAACGTAAACTAAAATTTCCATATGTGCTTTATTAGAAATCACTCATTTTTAAAAACCCTATAAAATTTTCAAATTTCTAGTGGGATGGGAATAGTCTTCTGTCACAAATTACATTGCAGAGCAATAGTTATAACAAGCATATGGCAAATCACTTCCAAATTGTCACCTTTTCTTTTTCAGTCTCTGTTTCCAGGTTTCCCTTTCTTGTCCTCTCCTATGACTTCCTTCCATGCACTCACTCGCTCCCTTCTTCCTTCCAGAAATAACCATAGGCTTCTCATCTCTTTGAGCTTTTAGAAAACCTCTTTCTATATAATACCTCTCCATACCTTGGCTCCATCACCTCTAATATTTCCTGCTTCTCTTTGTTTTACTCCTTTCTTCCTTGCCCTTGTGTTGGTTCTCTAATTCCCTCAACTCAACACTCATTCTTCACTTGAGTCTCCCTAACTATATTCTCAGTAGAAAAAGCTGGTATCTGCTCCTATTGGGACTGACTTTCTTTTGTCACCTGCAATCCAAATCCAAATATTTATACCCTTTGGGGAGGAGGAAAAAGGGAAGAGAAATCTTTCCCTCTGTGTATGCAAGTCAACAGTCTGTGCCTGCTCTTTTTCAAATTCAAGCTTACCTAACATGGCAGATAGCAAGCAAAACACTGAAGTGCAACGCTGCTGGCAGACACTGGTGACATCCTGGCTAGATGTGGTGTTGCAGAAGCACAAGCTACTCAGTTGCATTCTCCTGCTTGGAAATCAGCACAGCCTCCAACAGCAAGGAAATAACTGGAATGATGTGAGTAGGGCTGTTTCCAACCAGAGATGCTTTGCAACACTGTGCTTCATCTCCGTCCAGGTGAGAAGATCCCACCACTGCTGCTTCTCAGATAGGGTTCCCTTGCAGCAAATCTGAGGTTATACCAACTGATTAGGTACGAAGTTAATTTCCAAGACCAGGAATAGACTTGACTGAATTACTAAAGGGAACAATATGAAACTGTTCATTTCCATGGTCAGTGTGAATGGGAAAGCAGAATAAATTAGGATGTGAGAGTCTTCATTTTTCATAGTTTTCCTCCCTGTGGAGGATTTTCATTTTATATTTTATTTTAAGTGATAAGAGAGTCAGGCTTGATGTCAATGATCTCAGGGTGGCAACATGGGACCCATCCTAGTCAATGTCTCTAGGTACAGTACAAATAATAAGTAATGATCTTGGCAATATCCAAATTTCTAAGAGAATTTTTGGAAATAGTATCACAGAGATTAAATGCTACTTCTAATTTTTTAATCAGTTTCTCACAGACAGCAATGCACAGGTGCCTTGACCTTAAACTTAGGTAATTATTATAATTAAAGAGCTAATACTCCATTCACAAATGTCTGCTGCACTATCTCTATTGTCTAAATCCCATTATTCTGCATGTAGTTCCTTTTCTGTTCCCTGTTTCTTTGGAACTCTTCCAAGATTTGCTCAGTTATTGTTTAAAGCCTTTCTCAGTATGTTAGTGTGTTGGTATTTTGTGCTCTGCATCCTATGACTTATGGATTATTCCAATTTTGGAGAGATATTTTCTATATCCATTCACAGACATTATTCATCCCATATCCAGCAAATATAATACCCTTCTAATCAATCATTACTGCTGACTCCCCCAATAAAACCATCCTTTCTTTATTATGTTAAGCAAATTAGTCAAATGAATGTTTTGTAAAACTTGCTGCCTTGTTCAGTCCCTTGGCTCCCAGCCTGTCTCACTCCTCCTCCTCTCTTATTTCCTTTATCAGTGAGCACTACCCATATACCTCAGCTATATTTACAGGACTCTTTGGTCTTATTAATTTTGTCACCAGAATGAAGTCTACGCAAATGAAAGACTTTGTCAGCGTGGCTGCCAAACTGTATCCATTTCCAACCCCAAATGTCTATCCAAATTAATTTTAAATGGTTTTAGTTGGGGGGTGGGAGGGAGGTACACACACTGAAGATAAATATTTAATTTCAATTTCGGACATTTTAAAGAAATCTAACGTATTGATCAAAAGAAAGCAGTATCTCTCTCCTGCTTTACCCTACAGGTCATCTTGGATAGAAGAAAGACTGGTTGAATTCCTTCTTCTGCCTGAGGGGTTTTGAACTGCATCTCCTGGAAGAATGTTTAACTACCATATGACAGAGTTTTCATATTCTGGGATAAAGACTCTCTCAATCTCTCCTACTGGTGCTATTCCACTTGGTTTAGTATACTTAAATATTCTCAGAGACAGTGAAAATGACTCAGTAATCTGAGGTTTGGGGTACTCATGTGGAAAATGGGACCTCAGGGTTCAAGTCCTTGCTTCAATAAATATCTAAATATTTTTAAACAAAGCAGAACTTTAACAGGAAAAAATGAAGGAACTTAAACCAAAGTATGACACAACACAGTCTCCAAGGCATTCTTATGGGCAGTAACAACTGCTGAGGAGGAGAGAGTATGAAGCCCAGGCCTTCAACAGATGAAGCACATGACAGAGGATGGGGATTCACTGATTTTCTGAAACTAGTGTGGACAATTGTTTTTCTCAGTTGAGAACAGTTCAGCCACTATATAGCAACTTTGCTGATTATTTTGGCATGACAGAAAATGTATTTTAGTTTAAAAATCTTGCAAAAATGTTCGTCAAACCCCAATTATAATTAATTTTTGGTAATCAAAATAGTAAAATACATCTCCTTACATAAGAAGCTTGGGGGTAGGAAGGGAGATATTTCTGTCAAACTATATCCTTGGAGGTTAGAGTTCAGCAGATTTCATTATCACAGAAAACTGCTACCAATGTGGGATGGTAGGCAGGACAAGAAGTGAACAGAAAAGGAGTTGAATCAGAAGCCATCCAGAGAAACTTTGACAGGCTTGAGAGGTGGGCCCATGCGAACCTCAGGAAGTTCAACAAGGCCAAGTGCAAGGTCCTGCACATGGGTTGGGGCAATTCCAAGTACAAATACAGGCTGGGCAATGAGTGGATTGAGAGCAGCCCTGAGGAGAAGGACTTGGGGGTGTTGGTTGGCAAGAAGCTCAACATGACCTGGCAATGTGCGCTCGCAGCCCAGAAAGCCAATCGTATCCTGGGCTGCATCAAAAGAAGCGTGACCAGCAGGTCGAGGGAGGTGATTCTCCCTCTCTACTCTGCTCTCATGAGAGCCCACCTGGAGTACTGTGTTCAGCTCTGGCAACCCCAACATAACAAGGACATGGACCTGTTGGAGCGAGTCCAGAGGAGAGTCATGAAGATGATCAGAGGGCTGGAGCACCTCTCCTATGAAGACAGGCTGAGAGAGTTGGGGTTGTTCACCCTGGAGAAGAGAAGGCTCCAAGGACACCTTATAGCAGCCTTCCAGCACCTAAAGGGGGCCTACAGGAAAGCTGGAGAGGGACTTCTTACAAGGGCATGTAGTGATAGGACAAGGGGTAATGGCTTTAAACTGAAAGAGGGTAGATTTAGATCAGATGTAAGGGAGCAGTTCTTCACTGTGAGGGTGGTGAGGCACTGGAACAGGTTGCCCAGAGAGACTGTGGATGCCCCATCCCTGGAAGTGTTCAAGGCCATGTTGGATGGGGCTTTGAGCAACCTGGTCTAGTGGAAGGTGTCCCTGCCCATGGCAGGGGGGTTGGAACTAGATGGTCTTTAAGGTCCCTTCCAACCCAAACCATTCTATGAGTTACAAATATGCAACCACTTCTATAACTGACATTTTTAGTGAAAAATAAGTATTGTTGCTTAACATCTCTGTTGCTGTTCTGTACAACAGGTGAAGGATGGATACCCACTTTCGAGATAGAACCTGAAGTTCCATCTCCTGTGAAGTATAGAACTTAAGGTGAAAACACATAATAATTTTTTTATATAACCATATATAAACAATTTGCAAAATTATATTTCGTATCATTTCTGTGGAAAAATGAAAACATGCAGAGATCTGCTTCTGCTTCATAACAGCTTAAGGACTTGCTTCTGTCAGACACTTAAGAGTATACCTAACTTAAAACATAAATGCAGTCCACAGAAACACACATTTATAAAGCTTGCCAAAGAACACCACAAATTACATGTACTACTCTGTGGGAGAAAAAGTGTAAGTAGCATCAAAATGATCTGTTAAAAATTTACTTCTGTTATGTTCCTGAATGTTCCTCCCTCAAAACATGGGTGCCTTTTTTAAAAGAAATCCTGTGTATTTTCAGAAATTATGTTTTCTTTTATTCATAAAGTGTTCATTAATTAAAGCAAGCCAATATTGTCAGCAGAGATGCATCTGTTACTCTTAGGAGTCTCCAGGATAAATCCCATTTTGGTGATGTCTGTCTTACTATTGTCCTAATGGAGCAAATGGCTAAAGATCGAGTTCTTTCTGATGTATATGTGTTATATATGCAATTAAGTCTTGCTATAGTGAAGAATCACTGTCAGCAGAGATTATTTTAATGGATGTACAGTATTACTTTAAACTAAGTCTTCACCATCTGTTCATCTTAATTATAAATGCAAAACCAACATATCTTACATTAGCATCAGAAAATGGGGAAATATCAGTGACTGAAATGTCCATATATACTCTTTGTGCAATACTGCATGCATCTGTGCCATTTTTCGTCTCCTCTTCCAAGCAATACAAATTGGGAAGGGGGGAGGAGAGACGGGGGTAGAAGAGTGCTTATTCCTCACAGATAATTTTCTGGCATGGTTGAATATTTTTTCTGGCAAACAAGGATTCATTATAGAAGATTTCAATTATTATGCTTCAGAATGCTTTCCAAAAGTATGTACTTACTTGCACTTGTACCTCATTCTAGCTCTTTCTGGCTGCCAGATAAGCAGGGAAAATGAAAGAAAGAGCCAACACATGCTAATGCCATCTAATAAATCACCAAAAAGCAGGTAAAAAAAAAAAAAAGCAGGAATATTTTGAGTTTAACCATAATAAGACATAATGAGGAAGTAAAATTTTAAAAATACAGCTCTAAATTTCTGACATGATATAACTTTTTATGGACCAGGTGGACTTTGAGAAAATAATAAAGTAAGTGAGAGTACAGCCTTGATGATGGAAATCGATGTCTATGATCTGCCGTAGTTTGGTAGCTTGCTAGTAGATGTTTGGTCCTACAAGTGTGCATCACTATGGGAAGCAGCACCACCACAGTTAAGACTGAGATAAGTTTACTGATTTTTAAATATTTTGCCATCCCCTTGCTGACTCAGTTTATCTGGAAATTTATTGTGCTTTGTGGGTGTCCCAGTCAAGATCAGTAATCCAAATTTGAGGGTGCTTGACAAAGGGTCCCGACATACATTACTACTTGATATACGGCTTGAGGGAAACTGATGAGCCAGAGAAAGAAAGTGTGCCCACTGGTGTCAGTGTGAGTGGGCTGGCTCAAGAGAATTTACTGCAGTATATAATGAATTTTGCATATAAATTCTTATTCTTGATTTAGCAGATTTCTGCAAAATTAATACACTGCTCTGTAGGTAGTAAAATTATAATATACACAAATTTCACTTACATTGTAATATAAGAAAAGATCTGAAATAAAACTATATCTGAGTTCTAGGCCAAAATAATCCAACTGAAATCATCATCAGCATAACACTGAAGAAAGATAGTGATAAATAATGTCTCAGATTCCTAGTCCTGGCTCGTTAGAGAAATTCCAGCCTTTGCAGTGCTGGAATTCATGACACTATAAATTAGTTTGCTTTTCTGCCAGAGGTCTAACACTGTAAACAAAAATAAGGCCAGAGCTAACACAGTAGATGCTACTTTCTCCCCTCTGGCTAAGTCTCTAGATACTTTGAGATCTACCTCTTGCACCCACAGGACCAGATGGCATCCAGACATTTTCACTGAGAAACTCTGGCCTAGTTCCACTTTAAAACACTTTCCAGACTTATATTGACATTAAGAATTTGTTTTCTCAGGCAATCTAGACATTGTTCAGGGTGATAGAACAAGAACATGTATCCTCACAGGACTAACAGCCAGAATGAAGAGAAACTCAGGGAAAATTATAAGCTAGTGTCTTGCAAGATACTAATTTGTGCCAAAAACTTATGCAAAAAAACCTCTGGCAAGATTCCATCACCCTCAGATTTTTAAACTAGTCCTCATCAAATGTGAGAGTCAACTTCTAACCCATCTTGCAACCAAGATGTGTCCAAATCCAAAACTCTGATTTGGCACATTCATCCTGAGATAATCCGTGGTATTACATAAATATAGGAGAAACAGGAGTGATGATATATTTCTCTACTTTACATATAAGAAAATATACTTAGAGCAGTCTAACTCCAAACTGAAGAGACAAGATTAGCAGATAATCCCTTTTTGTAGGTTCTTATCACTAAACGATAAGCCCTTCGAAGAGATGGCTGGCATTGTGTCGTTAAGAAGGATAATCAAACTCAAACAGAGGTATAGGATGCAGGACTAGTTGATATATAAATACCGTATCAGTTGCAAGTGTCTACAACTACAGTATAAAGAAAAACTTCTATGCAAGTCTTTAAATGCATTAGTGAAAATAGGTTTGGAGAGGTATTTCCCAACAATTTTTTACTTTGCAAGTTGTCAGGAAAAGCTCCACAAATCATTAATGCTGATAATTTGTACTAGGGAAATGTGTATGGCCTTACATTACACCATCTTACATAACAATATCAAATAGGAAAATCAAAAACATTTTGTAATAAATAGCATTTTTACTGATTGCACATGATTATGTTAAGCAGCTTCTTCTAACAGTGTCACAGAGGTGATTTAATAGCTCCTATAACTAATCTTCCTAGATGATCTCTCCCCTCTGCTGATGAAGCCTATTCAAAACCTACTGCCCTTTGCTCATTTTACCATCTTTTATTTCCGAACTGTTTTGATCATAAATACTTTTGGCAAAATTCTTCTTTCCTCTGAGCAAATTTTCTGTGGACATCTCATCTCACCTATGTGAGTGATGTAAAAGGAAACTCATCCTTACCATTGTTCTCATTATTATTATTATTTATCTGAAAACACCATGTCATCAGTAAGTATAAGAAATCACTCATCAGGTATCTGACATCTGTGTAAAGTACTGCAGTTTCCAGCTTCTTTCTTTCAGCATTGAAGCAAAATGTGGCTCTGAGAAGGAAATTCACACAGCTCCTTTTTAACAAGCAATTGAAAAGAAACCCCATCTCCCAGAAATACCGAAAGGAAAACGAATGTTTTAAAACGTTACCATCCCATTCAAATAATGTAGAGAAAACTTCATATATAAAACCAAATATGCATGCACTAAAAATACATAGAATGCTGTAAAACCACCAATATCAACGACAAACTTTAAAAAACCCCCAGCAAAACTAACCTGGAAGGAGTTAAAAAGCAACTCATATCATTAGAGCTGGAATAGGAAGAAATTCAAAGTTACTACCAAGGTCAAAAAAGGCGAAGAGGAGAGAAGTAAGAGTTCCCTATGAGAAAAGTAGACGGTAATAATCCATGGATCCCGTAGGAGCTGCAAGCAGGTTGCCACAAGGCAGGCAGGAATCCCTAGGGGGCAGTACATAATTAACTATTTGAAGATGCAGCCATTGTCACAAAGACAGGGACTGCTACCCCAAAAACGTGAGCAAGCATTTTGTTTTCAGAGCAGCTTGCTGATTACACTATAAACCCATATTGTTTGCCCTTATAGAATAATGAACTACTTTCTAGCACAAACATTTTCCTCCAGGATCATTAGATTTTCTAGTAAAATGCAGGAATTGCAGAATGTATGGACAGCAACCAGACAGAATGAAAGAAAAGCAGTAACACAATCCTGTTTGGGGGAGGGGGGAGGTAGAAAGAAGATGAAATAAGCATCAAAACCGTCTTGATTATAAAGGTAAAGTAAAACTTGACATATATGTATAATTATTTGTACATAATTTGCAAAAAAAGAGCTACTATTGGGTTTTATAAATCAAATTAAATCATTGCTACAAGATTTTTCTGACTCAGCTCCAGGATTGAATAGTTTTTCATATGATAGGGTAAACAAGTCGAATCTGGTTTTTTGCTTCCAGATAAAAAGAATGCAATACTTACAATGTCTGCCTGCTGAAATTACCAAATAGGGAAGTACCTTTATTTTTCAGTTTTAAACTCAGAGCTAGTGATCAGAGCAGGCTCAAAGAATACCGAGAGGCTACCTGCACTACACAGGATTGTCAATCAGTAAAGCTGTGATTTCACATTTTGAATAATGTAGGTGCCAGGATAGGGCCACCTGGTAAGTGAGCAATTTTAATGGCTGCCTCTATATTGTGTATATATCTGCAAGTGTTGATGATGTTTGTTTTTTCCCTTGAGAATGCAGATATCATAGGAATTCTGGCTATCCATATCATATAGCAGTATACACACAAGACACACAAATATGGCCCATTCATATGTAATTTTCAGCTCCTCTTCCTGATCCCAAGTTAGAGCTGATAAATAACGCTAATGTGCTTTTATATTAAAGCTGTATTTCGGAAGCAGAAAGCAAATAAGGAAATGACTGCAACTGGACAAGATTTTATCTTTTCTATGCCATTTCTTTGTTGTTATTCAGAACTAATGCCTTTCTCTAATAGTTTCAACCACAATCTTCCAATTCTGTCCTCTAAGCATGGGGTTCTGCACAAAGTGCTATCCTGCCATGAAGATTGCCATATTAAAGCCACTTCCGGAAAGTTCACATAAATCATCAGCTTTGCAGGCATGTGAATCGAAGTTAAAATTTCTGAGACAGGAGGATAAACACAAATTATTATCAGGACAGAGTCTGTCCATGTTCTTTATTTGAGGATGACCATTAGAAAATTCAGCAGGAAACAAAAAAAGGAGGAAGCATGTCTTGATTACAAAGCACAGACAATCCAGTCTCCTCAGATCAAGTCTTCTTGCCCACTGTGGTTGCATGTGAGAATCTTACAGTCCCTTAAAAGGGTACAGTGTCTAGCATGCTTAAAGGTCATCTGTAAGGCTACTTCAGATATTTTCATTTTTGCTGTTAAGATTTTCACTAACTTTTTTTTTTTTAAATCGTCTGTGATCAAAGCTCAAATCCAAGGCCTAACATTAAAAAAGGAAGGTCTGATAATACATTTCGACTGTCCAAAAACTTATAAACCTGAATTCTATCACAAGGGCATTACCTTGTATTTAGAGCAGGTTTAAAGCAGGATGGAAAATCAGGGTTGCAGTTTTATGAGAGATTCTATTCTTCAAAAAGAAAATTTTTCCTTACTAACAAAAATTACACATTTTCAAACTTTCCAAAAGAAGGGGCAGAGGACTTAGTTTTGAGATAATAAAAATATTTTGAAAATGTCAAAATAATATCAAGCCAAGAAGTTGAGTGATTACCAGTTTCAGAGCAAAGAGCCCAGAATCCTTGGAAGCTTAGCTTATGTCTTTTAGAAATTCCTCAAAACCAACACAAGACATTTTGGTTGCCATTAGTCTGGGGGTTTTGAGTGAAAATTTGCTTCATTACTACATATCAAAGCAGCTGTATTTCATATTCAATAGAAACACCATGAATGTACCTGTTTCTAAAATGAAACTAAGGAATAGACAAATATACTAAGAGGAAAGGAGAATCAGTCTTCAATCAGTATTGCCTTCAGCATGGTGCTGTGAGAAAGACTATCACCCATCAGACATACAGGAGTAAACGTCTCAATTACAGAATTTTGCTGATGAGAACACCAGAAAAATCTTTTCTCTGCAGCTTTCATTTCTGATATTCTAGACTCCATTACATAGTATTCTTTCATCATTGACTACATTTTATTATGCACTGTAAATGTAAAATACTTATTTTACTTTCTATAATTATAGGCATATCCCTAGTAAAAGACCCATCTTTGGACCCTTTCTATTCGTGTAAAAATAATCATTTAGAAATCTATTAATACCACTATAGTTTTACTGACCATATATTTTGAGAAAGTTGTAATTTTTTTATTTTAAGTTGTCAGTCAAAAATGGGTAAATTTGCCATTATTTTCAATGAATTTCCAAAAGATTAAATAATGTTAGCTACCTGTTACTACATCATACTTCAGGTTAAATTTCTCTGTAACGCAGATCCCATGGACTCGAAGAATTTGATTCTGATGAACATGCTGAGTTAATTAGAAGCAATGTTCCCTGTCATCTCAGAACAAAAGCTAGTCACAAGTAACCTTGAAATATTGTCTATTTCATGAAATGGTGTAAACAAGGAGCTGACAACTTTTAAAGGGCAATTGGCAAGATTATATGTTTCTTTCCTAAATTACAGGTAAACTGTGATAGTAGGAACTCAGTAGGAGCCAGAAGACATTGTTTCTAAGGCATTTAGGTTTCACCTAGTCAGTTGGCTGGTACCATACCACTTGTCTGCGAGGTGGAGGTTTCCCAGCTTGCGCCGAGTTTTACAGAGCCAAGAACTGGCATCCACTGCCTCTCACAGCACTTCTCTCAGCACCACAGCCTTCATCTCCTGCCTGGGCTGCACGTCATTTGACATGGACCCCTGATCTGTATTGGGAACTTGTGTCATAGGTTGCTCATGCTGGTCTGATCTTGGGACAGGTGGCCAAATTTTTGCAGCCCAAACATGAACATGAAAGTTAAATAAGCATTCCTCATAAAGACTAAGAAAAAGAAAAAAGAAAACAGCAGATGAGAAAATATGTACAAATGTGGTGAGATTCCTTCTTCGTTTGCTTTCTGACATTGCTTATCAATGGCAAGCACTCAAAAGAACAGCCTACATATGAAACCAGACAACTCACTGAGCAGTATTCCAGGGTCAAAATTTACAGCCTCTGCAATGATGGGGAGAAGAAACTCTACAATCTCTCTTTGAACTTTAATCCCACTGCCTACACACAGCCTGACTGGGGTCATTGCTTGTGAAAAGCAAACACTCTCCCATTGCTGCCATTTGGGAGTCAGCAATACTATATGAACTGTAGCAATGTAAGAACAAAATGCTGCTCGAAACCAAAATCCACACCCTGAGCATCTCCTTAAGTCTGGTGACTTGATGAACTTCCAGTGAGCTGTGAAACACTGCTAAATATTATAGACTCTGCTTGACACTTCTTCCAGCTCCAGCAAAGAGACAATTGCCATAAGGAGTCTCAAGAACGCAGCTGATAAGATAATTATAACAAGACTAAGTTAGAGAATTTATTTTTGCTTTATAGCAGGCATTCCCAAGATATTTGATCTATCAAAAGTGATGGGCTAGAAAACAGTAGTAAAATCTTCATAGACTGATCCAAGCTGCAAACTACTGATCTGAATTTCTGTCTTTCCAAGAGCAGCCAGTGGGAGTTAGAAGTTTTGACTGAGTCCTGCTCTATATTTTGTGGTAATTCAACTTCTCTAAATGTAGTTTCCTTAGGGAAACTAATTTGCTTCATTCCCATTCAATCATACTTCACGCTTGTTTGTTGATTCAAAGTTGGTAATTTTCACTAGCCAGTTGCAATAAAAATTGAGAGGTTGAAAGGTCACAGAGACATTAAGCTCATTCAGATTTCAGAAAAACCCCAAACCCCACATGACCATGTTTTAAAAAAAAAAAAAAAAAAAAAAAAAAAATAACATATCTTATAATGTCCTGATACAGGAAAGGCTACAATGTGAAATTACCACTCATTATATATCCTGGAACACAGATGGGAGTGCAGCCCTGGGACATAAATCGATAGAAAACCTGGCTTTGTTTTCCTGCTCATAGAACTAATTTGGTTTTTTTTTTTTTCCTCAGTGGTAATCCTTGGTAAAAATGCTGTGAAGGAAGAATGATTCTTGTAATTTATCCACAGAGAATACATGAAATATCAGAACTGTGGAACTGTAGGCAGCAATGCAAAGCTCTACTCTCTACCTTAACACTAACCTAAAGTAAGATACTTAACAGCAGCATTCTGCCTATAGGCTAACCTACTTAGGTTTTGGCTTTCTCTGTTGATAATCAAGAGGGTTATTCTGCTTTCATCCCCAATAAACAGACTACTTTCAAGAACAGTTAGAGGATGACAGCAGTTTCTGGTTAGCACCAGTGTTTGTTGAATCTCAACAAGAAACGCAGTTCTATTGCCCAATTCTCTGCTCCTGTAGTTTTTGAGATGAAAAAATTTGTCATAGGTTGCTAATACAAAACAAACATTTATAACCATGAAAGGATAAGTTTTTCTTATGTGACTTACTGAAATACCTATTTTGATAAAATAACAAGTTGTTCTAGCTGTGGTTGAGGAAGTTGTCTTCTATTTACAGAGAAGCAGCACAACAAACTTACGCTACCTCAGACTGCATGACATCTGGCCCCAGGCTCAGTGCAGTTTCTACATGCACTGCTTCCTGTCAGAGTAATTAAGTGCATTTTTCTTGATTAACAAAAATCCAAACAAGATAAAGAGCTAATTTGCTTTCTGCTCTGGGTCCCAGTGGATGAAGCCTATACATATTTCTTGGGGGTTCTTTACCATTTTCACTTTAGTACTGAGATAAACCTAATGACTTCCCTGAGAATGCTATAAACAGCTAATTTTTGGATACACCAAGGTTTTTGTAATAAGACGTATTATTTAAATTTACACTAAAGTCAGTTTAGGCTTGAGGAGCTGAAAGGAAGGAGCCAATATGAACAGAAATATTTTCTTATTTTATCTTCCTGTGAAAAGGGAGAGGTGCAGATTTTGAGTTAACACTTGTCAGCAATTCAAAGCTGCTACCAATTTACATTTGCATGAGAAACAGAGAGTGAAACAATACACAAAAAACAAATCTGACCAAGGCCATTTTACAGTTCAAACTATGTGGAATGCAATAAGTGAACACCCAGCAAAAGCAATGAGTATTTTGTTCTGACAAATGAACATGGAAATACTTGCTTATATGAGCAATCCTTAATTAAATAATATAGCGACTGTCTAGCAAATGTTGTGGAAAAAATAATTTAATAAATAATTAAAATAATTGGAACCAAACTGAATTGGTGCTGAAGTTGGCACCCCTGGCACAAAAATAAAGTCTGTATAGGAATGGGAAGTAAAACCACTTTATCGAGTACTTGTCAGATTTAGAAACATGGAAGGTATGCCTCAGAAACTCCCCTAAAAGAAGATTTAGCAAATTTATATGTAAATCCCATTCTCTCTCCCCATCTATCCTTTTAATTTTCTTTTCAAAACCCTCCAAATTCTAACTGCATAGGAGTAACTGCTCCTGTATGAGGTGACCCCTTGGAATATATTAAACAGATGACAGCTCATCCATCACGTGACCCCTTTGCAAAATATGGGGCTAGCTTAACAGCATTAAATAAATATCTTTCCTAAAGCTTTGTGTAGGTTTCTAACATGCAGAGATTTTTTTTAACATCCTTCATTTCCTACCCACATAAAATGTAAAATGTTTAAAACTGTAATAAGGAGTTTAAAACACCCCAATCAGTCAAACTACAGTCTGCCTCAGGGCTCTATAGTGGATTTGACATGACCAGCAGTAGGCCCATGGGTCACACTGAGAAGGAGCCAACAATTCACAGTGGGTGAAGACTTCTTGGAAGCATTAGAAGTAAAAATGGTTACATTTCATATTAAAACTGTGCTAAATGCCTGGCTTAGCCTGGTCATTTGGGGCAATCGGCATATAACTCTAAAGCTGTGAGGTTATTTTTAATACTCTTACAGGTCACCTTTAAATGAATTTGTACTTCAATGATTATCTTTGCTAGAGCACATATTACACCTACCAAAAGTAAGGAAACTTACACATGCTGTATGGCATTCTCACACAGAACATAGTTCATTGCAGCATGAAGCTCATTGTAGTGCTCTAACAATTCTGTTAAAATTCTTGTCAGCTTCTCCCAATCAGATACTGGAAAGTAACGAGGTTCTCCAACACCATGGGCAAAGTGGCAGTAAATTAGTGGCTTATGGATAAATATGTGCTCATCAACACCCTGGTGGTAACAATATAGAGATACAAACAAGTATTCACTCAGCATATTAACCCTTTATCACAATTTTCTCCTTTGTGTGTGTGTGTGTGCACTTATGAAGTGTGAGAGTGATGCTGTTAGCTATAGAAACAATATCAGATAATGTTTTAATTTCTTCCATCAGACTCCGGCAGCATGCCATTTCTAGAAGTCTAGCCTCAAGATCTCTTGGACTGTGTCTTCTCTCTGGAGATAGTTGAAAAGAGTATAAAATGTAATGCAGATTTTGGTGTTAGCTTTTAATTTCAGCTCCTTTTCTGGAGGGAAATGAGTTCACCCCAAAATTACACGATTATTTTTCCCAGCATTTTATGCTATTTATATATAATTTCATGTAGTTTTATTCTACTTTCCTTGGAGTACACTCTACTTCACTGTATTCTCCTCCATTGATTCCTAATATTCTCCTAGTCTTTACCATGGCATGCAACCATAAGGTGGTAGCATCTGAACAGGAAAAAGGTAAATAGTCTCATTACAAAGACGAAACTTGAAAACGTATGCTTCTTCAAGTAAAACAGAGGACAGAATACTTCTTATGACTGCAGTGATTTTGTTTTTATCATCTTTTCTATTCTATTGAAATTATGTCCATTCAGACCAGGAACAGAACAAAAAAAAATTTCTATGATAAACAATTAACCTGTGAAGTATATAGTTCCAATATCATGACATCCTTTTCATCTTCCTAATGCTTAGAAAATAATATGGCATGAAACAGGGCAGAGACAGATACATCTTACCTCATGTTAAGAATCACACCTCAAAGTACCTTCTGTAGCATTGATGAGAATTCTGTTAAAATGTTCAACATCTTTTTTCTCCATCAATTTAACTGAGCAAATACAGGATAATTTCATGGAGCCGTAAAGGACCAAGTCAATAGGAGTCTATATATTACTGAGGTGGTGAAAGTGTTCCCTGCAAAAACATTTTTATTCAAACACTTTTTTTCCTTATACATGATACTGTCCATACCTCATTGGAAACTAAAATGTTTCAGTTCGTGATATGCATTCTTGGGTCACCAAACACGAATATTTACCTCCCACAGTATGTACGTTTAATGGGCAATTAATGACCTGTTGTAAAAGGAGTTATGTAATGAGGTTGTGTGTTTGCCTTGAGAACCCTTCCCCTTCCCCCTCCTTTCTATGACTTTCATCTTTGTTATAATCCCATTTTATTTATCTCTGACACACCTCTTTCTCTTCAGGGAAGCCTGACTGTATCCTACTGGAGCCCCAGCTTCTGTTTAAAACTTCTTTTTTCTAGATTGCCTCTTTTGTTCTGTATTCTTCGCAACTTCACTCCCAATATAGATTACCCTGACATGCTGAATACCAGACTACATCAGCATTATAAACAGCACATCAGACTTGAGATTGCCTAAGACACTTTTTCCCTTGTTTCTGATGTGTTGTTCAGCTTGACCCTTTTGGGTACCCTTCATTAACTACCACTTTGCTACTCCAACTCTCCATTATCTCATTGGTTGTTATTAGTCAACAAATTCTGGCCTTGTTAAAGGCAATGAAAATGTTCTTCTTGACTTCAGGATTTCCCCCAGAGTGCCAGCTCCAGCATGGTTTCTTCAAGAACATTGCATTCATTTTTATGAACTGGCAGATTAAAGTCTCTGCCACAAAGTGCTAATACAAATGCATTCACTGGGGCTTTTGCAATATGGAGTTACCCTGATACTTAAGACTAAATCCAGCAAGCATGTTAATAGGTATTTGGCGTGCAGGTGGCTCATGTAACCATACTTCCCCTAATGTCTTCATATTCAAGTACAAGCTGATTCAATGTCATTTATCTATTTTTATGCCTAGCACATACAACTATTGGAAATTTTATTTGGAAATTTTCCATGATTGGGGTATTTCTTGTGAAAATGCTCCTTTTTGCAGTGACCTTTTGATCCAGCTGTATTATGAGATTCTAAAAACTGACATCCTGCTCTTCTTGCTTCTAAACAGATGTTAAATAAGCAGCTCTCAGGAACTATGGGTAAAATTCTGATCTCAATCCAAAGATGAATAATTCCAAATGCATTGGAAAAAGGCAATTGTTTTAAAAACGTAGAGATAACATACAAAAGATCAGAAACTGCTGAAGTATAGAAAAACAAATTATGCTCTCAACAGCACTTTTGTCCCAGCAATACCTCTTACAACCAGGAAGATTTTTACTATGCTTTTTATAACATTGATTCCCCTTTGCCAACCTCACATGCACTCTTTCAGGCTTCCCAAACTGCTACTGTCTCCCACGCACCTGCTGATGGTCTCACACTACTGCTCACTTCTTGCCAGCTTGATCCACAGTACTAAAAATGTTCTCACTCATAGAGAAAGTGACAGCTGAATTTGTTAAGAGCTAACCCAGATAGGAAGGCTAAACAAAAAGCAAACCGGCTTGGAAAAAAAATTAACACCAGGTTCACTGAGTTGACAAATTTTATGGTATCTTTACAATTTTTTTTTTTTTTAAAGTATGTTCAGAAATGTTGGATGTGTTTTGCTTCCACTTCTTTCTTTCCTCCATCCTCCTCACTTTCTGCCTGCAGCACACAACAGGCAGTACAGGAGCTGCGATCAGAGTGCTTTTTCTAGAAAAATCCTGCCAAACTTTGTGGGCACGAGGCAGCAGAATGAAATGGGAGGACCATTCATATTTGAAAAGATAACTGTCATAGCAATGGTTGAATGTGGACTTGCAAAGGGCTGAGGAAGGAAGCATAGTTATCATCTCCAACAGGACTCATTTGCCCCCCTCAGCACCCTGCATGCTCCTCCCTCCCTGCAGTCTGCTCTGCAAGTAAGCATAGGGTAACTTGTCTGTGTACTTGCAATGAGTGAAAGCACAGCACATGGCTGCAGCATTACAAAACTGGGAGGATGGAGAAGGACATCTCAGGGGTTGTGCTTCAGTTTGTTGGCTAAACAAAAGAAAGAAAGAAAAGAAGAAAGAAGAGCAAGAAGAGCAAGAAGAGCAAGAAGAGCAAGAAGAGCAAGAAGAGCAAGAAGAGAAAGAAGAGCAAGAAGAGCAAGAAGAGAAAGAAGAGAAAGAAGAGAAAGAAAAGAAAGAAGAGAAAGAAGAGAAAGAAGAAGCTGGCAGCTTTAATCCGGAGCCCAAATTTTGTCCTTTGGTGTGTCAGTCTTCATCTATTAGATGTCTCCCTTCACAGACCGTAGCAGAGTGGAAAGATACCATGTAAGCTTTATGTGGGCTGCCTTCAACAGGGAAACAACCTAGTTATGTGGGAACCAGAACTCTGCAGACACGTTTACCTGGCTGTTTCAAGATAAGCGGTAAGTGTGCAGGCACCATGGATCTGCCACATTACGTTGTTTCCGGTACTTGAGTCAGCTTGTTTAAGGTTCTCACTACATGGCACAGTAGCTTGCTGTACAGGAAGGCTCAGAATAAACACATCTGGGAGTAGTACTATCTGCAGGAACTGTTCACATTCAGTTTTTGAGCAGTCTGGAACACAAATCTAATTTCTTAATCATGTGGCAGCTTGTCATGTGCCAAAATTTGGAGCTTTCAAAAAATTCTTATTGTAGCGTGTCCATATTTTGCCCTCCACATTGCTGCAAAGTCATCTATCACATTCATGCTCTGGACTGGATTAGAGGCATATTCTGAAAAATTGGTCTTACCCTCTTGTTCCTACTACTCCCCTCTCCAGGGAGGATTGCCTTGGAAAGGCACAAGAAACAAGACACGTGAGATTTACTAATAGATCTAGTAAATACTAAACTTTTAACTAGAAGTTTCATACAACAGAAACCTAGGAGTAAGATCATGACTTATGTAATATATTATGATTTAAAAAATAGTAATTAAAAACAACAAAAACTTTGCTAGGAGTTTCAGACTTGACTGAATCCGGTGCAAAAGTATGTGAAACACTGTCAAATTTACTCTCTTGGTACCTTTACCCTTTAGAGTTTATAAGATAATTTTCAGGCTTATAGGAGAGTTGTACCCTAAGATTTTATAAGCACTTCTATCCTGATAATTCCAACACCCTAGATATCTTATGGCTGAGATCCTCACTGCCTGAGAATGCTGCATTCTTTCTGGTGGCCAGTGGGCCACCGTAAGAAAATGGTATTACAGAATTTAGAATATGTTCAGGCACGGTAGTTACTCTGAGTATTGACATAGCCTATACATGTATATTTGGGGAACTCCCTTCTGAGTTAGGTTAGAGGTGTTAAAAAACAAGTGTTACATAAATCATACAAGAATCTATAATGTTTAGTAAAGAGAGAGAGCAACTTATAAATACAAGAGCTACATGGAAAGACCTGTATTGCCTGGAATATACGCATCAAATCTCTTAAATTAAAAACATAATTGAATCCAGTCACTGTGGGTAGAAAGTTCTGGGTCATTTTCTGATGCAGACAGATTGCATCTTATATGAGTGAGATGATAGATTTCACTACACTGTAACTGCAGCTCCAGTGCTGGAAAAGGATATTTATGGTCCTGCTTTATATAGTGGTTAGAGCATCCATCTCTGAGAAGCAGACAGCAAACAGAGAGAAATGTCTCTGAGAGATTAAAAAAATAGTGTGTGTGGAGAAAAGGATAATTATTTCTTTTAAAATATACCCGCATAAATATTTTAATAACACTAAAACCCAGAAATTGAAAGCACAAGTTGAAAAGGTTTTCACAGCCAAAGCACACAGTGTTAAATATCTCATTCACTCCCTGTCTCACTCGATGGAGATCATAATTACTATCAAGTTAGTATGAAACCTGCCAAACGAGCCTGACTTCAGGGCAGTGTGCTCCTTTGCAGCTGTTTTCTTTCCAGAATGCCTAATAATCTGTGTATATTTAATCAAATTGGGATACTTCAGAGTCTCAATGTTGTTTAAAAAAAAAAAAAAGAAAAAAAAAGTAAGGCTGATAGCACCTTAGTGGAGGTACCAGGCAAAGGGGAACTCTAATAGAGTTGTCAAATTTCTTAGGAAGAGTAGTATATTGATGTTTTATCTTGGATCAATCCAATTATAATTCTATTATTAACATCTTTATGGTCTTTTTAAAACTCACCTAAAAACCAGAGAACTTGGAAAAGTTACTCAAGGATGGTTTTTTTCCCCACAAGTGCAGCTCAGACAGAACTGGTCAAATCAATTTCTATATGAAAGAAAAAAAAAACCAAAACAAACCTGCAAATCAGAAAGTTAAAACCAACATGTCTTGCAGCTAAACGGAAGTTTATAAGACTCATACACTTTTGTAGAAATTACACTTTTGATCAGTCAGCATTTTCAAATGAAATCACAGAATATTCCTAATCAACCTAAATGTAAAATATACTAATATATGCAGTATCAGAACTTTGATTCTCTACAGTGAAACCAAGCTGTATGAGAAGCTATTTCATATGTGTTTCTATTAGCAAAAAAATTGTTGACAAGTACAAATATAATACAGACAACACCTCAAATGCTAGAAAGATGTTTTCAGGTAAATGCACAGACACAATTTTTTAAAATCTATGTATTTCCAGGTAGGAAAGGATATTAAAACTACACAGATAAAATCTCTGCTTAGGAAAGAACTCAATGTAAGGCAAAGAAACCATGCTAAACATATTTCAGAGTGACCAGTTCAAATATAAGCATAAAAGGAATCTAACAGTGCAAAATGGTAGCCAGGCACAAGATCTGCTATTGAAGATAAAAGGACTCCTGCACTTTAGGCTAATTTGGTGTCTTAATTTCAGCTGTCATTAGTAGGTGAAAAGTAGTGAACCTGACCTTGAACTTCTTATGCAAGGGGATGAATGAATGGTTGAAACACCAACTGAACCTGCCCACTGAAACACTGGCCCTGCAGTCAGGACATTACTCTGTCCTGACTCGCACAAGCAACACTGAATCTCATGATTAGAAGCTAGCTTATAGGAAAATAGCCAGTAAGAGTCAATAATTATAAAATGCCATGGTATTACTTAATATTACTATATTAAGGCTATAATCTTACTTTTGATACTTGATCTTCTCCAAAACCCACGATTTAATTTTGCAATATAAGTCACAACTGTCTAGATGTGAAAAATTTGCATGTGTAATTACCTGTGATGACACACACACACACATATGACCAGCCATACCTGTTCAGAGCAAGGGTTCATCCAGACTAGGATGTGGTCAGCAGCAGCCACCCGAGGAGAATAAAAACAACACAAGCACATACAATATTTCCCCCTGGATACTCTCATAGTCTCCAAATATTTTCAGCTCAGGAGATTTTCCAGGTTGGTTGTGCTTTCTCTATGTACGTAACGTAGCAGCCTTCCAGATGTAAGCATTGGTCTCCCCTTGAACGTGTGAAAACTTCTGTTCATTACAGCCTTTAGAAAGGAGTTGCAAAAGCCCTTTACCCACTGCATGAACTCCCTCTTCTTGTTTTAAACCTCTCTCTCCGATTCCCTTCACATGTTCTTGCACTGTAAGAGACAGCAAATAGTCAGTCTGCATCCACCTTCTTGCTAGCAATTGTGACTTTGTAGACCTCTCATTTATCTGCTCAGGTTGCCTCTTTTCAAGGCTATCAAGTCCCAGCCGCTGTACAGCAGCTGTTCACTGCTTTTGTCATCTTTTTGTCCTTCTCTGTGCTTTTTCCAGTTCTAAAACATCATTGACATGACTAGAATTGCACATAATTTTCAACGTCCAGGTGAACCATGGCTTTATACAGTGGAATAATTATGTTTTCTGTTTATTCTCTGTTCTTTCCCTCATAACTCCTATCAATTGATTTGCTTTTTTTTTGACTGCTGCCAAGCACTGAGTTGGTGTTTCCATGGAACTATTTATCATAACCCCCAGGTCTCGCTCTTCAGTTGTAATTGTCAATTCAGAGCCCATCATCTTCTACATGAAATAGGCTTGTTTTTCCAAATGTACATGTACTTTACATTTATCTACACTGAATTTCATCTGGGTAATTTTATTACCCAATCACTTCAGCAATTCTTCACAGCTGGTCCTCCTTACTACTACCTGGAAGAACTTCACATCATCACCAAACTTTGTCACTTCGTTGTTCACCCCTATTTCCATGTATCTTACATATATTTTTAAACAGCATGGATCTCCCTGTGAAACTCCCCTGGTGACCTCTCCTCCATTGCAAGAACCAGCCAGTTGCACTTATCCTCTGTTTCTCACTTTCTTGGCCAGTTATTAAGCCATGTGGCAACTCATTTCTATGTAGTGGCCATTTAATTTCTGTATCAGCTCTTAGTGTGAGATTTTGTCAAAAGCCTGTTGGAAACCCAAGCAGAGTACATCGGTCAGACCACTCTCATGCTTGCTGTTCAAACAGATCCAGCTGTTTCAGCCTTCAGAGCTTTTGGGTGAAACTGCTTATTACTGTTTATTACTATTCATTCTGTCTTTTGGTACTGTTAATTTGTTCTGTCTTTTGGTACTGTTATTCCTTCCTCAGTTTCTTCAATTTTAGGCAGACCTTTGCTGATGTCTCCACTCTCTCCCCACAAAAAAAAGGTTTCTATGTGGGAATAGCCACAGTTTTACTCACAGCAAACATCAGCAGCAAAAATGTGTTAGCTTCCCTGGAAAGCCGTTATCCTCTGAGTAGCCACTTTGTATGCTGGTCATCAGGTGTTTCTGCTGAAGTGATCAACAAAAGGTTTAGTGGAAATTTTGATCCCTGAAACTAGTTACTCCTTAAAATCTTCTCACTAGACTGATTAGAGTTTTATATTTAGTCTTCAGTTTACTGTCCTTCCTACTTTCTTTGTTTGGACACGACGTCAGTTTTCTGAATGATCCTTCCTATTTCTAGTAGTATTTTTTCCTTTGCTGATTAGCCATGCCAGACTCCTTTTAGCCTTTCTGAAGTCTTTCCCAAAAGATGGGGCATGCTCTGCTGCTGTGCCCTTAGCTCAGCGATCTTCTTGTTCCCTGGAAGGATTTAATTCTTTTAGTGGCCCATTTTAGCTTCTTTTTAGTGGGCTTCCCTGTTTTCACAGAGTTGCTCTTTCTGAAGTTAAGCACACTTGTGGTGGATTTTTTGGCCTTTGTTGCTCCTGTGGGGGAACTGAATTGAAGTACATTACAGTTACTGTCACAGAGCGGTGATTCCATTGTGAGATTTTGAACCAGATCCTGCACATCACTCAATACACAAACAAGCTGTCACTCAGCGTGGTCTAGTTGTTTAGGGAGCTGATCTCAGCCCCCCCCTCTGCTTTGCTGCTCAGGCAGCTCAGTCACAGGTGCATGGCTCTGTCGAAGGATTTGCACGTGGGTCTGACAGAAATGGGATTAAGGGAACCAAATTGTTGTTTCCTTTAGTAAACTATGTGTTTAATATATATGGTGGAGAAACAAGGTTGCAGAAAAGTGTAGTGCCTGTTGAGGTAAACATTTGTTACATGCACAGCTTAGCAGACACGTTTTGCCTGTCTTTGGAATTCAAACCCTAACTGCCTTAAAAATGGAAACCCCCGAGCCTGAGCACGGGTACAGGCAGTGGCAGCCAAGATTTGGCACAAAGCAGGAAAAACATGTCTGCTATGCAACTGCCACAAAAAGCTCCTTTGATCTGGCAGACAAAACATAGCCAACACACCCTCCCCAAAACTCTGAAACAAATTAATCACAAATCAATTTTAATACAAAATAAAGTCAACCCTTAAAAAAAAAGGCCCCTGCAGGCAGAGTTTTACTCCCTTCTCTTCATCTCTCATGAAGGAACTATGAAGTTCACTAGAGTCTTCCATATGTCTCTGCACTGTGTGTGGCAGGTTTCCAGGCCCTGCCCAGAAGAGTAGCACCGTAAATCCTTATGACACAAAAGCAGACAAATAGTCCTGCTGGTGTGTGAAGGTTTGGAGACCTCTGCGTACTCTTTCACTGTACTCCTTAGAGAGTCAAAGGACTTTTGAAGAGACCTGGGGTGTCGTACATGATTCTTGTTTTACAATACAGTGCTTATTTGCCTATGTGGGCTCCTGGGGATGCCTTGGCAATGGGTCTAACTGAAGGTTTCCCTATACACCCCATCCCCTCAGCACCTTTTATCTGGTACCTATAACTGTGTTGTTCCTTCTCTGCTCTGTGTGAGACACAGCACCATCCCTCTGCTGTGCAGGGCTGTAACAAAATGTTAGGATGTTCATTCTTTTTAAATTAAGAGCTTGAGTGTTACTGTGAGCAAAAACATTTTGTTAAAATATGGCATTTGACGCACCTACCAAAGATGCTGATTTACTGAAAAACTTCCAGCAGTGGGATTCATGCATGTGACACACTGACAATTGTGCATTTCTTTTAAAATCAGTTTCTGTCTGTCATACCTATGTAGTTACAAAATAACAAAGGGATAATAAAGCTCAATTGTATATTCACAGTTTGAGATTTCTATTGACAGATCTTCACACTGAATGCTTCTGCAAGAAAGTGTGATTATGTAGCTCTCTGTTAAAAGAACTGAAAACCTCTCCTTTGTTACGACTCTCTTACACACCATTTCTATCATTTGGAATCTTTTAAGGGATGTGTCAAAGTTGACAGGCCCAAATTTGGCCTCCTCTCACCAAATTATATTTGTAGATTTAGAATATCTTCCACACAGGAAAAAATCCCAGCAGTCAGCCTCCCCAAGACAAGGGCTAACTTCTTTGCCTAACTGCAGGTCAGCCAATAAACCAGCAACAATCTACCCTTTCATCCCACAAAATGCAGGTTTCTGCTCATGTTCTACACCACCCCTCCTCTTACGACCTACATACTAAGTTGGTACTGGGCTGAAAAATCACTCTGCTTACTCATTTACCTATGGGTTAGATGGTTTTACTAGTTCAGCTTGTTGCCTCTAACTTTCCACTGCAGCGTTGAGAGCTCTATTATATCACAGCCATGACAGTGCTCTGCCAGGGCTTTACTTAAAACTTACAGAGCCAACCTTCTGGGTTCTCTTCTGTCACACATCATGTTGCATAGGATTAACAATGGCAGCTAGTTTAACTTCTTGGATCTTTGTTTTCTAGCCTGCAAATTAGGTCAACAACATTTTCCCAATCTATGGGAAAGCTGGGTGGTTCATTTTGCCCAAAGGAATCCTGAATCTGTAGCAGCTAAAATTAAAACAAAAAAAAAAAAAAAAAAAGAGAGAGAGGGAGAGAAGGAGATTTTATATATATATATAAAATTAAAGAATATCTGTTTGGTTGTACTTCACTGAGAATCTGAAAGGATTCCAGGAATAAATTTGTGTGTTTATAAAAAAATACTTTACGATATTAAAATGTGAAGTGCAATAGCATAGCACAAGTCTGGCTGTTGAGCTGTTCTTGACAAAAGAAAAAGAATAATTTCAGGTCAGAAAAACTGTTAATCTCTTAGATACTTAAACAAACAAACAAACAAACAAACAACAAAGGAAAACCTAGATTCACAGAGTTGCAATCCTTGTCTTCTCCTCCTGCTCATGTAACAATCCAGTAGAAATCCAGAAAGGATACAATTCAATGTGTATGCCTAGAGTAGGCCATTAGATTATAATCTCCCCTGGTCTAGATTTATTAGAGAACTGTATCCGGAAGACTAACATTTTGATCTAAGCATCCTAAAGTAATTACTCTAAACTCCTAGTCAGTCTTAGCTACTTTTCCTTCAGACACACAGCTGTATTTTGTAAGAAGCAAAATAACTGCAAAGGACAAACTAAGGGCATCTTCCTTGATCCATCTCCTACATCCCCCATCCTTTTGGAAACTTTGAGCACAATGGTGATTTGGAATTCCTGGACATATTACGCTTCAAAGCCTTTCAAGCAAAAAGGTAACAAGTCTAGAAGCTCCCACACCTTAGTAGACCATTGGGCTTTTGGTAAAGAAACAGCAACATCTCTCTTTTCCTTTCATTCAGCCAGCCCCAAAATATTTGACATAATCAAAACTCTGACAAAACAGTAACAGCAAAATACTGCACTGCAGTTAGCAAACAGCGTTATGTAATCCTTCTAAACTAGATTGGAAATACATTGCCCTTGACTTGACAAGGGGCATGTTAGAGAAAGTCAGAAGCAATGTGTGAAAACACATTTCCCACCTTGAAGCTCTGCATCTATTGCTTGTTTCCTTTGCTCACCCTGCAGTGACATTGTGTCTTGGCTGCACTAGTTATTGCTTAGTACTTCTTGGAACCTTTCCACACATCAGGGACCCTTTGTAAAGCAGGACTTTAAGTAGAACTTAAATGTTAAAAAAATATTTTGCCCAAACTGCAGGAAAAAGTTGACATTAATCAATTCTTCTGTGTGTTTTTAATGTCCCAGCATCTGCTTAAGTTAAATTTACTTTAGGTCTTCCTTTTTGTTTCCAACAATTTTATTCTGCAGTGCTGAACTAAACTGCAAAATAATGTGGAACCCTTAGGAACCTACATTTCCCTTTGAGCCCACGTGTCTAGGTCTGTGCATTTAAAGTCCAGTAACAGAAGTTTTTTCCTCAGATATGTTGGCCACTATTTTGACATACAACAATGCATAAGCACCTCTGTGAGTGACCAGAGAACTTATCACTAGAAGATTTCACTTGTTTTCCTCTTTCAAAGAACAAACATAATTTGCCTTCACAGCTTTGTGACTCTATGTCCACATCAGGCGGGAGCTCTCAGTGACCCAAGGACCATGAAAAAAGACCATAACAGAAATCTCCACAGGTAGCAATGGGGAACCCACAGAAATCCTACTAGGCTCTGAGGTTGCATTAATTTTCCCACACACTCCTTTTATGCTGAAATTTTCGCTGTGAGGTTTCCTTGTAAAAAAATTTCCACAGGCAGATAGCAGGTGAGGAACCAGAGACCTCAGAGCTAGTGCACAAGCTAAAGCTCCCACAGCCTACCTCCGACTTACAAAAAAGTAATGGCTTTTTTGGTGAGTCGTTTTCCTTCTGAAGTTTTTTTATTTCTTCTCCCACACTCTGCAGTCCAGGGCAAGGACACATATCCCATGACTCCCTTCCTCTGAACTCTCAGGTACTCAGTTTTACAATGAATACTGCAGACTGATTCAAAGGCTGGTTCTTATGCCACTAAAAATCCTAAGCAAATCCTAATAACAAAACTGGAGACAAACACCATAATGGGATCATCTTAAATAAACAGCATCAACTGAAAACTATTAAAACTTTTACTGATGGCTGTAGTCAAGGCATTGCTGGATTAGAGCATAAAGCTAAATGGAAGAACAGGCATTAGTATCAGGAATATTAAGATCATCAGTGTAATTAATTACCTTTAACAGCCCAAAGGAGCATAATTCTCTCAGTTTTCTCTTCCAAGGGTTTTTGAGAACACCTGCCAACAGAGTAAATGCTGTTAAACTAAATGGTAAGGCAATGCCTCAGGCCTATAAATATCCAAGCAGGTGTTCCACTTTAAGAACAAGTCCTCCCAGGAGACAACCCATGGGATCTACCTGACCCAAACTTCTCCAACACCAACTGCTTCAGAGCCTATATGTCATTTTTTGGGTAGTAATTTGAATGAATTGCTTCCCCTCTCCCAGACCAAAATTAACATGGTCAGATACAATTAACTGAAATCATATGTGATGCTACTCATTAGTTATCTGTAATATCTCATGATTAATAATCAGAAGAGATTACCACAAACAGCCTAAAACACTTCTACAGTTTTCAGCATATTTATAGTTTCCATTGTTTCAAACTTTGGCAAAACCAAATATTCCTGGTGTATGTTCGGCACAACCGCCCTTTATTGCTCTGCCTTTAAGCGCATTCAGAGAAGAGATGCCAGACTACCATGTTAAAAAAGGAAATCTCCTTTTCGTTTTTTCACAATGCTGAACGGTGCAGTACAGGAAGGGGGAGAATAAGTTTCGCCACTAAGATACGGGCACAGACAGGTTGAAAGTCTAACTCCATCTAGGAAACATCCTTTAATTTTTTGCCTTTTCTGCCATGTTTGCTCTGTGGATGCTGAAGGTCCTCCAAACCTCATAAAGTTAAGTGAGGTCTTCAACTCATTTTTCAGTGGTAACAGAGAGGATGTCAAGCCAGGACTTGCAGATTCTGGGAGTTACATATTTCTTTGCCATTGATACTAATCCTCCTTGTCCACTATTTTTCCATTTATTTTTGGTTAATTTTTTGCTTCAGCAAATCCTGTGCAGTAATCTTTGAAATTAATTTTACCTGGCTCAACCATGGCATTGCAGAACCACAGGATGTACACACATAATAGCTATTATTTTAAAATTTGTCTTTAGCATAAAGGCAGCAAAAATAAACCTGAGTATCACAGTATTCTCCGCTCATGTCCAACAATTCAAAATTGAATAACCAGTGTGCTAAAATCCCTGTAATTGCAATTATCTCTCCCTCCCTCTTGAAATATAGGTTATAGAACTAATAGTTTATACCTGGAAAATAGTCATTTAACTTTTCACATTTATGACAATGAGTGATTGCTATACTGCATTAAGTAAGTGATTTTCTCTCCTAAAAAACATGTCTAGATTTGATCAAGGATAGGTAAAGAGGATGTCAAAAATTCTATCAGAATTGACAGCATTTCTATTGAAGAGTTACCATTCATCATTGAGTTACTCAGAGGCTGTGCATGTGGTATAGGGATTTTTGTTCTGATTTCTTAAATCCTTTTTTTTCCACCAGCACTACTCAGAAGTGACTCCACTGATTCTTCTGCATCTTAAGTGGTGCAAAACAAAGCTACAGCCCTTGAAATGTCGGGAATGTTACAGTTACAGACACTGAAGCACAGGAGATATTGTGCAGTAACTGCAAGGAACTTGGGCCATTGCATGATTTTCTCATAGGTTGATAACCTTGGCAGACAGAAGGACCTCTTTCCCAACTTCAGCCTTTCTAACCAACATAATCGATTCCCCTTTCTCCAGAAAGACAGCTACAAAATATTGCAAGCAAACCATCTCAGCAATATGAAGACAACTTATTTGCAAAGACAAGATGCGGAAATACCCCTACATTAGTAACAAAAAAAAAAAAAATTACGTTAAACTGTTAGGAGAGTTCAAACACCTATATAAATCACTATACTTGTATGTTTTTAATATACCAAGTTAGTGTGACAGAAAGTCAATTAATAGGCAAAGTAAAAAAGTGGAAATACACAGCATTTAGGAATACACAGACTTGATATTCATCTTAATTTTTTTGGTAATACTTAAGGATTATTAACACTGCAAAACTAAAATGCAAACAGGTATTTCAGCAAGATTACATTGTATAGCATTTGTAACTCAGTTTAGTAGAATACTGCATTTTCCTGTCACTGAAAAGGTAGTGAAATGTAATATTAGAATTATTGCAGTATCTGTATGCACATTTTCCAATATGAATGGTATGCCATAAACATAACTCATTCTACTACTGCATGATTATGTTGAAATAATATAACATGGTCATAAATGAAGAGAAATGATGTTGAATTGCTTGCTGTATTGAAATACTATTCAAGAAGATCAGAATTAAAATAGGGACACTTAGTAAATACTGCAACAATGGTTTTATTCTTTGAAAGTGTCAATTGTATGTGAAAATGAAACTGCAGATACACTTCAATATTTATCGCGCCAGGTACTTCATTCACATTGTGGAAAATAGCCGTATCAATGGCAGAAATGAGGTATGAAGTTAGCTTGTGTAGTGGATAAAATTATAATCTGGTGAGGTGGTGGGGAAAGAAAAAAATTACTCTCTATAAATCTCCAAATGAAAAATAAAATATAGGGCTTCATAACGCCTTATTTTAGATGAACCTATGAACTGGAGGACCCAGACAGAAAAATGAATATGCTTCATATGTCAAATGTGTTTTTTGTATTGGAAAACACTCTACATAATTCAGACACATTACAGTTATCTGGCTGTTTATATAAAACATGTTAAGATAAACCGTGAGTGAAGTAGTTGTGGATGAGGAAGCAGAATCATTTCAGAATTAAAACAGGCTCTGAGAGATAGGGTCAATTAGTTCAATTCTTGTTCTTGCCAGTAATAGTGATTTCTTGGGCAAGTCATTTAACTCTGTTTTATCTCCTCCATCTGCGTAACAGATATGCTATTATTAGGTCCCTCACTGAGATGTTATGTGGTTTAATAGTCTTAATATTGAGGTCCTTGGATGTAGGGTTCTACATACACACAACTATTTCATTCTGACAGGTAGCAGCACCTTTGAGCTAAGACTGCAACCAGCTTCTACTTACAAATTATTTTCCTTTATAGTTCTGGCTTGGTAAGTGGCCTGGCTTAAAAATTGCTAGTTGTTTTTTTTTTTTTTTTCCTGAATGCATGCAACATTGCATCTGTTTCTGTCAATAAAATTGACAAAGAAAGAAAAATGAGGAGGAAAATAAGGTGCTAGAGGGCATGCTTATATCACACAATTGAGCGTGATGCAGAGAATGCAGAATTAATGCTAGCCAAGCTGATTACAGAACTAGGACAACCCAGCTAACCTGGCTAGTTAGCCAGTCTTCACAGCGTTGTTCTGAAGTCTCACTGGGCACTGTAAGGATTCACTGTTTCATACCGACTCTACCGGTACTACCTTGAGGAATCAAGATACTTATCATGGCATTGGCTTGCCTGGTTCAGATCAGTCTGGAAAATACTAGTAGCAAGCCTTCAAAATTACCAGTGCTACTTCTGAAAAGTGAAAGAAATTTGATGGAAACCTTTTCTACCAAAAGCTACAAAACATAGACACTCACTTGCCAAGTGAGACAACATAGGAATACAGAATGACAATTTGCCAGAGGTCCTCTACCATGATCTCCTTGCAGACCTTTGAGGAGAAAATTATCTTTTCAGATGATAAGGAAATCTCTCTTTGATATCACCAAACAGGAAATATCTGAAAGATGATTAAAACTATTGAATTATTAAACCAAAGCAACAAAAGGTGCTAAAAGATGACAATACCTCATGTGCAAAACTGACGTACTTCAGCAGCATCAGAAAAAGTATGAGTATCATCAATCTTACACAGCCCATATAATAAACAAACATTTTTATTAAGCATTAAAAATGCCTAGTTAGTCACCACATGGGTGATATAAATGCAGGCCAGGAGCCAGCTGGATCTTTCAGAACAAAGCACTCATCCAGCAACAAGTATATCCTATTCATCAAGCAAAGAGGCAAATGTAATGTTACAGCCTGATTTTCTGTGCCAAAGAACTTTGCACTTAACATGCCCCACAATACTGTCATCCTCCTTCAATGGAGCTGTCAGGTCCAGCAACAAGATCATGCAGCTGAGCTGCCTCTAGTTCAAATGAAGGGAAAAAGAGGGTGGGGAACTGGAGAAGTCCATGGTATGTTTAAAAGGAAGGTAAATTAATTCTCACTTCCCCCTCCTATACAGAACCTAAGAATGTGCTGATGAGAGACCTGCAAGGCCATTAGGAAGTTCAGCATTGGTAAATATGGGCTTAGACTGTAAACTTCTAATCTGGAGCACTGACATTTCCCAGCAAAGTTGTCTAGAAACAAGACCTTGAGCTCCACCTGTTCAGGGAAAATTCTTTCTTGGGAAAGAATAAAATGAAAGAATAAAAGAAACAGAGAAAAACAGCAAGAGAGGGAAACCCTGAGGAAATACTAATCGGAGTAAAATAAAAATGAAAGAAGAGATGGGTATATGGAGACACACAGTCATGGAAAAGTATTTTGTTTTAAAAAAAAAAAATCCAATGTGAATTAATCCTTGTCGTCACTACAAGTTAATTTCCTTCCAGTGTGAACTCTTTTGTAAAAAGATGACATGCAATACCTCTCCGAAGAGGCACTGAAGTTTATCATCTGGCCTTGGTTGTAATACATGGGTCTAGGTTGCAGCCTAATGACATCACATGTTCATGTGCAGCAGTGCCTGGATAAGTACTGCAAGAGGAGGGGAAGAGGCAAAGGGAAGGCGAAAGGGTGGAGACCTCTCTCTCCTCTGCCTTGGGGCTACGCCAGCAGTTTTCTCATTACAAGCATAAACCTAGCAGCACAGCACACCTGCTCAGCAAGTCCTCTAGTACTTACAGGCCATTTAAGGGGATCAGATTTCATTGAAAAAACTGCATGTATATGCAGTGGCACATATCTGTCTGCATCACACACCCTGCAACACCTGCCATCTGGCACAGTTGGTCCTGGATTTCCTACACATAAGTTTGGGCCATGGCCCCAAGTAAGGGGATTTTCAGTTTGCTCTGGCACAGCCTCATAGTCTCTCAGCAGAAAGCAAGAAGCTTTGGGAATGACACAAGGAGGACATGGTGGATCAGCGGCAAAGGCTGTAACCAGGTCACATTGGACAGCATCCTACAGACAGCCTTTGGGTTTCCTGTGCAAGTAATTCAGCTGGTTGATTCCTGCTCACCTCTAGGCCAAGTTTGGCAAGTAGAGCATATGTCTGGGGACAAGAGTGGGCAGGAAAAGCAGAGTGGAGCAGGATGTGGGTGGGTACATGCATACTGCATGCTGGGCAGCTTGCACACACTCACCCCTTCTGCTTGTCACATGCATCCCTGCAAGGGATGGGTGTTTCCTGTTTGCTTTTTCTTCCTCCCCTGGGTGAGGAAGGGGAGAGAAAGGGAGCAGCCGTCCTCCAATGCCAACTCAGTCTAGTGTTGAGCTATGACAAAGATCAAAGCACCCAGGAGACAGAGAGCTTTTCCCACAAAAGCACACTTTGCTGACAATCTAGAAAGGATTTAGTCTGAAAAGGACTGAGCAGATGGAGGAGTCTGCTGTCCTTGCCAGTCAGCAAAAAGGATACTAGGAAGAAGGGCAAATGGAAGGGCAGAGATTTCTTGTTTAAAGGGGTTGAGAGGAAAGGTTTGGAGAGTGAAGAGAAATCCAGAAGCACAAACCTAAGGTACAGGGTGCCTAAGAGGTAGTGATTTCCCTGGTGTGGGAATAAGCCCACGCTTGCAGAAGCAAACTGTGCCTAGATTATTGCACAGATTAATGCTGAGATAGCTAAAGGCTCTCTGTCACCTGGTAAAGGTTATCCCTCCTGCAACCCCTGTGTTTGAAATGGTTCATCCTGTCCTTACAGAGGGATCCTATGGCAATTTTTCACACTTTTGCCAGCCTGAGCATTTTTCACACTGATGCCAACCTGAACTCACAAACAGACTTGAGGATAGCCAATACCCAGCAAGAATGCAGAACATGACTGGGTCCTCTACGGGTGTTGTGGCTGTTACAGTACTTGTCAAAACAGATCCTGGCAAAAAAACCCCTCACGCTTAACAGTTCATAGGAGTCCTTAGACACTGCAGCAATGTCAGGGTAGGGTGGTTGAATTTGCTTTGGGTGGGCTCCCAACTCCAGAGGATGGCACAACTCCAGAAAACTGCACTGAAACCCAAATGCTAAATAAAGTTAATTCCCACTAAGAAACATAAATTTCAAAAATCAGCATCCATTTAAAAAAACAGATATAATGAAACAGAAAAAGCAGATATAGTGAAAAGGATCATGTGGAAAGTAATTACAACAGAACAGCCCCATGATGTAGATGAGGAATACAAGGTTAGATTTGAGCATACATTGCATTTTGGAAATGTTGCCTTACAGCCAGAACATCACTGCTGTGAAGCTTCATCTCATTACCATTCTTATCCCAAACCAGGATCTCTGCTTAGATTTCATCTTCCATTGGAATGAATGTGGCATGGCAGCACGTGGTAGAAATTAGCAAGGAACCACTAGCAAGGAACCACTAAAGAGAACAAGGGACCCCAGCTACAGCTACTCTGGTAGCAATTTCAAATGTAAATATCTCAGTTTTCTCCCAAAGTATTTGGGGTGGTGTTGCATTTTCCTTTTTTTTTTTTTAAGTCAAAACTGTTGCAGAACCTTTGAAATGAAATAGTTTCTTTAGTCAGAAAATAATTTTTCACCAAAAATTGTTAGAAAATCTTGGCCTTAGCAGTCAACATATATTTGGATGAAGAATTAAATTAGGGCTCTAAGGCTTGAGATTCTTGACATATGTTTGAGATTATACATTAGAACTTAGATGCTTTGTGAACTTTTGCCATTGTACTGTTCACTGATCACTTTGCTTTCTCTTTTTTAAAAGCAACAGCTGTAATTTTACTAGAACACTAACAGTGAGAAAACTGCCAACAGCACTGAGCAGAACTTTAGAAAGGAAAACATCGACAAAATACCAGAGGAAAGAGATGCATCAGACTGTGCAGCATTACCTTAAATAAAACAGTGAAACTTGCTGTTCTGCTTAAAACTAGCACTACAAAATGTACCTATCCTACTATAACAATGTCACATGGTCACCAGAAGTAGCTCTTCTCTAATTAGGATTTTCTCTGACCAAAGAGATCAGACAAATTAAGCAAAAGCAGTGCAGCCTAATATTTGAAAGCACCCTTCAGTCTTAGCCAGTCTGCGAAAACCACATGAGCATGTGGCTCATTGACAGCACTGCAGGGGCTCACACAATGCATGACATAGACTTATCTGTAAGAGGGAGATGAAGTACAGCCAAGTGATGTATTCTGCCTTTCTCTTGGAAAAATATCACAAATCAAATTATTTTCCTTTGCTGCACAAATCCTTTCACCTCAGCTGAGTAAGCTAATATTTACTAATGTACAGTATTCACATCAAAGTTTTCATGTGTCCCTGTTCTTGCTGACTGCAAACTGGGTTTGGCTTTCCAACACTTTCAGCAAGATGTTAAGCTTGTTTCAATTGCAAAAAATGCAAATTTTCCATTTGCCTCCTCCAGTTTGGATTTTAGAGACATATAAATATATCTGAGAGTTTGGGCATGGTGCCGTTTCTCACTGCTCACTTTATGTTATGAACACAAGTGGTACAGCCAAAATAATGAAAACCAATGATATTATCTTATAAATTATAGTACTTGGAAAAATAAAATGATAAAGTAAAATGTAAACAAATAAGCAGTGGTAAGTAAGAGACACAGACCCTGCAAAACATCAAAAACAACCTAGCGTAAACATTTTGGCCACTGTGCTCTAAACAGTAAAATGCTGATTTTAGAGTGAAAATTTTCTTATTGTATTGCTATTGCCCTAAGTAGTAGAGTGCTGCTTTCCAGACATCCTGAGGTGAAAGATGTGGAGACCAAAGCAGGAGGATACATGCTTGCCCTGAGAAGTGTGGCTTACAGACTTTGGGCACAGGGCTTGGATTGTTCCAAGAATTGTGCCCTTTTCTTTCATCATCTTCCCTCACCTGAAAAAAGCTGGCAAAGCTTAGGCCAAATTTTGTCTTTAATGTGCAATTGCCCATGTGACTTTAGAGGAGAGATGATTAGTCTAGAATTTTATACTGAAACTATAGCTTTGAAAACAGGAACAACAACTTAAAAACACACCTCAGCCTCATGCTGCGAGACTTAACTGATGCACAGAAATTTGTAGTAAGAGCAATGACAGGTCTCCAGTATAGATATATCTCTGGGAGTGGTACATACCTTAAAGTAACTGTCATGGAAACTTTTACTTCAGAACATGGAAAAATCTAGCCCACACCGCTTAGGAGGAATAGCGGAAAGATAGGTGTCATCACCTCACTCACACGCTGGCATGTGGTTTCCTAGAGGTATATGTAAGTCTATCAACATCAGGCAATGAACTCAAATTTAAGTGTCCTCAGGAGAAAACGTTCATTCATAAATCACATTATGACAAAGCAGCAGGCCAAAGAACTCCATTGCCCTGGGAACTCTCCTGCTCACCGGCAGGAAGGCATGGTAAGAACAGTTAAGCTCTGCTTCACCTGCACAGTATACACAGCCAGAGCAGCCTGTGCATGCTGGGTCCAGAAACCAAACAACACTGCAACCTTGGGAACATATTATGGTCACTGATGTCTGCTAATATTCACTGCTATCATTACCCATGTTCACTAGATTACCTTGCACGTGCTTCACCTTCATTTAGCTGTGCCTTTAGCCCCAGGATACTGAGCATCCTTTTACAAAGCTGAAGCCTAATCCTGCTTGCTCTGTAGGAACATAATCAGACCAATTTACTCATGTAAAATTGTCTTTTTCTTTTCACATGCAGAAGTCCTAGAACAGAATGCCTCACACAACACAAATGGAATTTAGGTTCTCCTACAGAATTTTAAAAACTATATCACAGAATTCCTTTCCCCTGCTGGGGAATGAAAAAAGTAAGATGTCCAAATCCCAGAATCTGCCCCATTAAGCACATGGAAGAGAATGTTTTTATGCATTTACTACCTCCTATCTTCCTATCTCCAAAATATTCATTTACTTTTTTCCTTTAGCTCCACTTGCCAGCTTCAGATCCTGTGTTATTAACACTGAAGTTGATAATAAATACCTACTGCCTTCCCTGAGAACAGGCACATAGTATCAAGCTCAGCCTTATATATCATTCACTATTGTATGTAAGTGTAAAGATGCATGTATGTAAAGGTGTATGCTCCATTCATGCATTATTAGTCTAATTTATAGGAAAAAATTTACACAATAAAATCCTCCCCATTTAATGGCACTTAGAAATTTATCACAAAGCAGCAATGAAATGTCCAGAGTTCTGCCAGCAATGTAATAATCACATATTTGTAAGGCTGCCACAAAACAACACTATTCAGAGTTCTCCAGAATGTTCAGTATTGCAATGAAAAGCACAAACTGTAGTTTGAACATGTCTTCACTATGAATGCATTGGGTCATTTACCGTAACAATGTGAACGTGCTCTCATTATTATGTTCAACTTGATTAGTGTGTAGTCTAACATTTAAAAGTGCACTTCAGATGGAAGAAGGTATGAATGCATGATTGGTTCCTAATAAATTGAGCAACCCCCTAATGAACTGCAAGGGATCTATAAGAAACTGTTAGACACTAGATATAGACACTCAGAACTAGAAAAAAGTGGTAATAACAAAGGAAAGACAGAGTAGAATTTCCTAAATACATTTATAGACTGTACTGTAACGCTCATTGCTATCTGAAGTAGTAGCAAATAGGAGGGTGTACAGTTCTAGGAGAAAGACATTATTAGAAATTTGCTGGGGAAAGCATCATTGTTATTAAAAGCCAACGTGTAAATGAGCACTTTGGCTGATGTGATTTGGAGCCGTGTTACACAACTGTGTCTTATAATGGAGCAGGAGAACAACATTCCCTCTCCATTGGTGTCTAGGAATGTTTTCTTTGAATGACATTGTCGTACAAAAGCAAGTCAGAAGAAAAGTAAAATCTATACTCAGGGGACCAGGCTGATTTAACAGGGAAGACGAAATAATTTAGCTAAGAAACAATAAAGAGAGAGTACAAGTCCAGAGTCACTTGAAAGGAGTTGACAGAGAATTCCTTTTTATGAAATAGGAATATATGAATACTTAGCAATTAACTTAGATTACATACAAGGGTGAACATAAGAAACATTGTCTTACTACTAAAATGTAGGAGGCTGCAAAGTTGTTCTTTGTGGAAAAAGTTTCCTCAGTGTGAGACACTACAACTAAAACTCTATGCTGAATTAAGGAGGGGGGGGGGGGGGGCAGAATTCACCTCTGAATTCTGCACCTTCATGTTAACAGTGAGAGCCTTACTGCTCCCCTTATCTAGGTATCAGACTGTCTCAGAAATGACATAAGACACCTCAGCCTTATTCTGTCTCTCTGTGTCCTTAATCTTTGCTGGCTGGACATTTAAGCACAGCAGGTGGTTTAGCTTTTTTTCTCTACCTTCCCTTGGGGGGGAAAAGCAATTATGAGAAGACAGGTAGGTCAAAAAAAGCAGAGTTAGGCACTCCCCCCCCCCCCCCCGAAAGGAGTAGTACTCCATCCTCCATGTCTAGAAGCCTCTACTTCATCTGAAAATGACTGTTCAGCTGGGTTGTGTTATTTTATACACCCACAAAACAAACGTTAAGACTGGACAATAGTGATTGCAGTGAGTTAGCTGCAGTGTGGCAATGCTTATGTATTTATCTGAGGCAGTATTACATGAATACCTCTGTTCTCTAACCACGTGTGCTGGTTTTGGCTGGTATAGAGTTAGTTTTCTTCATAGCAGCTAATATGGGGCTATGTTTTGGATTTGTACTGAAAACAGTGTTGATAATACAGAGATGTTTTCCTTATTGCTGAGCAGTGCTTACACAGAGTCAAGGCCTTTTCTGCTTCTCACACCATCCCACCAGCAAGCAGGCTGGGGGTGCACAAGAAGTTGGGAGGGGACAGAGCTGGGACGGCTGACCCCAGCTGACCAAAGGGATATTCCAGACCATACGACATCATGCTCAGTATGTCAAGCTGGGGGAAGAAGAAGGAAGTGGGGAATGTACCAATGGGAAGTAGTGAATGAATTCCTTGTTTTGCTTTGCTTGTGTGTGTGGCTTTTGCTTTATTTATTAAACTGTCTTTATATCAACCCATGAGTTTTCTCACTTCTACTTTTCTAATTCTCTCCCCCATCCCAGTGAGGGGAGTGAGTGAGCGGTCGTGTGGTGCTTAGCTGCCAGCTGGGGTTAAACCATGATTCCTACCTCCCTGTAGCTGACAGCTACATCCTCCTGTCTCTGAATTAGTAGCTATGGAAGAAGGGTTTCAGGATTGTAATTATTTCTTTTTCTATTATATTCTACTGGTTAAAAAAAAAAAAAAAACAACAAACCCCAAACCTAAATCCACATATGCAAAACACACTTCTGCAATAATTTGCTTACTTGAGGGAGATGCATTTTGTCAGAAGGTAGCAGCAGGATCATCTACTAGCAGCAGTATCTCTCATGAAAGCTTCCAATATCAAACAGGAAGGGCATAAACCTAATGACACACCTGCACCTGGCCGAAGCTGTGCTCTTTCCTAGGAAACAAAGAAATAGACCCTGTTAGGTCACCTCAAATTTGCAACAGCAAACCAGCAATAAATGGTGTCCCTTTCACCATCAACAGTGACAACAAAAGTAGTGAGCATAGGTTTAGTACTGATGGTCTTCAGCAGCATCTGCTGGTTACTACTAGTAGAGCCAACATCTTCAAAAAGCAAGAAGGTACCACTGAGTAGAGAGGCATGATTTTCCCCTTGCTGCAATGGCCCACTGGACAGGATGCAGGATTAAGCTTAAGGAAATAAGGGTCTGCAAGCAGGCTTAAAGTATAGTTTTGTGTAAATTGTGCCATGCCTCAGTTTTTCTGTCTGTAACTTGAAATTTTTTGAGAATGTCAACTGAAAGCACTCTGCATTTTATGGTGCTGTTAAATGTTTACCACTGTCACCATTACAAAGAAAATGAAAACAGACAGGAGACTATTTGATGCAAGAGAGAAGCCAATATTTGCAGAAGATTCCCAAACAAGGAGGAAATATATTTGTTTGGGCAAGAAACAACAACTTTCCCTCAATAGGAAAAATAAATAGAAAGCATGAACTGCCTGGATGTTCAGGTAGGTGTATCACGGGCATGTAAAGCAGAGAATGGGCTACATGGCCACCTTTGCATGGTAGTGAACCAGCACTAGAAAATCCATCCTCTTCATATTCCAAGCAGCCAGGCTTCTGAGGGTCTAATGACTTTTTTTTTTTTCCACTCCAAAAAAGCCACAATAGCTATTCTACAATAGTTTCCTATGTGAACAATCTCTTTCTGCCTGAAGAATAACCTTTTTGTTTAGTCCTCTTTGAAGTGGACTAAGTTAGACTGCAGAAAGGCATTCCTTGGGGGGAAAGGAAAAAAAAAAAAGTCCATTGTGAAAGGCAGTGTGGAAGAGCTATTTCAATTCACACCCTCTCCTATTTCACAAAAGCTTCCTCTGCCAGGTGAAACCCTCAGTGTTGGTGGAGCTAACTGAGGATGTCCATACACAGCACAGTGTGGAGTCCAGGTGTTTCTGAAGAACTTAGATTAGATACAACAAGCAGTTAAGGTGCAACAGCTCAGTCCTCCCAACCCCCTCACGTGGTAATATTCTGCTTCTTCAGTATTATCACGTTGCTTTCAGTACCTGGCCTAATCTGAGCCATTCCCTTACTGCATGCCACATTTGAAGAAATAGGGCAATGATCTTTCAACAGCCTGGTAACCAAATCTTCTGTTTATATACTGCCCATGTATTTCTGGCTGAATATATCTGCAAACTGCCTAAATAAGTGCAAACATACCCACTTAACAGAAATTACGGGTTTTTTTATAGTTGAAAGTAAGCAAAAAATCCCAAACAAAATCATATCATAGCATCCTTTCTGGCACTCCTTATAAATGGGTGTGGCTTTCTCCATTAACAAAAGCCAAATGACTATGGTGCAGGTCTAAAGAGAAGGTGGAAGGGACACTGCAGCAAATTTGGCATATGACTTTGGAGAAATTGTTCAGTGCTTCAGTTTTCCTTTCCACAAAACAAGACTGATGATGCATTTTGGTAATCATAAAGACAAGTTCTGTCTAAGGGCTCAGCATTATTGTTATTGCTACTTCTCAGATTAGCATAATAGGTTGGATAGGTCATCAGCTCCTTGGGAAAAAAAAAAACAAAACAAAACAAAACCAAAACACAAACAAACCAAACAAGTGGGGACACAGGTATTCTGCTTGCCACACAAGTGGTGGTGTTTTAGGTTGAGTCAATCTTCCTATCTGTTAGGCACAATTAGAGCTTCACATTTCCCTGTGGCCCTACATTTTTGGATAGTTGTTGGATAGAGGCTGGTCAAGTAACCACAAGTGTTTCATATAACTGTGCTTCCCTGCCCACTACAGCATTGTGGCTCTTGGGATCTTTCAGCTACAGTGCTCTGGGGGCTGTGGCTGCAGCTACATTGTGTCTGTTCTTACCAAATCCAGTTTTTATGACTCACAGAAACTCATTTGTGTGTGTGAATTACTGGCTTTTCAATTGACAGTGAGGGAGCAAAAAATCATCTACAAAAGAAAAGCTTATCTACTTACATTATAGTCTCACACATTTTACTATGTGTTTACTGTCAGAACGTGTTGCAGTTAATATCTGAATCTCTGCCAGACTGCTGACAGACAGAATATGATCTATCTTAAGATATTTTTTTTGCAAAGTGACAACTGCTAGTCTGTAAATACTGTGTGCAATAATAGAAACACTAATTTGCCATAGCTATATGTTCCAAAAATGTTTGTAGTTTCCTTACATTTTTCATTCTCTTTGCAATTCCAATCAGCAAATGCATGATCATTGATACCTGGAGTTGCTACAGCATATTTTAAGATACACAAATTATAGGAAATATTTCATTCACTGCTATTGTTAAAATGGTGCCTTGTTGTCTAGTAGCTTTAGATTTACCTATAGTTCCTCTTAAAATCAAACACAAACCTGAAATCTCTACACCCATCGTGACAAAGGACACCAAGGAAAATCAGAACAAGGGACCACGTGGAAATCTGATAAACTTTTCCAGCTAATTACAAGGCTTATCTCTCAATGAAGCAAACAAAAGCAAACAAGACTGAAGCAAATGGAAGAGCTCTAGATTCAAGCCACACTAGAATTTTCCCTAAATTTCACTGCACAATTTCTTCACTCCCCAGGTCTTACACAGCATGTTTAAATTTAGACATTTATAAACTTCAAAATTATCCATATATCACAGGGGACTTAAATGGCATGTACAAGCATCCTAGGGCACTCTCTACCCTATTTCTCGTTTGCATCTCCTGAAGCCCAATTCTTCAAATGACAACATCAAAATCATTACATTCTACTGCCTTTCATGGCTGTTGCAGTTTTCTCATATTCCCCTGTCTGTTTTAGAGCATACTGTGAGATAGCATTGGATTATGTAATGAACATCCTTAAACCCAAGAAATGCCACTCAAAAAAGCCTCTTTATCTTCATTGTCTCTGCTAGGGTGCCCATCATACATCCATCCCATTTAAAAACAATCAAAATTATTAATTTTTATTGTTTTTAGTAGAGCTGTGTATGGAAGAGTCATTTTCTGCCTTGATTCCTTTAAACTTGCATGTGTTAAAGGAGAATAAATGTACGTTTGCAGGATGGCAAAACACAGCCACCAGAAAATCTTAGACTCTATTCAGCCCTATTCAACTCTTTTTTTTTTTTTCCCCTTCACTGAGCTTTGCATAAAGCTAACCCAAACCCACATGGATTTCTATAATATCCAAAAAGAATGACAATGAGTGATGTGATGTAGGTGGAAACTGCCTGAAGAAACCTAAATTGTAACAGGAAAAAAAAATTGACATTTTAGATTTTAAATGTTACACAGTTTTTATAAAGCTTCAGTCAATTTATTTTATTTATTCTAATGAAGAGCATTACAACTGCTTTACTGCACTGAAGCAAGCATCGATCACACCATTAATCACACCTTGTGAATAGTCACAAATCAAGTTCTAACAGCAAGCACTGAATCAGGAGCAATGAAGCATAAACTCCTTCACAATTTATGATCTCTCCAATTGCATCTTTTCAACCATTAAATTGCAAGATACCATAAATTTTTATCTTCTTCACTTCAGTCACATTATTGATTCTGCCTTGTGAAATATAGAATAGCTGTAAATCTAGGCTATTGAATTAAATTTAAAGTCTTGACTTCAGAAAAGAAACCCAACACACTGCCATGGCTGTTAATTTACACTGAGGAACAAATGATAGAAACATTAAAATTTAAATGGACAACAGGGATTTCAAAGAGCCATAGTTCTGTCAATCCTAGTCCTTGTCAACCTTGAGGGTTTTTCTTTTAGCCAAATTTTAGATCACAAAATATAATAAAACATAAGCTCCAGGTGGATGCAGAACACGTAATTCTTGCAAACAAGCAAATGATGAAGAGGCAAAATCAAAGCTACTGAATAAACGTTTATGCTTAAAATAACTCCACTGAATTCAGCACAATTTACCTAACTACAATGCTGAGGTGCTTTAGTACAAATAAAACTGGCATACTAGCGATAGCACATCTTTAGTCACCAGGTCCCCAGCGACAAGGCAGATTGCCTTAATGTGTCTGCAAGATTCTCTCTAGGACAACACAGGCAGGTTCTTCAGAGAACTGTGTGTCCATCAGAAATGAAAAGATCCACCAAGGTGGAAGCCCTTATGGGTGGGTGGGAACAATAAAAGCAGATAGAAATGGAAGCTCCCAAGGAACTGGAAGGATGTTAAAGTAGACCTGGAAAATATCATGTGTTGGAAGAAAACACAGGGTGTGACCTGGATTTCCAGGGTACTGCTAGAGAAGGGGGAGTTTCCTGATGCTGTTGTGGGTTGCCCCTGTGAAAGCGGTGTCTGGCCAAGGCCAAACACTGGGTGCGGGCTGCTGCTCCACATGCCCTGGCTTTCCGGGCGCCTGGACGTAGCTCACAGTCCTCTGCCAGCCTCTGAGGTGTTTCTGCCTACTGCTACAGGGGAACAGGGTTGGTGCCCTACAGGCCCCTTGCCTTCTAGGTGAAGGCCTTACGCCAGCACGGCAGAACACTCTTCCACCATTTCTGTCCCAGCAAAGGAGCCCCAGCCTGACAGTGAATGCACTCCTGGGTGCACAGCTCCCTGCCCCACTGGGTGCGCTCCAACTCCCTCCGGCATCGAGTACAAAGTTGCCCTCACCACAAGCTCAGAAAGACATCACCTGTTACCAGTTTGTAGGGTTCAGAGGCTTAAATCAGTTGCTTACATAAATCCCCCTGCCCCTTAGGAAAAGGCCTTGTAAATATTTGCTGACAGGAAGAACAGAAGCAGAGCAGACAGTGTCGAGAGGCGGTGACTCACCTCTGTCCAGGCCTCCCACATCACGCTGCCCAGCCACAGTCCCTGTACCTTGGCCTCCACACGGCAGAAGCGGAGCAAAGGGATTTTGCCCTTCCAGGGAGCCAGCAGGAGGCAGGCCCCATGGCCACCCGCCCGCTGTACTGGAGAAAGGAGAACGGACTGGGAGCGTGAGGGAAACATAGCTGAGGGAACAGCCAAGGTGAGAGCTGGCAAGGCAGGCAGGCCTCTCCCCTCACCGGGTGTGCAGGGCGTGGAAAGGGGAATTTCATCGCCAGGAGCAGTTCCACGGCAGGACCGCTGCCAGGAGCAAGCTCCTTGAGCTCCCAGCAACGGCTGCCTGCTCCCCTCGCAGCTCTGTGTGGAGGAGGCTGAGGCGCAGACAAGGGTGGAGCAGGCGAGATGAGGCTCTGGCAAACGATTCAACCTCGGGGTGATGGGGAAAGTAGGGCTCCTAGCCCAGGCTCTGTTGACATATTCAGAAGTTGCCTACAGGTACTCAGTTGTCTCTTGAGCCCAATCCTAGCTATATTTAATCAAGTAAATCAAATAAACTAAAGGGGTGGTCTGATGAGTTTGTAGGATCAGGCATTGGAACTGAGGGGTGGGGTGGGTCATCCTTATCTGACCAGCATGTACCTTCGCAGCAGTAACCTCCCATTCATTTCCTCCATTAGCTTTTTCAGCCCATCAGTGCAGTTATCTCCCAGTTCTTTGCATACAGAAAAATTTTGCCAGATGTAGATTTTGCAACTGTTTTTATTAAAGTTTTCACTTCAGCCCACCATTTTCCTATCTGCATATGAACTCAAGAGTCAAGAAGAACACAATCCTTAAGGAACTGAAAAGTAATAATTACAAAAATGCAATTCAAAACTTAACCTCTGTTACTTCCTGCACAACCTACTGGTAGCACCACATTACTTTCTCAGTACAGTATCATACCATAACAGATCATGCTGTCTCAGGCAGAAAGGTTATTTGGCACCACACTTTGCAAAAGTATAAAACCCCAGAATTTGTATCAGAAATACATCATAAATTCCTACAAACCACAGAAAGCAATGTTGGTGACTTAATATTATACTTATATCCCCCAATATGCCAAATGCACTGTGTTCCTGGGCTGCCATTTTTCACCAGGGAAATGAGTACTCACTGCTTGGGATTCATGTGGCCCATACTGAGAAATGAGTAACTGTGTGCTGTGTCACCATTTCCGCAGTGCCAGCAGCAAACATATCCATAGTGCTTGTCATCAGAATAGCTATTGCTTTTTAGCCCAAGGAGAAATGCATTTCAGTACTGACTGAGCCAATGCCCAGCAGAATCCTTCTACGTAAAGCCACATACAAATACGATGTATTTTGGACGTTCAACTCAGATTATTTACAGTCAGATTCACAATTCAGTTGTGCCAAATAAACGCAGTTTGTTCTGTGGATTCTGTATTGTGCTAGTACCATTCTATGGGCTTTGCATTCTTACTGATCACAAAGCTGCTTTGTTAATTACTGCCACTTGGACTTCAATGTTATGACTTGCAAGCCTCACTGAATCATGCAGTACCTATCCAAAATATGCTGCTGCTTCTATTACTGTGTTAAACTAGTTCATATCTGGAGAGGAATATCCACTTTCCTTTTAACATCTAGAATTTTTTCACACCAAAGAGTAAACTTGTATTAGGTCAAGGAAGTAAATGAGAAGGAAATTGTATTGCTCTTTTTTCTTTGCTCCATCAGTTATTAAATTCCACGAGATAATCAATTAGCTAGAAAACAGGGCAAAAGCTGAACACAAGAGACATGCTACTTACGATAAATATTTTTATGGCACACAGAAATAGAAATGACCAAACTTGAAATGGCCGTAGGCTAAGCCTCATACCTAGAAGTTTAAGTACTGTTGTCACACTTACCTCCAACTTCTTTGACTTGCTTTGGTCTGAAATTCAGTTTCAAAAACTGGAGAGAAGATGTGCATGTCTGAAGCCCCTGTGCATCCTGGTTTTGCTGCTGGCAAAAATTTTCCATGATCATAGTTTCTTTCATGTCACTTCCTACTTCACACAAAAAATAAAAAGCACAATCAACCAAGATGCCAAACTCGAACTAATGAATAAGCACAAACCTTCAGGAATGGACACTGCTTGCACGTAAAGCCTTTGCTGAAGCTCAACAGGGAGATTAATATGTCTCTTACTAACTCTCAGAAACATTTTGGACCTTAAGATTTGGGTTCCCTGGGGGGCAGGGAGGAAGAGGAAAACCCCCAAATTAAAAAAAAAAAAAAAAAAAAAAAAAAAGAGGAGAGCAGGGGGAGGAAGAACTGTCTAGCAGCAGCACTCTTGCTGGTTACTCAAAACTTCTGCTCAGGAATCTTGAGTATCCCAGAAATAGTATGGCTCATGGAAACCAATAGTTTTTAACAATGGAGAACTGTAAGGTGGCCATAGTGTGTGTGCAGTATAGGGGAAACATAGTGCAAAAGGTGTTGTCAAAGCTGGTGTTCCTGCATGAGGGACAAACTGCAGGGCCTAGGACATTCTGCTAGTAGGAGAAGGCATGGCAAATGGGAAATCCTTAACCATATCCAGGTTCTTAATTTATAATACAGATGTAATATTTACTATATAGATGATTCAATTGAACTTAAACATAACAAACCAACACACTTTCTTCTTGTGGAAAAGCACAAATGAGTAATTTTTCTACACACAATACCTGTTATATGATATGCTTCCTGTTAACACGTTTAAAGCTCAGACACTTGCATTTGCAAATGAAATATACTTCGCAGAGCTGAGAAGACTGGCATCAGCAGACAATCCTGTAATGAACAGAAAGCCCTAAAGAGAAAAACATCAATAACAGAGAAGCTTTAATGAAATCCTCACAAACATTTTATTAACAATACCACAGTAAGTATCCAGCACTGTAGTCCCATTTTTAAACTTTCACAAGTAATAAATTTTACAACACTGAGGTCAGTCAAGATGCTTTACTGAGTGATCAATGGAAAAAAGTTATATTCCCAAGCTGAGAGCTGGGATTTGTGTGCCCAAGGACTATGAAACAGTCTTTGAATTAGTAATTTTTCCTAACAGGAGTACATGCAAGCTCATTGTAGCCAAAAAAAAAGTCCTTCCATTAATTATGTGGGTAAATCCATAGCCCTGGTCCTGAGATATCCACCCTTTCTAGGTCTGGACACCATATCAGAATAATGCTTGTGTGCATGCTCTCTCCCTCTGTGCCATGAAAAGTGCTTAATCTGGATGTGGCCTGAACTGTCTGAATAGTGGTGATAACACTTGCTCATTGGTGTAGACACGGCATCTACGCTTAGCTTTGGTTTGTCCCATATGACATTCTAAAATAAATAAATATTCAACTTCATATTCTTCTTTCATAAAACAATTATGCTCCTAATTAGGCCTGCATAAAAACTGCTGGAACTACTTTGTGTGCCTAAACCAAAAGCCTGGATGCAAAGAGGACACAACTTTCAGGTATTCAAAAGCTGGACACAGACTTGAATTTCCATTTAAAGCCCATGTCTTGTATACTATTCACAAAGCTTTGGTTTTACTTCTGCCTTCTCTTCCTAACAGCTAAACCATTTGATGCAAAAAATTTCAAAAAACTCAGTGAGTTGCTCTAAAACTCACTACAAAATGTAATACCAACACCTCTGCACAAAAATTTCTGCTTTAAAAATAATGGCAGTTTTGGTCTAATTATCTATATGTTCCAGAACTTCTCCAGAAAGTAATTCCTACCATTTTCCATGAACATTACTGATCAGGATGGATCTGATCAACTGCAGCCTTCCCCACTTCTGAACAGTGCCAGCAAGTCACTTTAAACTCCTGCAGATTTTTTTAGTTCAATGAAAATTTAATAATCAGTACTTTTCTTTGAGAATTCACCTCTGCCCTTCCCTTAAAAAAAAGGAAGGCAGGGTGCAGAAAGGTGGGGTAGCACTCAACATCAGGAACAAATGGCTGCTGTCCTTGGAGTGAACTGAGCTTCTAAGGAGCCAAGAACCATATGACAACCCAAACCATGAAATTACGTGAGTGGCTGCTTTTTCCCCAATTATGTGAGAAGGAAGTACTTGTATACTAGAATGAGCCCTCCAGCATGACAGAGTTCTATAGAGATAGCTCTGACTGTCATTTGGAAGGGTGAATGCTACAGCACCCTTTCAATGTTCTTTCTCCAGGACGCAGTGGTATTTGTTTGAAGGGGTGAGGAGGAAGACTGCCAGGCACTGAAAAGGGCAGATCCATTGTGCAACAAGAAAAGTACCCACTGCTGTAAAGGAGCAGGTGCCAAGGATACTACAGGGTTTCCAGTAAAGGATGTGATTAGGCCTTCTAGTGGCTATGACCAGAATCAGCATTCTGTGAAGAGCAGTGCACTGCTCTCTTCCAGAAAAAATAGGATTCCCCAAAGTTTTCCTTGGTCTTCAGAAGGATTCTGCCTTGCACAAAACTGTTCTCAGAAAGACGGCTGGGGTTGTTCTCCTCTTTGGCCGTATGCAGTCCCACCAGATAGCAGTAAGCAACACAAGTATATACTGTTGGTTATATAATTGTTTTCCAAATATTTACTAGATGCATTAAAAAGGTGTTTCTAATGCGACCTGCAAATCACCATTTACTAAGCAACAAATTAATTAGCAAAATTCTGTGGAGAATCTGAAAATCTTGGCACAGCAATATTTTAGTCAAATTTGGGGAGGATCTGTAGCAATCTGCAATAAATTCCTGGCAAATAAAAACATAATTTCTAAGAAGCTGATGCCAGTACAGAGATAGCAATATTTCATGGAGGGAAAATAACCCTGAACATAAAGGAGAAAAATGCATCAGAATAAAGACATAAATATGAATCCCTGGCCCAGAAGCTATACCAGGTCACATAATAACCATCTGTTGTATTTCTTGCTCATAAAGGAGTCCATTTGCACAGCTCTCTAGATTTTCCAGGGTAGACTCTTCAGAATATGACTAACATGAAAACACAGGCAAAATTTTTTTCTGTTCCAAAGGAAGTATCTTGACTCCAAATAATTTGTGGCCTAAGCACTGGCTAGTGATGGCAGCAGAATCTTGGAGACTGAGTGTATAAAGGAATATGGGCAACAGAAATGAGATGGGGTTGATGCTTGTCTTAAAAAAAGCCTATATAAGATAATCTTGGTGTTGATGAATGGTTTCTGCACATGTGACATTTTAGGGACTGCTGACGGTAGCAAGTCTTGGCAGGGTGGCAATGGTGAAGTGACGCTGGGAGCCAGAGACAGTGCTGGAAAGCAAGAAATGATGGTATCTGCTCTGCTCTGTATTTTTGGCTGAATACACCAGTGAGTGCATGAGTCACACCCTTCACTTTGTAATTTTTGCCTGGTTGATTGATACGAGAACACCAAAGTATTTCACTGAAGATAGAACTCACACTCAGACATTAAAAAGATTCACCATGAATGTTCATTTTCTTCATTATACAATGTTCACTGTCTTTGTTCTGGATTGCTTTGAATATCCATTTTGTCATTCAGTAAATGTTTCCTTTTGTGCTCAAAACAAACAGCCTTTCTCTATCATGGCTGAGATAAGATGGCATTTAAAGGTAGAGTCATTAATTAGGTAATCTTAAACTGAATGTGTACATTACAGGAACATTTTACTTCTCAGCAGGGGTATTTCAGAGAGTGCTAAGCAAATTTTGTGAATTTTGTAATGGCTATTTGGTCAATATGTATTATCTCAAAACATTTATTGGTCATTGGATGCGACCATTGCAATTCTGAACGATGTTAACATTGGAGAGTAAAGCCTACTAGCTAAATACAGATTGAGCTGGTGTAGAAGAGAAAGCATGGCAAAAGCAGGTGAAAAAACACTAGAAGGCTGAATGTACAGTAAAATTGGAAAATGTGAGGAAATTTGAACTGGACACTCAGCAAAAGATGAGAAAGGACAGACCTTCTGCAATTTTACTCTGTAGCATTTGGCGTGTGAGGCAGGGTCATGAATGCCTGTGCTTTGCCATGAAAGTAAATTAATAAATAATATGATCTATTTAAGATACAATAACCGTTATTTACTATTCAGATTTTCTGCATAGGTAACAACAATTCTTCTCTGATTATTGGTTAAGATAATACCTTATTACATTTCCTGTTTCTCTACATTTGTTTGCCTGCCTAGACTTTAACAGCTGAGTAGACATAAAGCATCATTAGTCTAGGGCAGAACTGATAATTGAAAAAAGAATTTTGCTACAGGGCATGTGTGAAGGGCAAGAAAACACTCCTGTCACCAAAACATGCCCTCAAGTCAGGACCATGTTAGTAAACTATCTGCCTCACACCCCCTGCACACTACCAGGCTCCAGGCTATGCTTAGTTTTAGCCAACAGGCAGTGACCTTTCCTGTGTTCCAGAATTAGACTGGCAGTAACTGCAGAATAACATTGCTCTGTTATCCCCTACTATTACTGTTGTGGATTTTAAACCAATTCAGAAATTCTGTTGCAGAACTTTCAAATCCAAACTAAACAAATAAGCTTGAAACCAGACCTTAACATACCCAGTCAAGTTTCAGAAGTTATGTTTCCCTGTAACAAGCTGCATATGTGTTGCAATCCCCCAAGTCTGCAGAAGGGAAATCACAGTGTGCATACTTGATAAAGAATGGGAACGATGCAGATGTTACCATACCGTGATTTTTATGATTTCATACATGAAACGTGCCTGACTGCTGAAGACTACTTTCCTATTCAACAGCATGACAGGCAGACACCATGTTTTCCATGGCACTGTACATTTAGTTTCTTGGGAGCAAACTTGCATCACTGTATAATTAGACAGTTATATTTAAGTGCACCTGCTGTGTCAATGACTCTTCTCCGTGCCTTGACATGTCAAACCTGAAATTAGCCTGTGCCTTCTAGAAATGTCTGTAGTAAAGGGTGAGGAGATGCTTTTCTCCAAGGTCAAATCCTGCAGGCATTGCACCTGAAGCAGTGAACTTGCATTTAGATGCACTGACCCAATAATACATCAACACAGCCCTTTATAGTCTTCAGCAAGGCGTACATGGCGTTCTTTTCTATATCAGCCCAAGTTTAACGACAGTGGAAGGACAAAATGGTGTTGAGTTCATATTGGCAAAGGAAACAACTGCAAATGCTCCACACACAGGCACCCTCTCTTTACCTTTCAGTTCTCTCATCTATAACAAGCACCTTTGAAAATCAGGTTGGACAGTAAGGAGCAGAAGGGAAATTCTGCTCTTCCTGTTACCCACACTGCCATTTTGAGGAATGGGAGTAATGGTTTTAAAGTTGCACTGTCAAAATATAAGGAACATACACGTCAGAGAGGATTTGCTCTTTACAAGTGTCAGTCCAGCTTTGCATAAACCCAGAAAAGTAAAACATTAAAATTAACCACCAACATCTTTGACATAACAACAGAAGTAGTAAAGACAAATAGTGGGAATTTATATCGATGCTATAACTCTGCTATTGAATCAGATGGTAGAACTTCACCTAGCATATTTACTTACTCAGTCTTTTGGTTTAACATATTTAACTACATATAGCATTCCTGGATTACAGCATAAAGCTGAAACTGCTGAGTGCTCGTAATTCCCACTGACTTCCCAGTGGAATGGAAAGGACATCTAGCACTTTGCAGGGTGAGAGTGCAGCATGTTCCTATGCCTGCTTCTGTTCCTAGCTCTCCTGTAGCAGAATCTCCTAATGTGTATTCCAGATGGCTTCTGTTTGAAGTGCCACTCCTCCCAAGCCCAACTGCTAATAAACTCCCTATAGATTACAATCTGGAGGCTGGGAATTTATGCTTCAGTCTACAGCAAGGAAATCTGTAGGCACTTTAATCTGTTTATTGGTAGTTGTAGTGTTATTACATAGACCCACTTAAGGCTGGACTTTACCAAACAGAATCCTTAAAGATTAGAAAAGCCACTGATTCAACTCTATGTATTTATTACCAGTGAGATGACTTAAATTTACAAGCAGCAACTAGTTTGCTGGCAATGAAACACACACACCAAAAAGATACAATACAATTTTCATGTCCTATCCACTGCAAGAACTAGTCTCAAAATCAAGTACAAATGAAACCACCTGACTGTGTTGGCTCACTTTCAACATGCCAGTCTCCCTGACTTTGCCAAAGAAATGTTCCAAGTCTCACACTGTGAACGACAGAATATATGACTCCAGTGGCCCATAAAAAGAAGCAGAGAAAATGTAAAGCTGGCAGACAATGTCATCTACCGGTAACAACTGTATGACTTGATAAATCTTTTCTGTTGTTTCTGCTCCAAAGGTACAGCTTCGAGACCAGAAATATTTGTAACTGCACACATGCACTGCAGTTGAAACGTGCTCCTCATATATTTTATTTTTCTAATGAAAAAAATGGAGGGCAAATTTCATACCTGACATACAGGTATGACTCAACAGAAGTCAATGGAACTGCATCACTTGCTGCAAGAATAAATTTGACCCAGAGTTCTCGTTTCATTTTAACTTATCAAGAGAAACCCAGTGCTAAAATTAGCTTACAGTAGAAGTCACATGGTCACATGAATAAATCTCTTCCCGCTAGTTCTGTGAAGATGCCTCTGGCTGTGAACCATAGCCATCTGTGGGCAATAATCCTGTCTGTCTAATAAATATCAGGCAAAGTCATAAATTACATGAGGCTGCACTGTACATTAGAATAAAGGAACAATGACAGATGGCAGAAAGCCCATGAGGTCACTGCAGGGGTGAACAGAAGTGTGCAAAATGTAGTGAAGGAACTGCTGGGAAATGGAGATACAGAAAAGTCTTCAAAAAAATTTTGCAAAGGGTAAATAAGTGATATGCAGACTGCAAAATATACAGGTAAAGAAACATCTGTCCCTGCTGCCATCTCACAGAAAAGGAAATGCACCTATATCTTTACGCCCAGACCATTATAACCATTAAGTCTTTGTCCTACCTTGTGGGAAGTGGAGAGCCACACAGTCTGAAAGACACTGGGGAGGGAAATTTTGTTCAGGAGTTATGCAATGCTCCGTGTACTTTCTCCACCTGGAAAGTGAAAGTGTCACAAAATGAAGCAGGACAACGATGTGGATTGAAAACACCTGTTAGGAACAGCTCTAAAATTCACCTGTCTTTTGGAAGAGGTGCTCTTCTGGGGCTCTTCTCAGGCACCACAGCAATCAAACTGGAATATGTGAAATCAGATTCTGAAACTATTAGAAAGCCAGATGACAGCTAATTAAACTGGCAAAGAACTTTGGATATTGGAACCTGACCTTCCTACCCTAAGTCTGTCTATAGCTTTAAAAATGGAAAATACCTTTGCATCTGAAATTAAACAGTCCTTTTGTAGCAAGCTAGCCTGATACTCTCATTAATCTGGTAATTTTATTTATGGACTCCAGCCTAAGTCAAGTGTATTCACGTAAATAGTGTCACCTCTGGATACTGTAGCTAAAGTTGCTGCTCAAAAATGGCTAATTTCAATCCCTGGAAGTCTTACTGAAATCCCTTTATCACTTGGTAGTGACAGAACTTAACCAAAAAAGCAGGAACTCATTGTCACAGCCCCCTGCTTGTTTTTAAGTAGCTGCAATGTTCATTGGAACAAGGCTCATGGAATGCCCAAATAAAACCATTTTTTCTCCTACAAAACACTACAGTGGTTTGTCAATTGAACAAATAAATCCTTATGCCCTGCATATCTTGCACAATATGCGTTAAAAGAAAACATCTTGATGATTTCTCAGGTCTACTACATATCATGGCATCAAGGAAATCAGACATCATTCCATTTTAACCAGATTTTCATCTGCTTCTACCTCCTCTACTTACATAGTTTTCTTTACCCCTAAAGATTTTCTTTGCTAGTCCTATGTTAGAGGATTTTTTTCCCCACCTAAGAACATGCAGACAAGTAGGACTGAAAACCATTCTTTTGAAAGTGGAAAAAAATTCTTTAAACTGTATTTGCTCAACATTAAGCTCTAATCACTTGGGTTAAAGACTTCATATTGTTTCATATACTGATTCTCAAAGAACACAGACAAATACATCAATGGAAATTTAATCTTGATGGAGCCTTGAGGTTTTTCTATGACTATTATAGTCACTACTGGCAGATTTTGTACATCACTGACTTCCCACACTTCTCCCTACAGAACACAGTCCCATTTACACTACTCATAACACTAATCCAAAGCCACTGGAGACTTCATAGGCACTGTCTGAAGTGCAAATCCCAACATACTTCAACGTTAATGTGTTTATCCCATGGATTCATCAAGCTCTGAGTTGATCTTTATAAATCTGGCAGTATTGCTTGTGTGTAACCATGTTAAACACAAGGTAATTTCTGCAGGACTGGGGTCTCACCTACACTACAGATCTGAATTACATGTGAAAATCCAGTGTCTGCTTTCCAATAGCACTTACAATAGTGTTGCAAAATATCTGATAATTGAAATCTTTCAAAATCCTTCTGGAAGGCTGAAATATCAACAGTTACCAAGACTGAAGAATGCACTGTTATTATTGCCCAAAAAAGAAATAATACATGGGAGTTTTATCAGCCCTTAAGCAGTAAACAAAACGCGCTGGAACATTCAAGCCAATTTCACTGGTTGGGAGAGTAATCACCACCCAGAAAATTAGGACAAAACTTTCTGACTGAACCACAAATTAACTTCACTGCATTATAGAGCTAAGCAATTACACTTTAGATCACACTTTACAAAATCTGAGACACTCATTAAAGGACAGGTGATGGTTTAAGGCAGTTACAAGTCTCCTCCTAGGGCACAGGGATCACGTGGTATGTTTAAGTCATCTGGAGACTGTAAAGGGAAAAGTTGTACCCATCTGCCCCCTATTCACACCAGCCAGCAGGCAGAAGCCAGTCCAAAGTACGTACAGATATATATTAAAAGACATGGTCATGGCTGCTGCTGTTTCCTCCTACTTCTGAGGGAAAAAAGGAGGCAAAAATTTTCCAAGCAAAGCTTTGGAAACTCCCAGAGTTGAGACTTTTACATTGAACAATGCATTAAGAATATCTGGGAGGGAAAATCCTGTGCTGGCAGATGGGAGGACTGGATGATCTACAATGGTCTGTTCCATTTTTAAATTCTATCATCAGATTTGTCCTCAAGTACAAACCCTCTAGGAGTTTCTTGGGGGCGGTGCATCCCTCCACAACCCCTACTGCGGGCTCTGGCTTAAAAGTCACAATAGAGTCCTTAGAATCTAACAACAAGAGCTATTCTAGGCACTGGTTAGGAAAATGGGATTTAAAGGAAGTTTCTACTATTGTGCAAAATTAGGGCAAAAAATCTCCTTTCAGATAAGCAACAAAGTATATCAATTCCAACAGTTTGCTCTCCTGCTGTTGTATCCATCATAAAGAAAGACAGTCTTTCTATGGTGAATAAAGGTGATCGTCTAATCAATTAAGATTTCATAGAAAATACGGAACAATTCAGCTGTCTGCCCCACCCTCTTCCCAGGTTGAAACAGGACCTTTCCACTTTACTCTGCATGTCACTTTTGTTAAAATGACAGGCACCTCACAGAAAACACCAAACATATATGTAGAGAGAGAAGAATTCCCATTTTGAGATCCACCATACAAGTGAATGGTTTTGAGCTATGAATTTGATTGCTCTATTCATTGGACAATTGCTTATATAGCATGATATGTATCATTTTTATATACGTAGTTATTCCTGTATTACACTCTGATCATGATTACACTTATTTTGATTACACCAATATAAAGAAAAGGTGTTTGTGAAACTGATGTAAATTGTGCATTGCACAGAAGTGCTAGTAATATGATTCACGGACCTCACTATCGTCCATGACTGTTCAGTGATTCAGTTGAATATGGTCAGTTATTTCCACCAAGCACAATCTATTTCAGGCTATCATGGAGTGTGGCATGATACTGTGGTATTTTTTTTTTACAGTTGTTGAAAACAGGCCTTTCAGCTGAAGTCAGAAAGTTGATTCCCTTTAGCCCTAGTCATGTAATTTGTTAGTCATTCATTTATTCAATTTAACTTGAAGATATCTTGGAGACTTCCAACTCCTCCACTGAAGGATGAAGAAACCCCAAATGTTCATGTGTTGACAGTCTTAAGGCTGATGTCACTCCACAATAACATTAACTTCATGTTGGTATAGGCTTTATGCAGCATCTTTAGTCTCTAATGACAAGAACAATGCCAGAGCATAGCTACATTTTCTCTTTATCTGGAAATAAGTTGGAAGTAAGTTCACAACTTGCGACCCTTTCATGTTCAGAAAATTTAAGTAGAAAAAGAGGCATAAAAAATTAAATTTAGAAGGTTAGCACTGAACTCAAAATACTTGAAATGTATTCTAACATATTTTCTCCATTGCTAGTATTTGTTTACAAGGGTTTGACTGAATAAACAAAAAGAAAAGATAGAACAATAAATTAAACAAAGCATGGACTGGTGCCTACATGAGATGCAGAGAAAATGCATGGACAAAAAGAAGGAAAAGATATCCTCTAAAAATAAACTATAAGATAAGACATTACAATACAGGTAACATTACACCTTACTTATCCAATCTATAAAAAACCCCAGCATTTGCATAATACACCAATTTTGTTCAACTCACCTAGACTTCACACTGTGATTCATAGAACCTGTTGTTCTACTCTGAGGTTACACTGCTAATGCTTTTTAAGTATTGAACTTGCAACACACATTGTTTTACCAAAATATTTCCCTTAAAAAACCAAAGCAATCAGCAAGCAAAGCAGGTGTTTTTGGAGGGCATTTGAAATTATAATTTATTTTACCTGACTTTTCCCCATTCCAGCATTTCCAACCACAAAGACTGTGTCACAGCCAGAAGCGCTTCTAACTATGAAAACTAAAAGTCACAAGATTTTAAAATTAAAGATTACTGATAACCTGACACAGACAGATGTATTTTACAAACACCCCTATAGCATTAAAAACTGTAAAAAACCCCAGATTTGTATTAAGGACTTTTTTTCCTGCCACAGAATTATTCTGGAGATTTTCTTTAAGGGGAGAAGAAGGAATATGTACAAAGGAGGGCTGTCTCCTTCCCAGAGGTTTAAACTAAGCTACTTCAGAATGAACTGGCTGACATATTGAAGCTGAAATTCTCAAATGATTGCTTTATTTACCTTGACAAGGTTGGGCTAGTGTTGACACAACATTTTCAGATGTTTTTAACTTAGAGGATTATCATGAAGTATACACAGTCCCCTCAAAGCAGTTACTGCCCAACCCTGCTCTTTGCAACAGTGCTCTTTTTATATAGATCGCTTGGGATTTATCTGAGAGAAGAGCTAAAAAGGAATCTAGATGTGTTCTAAACACATGCAAAGAAAGGCAGACCTTAAGTACCCTAATGCTTATACCTTCCTGACATAAGGCAGACATCCCTACTGCAATTTCAATAAAATGCTATGATCTTAAAATATATACAGCCATGCATGTTAATAGGATGCAGTATAGTAAACCTATGCAGCAGAGATTCTCTGCAATCATACTGCAAGATCTGGCTTACCAGAACTGATGAATACCCTATGAATATCAGCTTGCTTCAGACCTCAGTTGAATCACAGAGGTCTCTGATCCTAGGCCAGATGAAAACCCACAAAAACAATCATTAAAGACATCACCCTTTTTCTCTGGAAGTACCTGCAAAATAGAAAATAACTTAGAGTTTCCATAACTGGCAGCATGAATAAGCAAGCAAGGATTGCAGACAGAAGGGCGAGCTGTATGCCTGGTGGGGAGCAGGCCCAGTAAGCCCTTCAGATGTCAGAGTCATGAAACAGTGGTACAAAACCAAAGAAAGGCAGAGGAAACAGTCAAGAGGGCAAAGAGTATGAAAAACCTAGTAAGGGCCTTACCATGCCGCAAATTGCTATCTTATTCTCTCTCCCCATCTGGCAGTCTGTTACTGGATCATCAGATAACAGGACAATTCAAGCCTAGCATGACCTTGTTCTGGATTTAAGTCAATTTTTGAGAATTGTGTAGCAAATGGATGATCAGCTGGTCTAGCTACTCAGAACAGCACTTGCTGCTGTTTTATTCATATTTGTAGCACTGGCCATCCCTCCTCCAGTACTTTTGACACTCTTCCACTTTGATTACTTTCCATCCCATTGAGAAGCTCAGTTAGCCAAGTCCAATTTGCCAACTACTCAGGATTCTCCGAGTCTGATATAAAGTAATTTGAAACATTAGTAACTCTGCTAATTATCTCAGTCATTGCAGTCACCATGTGAGACAAAACAGTGATGCTTGGGGAAGGCATGACTAGCCAGCACTGTAGACAGACATGAAACAGAAAGACCACTCACCAAGCCACAGATGCTTTATTATGTATTGATTTATACTTTATGTGTCTTGGTGATCACTACAGCAATACATGTATCTCACATGAAAGTCTGTTTTGGGACCTTAACATGTTTAGGGAGCTTAACATTGGAATCAGTAGAGTGTTTTTATTTTACTGATGAATGGGCATTTGATGCCACTATTACTGTTTCCCTGCAAAGGAAATTAATGTGCCAAACCTTACTTTGTGGGTGTTGCTATGAATTTCACTGCATCTGTGAGGGCAGTAAAAGAAAGATAAGTATCATTCCAATATAAAACTTGGTTATACAGAAATTAAATCCATGAGTTGATGTCTACAGGAAAACAACTTGCAATATACATCATAAAAAAAAAAAAAAAAACCACCACAACCGAAAAGGAAAAAATACAAAGGTCAGCAGCTAATAGGAATCACAGTAGTTACACTGATTTTTTAGTCTGTGAACACCATTGTCCTTTGAACTCCAAGCTCCTGTCAGCATCCTTCTATTCCATCTGATCATATAAATCACTTGCATAGATCCTTAGAGTCTCCCATGGCTGACATCAGGTAGCATTAGTTACAAATACACTGCCAATTTGAAGAGAATGAAGAAAAACAGAAAAACAAGGTTTTTAACTTCCCACATAGTTCTTTCAAATGCTTTCTATATTTGTCAGTCCTTTTCCGTACCTGTCACAGCCATTCTCTTAAGATTTGTATTATAAATAAAACTCTGTGTAAGCACACATTTGTCCTACTAAAAGAAAATTCTGAAATTACGAAGCTACAGAAAAAGAAAAATGAAGGCTTTAATGTCATGCAACTTCAGAACTCAGACTTGGCATTAGTTAAAAACTAATTGCAAATTCACTATAAGCAGCATATTCTTCATGAACTTTTCTTCAGAAAAGATGATACAGACTGTAATTAAGGATAATTAATGTGTCAGATTCTGATAGCCTGAATCAGAAGCTTAATGCTTTGACCACTCTTTTTATCAACAGGTACTTTACAGGCCTGGCCTGAAGAATTCATTGTCTAGACCAATGTGGCATAAACCAACAAAGCATCACGTCTTCAGGGGCAAAAACCCATGACAAAGTTAAATAGTGACCATCAGACTGCAGTATTTTGAGTGTTTTATTGGTGTTTGGGTCCAAATTCAGCATAATATTTTAAGCCTGTGATTAAGGTTCCATTGAAAACAAAGCATTCAGAGCATGTGCCTAAAGTTTGGTATGTGTTTCCATGGTTTTTTGAATGTAGCTAGACTGTTAAAAAAAACCCCAAACAACAACAAAAACCCCACAAACAACAAAAGTATAATGCTGTTAGAGATTTTGGCAATTTGTTTCAAGAATACCAGGCCAAGGTGCTGAATAAGTTAAGACAATACCATCTGGATTTCTAAAATGAAGCTTCCTAAACTGTCGTCATTATCTAGATTGAAGTACAACCAAGCAAAGAAACAGCATAAGTAGAGAAATCACGTTTAAAATTCTCTGTGAAACATTATTTTTCAATCACGATTCCTGTTAACAATATTTCATCAAGTCAATTATAGTGCAGTGACAGAACAGATTAGTTACTCTGGTGATTTTAGTGAATTACATGCTGAAAAGTCAAGTATGACAAAAGTTGGTGTGATGAGGTCCATCACTTTGAAGGAGGTGGTCTTCAGCCTCCCTTACAAAAGCCAGCTCTGTCAGTCTCACTAGTGCTTCCTTCTTGGACCCTATATGAGAAGCAAAGCCATATTGCTAATTTACTTTGGGTTAATGGCTTGGGTCTGTAGGCAAGAGTACATAAAAGGTGATTTAAAATCATTCCAACAGTTAAAGTAGAAATCAAATTCAAGCAGCAAAAAAAGAAAGCCCAGTGCTGTCATGAAAATGTTATATGATTGTGTAATATTCCATTTCACTATTGTGCAAATCAGATATTAATATAGACACTGATTTACACATAGAAAGTGTATATATATACTTTCACATGCATACAAACTTATGTATTTGTGTGTATATGTACATAGGTATACATATGCTATAATCTATTTAAGGGAAAGAAGCAGAAAACCCTATAGGGCCTTTTCTTACTGTTACAGCTAGTAAAGGCATTAGCCAGATGTTGAAACTCACAGGCATCAAACAACAGTGATCATTATAGTCTTCAATCACCCCATTTAGAATTTACAATAAGCTAAGCAGAAAACCATTATTTCCACCTCCAATATAAAGTTTTCCTCAGGCTGCAAACAGAGTTCTGCAATGGACTGACTCACCATCTGTTCTAACTTCAGAACCCTTTTCCGTGAAACTTCCAGAAAGGGGAACAAGCTATTGATGAGACCCAGGAATATAAGGACATCATTAGTTAGTATCATAGTAAGATTAAAATCCCTTGAGGGCTCTCATCAAAACCTAGATTAAAAAGAAACAAAGAAAGAGAGAAAAGACTGACATTATAATAACAAACCATAATATAAGGCATAAAATTAACAAACATTATGAATTAATCATACTTAGACAATTACAATCCATATGGCTAGTTAAACTCAATCTGCTACCTGTAGTGACATAGTCTGGATACTGTATATTCAATGCCAGTGCATTTCTCCCAGGATGTAATTACTTAATTTTGTGAATGAGAAAATGATGTGTAAAAGCCAATGTTTCCATGGATTCAATGCCCCAAGTCAGATAAAATGCATGAATGCTTATCAAATCTCATGACACTTTTTAACCCCATTTCATCGCACTCGTATTACCTTTAGGTATGTAGAAACAGTAAATTCACACTCGCTACTAAGGTTAATACAAGAAATAAACTGGGTTCAAAGTTTAGTTTTCTGCAAATAGGACTCTTAAGATTTAGATGCCAATGAATGGCATAAGATTGATGAAATCAGTAATTCTTCTGAAGTTTTTTCATCACTTGAAACATACACATTTGAATCCTGAGAATAACCACCTCTCCATTCCACCTACATTCAGACAGGAGATTTCAATCTCTCAAAGGACTTGGCCTTGAGATTCTGTTTCAGTCCCCTCTGTCACATATAACACGTCATATCTGGTGACATACATTCTAAAATTTGTGATGTTGAGACGTCCTCAAAAAAAAACCAAAAACCAAACAACCACCCAACACAAAACCCAAGCCAGTTCTTTAATATTTTAGTCCTATGTGGGCTCTGTAAGGAATTTCAAGCTAATGCTTAGTCCTTCCTCATCCCAGTCTTGAGGTCCAACCTGTTATTCTGGAACATCTGGAAGATTCTCCTAAAACAGTTTACATTCAACATAAGCAAATCAGTTGGGCAATATAACAATATAGTTCATCACTTTGCTTGTACCCTGAACAGACCTGAACTGAAACACCATGAACACTAAAGTAATAACATACACAAAAGGGAGCTGTTACGTGGAAAAAGATCAGTAGGTACCTCAGATTTATCTCAAGTTTTCTTCCATCTAGTTATTCAGACCAGGCTGCTGGAATGAGGAAAGATGGTATTCTTAGACGCCTTCCAGAGGATTCGTTTTGGAGGGAGAAGAGGACATCACCTTTCACCTACCTCAGAGTGACTTTCCACAATGTTGACAGAACATAAGAGGTCAATGGTAGATGACATTCCTGGCCTTTTGTTGCGGCTTTAATGCTCAACAACCACGAGCTACTTGGGTTTGCTTTTACTGGCACTCAAGTAAAACGTTAAATGATTATTACAAATAGGTAGGATTAGTAAACCACACAGTGAACAGCAATAAAAATGAAACATTTTATGAAATAGTGAGGAGTTAGCAGAGCTATGACAGCAACATGCTCATAGGTCCAGAAATTACCATCTGCTCTTCCCTATTTAAATATCCACAAAGTAATATCAAAACCCAATACAGCTCTACAAGCTACAGGTTTACTTCAGTCCTTTCATTTTAGGAACACAATCACAACTAAGATATTTAATTACTTTGAGACCCTGGTCATAGAAATCCACATTACTTTGCATCTATAATTGAAAGTGCAAAAGGAATATGTAATGACTGATTGAAATGAACAGACATTTGTTATCCCCAGCATTTTACTAATTTATATCTTGAGACTGATGCAATCAGATACAAAATAAGTTATACACAACGCATTTCTGGCTTGGGGTTTTGTGGGGTTTTTTTTGTTTTGGTTTTTGGGGGGTTTTGTGTGCGGGTTTTTTTTTGTTTTGGTTGGTTGGTTGGGCTTTGGTTTTTGTGGTTGGTTGGTTTGGTTTTTGTTTTTTTTTCTGGTGGGCAAGTACACAGAAATGCAACATTTTCACTTTCCCAATCTCTGACCAGAGAGCATTATTTAGAAAATATGTACTTTTCTTTGGCTCCATAATCTCATTTATCTTCATTATTTCTGACTTGTGACACCTACTACATTATGCGATTCCAGAGAGGATGTTTGGTTTCTTTCATAGACAGTATGATATGCCCTGAATATATTTAAAAGTTACACTGTCATGAGCAAACTAATCCCCGAGACAGCACAGAAGGCTTAAGAACACAAATGGAGCTTTCTCACTGGCCAAGAGCAAAGTCTTGGCGCCGATGGCTATAACCAGTAAATGCTTCCCTTATTCAGTAATACATATTTCATTAAAGAAACCAAAGGGCACTCTAGTCAGTCTAGAGTGATTATTAATGCCCATTTTGAATGGTTGCAATCATTCAGCTTTCAGCCACATGCTTTATAATACCTTGTGAGGAGTGCTATACTCACCATGGAATCTTGTGCTTGTCATGTCTTATTGCTTAATTAAAATAATGTAATCAAAAACCTCACAGAACAAATGTTGACTGAAAAAATTATGCTAATCTTTTATGTATCTACTATTCACGTATTACTTTGAGCAGAATAAGTTGACTAATGTGTTAATAAAATGAAACATACCCAACTATCTTGTCAAATGCTATTTTTATCTCAGCATTTAAATAGATTTGTCATGAAGGGGGTACATTCTGAGTAAAAGGAATAAACACTGTTATGATTAAACATGTCTGGCATGATGTTCTCATCTGAGCATCAGGCAATGCCACATGCATAGGAAACTCACACTCACGCAGTTATAAGGCCAATGGCCTTATATCAAAATCAAACTTACAGTGAGCAGGACAGCTTGCTTTAGTAAGGAGATGCATCTGATTATATTTGCTCTGAATTTGGCCCTGAGCACTCAGGTGAAAGATGTGGCACAAAGCTTGAACCAAGTACAGCCTGGTAGGCTGAACACTGCATTTCACTGAGACCAGAAGAATTCTCATTTGGAAGGGAAAAACTGAGCAGAATCTTCTCAGTCTCCACAGCTACTTCAGGAAGTTATCAGTGTCAGGAAGCAAGGGGAGCCCAGTCCTCTCACACAAGCAGACATGCTTGACTCTCTGCGCCAGGAAGGACTTTAAAAGTGTTGCACTCATAAAAATTGATAGTTAAGGAAAAGGGGAAGAACAGAAAGACTAGTAAGGAGACGGACTGGAGAAGTGGTGCCATTTGTCCCTTTGGAAGAGGCCAGGTAAACCTATATAATTATGCACCCCAGCTTTCTTAGAAAGGACAGGGCTTTTAGCAGCCTTCTTTCCTCTACTCTCTGAAGGCACTGGAAAGAGATAATCAAGACCTGAGCTTATACAGGAGTGTACACTAATGACTTGCCTGCTTTCTCTCTTACTGCTGCTGGCGTTCAAGTACAATGCCAAGAGTATTTCTCACATTCTTGCTACTGAATATGCTGGGAATCCTCTATAGTCCATTTCTAATGGATACTGCCCTGCCCCCCAAATTCTTTAGTATGCTTGCCTAGCAGCAGCATTACTAGAAAGTTTAATTTTTTATCTCCAGCACCCATTTAGATACGATACAATACAATGTGTAGAGACAGATTAACTTTCTAACAAGTCTCCTTGAATTTGCAGCTCTTCTGATGTCAACACTGTTTCACACAGAAGTCTGAAATCACCATTGTATAAGCTCTGCAGGGTGGAAAGAAAACATGAACATGTGAGACAGAGTTGTACTGCCACCGTCCTCTCACTATGTTGTTGATTATGAGAATTTCCTAATCCATAGATCAGTCAAAAGCATCAGTGGCTTAACGACAACATAAAATTAATTAACAAGGTATCTATGAGCAATAGGAATGTTTTATAGTAATCTTTTAACATGGACATTTTCAAACTTAGATATGTACAGGAAACAAATTGTTAATACTAGCAATAAAAAAGACAAGATTAAGAAAACCCCATTAGTAATTCATAGATCAATAAACATTTTCTTGTCTTACATTAAAAGACCATAAACGTCTCAGAATTTGATAAGCACAAAAGACTGATTTTATACTAAACCAATTTTCAAAAAAGGAAGCCTACGTGCTTTTCTAGAATAATGCTACAACAAGAAGAGAAAGGCATTAAAGTCTGAATTTAGCATATACACACAAGAAAATTTGTGCTAAATCTCTCTTGGAATAGTCAGAAAAAAATCCTCTAATGAAACAGTAATGCTTTAGTACTAGATGCCATCTTTTACCTAAATATTTCAGATACTCAAGGGGGAAGAAACTTTCCAGATTTTTTTTTTTTTAAGTTAAATAAAAATTTTGCCTCTCCCACACAGTATCACATAGCTCAAATTCTTATTACTGTTAGCTCCCTCACAGTTTTCTGTAATGTGTTTTGCAATTAAATATGCCATTAGATCTTAAAGTCTTACTTGTCTCAAGTCTTTCTAGCAAACTGCCCTCATGTCAGTTTCTTGATCTTCAGCCCTAGTCTTTGCCTATTTCTTGTTAGTGGTAGTTTTACTTTAAGACCTAATGCTATAATTCAGAAAAAAAAAAGGGGGGGGGAGGTTTTTTTATATCCACCAAAAAAAGAGCTTTGATATTTTCTGGAAGACCTCTGTTTTCTAGATTTACTGCTATGAAAATCTGCCATTTTCAGTAGTCACCTAAAAATCAGAAAAAGATTACTTTGCCATAAGATAACACAAAAGTAAGCCTGAAAAATCACTTTATTTCTGATTTAACTTTATTCTTTGGCCAAACACCATCCTGCAGTATCTTAACTTAAAGTAACACAACAGAAAGCATATCCAGAGAGATGTAAGTGAGTTCATAAAAGCATTCCTATACTCCAGTTTGGCATAAACTTTTACAGATACTTCAAACTAGCGACGGTAAAAAAGAAAAAGTGTCAGCTGCATTGATGAGGGCCCAGAATACCAAGATAGACTTTTTTGTGGAGTGTTCTAAACATAGTTCATTTGATTCACAGACATCTCTGAAAATATTATAGGTACTTCCATTGCTACGTATGTTAGAAGGATAACCCTGTCAGCAGAAAAACTCTAATGGCACATTGCATTTTTCTGATCGATGACAGACAAAGGGATACTTATTCACTCACCGTGAGCTGATAAGTAAGACGTGTACCTTCAAAAGAGGGCTCCATTGTGCCTTTTAAGGCACTTTGGAAACATGCTATTCTAGAGAGATTTGGAAGTAGCCTGCCTTTAGGAGAAGGCTATCCCCCAGAGATTCACACAAGCATAGAATCATTTAGGTTGGAAAGACCCTTAAGATCATCAAGTCCAACCATTAAAGGGACTCCCAATGCCCAGAACTTTATCATAAAGAGCAAGGGACCACATCATGTATCAGACCTGAAGTAACTTCACACATTGCAGACAGAAGCGTAGAATCATACAACAGCTGAGGTTGGAAGAGACTTCTGAAGATCATCTAGTTCAAACCCCCTGCTTAAAGCAGATCAGTTAGAGCAGGATGCTCAGGACTATGTCCAGTTGTGTTGTGAATAACTCCAAGCATGGGGACTCTACAACGTTTCTGGTCAACTTGTTCTACTGTTTGACTTCTCTGACAGTAAGTTTTTTTTCTTATGTTTAAGTGGAATTTCCTTTATTTCCACTTGTGCTCATTGCCTGTCATCCTGTCACTGGGTACCACTGAGAAGAGTCTGGCTCCATCTTCTTTACTCCCTACCATTAGGTATTTATACACATTGAAAAGATCTGCTCTTAGCCTTCTTTTCTCAAGGCTGAACTATCCCAGCTGTCTCAGCCTCTCCTTGTATGTCAGATGCTCCAATCCCTTAACCACCTCTACGGCCCTTCACCAGACTTGCTCCAATATGTCCAAGTCTTTCTTGTACTGGGGAGCCCACAACAAGAACATGGTCTTGCTGCCTTCACCTCACTTCATTTTGTGGTGTCTTATGCCTCTTGTATACTCCTAGCACTATAAGCTTTACCATAAAATGATTCACTCTTATTTTATATCTTATCACATATTCTCTGCTTAAACTAGATCTACATTTTTATTTAATGGATGTAAGACTTCATATATCACAACTTATGACAGTTAATCTACTCTGCTAAGAAAAACACAGAATAGTCCAGCAAGAGGGTTGTTTAATTTTGTTCAAGAATTTTTGAAATCAAAACAATTAGAACAAGGTAAACCATCATCTATCAAAGCAGTTCTAATGTTGTAATGACTTATATCAAGCCCAGTAAAATCAATTATTGCGTTGTATTAGATTCAGAAGTAATACAACTCCCTTCTTACAGTAATACAACATACATAATCTCATCAGCAACAGTGGATATCTAAATTTAAGAGTATACAATTAATCAATCAGACTATTCCTGAATTAATTATGTAAAGAAAAATCAGCAGGCAAGGGCAGGATTACATATAACACCACACTTCTCTTTTTGTTAACGACACGCTTTATGTAATTTGGTCTGATTTTAAATTTAAAACAAAGAATGTGGTCTCTCTAGGGCAAGACCAGTGATGAGTTTTACCAGCATCTTGGTCCCTGCATTATTTGTGTTTATATGAGACATCACTCTTGTGCCCTTTACTTTCACCTACTGTGTGTGCCATGGTGCTCTCCTGTGATCGGTTCCACTTGTCTAGCATATTTCAATATATTATATGTAATAGCCATATCTTCATTGCATAGCACTGTCTACTTACCTCTGAAGATCCTCAGGAGCCCATTCTATGACTGCACACTACATTTGCAGCAGCTCTAGGTAGGTCATAAACACATAAGGAATATCAATCCTTATGCTTCATAATATAAACTGTATGCCTGTGGGGTGCTGCAAAGAGTTTCCACAGTTATCATCAGTGACCAATGACAACATTTTCCACAACTGGAGAAGTCCTATCCTGTATGTAAATTTTTAAACTTCCTCTAAATATTCAGCTCCAGGGCACTAAAGGCAGAAGAGTGTCCTTTTGGTCTGACCTATAATCTGTTCTGAATTAGCATTTCCCTTCATTTCAATTCACTACTTTGGTAACTATTCCATCACTCTCCCGTAGGCTGCTGATATTAAGACAGAGTCAGCCCAATACCTACAGTTTGGTAATTGCTACAAAATTCAGTAAGCCAGGCCTTCTGTATATGACATAAATTCTTGTTAATTAAGAAGCAGATAAAAAGACCCGGTTCAGCTGACTTCAGCACTGTGTTGACAACAGCCTCTCCTGTTCAGATCATAACAAACTAAGCACATGGAGGTGTGACTACCTAGCTTTCCAGGTGCACTTACTCTAAATTGACATAAAGCTTCTCGTACATAGGATATGATTTTGTCATTGACCTGAGCAAAGGAACTTGTCTATGTCTTCACTAGAGAATAAAGCACTCCTCCTTTTGCCCCTGCCTACTTATCTGAGGAAATATAGAACAAAAATCAGTGGCATAAAGCCAGGGATACTGCGTGAATGCTAGCCAAATAAGCTTCAGCAGAAAAGGTTTCTTCCTGTGTTTCTTTGTGCCACCAGATCCCACTGAATTCTAGGCTTACTGCTAGATTACTAAATAAAGTTACAACTAAGGGAAATCAGGCTGTCAAAAATATTTCATTTAAAAAATATTACAAGTGAAGATTTTATGAAAATTACTTTGTACTTTGGCTCCTTCCAAAAGCAGTATCATTTCAGTGCAAGACAGTCACAGGTTGCAAAATTGCCATCTTTTTTAACAATTCACTAATTGCTAGCAGGTTGCCAGATTTGCACACAATCTTTGTCAAATACATTACTTTGTAGTCTATTCACTCAGAATGGCTGAAAACATAGTTACCAGAGATCACCCTAGATTCTTGGTCATTTCTGTTTTCATGTTTTAGCAGGACTCACAGATAAGTGGTGAGATTTGATATATATTTCATATACCTGCAGAAACAGTCTTTATCATCTTAGTATGAATCAGAACTGAAGTTATATGACACAGCTAACTACTGAAGACTTACATATGCTTTACAAATAACTGATTTTCACAAATTAGAAAATACCAAATGGGCAAATACTGCACTAGATTAACCGCAGCTATGTATCTGTTCTCTAACATGGATCAGCACCAGAATCTTTAGAACAAACGCAGCCTACCAATACAGACTAGAAGGGTACAGAACGAGATGAAATTCTCTTATTCATTGTACTGTGAAGCAGAACAATAGTCTCTTTGCTCTTTTCTCCCTTTGTATTCAGTGGAACATTAATATATTTGAACTCATAGTTCATTTGATGAAATTACTGCAATTTTACATACACTCAGTAGTACTACAAAAAAAAGCAAAATCACTGAAAACATACCAACTATATCAAAAGAGGAAAGGTGATCTTATGGAACAGCTGGTCATAGCCACCTACATTGTTAACTCTCTTAGGTGTTTGCAATTGCCTTGATCTTAAGTCCGTGGTTAATGACCCTGCTACTGCCAATCTAATTGTAATGTGACTGCTCAGAAAGATAGGGACTTTAATCACCAGCGGGAACATTCTGCTTCCACCAGCCTGGACTGGCTGTTGAACCTTTTTGTCTGTTATGGTCAAGACAAAATTTTCAGTAGTAGTGACTTCAGCCATATGTTGCCCCTCAGATGAACTGGGTGCAAGTTTTAAGTAGCAATTCGTTATTCATCTGCTTTTGCTTCCGGTGCTAATGACACCTGGCCAGCTTGTACCAGGTGTGCTTTAGGTTCATTTCCTGTTATAGAATAAAGTTCTTCTTTCTCCAGTTGATTTATAAAAATCAAGGAATGCTAGCTGATGCCCAGCTCTTGAAAAATCCATACCTGTGAATTATTCTGCCCATACATTTTCTTCCTTGCCTCCTGCTGACCACAGATTTCAACAAGATACTCAAGTACTTGCAGGGCCAGTCTACTGACTCTAGAAGGGAAAAAAAATACAACTGACTTACTAAACTAGAGTGGTGTCTGTTACATAAAACAATGCATTTGAAGAAAGAAAGTATCTGGTTATTATAGTCATCCTCCCTTTAACAAAATTTTAGAGCACAGTGTAACTTGGAAGTGGAGAAGGTCTCTTTAATGAGTGTGGAATAGCACTCTTTCATCTCAGAAGACAGGTTTATGGAGGAAAGTGCACTGCTACAGTCTGATTTTATGACTTCACTGTCAAAGGATACCAATCATGTATTTCCTGAACTATGCCCTCATTGGCTTCACATAGGTCTTGCTACATTGAAAAATAAAATCAAGAGAAAAGAGAAAACTATAAACATTTGTACATATATAGCACATGGATTCTATGTGCTTCTGTCTCACTCTGCTGGTTGCTTAGCTTGAGAAACACAGCAAAAAAGCACAAAAACTACTGAGATACGTCAGTCCCCACGACTCCAAACAAATCATTTATCTGCCACAGCTTACTCTTTCCTATGGTTTGTTATTTTAGATCGTAATTTGGAGTAACAATTATGATTGACAATGTACCAATAGGAAGCAGAAAAATAACTGATATGCAGTTCATTTTCTTTGGAATTACTCTAGTAAGAGTGACTTCACACAAGCATAGTCAACATTTCAGAGGTTTCCGCAGAACACTACTTTGATCAGCTGAAAAATAAGACCTCAGCCAAAATAGCGTAACATATATTCTTTGGGAAGTCTAGCACTTAATTGTACTTAATGTGTCTGCAAGTCCACCCATGGGGGGGCAGAATCAAAACAGATTTTACTCCTGAAAGACAAAGCATCACTAGGGAAGGGTGAGTGACTGACACTTCTGGCTCATCTTCTGGCTCATCTGGCCCAGCAGGAAACATGAAGGCTTCCTGAGGAAAAGCCCTACACACTCTGGCAGTTTGAACCCAAAGAAAGCCCAGCAGCCACTCCCAGAGCAGGCTTCATGCCAAAATAGATGGTTTCCTCAAAAAAAATATAAGTTACTCTGGTTGAGTTTTCAAGTTTTTTGTTGGTTTTGTTGTTGTTGGGGTGTTTTTTTAGCCTAAGTTGTCGTTTCCCAGAGTTAAGAGTGTAAAACTGAACACAGGCTAACACTTTTTGCTAGGTTAAAGTCAGAATGCCACACTTGCAACACTCAGCTCTTAGCCATGCACTGATTAATATCGTGCCAGTTTCTGGTTTGATCTGCCATTTTCTTTTATATTGCCTTTAAGAAAAAGAGACTGTCACCAAAACGAGGTTTTTCCTGCTGAACTGGTGAGTACTGGCACATATACAGACATTTCCCATCCTCAGTACAACAAAAAGCAGAGAATTAATTTAAGCTATGTGTAGATCCATATGTGAAAAAATGTACCGTGAGTATTCTTTACCACTTTAAAGTTGTCATGTGTTTTTCAAGATTTAATTTTTCAGATGATCACAGATTAAAAAAAAAAAAAAACACCACACATTGATTCCTTAATAAATATGAATTTGAGGCAAGAATGTAAGTATCCCTGATGCAGCATGGTTCCTACTGATATCAGCTTAAGATCTGACTGTATATTGAAATCTTGTTTCCCTTTGAAAAATTCTGAACTCCCAAAGTGAGTGCAGAGACTATCCTAGGGGCTTCATTCAATCGGGTATGAGTGAAAATTACTCTCCTCAGTCTATCACCACAAGACAAGAGAATCTGAAACAGGAATAAAAGGAGAGCTTGTTTGAGAAGCTACTGATTAACAGTACAGAAGTATCTGAGCAAAAAAGTGCCTAATCATCTGGTATACCACCTCTCCAAGGAAAGAAGATTAACAAAAAAAAAAAGAAAAAAAAAGGGTCCTTTACTGTTATCTCTGGCAGAGAACCAGATACTTTTGCCTTGATGGCTCTGCAACCACCTGGAGACCTGAGCTGCTTTAAAAACATCTTTTTCCCTTCTCCCCACATTCCACTTTAGCAGGAGGATGTTGCTTCATATCACTTGAAGTGGATATGTAGAGGGACAACTGTCAAAAATCAGGCCTCCTTGTTTTGATCTACTTAAAAGTATTGACTTCAGGATAGGCAAGAGCATACTCTGAATCATGTTTCCTTCAGTAATTAGGGTTGATAACATTTTTAGTAAAGGTGAGATCATCCAGGTAAACTAATGCAAAGGTAAGATCTTTTTGTTTGGTTAGAATAACAAAGCATTTCAAGGCAGAAGATGGAAAATGTCTGCTATCAGTTAAATTACTGTTTTATCAGACTTTTGATTTTTTCACTTTAGCTAGTGCACAAGTAGCCTCACCTTTTTAAATAGTACAAGGAGGAGTACAGATCAAAGCCTTAGACAGATGTCATCTCATGCTGGTAGTTTTCGTCTGTATTCTGCACTTGACCTGAGTAAGAGTTACTTTGAAGATCCCCAAAAGGGCATGGAATATCATGAACAGAATTACAAAATATTTCACACACATAAAATGAAAATGTTCTAAGTGTAATCTTTCTGTATTCAGTTGTAATCACTAAATATGAACCAAAGTTAGAGAAGGGAGAGCAGAAATGGGCTTGGAAAGAACAGTATCATTTTGAATGTGATGCTCCATGAGAAAATTCCACCACACATATACCTTCTGTCATTAGGTGTTTCCATAATTCCATCCATAGTGCTTTTTTTCCCCAACTCTCCAACCACAAAGCCATCTTACCCAGGAACAGCATATGCCAGCCTTCCTCCAAATATAATAAAGTGGGAGTTTCTTCTCTTTTCTCACTACATGTAAATGCTCTTGAAGAACTCTCACCTATTTCTCTGTATTCATTTTGCCCCACCAACTTTTTCCGGCCTCAATCGAGACAGATTTCTTCACTTCCTACCTACTGATATTTTTCACCTGCTTGAAGAAAGCCCTACTCCTATTTATCAATCTGTGTTCTTTCATCTCCCACTCTAGCAGGCACCAGTGGTTCTCCTTGCTTGCTCTAAATCTCCCAGGCTCATTAGTCCTCTTCTCCGCCCTTGATCTTCATCTTCTTCACCTTTGTGATTGTCTTCCATGTGCTTTCTGATATCTGTGACTTTCTGAAAACCTTTTCCCTTAGCACTGCAGTACTTCTGCTTTCTTCTGTGACCATCTCCACATGATCCTCTAACCCTGCAGTATTTCTTGTTATTGCTGTAAACTGCTCACCTTGTACTTTGCTTGCAGGTCTGCCTCCATTGGCTTCTGAGGAATCAGGTTATTTCTTTTGTCCTTTCCTGATCAAGATGCTCTATCTTTCTACCTTCCGCTCCATGAGTCGTCCTCCTTTGTTGTTCTTGTACACCTCTCCGACACATTGATCCCAGAGCTTTAATAAGAGATAATTGATTATATCTCCCTCTTCCCATTTGGTGAAATCTAAGTGACCAAACTTCCCTGTCTTTTCTCATCAGCTGTTTTTATCGTGTGCAAGGAGGTTATTGTTCTTATAACTATTTCTAAAATTATGAAATTATATTTGGAGAGTGATAGCACTGTATTAAGCTGCCTCCTCTATTAAGTAAGAGGACTAGCATTTTAAAAAAATTACCCACCACAGTTTCCTGTTCAAGCTCACCAGACACTTTCTATAGATAATGAAGAGAGAAACATGTTTTACAATTGTATTTCTAATTTCATGTTATATTTGTTCATGCTTTTAGGGTTGTAGCTATTTGGAAAGTACTGCAGAATATGATTTCATTAGGTCATTTCTACTGCCATGGAGAACAAACCTTGCCGTAAGCTTTGGAGACAGACATTTTTGCTATACACACAGTAGTGGTGCAACTTAAGCGCTATCAATGCAATATTGCCCACTCTGTATTTCAGACAGCTTCAACTCTTAACTTAGGGCTGAAGTGATGAATCAATCCCCATGTCTGCTCAATACCTTGACCTCTTTCTTTAGACAAAAAAGGCTAGCAATAGGGCTTCTGAAACACAGACACCTGTGCACAACCACCTGATTGTGTCCCCAGTTAATTTTTTTTTTTTTTTTTTTCACTCTGTAACAAGGCCATGATAGTTTACGGAACATAAACTCTTCAAGCTGATATTAACATGACAGAAACACCAACAAGATACAGTGTTTCCATGTTTCTGGCTAAAATATTTTTAGTTGAGCTATGTGAAGACACAAACAATAACAAGTACACCCATTCTCAGACAACCTCTTCTACCACCTATGGATGTCAACAAGAGACTTTTCATTGACTTGGAGCAGGTCCTAATTAGTTGGGAACAGCATGTGCATGCTCCAGCACTCAGGGGATGAAATGGTTTGTTAGCAGAGCACATGGTTTTGATTAGTGGTCTAATGAACTAACGCCTCAAATCAACAAGAAATGCAGCATCTGGTCAATGTTTCATTACTTCCTTAAGCCCCAGCCACACCTTACTACCCCCTCCAGCTCTCTTATGCTATATCCCACTACACAAGAATGTTAAGGAAGTAGTTATTTAGAAGAAAAAAGTAGATATTAATGTATTAATTACTACAAGTGAGACACAGGGAAAGAATTGTTGCTGTTTCTGATGTTCTGTGAAACAAGTTTCTGCCAACTGAGGCAAAAATCTGAGGTCTTCTCTAGTTTTAAGTGTCCAATATTTTCTTCAGCATGTTCTTTAAATAACTGGCCAGAGTTAATGATGTAAAACACATTTATTCATTCATAAACCTATTTGTATCTAGTAGTTGTTGAAATACTCTTTACTGACATTTACACGCTATAACATATTGAGATGGTTGTATCTGTGGCTAATAATTTTACTTGGTTTTTGCAGAGCCCCCCCCCAGTCCCTACCCAAAATTCTAATTAATAGGGATTCCATATTTCCACACAGCTTGTCAGTTTGATTATTTAAGTACTTATTCAGTGTACTAAAGACCCTAATCACCCCTTCAAAGCATGCAGTTCTATATAAGGCCTGTCTGAAATACATAAGGATCATCATCATCATAATAGCATGGCAGCTGTGCTTCCTATAAGCCAGAAAAGTTGGTCCTGTATACAACAGACACACCTCAGCTACTGTGTGCCATCTGCCTAGTTAGCGGTTAGACAGCCACAGCAGATAGAAACAGCTGCTCCTGACAATATGAAAAACATCAGTACTTCCTTAAAGGCTTTGGCAATGTGGATAAACAATTTCAGTGAAAAGAATATTTTAAATTGCTGCAAATTTTCGATGCAACTGCTATTATGCATCACACCACAACAAAGTGATTATGCTCAGTAGAATGGATTTGTTCAGCAACTGTAAGAGTGTTGAGGGTTTTTTTCCTTGGTTTTCTGGTTTTGTTTTTTCACAGTTTTACAGAATACCAGTTAACAAGGCTAAGAGACCATTGTCCTGGACAAACAGGTTTCATGGCACACTACAATAATTTACAGTGCCTTTTTTTCCTATTTTATTCTTTCAAGTAAAACAATTTTTTACTTTCATGAGTTTATTGTGGACTACACCTCGCGCTATTTATTTAGGTCATTTATGTAAAGACTGGATTTCTGAGAAACCTCAATACTGTGTGTCTGGCCTACAGCAAAATTATTATTTACAATAAAACAAAGCACTGTTATACTGAACTCCTTACCATCATAGGGGTGGGGAGGTGTTTGGAAATGGGGGGAGGCGGGGCAATCCTTGCTCTTGGCAGCCAGGTGTTGCCAAAAGGTGACTTCTACTATGAGTAAACTTGTTAAAATCCAACATGTAGAAGGATGACAGGCTATAGAGGATGGATGAATAGATATACACTACACACACAATTCATACCTACATGTTTTTTTCTCTTCTCCCTTGTTATTCCTCATGAATAAACAATAAAGCTCTAGGTATCTGACTCTGGAATGAAGCTGCCCATTCAAACTGGGGGCTCTGTGCCCCCTTTGGAGGTCAGAACCATCCCTTGCCTGCAGCTGGCTGCAGACAGAAGGAGTGGAAGATACAACAGCTATCTCTCACCTGCCTAACCATGCATAAGGGAGCAGACATTGCACAGTGTCCCTCACCACCTCCTTCCCGTCTAAGTGGTCATGGTCTGAAGATGGAGTAGCAAATTACTATAAACAGGCCCCAGCATTGCTGAAGTCAAGCATGGAAAGAGTTAGCAGTACAGGCTCCACCTCAGAAATTGATGAGGAAATGAAACATATTTATTAAAAAAAAAATAGAATGCTGTCTGGAAACAGAACACAATTGCTGTTTTATATTTTGTATGTATTAAACTTTCAAGCTATCTGCAATAAATGTGAGGTTTTATATTAATTGTGAACAGATCAGTAATTGGAGGCAAATTAATGAGAAACCTGCTGTCACATTACAGCATATGTTTTTAATGGATGTCTTTAAACATTTGGACAAAATATCTATATATTTTTAAATGGTAATTCTTTAACTGGTAAACGTAATTATCTAACTCTAAAGCAAAAAATATAAAAGGACAAAAATGGATTGAATCAAAATATTCTGTCATTGCCATACATAAGCCACCAGAATATCTTTTCAACAAATGAAACTATTCTTTATTTTATGCTTTTAAAAATGCATTAGTGTAATTGCTCTGCAACAAATTACCTTCTGTGCTATAAGCGTGGCTACAACATCCCTTGCATGTACATCAATTGTGCATATTGTCATGATGTTCTGATGATCACCAGGGGTGAGTTCCCCTAACAGCGTGTTTATAAGGGCATTCAGTTGAGCAATCTGCAAAATAATTATATTTCAATGGAGATATTACACTGTGGGGAAAAAAAAACACTATTATATGTCAAGTGCTAAATGGAGCAGTTATAGAACCAAGACACATTTATTGGTGCTTTTAATCAAAGCAAATAACTTTTGCAAACTAATAATGGTGGTGTTTTCTTACAATTTTAATTTGATTCCTTAATAACAAAAATACACTTTTCAGCTGGTGCCCAGAACTTAATTTCAGAACAGATAAATACCAGTCTGATAGTGCACTTGGAATGCTAGTCTGAAACTGCACATGTGATAAAGCTACTAGATGTTTAAAGTATCACATGTATACTTTTAAACACCACTTCCAAAATAGTCACAATACGTGTCATGTTTACTACAGGAAATGCAGGGGGAAAGAAAAAAAAATAATTATTTGGGGCCTGATTGCCTTGGACATGATGTCTCCTTTGTGACAGAGGAACATTAAAAGCAGGATGCCTGAATAGCCACCTTCATCAGACTGCTACGTAATTCCCTATCCTGATGGGAATGGTGACACTGAAAAGGTATCCCAGAGTGCCTGGTTTCATGGCCCTGGAAGCCACTGGCAGTCACTATGAATTAGATCTATTCCAAGGCACCCAGACATCTTATTAAAAAAGTGATGCTTCTGAACAAAAGCAAAGTATTTGTTGAGTTTTTTGTGGGAGTGAGTGAGCAGGAGGGAGATGTGGATACTGGAACAGTCCTTCTAAAGTCCAGTTGCTACTAAAATAACAATAAGCACAAATCTGCTTATTAAATGGTTGCAAGACAAATCTTTCTGACAGAGCCTGCCAAAAATATTAAGTCCCTGATTTTGCAAAGCTGATTCACGCAGAATCCCACCTTTGCCAACGGAGGAAAGTTTGCACTGATGCAGGAAACAGGATTTTAAACACATGCATCCTTACTGGATTAATACAGTGGCAAGTAGTGTAATGTCTTCTAGACATCACTAGACTTTGCATTTAAATTTTGTAAACCACTAAGGTGTCGCAGGTTTGATTTACACTGTTAAGACTTATGTCTTCTCTTAAAATTACCGTTTTTATGCATTTTGTGTATAATGGGTTCACATAACTACTTGTGGTTGCAGTCTTTCAGATTATTTCCAACCATTCTTCCAGACTCTTGAAGGAAATTGCAACATCCTCAGCTCACCAAGTCTTAATATCCATCAAAGCATCTGTGTTGAACGGTTAAATAACCACTGATTTTGTAGTTTATCCCCATGTGCTGCTGCAACTTCCATGATTTTTTTGCTGGAAAGTTGAAAAGAGTTCCTTCTAAATACATTAGCCAATATTCTACCTAATGTAAGTACTATTTTCTCTAATATTATAGAGAAATTATTTATATGAAAACATTACAAAATGTTATTAACATCACAGACTTTGTTGTGTTGCTTCTGAAGATCTATCTTGCCAAACCTGCTTCCTGGCAAAATGCAAAACATACAGACCTGAAACATGTGTGGGCCAGATGACTGCACTTCAGCACCCTGGAGGACAGATCAACCTCTACCCTACCTCCAGGATTCAAGCTTAAGTTACACTGTGAAAGACCTCCATCTTGTAAAATACACTGTGATCCGCCTGCTTAGAACACAGGTTCATTAGGAATAAAAACTTTGTTGTTCTGCTCTTTTCACCCAGTCTCCTTTGACTAAAAAGTCCTACTTCACACTTTGGTCCTGTTATTATTGACCTCAGTACCGGGGAAGATTATGGAACAGTTCGTCTTGAGTGCGCTCACATGGCATGTGCAGGACAAACAGGGGATCAGGCCCAGTCAGCATGAGTTCATGAAAGGCAGGTCCTTCTTGACCAACCTGATCTCCTTCTATGACCAGGTGACCCACCTAGTGGATGAGGGAAAGGCTGTGGTTGTTGTCTACCTGGACTTCAGCAAGGCCTTTGACACTGTCTCTCATGGCATACTCCTTGAGAAGTTGGCGTCCCATGGCTTAGACAAGCGTACTCTTGGTTAGGTTAAAAACTGGCTGGATGGATGAGCCCAGAGGGTTGTGGTGAATGGAGTTAAATCCACCTGGTGGCAGGTCACAAGTGGTGTTCCCCAGGGCTCGGTGTTGGGCCCTGTTCTGTTTAATATCTTTATCAATGATCTGGATGAGTGGATTGAGTGCACCCTCAGCAAGTTTGCAGATGACACCAAGTTGGGAGGGAGGGTTGATCTGCTCGAGGGTAGGAAGGCTCTACAGAGGGATCTGGACAGGCTGAATCAATGGGTCGAGGCCAGTTGTATGAGGTTCAACAAGGCCAAGTGCCAGGTCCTGCACTTGGGTCACAACAACACGCAGCACTACAGGCTTGGGGAAGAGTGGCTGGAAAGCTGCCCGGCAGAAAAGGACCTGGGTGTGCTGGTCGACAGCCAGCTGAATATTAGCCAGCAGTGTGCCCAGGTGGCCAAGAAGGCCGACGGCATCCTGGCCTGTATCAGAAATAGTGTGGCCAGCAGGAGCAGGGAGGTGATCGTTCCCCTGTACTCGGCACTGGTGAGGCCGTACCTCGAGTGCTGTGTTCAGTTTTGGGCCCCTCACTACAGGAAAGACATTGAGGTGCTGGAGCGTGTCCAGAGAAGGGCAACCAAGTTGGTGAGGGGCCTGGAGCACAAGTCCTATGAGGAACAGCTGAGGGAGCTGGGGTTGTTTAGCCTGGAGAAAAGGAGGCTGAGGGGAGACCTTATTGCTCCCTACAACTACCTGAAGGGAGGTTGTAGTGAGGTGGGTGCTGGTCTCTTCTGTCAGGTGGCTGGAGACAGGACGAGAGGAAATGGCCTCAAGTTGCAGCAGGGGAGGTTTAGGTTGGATATTAGGAAAAATTTCTTTACTGAAAGGGTTGTCAGGTATTGGACAACTCAGTGGTTGAGTCACCATCCCTGGAGGTATTCAAAAAGCACGTAGACAAGGCACTTCAGAACATGGTTTAGTGAGCATGGTTGATGGTTGGACTTGATGATCTTGAAGGTCTTTTCCAACCTAAATGATTCTATGATTACAGCAAGGGATTTGGTTTTTTTTTTTTTTAAACCATAAAATTATCTAGCAGAGATGCAGATCTGTGCTCAGCAAGTCAGACTGCTGACAATAGTTTTGCTTTCTTCATTACCCTTGCAGAGAGGCATGTGAACCTTGTATAAATTTGCAGTGAGCAGGATGAAAATAACTCATTTTTGGTATGCTTGTCTTGAATCATGCCTCTCTCCCTAAGCTCTAACAATAGACATATAGAAGTTTGAGAACCTGAGATATAGAATTTTATGGAGATTTGTCTTAGATTGGAACTCAAGGAGTTCCCTCAAAGGAGAAAACAGCTATAGAACAAAAAAAATGGGGTAAAAATCCCTAAACTTCGCTTTCTGTCAGTATACTGTTTACAGGGTAACATGGCTTAAGTGCTGTGCAATGTACAGCACTGACTGGATTTATAGCCTGTTTCCTACCAGTATAAAAAGAATTATTTCGGTGGCCTATATCCAAAGACAAAGCAGTGGATCACTGTTCATATTACTCAGTGATCGCATAAAATTTGGCATCACTGAAACAATTGCTGCTCTGAAAAGGTTGAGCTCTGGGCTATTACAAAGACTAAATTAACTCTCACCACTTGAGTGAATGATCCATTCACACCAAGGTGAAAAATCACTAGCTGAGCAGCATGGGATAGATGACACTATAGCTGACTGACCTGCAGTTGTGTATGGATAAGACTTTATATTTATTATTCTCTCAGACAACCCGAATTTTACCAAAAACATTAAATTAGTCATTTACTGTAAAAATTAAAAATCTCTGTGGAAAAAAGTAAAATCCAACCTATACACCTTCCCCCCTTTCCTACTTGGGTTCAGACAAAAGTACGAGCCCTATGTGTGAGTGACTGAAGTTGCTGAAGCAGGAATGAAAGTTCAGGAGGAAAAAGAAGTGAGACTTTTCTTGGTTTCCTCTTACAATCTCTTAAACTACTCTATAGATCAGACACTTGAGTGCACTGGCAAGATAGGAGAATATGGAAGAAAGGAGGTTAGCAGGTGCTTAAGAGAAACAGAGACTAGGGTCTCCCAAAGAATACAAATTTATTTTTCTGGAGAAAGAAGGGGTTTTTTCTTATTAATTCTTCTTTCCTTTTCTATCCCCAATTTGAGTTGATCAAATACGAAATCTCCATGTGGTAGGATAGTCTGATACTGTTTTGTCTGAATGGCAATTAATAGTTAACAGAGAAAACTTCTTGCAAAACAAAACTTTTTTTTTTTAATTGCCACTTGAAAAGGTCAATATTGACTCGAAAGTTAAAAGATTTAACTTCTGCATCCATCTGCACTGTTCTAAGTTAAGTTCTGATCCTCCATGGCTCACATTCTCTAGGCAGCCCATATTTCAGATTGCACATTGCTGTGTGATTGTGGAGCATCCTGTTATTGGCAACAGTGGCTGAACTACAGGAAGACAGCATGGTATGTTCTGGGATATACAGTCCAGCAGGCACACAGATCCCACTGTGGAGGAGATGGAAATAAAAATAACTAACTACACTTTCCAGTATAGGCCCGGGGGTACCAACAGCATGAGCTGCGGAGCAACCTGATCACTGGGACCTCTGCCTCATGCCACTCCACAGTAATGACTCAGTGAAAAGTAGCTGCTATTTTTGATCCAACATTATATGGTTGGATTTACTTTTCCTGACAGGAATTTTGCTGCTATTTTTGATCCAACATTATATGGTTGGATTTACTTTTCCTGACAGAAATTTTTACCCAAAACATCATTTTCCCACAGAAAATGTTAATGTCTTTTTTTTCCCATTAAAAAAAAAAAAAAGGTTTTGACTAATTATTTTTGATTGCCCCAAATCTTCCTGCTCCCCTTAGGAGCCTAGGCAGCATGTCAGGCAATTCTGCCTAATCCTCAGTACACACTTGTTCTGGCTCCTAAACCTAGGTGGATTTGGTTATGCTGGCTCCTCAAACTTACCAAGTTATTTAATGTCTAGTGTGTGAGGACACTTTCAATTAGAAAGATGAGTCTTTACATTCTGAGATTACTAAACTAGCTTCAACGAACTATCTTCCCATCACCTTTGTATACAATTACACTTCAGTGAGCCTCATGGGGAGAGAGAAAAGAATGCAGACAAGAGCCATGCTTTGTACAACTAGCAAACAATTCTGGGATAACAGGATGGACAGCAAAGATTCATATTTTCCCTTGAGTTCCCCTCAATGCTGTCTAAGTGGCTGTGACCTCAGGATTGATGGAGCTCCTCCTATTAGAAGTAGCAGATCGTGTGGTCCAGACGGGGAGTCTAAGGTTTCGAGAATTACTTGCTTCATATCTAATTCAGCAGAGCATTAGGCAAGAAAATACACCACTCAGTAATCTGACCTGTACTTTGCAAAACACAGGGCTTTGAAAAGTATACATAACTGCTGTACGTACTGCCAGATTCTTATCCTCATTGAATTTTAGGTAACATTGTCAAATAACTTCAGTACTTTGCAGTCTGTTGCTAGACATTGAAGAAAGCTGCAGTTAGAATAATTTTCATTTGGCTAAGCACAGCAATTAAAGAACACAATCATCTCGGATGAAAAGTTTCCCCATTTTGAACCATTTCCCTCAAGAAATTATTTTCAGTAAAACTACTGCAGAGAAGAAGCGGCATCATGGAGGAGTGAGACTCCCAGCTTCCACAGGGATTGCAAAGTCCTCCTGGTAAAGCCCGAGTAAGGAAAATCAGGATAGCACTTTTTAGAAATATGACAGTTGTAGTGTTAGAAATAGTTAGAAATATTAGTTGTTACTGAAAGGACCAAATCAGCCTGAGGGTAATGACAAACAAAACCAAAACAAATGAACAGAGCCAAACAGAGCCAAGTCATTCTTCCACTTCCTATACTGCAATCTTTCTATATAATTTTACTGTCTAAACAGGTGCTTGAGATCGTCAGAGGAAAGATGCTGTAAAATTGAAAGTAATTCCATTGTTTTAAGGTCCTCTGTGTTTCCAAAGTGTGCATAAACCTTAAGTACTAATCCACAAAACAGCTCTGGGAACTAGAACAACTCCTGTTTTGCTGCAATACAAGTAAGTTAAACTATTTCAGCACAAAGGCACAGCTGGCCAGTCTTCAAAATAAGAAATAGTTGCTTCTGTCTTTCTACTGCACATCTGAAGTGTGTATATAACAAAATCATTCTGTTGGTAAACGGTTCACCAGTAAGGACATATTTTCTCCAGATGGATTCATATTATTTTAATCACAATATTTACCAGCTCATTTCTGCAAAACATTATTGGTCTGTCAATTTCTAAATAAGAAGTTCCTTGAAAATTCCATTGTCTTGATAAGATATTAAGGTTAGCTACAGGATTTGAAATTAACTCATTGCACTGGTGACATCAGACTTGTAATTAGAAATGGAGTGCTTGTTTCCAAGAAAGGCTAGTCCAACAATAAGAGCTCTGGCCCAGGACTTGGGAGATTTTCTCTCTCATAAAAGTTCTGCAGGTGACCTTTGAGGAATCAGAGAACTTTTTAGTTCTCAGCTGTAAAATAGAGATAATAACACTTTCCTATCCACAGGAGCTCTTATGAGGGTAAGTAAATATATTTCTTATATTTAGAAAGATTAGGAGATAATCGAGATATACAGTAGGAAGGTTTTTCCTATGGAAATCAATAAGGAGTTTGTGTAAAATTCAATAGATAGTTTCTGTTCAAACACTTGGGGCTCCAAGAGTTGCATTTAAATAAAATCATATGATAGACTCCCATTCAAGTTTTCTGCCCTAACCAGATCTCAGCCATTGTCTCACCAGCCTTTGGAAAGTGCCCTGACTACTGAGACATCCTTAAATTCCACTTTACTGTTACCCCACGCTGTATAAAATATTTAAATACTCAGTGACCTGATCCTTGTGCCCTAAGTCAAAGTGAAATTTTCACCCTAATATGAAAAACAAAGATTTCATTTTGGTCCAACCTAAATCAATTTTTGATCTATTCGCTAAACCTCATATTCATTATTTCTGAGTTTAACTTACTTTTTTGGCAGAGGAACACATGACTTTCTAATATAGACACATAATGACTGTTTACAACATTCTAAATATTTGTTTAGCATTCTTTCAGCAAGCATCTTTTTCCAGAAATTAATATAGCTGAATATTTTCAGAGAGTAAGCACCAGGGGACTCCAACAGAGGCAAAGCAAATGAAATTAATAAGTGAGCAAATATTTTTTGTGACATATCCACTGCTGATATTTAGCTTTCACCACTTACTAAGATTTGTTCTCTACAACCATTTAACAATCAGTTAGACCTGTAATCAGAATGGGAATTCTCTGGAACAAGAATCTAATATAGCTAACACGTGAAAATCCAACCACTTAGAACTTCTCTTTTTGAAATGGTTCCATACTATTTATTATCTTACTTTTGATCTTGTCTTTACCACTCCAGCCATGGGTTCTTGCTGTGACCAAGCAAGAGAGAGAAGACGAGAGAAACAAAAAGCAATCTTTTTTCTTTTTTCTCTTTTTTTTAATAATAAAATGTAGAATTTGTAGGTAGAAAGACAAGAATTGCCCATGGAACTGGTCTGGGGAGTTCTACATAATAAGAGCCTGTAGACAAGAATCCTGAAGAAACTGCAGGTAACAGCATAAGAACCCACTACAGACAAAAAAAAAAAAAAAAAAAAAAAAAAATTTGAGTGTTTTCTAGCTGAACCTATGATATTAAAAGTAAATCCAGAAAGCAATTTTAATATTATCTGTATTTCCTTTAAATGCATTACATTTTGGATCTACATACATAAATTGAAATGTTTGGTTTGGGCTGGAGGTAGTAGAGCTGAGAAATGTAAACTAGACATTATGATGCTGAGTTTCCAAAATGTAAAGACTAGCTGATGGTGTCATTCTGTTGTTACTTAGAGAAAAGGTGAAGATGTCATATAGACATAATTAATGATACTGAATTTAGAATTTGTTTAAAACTGAATATTTAAATTTGCACAAATAGTCATCATTACATTTTGAGGCTACTCAAAGAGAATGCAAAACAGATTAACACAAAGCAGATTACTCTCCAAAGTACTCTCCACTGAAGAACAAATATGTAAATACAAATTATACTGCAAGCTATTAGTAACAGCCTTAAATTATGGTGATACCTGCTCATATATACAAATAATGACGGATGCTGAAGTTGGACTGTATCTTTCATCTACATAGACTTACTACTTCTCAATGTTTGAATAATCGCCAATGGTACCTTTAAGTTAATATAAGTACCCAATCCATGCAGAAATTTTTAAGATAGGAAAGGATGAAGATTACTACCCTCTACACTTGTTTCTTCTATGTTTAGCATTTCTTTCACTGCCTAATCATTCATATTCCCAAAACACAGTGGTTTTTTAGTAGTTCGGTTTTATAAATAGTGTGAGTACAGAGGCATCTAGCAGATTCTGAATTATTGACATGTGTCCAGATCATCTCCCATTCCCATAAGCCATCCTTGGAACTGAACTGGGGTCAAAATCAAAGTGAAGACAGTTCAAGTCTTACAAAAGCAATAAACCTTATTACAGACCTGAGCTACAGCCATCTGAAATCAGTGGAAAAGTACTTCTGTCTGCACATACAGTATTTAGCATACTTTGCTCAGTAACATTAGGAAACAGAGGAAGACATTTTACCATTTGACCTTCCCTTTTCCAACAGTATGCATGAAAAAGGAAATATGCATATTTTCTTAAAAATTTGGAACAACAAGGAAATAAACCCTTACACATCATCTTCTAGGGTGTCTTGAGACTTTCAGCAGAGGAGCACCTACCCAATAGTGTCCAAGAAAGACTCGTAACTTTGCAGGTTGGTTTGATCTCCACAGGTTTCTGTGAAATGCCAGAAAGGATGAAGTAGCCTTTTAAGCCTAGTAAGGAGTTAGTTAACATTCACCACTGTCTGCGTCCACCTTTTCTACTGCCATTTCTCCTACTGCTTTAGCTACACTGTTCTGTTTATCTTGCAGCTCCTCTGTACAGTTGAAGAATGAAAAAGTCCTCCAATGTGTTATTCACCATTCCTGACAAACCTTGCCTTAGAAATAAGGCACAAACAAGTCAGGAATGAAGGTACCCAAAATTCTGGAAAACCAGAACATAAAGACTATTGTGTTCGTAATTGCTGGGTTCTGAATTATAAGAAGGTTTAATTTCTTAAGCTTCAGCTGTTTTCAGATGCTTAACCATTGATTCAAAAGCAACACACATCCCAGGTCCATAGTGCTTTGACAGGTCTTCATTTCTTATGCAACAGACAGTTGTGAACAAAAAGACAGCAGCAATGAAGGAGTAAGCAGGCAAGTGAATGCATCTTGGAGTTTGACTTCTGAATCTCACATGAAAGCCAGCTGGGTAATTTGCTGGTTACCAAAGAAAAAATAAACTCAGAAGAATATTTTCAGAAGTACTTTGAGATTTGGGATGTCAATCCTGTAACACTTGTTTCCCCAATTTTTGAACTCCTTTGAGTTCAAAAACCCTCTAATGAAGGGAATTTAACAAGCTACAGGCTCCTACATAATGCAGAGTACTCAGAACAGGAGAGATTATTTCAAGTAGCAAAACACCGTTCATTAGCAAAATGATCACATTTGCAAATCTTCTGAACTCCATCTCCATGTGTTCAACATTTATTTGTTTCCATGGAGTTTTCATCCAATCTTTAATACTTGTCTATAAAATTTAAAAAATAAACAAACAGCTCCTACAACATTCTAAGCAAAGCCTGAGGCAACTGAAAATGGAAGGAAGGTTTCCAACTCATCAGCAGGTGAATATTTATAAATATGTATGGTATACAAATGCAACAATATCAGTTTCAAAATTTGAAGCCTACTGACGCTGCAATTTAATCTAAGAGGATTTATATTCTTTGTTCTTTGTGCTAGAATTCTGTTTGTTATAGGGAAAGAATGCTGCCTACACTTCATGGTTTTGATTTTTTTGTTTGTTTTCAAAGTTTAAAACACATTTCAAAAGTATTAAAATTCTGGAACCATGAACCAGTTCACTTCCTATACGATGCATTTTCAGTAGCATTAATTGATGAGAGGGCTGAAATTAACAAAAAAAGAATGAACTAAATTTTAAACCTGTGGTAAGCAGGCGTATCCCTCTTACAGTCATAAAATACATTCGTGCTTTCTCTGGGGATGAATTTGTCTCAGGAACCTCAGAGAAAATTCAGTTGGGGTACATGTTTGATACTTAGGGAAACTGAAAGCAAAACTATACATTACTTCCCTGCTTTAATATAAGCAACAATTCCAAAAACCCATGCATCTTTTAATGGAATTGCTCAACTGGCAATATTAATGCAAAATACAAAGCTCTCGCTTAGACATATTCTCTGGAAAAATCGCCTGGAATATGTGTTCAGTACACAATGTTGCAGTACTGTTACTTTAAGTAACTTACTGTGTGGGTACTCTACCCCAGTATAAAGTGACTTTATTCCTGAGAAATTACTCCACTATGAAAACAACCATAGTGGACACCTGAACAAGAAGTATAACTACAATTATAAGTATCTCCCACATGTAAATCAGTGGATTAGAATGTAAAAGCCCACCTGACATTCAGAAACATAGTTTTGCTTTGGGATTAAGGATTCACTGAATTCACAGCTTCAAGTAAATCTGAAGTATCCCAAATTCCCATTAACCAAAACCAATTAGCTGCAATACTCCCGTGTACTGTCACTGCAATTCTGCTGCAATGGCAAAATCATTACAGTACAAAATACTAAAACTAATAGAACATATTTAGAAATAAGCTTTACAAAAGATTTGGGTTTTGTTGATAAAATGAGTTCAAGCTTAGATCAACTTGTATTTAAATAAACTGAATAATGGTTTGTTCATTTAAAAATAAATAAATAAATAAAAATCAGGAATATCTCTTGCTTCCTAATCTTGTCAGGCACCCTGTTTCATCAGAGCAGAGGGAGCTTTTCCTATTCTTCCACAACAATACCTTCACCTTTGAGGTAACTGTGCACTCATGGACATTAAAATAAATTTTGTCCTCTCCTGGAGACTGAATGGCTTGTATACAGCTGCAATTACCTCTGAGGAAAAGCTGGTGAAAAGAGAAATCTGTGACGACCACTGAAAGGGACTCCTGTCATTCCAAAGAAATACAAGTGAAGCTGGAAGCCAGATTAGTGACTTAGTCATAAACTATAAGTCAATAGACAGGATTCTGTTATAATCCATCCAAGGCCAGGTTTTCATAGCTCTTGTTATAAAATAGGACTGCTGCAAAGGTTATTCTTCTAGGGGATTATTAAATGGCCATTTTGAAACCTCCTTTCTTTAGCTAAGGAAAATAGAGGAAAACAAGAGACAGTTGTATAATTTCCTGAAAGATACTACAAGAAACTTATCCCCACCAGGAACCGTGTTATCCATCTGAATCCATAATAATGTGCATTTAGGTTTGGAACTTCTCCAACTTCAAATTGATTTGCCAAATTTCATTTTAAAATAGTGAAAAAACCACTTTGTTTCCTCTTTGACAACCTCTGAAACACATTTCAGCCTCGGGCACTTTTTACAGCCATGCATAACAATTCCAAATAGAAAAAATGACAGATCCCATACTCCAGCAGTGCCAGTAAATATCATTGCAATAATGTTATCATTCACTGTCAGATACTGAAAAGGTACAAATTGAGGCAGACAGTATGACACTGTGGGTGCACACGGTACTATGTGAGGCTTTTTCTTCTCACTACTCTTCATTGCTTACTTGTGCAGACACCACTAATGCATTTCCATCCAAAGGAGGGTTATGACAAAGAAATACTAGTGCTTATTTTGCAAGGTGAGTTAAACTAAGTCTGAAGTCTAAGCTTGTAAGATTGTATAGTTCACATACAGAATAATTTCAGGTTGTTTCTTAGGCTACTTGAAAACAGAGTTCATAGGTTCAGAATACTTGAGCAAAAACCCGAATCACATATTTCAAAGTTCCTTCCTCAACCATTCACTCTGCATATGTGCTAAGCATGAGGCACACCCAGAGCCTGTTCTGTGTCCAAGCCTGTTCTATTTATGAGACATTCCCATACCTCTGTGGTGTTTCCTGATCCTGTCCATTCAAGAACTGAGCTGCAGGCCTGGGAACGAAGCCAGACACTTTCTTGTGGCAACACATGGTAGTAGCATGCCTGTAAAACTGAATGCTCTCCAGTCACTTAAAGCCTTGTTTTCCTACTGCACAATCCTCAGGAAGTCTACTTTGTTTTTTCCCCCTGTATCACAGCTTACATCTGTATCACTTTGTTGCTGATAAGCCACGTTTCTGCAGCTTTAGTGCTCTAAACACCTAAGAGCTCATCTAAAGCTTGCTTAACTAGGTTTGCACTGTCATACAGGCACTGATTGTATTTATTTCTTTGAAAGGTGCTACAAGATTTGCAGATGAAAAGCATAGAGCATTAACTTGATTTCCTCAGTTTGTCCAATCAAAATGATCAGTTCTGCCCTGAAAATTGAACTTCAAAGATTTGTCCCTTCCACAAGATTTTTGCACTTTAAGTCAGTGTTAGTGTAAACATGCTACAGTTCCAATCGTACATTTACAAACCTGTGGGAATCCTTCAACAGTCAGGCCATCTCTCCAGGGTCCCACTTTATACCTGTGTGCCTCTGGTCAATGCTACCACCTCCAACTCAGGAGAATTGCTGCCCAGTGCCAATTGTCATGGGAAGCTGGGTTCTACACCTGCTGACCCCCAGTCACCATGAAATCACCCTTAACATCATAAAACTTAGAAAGTAATGTATTTGCAGTTAGAGAAGTATACAGCAATTTACAAAGATTTGAGATATGTTCTATTTTTTCTATTACCCAGCTAAAAACCTATTGCATTTTAGATACTCAAAGAATTTTACACATTCAAACCTTGCGTGGATGTCTATTCAAACTCAAACATCCCCCTCTGCTCCAAGGACTTCCTGTGGTTCCTATAGTCTTAATCTGGATGCTGAAGGAAATACCGACTCCCCTCACCTTATTTTTAGAAGCGTTGATGTCCTTTAGATAAGGTGAAGCAGAGCCTTTTTGTATTCAAGAGGTAAACAGAAACGTGTTAACAAGTATCCCAACACTTTCCTTAGTTATTAATAAATTCTGTGCAACACAAGAAGTAAACATATTAAATCCAGCTGTTGGAAGGAGGCAGGAAGGTATTCAACTCCCATTTCATCACCTCTCCAAACCTGGGTTTCATATACAGACAAACCTACTTTGTACGAACCAATGAGCAAGAACAACGCACGCAATTGTGTCTTGATCTGGACATAGTGACACCCAGAAAACTTTGACCTGATCATAGCTCTACTTGAGTTTTGAGGTATAGTATGACACGGACCCAAGGGAACTTGACAGTGCTCCTTATTGCTGACCCTTAGATTGAAATAAGAAACAAATTCTTATGGACAGAGAATTTTCCTAGGAAGAGCAACCAAGCTTTATACGCAAAAATGGTGTAAGACAACAATTAAACACACATTACTTGTCTGCGAAAGGAGTAACACTTTCTGTACTGACCTTCGTCTCTCTTCCTGCTGTGCCTTCCCCTAAAATGCCTGTGGAGGTCAGTAATGCATAAAGCTGATAGGGGTTTGTGAATATCAGGTCCATGCAATGTACTGATGATGGATTCTTTCCTCTGCAAATAAACGAAGGTTTGCTGTCAACATTTCACAGGAAACTGCTGGAGTCATCAACCATACCGCTATAAACAAATGTGTAAGTATATACATACTTAGACATGCACACATACTCTCTTTTTCACACACATACTTTTAAAATCATGAAGCCTGCATATTAATATGAAAGCAAGACAAAGTAGATGATCTCTGACCTGGACAGCTTGCTACGCAGTCTAATAACAGAAGTGGCAGACAAGTGGGAGTATTTCAAATACAGTAATGGATAAGAGGAAGATAGGTTTACAGAATTATGAACATTAAGTGACTTGGTTTAAACAAATCTATGTTTTGGGGTTCCAAGTGTATTTTTTGTTTGTTTATTTAATTAGAGGTTAATTGCTGTATATAGCCCTATGGAAATGAATTTTTAGGAGCTACTTGAATTAGACAAGATATTTGAGGGAAATTTGAGAAAGTTATTCCTCTTCTGAATAATTTTTTTCTCTCTTCTTATTCATGTAGCCAACCATTATCCTCAGTGTGTCACCCACTTAGGTAAGCGGATTTGTTTCTTTTTATAAATCAGCAGATATATTCATATCAGTTAGAACACAGTATTGAAATAGTACTGATTAATAGCCCATCCTGTCTACTAAATACGAAGAAAAGCATTCTTTTATCCACTTTGCTGCTTAACAGTGCAGTGAATGAGACCGTTGCTGAACAAACCAGTCAAACAAGCTTTTCCCAGGTAGATAACAGAGCAAACCAATTTATATATTTGGCACTGGAGGACAGATGTAAGGCAGCACCAAAAACTGAGAACTGTAGCCATAATACAAATGAATACCATTTTATGCTGGTTTATTATAAACAAAATATTAAACAGCACCTTTGTCCTCCAAGTGTACATATATAATTTTATTTCCTGGGTCTGGCATACAAAAGCACCTAGATTAGGCTGTAAAAATTATCTATGCGCAACCTTGAACAGGCAAGTCTTGCTCTCAGTTATTTTTGGTCATGATTGGATGGTCATTAGGTGCACAAATGCATAAGCTTTTTGCACGGGCAAAGGGATAAAAGTAAGTTTACAGCAGGTAGAGTCTATTACATGAATGTTAATAAATATAGTCAAAATCTGTGCATGGATGTTTAAGCTTATCTTCATCAGGAGAAAATTATGCTGTATTATATCGAGTTAGTTAGCTAAGTTGATATAAAAATCTAGTTAGAAACAATTCATTTTACAGTCAGTGGAGATCTAGTTAAGAGTGAGCAGTGCATAGCATGTAACTCGTCCTGTCCTAAAGGGCATATCTAAATAGGTCAGATGAACTGCACACGGAAAGTCCTCATTTCTCTCCATTGACTGCAAACAGCCTACAATGACTAGTTCAGGTGTCAATAACTGTCCTTAATTCAACCTGCTAATTTATAGGAAGGCTACAAACTGTCTTGCTACCACTTGATACTTGGATGCTTCTATTTTAACACAAGAAAACATGTTAATCTCAGAGATACTGAAGACACAGCATCCCTGCGTGGGAGCAGAGCTCCTGAAGAAGCTTCATGGAGAAGCAGAGATGCCATAAAGTCCATTTTAAGAAAAGAGCGCCAACACAGATATTTAAGTTTGGATCTGAACCTTCCCATAATTTGGAAATACAAAGTTCCCAATTCAAACCTCTCTCAATTGTTTTGCTGTTTAGGGTAAGACAAGGCTCCCTTGGATAAGCATGGAATTATACTGTTCCAGAATGAGTTCACAAAAGATGACAGCTCTGGTCAGCTCAGCACCAGGCTCTCTGCTGCCCAGAGGACTAGCCCAAATCACACTTCAGCTGATAGAGCCTGTTCCATCAACTCCCTCTGCTAGTGTGTTCAAAAGAATAAAGGCTCTCCCACAGACCAAGAAGTAACAAACCTCAAGCAGCTATTTGTCCTCTCCAAGAGGCTTTCCTGGCTCTTGTACCAGGCAATATGTTAAAACAGCAGCTCTGCTCTAGTCAAAGTTAATAAAAATTCAGGGGAAAAAAAAAAAAAAAATAAAAATCTGTGAAAACAATTTGAAGCAGCACAGCTATGCAGGGCTTGACATACCCCAGCTCCTGGGAACTCTGGACCCAATCCAGCTTGTTACAGTTCTTTTCTGTCTGGACCCATCACGATATAACATGGTGATCTGGGTTGTGTTCTGTAGTGACAGGCTATGACCAACTCCCTCTGAATTCAGAGGGAACTAGTTACACACATGTGGCAGCTAAAGAGTCAGGCTCCTGGATTACCAGCTACTTGTACCTTTAAGGCATTTATTTTTCTTATTCAGCATTTCTGTTTTCCATATGAAAGTGTAAAGACATTCAGGATAATTTGACATTCTCTCATAGCATTGCTTTTCAAGGCCAAGTGGTAGTAAAATTTTTTTCACATAAGTAGGACTTGGGATTATTTTTTGGAAATCATGAGAGTGATGCTGCAAACAGATTCTTTTTATAAAGAGTTTCTTTCCATATATGTTTCCATTACAGTTCTTGCAAGCCTAAACAAGGTGAAAATTACAGTAGAAACTTAAGGGCTTCATTTCAAAAGGAGATACCTTAACTGAAAGAATGTAGAATTTAGTAAACTATTACAAACATACATATTTATGCAATAACACACACATAGGCAAGGCAAGAAGAGAAGTAAAGCAAAGTTTCTCTTCCAGTTTCTTTGTGGAATGTTTACCACTGTGGTTCAGAACTCTAGTTTTTCAAAAGGTCAAAAAAAAAAAAAAAAGACTACTTGAAAATGACAGTATCATTGGAGAAAGATCATTACCAAACAGCATATTGATGTGTTTGCCCAGCATCTGTTTTTAATTATTTTGTCTGCTTTGCAATAATTTTTGCTTACATGTTCATAAATAATTTAGAGTTGTGCTTTAAAATACACTATTATTCAAATGAGAAAAAGGGGTGCATATTTTAAAGCAAGCAGTAACTACAAGAAAGTAAAAATAAATGAAATGGAATGAGTTTCCAGGGATCTTTTGCCCTCTTCTCCTCTTATACTGACTATCTAAGGGGTCTCTAAATTTGGCAAAACTGAACAGTAACACCTAAAATTCTCCATCTTTTTCTCTTTGATGATATTCTCTCTTGTCTTTCCTTAAGCAAGGCGGATGAACACCTCTTTTTCCTGTTACAGCAGACGCCTTACTCTTGAAAGGCCACTATATGACACGCCAACTTTAGCAAAATGGCATCAGCAAAGAACTGTTTCAGCCACCTCTAATCTGGTATGCACACTTTGGAAAGATGTAGCCGGAAGCACTTTCAGATCAACCTGCCACTCTGCAGTATCTTTATGAGTTCACATAGAGAGAAGGCTTTGTCTTCCAGTACCTTGATAGACACTGTGAGAACATTTTATGCTTTGTCCAGAAATTTCTCTTCTTCACTTTTTCCACGCTTTTTTGTCCTGGTGGGAAAGCTAGTACGGGAGGTAGGTCATGATGTTTAAATAAGGATCATTGTATAGTCCTAGAACAAAAGAAAGGAAAGATGACCCATACTGAAGTATTTGGTCAGAGGAGTTAGCTGTTCTTCCTTCTAGCAGACACACAATGTTTCTACCATCAAAAGTAGCATGACTTCTGTTGGAGACTCTTGCCAGTGCCTTTATCATAGCTACTTCCCTGCACAGGAAACAAAGCTGTTGCACACATGTGATAGGTTTATACTCTACAAAAGTATTAGTTACTGTGCTTATCTGACACAGACGTGGCATGTCAGGCAAATCCTGCCAAATCCATTCTGGTTTTTAAGGGAATCCAAGAGAGAAAGAGGCTAAGACGTGGCTGCAGGCTTGATGAATTGCTCCTGCCAGGCATATCCAGCTTTCAGGCTCACTGGCTGAGCACCTGTACACTACAATAGCATAGCCACCTCTCCCACTGAAGAAGTATGTGAAAGAGTGAGGACATAGAGACTCCTCACCACCCTTGGTCTGTTGGATACTCCTAGTAGTTAGAGAAGCTCTCAAAGGTAGCACCAAAGAGGAACAATGAGAGAGCAGCATCCATAGCCTGATAGTCACCTGCTTGGGTTGCCTTACATTCCTGTCAGAGTGGAGTGAGTCAGCAGAGGGAACATTTATGGAGAAAGGTTTTTCCTTCAAATGCAGAAACAGTGTCTGTGAATGACATTTCTGCTGAGTGCACCTGAGGTAGATTCCTTCCGTATTCCAAATTCACCAGCTGATTTACTACAATTAGCACCTGTATGTGTGTATAACACAGAAGGTAGGTACAGGTCCCCAGCAGTCTAAATCAAGAGCTGAACCATAAAAAAAAAAAAAAAAAAAAAAAAAATCCAAAAGCCAACCCCAAACCCCCTGAAAACCCAAAATAAGCAAACAAAAAAACCCCCATCACACCACACACTTACATCACCCCTCTCCCCTTATTTTGATCTATTCAGCAGTCACTGAGCCCCATATGCCCAAACAACACTCTAGTGACAAATCAAAGGACAAGGAGAAAATGCTGATTAAAAAAAAAAAGGCTTTAACTTTGGTCTCAAGTTCATAATCAGCCTGCAATTAGAATACACTTAGAATAATTTCAGTATTTCATCAACAGAATTTTGAAAGAACACAGATGGATTCTTCATTTAGTTCTCGATCATAGCAGAGAAACAAATGCATTTTTAAATACTTTGTCAGTTACTGACTTTAAGATGAGACTTGTGAATCTTCCTCAAGGCACAGGTCATAAGAATGGACATTCAAAATGCAACGTACTCAGGTGAGCTACTCTTTCTCTAAAATTTATTTCTAGTTGGGAAAGGTCTTTTTGTTACATTTTTCATTCTCACGTTTGGAATGCTTGGGAATACACCTTGATAAATAATGTTGATGTAGTCTTCATTTTGCCTGTAAACTGTGATTAGTACTCCAAGCTATTCACAGTGACAGATACATCATAACAGTTCATAAAATAATGGTTATTCTTAATTTATCCATATCCTGGAAAGGAACCTGAGCATCAAACCTAAAGATGACTTTTTTTTAAAAAAAAAAAATCTGTTTCTAAAACCATGCTGTTTAACCTCAAAGATACAACTTATTTATTGACTTAGGGTTCCTTAGAGGTTAAGCAGGTAATCCATGGAGACTGTTCCATAACTTTTCCTTAGCTGCCATTTATTAAATATGTTCCATCTCATGAACTATGAACCATTTCATTTTTAAGCACTCTTTTATTTCCTTTAAATTTACCTAAAACTTTATTAGATTCAGTCAGTACAGCCCTGACAGACAGCCCACATATATTTAAAAAATTCCCAGTGGAGAAGCATAAAACATTTAAAATCTATATTTGATCTGACAACAGCAGCACCATGTTTGAATTAGAAACAGATTAGACATAATTGAAGATAAAGAGGACACAAGCATCACTCCCATTTTGGTGGAGTGGGCTTTAAATTATCAGATTCATCCAGAATACATTACTGAGAAACATTGAATTGTTATCTTTAGACAGCCTTTTCTAAGAGTTTACAATTTCTCAGTTCAGTGAAGCTTGCCACCAGCTTGTTATCAGAACAAAAAACGAAAAATCATTCAGTTCAGAGCACAGAACTGATCTCACCTCCAAAAGTACACGTTTTCTTCTGATAACAGACACTTCTTTGGACTCCAGAGGTACCACTTCATGCTTTACAGTGAAGACAATCTTTTTTAAGATTCTTCCACTTTTCAGGTAATTCCTAACAACATTACAAGTAGATGTTGTTTGTCAGTTTGCAGAGCCAACAACCCTCCCCACAGAGAAACATACGTACACATACTTTCATTCTCCCCTCATCCCCCTGATTTTTCAAAAAAAGGAAAAAAGATTAGTTGACTTTGTATCATTCCTCCCCTACGTCCTTACGCAGTGACAAACATGGACTCATTACTTAGGGTAATTTGCAAAATGTAATTTACACAAAAGATTAAAGTTTGTTTACAATATCCTGCATTTTCTAGTTAGAACATGTTTATATATATTAAATTTGGAAATAAACCTCAGCAATATAAAAAAACCACACCAGTGATGCAACTCACTATAAAACAGTTTGATAAACGCATTATTATTTTGACCCACCTGTAAGAAGGGTGCAAAAATGCACAGAGTGACAACTGAATGTATTAGTAAGTCACAAACTCAGTGTTGTGCTTTTGCTTAACCTGCCTAGCTCTCAGCAAGGGCGTCCTTGACCCCAGTCTGGTCCCAAAAGAGTCATATTCTTTACGTTGCTTTTAGACATCCCAAAGGCTCATCTACTCTACAAGATATACCTGTAGCTGACAAAAAGGTCAGCTACAAGCATCGTTGAATATGAACAAGGACTTGCTCACAACATGCATAATTAGACACTGTAGTTTAAAGGCAGCTACACAAAGATAAATAGGGGCTTTGTTGTTGTTTTGGAAAACTTACATAGGGCTTGTGCAAACATTTGCGTTTACTTTGAATGTCATTCTACATAATTCCACAATTCTGTAACACAGTTGAACCTCACTGCCTCCTTGCAAGTCATATTGCTGAAAAAGGTTTCCAATCACTATTTGAAGCAAGTTGGCTAGAAGTTTAATAAACACTAGCAATCCTCTGACAATGCATTCATAAATAAGAACACAATGAAATATCTGTCTGTAAACTGTACTTTAAAAAAGATATTTCCTTGGTGAACTTTATTTTTCAGCTGCATTAAAAGGCATGAAAGATTAGAATTGAAAAGCAAACAAATTATTTGGAAAGATTCTCCATTTTCATACACAGTGTAAGTCTTTGCACTTCCTGCAGATCACGCTAGGGAAAAAAATAACTACAGAAACACCTTTAGTCATTTGGAAAAATCAGGTTGAAAGCAAAGCTCCGATTCATAAAGAACTAGCGTTTTAGACACTAAACCAGTCAAATATTATATTGGTGCTATTTTTACTGCTTCAACTTCTGGTCTGTCAACACTTCCCTAACTAAAGTTATATTAAAAAGCACGGCTCAAATTTTCAAGAAGTTGATCTTCAATTTGCGTGTACCACCCGAGACCATTTCTGCACCTCTCCGCACAAGCAGGCACACACTCATCGGGGAGCAGCAAGGGCTGCCTGCTTCCCAGGGGAAGGCGAGCCAGGAGCAGAAGGTCACCCAGCACAGACCTTTGTCCTCACCAACCAAGGGCACGGTCCCACAGGGCCTTAAGCATAGCAGCAGAGTTGGTGCTTGTAACTGGGTGCATCAACAGCCCCAGCCACAGCCAGCAACGAACCGGGTCCTGGGTCCCTCCAGGAGGTACAGCCAGGAGGGGTAAGAGGGACAGAGACAGGGACAAGCTACAGTGTACAGCCGTGGGGGTCTACCCAGGAAAGCATATCTACCTAGAGCATCGGTCCAGGTCCAGGGGTAGACCTGAAAACAAGCACACCTGCCACGCAGCTCAGTGAGACTGAAGGCCCAGGGCTTAAGTGGACTCCCCTGGGTGTGGGGTGGAGCCCCCAGGTGAGGCTGGGCAGGACCATTAAAGGCCTATTAGTGCACTCAGGGCCCTGACAGTTTGCACACAAGCAAAGTAATTAAGCTGCTAATTACCCGACCTACCTGCACAAACAAGGAATGCAGTGATCCTGCAAGATTAAGACTACTCAATAGATTTTTACGGGATCAGGATTTAACCTGCCTCAGGTTATGCACAGAAAAAACTTTTAATTTCAGGGACGGAGGCAGAATTGAGACATTTTCAGTAGCTGTTTGCCAGGTCTTATTTATGAAAACTAAAATCAAGTGTACCCTGTGAGTTTCTTAGCTAAGATCAGTTGGAAGAGAAATTTTCATTTAACCAGAAATGTTCACGTTTCAAAAGTTACTTTTGTCCCAGTGGGGCAGTAGACAAAGCCAACCTTTCAACAGTTTTTATTAAAAAAGAAGTATAAATCAAAATGCAGCAGTGGATTACCCCATGTTTCATGCATTCATCTGGAATGTGAGAGAGCACTGACCAAGGTTCTGCTGTAAATCAGACACTGAATTAAGTCCACCATATCTCACATCCCACTCTGAACCCCCTTGACCAAGAATCTTTGGATATATATGAGCCATGTGGTCCCTCTGTATCTCCCAAGGATTGGAGAAGAGCGTGTGTTACGTTTGTGCCTCTGCATTTCAGGCTTAAGTGAAACGCAAGCACAAACACATAAATAAAAGTAAAAATATCCAGGTATGCTTTCTAGGACGTGTTTGTGCAACCTGGAAATCCTATTCTGTGGAAGGCAGACCACATAACCTAATGCTCCTGTCTGGCCTTAAAATCTTCATTAATAAAGGAGATCCATAGTTAAAAACTGCATTAAAAACTGCTTTTAGCTTATGACTACTTGGGTGAAAACACTACCTCCCACTGACAAATAAGTATTTCTCCTAAACATTTTAACTGATTCCTAGGAGGACAATGCTGGTACAGCATTGATAAACACTTCTCATTAAGTGTCTTGAATGAAACTTGAGAACACTAAGAAAAACCTACAGTGTCCCTATTCTAGACCCAATTAAGTCAACAGAGTATTTACCTTAGAATTGGAAACAGATGGCAGATATCATACTATATTTGAAAACATATCCAGTAAAAAAGTGTCCAAGGTAAACATGTCTACAAAAAAATAAAAATCACATGAGCTCATTTAGGGTTATTTTTATTCTTGCTCCTATTTAAGTATGTGGCAGAGTTTTCTAGATGTTATGTTGAATCCTTACCTCGTTCTGCATAGGATCCTCACCCCCAGTTCTGACAGCTGCTATCCACAAGTTCTCAAGAGGTCAGTTTAAGACTTTGGAAAGGTCATCTACAGATTTGTGGTCCTGTATAGCCATTGGATGTCCTATTATTTCACCCAGAGCTGTGCACTCACCTCCTCACACTTTCTTAGTCAAACCTGTCTCTGGTTTCATGAATGACTCTCTCCATTCAGTAACACTAATAATATGTAATGAAGAAAACGTCAAGTTAATTACCACGGAGCACCTGAAAACTTAAGGCAAACCATACACATTTGTATTAATGAACGAGTAAATACAATCAAATCAAATATAGAAGCATTGTGTCAAGGCTTGGTTGGTGGGCTTTTTTTTCTCATTCTAAACAAGAGAGAATTGCATTTCACACATAAGACAAGATATTCTTGAGAAATATCATGGTCTCATTTACACTTGACCACCTCTTCCTTTTCTGCACCTACTGCATGTGGTTCAAGTAGAAACCTTATTCGGGTTCTCAGTGCTGCAGAATCAGGGGCAGGGACATGCTGTCTGACAGCAGGAAATAGTTCAGGTGGGCATCTGAGGGGGTGGGTACAGCACTGTGATCCACATCCATCTTTTAGAAGAGTCCAGGATTGCCACTGATTTCAAAGAGCTCTTCTTCCAGAGAACAGATCTTCAGAATACCGTACACAGCCAATTTTCAGTCTAGACACCAGCTCTCGTGCTCTAAACAGTCTTGCTCTAGTTTTTCAGCATGGTGAGAAATGCCATTTCAAAGTGCATTTAAAAATGAATTTATACCAAAGATGACACAGAAATGTTAAAAGTCCTTCATACAGTAATGAGTAAAAAATCCAGTTCACACCAATCAAAGAAGAAATAACTATTTCTATGAATAGAACTATGAAAACGTTAAAAACATCCACATTGTTGTGAACTTGATGTTTATCCAGAAGAAATTTAAGGCCAAAGAAGTTTTGTCTGTTGTCCGAAGGAAACATCCAAGCCAGCAGGGAGACCAAAGTCTGCAAAAAAATCTCTACTGTCTCGTAGCTAAAAGGGATTGGAAGGGATTTAAAGAGATCCTCCAGGCTTTCATTCTGAATTTAAATACAAATATACAGAGGAGGATTACATATATATATTTTAGTGTGTATGTGTACATATACATAAAAATATATATGAAACAGAAACCAGAGAAGCTTGCCTAAACCTGAACTGTTTTCCTTAGAAATTCAGGTCCATTTTTTAACTAAATTCACCAATTATATTTAAAAGGCTTATGGTCAACTTGATTTGAAACACCTATTTAAAAATCTTCTGATTTTAAGATTCACTAACTTCTTTAGAATATTGGCTCTAAAGGAAAAAAACTCATGATGAACACTAGATTTTAAACAAATCAACAAAATAATGTAATTATTTATATTTCCTTAATAGCCACAAGAAAGAAAAGTAAAGAAACCTCTGCAAAAATGGAAATAACTGTTCTTTAGAATGCACTAAGACTCATGAACATTTTGGAAGCTCATAATTTTCATAGAATTACAGCTCCCCTTTACTAAGAAATTGTCCACAGAGCAGAAACTGCTTCACACATCCAATTTTATCATCCATCCATTAAGTACCACTATTTGTTAAAGTGTTGCTCCAGAACATAAACAGTGACCAAGTTCCCCTTCTTCATAGCTATTTAACTTATTTCTTCCAGGGTATCCATCTGATCTACATCATGCGAAACGAACATCCAAAAGTGAAAAAGCAGTGGAGGCAAAGATTAAACTTAAGAAAGAAAAAATGTCCTTAAAGCCAAGTCACATGCCAAGACCCAAGATATTACAGTGATGGCAATGACAATTATAACTTGTCAGTTAGCAGCAAGTTTCCTGTCTCTCCTAGAAACAAGTTAATAGGAAATGACTGCTTGGATACTTATTTCTCAAGTATTGTAATTTCTGTTTCACGCATCACACTAACATCAAAAATTGAAAGTACCTACTGTCATCAGCCAGACACAAAACATTGCACTTGTTATTACTCACATCCTCCAACATGTTGATTTAACTTAGAACACTTGCTAGTGAGATGGGTTGTTTCAGATCCTTATGACCATCAGTGTCACTTTCCAGTAGAGCTCAAAAAATTGGAATCTTCAGTCCAGGCATCTTCACCAAGAGTTTTCTTTAGTCCATGAACAGATTTCTAATCCCCTGGAGAGATGATGAATATATCTCAACTGGCTGGGCTGTTATGGCTAGTAGAGTGTTCAGTGGGGTTCACAAACCCCACTCTTTCTAACACTGAGGTTGAAGGCATTGTTTTGCTGGTAAAGGTAATGGACTCACTAAAGCCCACAATGAAAACTAAGGACCCTTCCTGCTTCTAAGGGTACCAGTGAAGCACAGTTTACAAATACAAGCTGTTGCCTATTGCAAATAACACAACAATTTCCATTTCCACAGACTGCATCACCTGGTGAAAAAAAGAAGAAAGAGGAAATTCAACATCCATAGAGCACAGATTATGTGAACAAGGCTCTGTGTGTCTGAGAACACAGTTTAGGACCTTTGTTTCCACTGTTTTCTCTTTGGTCCTAGCTTTAAAAAAGCCAGCCCAGCAGTGACAGACTCATAATGAACAGGTAAGTTCTCCTGTCCACTCAACAGGCAGGACTGGTAAAGCTTCACATCCTTGCTGCTGAGTGCTGTGGAATCAGGAGCCATGAAGTTTGGAGAAAATCAAGCTGGAAGAAGCCAGAATAGTTTCAGGAACAGAGTTTCTGGGCTGACTGACTATTTGGTCCTGTCCTCTTCTGTCTTTTCCTTTGCTATCTCTCTCCTCACCTCATCGTTTTTCCAGCTGCTTCCTTTTCCATTCTCCCCTGACCTATAAACATCCCTTCTTTTCTCAACTGCTATTTTACCCTTCCTTAGTTTGCTTTTCACTATTATACAGTGTAACCAATTTACAGTTAATCTATTTTTCCCTGGATAAACTGTGATATTTTGATATATTTATTTATTGATATTTGCTTCCATCTCGTATTAAAAAAAAATTGAAAAAGGAAGAAATTGCATAAAGATTGTCCTGCTAGTCTGGCAAAAATAGTCTTGCAAAAAAACTTGCATCAACATTAAATCTCTAGAAAAGTGTTTCACTGTAATTCACAAACCACTTTTGTCTGCTGTCTGTGGACATAACCTCACAGCTTATAGAGAAGGAAAGTGTTGTGGATATATAAGCGCAGTGGTACTTGCGGATCTGGGAACAGAAACAGTGTTGGGTGTCCTGATGAGAAATGAGGCACCAAGAGAGCAAACATTCAACCAATAATCTTAAAGAAACAAACCGTTCTTGAGAAATACCCAGCCTGGAATACAGCTATAAAAGTCAAATGCTCAGACACCAAATGGTCAGCAATTCATGCACTGTAAAGCCAAAGACTGCCTGTGCACAATACACAAGCAAAAGTAGAAGGTAAATTCATGAACCAGCTTTGCAGACAGTCCATTCAGCTGCAGACTTCAGTGCAGCTGAAGAGAAATGCACTCTCAATTGGGTAAGTGAACCAGAAGAAGTTAAAAAAAAAGTTAGCCAATATCATTCAAAAAATGTGTGCTGGTGGCTGATGGAAATGACTGGATACATTCATAAAACAAGAGAGGCAGAGGTTAAGGAGAGCAGAATAAGACAGCTCACAGTGAACACATGGGGAAAAGCCTCACAGCCTCTCTTGAGATATTATCCTTCTTGGCATAAACCATTGGACAGGGGTGACTCAGCTGGGAAAACAACTACGTACAAATGCCTAGAGGAAAGGTCAATTGTGACACTTTTTAAAAAAGAAAGGAAAAGTAGCAGAAGTAACAATACTTGGAAAGGGTCTTTTTCCAAGGTATTTGACAAATCTGTCTACAGATGATGCAGTATCATAGATGTTTTTGATTAGTTCCTCCATAATATCACAGAAATTGCCATTGACATTAAGTCCAAAGAAGGTTTAAAAGTCATTTCACTGCTATTAAGAACAAGCTGCACTTCAAATAAAGGAGTGGATTTAAATGTTGTCTCAGTGTTTTCAGTCAGATACTGAAGAAAACACTTGATAGCTTTGAACAGCCCATCTACAATCATGTGGTCTATGCATTCAGCATAGAGTTTCCATTCATCAGAAAGAGGATCTGCCTGGAGCAAATACTGATTGTCCTGGAAAGAGTAATTTAGAGAATCAGTAACAGAGGTTTAGAATTGCTCTTCCCAGTGTGGATTTCTTGTCCCAGCTAACTGATCAGTCCAGGAATAAAGGAACTCTCACTTTGATGAAGAAAAGCATTCCCACTATTTACAACATAATTACCTTTTCATTGTAACTTTTACAAGTACATCTGGAACTAATTACTGAAAGCTATTTCCCTTTGGAGTTAGATTTGCATCAGCAAGTGCAAATATTTGAAAACAGTTTTAGCTTTTACTTAATCCTGGTTTTCCTAAGTATTTACACCTGTTTAGCGACAATAGCTACTCCCAGGACAAAATATTTACTGGGCCTACTGTCATGTAGACTATCTGGTGGATCTTTTCTACTGTTTCTAGAATCATACTCCTTAGTTTGAACAGTTCTTCTTCCCTTTTTTTTTTTTTTTTTTGTCATCAAAGGATAGAAGAAAGGATTTCTGCCATCTTTTTCTTGACAAAAAAAAGGTTTAACTCTATCTATACAACATCCAATTTCACATTATGCTTGAATATTCAGATTCTCTCATCCACATTTTAAACAAGGTCTCCCTGTCTGCTCATTACAGTCCCAGAGATCTGCACTCTCCCAAGTCAGAGGCAGGCATCAGTTGTTTGTCAAAACTCTCCAATTCATGTATTCTGCTTCTCTTTGCAGCATGGTCTTCTCCAGCCTCTGGCGCAGCTTTGTAATTACAGTTAAATTTGCAGTATAAGGAGAGTAAGAAAAACTCTTACTCTAAGATTATCAGAAATATTTTTTATCAGATTCCTTCCTTCTTTGTTCAGTCTATTTAGTCAAGAAACCTTGATAAATCAATTGTACCAAAACTGAGTTTACCTATTATGCTGCAGTAAACCATTGATCTTTTCCCTTAGGAAAAAAGAAAAGGATGAGAATCAAGTGTACTCAAACTTCTAGTTTTAAAAACATCTAATGCCAGGTTCTCAAAGAATTCAAACTTGTTCTTACTAAATCAGCAGAGTCTGCATCCTATTTATACATTAGTGGAGAATCTGGCTTTCCCTGTAAACAAAATGTGCCAGGATAGCCTGTAAATTGAACATTTCTGGCTGTCCATAAGATGGATGAGTGGGCAGGACAAGTGTCTCTATACTGCAGCTCCTCCTTTGTCTTTCTGCCATAGCTTCTATGTGAAATACCTATATTTTAGTTCACAGACAATACAGCCAAACTGGTAGAATTCTGAATGTGGATGTTACCCTGTTTCAAAACTGGGTTATATCAGCTTGTTCCTGTTAGGTAACAATCTGTTTAGACCCTAGGAAAGTCTATTTTACTGGCTGTCCATATGCAGACTAGAACCATTTTAACTAAAATCAATCCAACATCACAACTTTGATTAAAAAGGTCCATATTAACTTTTACAGAAAAATCCAGCACGTATCTGCACAGTTCCTGAGATGCCATTTCCATCAGCAGGAAGAAGTCCTATTAGGTAATTTTTTTCTGTTTCTGCAGGGGAGGCTGCAACACTTCCAGTCAGTACTCACTACAGTAATGACAGTAGGTTTGTCAGTACACATCTCTGGGAACTGGACTAAAATTACCAATAGATTTTATTCCAGTCCCTGAAAAGCATTCTGTTCAGCCTACTAAGAGAAGTTTCATCATCTATTACTAGTATCATAAACTACTTATGCTTGATTTCATAAATTTCCTGATGGGAGGAATTAGTTCTGTCCATGGATTTACAAATTAATGCATTAGCAGTCACCCTTTTGTATTCAAAGAAAAACATACAAACACTCAATAAGACTACAATGTACGATTAACTACAAACTACAGAGTAACAACCATCCAGCAGACAAGATAATTGGAAAAACAGTTGAACACAGTTTGGTTTTGGTTTAGTGTAGTTGAAGATTTGAAGAGATTGTCATGGTTATGTCAATTTTCTAGTATGTCTTTATATTCACTCACATCTGTCGAAAAGAATCTTACTTACCTTGTAAAGTAATGCTCTCTTGCAATAAGAGAGCATTGCAACTGCTTGGTGTTAGAAGGTTGTAAAATCTCAAGATATTACAGCCCTTGGAGAAACAGCAGAAAGCTACAGAATCACAGAAGATTCTGTTATTCAGAAGGCGGCAATCAGACACTAACTAAAAAGCTTTCTCAAGCTACCACATCATGACTACAGAATTTACTGAAGCAGAATTTACATGAGCCTCCTGAAAGCAAGAGCTACAAGTCTTTGCCATCTGTATCCTGCAGTTCCAGTCACTTCATTTAGATCCCATGTACAGTATCCTTTTTTAAAAATGAGATCTAAATAGCATGTCTCTCATTTTAAACCACTAATGCTTCTCAAGGAACACGTATTGCAGTACAAATAGGCAATCCTGTTACACTTTTTTATACCCTGAAGAAAAAATTTATGAAATCTGATATATAATTTCTGCTTATCTCTAGAACGAAAGAAATTTTTTACCATAAAACAAGATAATTGCTAAAACAATTAAAAGACATCCTTAGTGTCATGCAGTGACATTTACTACTGTGTTACTTTCTGATTAAAATTACTTCATGCTATCCAAATTCCAGAGAATGATTACATTGAAAGCTGAGGTACAGAGAAGGTATAGATCCTGTGTCTAGCAGAGGTACATTTCTTCATTATATCAATCCATCCATTCCAATACTCTCTCACATTTTTGCAAAATAGGATTTGTTTCCTCTATCTGCAAAATTCTACAGAGACAAAAGAGATTTCACCTCAATGTCATTTCTAAGTACACAGTGCGGCTATAACTTCAGAAAGTGCCTGAAGTGTTTTAAGCCCCATTGTACAATGTTTTACAGCAATACTTACAGATGATTGATGTGCTTAAAATGTGTTCTGTGCCTGAGAAGCCTCTCGTAATTCCTAAGACCATTTTAAACTGCCTGCAGTCACTGGCATGTTTTTATAAAGTGCATCACATCCATTCCTTAACTTAAACAAACAGAAACATTTATGGTGATAGACTGCCAGTTTTATCATTGTATAAGCTGCACTTGAAACACCAAATCTGCTCTCAGTGACTAAAGAGGTAGCGGCTTCAGATCCAGAACACTCTGTCTCTGGGCAAAATACCCAAGGGCTCCCTGGGACAAGTGACATTGGGTGACAGAGGAGTTTCGGGGTGCTCCACAGAGATGCTTTCATTCCACCCTCTGTGAAACTTTGATCAGTACAGAAAGAACGAGGCCGCCTGCTAGCCGTAGACAAGTCCAGTTAGTGTTTAGGAATCCCAGTGGCTTTTCTGACAGGCCACAGCAAGGAAAATGCATTTCCCAAGCCTGGGGAACTGCAGGGTGTTCTTGGGCAAAACTTCAGCAGTAAACATATGGATGACACTAAAAGAGTGGGCTGCAAACACAAACAAGGACACTGTTGTGTAGTCACGAGGCCCATGAAGAGGAGAGATCTATCAGACCTCAAGTGGCTTGTCACCATGCAGACCTTGACCCTTATTTTAAGAGCATTCTGAAATCTGATTTCTGCTGTAACTGCCAAGATAGCCAATTGCTCTTTCTTTAGATTTTTCTTACAGAGAACAAATGCCTTCATGTTTTGTGAAGAAATTTCCCTCTTCCACATGAACCCTGCAGAAATAGGAGAAATCAGGGGAAAAAAAATTCAATGGGGAGGATACTTACAAGTATGATTCAATGCTCATGGAACAGTTTATAAAAATGAAAAAGCATCCAATGAGAACTTTATGAGGACATGATTCCGTATTTGTCACTCATGTCAAAGTATACCTGTAATTGGTTATATAACGATGTGCAGATCTGAGCTTTTAGAGACAGGAAATAGATCCAAAATGTCACCGGCTACATCAGCTTCCTTGTACATCTATGCAATCTCTGTTGTAATTATTTTCCATTGGGATTCTAAAGAACTGGATATGGCCTGTCAAATTTTTGTCTAATTCCATTTTATCCTCTAAGTTTTTGCTTTCACTGAATTTCACCAGAAGGTAATTTGGTTGTGGGGAAAAAAAAAAAAAGAAAAAAAAAAAAAGAAATCTGAGCATCTGCATGTTCATTTTAAAGTGGAAGTTTAACATGATTTGAATTTCAATGAAATAAAATTAGAAAGTGTTCAGATTTCAAGTATCTTAAAATTTCTCCCGAACATTTCAGCAGCTTCCCGAACTTGTGTTTTGGTTCACAAGAGCAGCTGCCTTTTAAATTAAATCTCCCTGTTGCCTGCTACTATTGCTACTCTGTCAAGTTCCTTTTTATATTATCTGCTTTTTCAAATCCTAATGTAGGGAGAAGTGATCTTCCCTACTCTTAAGTATGAGTGTCTCATTTCCACACAGGCAATAGGCATCATTACAATCTTGATCAGTAAAGAGAGCATTTAAAAATATTTAACTTCCAAAGCCTGCATTTTTGACAGAAGGATCAGCAAAATACTACAAATTCTCCAAATGGTACAGTAAATCTCCTCAGAATGAACTAAATCATGAAAGTCCCATGAAATCTGCTTGTAATCAAGCTAGAAATACTATGAAAAACTGCCTGTCTCATAACATTTCAAGAATTCTGATTTTGGTTTTGTTTAGAAGCCAGAAGTGCCAAACCTAGCAAGGCATGAAAATGAGCAATGTTCCAAAAGCCATGGCAACATTTTGAGAAGACCAGCAAAAATCCACCGCATGTTTATTTTGAATTCTGTTCAGCTTTCTCCTAAGTCATTTGGTTAATTTCAGTATGTGTGTAAATCATGTTTCTTTACTTTCCCATTACTTTAGAAACAGAGTTATTAGCCATACAAAATTTCATCTCTTATACCTTAGTAACTGCTGGCTTGAAAATTAAGACACTGTTCTAAGCATCTTTATGTTTCTTTCAAGGAGAAAAGATTTCTAAATTCTATCAGCAAAGTGTGAAAATGAACAGAAAAAAAATTTTGCTCCTCTTGTTAGCATATAATAGATACACAACTATCTACTGTTGCAGAACAGTAATACTACTAAAAACACTGCACAGCAGGAAACAAAAGAAGCCCTTGGAACTAAACTCCTATGAAAATATAGCATGTGTCTAATGGTAAGAGACAAAATCAGTAGGTATAATCCAGAATACAGGTAAAGAAAATTACTATGTTCCGGAGACTGCATATAAAACTGTAAATAACATAAAAATAGAATTGGAAATATCTAGCTAATTACATAAAACTTATGATGTCAAACACCAATCCAAATAAAATATATCTCCCTGGGGGAAAAATTTGTAATTTATTATATTAATTAATAAGATATATTAGATCAATTAAATTAATAAATAATAAAAATAATTAAGGTAAACTAAAAATTAAAATCAAAATAATTAAAATAAAATTAATAAAAGAGGGGAGATTTTCCCTACTTACTGTCTTTGATTCTCAAAGATGTCTTTGTAGCAGGTAATTTCCTCATCAAACATTGACAAAAGAACATCAAAATTGGGATAAAGCTGCCACTGTGGCAAGCCTTTCCAGTAGCTTACTAAATATCTGCAAATTTGCAGAAAATTCATTGAACAATAAATAAAGAGCTGCAATTTTATTCTAAAACATCTTACTCTAAACCCTGCATTTTCCCCAGAAGTTATTTTGTTAAAATAACTTCTATTTTACTAATTAATTGCCTGGGGGGCGGGGCTTGAAAAGTAAACTAGGAATTGCATTAGGAACTGTACATAGAATCCAATTTTACAGTTACATTTATTGCCTCTTCATATGTAAGATTAATGTTTTGCGTGAAATGTAATGGCACTGAGGAAGAGATTATTAAGAATTGAATGATGGGAATGAATTTAATAAAGCTATTAAAAATTGAATATAGGAAAATAAAAATAATAGAAAAATCAAGGTACCTTTAGTATGAATGGAAGAAAAATGAACACAGAAGAAAATATAACTGTTTATATATATATATATAAAAATAGATATCAAAACAGATATATGAATTATTTCTATAACTAGCTATTAGAATAAACTTTATCTTTGCTCAATTTGTAGGAGTGGTTCTGAGAGACAGTTAAGAATGGTGGCTGGAACAGCACTGTGAAAGACCCATATCATACCACTGGAAATCAGACTAGACAACATGCCCCCCCCCCAATCTTTTCAGAAGGTATGAAGTACTTGGGGGAGGATGGCGAAACTCTCTTAACTTGCATTAACCATTGTAGACCCATTCCAAAACACTGGACGCTGGAATAGTGATCTGTAAATGTGAGGAAACACTTTGAAGTAGCATTGTGAGACAGTGCTGCAGTCTTGCAAGCGTCATTGGCCGGGAACTGATGCTTTTTTAGACATCCTCAGTAGCTCTTAAACGACAACAATGGATCAAAAAGCCAGTGGCACAAAGCTCCAAGGAAACCATTCGGGCAGAAAATAGCTGTCCTAAAGCACTGGACAACCATTGGTCATAGTTTCTCCACATACCCAAATAATTTCAGAGATCTTGATGGACTGAGATGACAAAAATTCTTTTTCCTTCGATCTGGTTTCACCTTTCAGTTAACACCACTTGGAAAAAATGCTATAGGAGGTAATCCTAGAAACTCTTAACTGCTGTGTAACTGCCTTTTGAGGCTGTGACAATCCAGTTTGTTCCTGGAATTACTCACAGTCCAAAATAAGTCTTCCTACTATGTAAATGTAGTTATAATTATTCCCATGATACTGTGGGAAATGGCACTCAAGCTACCACTTCTTCAGATGTCAAGTCTGCAAAAGGCAAATTTCAGATGCCTTGTGGACAAATTCAGGAAATACAACCAAAAAGCTTATAGTGTGATTTTATATCATTTTCTCCAATATCATGTTTGCTGTATTTGAATATGTATTAGCAGCAGAAGCCTCAGTTTCTGGCAGTTTGTGGTTAAATATCCCACAGAAGCTAACTCACTTGTTCTATTCTGAACTCACTACATTCATGCTGACAGCCCAAATTACAGTATTTTATTATATTGCATCTTTACTGTGTATTTTATTTATCTCTGTTGTGCCTTCTAGTTTTTGGCATCTATTCAAAACCTTTACCTGTGTTCTCCTGCTGTTCTGGGTTTTTTTTGTCACTTCTTTTGCTTTGTACTCAGAGCGGTATCTTTTACTTTCTTATGCTACGAAGTTCATTAGTTTAGAGAGCTTAAGCAGTCTCTCAATGACACCAAATTGTGCTTTTGAATTGCTACACAGCTGCAAAGATAGCCTCTGTATTAAATCACTAATTTTGACAACCTTTGAAACACTGCTCGTGAATATGTTCCTTATGGCATAAAGTCAGCTTAATTTAGCAGTTAAATTTTTAAGTGAAATGCCACAGTAAATATGTATATTACCTATAAGCAATTCAAAATCCACCTGGTTTGCGCACTGTCCATTTACTGTTTGTTAAAACCTCATGTCTTGGTTCTTTATGTCTCTTCACAGGTTCTGACAATATAGCATCCATAAAAATTAGAACTTTTCATGGGGCATCTAAGTTTGCTCCCTGCTGTAACAGCCACATTGACTTCATTGTTTCTGAATTTCCTTGAAAGAGGACATTTTTCCTAGATCTGAAAAGCTTTAACAATTAATGCATTCATTTCGCAATACATTCCATTGTGTAGCTCTTAAGAGCCAAGTACTTTGTCTTCAATTAACTTTGGTTTTCCTCTAGAGTCTGAGATTACGGCGCAGTCTCAGCACGGGCATAAGACAATATGCTTCACTTCAACAGTTACACAGATACAAACAGTTAGTGAGCTTCATTCAGTGACATTTAACTTTGTTATTCTTCATATCCATTGCAAACGCTTGTCTTCTTTTTAATGTTTGCAAAGAGATTTTTATCAACAAATTTTTAAGTATTTGCCTGCCTCTCTGGAAGACCATTTCTAAATAGTAGTATTTGAGGAAAGAGTTCTTATCCATTTTTGTTTGGGTGAGATTTTATAAGGGTCATAAGCACCTGCATTTTGTAAAACTAAAAGGAATGTAGGTGGTAATGGCCCTCTCTTTCTTCTGAAACTTCCTACCACAGGTTTGAAATCTTATATATCAGAAGTGAATTAGACAGAACTTGAATCTACAACAATTATGTCAGAGAAAGTCCTATGTTTTACTGCAATACTTTTTACGGGACTAGTGAGTTATTTTGCTGAACATATCTGCTGGATAAAAATCCATCCTGTAAAGACTTAGCTTCTCCCTGCACCGATTACTTTCATCAGAATCACCCTTCTTCAACAGAGAGTACATACTTCCCATATTCCTCAGTCAGCCATATCCTCCTATCTATTGTCTGCTTTCTTCCTCAACCACAGTACAATGTTCATTTTCCCCCATGTTTTCCTTTCCCCCCCAACAGTTCTCTGTTTGTTCTGTCTTTTCTCCATTACATGTGGTATGTTTGTATGCTTATACAAACTCCTCCTACCTCTTGATTTTAAGATGCATCTACTTTTATGTTTGTTGTACTTGTTGGGATGCATTTGTACAGCGCTGACAGTAAACCTCTTCTGTCTCAGCAGGAAGCTGCTCCTCACAGCAACTACACCTGATGGCTTGCTTTCCATTTTCCTTCAGCTTCTTAAGAAATTGTGTTTTCTGAAACCCTATGAATTCTTCCTTAGAGTCTTACATAACTCAATGTATTCAACCATCTGTTTTCCATCCATCTTCTGTTTTCCATCATGTTTTTCATTTTGTTAGATATTTGGCTCATTTACTCATACATTATCTACTCTGATACTTTATATTTTTCCCCACTATTTTAATTGTTATTTTCTTAAAAACTTCCAGAGTTTACATGAGATCAAGGTACACAACTCCCACTAATTTTAGTAACTCCCATTGACTTTAATGTGAGTTTTGTGGCTAACTCCCTGGCAACTCTGAAAATACAGGGTCTGGTGGGTATAATTTATTTTTTGTACCTTCTTTCAACAGGAGTTTAGAATCACTTATTTAAAAGAATAATCTGTTAAAAGCTTTTTCTGTTTTTGTGATCTCACATTATTATGACTTTTAATAGCTGAGGGACCAAAGAAGACATTTTCATGTAAGTTAGAGCTCATGTATTAGAGCTCTGCACGTCCAGATTCAGAACAAATTAAGAAAGATTAGTCATTTTCCCTTGAGTCATGGCCAAATTTTGCCCTTGCTTTTATCGTTGCAGTCTATGGTGGTCTTCTCTTGTCTATTGCAGATGAGCACACATCTTGAATAATGAATGAGTTTGCCATCAAAAATATGCAAATCTTGTTCTTCATTTCAGTATTTGGACATATAAATTTCAATTTCCTAAATCCTCTCTTCTAACTTGAGCTATTAATGATGCTAAGACAATTATCTAACTCCACCAGACTGCCTATTTTTCATCCAACAGAAACTCCTATTTTTACCAGAACGTCAAACTATTTCTGTAATTTTTCATGTATCATTTTCTTATTCTTCCACAGAGTTTCTGTATCTTAAGTAGTAGCCAGGGTGTCTACAGCTGTAAGAGAAGGAAGCTTTGTCTGAAAAAGTAATGTATTCTTATAGACCATCTGATATAACTAAGAATAGGTGAGCTTTTAGGCTCATAATGCCTTCATCTATATCTTAATCTTGTGTTCTTTCCAACAAGACTAAAATCCACTGTCACACTTCGGTCATCTAAAAAAAAATTGTCCTTTTCTTCATGTATCTCTAAAGGCAGTTTCTCCAAACCTGGGTATTTTTGTACCCATTTTTTATTCCAGACATCAAGCCAGTTCTCACATAGCTACAATTTCTAGTGCAATTGAAGACAGCAGGTTTTAGCTACTTGTCGTATTTGCTTTTAAAGTCAATCCAGCAGTTTACAAAATATGAAACTGAACATTAGAAATACCTACCGTAAATGAGAACGTGAAGTCTTTATTCAAGGCCAGACTGTGATTATCCTTTGTGTAATTTCAAGGGAAAAAAATAATGGAAGGATTTTATATCACAATATACTGGCAGCCAACTGCTGCTGTGGTCCTGAATACTTCCTATGAAGCTAAAGACCAAGGTGTTGGCAGACCCCTGAGTCACCTTCCCAGACCAGTAAGGAAGCTGGCCATGGAGAAGAGAATTCAAATTCCAAAAAGGCCAGTGTACTTTAATGCATAAAACTTTTTGCATCCCATTTTAGAGAGGTAATACATACAGTACCACTTACTGTAAGCAAACAACAGGATTACATTCACTGTCTACCATTGCTTCTTAGTCCAATAAGCTATGATTAGAATCAAGGTCACCATATGTCCCTCCATATAAAGGGACTTGCAAACACAGTGAATGATATGCTATACATCTTGTCTTCAAACTACTGCAAGGTTGTGTTCTGAACAGTTTTTCAGGTATTAGCACTGATTTTAGTTGCGGCTGAGGAGATATATCTCATTTGTCCATATTTTTCAGACTTTCTTTCCCCACTTTTTCTTTACTGAGAAGACATTTACTCCATGTGAAAGAAAGCTTTACATAAAAGTTGAGAGCATTTATCTAGTAACAGAAGTCTTGGGCATTGAAAAAAGAATATTTGCCAAAATTATTCATTTCCCAACATTTTCGATTTAATTACATGAAGGCTAAAAGCTGCACATGAACCAAATATAAATAGATTTTAAAAATCAAGCTATACAAATACAAAAAGAAAAAAAAAAAAAAAAGAGAAAAAAACCAAACCTGTAGGTGTGGAAAGCAGGCTAGCTGCATCATGATTTATTTTCATTCTGCCACCCTTATTCACACTATGTCAAATTTTAGCTCTGAGTCCTGAAAATTGCTCAAGGCAGCTAAGTTTTCATTGGAGGTCTGCCTGGAGCATTTTTCAGGATCAGGGCCTGCCTCATCAGGTGGTCCTACCAACATGGATAACACTAGTTCAAAGTACAATTCTAATACAAATTAATCACATCACGTACTCGAATATTTATCAAAATGCTTCCCAACCTAGTAATTTCAGACTATAGAATTTTGAGATATGAAATAGATTAAATATTTTACCTTAGAAGCAGATTCCAGTCCCTTTGACTCTTGAAATGCAGAATTTAATATTGTTCCTAAGTGGTGACCATTCATCTGCCAAGTGAATCTTACATAATGAGTAAGCTTCCTGCATTACAAATGTATGGAAAGTTCTATCTCAGAATTCAATTACAAGTATCAATACTGTCTATTCAGAGCAACAGCTCCAAAATAAAGCTCTTTAATTTCAGATTATAATTGAAAGTGTAACCAAATTATTGTATATTCTGTCGCTTTTGGCACCACTGACAAATACAGGAACTAATCCTGTACCTGCTACTCACATTAACACTAATGCAAGTAATCCCATTCAAATTAAGACTGTGTAAATAAAGATTATTCTTGTAAGTAAAAATTACAAGATAGGGTGGATAAATCCCCTGAAATTGAATGATACAATCCATTTATTTAGTTTCTTTCTCTAAGGTATATGGTTTCACATGCCCAGTTGAAGCTAAAAGTACGACTGAGAATACAAGACCCTAAGTAACAGATACTGCACAAGGTGCAGTCAGCAGCCCTGACACCAGTTGTTGACCTTATGAAAAAAGCAGCTCCCAAGATCTCCCTGCATCCCTCAGTTCATATTCTCCCACATGCTCATAGTCTAGGAGGCTCCTGACTCAAGCATAGGGCTCAACCTTATGAACTATTACTTAAGCAGGTAGAGCCTACTGCCATGACCAGTCCCATTAGAGGGAACGAGGCAGAAAAAAATGCTGGCAGGATTGCACCTAGAATTTTCTTCTCTATTTTTCTGCCTCAGTTTAGATCCTCACCCCACCACTACTCAGTTACAGCACAGGTGACTTACCAAGAAATGGTATTAGAACCAAGATAATAACATCAAAGGAGCATTTGAGTAAGAAAAAGTTTTAAAACTCATATCACCATTCCTCTTAAAAAGGGCTGAATAAAAATGCTATGGATAAAAACCAGTTAGATTTAGACTAGTTTTCCTGGTACTTTCAAACATTTGCATTCTTAAAATCTTCTCATACACAGCTCCACAGTCAGTACTGGACCATTCTAACCACAATTCTTCTGCTGGATACCTGGGAATGTAACGAGCACAGCTGAGCTGGCAAAGAGAGGAATTCACTTGTGTAGACCCAGAGCTTACTTCCCAGTCAACTTCCCATGATTTCCACTCACCCTGAGCCATCAGTCATGCCTCGATCTGCCTCTGTGGCATGGGGACTTCTTGCCAGCCCTTACTAACAGTCCACTGCTGTGTGAAATCATCAGTCCTTCAAATGGCAAGGTAAAGCCAATTAGTTTGTAAAGTTAAAAGTAGAGTTTTGTGGATTGACTCCCTAATCCGTGTCATCGCTCTCAGAAGGCTAAGTATTTTTATACAATTTGTTTAAAAAATAAGCAAGCCATATCTAGATCAAGCCTGTCTTCTGTGCAAGAGTAATAACCACATTTCACCAAAAATTAAATAAGTCTATCGTGTAAATGAAGGACTCCCTAAGCACACATTAGCAAGAGAAACCATAGCAATCTATCATTTAAATGATCCCTGAACAACAGGATCTGTAAGTAATTTTGATAGAACAGATTGTGACAGCTTCATAGGAATTATTACAAGTTGCATAGGCAAAAATCTACAGAATAAAAGGAATCAAAATAGGATGTAGGCTGTTGTGTCAATTCACATATGATCAAGCATTGAAAGTAGCCTTGCTAAAATCAGTGAAAGGGTTCACTAGAATAAAAAAAACACAGTGATGGTACAGGAATGACTAAAGGGTCACATATGAGCTAACCATACTAAGAAAACCAAATGAAGATTTTGTTGTTAAATGAAAATATAAATAAACCAAAAAGATTCTTTTCATCTTTCAGAAAAAGCAAAGAGTAAGCACTGTACTCCTCATCATGTATAAAAACAGTATGCACATATGTATATTAGCTTGACTGGCCTCCCAGTCAACATATCAGTCCCGTGATTTAACTGTGTAAGAAAAGAAAATCTAGATTTTAAAATTTTTTTTAGAAGAAAATAAGTCCAAGTTATTAATGCATAGCATGGTCTGGTACAGGTGGAAGTAGGTGTGCTGCCATTATTTGGGTTATAAATCTTTTACCCTCACCTCCTTCATTTGTCCTTGTATAGCATCTTACACACAGATAGTCACAAGAAATCTGCCAAGTAGGGCAGTGTTAGAAAACCGTACTAGCCTTCCCCTTGAGGAACAATTCTGGTTTTAAGAAAATATTTCTCCATTTTACAGAACTCTCAAACAAGACACTTATAATGAAATACTTCAAAGATACTGAGAGCAGATAGCAAAATATGGCGCTCTCCTCTCAACTTCTCTGCAAAAGAACTAAGAAGTTGCTGTCCGTGAAAGTGAATGAGTGGAATTTATCTGCCCGCCCATGCCTGTGAATAGTCAGAAAAGAAATAATTTAGAATAGTTCAGAAATGTTTGTCCACGGTAGTTTAGCCTTTCATGTCAACACTTCTTTTACTACTGACATTAGTGTATCTTGTCAATAGAAAGGTGTTTACATTTTGACAATTTCGCATGGGTAAAAAGAAACAACAGAAAGTTAAAAAGGATGAGCTGAAAGGAAGAAAAGTTAGTATGTCAATGCCCTAGCAAAAGGCCAGTTTTGTACTTACAATGTGCTGCTTAAATTTCAGCATCTTGATGTTAAATAAATACTTCATTTATGTTCCCTCTCCTCTGCTCAGGGATCACTCCATGTGTAAAAACCAAAAGCAATTCAGACTGACAAAGACCATTTCATCAGTACCTCATTGCGCTTGACAAAAGCTAGTGATTGAGCCTTCCTCTCCCTCCTACTAAGTTCAGTGGGAGCTTTGCCACAAAGTTCAAGGGAGTTAGAGGTGTCTCAATTCCCGGCGCTGCTGCGAGGTACAAGTATGGTTTACAACTTTAATGCATTACAGGAAACCTAGGCCACAAGATGGTGTTCTGAATGCACATTAGAAGCCAGACACCCCAGATCCCAACACACGTTGATAATGACTGATTTACCTAAATTGTAGCACCTCTTTTCCACATTTTTTTGAAACTTTGATGTCCCTCAGTGTTATTATTCACCAACTTCAAACAACTTTTGTAAGTAAAGCAAACTGAAAAAGAAGAAAGGCATATAACTTAGTAAAATATGATAATAATAAAACAACATGATACACTGCATATAACACTTGCTTCTACAGAAAGTGCTCTGTGGAAATGTTACAGCATTTGTATTTTCTAACCCGTTGTAATCCAGTAGGCTGTGTTTAATTTTCTGTGTTTGCCTTCCAACGCCCATGAAACTCTTCCCTCATGCAGTGAACACCTTTCCCCTCTGACTCCCAATCGCTATTTTCTCCAACTGAGAAGGTCAGTAGCTGGTGTAAAAACCTTTAGGGAACAGCAGAAGAGTCTGAGACATCAAAGCTTCTTCTATCCTCTTTCACCAATAAAATGTTTAATTTTGATGACTTCGGCAAAAGTGACTTCAATCACTGACAGTGGCTTCATTCATGTGCCACTAACACTGGAAGATGTCTTTGCTTTTTTTTACCCAAGAAATAGGTGTGTTTGCTAAAAAACACAGATTGAGACAATGCAAAAATGACCACCCAATTAGTAAACAGTTTGGGCTAGCTACAAAATTTTGACTTTGGTGCCATCTGTAAAATAGCATTAGTGTTGGCAACCTACTCCTTGTACCTTCCATCATATAAAAACTAGAGCACTCAGTCAAGAATTTGCAGGCATTTGAAGTCACGTATTTGTCCCATACTTGGCCCCTTCAGGGAGTGCCCTCTCTGAGAATCTTTTCCCCACTCTCTCCCTGGGCTTTCAGGCGGAAATTTCAAGAAATCAGTTGTCCTTCAATAACTTTTCTTCCATTAAGCTATCAAAACTCAAAATTCATTTTCCTAATTCAGGCAGTCCCCAACACATTTACAAAATTTAAATACAATTGTAATAAATACAAAAAGCAAAAAAGGTGAGTGCTGTAGAATGCAAACCTGATAATGTAGTGACTTTATCCTGCCAAAAAGGGATTACTTGGCACCAGGTCACAAGCTCAGTGCAGAGACAAAAGTAAGACCACAGCAGCTAGGGTCAGACTCAAGAATTTAAGTCTTCACTGAAAATCTAACTGTGTTTGATTTCCAGACACAAGTTCTTCTGCTCTCTGCTTCAGGGCAGTCAAATGCAGTTCAGCTTTGGTCCAGAAACCCCATATTGTCACAGCGTATATTAGCTCAGGAAAAAAAGAAGCACTAAAACAGCTGTGGAGGATTTGGACTGCAGTTGTCTTCTGTCCAGAGCTCAGAAGAACTTGTGTCTGTTAAAATCAGTCTACACAGGCAGAGAGCGCTTGACTCGCTTATAGTTAAGTGTTCTTCTTCCCTGATAACTTTGAAATCAATTTTACTGTGCTAAAGATACTTTTTTGAAAACAGACCATAGCAACAATATGATTATGGGACAATTTTGATTAATCAAATTTCAACTCCTGCAAACAAACCATTTTCAAAAGTAAAGTCCTTCTTCCCCATAACTGCTAATTACAGCCAAAACTTCTTGGCTTTCCTTGTCTCAACTGAACATACACATTGTTTTTCTGATAATTTATGCAGCACAGGCTGCACTATGTTCCTAGTCCACTGGTTTTTTTTTTTTATGTCTTACATTTAAATTGTATTTAATTTTGTATACGGCTTAAATTTTAAAGTGATTACACTACCCAAATATACAGCAACATTTCAAAAATTTCATTAAACTGAGAAAATACCATTGCAGAAGCAAAGTCCCACTGTTTAACAGCTTCCCCCTTTTCTAGGGCTCTAAGGAGTTGGCATCCTTTAAGTATAAAAAACATTCTTAAAACTTCTGAATGCATACACTTTGTTGGACATTTTTGATTCTTTCTTCTAGGTGTATTTTGAAAATCTCTACATAAGCTTATTGCAATTTCTAAAAATACATGTAATTATTCCCATAAGTTTGAAATCTTGCACTTCTATATTTCAAAATATAAGATTCCAGTTAATCATATAGCTGTGCAATATCAGCCTGTGATAGTGATGATATCCCTGTAAAATAAACAATAAACAAGTAAAAATTGTTTTGCTTTTCAGAGCTTGATGTATAATAATTAATACTCATTTTGTTCTAGCAGGGCATGAAATACAGAAAAACATATAAATCTTGACAGAAAAACTGACCAGAGATGCATGTGCATTACTATGACAGTCAGGGCACATACTTAGTGGTATCAAGGAGATCTGTGATGGAGTAAGCTGAATAAATAAAACAAATTTCTAGAGCAGGAAGGGAGGTAGAAGCAGTAGCATTTGAGGCTTTGAGAAGGATCTTTTGTATAAAAACCCCCATGGATTGGCATCAAACTGAAAGTATTTTCTTTCATTCTGAAGATTTTTATCCTTCTTCTTTTTCTAAATAAATGAAAAATGCCATGCAAAAAAAAGGGGGGGAGGGGGGAGGGCAGAAACCTTTTTGGGTTTGGTTTTAATTTCTGAAAACAGAGCAATTCAGCTTAAAAACAAACAAACAAACAAAACCAAAACTAAAACAAAAACCTGTGGTCAAATACTCAATATCAGAGGTTCTGACTTTTTCCCAACAAAAATGTTTGCCAACATTGAGCAAAAGTTAGGAATGGTTTGAATTTTTCAAAGATCCTTTTTAGATGAGTACACTATGAACAGTAAAAAACATCATCCTACCCTTAGAGCTATCTTTTCCTCAACATCGTGCAAGATGTAGTAAATATTTACATCCTCATGCTTCACTCTACTCCCCTGTATAATGATATGCTGCCATACCTACACTGTCTTTATCTAAAGTCTGATTCATTAATGATTGTAAGGCACACTAAGAGGCTCACTTAAAAGCATAGTATCAGAAACAGCTTTTGCAAAGAGCATCATAAATGAAGTGTCATTATAATAAAATTCAACTTTTCTGTAAGAAAAGGTACAATTACATTCATATGTATTTCTTAAACACTAGAAAGAATGATATCGGAAGTTTTTAATCAACAAAAATGCACTGCTATCCACGTTTAAGTACAGAAAAGATCATTGAGTAATGATTCTATTTTTAACATCTCATATTTGTGATCTGGAAGCCAAGTATAAGATTAGGCTTAAACTGATCCTTACCAGACACCAGATAACTGAGGGTTAAAATCTGCATCTCTGCTTTGCTCCTGCTCTCCTATGCCAAGGTGCAACAAAGAGGCCTAGCTCCAGGTGATTCGATGTGCCATATGTGCTGCATTTCCTGCACACGCTAGGAGCTGAGAACAGCATTTCCAGGTTTACAGCTAGTCTGATTTTCTTGCTTTTTGTCAGTTTAAGCCTGCCCCCTCCTGTTATTTATACATCTTCTTTAATTTGTGCCTTTTTTTTTTTAATACCAAGAACAATTAAAACCATACAACAAAAAGGCACAGGAAGGGAAAATGGAAGAATTCCCTGAAAGACTTAGAGCCAAACTCAGCCCTTTGGAGAATCTGCTCACAGAAGCATGAAATTTTCACAGATGTCTGGGTAGTGCAAGGGTAGCATGACTGACATGTTCTGCTGCCCTTGCTATTCAGAATATTTTTGTGGGTGGCTCTGGGTGTGGGAGGGGCTTCTCTTTCACAGTGTTTCAAAACACAAATCAGCATAGCCATTTTCAAAAGGGGAAGACATATACTAAAAATGCCGACCCATATACTGAGCGTTAGTCTCTCTGAGTGGTCCTGCTGACTTTGAAGGAGCCATCCATATGCGAAGGTTACAGCATTTGGCATGGGCTCAGTTGTGTGGTCAGATTTTAGGAGGTAAGACAGCTTTGCTGACGCACCTCAGGCTGATTAACTAGTTCTGAGCTCTGCCATGGAGGGGCAACAACGAACATGGGAGGCAGAGGCGCTGTGGGTCATGCTGCAGCTGTGCTCTACAGAGCTTCAACAGCAGTGATGCTGGCATGGGAAGGAAAAGAACAGGGAAACGAGACCATTCACACTACAGTTTTGAGGCTATTATTATAGCTGCCATGCAGCAGATCTTCTACTACAAGAACATCCTACATGCAAATGGTAGTTCCTCACACACAGACTCTTCATGGAGCAAGCATATTCACCCAGGTTTGGAGAGGCAGTAAGATGAGAACCACTGGCAGAAACTGTCCTCCAGCCACCACTTCCCCTTGGGATTTGGCACGATGATGGTCTAAGCACTGCCAGAAACAATGAGATAAGTCCAATGCTACAGACTAATCACTTCTCAGATTAATTTGGAAAGTAAAAGTCTACGAAGCAACTAGCATTGGTAAACATTTTGCATTTGTTACAAGTACTGTGACCCGGATTTCCCCCTCTCCAAATATCTCTATCCAAATCTCCCCCCAAAAGATCAAAACATTTAGAAATAAATTCCATGCATAAGCCTATTTTTAGCAACCAAGTGATGTGTCTACAAGAACAGGGCTCAGAGTCAACAGTGCTAATCCAAAAAACACTGCTTGCCACAAAACAATATACTTAACACCACAATCCTATTCTATTTCCACATTCTGGTCAGTAAGACTGTTTTCTGACCACATCTATGTAATTAAATAGCAGTGAATCTCATTAAATACAAGGCCTGATTCTCATCTCACAGGAATTGATGGCAAAGCTGCTAGCCAAAGTTTGACACTGATCACACTGTATTTATATCTAACATATATAACATGCTAAGTTTTTGCTGCTTTTTTTTTTTTTTGCCACAGGAAAAAGATCTGGCAGTGTACATCTGTTTCACAGTAAAAACAAGATATTAATATTACCCAGTAATTCAGCTGCTTCCCAGCCTTTGGGCAAACTTTGGTGAAGTGAACAGACTCCCTGTTTTCATACTTGTTAATTCTGCCAGCTTCCTCCTGAGGAATTTACATGAGAATATGTTCATTTTCATGCAAGTTAAGAGTCTGAGGGTTTTTTTCCAAATAGCTTTCCAGAGTAATAAATATCATCTGGTTGTAAAGCTACACCCTGCACTATGAGTTAGGTGCTGAGTGTCTGTTTAGTAAAGAAAATATAGTAAACCAATATCATAACTGTACTAAGTGGAATCCAGATACAATTCCAGCAGGTTACATTGAATGCCAATCACTGGGGAAAAACAAATAAATCTTTCAGATGATACATTAATAACTCACAGCAACATTGGCAAAAATAATAAACTGTAAATTGCTTTTTGTACTGAACACATTCACCACCAAAAGAGGAGGAAGAACTTTCTTGTTAGAGAAACTTACACTGCAGGAAATTTACCTTCTGGAATTCCAGCTTAAAAACAGAAAATGAATGATATTTTCTATTTCTCTCAGGAGATCTCTTTAAATTATCAAGGTAGAGACTCAGTAGGAAGCTATTTAACATACGAGTTTTATTGATCATATCTGCCTTTGGAGTGAAATTGTTGTCCTCAGCTGCCTTGACTTCAGCCGCTCCTGGCTCTCCTTTTGCCACTTACCGACCATTCTTTCAGTGTATCAGCACAGGTCAGAAGATGAACACAGGCTTACATGCACTACTCCCACAGTTCCAGTTCAGAACAGGCTAAGCAGATGCAACATTTATACTGCCAGGGCACTGGAAAAGGGCCTTTGTGTAAATGAAATGCAAGTCTTCAAGTTATGGCCTAGGGAAGACTTAAATAGTGCTGACACCTTTGAGTTACCTTCCATATGTATCCTCAAACCATTGACTGAACTCCCAATGTCTTGTCCCAGCACGCACAGGATTCAGAGTTAACCCTGGAGCTGGCTGCCTGAGAAGACTGTTGTTTCAAGCTCCTAGTCAAGAGTTTGGAAGTGACTCTGACACAGTGATAGATCCCGAGAGCCAAAGGTTCACTCTTTCAGGTGAATGGATGAAAATCGCTTCTTGAAACCAGAACTACAGATAACCTAAAACATTCATCTCTCTTAAAGAAAAAAAGAGTAGTGTTCTCTCTTAAATGTGAGAGTGCATACAATAGAAAAAGAAAAAAAAAAAAGAGAGAGAAAGATTGTGTGTGAGATATTCTGGGATACACAGAGTTAATTGTTCGACAAGAAATTCTATCACTGTTCAGAGATGATCTACATAGTTCAGAGTATAATGTAATATGCTCCTCTTAAAGGAAGTTGTCAGTGTCTGATGGGTTTTTATTACAATTGCTCACTATAAAACGCACTATTTAATTACTAGCATGAAAGTGATTCTAGCATAAAGGAAGAAGGGGAAATGAGACCTCTCCACCTTTTCAACAGTTAATGCACTTATGCACATAAAAATACAATGCTTTTTCATATGTATTTTTAATGATGCATTGCATTTTCTTAGATCTATGGGATCTAATTTCTTTGTTGATATCCTTAGATATGATGCAATACCTAAAGCAATATATGACCACAATATATAATTGAAATAAATCCAAAATTCTTAAGATACTGGTCAAGAAGAGATTAGTGATTTTGTGCCCAACTGGACAGTCCATTAAAGGGCACATGGCTAAGTGCTCAGCTTCTAAAATATACTATCTTTCCTAAGACAGTTCATGTTGGACTTCTAAGACAACTATTTCCAAAATGTTGAATTAACACTTCTGCAATGCTGTGTATAATCTGGAACTTGACTTTTTTTTTAACCAGCTAACCAGATTTCAAAACATCCATTCTTGATGATTATACAGATACTGTAATAAAGTAATTGTCAAAATAAACAAACTAACACAGAACATAATGACAGAAAACACAAATATTTTTAACAGTGAGCCTCAGGTTTTCAACAAAGCAGAGTACAATTCAGAGTTTCTGACAAAAAGAGGGGGTTTTGTTGTGCATCTTAGAATCTACAAACTGTAAGTGTACAGGGCCATTCAATATTTATATGCACTATCAAAGAAACAGCTGAACGTAATGTGAATTTTCCTTACCCTGACTGAAAACTCTTGTACCAGGACAACCATATCCATTGGGAAAGCAGTATTATTTGGAAAGAGGCCAGATCAGACAGATGGCAGAGAAAAGGGGATCAGTGAAATGTTCAGTGTTGAAAAGTTTCAGTAGCAATGTAACATTTTAAAGGACAAAGAAATTGGTTGGTCTTTTCGGCTTCTGATATTACTAAAACCAAAGAAAGGTATGGCATAAACAAAACATACTTTTCTAACTTAAACCCAATAAACACAATCACTTGTGGTTTTGAGAAGAAGATCTGAAATATTTAGTGAAACAAGGCATCAAAATCCATACATTCTCTTCATATATAATCCAAAATATTTTCCTGTGTTTTCCAAATGAGTATACACTGTATAAAAAAAAAAAATCATGCCTCTTAGCTTCCTTACTTTTTAAGGTTTTGAAACTAGGGTAATTTGATCCTTTTTATGATCTGTATGACCACCTGTAACTTTCAACTTTTTAACTATGATAAAAATGTGACAGATTCAGCTCAGGTGTGTGATCAATAGGTTACACACTTCAAGTCACTGCTCTTTATTTGATGCAGTGGTGCTCACAAAAACCTGAGACAAACAAACAGACACCGTCTGTTTTCATGTTTCATGCACTGAGCTTATGGATGCCCAGTGAAACCCTAAAGTAAAGATTCAACCAGATCTAATCAAGCTATCAAACAATGATTCAAGCAGATCTGTTTCTGTGCCAACAATACACAAAATGTTGATGTGGCTCCAACATGCAGCCACTTTGACTCCCCACCTGCATGACTCCGGGACATTGATAAATTTGGGAATGAAGTTCTGACTCATACAACTGCATGCATAGTGCTCAGGGAGATAGGTGGCAGTTAATAATGCAACAAGCATCTGCTGAGACATTGCGGGGATTCCTGGCGAACTACAGTGAAACCAGTTATCTTTTGCAGACCCTCTGGACTGTTCAGGGGAAATATTTTAGATAGCCATGCTACCAGGGCTCCTGCAAACATTTTCATGTTAAACCCAAGTCATGTATATGTACATATTCTCTGTATTGGCTCCTATCCAGCTCAAACACATGGGCAATATGGATCCCACTGTGCCAGTCATCATGCTATATAATGATTTTTATTTGTGCTACCACAAATAAAGAAATAAAGATAAAAGTGGTACCTCTGGTATGAAATCTAGCTTTTGTTGTTAAGATTACTTTCTTGCCCAGTGACACCATCATGATCAAAATGATAATTTGACAGGGTTTTTTTTGTTCAACTCATGACAATTTATCCATGTCAGTGTTTATTATCTTACTGTCATATAAGCTCCTATGCAGACTGCCAGTTCATTATCTATACATGAGTTTAAAGCAGTATTTTGCCTGATCAGAAATGCCAAGCAACTTATCATTTTACATTTGCCAAAATTATTTTGTAATAGGTCACTGTGTTCTTTTTTCTTAGAAAGCAATCTGTACTGTATCTTTTCTTAAAATATTAGATAGCCAATGCATCTACTGGATTAGTACAGTTTCCCTGGAGTGCAGTTCCACAGTTTCAATGGAATGTAACTTGGAACAAAAATTTTGGCTAGTTGTAATGAAAATAAGTATAAATTCTTAACTGTATTTTCTATTAAACACTTTTATAAATTCTCAGATGTTGGTTCTTTTGTCCACTTACAAGAATATAAAGCTGGGAAAAGAAGTGGGTTTATTATTAGCAAAACACCAAGATTCATAAATGCTGAGTCTCAGCACAAATCTGAACATTTTACGTACTACTCTGGGAAAGTAACAAAGACACAGCAAAATACAACAACAAGGATGTAGCCATGTAAAGAAATATAGAAGACTACATTAGTGACCAGTGTTTCAGTTATGAGGGAATTGGATTTGTGGCTGCAGCTTGTTCCTTCAAATTTTAAGATGTCCTGTCTTTAAAAAACCCTCTCAATCTCTGTTGAACATTTTCCTAACTACTCCCAACCCTCAGTATGTTCACCTTCATGTGATGTTGGAATGTACTTTCTAAAGTTGTTTTCATCTTTTCTGCCTGTAATTTCTCTGAGGTACACCAGCCCCTTACTCAGTCAACAGTCAGCAACACTTTTCTTGATGCCCGCCCCATTCTTTCTTGACTTGAGGTTTAACATTTTCTTTTACTTCTAATATCTGCTTGCCTTTGCAGGGGCTTCATGGAGAAATCCCTGTGATTGTGCCCTCCAGCTTGGCAGCTCTCCGTCAGGTATTTTGTTTCCTTGTGCTCTCCTGTCCCCATCTGAAGTCTCTAATCTTATACCTACACTGCAACTTCTTTGGGCCTCTGTCCTTGGTTAGTCTTCCCCCAACACTCCCAAACATTACCTCTTTTGACTTCAAACACAAATCCCTCTAGTGCACACACGCCAACACAAACTACCCCAGTTCCCCAACACCTTGATCTTTCTGTACATACATACTCATCCACTCACTGACAGCTCCCTCTGGATCACTAGTTGATGATCAGTGTGGCTGAAACAGAGCTGTTAACTCTCCCCGCCCTTCTCTCTCTCCAAGTTAACCTTGCACAAGGTCTCCTGTCATAGCCACAGTACTGCCATCCTGTCCATCACTCAAACACATAATCTAGACATCATCTTCAACTTAGACTTCCCTATAGGTCCTCTCCTAATAGCTATATACAACTATTACAGAGCCTTGCTGTGTTGCGTATGAAGTAAAGTTTTCCCACCCACGCATATAGATAAAAGCCTTCTCCAAGCTCATCTCAAATCTTGGTTATTCCAGTGCTGTTTCTTCCAATCCTGCCAAATGCCACCTTGTCAGATTGTCAAATAAGAACACATATACTTTATCCTACACTGCCCTTCACGCTTGGGAGGAGTGAAAAGCTCCTTTTCAGAAATACCTGTACAGAATCCTGTTATCTTCGAATCCTTCCTTCAAACTCCCTTTTACCACCATGCCAATTAAATACTGAGAAAACTGCTGTGCTATGCTCCCAGACCCACACTGTCATTGGGTCCTTCTGCTTCCCTGTCTCCATGTCCACCTGCTGCCATCTCTCATTTTACACCTACACTGCAAGGTCTTTGGTTCAGGGACAACCTCTTGTGTTTGTATAGCGCCACCCAGATCAAAGCCCACTTTATGACTAGGACTTCTGGAGAACATAGACCAGTACTGCAAACCATAGCAAAGCATCACTGTCGTAAGAGCAGCTGTCTCTGTCAGCATAGCTTTCCCTACTGCAGAAGGGAGAGAAACCCCAGCAGACCTTTCTTCCCACACTTGTCTGTTTGCAGCTTCTCTTAACAAAACAGTGTCTGCTTGACTTGGAGGCAGTCTCTCCAAGGGACACATCAGTGTCTCACACTTTGAAGCCTGTCTAGCAGTCAACCAGTCCTCTTTCCCTCATCAGAGAAAGAATAAAGTAAATCTTAAGAGATACAGCAAACAAAACCAGTGTCAAAACAAGCAGAGGCCAGATCCAGAACCTATTATATTGAAAGCAAATGCTAAATTTACTTTAATGGGCTTTGACAAAGGTCCGCGGTTATAAAGAAAAACAGGCTTTTGCTGAAATTGGTCGAGTCATCACAGTAAGAGGCAGAGCTCTCTCCCAGTCCCACCGAGTTATTCAGCCATTCCCAGCCACCTGCTGGCAGTTCACACTCCCTCTCCGGGCTGCCTTCCTGTAAAACTAACATATTCCAGCTGTTCTGTGGTCCCAGGCCTTAACCCTTGCCTCCCCTTACTAAGTACTCACTGTCTTCCTCTGCGTCTTCCCTTTTCCCAAGCAATTTTGTATCACGCTCCTTAAGCAACTCTGTGATGAGGCCTAAGAGAAAGGTGAACCATTTAGATTGCAGAGTAAAACAAACAAACAAACATCAAGACCCAAATTAGGATCTTCTTCCTTTGAATTCAAGCATGGGAATTCTGGAAGGGTGAATAAGATAAAAATAATAATCTGTTCTGGATCTGAATATTTTGGAACCACTTGGTATTTTAATTCTAATGAGAACATAAAAAAAAATGATAAAACAGGTCTTTAGCATTGCCCTTTCAAATTCATATCTTAGGAAACAAAATTAGTCCTTGCCACCCAAGTTTTATATATATACTCCATATATACTTTTCCCATATATATGTATATACACTTCCTTATTCTAGTTCTATAGGAAATTTGCTGCCTTGGTATATTTATAACATGATATAATAGCAGATACAGCCTTAGTACTGTTGCCACGTGTTACTGGTCATCATGAGAACAAAGTCAAGGAAAAAAACCTACAGTTTCTTTATGAAAAGAAAAAAAGTCTTATTTTTATTTCACTAAACTAAACAAAAAAGTATTATGAGAATTTCATATGTGTCTTCTTGTCATCCACTTCTGTTCCCAGAGACTGTGGTTTATACTGATAATCAGATACAGCACACAGAATGAGTACTTATTCCTCAGCTCCATCCGCGGTTCCCACCTATTAGAGGAAGGGTAAATGAGTTCTTGCTGCCATTAATTCTTCAAGAAGACTGCTTTACTTTGCTGCTTTTCAAAATACATTTTCACATCCTCAGCCACTGCATGTGGCCAGCCATTGTAACTGTTTCAGTTGGAAGGAACATCAAGTAGAATCTGTCAATAAGTCAAACACAGAGAAATAATTGAGGTTCTAAAATGTGAATCTGGGAGATGGTGGGTGGAGAATACTTACACTTCGGAAAGAAACCTCTCAGCAATAAGAGGTCTACAATGACTGTACAGAGACCAAGATAACATGGTGGTATACATTTAAACCCCTCCTCACATTCCAGCTGTTCACATATGAAGAGTTAATTTATATTCTGTATGTTCTGTCTATTTTGTGACAGGACATACACAATTCATATTACAAAGTCATTAGCTGATATACCTTACTGCAGGACTAATGTACTCTGTCAAATTCCTGCACACAGAAGCACTTGGGGCTGAAAGTAAAATATCCATAAGTGATAACATTGACTTGCACCTTATTGGAGGTATTTACATATGGCAAGCCAGCTGTTAAAATGAGAATGCTGATTCAGTGTTCTCAATAAAGACTTAGGACAGTTTGAGAAACAGCCTCAGTTATTAGGAACAACAAGGTTTTGGTGATCATCAAACATACTAACAGGAGGCTAAAGCGCACCTGGGCCTACATCTGAACTTTCATATAGTTGAGAGTTCTTATCAATAAAGGAAAAAGGATTGGAATAGCGTTTTTTACTATAGAGAAATAGAGCAACAAATAAAGTTCATTCCAATTTTGATTTTTTACTTGTAAACAGTGATATATATCTACATTCTCAATCTTTAAAAATAGTTTTTAAATTATATATTATTTCTAAGGGCATCAGGAACTGTACAGCATGGAAAGTAATTAGAGCATTACATACCCATAGGAAGTACTTCAACAGATAGATGTAGAAAAACAGGGATGAGATAGATTACCCTAAAGCATGCAGGAATCGGTTCAGAGATGTTTCAGAATTTTGCAACTGAATTCTGAAAGAAACAATGAGCAAATATGGGAAATCCTATGCAAACCACAAAAAAAAATTCCTGTGGATGAGGACTCATCTCCTCTACTGAGCCCATATCCAGAGGCTTTTCACTGCCCCTAAGGAAGCTAATCAATGAGATATGGAATCTAATTTGGATGTTTATTTCTAGATCAAGTATAAATTATTCCTTGCTTCCTTTTACCATTTGTAATTTGGGGTTTTTAGATCCTGCCTCTTAAGCTTTCTTAACTCAGAGTCCATTTAAAACTTTTCACTATGAGTACCTTGTGAAAGAAGAGAGCCGGTAGTGTCTACCAACCTAGACTACAGCTGGCTTTCAAGACAGCTAAGATGGCAGTCACATGGGTTTTAGTGTGTGCTTCATTTGCAGATGATAAAATTATATGTCTGAAAAGTGGGAATTTGAGAAGAAGTATTGATTTTAACCCTGAGTTACAAATCTCTCTGATTTATTTTTCTATTTGACTCTTTAGGGAGATTTACAGGGAAACTGAAAACATGAATTTCCTACTCAAACTTCTTTTTATTGGAATTGGTATGCTAGTAAAACAGCCTTCATTTTCCACACTCTTAAAATGGCTGCAGGAAGTCCAAGATATGGGGACACAGGGCAAGAGGCATAACTTTGTTCTACTGTCTCTTTACCATTTTGAGCGACTGGTGCCCTTACCATAAAAGCTAGGTTTATGGTGATGATTATATCCTTCTAATATACTGTACAACAATGAAGTTTAACAGAAATGCTTTAGCAAGCTCTTGCAAAGCAATGTATCAACTTCCAAAAGCAAAAGTTGACCAATCTTTAAAAGCATAGTGATTACTATTACAAGTTGCTAAAGTAAGGTGTTTAAAAGTATTTAAAAGACCTGATCTCTGGGCTAACTGGTATTTTTCTAGAAGATATTTTCTAATTTTTTTTCTTACTCAGATGGCTTCAAATGGTGATTTGGGCAGCTGGAACCTGAGGGCATATTTGCTTCATTACATACATTATTTTGTCAGCTGGAGCTGATTTTTTGTTAATATACAGATGGACATGGAAAACCTTCAAAGACCTTACAAATATATTTTGTTTTAAATGTAAATACCACCCTGGTATCATTAATAGTCAAGCTAGCTTGTTTCTCTTAGCATTCTACAATTTATATGCCAATAATCTCAGGGCTTTATTTTGCTTGATATAAATTTTCATTAAGCCTGAGGAGGGCTCTTTCTGTCTTTCCTGACTGATTCAGGTTTAATTGGCCTCTAAGGATAGTAAGCTGCTTGAGGGTTCTTTCAGAATCTGTGTTCCTCTGCTTCTTTGCCAAATATTTTTTTTTTTATTTCATCTAGCAATTTGTTTCTATCAGCTTCTTTTCTGCATTTTCCTTGTCAGAGACAAAGCTGCTACATTTTTTCTCTCATTATATTTTATAAGCATTCCCCCCCATCAGTGTTCTCAGACGAAACACTGTTTTTCAGGTAGCTCCACCTTTTCTTTCAAAGTCTATTTTGATATGTCCTAAAAAAAGGTTTAGTCAGAAGATTTTTGCTATTTGTCCCTACCTCAGTCAAACTGAATCTCCATAATAGATGTGTGGGCTGACCATGCCTTTTAACCTCTTTCAAGCAAGGCCAAACCAAGTGTTAGGAAGTCAGAACATAATTGAATCTAAGAGATAGCGTGGAAAAAAAAAAAGAAAACCCAAAAAAACCTCAAATATAAGGAGTTCAAAATTATACAGAAAAGTCCTTTCCTTTCAATTTTCTTTCTCTTTCTTAATAATCATATAGAATTTTTGGAGCTTTTTTCCTCCTTTCCATCAGGGAAGACTAGGATTCCTATATGATGTCCTTTAAACTTAATTAAGAGTTTTGCTATCATTGTGCATTTTCCTGATTTTTCATTCTCTTCTGTGTGGATACAGAAGCCTCCATTTCAGCAACATATTATTTCCATAAACAGTACTGAATCTATTATTTGCTTGCTGTACCTCTAATTGTGCTTTCACGGTTTCAGAAATAGTCCCATTCTGCAACAGTAATTAGCAGATTTCTAAGCTGGTAGCTCACAGTATGCTTTTTCAGGCTGCCTTTGTAGCCAGTACTCCTCTGTTCCTCTATGCAGCTTTATTTATTTGACAATTTTTCAACCATAAAGTTTGTGGCAGTCAAAGCCATCTCTCTTTTCATAGATATCACAACATTCAAATTAATGGCCATTTCATATGGCTGAGTACTCAGAGACCCAAACTTAGCCTGAGATGGATTCTGATCTCTCACAGATGATGCTTGGTTTTCAGAAGTATAAACTACAAATTTTGAACCATGACATTCTTAAATATGCTCTCATGGTCATGTTATATTCTGATGTTCAGGAGCCTTTAAAAATGGAAGAGACAACTATTGCAGAATTTGGTGAAGTGCTGGATAGTAAGACCAGAAATTGTATCAAGAGGAGTCTAGCAAAAGTCAATAATTTACAACATTTTTTTATGTCTAAGAACTAAAAATTGCACAGAAAAGCTAAAAAAGTATACTTTCTACTTTCTATAACAGGGATAGAGGACAGAGGAAAGACTCCAGACGGATAGAAAGAATGGGAGAGAAATAATAGGGAGGGGATTGAGAAATAAAATGTTAAGATAGAGAGATGACTGACAGAAGCAGTCTGCTTCTGACCCAAATGTGGTGGATGCTTCCCATTAAAGCAGCTGTCTCAAATTAACACCTTGAATTAAATTCTGCATCTACTGAACATCAAGGGGGGCAAGATTCCATCACAATCTTTGAGATAAAACCAAGTAACTGGATGAATGTTTAAGACTGCCATTAGAATGCTTTCTGTAGTCTTTCTTGAAAGGAAAAGAAAAAGACGAGCATGGAAGTAAATAGTTAAACATTTTCATGCAAGTATTTGTGCTTACCTGGCTGAAAAGAAGCAGGAAAGCATGTTCTCCTAGCTCAGATGTTTGCTTGTTACTAGTCTTGGACCCTTTCACTACCTTTGTCTTCCTCAGAACATGCAAAATTTTCATGCTTGAAGAAATAGGAATCTAAGATAACAAGCAATAATATTTCTTTGCCTTAGTAAGTTTACATATCCAAAGGCTATATATCAAAGGATACAAGATCTCTTTTATAAACGGTGAAGCCCCACATTACCCGATAAGCATCAAATACTGTGCTTGTATCTCAGCCTGGGTTTGAAGTCTTGGGATTGCAGGACCACATTTCCCTTGTCTGCTATGCACAAATCTTCTGCATACACTAAATTGACAGGTCACAAACTGTGCTGCCAAACATAGAAACTAAACAAGAAAAGATTAGAAAACCTCTGGTTTTTTTCCAGTTATTGCTACTTCAAGTGTTCCTTAGATTAAGTGCAGGTTAAAATATATTCAAAGAAAAATACCATTTTAAATTGCCAGGATCACTAATATGAACTGAACAGTGCACTTGAAAAACAAATCACATTTTGCATGCACACACCAGTCTTTAAACATTCAGGTTGCAAACTGCTTATATTTGACATGTCAAATATGTGGGGGTTTCAGTGTTGTTTTTTATTAACTTACATAACTTTATTAATTTTGTTGCAAACTTTTACAGCTATTTACATGATCTGGTCCTGAAATCTGAAATCTGGAATCTCTTTACAGTATCTGGTGCTGAATTTCAAAACTAGCCTGTTTCTGAAGTACGAAAAAAGTCATGAACATTGGGAGAAAATTTATAGCCCTTACTCAAAACAGTAAAAGTGTTTCACTTGACTCATTTTTTGTAGCGTGACACTGAACCAAGCTTTACTGTGGCAATCCCTCACTTTTGTCATACAAGTAGATGTGATCCTTACCAAAACAAAAGCATAAAACTTGTTTGTAAGCAATAAATTATTTGTGAATTTGTATATTTAATTCTATTTTTATAAACGTGAGAATGAGGGGGTTTTTTCTAATTGTATAGGCTTTATTGTATGAAATTATATTGGTGGGACAATACAATCTTGCACGGATTCTAAAACCTACGCGATGACTGGACAAGAGACATTCACAAATAGCTCTTTTACCTTACTTAACATTCACAGATGTAAAGGTCCCTCGTGGTGACACCAGGCCACCATTAACTCTGCCCCCTTTTTAAGTGTTCAACATTCAAGAGCAGGGTCCTCAGTTTGTTTTTTCACACTCTCTCATAAGCAGGATGGAACAAAGTTTTGACCATTTCTATCCCAAAGCTTTCTGCCTCCCACAAATAGACAGGAAACATCTGTTGCTCTAGCTTGAAGAGGCAGGAGGAGCAAAGGGGCTTCTAAGAAATTTGGAGAGCTGCGGAAGAGGCGTGTGTTAAGTGAGGCTGAAAATGAAGGCAGTGAGAGGATTAATGCTGGGAAGTGACAGTTCACCTCCCTTACTCTGCTCCTGAAGTCAGAGCTCATCCACGATTGCTCTGTACTCCCATTCACCAGTGTTTGCTATTATACACATACCGAGAGGGAAAACTGTAAAATGTGCCAGATCCTCCAATCCTCCAGCATTTGAAATATTTTTCATAGCTATTCCTTCCTCTGAGGACTATTAAGACTTCCAGGGAAGCTAGAAAACACCTCCTGCTCCAAATCTCAGATGAGCAAATACATAATTGGACATATAAAAAAAGCTAATTAGCCCAACTGAAAATGGTACTATTTTAATTCTTCAGGTAAATACTGATGGGGGGGGCTTGGGTTTTTTTAAGGAAATGCAAGAGAAGTCCCAAAGTGGCATTAAGTATTGATATACTTTTTAAAGGTGTGTTATTTACAGAAAAGACTTGAATAGCTCCTTTGGAAGCATTTCAAGCTGTTAAATAATTATGTATTTAGGACACATTACATTTAGTAAAAACATCTACAAATGTACATGGAAAAATTACGACTAAATCCCATTATCTCAGATGGCAGCTTTGGCACAAATAACCCCAGACGGAATTACGGATTTAAGCCAAGAACATGAGGCACTGGCCTGCGTATGACACCCTCTCACAGCCGCAGATGACCCTCCTCACTTCTGACCAGCACGGCAGCATGCTGACCAAACGTCACTTAAAAACAAAGCCCAACACTGACCAAAGGTCGCTTAAAAACAAAGCCTAATGCCACATGCTCGCACCCTTGGCCCACACCCCCACCAGACCCCCGCCACCCTCAGCACCTGCTCGCCCTTTCCCTCCTCAGCCCCACACGCAGCTTGTGTTGCCTGATAATGGTGAAGGGGCGGGGGGAGCTTGGGGCCACAGTGCGCGCCCTACCGCTAGGCCGTGGATCCCCCGCTGCAAGCAGGACCCCGGCCAGCCCTTTGGGCTGGTCTCCAAAATAAATAACGTTACTCCAGTTGCGCTCTGTGTCTGTGTGTGTGCATGCCCGTGGAGGTGGACACAGCGGAGTCGTGGCCAGGGAGCCGTAGGGCTGCGGAGGTGTGTGGAGGTCTGTGCGTCCTCCACCTGGCACGAGCGTCCCCATGGGGCCTGGGCCTATGCTGCCATCACAGGCCGCCTACAGCCTTCTTATATGGCAAGAGAGCCATGGAGACCAGCTCTAACCACAGCAGGCAAACAAAGCTTATGTGGCTGGGGAACTGAGAAATAACCTTTTTCTTGGACAATAAATAAAGGCAACGTGCAAAAGAGCCGTGAAAGCAAAGAGGCAAACAAGCTTGATTTTGCCACAGGATCAAGCCCCTCCCTTGTACTTAGTTCCCAGTCCAGTTCCTAAACCCTGGTATCCCTGTATTTAAAATGAAAGGACGGGATTCAGCCAAGACACCGCTCAAGCAGCAGTCCACAGTTCAATCTTTAATGCATATCTATTTTTCTCCATCATAAATCGCCTTCAGTAGTGCATATTGTCAGATATAAGCTTTATTAGTCCTCAAGCAATAATGCCTATCTATGGCAAACCTCAGCCTAGCATGTGCTCTCTTGCTGGGTTTACGGTATCTGGTGACCCGGCAGGAGAATTACAACAGGAAGAAGAGGTGCACAAGCAGTAAAGAACCAAAAGGCAGTAAGGACTGCTATGAAAGCATCATGAGTGCCAGAAAGCTTTATGCAGCACTCAAATTTTGCCTTCTGGCCCCCATTCCTTGCTTTATCGCATGTTGTCCGATCCATCTACAGCCCCCCTTAACGGCTGCATTTACACTTGTCTGGAACCTGGACTCCAGAAGGTTTCAGTGGGGGGACCAGGGAGTAGGACACATAAATTATATCAACTGTAACTGTTGTGTGTCTCCACAGCCTTCTGCAGCTCTGCTCCAAGTCACTTGTCCAACCCATCTGTTCCTACCTCTTTCCTGCCACCCTCACTTCGTTCACATGTTCACAAGTCTTCCTACCAGCCCATAAGCTGTGCCACAAGAGCATCTTCTATTAACTGCTTGTTCAGTGTCTGGTACTAACAAGCTGCTTGTTACCAGCTCACTTAGCTCTTCTTACCCACTCCCCAGTGCTGCTCTTGAAAAGGGCGAAGTGCTGCCATACAGCCCTGTATCTGCTCCAACCACACCTGAACGTTAAATGTTTCTTTATGTAAGGCTTTAGCAGAGGTCCCAACAGGGATCCAAGGCTTACGTAGTAAGGGATACAGCTGTGCCAGATTAGCTTGTGCTCAACACCTCTGAAACAGGCAAATAGTGTGACCAGAAATAGCTGGAGCTCCGAGAAGAGGAAGGGCTGGTAGAAGGTCCCCGAGCAGGTCACAGCCAAGCTAACAATATAAGACACGACTTGTTCCCTTTCAGGAGCCATCATTTTCACCACTCAACTTTCCAGCAGTACCATTTGTAGTACTAGAACCAGACTCTAGTACCGGTGAAAAGAATGGCTCACAGAATACAATAAAAGGTCTCCAAAACCCACAGTGAGCGGAAGCAATAGGATTTTTTTTTTTATTCAGCTACCTTCCCTATGTACTGATAATGACTCATGCAGTAGCCCAGACAAAAGATAGAAATCAGAAATCAATTTAACCAGTAAATGTAGATCAGTCCCATCAGAAACATCATCTTGATGTCTCCACCACAGGGTGAACACATGCACAGAATCCCAGTGATTTTCCCTGCAAACCTCTACTATGGTGTCATTTCTTAGCACAGCAGCAACGGTTGCTTGCAACATAATGGAGTAGACTGTTATTCTCCTAAGTGTTTGTCTGTCAAATCAAAACACAACCTCATGGAGGAAAAAAATCCATTTAAGAAGCATCTGTGATGAAGTAGCCATTTGTGGGTTTTGTGCATGAATTATGTATAAAATTCTGTGAATACCTTGCAGAGGGGAATAAGTTCTGTAGAAACAGAAGGGAGAACTTAAGAATGTGCTTGGGTGGGTGGCCCAGCATATGTGAAAGTCAGGGACTCCTTTGGATAACGTAAGATTTCAGTGATATTTTGTCCATGCCTGGAACTCAGCTCAACCATCTCTCTGATGGTTCTTTTCTTGTCGGGGGCCAAGAGGTCCTTACTTGAAAGACCTTTCTGGAGAAAGGTGCATTGGATTATATGATACCACTTATCAACTAATCAGTGGTGCTTGAAAATTACTTGCTGCAGTGATCTAGCAGCCTATAATCCTTGCAAAGGTGTTGTTCTTCAGGTAGTTTTGTGAAAAATGCAAATACATTTTAAGATACATAGAGGAGTAAATCTTGTTCTATCTGTAAGCATGCCACTAGCATGCACAAGATTTGAGCTTTCAGAGGGAACAGGAAAGCTGTGCACAAACAATAAATAGTTCTGAGTCTTGCTTTGGAACCTTTTCCTGGTGGTGCCCATCTCATGTTGAGTTCAAAATCTGTGCAACTGGGCTTTTTGACTAAAGAGAAAGCATAGCAGGGGAAGGAAGGTTAATTCCTTGCAGATAATTTTCAGAGCATTCTTCTGCCCATCACCAATGGTAGGACTTGAGAATGTGTATCAAATTGTCCAGACAAGGGCTCGGTCAGTGTCAAGATACTAAAGTGAGCTCTGGAGTTACATAGAGACTCTGGTTTGTGTCAGAAATGGCTTTGCTTTGCTTTTCTTACTTTCAAGATTAAAGAAGGAAACATATGTAGAACCCCTTGTATAAAGTGTTTCCTTTTGATACGATCTTTAAGAAACCAGAGTACAGAAAATCCTGATGCAAACCACCCGTATCCCACTGGTGTGGAAACGGATACAATTCCTGCCTACTAGAAACACTAAGGGGTAGCACAAGGTCTTTCTCTGCCAGGTCATCAGAGAAGCTGTGTACCATTACTTTGCAGACTCTATGTTTACCTTAATTTCAAAATATGCAAACTTTAAACTTTGTGTACACAACTTTAGGTCCCAATGACCACCAAACTATGGGATTTACTATACATAGTTTGTAGCTAGCTGTGACTGTCAGAGATAGCAGAGACTTACCACTGAGGTGAAGGATAGGTTTTCACTGTCAGGAACATTTCTGGCTTTTGGGTGAAAATGAAGAATCTTCAAATACCACGTTACCTCCCCACACACACATATACAGAAAAATGTATGTAAATCTTACATACAACACAGTACATCATGTATTGTGTACCCAAAAATTAAATTATGTACACATTTTATAAATAGTTATTTTCTAAGCACAAAAGCAAAAAAGGCATGCAGCACAATTCTAAGCAAAGGGACAACTTGAATCTTTGGACTGCTGCAAACCCCCAAAAATCACACTCAGGAGCTTTTTACTCTTACTTTTTTTTTTCTTTCTTTTTTCCTGTGGCCTCTTGGACATCTCAGGAATTGGGAAGGACAAACGTATCTGGACAAGAGGTGGAAGGCTCCCACAGACCGCTGTTTCACTGCCAGGACAAGGTATGGTCACAGGTTCTTGTGATAAATTACTGATCCCATTTGGAGCAGTACCTGAGACTACATAAAGCCCCTACACATCTGACTAAGATTCTAGCAGACGTCCTACTGATACAGGTTATAGGAAAGACGTACCAGAATACACTGAAGTAGTAATGAATGGCAATTCTGGAGCATCAAATGGAGGTGGTCTTTTTATAGAAAATATCATCTGCCAGATAAGATCTGAGTCAGCCACGTCAGCATCTTCTGCCCTGTTCTACAGCGCATGCTCCGCACTTCTGGTGGTAATGGCGGTGGTAAAAAGCTGGAGGAAAGACAGCCACCTGCTCATTAGTTCTTTACTTAAAGGAATTAAGAACCATTTGACAGGTGACTGTTAGCTCCATTCCCTCATTTCCCAACACCCAGAACAACTTGTTAGAGAACACATCAGAGCTTTCCTGAAGCCGTTCGGAAGGCTTATCTTACCGATTCCAGCACCTCAAAATGCCTCAAACCAAAGCCTGGTATTTCTTGTCCAGACAAGCTGAAAGAAAAGCTCTGTGGAGTCCCTTCCCAGAGGAAAATTTGAATCTTCAAACCAGAAATCTTGCTCCTCACAAGAGTAATCCTTCAGTGATTATATCATTCTCCTTGGTCATATTGTCCCTTGGCCTGGTAAGTAGCAATGATTAAAACCTCTTGTTCTCTACAAGAATTGGTAGTAGTTTGTAACTTGCAAGGATCAAACCATTAGTTCATTCAGGAATGAGCCCAAGAATACTTAAGTATATGTACAGGCCTTGTACGTACTGAAAATAAGTACCCTGACTGTTGAAATTGATAACATGGGCTGCTCTCAAGCTCATGCTCTCTTGCAGAACCAGTTTTAAGGTCATCTTATTCAGTGATTACATCAGACTGCAAGAGACACAAACCATCCAAGGATCTAAAGGCTACCGTACCAAGAAACTACACGAGCAAGGAAGCCTGATGTGAAATTAAATATGTAAAATGCTACAGGTTGTACCAATAAGAAGCAAGAAGCACACCAAGCAACCATCATCAAGAACCCATGAAAAACTGACGTACAGATAAACTCAGTAAGACTTCTACGGAATGCACAATTTTGTCTTTGTATTATGTGAGCTGCTAGAGTGACCACAAAAGCAAGCCATGAGGTAGCAACAATCCTAGGTATACCTTATATCTTATACTTGGGCTCGTGAACCTTCGCCCTGGAGGTAAGCAGAGATCTTTCAAAAATCACTATCATGCAACATGTGAACACACGTGGCAGCGTTCTCAAGTAACACAAATACTATGGCTGTGAGCCCTTAGGCAGATGGCCCTTGGACTGTAGGCTTTCCATCAGACTTTTTCCTACACATTTTCAGAGTAACCTTCTTCCAAAATTTCTACCTTCTGAAGCTTAACAACAAAACACCCTTTTAAAAAATGTGCCACCTAAACATTAAAGTAAACACTTGATGCACTGAGCATTAAAGTTCTGAGAAATAAAGCAATCTCATCTTCAGCAATGAGGCATCAAAACCCTTGGCACCAAAACACCTTCATCCACAGATGCACATCAGTGAAAGTGTTGTTCCATAAAACTTTTGAAAAGCAGTTTCATTAAGAAAGCAGCCCTTTTCCCTCCCTCTTAAAACAATGCACTAATATAGCTATAAATGGCTAGAGAGATGAGAAACATAACCTAACTATTAGAAACAGAAGTCATTTATACTGACATGCTCTGGGAACTAAAACAGCTTTTGGAAACCAAGCCCATTCACCTGTCTAAAGAAAGTGGATTCAGAGTATGTTAAAATATTGACAACATTCGTGGAACATTGTAAGTCTAAGCAGAACTGTCTTCTCTCTCAAGCTGCTGCTCTTCTGACTTCCCAATTTCACCCTCTTATTAAATAGAAGATTAAGCTGATGGTGAATTAACTCCCTTTTCTCTGTACCTGTCAATTCCTGTTGCTCTGAATCTCAAAAGATTTGCATTAAATTTTTTTTCCCTTAAACTGCAAATGCAGAAAATCTTCCCTTCGTGACTTTTGCCAGTTCTCTCTCTTCTAGGCTGAACTCTGCCTGGTTTATCCTAAATTATCCTGGTCTGTCCTCTAGCCATTTGATACTCCAAGACTTTAGTCTTCACAAATAAAAGCTTTTCAGTTTCATTATAGCATCATATACAACCATCACTCTTTAATCTCACAGTTCTCACTGGTCTTTCTTAGTCCACCTGAAAAACATCCCTTTTAGCCACAGTTCCCTATGAAGACTGTCTGTACTGTGGCATATAGGTGTCAGAGGACTTAAATGCTACTTTATTTTCATATTCTATAGGATACGGCCTATGTTTCCTTCGTGCCTGCTCAGCATAAGGTCAGAAAAGTTACCACTACACCAACATAGTATACAGCACATGCATGTCCGTGCACATACAGATGGGGCTGAGAGCGAGGAGGTGGTGTATTATTATCTCCTTGCCCGTAAGGAAAGGAAACACCATTTCTACTTCCCACCATCCAGTGCAAAATAATAAAACATCTCAGGCTATCAAGATGTATTATGAAATTACAACTTTTTAGTTAACAAGAATTACAGTAAACTCAAGTCAAAAGAAAAAAAAATAGTGTTTTATTAACTACCACACTGTTATAATACACTTTAAACGTACAATAAGGTAGCCTTTAAATTTGAGGTGGTTTTAAGAATAACAAATGAACAGATTTCCAAATGTTTGTAAATAGGTGAACTGCAGTAATTATTGTTGTACATTTTTTGAAAATGGTATAGCACTTACAGACTGGCTATATAACTTCATTTTGTACATTTTTCTATAATTGAAAATATAAACAGTAATTAAAAAATAAAAAGAAAATTCAGCATAATAAAAAACATATATGTTTATCAGTTAAATGTACTGGATACATACAATTTTTAAGGGAAGAAGCAAAAAAGGAAAGATGGCTGATATTTAAATGCAGATTGACTAACCAAAAACTAAACAACAAACAAATAAAAACCTCATAAAACCCCTAGTTCACTATGACTATATCCATATGTTTGGGAGTACTGTCAATATGGAAGTGATTTTTCTGTTGTATTTGCATATGTTATATTTTACTGGTAATTTACATGATGGCTTTTAAGGCCCTGGCAGACAGATGTTTTTTTGGAAAAAGATTTGATAAAAATCACTGCTGAGACGCAATACACCTTATTTTTGGTCCTCCAATGTTCAAAAGAAGGGATATACCTCACTATAACATTTGCCTTACCACCCAAATGCCTCAACCTATACATATTTTTTTTTTAAACATTTTAAGCTTTTTAAACATTGGTTATATTGCCCACCTTGGTTATTGAAAGAATATTAACAAGACATCATTTTGGCAAATTAAATCTTAAACATGGCTTTTCAATAGGATTTAAAAGGTGACTATCCCTAGAGTTCCATGTTAAAATGTAGTTTTCAAAATCTTACAAGAGTAATGCTTAAAATATTGTACATAGTTAACCTAATTAAAATAATTAGCTTCAAAATGACAAGTTGATGAGCTAAGTAAAGCCTATACTATGTAACATTTGCTTGGAAACTTGATTTGTCAGTTATGCATAATAAAAATTCCAGTCATCAAGAAAATTACAAAATTTCTTTTATCATAACATGATTTCTTTTCACCCATCAACTTCTTTTATCTTACAATAGATAAATACCAACATGTTCTCATTTTTTTACACTAAACCACACAGGATTGATGCATTTGGTTAGACTACCATTTCCATTGTTAAATTCTTTTTTTTTTTTAATATAACTTGGTAAAATTTCATCTCTTCTAGATTCCAAAAGTACCTACAAAACCCATGCAATTTTACCATTTTAATATACTATGGAATATCATACAAAGTAAGGCATTTCAGTGTCATGTATAACCAAGTTACTGTCAATCCAAAAATTTTTGCACATCAATAAAAAGATATCTAAGAACTTAGGAACAATATTCTTCTCACTACTGTATAAAAATAACCACAATTAATAGGTATCTTGTGTAATATTTACTCCATTGTCTCGTTTCCCGAAACTGTGACAAGCTGTAAAGGTATTTCAGTGTTGGTAAGAATATCCTGATTGCTGGTGCCAGATGTATTAACAGTTCCTATTCCTGAAACAGAACCTTGTTGAATATTTGCAAGGATAAGTGTTGTTCCTCCTGCAGTAATCAAAGTATCATCAGGTGTTGCTTCTACTGATGCCAGCACTGTACTGCTAGAGTGAATACCTTTTTTATTCTGATGTGTTTTAATGTGTTTGGCAAGGTGGTCACTTCTCATAAAGCGTTTTGAACATTCTGGACAGACAAATTTCTTCTCACCTGTCACAGAAGACAAGAAAAAAAAATGTTTTCCAGAACATTAAAAATATCACACATACACCAAAAACTGGGATAACTTACTGCCTTTTAGAGTCAGAATTCTAACAACATCTATACTGAAGAAAAAAGTGTTCCAACTTGACAAACTTGTGTGTTAAATTTCTAGACATACAAATCCTTTAAAAGAATTGATTTATTTTTCTGTGTCTCCCTGAGTTTGGGGAGATCTTTCAGGCAAGCTAAAGAATATTGCTATCTCATATCCTCAGGCTGCTAAGTTTCACTGCAATTATTACCAATAAATAACATTTAAGAGGAGAACAAAACCTGCCAAATGATGGACAGGGAAGACTATATAAGCTCCTGCAGAATCACACTTGAGACTGACAAACAAGATCATAGGGTAATTCAGGTTTGAAGGGACCTCTGGAGGTCTCTAGTCTGATCTCTCTCTAAGCAGGGTCAGCTATAAGGTCAGACCTGTTTGCTCAGGAATTTATCCAGTTTGGTCTTGAAAACCTTTAAAGATGGAGGCTACAGAAACTCTCTGGGCATCCTGTTTCAGTGCTTGGCTGTCCTCACAATGAAAAAGTTTTTATTTATATCTGGTCTGAACTGCTCTTGTTTCAACTTATGTCTGTTGTCTCTCATCCTCCCACCAATGCACCACCATGGAAAGTCTTTCTTTGTCTTCTTAATGGTGGCCTTGCAGGTACTAGATGGTTGCTACTAAGCTCCCCCCTGCCCTTACTGTTCTCTTTGTGCAGCTGAATAAGGCCAGTTCCTATAGCCTCTCCTCATAAGGCAAATGCTCCAGCTTCCTGATCATCTTGGTCACCCTTTAGTGAACTCAATCCTGTTGATCAATGTCTTTCTTAAATTGGGGGCTGAAAACGAGATGCAATATTCTAGATGCAGTCTAGCCAGTGCTGAGAAGGGGAGGATTATCACTTCCCTAGAACTAGTGTCTCTGCTCCTGTTCATACAGCCCTGGCCATCTCTGCTGCTGGCTCTTGCTCATGTTCTGATTGTCTATCAAGACTCCCAGGTACTTTTCAGTAGAGCTGCTTCCCAACTAGTCAGTGCTCAGCCTGTGTTTCTGCAAGGGTTAATTTCAACCCAGGTGCAGTACTTTGTGTTTATCCTTGCTGAATTTCATAAGGTTCCAGTCAGCCCATTCCTTCAGCCTCAGTCCCTCTGAAGAGCAGCCTTGCCCTCAAATGCATTGACCGGTCACCCCAGTCTGGTGTCATCCGCAAACCTAAGAAGAGTGCACTCTGTTGCCTCCTCCAGGCCAGTGATAAAGATGTTAAAACAGATCAAAGGATAGATCCCTGCAGTTCTCTACTTTTTATTGGTATGCAGGTACACTAGGAACCATTAACCAGACCCTCTGAGCTGGATCATTCAACTGGCTTCTGTTTTTTAAACCCATCTGGCTGTCCATCCAGACAGACCATAACATCCCAGCTTGGGTTCAAGCATCCAACACGTCTAACAAAAGCATACCATTGGGTACAAAACATGAACTATTTTTCATAGACATTGCAAAGACAGTTTTCTAAGCAATGTAAATGCTGATAAGCACATAAATTATTTTATCTGTTGTCACTGGGTTTTTCAAATAGTCTAATTTTAAAAGGTAAGCATCCTGCAGAATGTAATTATGGGTTCAGTTTGTAGGAAAATAGGTAATACAGACAATAGATTTGAAACAAACTGCTCCTTGAAGAGGTGGAAGATCTAGACTAATTTCTTTTCTTTGTGTCAGACAAAAGGAGAAATGTGAACCTGGAGTCCCTAACAGGTGGTCTAACCATGAAACCAGAAGATGTAGAATGATGCACCATCACATGCTCTTCCTTGATTTTGTGAATGATGTCTAATCTCTTGGACATCTAGCCCTCTATTTTTATTTTTCTTTTTTTAAAATGAGAGAAAATTATTTAAGTTTTAAGCTGGAACAACAGTTTTAATCTGGTTCAAAAAAATGAAATGCACTGCTGAACCTGAATCAAAGGATTCTGATTAAGCTATATTAAATATTAGCTTAAATGTCAGTTCTGAATCAAAAAAGGTAGCTGTTTTCCTTCCTCAAACCTACCAAAGAAACTAAAGTGTATACATAGCTCTAAATGTTAACTGATTTTAGAAAGGTCATGCTACATTAAAATCCATCCAATACAAAGATCTGTTCTCCTCTTAAAAGTTACTTATCCAAGCCCTCTCCATGACACATCTTTAGTTAAATGCACCAGAATCAAAGACTGAAAACCTGTGTGCGTTCTTCGGTGTCGCTGAAGCTCATCGCTGCGAGTGAACCTTTTGCCACAGAACATCCAAGTACAAACAAATGGACGCTCTCCAGAATGCCAGCGGAGATGAGCTCTCAAATGTGAAGTTTTTCCATATACTTTGCCACACCCTGGTATGTGACAAATGTGTTGCTTCTTTTTTCCCAAGTTGGAGCCTCTGTTAAAAAATAAAAAAAGAAGTTATTCATTCTAATACATTCCTCCTAAATACCGGTCATACATACAAGAGGGGTTATATATGCCAACAGATCTGCAAACAAAACTGAGCAGCTTCCCATTTTTGTTTAAAATACAACCAGAGTCCAGTACACTCCATAAGAAGCTGGAACTAAACTCTATAATACTACCCTGATTCTGCAACTAACTATAAATTCAACAGCATGTGAAATTTAAATGATAGAAGTGTAATCTTTAGCAAGCATACATGTATACAAAGTTGGAAATACAGTCATTACAGCAGTTTGTACTACTTTGATGCTGAAGTGCCCATATTTTAAATTTCTCCTAGTTTCAGTTTTTACCATACCAAAGACAGTTTTGGCAAAGAAAAACACAAATGACTGCAATTGCCAAAATGGAAACAAGATTTTGGCAACTGGGAAGAGAACAGATGGGACTTTTGGCATCTTGGGGAAACCTGAGAAGCGGTTTGAGGTTGGAAGACAAGCATACTAACCTGAATATTTCCACTAAAAGGAGTGGCAGTGAAACAGCTGATATTGGTGACATTTAAATTAATTCCTTGGCATTTCAGAAAAAAAAAAAAAAAAATCCATCAAAATGAACAAATAATTCACAGATAGTATAATCCATACTACTGAGCTTGATGCCTATTTTATGATGCTGCCTCACTGAAATGGTAGGTGATTGATTCAGGGAAAGCACCTTACAGAAAAGCCTAACTTTTTAAAAAAAAAATTATTTTTTTTTTTTTTAAATAAAATCACCAGAGAGATGTAAAAGCGTCTGAAGACCCAGAGAAAAAGATCAGTCTGGCCAGTGCAGGGCATCATGATTGATTTTAGCCAATTTAAGTGCTTGCTGCTGCCGAAACGGGCACTCCAGGGAATAGATCCGGCTGACAATGCAGCTATATGAATGGTAAATGCTGGTATGACGGAGGAGATTGGAAAATGCAGCCAAGGATCAGGCCACCTTATTCATCAGCAATGTTAACTTAGAACAGCTTAAGTGGGTTCCGAAATCACAGTCTTGGGCACTCCATCCTCCATGGCTGATTATACAATTTTCAGTTGCCTCCTCAAGGCAATTTTTTTCCTTAAATTGGGTGCTCAACTTCTGCTTAACCATCCAGTGGCTGAAGGATTTGCCAAGCAACTATTAGACCTAGATTCTCATCCCTGCATTCAGAACAATTCTGGGTTACATCTAACGAGGGTTCAGGGTAAAATGCATATACACTTTAACAAGTTAGCACTTGGAGCAAGCATTTCTGAACAGGCACAGAAATTAACTCACTCTAAAAACTCACAGCATCTAAAGGGAATTCCAACCTAAGCACATATGCAGCTAAAACATTCCAGACAGCCCAGAAAAGTAAGAAGATAAAATCTAGTTAAGTCCTAGAAAACGTTTCTAAGAAGTCTTAATATAGACCAATCTTCATAGTGCTTCATTAGTCATTTTGTCTCAGGAGAAAAAAATCTATCACTTTTACATACTAATTATTTGTCATGACAATGTACGTTTTGACTTCAGAACAAATTCAATGGCAGTAGAAGTAGAGAGTCTGGAAGGCTTTTGACACTGCTGTGGTAGCAGTAGACTCATTATGAGCCTATGGATATGGTGACAGAAGAGATTCTGCTTATCTATCTAATTTTTTTTTGTTTTATTGCCACCCGTCAATCCTTAGCCTCACAGAAATTTCACCTGCCTGTTTCATCCAGCTTGTTTGTAAGTTTCATGCAAAACATTCTCTGACATCTGACCTGACATCTTAAGCTCTTCCATCATTATTATGCTTGGCAAGAATACTTTTGACTTAATTTTCTTTTCTCAAATGTCCCAAAAGCAGATCACTTCGGACCATGACAAACACTGCCTTTTTTACATCTCCTACCTTAGCTGAAACATCTATTTTTGGTAAGCTTTGCTACATCTAAACTGTCAGGTTCACACTCTTCCATGCCCTTCTGTCAAGCCAAGATTAAAAAGCAAAATTAACTGTAATGTCAGGCATTTAACTTTGTACTATGCTACCTATGGAAAAGCTTCACAGGTTTTGAACATTCAGCCAATCTCAAAGGCATTTAGCAAAATGTCTTTAGATTGCCCCCTTTCTTTCCTGGTTTCTCAGCCTCTGCAGATGGCTAGGCCACCACACAAAACTCACTGTACCTGTAACAGTTCCAATAGCATTCATCTATCAGCCCAAAACACCCAGCTCCCCAAATTCCAAGGAAGAAATTTTTGTATTCCTCCTTTTGCCTTACTGCAACCAGTTCCACAGTTTTCAGGCTCTATGTTCACCTTCATCTAATGATTCAGTTCTAGACAGCTCTACTTCAGGTCCTCTTGTTTGGTGGCTCAAGACATCCAGCAATTACGGTGCAAGGCAAAGGAACACCCATGGCTCTTTCTCCATTATACAGTCTTAGTAACTGAAAGAATTCTCCACTGGATCCCACTATCCTGTGTCTTTATTTGCCTGTCCAAATCCAAGTAACCCTAAAAAGTGCTCAGCCTGCACTTATTATAACAAAATGTATTTCTGCACTTAAGAATATACTCTGTATATAGAATATTTTTTTTTTATTTGGTATTTCATCCTCACACCTCCTCCAAATATACTATAGTCTTCCCCTTTGCAATAATCAGTACAAATATTTTGTAACTATGCATGATACAATACATAAATGTGACACAAATGACATGAAATCACATCAAAATTCCCTTAGAATAATTTTCAGATTCCTAAGTCAATCATTTGAAGTTGCTTAATTGTACCTTTGGTCTAGACTGAAGGAAACCAAGGTTCAACTCATGGTCAGCTTACTGTGCACAAGCAATGTAGCATACATAATTCTAAGCACCTCACCTAACTGGTGACAGAGTTTCTTAGTGGACTCCGAAGTTCAAAGCGAGGAGAAAGTTAGGGATTCACAGAACAAAATCCGCAAGACTACTGTGAATGACTAACTACGTGTATTTATTCTACAAAGCTTCATATAGGCATCTATCTGCACGTTTGCTTCATGTGTGCTCTAAACTGACTGGATATGAGCCAAATTCTATCTGGACGCTTTGCAGCTGTGACAGTCTGGCAGTATGCCCTAACACGTCATGCTAAGAAGCCTTTCAAGCTGCACTGGCCAATAACCATCATCACTGAGTAAAAGGATACGACTCAGGCCTACTCCTCGACTGGAGCCTTCAAATCAATTACTATTTAAGTATTTTCATAGTACATTTTAGCTTTATAAAGACTGGAAACCACATTTCTCAGTTAACCATGAAGAATGCAACGGTTTCAGCAGGAGACACCTTTATCCAATGAGTAACTGGACTTTCAGTCCAGCAGTACTTCCAGGAGGAACATCAAGTATTTCAAGGGTAAAACATACACTTATTAGTTATTTTCAGAACGTGTGTTTTAGAGTTACGTACCTGAAATGGTACTTAGAAGCACTGTTCCTCTATAGATCCAGGGAGTAGTAGTTACATCTCAATGTAATTCCAGATGTAATCGAGGAGGGTGAAATCTCCACATGTAACTGAGAGTAGGGTGAACTTTCCACCTAACTTCAGACACCCTAAGCTAGAAGCCTAATACAGCCTGTTTGGGATCAGAGTTATCTTTTGAGGTACATCTCTCTCTCCCCCCCCTCGCCCCCTCCATTTGCTTATCCCCCATTTACTATATAAGATTGAGGCTATAAGGTTTTAATTTACATGTCTAACACATCATCCTGTTCCTTTCCTACCTTCCCCTGCCAAGTAAGGTAAAGATAATAGTGGCTTCCTACTTCACAGGACTGCTATGAATAGAAATCCTTTCAAGACTGCAAGGACTAATTCTGTATCGAGAGTAAAAAAAACCCAACAAAAGCCAACAACAAAAAGCAGAAAGAACCCCTCAACTCCCCTTTGCATCCAGAGAACAGAGAAGACAAGAAATGCCAAAACTAAGGCTACACAAAAGATGAAATTATGATGAAGTCTGCATATATGAAGCCATGTACTACCTTCTCCTACCCCATTCAGTGCATAGGAAAGATAGTATTCGTTGAGTGAAATGCTATTCAGCTTTTTCATACTGATTTAATGTGCTTTTCTTGTATTACTAGTTACATATTATTTAAGTACTACCTTAAATACAGAATTATTCATTTCCCCAGGCTTTTCTTTTCCTCATCATGGGTACTCACAACACTCACAGTGCCTAAGCAGTTCACAAACATTAATGAATTTATCATCTTGCAACACTCCTGTATAGTGAACTTGAACTAGTACAAATATTTCATACATCCAAATATGAGGTAGAGAGAGATTAAGGCCAAAATTGTGAAACACCCACCAGCTTGAGGTGTCAAGTTCAATACAGCAGAAGCATATTTTCTTAGAGTACTGTAAATGTTCACAATTCAGCTCAATTGACTTCTTTACAGGAATGAACTCAGTACTTCTGCAGTGAAAAAGGTGGGGCGGATAGATAAATACCTCCAAAACTTGAGAGCCCTGTTGCTGCAGTCCCGTATCTCATTCCCTAAATGCCTTCCAATTTCTGCAATAAGTGAAGCAGGTGCCAATCATTACACAGCCCTGATTCACTTGCTGTACATCCATCCTATATGCTGAATGGCATTGGGGTCATATGAAAAAAACAGTATGCAGTCATGAAATTAGAAACAAAATTATAATGCATAAGCACAAGGGATTAAATTAAAGTTGCCCAGGATATCTTAACTTTGGCATTTGCCAACTTCCAAGTTTTCAGTTTTGCAACCTTAACATCATTTTCAGAATTGTGGATGCTATCTGAAGAAATTTATAAAACCAAATGTCCTATTATCTGAAACTCCATGAGTCATCAGTGGAGTTGAAAGACAAATCAAAACTCAGAATTACAGCACTAGAGATAAACAAGTAACTGTAGCAGCTATGGGATATGATCAACATGTATCAGAGGGAGAAGGTAAATACTCCTCCAAGTGGGCTTACTCCTTTTTGCTAGACTCTGAAGGAATTCTACATTACAGTGGGAAAGTTGCTCTAGCAACTGTAGGCACTTTCACTCTTTTTCTGTTTCCCCACCATTGTCTCCTTCATTATCCTGTTTCTATTCCAGTTCTAATTCTTCTCACATCCTGACTTCCTGTCCTAGTTTTCCTGCTTACTTTGTACATTTGATGTGTCCAGTCCTTCCTTTACAGTGGATTTCAGATTCTTACCTATCTAAACTCTGTCCTAGCACTTATCTCAACTCCTTCCCAAATTCCCATATCTGAGTTTCAGTCAGACTACGCTCTTCTTCAGGCTTCATCAAAACCATCTCTCAAAAAGATTCTCTCTTGGGCTTCAACTTTAAAATTTGGTGTTATAGCAACTCCACTTAGAAGGAAAAGGATTTTAAAGTAAAGATGTCTCTAAATTAAAGCCACTGTAGTTTGGAATAGAGCACGAGGGAAGATGGAACATGTGAAATCTCTGTGTTTCCTAAGAGTACAGCCAGTGCAAATCACATTTTCAAAGTTTTCTCCCAGACTGAAGCAAATCTCAACCCAGGGCATACTTTGGGCAGATCTTCATGGCAGACCCAAGGTTCACCAAGTACTTAGAAATGTCTGTGCCAGGTTTTGGTGAACTACACATAGGAACTTAACAAGAGGAAGCTGATGGACAAAGATGCTGTATAACCTTAGCTGCAGATATTATCACTAGCTTCATTTGTGATGTAAATGTATGAAAGTGTATTTGTCTTAAATACTTAATATTTACTCGTCATGGCTGCCTAAGATATTATCTCTCTGTGCTTGCAAAGAAGGTATCTAGAATATACAGCAAAAAACCCACAAGAGACTTGACAACAGACATATTCAGTCAGTACTATTAGAACTCTTAGAGCCATAGGACACTGACAGGTTCTTTAAAGAGAACTCAGTAATTTACACTGTAGTTCTCACATAAATAGAGATTTCCACTTTAGAGAAGCAACTATTATCAAAATGGACAAATTTTAGTGTACTGGAAAGAAGCCCCCGCACAATTATATCAAGCACAAATACACCTAAATATTTTCACTTGTAAAAGGCAGCCTATTATCCCTACTTCCTCTCTTATATCCATAATCGAGATGTTTAAAACGAAGCGTTTTGGAATAGAATAAAATCTTTATAGTAACAAAAAGCTGAAGAATACTTCCATGAGATGTAGAATAATAAAACATGGCTTCCTATGCAGCCCCGAAGTTTTACTTAGTACCTCTTTGTTAGCCAAATCTCCACTAACTTTGACTGAAAACAATCAGCCAATTCAAAATTTGGTATTTAGAGTTATTATACAAACCTTGTTTTTATTAGGAAACCAGTGAATAAGAAAACCAGGATAACTGTATTTTTGTAACACTCTAAAGCAATCAAACTGTGGAAAAAAAATGCTCAATCAGTAAGGAAATGCAGGAACGCAGAATTTAATCAAGTCCTTGACATATGATAGGAAGCCAATCACGGATGTGCATATTCCAAAATATTTCATTTTCATATTATTTAGGGCAATGGTCTACCCCCCTCACTTGTACTAGGTGGCATCTAACTCCAGATTTTTCCTGTTAATCTCAATGCAGTAACTCAGAGAAGATGGAATAATCTGCTCGTCCATCTGCAAACCCAGAAATAAAGGTGGCAGTCCTTTGTTGCATAAGCTCTTTTGCATAAGCCTCTAGTTTTCTCTCACTGCAGACTACTGCTGTTAACTAAGGCTCCTTTTTTCCTCACACATTATTTGTTTTCATCATTACATCCATTACATGACACTAAACATTACATACCTTCCACCACCTTCTTTGCAGTTGGGACATGTGCAAGCTACTCGTCGCAGTCTTTTTCCCTCTTGATGTGGTTGGTCCCCTTCCTCATCTACCACCTGCACTCTCAAATGTGTTAGATCATTGGTATTCAATGTAGAATCACCACTGAGCTGCCACTCTTCTGGATCAGGCTCCTCTTCTTTAATCCTAATATCTGAGGAAAAGAACAAACACAGATCCATAAGTAGCCCATTAAATACAGAGAAGGAAACCATAATGATCAAATCTTTTTACTGTTGGGAGCACTATGTCAGTCAAAAGTCAACATCCTTCAGTGCATACTGACATTGCTTCTGTGCCCTTGTAACCTGTAATGTATTTTAAAAGTTTATCTTACTATACATTTCAAAGTTAAAGACAAGCTATAATGAAGTATTAAAGTTTAAGTTTGAACTGTTCTTGGTAGGGATTGCTGTCACCAGGAGGATATTGCTTGCTTGAAACTTGGGGAAAAACGGAGGAACCAGAGGTTGGACAGAAGTTGAAAAAAATGTAAACGCATGTTTCAAATGATCCTGAATAGCCATTTATGTTTCCACAGGATTTCTCAATTCATGTGACATGTAGTAGAAACAGCTTTTCTGGATGATTTTCATAAGTTTTCAGTATGCACAGTGATATATGAAGTAATATGAGAAATCAACTAAATAAAAGGTTTTGACCTAAGAACGACCAAGATATCCAAGCAAAACAAAAAAAATATTCATGGCTTTGTTCCATTTTCCCCTTCTCACCTCAAATTTATGCTTTTTCCACTATACATAGAGAAGAAAACATTTAGGGAACAATGTAGAATAAACTGCAGTTATGATGTAGATTTTTATCCTTAACAAACCCCACTCAAACACTGAAACCTTAACTGAGGACTGTGGCCACTCTAAATTCTTTCTGGGAGTCAGTGCATCAGCCATCATCTGTAGAATGAAGACAAAGCTGCAGAGATTGCATGATAAAATGTAACAAAAACTGTGCTGGGTCAGATCATAAACAGCATCCTACCTCAGCACAGATCAGGAAAGACATTAATGATAAAACATATAAAGAGTAAGTTACCTGGTCTACCTTTCAAATCATGTCCAACATTCATCTGTTTAGAGACAAAGGATGTAGCTACACACAAAAATTTGCTTCGTGCTAATAAAGTCTCAGTCCGGTCTTTCCCAACACCACAGTTTGCCTTCCTTTCACTTGCACATGTATAACCATTTGCAGGACTGTGCTGTAAACCACATCACTGATGTAACTAACGTTAAAATAATTCTCTAGGAAACAACCGCATTGGCAAGAGAATTCCAGGTCAGAAACAAGGAAGTCTAGAATATTTATCTGGTTTGGCTGCAAAAGTCAATGCTAGAAATTAAGTTTGCATGAATATGACAGCCTCTGAGCTATGGGAATCCAGGAGCTAGCACACTCACTTTTGCTGGCTCTTTATGCATGTGGTAACATTCAGCAGAACTACTGTGGTAAGCTTGTCCCAAGTCACCTGCACACTGAGCTTCACTGTTACCATAAGAAGTTCAGAATTTCAGACAGCAACATAACAAGTACCTTTCACACAAAAACCTAGAAAACCTCTGCGGTGACTTCTAGTCTTCTGTATTAGCCATCAAACTAACTTTCCTGCCAAATTAAGTCATTTTCTGGGATTCACCTATGAAATAATTTTATTATCTATAATAATTTGTATATACTTTTTATATATAAAATTCATTTTACATTAGTAAAGATTAAAACACTACACAGCACACGAAGAGTTTATAGAATTGATCTTTCAAATTGGATACTATTAAGTATACTAATACATTCACTTACAGCAACTTTAGAATAAGGCAAAAGCCTAATTTACTCTTATGCAACGGGCACATAATAGGAATCTGAATACAGCAAAGTGGCAACACTGCCAGCACAGGCCAGTTCAAGCCTCCAAGCAGTTCTTTAGGACCGGATATGTTATGCACCGTACTCAAAATTCTTTTACCAATCAAATGTTCCACAAAACATACATTCTATAAATTCTGTTTTTATTTAAAATAAGAATTAAAGTAATGTTAATAAAATAAAACACTGTATTAAGAAGATAATTTCATTATGAACTTACTAATGTTAGACACTGGCATATAGTGAGTTTGTAAAGTCAGCAGCTGAATCCAGTTAGCACTGCATACACATACTTCAAAAGAGATATCAACATGTCCTAGCAAAGATCAATGGATCAAATTAGGGTATGGATCTGTGCACCCAAGACCCAACTCCACTACTGAAGTCAAACATTCCATATAACATATGATTTCTCCTGTTACACTGACACACCAAATTCACACTCTAATAACAGAGATACACCTAACAATAGAAACATGTCCCGAATGTCTCTTACTGCACACCAGTATCCAGGACTTTATACCTTCAACTCATGCAATGTTTGTTCTGCTTTGCTAACCTTTATCATGAGTTCCTTCCACTTTTTTTCATCAGCATCTCTCTATTCGCAGTCCCTCCCAATCACCACCACTATCGCAGCAGCGCAAAGGCTCGTAATAGTTTTACAATGGTGGAGACATAAATGAGAAAATTATTTGGACAAAAAAAGAGGGACAGACAAAACACTCCTAAGAGTTGAGGATACTGGAAGAAATAACAATTTGCATAGACATACAATAGTTTATGGTATTATTTTTAAAAATGCAAAACTGAAATGAAGTCAAAGTAGTACTGTGTTTGTAATTTTGTGCTCTTCCTGGTTATCTTGGTAAGGCAAAAAGTGTAGCTATTGCTTTAGGTATTCCTCAGAAGGACCATCTTCTACTCCAGGCACACAGAAAAGTACAATATGAACTGCCAATTTATAGACAGGACTTTTTAATACCTAATTATGTAGATTATACTTTAAATAAAACAAAATTAAATAAATACCAAAATATGAAGTGTTTATCTAGCCTCTCCAGGATGCAGTATATCAGGGAGTGGACTGTATCAAATCCCGTAGCGAATCTGATTGCCTTAACAAGGTCCTTAGAACCAATGAGTCTGTTGCCCTCCAAGCAGGTTTTACATTATTGCATGAGGGAAAATTCCATCACTATTTTTGGGGGGAGGAGGGGATGTCACTGTAATTTAAACAGTAAGAAAATGAAGGAGTAGAAGGGGCAAACCATGGAGAAGAGCAAAAGATAAGAGTCTTCTCCAGGGCAATAGAACTGGAGATTATGCAAATTCATACAGATAGCAACGACTCCACATTCCTCCCTTGGTGTTCCTCTGGACGTGCTCTGCCCTAATTCAGCTTCAACTGACAGAATACTAGGTTTTACACATACTCTGCAAAAAATTGGGCCTAAAAAAATTTACATAATCCCTGAAGTCACGACAAGCCAATGCAAACATTGGTAAATTTGAGGCAACTTTTGTTTTCTACCAAGTAAACACAGGCTAAATGAAGGTTACGTTTTCTTTACTACTATTTTATTTTCATGCTTTCAAATTTCTGTATGCCCTTACTTCTTAAGTTCAACACCTAGTACTAGGTAAGTATGAAGGGGAAATTCAGACAGATACTGTTTCAAACTGCCTACTGATTCTGAAAACCATATATTCTCTTCAAATTGTTCTTGGTATCTAGTGAGCTAGTTTTGTTTTAGGTTTTGCTTTCCTCTAGAGGATGGAAATTGGGATCTTGGTGTACAATTTTGTTCCAAAGGTAGTATTTCATAGTCACAGAAAGCCCAGAGCTGACTACAATATGCAGCAAGTTCAAGTGTATTTGGCAAATAAAAACAATAACTAAGAGATTTGTTTAAAGCGCTTCAGAGAAGAATAACTAAACTGACAGGATGAAACTATGCAGATGTAAATACAGCTTAAACTATTCTTGAGTGCATTTCAACTATAATCTAGTGTGGAGAGAATTACTGCTGCCCACTGATACAGCCAGGTCATTTACCTACTTCACCATGTATCAGATGAATGCATCAGTTAAGCTTCATGTTCTATCTTGGTCTGTTTCAACTAGGACTTGAAGAAAATGCTGTTTTCTTCATCTATGACAGAAGTTATTAGTTTACCAACAGCCACAGAAACAGGGATAAACTGGGAAGGGAGGAGGATGCAGTGCAAAAACGCTTCATTTGAGAACTATGCCACCCCTTTAATTTTTTGATGTATCTGCCTCTGCACAATGTCACATAAAGGCATTCTCAACATTACCTGTAACTGTCTCCAAACTGCGGGCTTCTAGTTCAGCTGCTTTTCCTAGATGCTGAAAGCCACCCTGCCATTTCACTCAGCTAAACTCTACAAGTTCCTGATCTGAAAAGCAGAAATATGGCCTTTCAACTGAAAAGAGATTTGCAGCAGCACTGCACATACCTTCACACCAATTTCCTCACAGCATCACAAATTGACTGTCTGCAGTTTCAATGTCTTGTAATCAGTCATGCCTATTCATTTATTTTTCCAAATAGATGCTTCCCTTCCCACCCCTCCCAAGAAAACAGATGTAAATTCCCATCTTCTCTTGTTAATTTTGTTTTCAGTTTTCTATACAGTGCAACCCACATTCCCTCAGTATCTTGACTCATCTTGCCTTAATCTCTGGATGTGAGGAAGCTTTAATAAAGATGTTCAACTTTCTTAGACACTCTCTTTATTCATTCCCATCTAAACTAAGCTTCCTAAACAAAACTATCTAAATTAAACTCTCCCTACTAACTGGCCAGCTGTGCAAGTCTTTCAGACAGGAGCTCAACAAGGTTAATGATTTCTACTCTGATTTGTTCCCCAAAACTTAAGTGTGAATTTAGGCATTTTTATTATGTAATAAATTACAAGGCAACAGAAGATACACTACAGAATGTCATCTTGAAATACCTGTGAACCTCAGCTCAGAAGAAAAGACTGTCATCTAGTTTCAATAGCTCTAAATCAGATTTTAAGTTTCTGAGGAAAACCATTGTTGTGTCCAAGTCTAAGAGGAAGACCTCACAGTACTAAGTATTTAAGCAGTACCAGCAAAATGATTAAAAATGCAGCTATAGATTCTTTTCTTGCAAGAAATGCCACATACTGTACTTCCAAGTGATCCTATGCATTATTGTAAGCTGATTATTTAAAAATTTGAATCACGAAAGTACTTAAGCCAGCGCTACCACAACACATATGCATCAAAGAACAGTTACTTACCCTACAGTAACTGCAGTTCTTTGAGATGTGTTGTCTACAGATTCTCAAGATTTTGGATTCTTATGGACAGTAATGCCTGCTGCAGCATGCCCTTATTTTTTTCTTTTTTCCCATAGTTGAAAATATAAGAGGGGATAACTAGAAAGCGGGAAGAAGAGTTGATCATGCTCGATATAGAAGAAGCCAGGAACTGCAGAAATAGGTAAGAAAAGCAGGAGGACATAGAGAATTCTGTGACCAGCGGGGTTAAGCATTCCTACATAAAAGAGTATTAGACTGCTGCTAGGGTCAAACAACAGAATTGTCAGCAGTAATGCAGGAAGGCAGAACTGTTCAACAAGTATTTCTGTTCTGTATTTGGGTAAAAGCCAAATAACGGTCCTATCACTAGATGAGAATGAAAAGCTTCCCACTGACAGTAAGTCAGGAAGATGTAAAAACAGCTATTGAAATAAACACTTAATAAATCAACAGATTAGGATAATTTTCATTCAATAATTTTAAGAGAAGGCTGAAGAGCTCTCTGCAGTTTTAATGCTGCAAGCCTTTGACCATGTGAATGCTCCAGTGGGTTAGAAAAAAGCTAGCACTGTGATAATACTGAAAAAGGGTAAAAAAAGACTCAAAGAAGTAGGGGAAGAATTAATGCCACTCAAAATGGGATTACAGGAACAATTAGATTCAAAAGTAATTTTTTTTTTAAATCAATGATGACACCATTGTTGATGTAATATACTTCAGAGTTCTGCACAGCAAGTGACTTATTAGGATACAGTAAAACATTTTGATTGAGAAAAATGAAGTACAAAACATACATGGAATACATGGATTAAAAACTGGCATGAAGTTTAAATGCAGATTAAGAACTATCATTTCTGTATGATAAATAATGAGGACACGTCACTGACAATGTGTATATTTTTTTTCCCCCATTTGTCCTTAAAAATTACTACCTTTTAAAAAACCATGCCTTCTACAAGCAGCGAAAGACAACCCATCTACAACCCAGCCTTATCTTCAAGAGGGCAATCACAACTAGGATCCCGGTGAGCATTCCTGGCATTATGAAAAGATTGTCATTGTCCTTGGTAGAAACTTCGGATACTGACAAGTTAGCTTGAGAGATCAAAACCAAAGTATGTGATCCTGCCAAGAGGTTCAAAAGGCAAGAAAACTGCACAGAACCTGAAACAATGGACCTAAAGCGCCGAGACTGCAAAAAGACAGAGGATGAGTTTCCAGCCTTCTTTTTAAGTTGAAGCAGCACTGGAAATAAAATCCCTTGCCTCTTTCACTTCATGGATACTTGCCATACATCCCCACAGGTATAAGAGAGTTTTCCTTTTGCTTCAGGAGTATTTTGTAAAAAAGGTATCTGAAAAATGAAAAAGGAACGAGTACCTGAAACTTGAGAATATATTCTTTTGTGAACATCCTGAGGATATCTGAGCTTAAGATAACTCAGGCTAACCTCCTTAACCTTAAGAATCTAAGTTGCATCACCAGACACCCAGCATACATGACAGAATATTCATGTAAGAGTAACATACATAAAACAAAGTTTCACCTCACCACCATGGGCTGTAAGAAAATGAATTACACTCTGAGCTGTTTTGGAACACAGAGCAGAAAAGCACATTAAGTACAGACATAGAGGAAGGATGTGACAATTCAATCTTTTCAAGAATTTGAAGAAAAACACAGTTCTATTCCACAGCAGTAGATACTACATTAAAGTAGTAATCAGACTAACGGAAGTTATGCAAACTTTCTTACACTTGAAGTGAGGTAATTGAGTATATGCTGTTATAAGCAAGATTGTGAAACACATACAAGCATGATTGTCTAATTCTTTCACAATTTATTAATTTCCTTTGAAAATGATGAGAAAATAAGGAATGTAATTTAAGCATGCTGAAAGCAAACTATTTACACAAGATTGATACATGAATAGCTAATTCCTGCACTAACTTAAATTTGTCAGTTTCCAATTTAATTTTTCATATAAAAAAATAAAACAGTGAGGGAATTGTTTTTAACTATTTTGATTTTAAAACATGCAAACTAAATGCCTCAAATGTAAATGGGATGTTGTCAGATGAAAATATTTACTTAACATCACTTCTTCAGTTTACTTTATGCATTTCATAAGACTTTTTTTAATAATCAGATTCAATTTCATAACACCACCATGCCCTTCTCTCAAAATCTTGGTATAAAGAATGCCTTAGAAGGAAAAAGTGCATAACTGGAAGTAAAATTAATAAGGTTAAAAACTGGAACTTAAAAAAGAAAGTGAAATAACTAAGTTGTGTAACACTAAAAACCAGCCAGAACTTTTTATAAAGTTCTAGATGCCAGAAGAAAGCTATGCTTTAAGTAGCATTCTGCACTACTTCACCAGAAGCATTAAAACATTGAAACAACCATCCCCGCAAGTAAAACTGTAAATACTCCATTTTTAATTTTGTCTGTTTGGGGGTTTAGACTGTTTTACCTAACAGATGTTAGACCAAAGCCTCACAAGATACCAGCAGATGAAAGATAAGTTGTCACTTGGGCAACTATTTACCTTGAAAATTGTCAGCCAATTTTTTGGCCAAATTTAGAATAGCTAAATTACTTCAGCATGATAAAGACTTCAGGTTCTGGCAGGAATGGAATGAAGTCCCCACCACAAATAGCCAACCACTCCCACTCTATCAACTGGTGTAAGTTCATCAACAGGCATGACTGTAAGCTTCAACAGCAGCAGGCAGATGAGTCCGTTAAGTAGCTGTGTATACTCCTGCAGAGGAGGAGCTGGGAAGAAAGATGCAGAAATGAAGAGCTCAGTTTTGCAGTGGCACTTTGAGTCAACTCTTGAAAGGAATCCCTCTGACTTTATTCCAACTGTAGACCAACCTGGAAAACTGTTTGTAGGTTTTTTTATTTTTAAATAAATGAATCTTCCAGCTGAGTGTGTCTGGGTTGATAAGCAGCAAAGTCCCTTCTCAAGCCAATGCCACTTTCTTTCAGGTCACTTGCTAGTTTCTTCAGGTACTTCTTTTGACTATTCCAGTAGCATAAAAACAAAAAATGCATCCAGCATCTTATAAAAAGTTAAGCAACCTAGACAAGACCTGGTAAAATTGCCTTTTTTCAGGAAATAACAAATCCAAAACTGGTTCAGTACATTAATCAATTATCTGAGACACTATTACAATTAGATTTTGATTAACACTGTTAAGTCTCTTTTGTCTGGACAATGGCTTCAGGGAAAAAAAAAAATCCAGTAACTTAAAAATTGTTTCAAATTGACAAAACTTATAGGATCAGAAACATTAAAACCAAGCTGGTACATTTCAGTACCCTGTATTTTTCCAAAAGGAATGCTACTCCATATGAAATGTTTGAAGAAGAAGTCTATAAACATGCTAATAAAAATAAATACCTTTCTTGAACAGGTAAGTTGCTAAAGAGTAATGTGAACTGTGCATGTAATGGCTCTTTTTGTTACACACAATGCAGTATTTTATTACAAACTGCCAACAAAAGGAGTAGACTACTACAGAGCTTTCTCAGGTTTAACTTCCTCTCAAGACCAGAAGACTGAAGCCAGAACACCGGTGAGAAAGACACCTCTTTGCCAGTGTTTAACATGTAGATACTATTTGATACAGCTTTTTGTTTTGAAAAGCAATACTGAAGAAAGTTTCAGCTATGACTAACCAATACCCTTCCCTTCTCCACCACAAGGCAACACTAAGCACAATGAGGAGGAATATGAGCCCTAATAAACACTGTAAAATAAAAAAAAGCTCAGCCAAGACTTTCAGAACAAATTCAGTGCAATGGAAATCTCTGCATATGTATGCCTGGGTGGACATTTTGGTAGAAGCATAATTTCTGGACATTTTTCAAAGAAACCTGTGCATTTACTGGACAAAGCTATTAGCTTTGGTTTAGGGTTGTGATGACTTTCCATTATTTAAACAAAAGGTAGGACCTAGGGGAGGACATTTTTTCCTCTGGCACACTCATGAGAACAGTAAAGATGTCCTCTGCTGCTTACCTGGGAAGCGAGGCTTGGTAGAACACCTCTCACACAATGGGCTGTAGCTACCAAAATCTAAAATCTAACCCACAGTTTTCACAGCTACACTGCTAACAGAGCGATCTACATTATTTGGACTTCAGATAATTACCAACCATCTCTGATTGAAGAATAGGAATATGTTCTTTTTATTTTTGCCTCAGGTAGAAAAGTTTTGCTAAATGAAAACATAAAATACAGCCCAATTGTCTTTGTCATGGAAGGAAGTGCGTCGCCTGGGCTGGGGGGAGAAAATACAGGGAAACCTTTCTTATCTTGTTTCAAAGCTTGTTGGTAATTTGCAGAAAAGAGGAATCAAGTAGCCTCTCACCCTTTAGCTTTAACTTCTCTCATTCTGCTGTCACTTCCATATACCTTCCTCATTCAGTTTAAAACTAAACTGGTTTTCCTCATTTGCAGATCAGAAGAGCGATATAGTTTTGACTGCAAACCTTTTTTTTACAATTTCATTATCTGCTTCTAATTGCATATTTATTCTTCAACCTCAAGAAGGGTGCCATACCATCTCGTAAGGGGTTATAAATAAGAAGGGGAGGAACATCACTGAAACAGATTATCCCAGACAACTTCGATATAGACAAAATACCAGATGCATATGGAAAAGACACTGAAGGTCAATCAAGATAATTCAGACTGATTCTGTTAGAAGCAGTCTCACATTGATCGTTACTTTGGAAAAGTGAGTTTCTTGTAACATAAAGGAGGGACCAATTAAATTCTCCCCAAATTTAGGGGATGGCAGTTTTAATACCTTCCAGTCCATTTACTATTCCTAGGCAAGTAGGAAAATGTCACTATAAATCTCCACCCTGTCTTTTATATAACCAGGTGTTTATAGCTATTCACTTCAGGCAATAGTTTCTGCTATTCTTCTACTGCTTCTACCTATTTAATCACATTTCATCTATCCCATTTACTCTGTTCCCTTCCCATGTGAAATTCCTCACAGGAAAATACAGTTAAAGAACGCTTGATGGAACTCCCTTGCATTTTATTATGAACCACCATTAAAACACTCTCAAGGACCATCAATAGACAAACTAATATACACAGCAGGCTCAACTTCTTATTCATGTGTCTTTTCTTTTGGTTCCTCTCTCCTTTTCCTTTCTATGTTTCTTCTCAAGCTTCTGCTATGTTACTCCACAAGCAATAACATTACCTACATGATCCTATGTCAAATATAAATCTCAGAAATAAAGAAGTTCTCATCCTCCTTGTATTTTGTATTAGCCACAGGGCCCTTCTTCCAAGAGCTGGATTCTGACATCTGAGTTTAGCTGTATTATCATGCACAATACCTGCTTTTTGTTACTAATGTCTATACCCCATGTCCTGATAGGTAACAAGGTGTGATACAGACAAACCAAGACTTTCTGCAGTCACTGGAAATAGAAAATTTAAGAATCAAGACTACCCAGCAGAGCAAATGCTGTGAGCAGCACACTCATCTGTTTGGTGGTGTTGCCTACAAGCCAACAAAAAGCAGGCTTATCTAGGTCTGGGTAACTCTGCCTTGATAAGTCCATAATACAGAAGTCACTTCCAAAACAAAATGAAGTAAAAAAAAATCCCAACTTATTATTTTAAATTCGAATTTCAGATTCCAAAGGGAAAGCAAGCTTCCTGACATAGAATATACCAATATCAGTAACTACGTAAGTATTATAATCAGTAGACTTTTGAAATAAACCCAGTTCAGCAGCTCCTCTAGGCACTCTTAATATTGCATTCTTCTCACATGCTTAATAGGCACACAGTACAAAACATTTATGTTTTACTTAAACATTTATGCTTCAGTATCTTAATGAACCAGAGCCTTAGATCACATGATTATAGTAAAACAGCGATTCCCAAGCTACTTTGTGTAGCAGTTCCCTCCCAAATTACCTCTACGGCTCACTCTGCCCCTCATAACTAGCCTGGGCACAACCCCGCAATGATGAGATTAAATGGCTTCCAGTTCAGCAAAATGTCTTGAACCTCAATCACTTCTCATTCTTTCTTTTAGGTAGCTACGCCCTGAAATTTGGAATGCACTTTATCAAAGTTACCAAAAATAAACAGGCATGTTTATTTTTTCCTCACATTAAGAAACACCTATTTTAAGAAAATAGCTTTTCTTCCCTGCTTACAGAGATAAAACACACTGTGACGTTTATCATTAACAATTGTACATTCTGAAACATAATGCAAATAAGTAGTACTGGAAATTCACGTATGTTCTTAAGCACAGCCTCCATTTTGATATTTACATGCTTGATTCACTTCTGCTTACATGAGTTTTGTACATCGTAGTTACACTGATATTAAATCAGTAGGAAACAAATTTAACAAAACGGCGGATGAACAACAGCACCTCAGGGGGTCTGAAAATTTTCAGGGGAAAAAAATTGCATCAACAGAAATATTTGGATTTTCCGTGAAAACGTCATCTATTCAGGAGTGGGAAGAATGGGGTATGCTAACGATACTGCTGCCTTAGAAGAGTGGTAGTTGATAGTCAGCTTTCCTCCTTCTCAATTTAGTATTCACATCTTCTGTGTGGTAAGACTTATAAGCACTGATAAACATTGTATTAGAAGTGCTGTTAACTAATATGACCAGCTGGGAGTTACAGAAGCTTATACTAAAAGAAGTGAGGTGGGACTATGTTCTACTATTACAACGGTTTCTATTGGAATGGTAGTTTCAAATAAAATCTATTATCGCTATACTTAACCCACTGTATTTTGTAGGCTTCCGCAGCAAGACAATAATGTTACGATTATCACCATTTAAACCAACCACATGCAATAATAAAAAACAATTTTCTGCAAAAACAGTAAAATAAATACCTGCAGGACTGCCAGCATTTTCTCCTTGATGCAGCTGAATACCAGCAGAATCTATAGAGTTTACTGTAACTGTCTGTAGATTTGGCAATTGAGCAGTGCTTAGACTAACTGGAGTTGACGTCAACGCCCCACCTGCTGCAACTTGACCAAGTGTGAGAGTCTGCACAGGGGTTAAAGTTATTTGTTGACCAGGTGCATTCTGAATTTGCAAGTTCTGCAAGTTCTGAACTCCTTGCACTTGAAATGTCTGCCAGGTTATCTGCCCAGAAGGGGTCACTGTTTGTGCCTGAATTAAAAAAGTTCCAGGATTCAGCTGCAGTTGAAGATTTTGAAGAGCTTGTTGAGATATACTTTGACTTGCTTGCACACCGTGGATTGTCTGTTGCGCAATACCTTGTACAATCTGGGCTTGACTGGTTGGCTGCTGAGACTCTTGAAGCTGTATGTGTTGTACAATTGGCTGTGCTGTGGAGACCTGAATATTCTGAGCCTGTGTGTCATCAGAGACTGATGTCTGGATGTAATTTCCCTGAAGATCAGAACTATGAACTTGACCACTAGTTGTGGTCAAGTTGTTTGCATTTTGTTCCAATATACTTGAACTGTCTATGGTAACGGGCAATTGTGATGAAGATGATGTTGGCACAAATAAGTCATTATCAGTGGCGGTTTCTGTAATTTCAGGAGAAACTTGTTCACCAGTCCTTTCAGAATTATCTGAACTATCCATGGCCTGTCCAGTATTTATCAAGTGCCCATCTGCATTAATGCCTGCTGTCATGGTTTGAGAACCACTGCCAAGTCCCAGAGAATCTAGATCAACACTATTGATGGGTACAAAAGTAATGTTTCCTGGCAGTCCAAGAGGGACGTTAGCAACTACTTGTGCTTGGCCAGGGAAAGACGAACCACCAATTGCAACTCCCTGAACCTGGACTTGACCAGACTGTGATAAGATATTCTGAATATTAGCTGAAGGTGTTCCAGAGGCAATGATGGTTTGATTAGAGCCAGGAATGATCTGAATTTGACCAGTTTCTTGATTTATACTGCTATTATCTGAAGAGGCTGCAAAGCCAAGTTGAACCTGCTGACCGTCCGCTGTCTGGATCTGGGGTATTACTTGGTATTGTACGTTAGACACTGTACCATTCGACGAATCTGATCCTGGTGCAACAGAAAAGATTTGTTGATTTTGCAAACTCTGAATAGGAAGGACATACTGCCCACTTGAAGTTACTGTGGCAGCACCTGGAATCTGTACTATATTACCAGCTTCATCCTTTATAGTGGCAGGAGCTGCAGACAAGACCTCCCATCTATTTGGAGTTCCTGTTAATTGCACAGAAGCCAAATCCCCTGTCTGAATAAAAAGAAAAAAGAAAAGACAAAATTAAAACAAGAGACCTACAGACTATATGCTAGAACAGTCATGCAGTTCCAACACTAGAGATTGATACACTACTAGAAAACATGCAGTGCAGCCCATATGAACAACAGCAACCGGATTAGAACTATGAAATACAGATTTTGTAAGTGAGCTAATGCCTAAGTCAGGGTAACCAACCTGTGGGTCGTGAGCTGCATGTTGCTCGCGAGCAGGTCAAATGCAGCTCCTGTGCCATGGCTACGTCAGGTGACCAGCAGCAGGGTTATTCTGGTGTGGGGGCTGCTGGGTAATCCAAATCCCTGGCTGTGGGAAGAAGGGAGCTGGCAGGGGCTGCTGGAGCTGTCATCACCAGATTACCCTGGGACTCAGCTACGCTCTTTACCTAGCCCGGCACCTATTGCACAGAAGTGGAGGAATTGCTGTGAAGCCAATGTCACCTGTATCTCCTGGAGCTCCACCGCCTTTTGACTCTGTGTTATATATGGTATAGATGTGCACATTGTTACTCTCAGCAGTACCAAGAGTGTTAAGAAGTGACTTAGTCACACAGTTGGAAAGATTGGATAGCCTCAGTTTAAGCTACACATAATACAAAGTCCTAGTATTTGTAAGTTTGTATGAGTTACTGTTTCACTAGGGAAGAAGGCCTCTAAACTAAGGACTTTTACACTGAAATCACAGTTGGATTAGTCATATGTATCCATTAGGGGGGAAAAAAAAAAAAGAAAAAAAAATCTATCTTCATTAAGTTGGAACAATAGAAAAGGTCAATGTTTCAGAACAGACCCCCGGACAGTTAAGACTGAAGAACCTAAGGACTGATGTAGTATGCTTTTGTTTCTTATTTAGTAAAGAAAAGGTAAATTGCACTTACCTTTCTTTACCAAAGCAAGCTTTTTCAGAATAGAGTATTAAGAATTAGATTTAACATCCTGCAATGCTTAGCACAGATTTGTGTAGTCAACCAACTTGGTATTGTAAACAACCATCAATCTAAAAAAGGTGTAGTTAAGTTTCTCCTTATCTGTTTTATGGCACTACAGTAAACCAATGGAATAACTTAATATTTAGCAGCAAGTAAGTAACTTGTCTAAAAACTCATTCAGCTCTGTGAAATAAATTTTGTCTCTTTGGCAGAGTCCACATAGAAAAAAAAAAAACCTCTAGTTTGTCCTTCTGCACTGATCCTGTGATCACTCCTGGTAGGGAAGTTACCGGAGCATATTGCAGCTTCCTTCTCATGCTGCACTCTTGACGTCCTTTAGAATAAAACCTGGATATGCAAAATACAGCACACAGCTTATTCTTCTCCAACATGGCATTGAGACTTAGCCAGCCTGAATGAATCCTGCGGCATGCATCCGAGTGAATTTAGTCCACAGTGTAGACTGGGACTTTGCTACTTTCACTTTCTTATCCTATTCCAAGCTGCGACACTAAAATGTTTGCATGTACAAGAAAAATACTCTATTTATGAAGACTGAGTACTTATTTTAAAAGTTTTGCTGTGCTTGGCAAGCTTCATTTCCAATAAGGAAACAAACATCTTGGTTCTAAATTCCTCTCAAGAGCTGTACAAAAAACAATTGTGAATAAAAAAGAATCCTAGCCTTCTTTTGCCCTCAAAGTTATATATAATCTTTCAGGTAGTTCATTAGTAAATAGATACAGCATCACCAGAACAAAACTAATTTTATGGCCTTAATGCTTCAAGGATCAGAAAGAGAAAGAGGAGTAATGGTTATTCCATTTTATTATTTTCCTTTTATACTCATTAGCTTTTCATTTAAAGAATATATTTAAATCCTTTAGTCTTTCAAGCTTATAATTTATGAGATTAGAAAAAAATTATGCAATATTCAATATCACACCATCCTATCTAGAAAAAGGCAAAAAATTCCATTTTCCTCTGCCATCAGATTAGCTTTATACTCTTGTGTTTAATATTGTTTACACATAGGTACCGGCTGCTGAAATGCTCCTAAGAAAGTTCATAACTACTCAATTCACTACTATATAAATACTGCAGGTTTCATAAAGTATCAAAAGATCCATAAAAGTCATGGATAAACATCAGTCAGAAAATACCAAAAGCAAAAATATGATTGTTGTATGTTTAATGTGTGTCATTATAAAATAAATGTATAATATAATGTGCTGATAGTATCTGTTAGAAGAGAGAAAGATAAAGTAATGGGAACCATTACAAGTCTGATATAATTTCTCACCGATTTAAGGCTATGTACAGGCAAATGTTGAATGTTTAGACTATAACTGGACTGACCTAATACACAATACTATGTCTATGTCTACTCATACATAATACATGTGAGTATCCTCCACAAAAACAGTTCAAAGGGAACCTGTCTCCTTCATGATACAGAGATGACCTACGTTATTCTTCTCCTCCCCAAACATGTTGATTTCCGTATCGCCATTCAATGGCCTTTGCCCTTTTCAAGTTGGGCACACATCTCTCCTCACCTTTTCACGATCTAGTGAAATCTTCCCTCAAATCCTGCTCTGTAAGGGTTTTAGCGCAATAGAGCCACTCTTTTAGTAGATGCACTTGTCAGTCTAGGCTAGCCATGCACGTGGATATGAAGCTACTGCTACACATAGTACATGAAATGCCTGTTATTCAGATATTGCTCTTACAGCTGGCTGTATCAGACACTACCAGATGAATCATGAGGAGGGAGGGGCAAAAAGAGGGTGAGGCTTTCAAGAAGCTATCTGGCAGCTAACAAAATTACTAGTATTAAAGCATGAAAACACCCTGCATGGCAAAGAGCATTTGAGGATGATCTCTAACCTCAACTGGTTATCAACCTGTCATAACAAGCTTGACTCTTATACCGTTTCTCAAAGTCTGCTGAGCTAGTAGGACATTTCTTGGACTCCTTTTCCTACTAAAAAGAGTAGTAACCTTTCACTGCATCCTCAATCAATTAAGCATTGTTGTAGTAACTCAAAGCTCTACCACTGATGTATGAGCAGCAACATCTACAGCCCAGTCGCTTACTGATCTTTACAGTGCAGTCCTAATAGACCAGAGTTTTGTTTGCTGTCTCTCAGCCATCTGTGAAAAATACTTAGATGGCAGCGGTAAAGCAACAGTTCTTCTCCTTATCAACTGATACTCAGACAGCAGTTATTTGGAAGCTGCTCCTTTAAGAGAAGGCTGGATGGTTGCAATCCAAAGGCTCTGTGTCAAGATGAAGGGACAAAGATCTGAGGAAAGTTCAGCATTAGCACTACTCAGTCAAGGAGAAGAGAACAGGAAGCAAGGGGGAGTTCACTGGAAGCAGTATCAGGAAACAAGAGAAAGAGACAGGAACAGAGCCAAGACAGTAGCTGGCACAAGGCATGGGAAAAATTAAAATCAAATGATACGTCCACCTGAAGAAAGGTCAAGTACCACCTAAGAGTGGAAGCAACAACCACTGTTCAGCTTGTCTTCTGATTCTTTGACAAGCCTTGTAGAACTTCCAGTGCGTAACATAAAAAGATCTCTCTGAGCCTAAATTCTCATCCCTGAAGAATGAGGGGTTGTGATAAATAAAAATCTAGTTGTCTTGTTCAATCTGTTTATAGAGAAAATTAAAGCAACTTTAAGTCAAATGTGGAAGGAGATAAGAAAAATACATACAGAAGATAAAATACCTTTAAAAAGTGATCTAAACCATGTGGAGGGATGGGACTTGGGTTGAAAAAAAATAAAACATCCTTCACCAAAGTAAAATTGGAAATAGGAGAAACATCCCTGTAAGAACTGGTATATGTTGTAGGCACCTGCATTTCAACATGTCAAATGTGATCAACTGGACACATGCCATTAGCCATCAGTATTTTATTGCTAAAGAACTATCAAACGTTTATCTGTGCCGGTCTATTGTGGACTGCTTTTTGCTGCACTTTTCAGGAAGTCACTTTTGCCCCATTTAGTCCTGGAGCAAAAGCATCAGCAAAACGAGCAGAGGTGGACAGATAATGAGTCACGAGCTCCTAAACATTTAAAAATCACACACCTAACGAAGAAGATTGGTCACTGCCTCATCCAAATTGTTGTTTTATGAAAGAGTTAGGGCTCTAGTGCACGAGTTTAACATCATGTGTTTACCAAGCTACAGTAAACGATCTGTGCATTCTTAGGTCATTACAAATATAAGATAAAATGCACTTGCTTCAACTCTTTCATTAAGGTATGAGCTAATACATTCTATCTTGTATTTGCCATAGGTTAAAAACATGTTCAACATCAGTCAGTGTGGTTCAGCTCACACAAAGCTGCTTGTTAAGGCAAATTAATTCTGTTGCATGTTTCAGCCCTCTGTCAATGAAGCCACTCAATTCAGAGAAATACATTTGCCCAAATCAAAAGTTTAGAGAATCAAAGAATATTTCAGGTAAAAAGTATATCTGGGGCTGCTTAAAATGTTATTTTAAAAGACAATTCCAATGAGGTGAAACATATCTAACATTTAATTGTGTCTCATTTAAGAAACATCTACATCTTTTTGCTTGAGATGGACAACTGGACCCAAAACGTTAATAGCTTGTTTTTAATCAGCAGAACTTCAGAACCTATTTAAATTAAGACAATACAATGTCCCTGACATTAGTAGAAACGAGAAAGCTGCAGTATTAAGGAATGAGACATGGCAACAAGGAGGCATTTTTAACTAGATTGTATGCAACTTCATTTGTTTATTAATTACTAATCTATGTATGTGTATTAATCTCTATATAACTGCATGCCAAACTAGAATTTTGCATAGAAGTTTGTGTGAAATGGCTCATTTTCCTCATGCCTTCAACTCAGGTGCTGAAGGCTCTACCAAATCATCAAGAAGGGCAAGAAAGAGGACCTGGGGCCAGTCAGCTTCAACTTGATCTTTGGGAAGGCAATGGAGCAAATAACCTTGAAAATAACCTTGAAGAAAAAAAATAAAAGAACCTTCAAATAACCTTGGGGGAAAAAAACCAAAAAGAACATGATCAGAAGTAGTCAGCGTAGACTTAGGAAGGGGAAATGATGCTTAATTAACTAACCTGACAACCTTCTATGATGAGACAACTGGTGTGGTAGATGGGGTTAGGCAGGGGATATTATTTATCACCACTTTAGTCAGGCTTTTGACTCCATCCCGCATAACATAAGAAAAAACTACTTCTTTTTTTTACCGTAAGGGTGATCAAACACTGGAACAGGCTGCCCAGAGAGGTTGTGGAATCTCCATCCTTGGAGATACTCAAAACGCACTGGGGACAGTCCTGAGAAACCTGCTCTCATTGACCGTGCTTTGAGCAAGGGGGTTGGACCACACAATCTCCAGAGATCCTTACCAGCCTCAACAGTTCTATGAAATCTTACACTTCTTACTAATGTTTAAATATCAGAGAGAGAACTTTCCGTTTTATGCTGACTTTAAATATGGAAATGTTTTAAAACATGTTTCCTACTTTCTCTAAAACTGTAGAGAGAAATAAAACAAAATTTTTTAAGAACATCCTTAAAGCACCTGTAAAGGAACTTCTACACTTGGTTCTGATCCAGCACTAAGACATAACTGCAATGCGAAAAGTATAAAACAGAGAGAAGCAAGACAATCCCAGGCAGACTTTTCTATGGTGGCTGAACACATTCTGGTCCATCTGTTCATGTCCAGAAACTTAGCATCAGGAAGCTATATTATCACCCATAAAGGAGAAAATGAATGTCAGAATAACTTTGAGCTTCCTCAAAACCATCACATAGGACATAGAACTGAGAAGCACAGCTAACACCAACACATGGCATTCATCCATATTTTTGCCTAGTGGAAAACATGAAATTTAAAACGCCTTCATATTTCTCTATTCTATCAGCACTATTCCTATTTCCACCTAAACTGAGGTTAAGCTAGCTGCATCTCAGATGATTAAAGTAATGTTCTGAGGCATAAACAAACCAGAATTCCAGATTTTCATTAAGTTCTGTGAAGCATTGATACTCAATTCTAAAGCTCAAGATATGCCAAAGCAGTCTTTCAATACTCCAACCTTTATTTGTAAAAGATACAAATGCTTTGTCTACAGCAGAGAAACAATACTCATCTTCCCCACACTGCTAATTATTAACCTCTCCAAATGTTTTCCACATATTTTTGGTAAGCAACAATGCTAATAAATCATTCCCCCTGCTTTTTTTTTTTTTTTCTTTTTTTTAAAAGACTATAAAGGATCAGTGCAGCCTGCAGTGCACTAGATGCAACTACATACCACAATTGGGGCAGTCATCTCTGACCGGTCCCATTCTTTGGCGGCTGTCCGAGCCAACAGTTTTCTCAGCCAGCCTGCCACTTTTCTCAATTCACCCGCCTTCCAGTCCTCCCACCCCGCACTCCCATCTGTCTTGCACTGTATCCTCACCTACCCCAGCCATGCCCAGCACAACCATAAGAATGGCCCTTAGGAGCATGATAGTTCCAGAGAGCATCTTGAGCTTTGCATTGCAATGAAGTTAAGAGAACATAAACAACTGGTTATCATCTCAACTTTGTAGCTTCTTAAACAATCATCTGATCATGCAACAACCATACAACTGACCATCAAGACTTTGCTGGACCTAAATTTTAGAATGCTTCCTCTCTTGTTTTCTCCCCTGTGCACACACAGGTCTGCTACCTTCTGCTTTCCTTCTCCCTTTCACCTAATGCTGAAGTCTTTGCAGATGTTTAAGCTGGAATGAAACTAGAGTATTTATAACTAAATGAAAAAGAATCCTAAATATGAAAGTTTAAAGTTAAATTATTAGTCAATGATAAACAGTGAAAAAGCAAGACCCAGACTAAAACTTCTCAGACTTTAAATTCCCAAGAGAGGGAAAGACATCCAGAGAGGTCAAAACATGAGCTGTCATTCTAGGTCAGGCAGTAGCGCATACCATCCCAGCAAGGCTTTCACACATACCAGCAGGCAGCAATATTTAAGGGGAAGTTTCCATGGCAAGTGTTTGAGCCAACCACGGATGCAGCAGTATGGCAACCAGGGAAAAGATTCTTGGGTAAGCAAGCCACAAACTCAAGACCACCTACATTAAAACCAAATACTAGCAGGCAAAACACAAAGCACTGGTGTCTGATGATTGTAAGCGGAATAAATCATCATGTCAAAGCCTAAGCTGAAAGACTGCAGTCTCCATCAATGCACAAAGACAAGATCAGCAGTAATGCCTGCTAGTATTTTGTCATCCAAAAGTAAATATAGCTCTAACCAGAATCCTGGGCCGAGCTAAAAACCTTGCGGACTAGAGACAGCCTTCCCAGTTCATTGACAGGATGGGAGAAGAGGGTTGAGTTTAGTTCTGTCAACTGCCATCTTCATTTGTTTTCCACACCAAGCAGTTGCCACTTTCATTAGTCTTTTTATTTCCACACTAATCCTTTCAGTGGCATAAAAGTGGCATCCACTCAAACAGCAGGCTTGGATTCAGATACCAGCATAGAATCATAGAATAATTTCAATTGGAAAGGACCTCTGAAGGTCATCTGGTCCAACCCCTGAGCTCCAAGCAGGGCCAACTAGATCACAGCAAACACAATCACATTTGCTCCAGCTCTTCCCCAAATCCCAGACACGCAATATTCCCTGCGTTCCTACGGGAGTTTTGTTGTTGCTGTTGCTTTTAAATCATACTGCTGGTCTCCTGGGGAGCAGCTGCAGCATACCATTTCAGCCAGGAAAGCAGTGTCCAATAACTGGCTAGCCTAGCGTACTGGCTCCAGCCCTGCCAGTTCCTACCAAGCGAACGTCAGTAAAGCATTAACAAAATAACCCCAAAAACACAGCCCCACTATCCTTATACATGCAAGCTCTTCAAATGCCTCTAAAAGGAAATGCCTAGTTTAACTTCTACTATCCATCTATATGGCTTGAGAGTTCTACCAGACGTTCGGCAGTCAGAAGTGCAGTCCGGGTATACAAGATACTGGGAGAGGGCAGCCTCCCCATCGCTACATTAGGCACCATCACCCATACAGAGATATCAAACTGATTCATCTGTACTCCTGGGAAAGGGTTGAGCATCACAAACCCCAGGAATACAATTTGCCTGTGTCAATGCATATGGATTTCATTTTCCATATGAGTTATGAAGTACCTACAATTTAAGCCTTTTTAGCTCCTGCCTCCTTCTTCTACTCCCCCCAATAAGATACACCCAGGGGACCAGAAAAAAAATCTTTATTGCATTAAATCCCTTTCGGCATTCTGTTTTTCACAAGGAATATATTTCAGGGACTTTAATCCCTCCCCTCCCTTTATTAAGGTCATCTTAATTAACTCCGGTGTCTAGTTCAGCTACTGTATGTATCTCTTCCAATTTATATTTAGTTTCCACCCAAAATATTCTGAATCATTCAAGAGCTATGTTGTAAGAATGTAAAAATTACCAGAATGCTATAACCTAACTCACAGCAGGTATGTAGGAGGGGCCTATCTGCATGTATGAAAAGTAGTGACTGAGTTTATATTCATATTTAGATTTAACTAAGATTTTGGCTTCTCTTGAATTGCTTCCGCCTTGCCCTGAAAAGCCCCTTATACGTAAACATAACAGATGAATTTAACAGAAATAAAGAAGTACTACTTCAAAACCGCTTTGCCTATTCTGAACTATCAGGAACCTTTTGTCCTGTACTAGCTCTCTACTACCCCCTCACACCTTGCATTGCTCATGCTAAGCGATCAACCCATCCTCAAGACGCACAATTCCAGCTTTGAGATGAGAACAACCTTAAGGTGGATATAGGAAAGCAAGCTATCATTTAAGCATCATTCATTTTTCAGTATGTATGTTTATGCAAGAGACAGATCCAACATTCTGCTTTTCAGCACTGTATGCATCTGGTATTACAAAACAAATCTTAGAGGTATCAGGCACTTAACAACATCCAGAAAGATTTTTAAAAACATGCTACTTAAGAAAATAAACAGGTTCAGCAGAAAGGAACACTTGAAAGGGGCTCAGAAGCTTAATAAATTTTCGAGCTCTGTCATTAGTCTACAACCTGCTGCGTGACCTCAGACAACTATTTTGCTTCAGCTTCCCTTTATGTAAAGTAAGCTGAAATGTACAGATGAAAAGTATTTTAAAGTTCAGCACTCAAGTATTTAGTAAACTTAACATTATCATTAACATTTTGACATTTGTTAAAAGCTTGGCAAAGCCACTTCGTCCACCAGTACAATGCTTTGCAGTTTTTCCTCCTATCTGCAGACTCCTAAAAACATACAAGGCTGTTGTACAGCAAGTTTAAAAAACAAGACTTGCTTAAAAGGGGGGGGGGGGGGGGGGGGGGGGAGAGGGTTTTTTTCTTCTTCTAGAACTTTTTTTGTAAAATAAAATAAAAATTTAGAGTTAATACATGTAATTTCCCAAGGACCAAGGCCAAGAAAGACTTTGTCGTGTCATTGTAAAAGATATTTTGGAATTCCCTTTTAATATACCGGTATTTTTCAGTATCGGTTATTTAGAAATGCACCATCTCTTTTAACTCTATGAGCATACGTCAACAAGAGAGTTTAGCTAGACCAATTAAGGAACATCCGAGTTTCCATTAGGCTTTTGTTATGAAGATTGTTAAACTAGCATCAACAAGAATACGTTTCTAGTCCGCAAGACCCATCTCATCACGCAAGGGCCCAAGGTCATCACGGGTCCTTTCAGAGCCGACAGTGCGTGAGAGATAAGGACAGAAATTCGGTTTGCAATACGAGGGACTGCACGATAACCGCACCTAGAAAAAACAGCGTCGATACAGGAAGCAGCTTTCCACCACCGCGTTCGCTTCTAAACAGCCATTTTACTTCTAACTACATCCTTCCCTCCAGCCAGCCTTCATTTTGTGCTCCTGCCTGGGTGCGCGGTTGCAGGCTGACGGCTGAGGAGAGGATACCGGGGGTGCGCTCAGGTGGCGAGATGCCTCCCAGCCTCGCCGGGTGCCGAGCGAGCCGCTCCGGTGCCAGGGCCGGGGGAGGGAGGTTTCCCGCCTCCCCCCGGTTTTGAAAGTAAATGAAGGCGCCGCTCCCAGCGGCGGGGGAGGGGGGAGCTAGGCTCCCTCCTCCTCCCGGGAGCCCGGCTCCTCCTGGAGAGGCAGGGGAGCCCGGGGACCCCTCTCCTGGCAGGTCGGCCCTGCTATCGTCCCTCCCCCCGGGCGGGCAGTGCCGTGTGTCCCGTCCCTCCCCCCGGGCGGGCGGGCTGGCTGGCTGTGCTGTCTCTCCCCCCGGCAGGCCGTGCGAGAGCGGCGGGGCGGGCACTCACCGCTCCGGCAGAGTGAGAGGCGGCGGCGGCGGCGGCGGCCTCATCCTCCTCCGGCGACGGCGGGCCGATCTTGCTGCAGGTGGCCGCCAGCAGAGCGAGCGGTGACGGCTGAGCGTCCTACCCACAATGGGCGGGTTCAGGGAGAGAAAGTGGGTGGCGGTTAGTGCGGGACAGCGACCGGGCTCCTCGCAGACGCGCACACAGGAAGCGGCGGCGGCGGCACCGGCTCCCGCACCCGCTCACAACGTGTCACCCGGGGGAGGGGGGGAAGGGGCCCTGCCGGGCCTGCGCTTACCTGGGGGGCGGCCGCCCCGGCGGAGGCCGAGGCGGCGCCGTTGCCGTGCTGGAGATACTCGCTGTGGCTGCTGCTGTCCACGTCTAAGGCAGCCATTTCCTCTTGTTTCACGGGCTTCTCGGGAGCTGCGGGCACAGCGGGGAGGGGGAGGGGAGAGTCACTGACGGGAGCGATCACCCCCCTCCCTCCCTCTCCCTCCCTCCCTCCCTCCCTCTCCCCCCCCCCTAACCCCAGCGCTCCCCCCGCCCTCCCGCACGGAGCCCTCCTCCTCCTCCTCCTCCTCCTCCCCGTGCTGCTGCCCCTGCCCCTCTTCTCCCTCCTCCCCCTGCTCCTCCTGCTGCTGCTCTCAGTGCCGCTCTCGCCTCGCTCGCACACGGACGCTCCGGGGCCGGAGCGGGGAAGCGCAGGGCCGGAGCAGGAGCAGGGAGCCCCGCGGGGCGGCTCGGTCGGTGCGTACGTACCGGTCATGGTGTGAGTGCGAGCGGCCGGCTGGCTGGCTGGCTGGGCGGGAGGCAGGCAGGCAGGCAGGCTGGCTGGCTCGCACACAGGCCCTGCTGGCTGGGGCTAGGCGGCTGCCGCCGGGGACATGCTTATTGTGCTCACGGGCTGAAGCGGCGGCGGCGGCCCGAGCCTACTCCGGGGTTTTTTTTCCTATTTTGATTGACGGTGCGGGAAAGCCGAAAGGTGGGGCTTGCAGCGGGAGAGGGGGCCCGGCCGACACCGCCGCCCGCCCGCCCGCCTGCCAGCCCGGAACTCCCGCCTACGCCCGCGCGCGCGCGCTCATTGGCTGCGCCTCGCCGCTGGCGCCGCTCGCACTGGCCGCCCGGCCCGCCAGTCACCCGCCAGGGCCGGGGGGGGCGCCCCATGCCGAGGCGGCTTCCTGTTTGCCAGGGCTTGTGCGCGGAACAATGAGCGGCACCGGCCGAGAGCCCGCGGCCTGCCCCGGCCCGGGCCCGCGCGGGGGGAGGCGGCCCCGCCGCCGCGCTCCCGCGCCGGGGCGGCGCGGCCCGCGGGGCCTGGCCGCCCGCGCCGCAGGGGTCGGCGCGGAGGCACAGCTGCGCGGCGGCCGCCGCTCTCTCCCCCTCCCCGTTCCGTCCCCGTCACCCCCCCCCCCACAACACCCCCCTCCCCCCGCCGCCGTGCAGGCGGCGCGGTGCGCGTGTGCCCGGAGACGCCGGGCTGGAGCCGCGCTCGTTTGAACTCGCCTTGGCGGGGGTGTCACTCACGGCTGGCGACAGCCGCGGCTCCGGGCCGGCGGCCGAGCTGCGCCCTGCCGGCAGCCAGCGCCGCCGCGCTTTGTCCCCGCCGGCACTAAGATGTCGGCGCGTCGTCCCCAGGGGAGCCGGCCGGCCCGCCCGGGCAGGCCCTGCCTGGCGGCGGCCCCGCGCCGCCGGCGGCTGCCGGAGCCCGCGGGGCAGGCCGCCCCTTGCTGCGGGACGGGGGCTCCGCGTCAGCGCCGGCCTCTGGCCGGCGGCGGCGCGGCCCCGGCGGCCACACCTCAATGGCCGACCCCGCGGGCCGTTGCATAAGCTTTCCGGCCGTCGCGGGCTCGCTCCTGGCTGACCCGGGCGGGCTAAATCTAAAAAGCGCCTTTGCCTCTTCTGTAAAGTAAAACCCATCGAGGGGATAAGGCCGCGAGTGAGATTTTAAGGCGACGCGTCCTTCCGACGGGAGTGTCGACGGCGACAACGTGCTCTGCTCTCGGCTGGGCAGCCAAGCCTTAGCACAGATCGAGCACTGATGCCAGCAGGTCTTATTTTAGCCATGTTAAGGGGAATTAATAAGCTTCCCCTCAGCGCCAGTTTGCTGCGCTCATCTTACACAACACAAAGGAAACTGGGAGCTCTCGGCTTGCTGAACTAAGGCAGGAAATATGTTTAAAGCATTATATAAGTAGATGATGATACAGAAATAATTATTAGTGGGGCCTGTTTCTCTGTTACACCATGTAGCTTGCGATGGCTTCCCCTTCACGGGGAGCTGCTTCAGCTTGGCCTTCCCTCACGTCCACATGTACGTGCAGGGTGATAGGACGGCACGTAGGCTGAGGCAGTGATTTTGACCCTTAAGCTTGTAAACTTCCCTGATGAATGAACTTTTCTTGGTTACCTTTCACGTGGTGTTCCAGGGAGTCTGTGAATGGGGCTGAAAAGCAGTGGCCTGAAGAACTCAAACCTACTTTCCTGTTACAATATTTAATGTATTTATCACTGAGAATTACTAGTGAGCATAGTCTCTCGTATGTCCGTGGTTGTGCTGAGTTATTTGAAGTCACAGGCTAACCTGATTGATAAACCCATGGAGAAGTTAGTGACTAGGAAGCCCAGGAATACAGTCAGGGTTTTCAACAGCCTCTCTGAGCAGAGAATAAACAGTGCTTTTTAATCAGTCCAGCACTATGACCTTGCAGTAACTGCCCAGGCTTAGCCTAGAAACTATTACAGAGCAGGAAAAAACACACTGAGAAAATGTGAATTTAATATCAGGAAGTTATGATGGAGGAAGACTGCGTGCACTATCTTCCCTGTCCGTGGAAGATTGCTCTTACTGTGTGTAGTCTTATTTTAAGTCCATTTACTTTTGTCAGTATGTTGAGAATGCCTTCAGGTGACTTTTAATAGTAAGTTGTAAATTAATCCCAAAGCTGTTTGTCACAATTCATTTTTTCCACGGTAGTTTAAAAAAAACAAACCCCACTGCTGGTTTTAAAATGTCTGTGTTTGTTTCCATAGTCTCTTGTGATTCTACTTTAGAATCAGTTTGTCGGCAAGTTAAATAACATAGCCATAAAGGAGAGGAAGCTTTTTTTGCAATTCATATTTTTTTATTTTAATAACAGAACACACTGAGAAGTGAAAGTTGTAGCTAGAGACAGAAGTCACATTTATTTTGACCTAATATAATAACGTCAAAAATAATTTTTAGCCAGTAAAAGGTAAAATACACAACCTTTAAAAATGAGTTGGTATGTATACATTAGCAATTTTTAGGAGAAAATGAAAATGCAAGATTACATGATCCACAAGACTACTGTAGTATCTAAAAAAAAGTCTTCTACAGCTGGTATAGAATCTGCAATTTGTTTTGCAATAATAGAAGTTGTTAGTGAAAGGTATGATAGCCTGACATCCTGGAACCAGAAGTATTACAGATAACTTTGGACTTCTGATAACCTAGGAAGTGGTTCACTTAAAGATTGATGTGTAAGAGAAATAATTCCTGTTCATATGCTGGGAAGGTGGGAATGATGCTTAAAAACTGGCCCTTGCTAGTCAGCAGGGTATTGCCAAACATTATCAATGGTGTTTTGCTTTAGGAAGATTATGTTGTCTAGGACTCAAACTAAATATGAAAGTCAGTCTTTCTTCTACAATTGGAGGTACGTTGAGAGAACTGTGACTTCAATGAGATGTTGTCAATAGAGTAGTTTACCTCTATGGATCTGATTGCAAGCTTGGGACATAACTGCAATGCTTTAGGACAGAAAGATTGAAATATCAATAATGGGATTGGGTTTATATATTAAAGAGTTTTTCAGTGCAATAAAACTCGAATGTAAATAAGCTTCACAACACTAGTTGAGGACCAACTTTTTCTAGTCAAGTACCTAAAATTAGGGGGACACTGATGGTCCTATTAAATTTAGATAAAAAAGAAGCAAAACATAATAGAATATAAATAGACTATTAAAAAATAAGATAAATTACAGGAAATTTGAAAAAAAAAGGTATGCTATTATGAAAAAGAGGTGTAAAGAAGAGACTCAGTCAGAAATGTTAAATAGAAACTGATTGGTAATAAAAATAAAGTGTGTTTATTTACCACTTCCCAGTGGAGATTAAGAACACATGAGAAGCAAAAGAGATTCAAGGAAGAAAGGAAATGAGAAAAGACATTATTTGTAGCTTTTTGGTTATCAATATGCTAGCATCAAGACGTTCACTAGAAAAATCCCGGATGTACTGCGGAGATCATTGTATCCATACTGGATGGAAGTTCTGTTAGGTGGTGGTCTTCCTGCTGAGTTACCACTGTGCCGATATCCCCACAGAGATTGAGCTCCATGCCCAATTAGAGGAGCCATTGTTTCCTCTTTCTTGAGATTACCCACCAGATGTACTGTATCAGTATGTGATCTGAATAAACTAACCGTGACCAGTTTATTATTAAAGAGCCTTGCCTCTTTAAGCCCTTGCCTCCTGCTTCTAGGCTGCTTGTGGTAAACTGCAGGTCCTGGGATGAATTCTCAATCCACTTGCTGAAAATGGTGTGTTGTAATTTGAGCTATGTAGATATAAAGAAAGCAACACTGGGCTATACATACTGAGAACACCTCTACCAGATACCAAAATACAGCTATATCAGAACTGAGATACAGCCTTTGCGGTAAGTAGCAGTAGAGTTCGGGGAGGAAGTGATGCCTACCAGCTTCTGATGAAACTTCAGGGAAGGTTTTGAAAGATCAAATAAGATGCAAATTGGAAAGAATGCTAAAACTTAACATATACCCTGTAGTTTGGTTGTAAGCTCAATGCTGCATTTGGCCACTGCAACTTATATCTCTTTGGTTTAAGTCTTGGAGCTCAGTCTCTGTGAGGATATCAGTTCAATACAAATTCAGAAGGAAGTGCACCACCTAACACAACTTCCATCCAGTACAGTGCCTGCTATACTGGAAATGTCTTTTCTGTCTGTATACTCCTTTGAAAACTTCTGAGTTGTGACATATATTTCTGTCTTTTGTAGTCCTTTCTGTTAATGACCCTGCATTTATTTAAATGAACGTGTTATTTAAGGGTTGTTGGTATGTAGTCCAGTTCAGTTTTCACATCCGTGTTACACCATTCCTCTGTAAAGTGCTGGTTTTGCCATGCTGAAGCCTAGAATGCAATGTACAAGACTGGCAGGAACGCGTTCTGCTGTGGTGTGTTCTGTACCATTGGGAAAACTCAGACTCGGGGTGCTTTAGTTTGAAAGGCTGGGTTTAAAATTACATTGGAAGAATCAGTAGGGATTCAATTCAGCAAGCTACCTTAAAACACAGCCTTCACTGAAGGGGCAACAAGCAGAATTATCTGTAAATCTCATGCCTGAAAAAGTAACTAGGACACAAAAAACAACAATTCAGAGAGGTATCCTTTTGAATTTGAGGTACCTTCTTTTACTTTAGTCATCTGCTTAAAATTTCAGTAGAATCTGGAGGGCCATATGTTTTGGTTTCCAAGTGCCAAACATTTACTTGGTACTACAAAACCCAAGATAATTACAAGGTTCTGAATCAGACCTATTAAACTTACTAGAATTAAACTTCATTCTGAATTTCGGCCTTCCTTTCCAATGTGTTTTAAGTCTTGGCAAACGGGGAAAAAGAATCTAGCTACTAGTCCTAGACATCGCACTCTTAATTTCTGTGTCACATATGGGCTCATTTGCTTAAGAATATTGGGAGACTTCTACATAGCACCGCAGGCAGGACTGACAGGAGGTTAACTTGTGAGGTTTCTTGAGTCAGTATGTAGTAGTTGGAGGTAGTTGCATGACTTGAGTTCATCCCTTTAGAAATCAACAGAGAAATGAGTCCTTGCCTGGTGTAAAATCAGCAAGAAAGCAGCAGTGGTCAGAGAAAGGTGTTGGGTGGCATCATGTCATCATCCCCCAGAAAGCACCTCCCTAGACTGAGATGAGTGGCTACGAAAGCACAAATTTTGCAAGGTGGGAGCAGGCTTGAGCAGTAGGTGTGGTTTGACCAGAAGAAGCTGAGCCAACCTAATAGCTCGTTGACCTCACCATAATTTAATCAACTTACACAACAAAACAAACCCTGCAAAAATACTGCTCCCCACATTGCAAGCTAAATTGAGTCAAACTAGACACAGTGGGGGACAGGGCTTCATGGGTGGGAGCAGATGAGGAGAGGTAAGACTCCCTTCAGCAGCAGCAAGTAGATTAATTCAGAGTGTCAAGTTTGCTAGACTGCACAGGAACTTGCTTTTGGCTATGTTTGTGTAAAGTGCCTGTCGGTAGCCTGGGATTTCTAGCCTCTAGAGGAGCACAAACAGTACTTGAGAGCATCTGAAATATCAAAGCATTTGTATAGTCCACTGCACAAGTGTGATGGTATCCAAGTGTAACCGTATAAAAGACAAGTAATATTTCTTAGAAGTGAAATTGGATTTTAGAAGAGCAATTTTTCTGTTTTAAGTGGGAAAGCAATGCTAAAAATACTAGTCTTCTGCCTGAAACAACTCCATTGAAGAGAGGTCAAAGAGAAATCTGTGGTACCTGGATCCAGCTGTTAGCCTGGGACACATTTAATTCCACTGATCTGCTCACGTCCAGTGGAAGCTGTTGACGGGATAAAGAAAGGCCTAGGAAACTAATGGACAGCACAGCATTCACAGCAGGAATACACCAGCTCCAGGCACTTTCTGTACTTGACTAGAGGTCTGAGACACACAACCTAGCCACAGTAAGAGGAAGAACCTGTGAATAAGTAGCTTACCAACCCAGTGTGTGCACAAATCTGAAGGCTGTGACTTCACCAACACAGATGACAGATCTTCAAAGAATGGGGCCAGCAGAAAGTCTGTCCAAGCTCTACACGCACCAATGTGCGAGGACAGTCCTCTGGAACATTGTTTCTAGCCTAGTCATTGTATTTATGAATTTTTTTAAGCAATTAGGACAAAATAAGTCATCTTCCCTTTTAGTCAGAAATTCTTCATTTGTTACAGCTGCAACTCTCCCTGGGTGATATATTTTTGTATATTTTGCAAATTGTCACGTTCCATGGGGACATCTAATATTTGACTGGTAAACAGGCTCTGTCCTAAATAACATGTTAGAGAAAATTAATTCTGCTGGTTTTTCTTTCTCATGTTAAACTATGTGACTAAGACAGGAGAAGAATTTCAGTGTACTTGCATGAGGGGTTTTTTTCCCATTAATTGTATTGTCTTGTTTTTAGTTGTGTATACAAATAAATAAAGAGTATATTAGTTGTATCTTCTCTGTAAAATTTGGGTGGGTTTTATGCAATTGGCAGCTTATTCCATCTAAGTAAGAACTTTTTTCATTAATAAATTTTGTTTCTTACAAAGAGGAAATGAATTCATCTAATCTCTCTCCCATTTGGAGAGAGGTGGCAGGAAAAAGCAGATAGGTACACAGATGAAAACTTGCCCTTTAGTAGCTAAATCCCTATAGACAGCTCTCTCCTTTCACCTCGCTTAAATGAGAAATACCTCTTTATTCAAGCTTCTTAAAAGTCACTGCGTTTAGGCCCCATCATTATCCTGTTTGTTTATGCTTAATTCTTACCCTTCAAGGTCATCACAACAGATACAATTTAATTATAGAAATAATTGAAAAAAAAATCATAGATCCTTTAGGTAACGTTAGAAAAGTTGTTCAGAGAAGAAGTCCATAACCATGACTTGCAGAATCAGTAATATGGCATCTAAGGGTCCTTCTTCGTAGCCCATCACAAAATTGGAATGGAAATAAATAAATAGATACATACATAAATTCACCTAAAAAAAAAAAAAGTGTCTTCTTACGTACTTCTTGCCTAGCGTAATTCTGTCTTTCTCCCCATTTGGCATTTTACTTTTAATAGTACTGATAGAAAAGTAGGCCACTGTGGAAATGAAAGAGACTGGCAAATTATATACATGCACATGTGTTTACTGAAAAATTGAAAACTTAATAGCAGGAGTTAGGTATTCTGAAAGGAAATATTTTTAGAGGGATAAAAAGTGACTTATTTTTAGGAATCTCAGTCTGAATTCCCATTCCCAGAGCAAGAGCAAGCAGGAGGCTGTGGCTCCCTCCAGGAGAAGGAAGTCTGGGGCTACAGTCCAAACCACATCCCCTGCTGTCTCTGGCAAGTCGCAGTTCCAGCAGCCTAAAGGCCACAGGGTTAAGGTGGTCTGAACAGCGAGGGATCGAGTGAATGTCCAGTTAAGGAGATTAGTAAACCTGCATGACAGCTCTGCGTTCTTACGTATCTTTAGGTGAGGGAAATTCTTTTGTTTCTTAAAAAAAAAAAAAAAAAAAAAAATCCTTGACAGGATCTTTGAAAAAGGACTCATGGACAGTGACTTCCAGAAGAGGGCTGGGGGTCATCTATGGCAGGAGAACCATCCCCAGGAGGTGTTTGATGCAGGAACGACCTGACCTCACAGTGGTTCTCAGCATTTTGTTTTAGCTGGCATTAGGGGACTGCACTCAGCATATGTCATCTCTAGACGGGCTGGCTTGGATGCCCCTGAGGTGCCTGCTCCACTCTCACTCCCCTGTGAGAAACCCCAGTTGAACAGAGTTCTGGCATGTCCACCATGGCATATAAAGCCTTTGTGGTTTTTCCTACAAGCATGATTTCATTAAAGTAGACAAAAGCATTAAGAGCAACAGAACAAATTAGGTTTGTGCCTTTCTACTTACTAACTTTGAAAGAGAAGGTGGAAAGTTGTAGGGTTCATTTCAAGTTTTTCTGTGTCTATGTTGCAGAGAAGTCAAAATTTAAAATGTGGACAAGACTATGGTAACAGATGTGTTCACCTTACCTTCCTGCAATACCACAGACAAGTGGAATTGCATCACAAATACCAAGGAAGAGAAAGCTGAGTGAGATTTGAAATTCCAGTTCTGCTCATAGGAAAAAAAACTGTTTTCAGGGAGGAAAAAAAAAAAAAAAGATACTAATTAAAATTTATCTAAGAATGCCTCCGTAAAAGAATCATCAATCTATTTCAGCTTAAGTTTGAAAGAGGCACATTTGAGGCTTGAAAAATGACAATAATTAACACACTGGTGGTGCTGGCATGGAACACCAATAGACATTTTTTTAACTGCTAATTAACCTCTGGGTTATATAGACATCTTTAAAAAATGCACATCTTCATCACCTTTTTTGCAGCTCACTAGCTATCACATAGTCCACGCTACTTCTCAGACCATGCTGCAGATCACTCTTGGTCGTTTTGACCTATTTTCATTCCAGAATTACTGCACAGCCTTCCCAATCTAATGACACTTGCAAACGTCTGCACTTGCTGCAGGTGTCCTTCCTATTTCTAAAAATTAATTAACGAAAGTTAATTATTTTTTAATGTATTGTTTCTCTCTCTTGTGTCAATTAATATCTGAATTATTGAAGTGGATCATTGCTATTAGTTTGTTTTCACAAAGTTGGAAAACTCAGAAACTCCACTGTCATCTTAATTACTTACAAATGAAGGGTAAAATGCCTTCCTTTCCGTGGCAAAACTCCAGAAGATGTAATGGAGACAGGGTCTCATGGCAAGCCTACACTCCCTATGCATTCCCCCAGTCTCAGCAGGACCACTCAGGCACTGGAAGCGAAGCATGAGTGCCCTGCACAAGCACAAGTATCCAGTTCAGGGCAAGGATCCCACTACATCTTTTACTTTAGAACAGTAGTGCCAGATTTTAAGCAACATGTTATGTTTAAGCAGGGTGGAAATTGAATATTCTGTCTGCTGAATAGAAAAAAAAAATTAGTTCATCTTCCTTTTCCTCTCCCAAAGAAAAAGCATTACAATACTTTTTTTCCTAGCCTGGATTCCTACAGAAATTAAAAGGGTTTTGAGATCATTATCTCTTCATATGTATAATAAATCTCTGTATGTGTGCGCATGTGTGCACACATACGTGCATGTACATACTTGCACGTTGTGCAAGAGAGGGAACAAGAACAAACAGTAGCCAATTTTAACCACATCTGACAGAGCAATAAAAGGCTAAAAACGTTACATTCCTATACATTTCATAAAAACAGGCTGCTAAGTAAAAGAAGAGAGACCTACTGCAGCTTGAGTTAAACCCTTATTAAACACCAAGAAAGCTGCAAAGATGAAAGATGTTGTGAATACCCACCCACAGGAAAAGTTGCAGTCGGAGCTTCCAGCTATGTAGACCTAGGAGAATCCAAACGAGATCACCCAAGGGAAACCAAACCCCATCAGATCTGTAGCTCATGGGACTACTAGTTTGTGCTGGATTTCTAATCCATCACTGTCCAGCTCTGAAGATGGCATACACAATTTTTGCCCTTTGACTTTGGGGAAGAAAAGATACTTTTTTTTTCATACAGATTTTTCAGTCCTCATGAGCTGAAACCCAAGATGAAAGGAAGGACCAGAATTTGTTCTTAAAGACCCCATGGGATATTCTGACCAGAGTCTCCACATGTAGCACACTAGACAAAGAGAAAACAGCATCTTCAGGTTCTCAGACCCTGGAAACTGGAGAAAAAATTCATGCCCTGGCAGCCTGGACTTTGGTCTTGTTCAAGTTAGCAAGAACCAGTGCTGTTAAAAAGCCTTTCATCCCACTTTCTAAGCTGTCACATCACTGACGTCCAAGGGTCTAACCATTCTCGAAAGTTTGGTGAGAAACACACATCTTAGGTCTATCGACTTTTCTGATTTTTCTGTAATACAGGTGTGGCATCCATGCAGAAGACGCAGCTGGATGAAGGAGTAAGTCAGGCTTCTTGGCACTGTTGTCCCTTGCCGGTGCAGTGCAGGGTCCCCAGCTCTGCTGGAATGCTGGAGACACGCGTGCCAGTGCCATGCATCTTTGGCATCTCGCTTGGATGCCAAAGGAAAGCTGAAAGAAAGAAAGAGAGGGTCCAAACCAGGTGCTGCATAATGTACCAATAAACACACCATCTTCAGGACACTTACCCACTATAGTGCTTGTCTCAGTCACATTTCCTCCCTGTTCATAGCTGGGGTGCGTTTGACAAGGTTTGTTTACTTCACCCCAGGGTTGCATGTTCATCACCTATCAGTCACACATCCAGGGACAAACTCTGGTACTCCAACATTCACAATCCGCTCTGGATGACTGCCTGCCTTTTTATGTCCTAGTCACAGTAACTCATCTTTCATCTATACCTCTCTTCTGCACTGTACACTTCAGACCGTCCTTTGCTAGGCACGTTCACGTCTCTAAAAATATAACTCGGGAACTTTTTATTCTTCATGTTGTGTAGCAAGGAAACTTGGCTCTCAAGCTCAGCAATCTTGCTCGTAGGTGCTGAGGCAATCAATGCACCTAAGCTGCCTTGGATGCCTGTAGCCATATCTAGCAATGCTCTGATTCACAGTCCTTCATACCCCACACAAAGGAAGAAGAGATAATGAAAGAATTCAACAGCCAAATCCTGCTATTCCCCTCTTCTTCCCAAAAAGGTTAACTCCAAGAAAAACAGAAGCGCCCATTCTTGTCACAGGGTGACAAAAGGATGTGTGTGGCATTATTATTATTCTTGCTGCTACACGTGTGAGGTTAGCCTGAGATATTTTTAATGAACTTTTTATTTTTTTTAATCTTTTGTTGCTAAGAGAATAATAATGACCTGGCACGGTAATAAGAATCTCCAAGGCTTGGAGCAATAAAATCAAGTTACAGTCTTCTAAAGTAGCTACATTTTGCAATTTTATGGGAAAATAAATACCCATTCTCTTCAGTACGTTATACCTGTCAGTCCCTGTTTTTCCTACATTAATCTAAAAGAAGTTAGACAAGTAGCCTTCTCTTTGTGCTCTGTCATTCATTACTTAAGGATACAGAGAGGAAGTTAGAACAGCATGTTTGTCAAATAAGTAAATATTTAACATTGACTTTCATTTTAACAATCTAAGGGAACAGTATCATAAAACCTTAGAAATTTGGCAGTACTCTTATCTTTTTTTATGTTACACTCAAGTTAGTCATTGGAGCCATTTTATTTCCTGGATGAATGATAATTCCTGCAGTAGGACAATTCAACACAAACATCTGCAATAAAACAGGTCAATTAAATCTGCAAGTTAATTCTAGGCCAGAGCGAGGAAGCTGCCTTATTCTTATTTACTGTTCCCTGAAGAGTTAAGGCCCCAGGGCAGTAGGACTCTGCATGGACTGGAGAAGTTAAACACATGCTTGATGTCTGAGTTTCTGGGACCCAGACCCTCACAGTTCTATAATTCACAATAATGCTCCTAGTTGGAACTGCTGTAGTCAGAAAATATTCCTTATTCCTGCGATTTTTCAGGCAATGAAGGAGGCTGGCTGGGAAGCAGGTTTCTAAAGGCCACAGGAGAAAAAGAAAAAAAAAAACAACAACAAAACAAACCACAATTTTAGGGTTTTCGAAATGATCAGTGAAGCTTTGTAATCTGCCTCTGAGCTTTCCATGGGGAGAAGAAACTTACCGGTCAAAGTCAGCATAAAGAGCCCCAATCTGGCTTCAGTAAAAAGTGAGTTAGGTACTACTTTTGTCAAATAGAAATCAATAGGATTTAAAGTATGTTAATGATTTCCCACAGGGGCAGAGAAGCAGCCACTCATGCATCAAAAACGAGTGGCAGCCAACACGACAGTGAGCTAATGCTCCTTTCTCCCATTTCCTCATCAGTTTGTCTACCGCTTGTCCACATTTGATACGCAAGTCATCAGTACGATGATTATAAGCAGAGAAAAGACTTCACAGAGAACATAACCTGCTGTATCCTGGGCAAAAAGGCCTCAACCTGCCCAGTATCTCATGTGTAATTCAACTCCCCATTCCAGTCTGTACCAGACCATTTGGGATGCATTAACAGAGTCTGAGAACTCCCAGCTAGTGACTATGCAAAGTATTTTCGTTGCTGCAGCTAATCTACAAAGACAAATGTTTTCATGTTTACGCTGTAAGAAACAAAATATCCTTATCTGCTGATATGAAACATTTGCTCTTTGTTAGATACCAACACTGTTCAACTCCAAAACTGTTTGAAATCCTGGCTTGCTGCTTATCTAATTTAGCGGTGCCCATTATAAAAGGAAATCGGAGAACTCCCTCTGATATGGCTCCACCTCCCTGTCTGACTCGGTCCATTGAGGATGTCCTCATAAAATCTCTGTTGATCATGGAAGAGATTATCCCCATTTCACAGACATGAGTGAGATGTGCAGGAGTATCGAGAGCCTTGCCAGACGTCACACATGAAATCTCATGGCAGAACCAAGAAATAAAGTCCCATTTTTTTCAATCCCAACCCATCTTCCCTTTCACTATCTTTCCACCTCAAAAAAGAAAAATGGAACAACGTTCTTCCTTGTCCTCTGTTTTGAGCAAGAGCCTAATTATTTGACTACTGCTCCATTCTGTTCTTCGGAAAACATTTTTCCTTCCTGTTGTAGATTTTCCACATACACGTGCCTTCACAGTTTGCAAATTGCTGCCACATAGCATCAGTTAACGTCCTGGGGAAGCAGCAGGCCAGGCAGCACCAGCCCAGGTTCTGCCTGTACCATGTGTCTGTAGTTCTGCAGAAGGAAAACGACTCAAGGTGTTAATGGTGGGAGTGGCTCTGAATTCAGCGGCAACTCGGTGTCCTCTTGGATGATTCGGTGTCCGAGCAGGGAATCCTGTAAAGCCCCCACAGATCCTGCCGCCACCTGGCCCAGGCTCTCCGCTTTGGACCATTTCACGCACGCTTGTGCATAGGAGGTGTATCATTACAGCCCCTGGGCGTTATAGCCAACTTGAGCTCTTCAGCCTGCATGTTAATGGAAGCCATTCCCAACATTTTGTCAATTAGTGCTATTGCCAAGATACTGGCTGAAGATTAGCTAGATCTGGTTTTCCACTTTTTTTTTTCTTTTTTTCTTTTTTAAGGTTGTGCTGTACGTAAAAGCCAAAACCAATTTTTCCAAGTCCACCTGTGCAGTATTAGTAACTGTTTCCTTGTGGGACAGTGCTCCTCTCTCAGTCATCTCTGTACAGTTTTCAAGCCTTGCCACCGCCCATCTAAGTTGTTAATTCTCTCTGACGTTTCCCTGTATCTTTCTTCCAGAGAAGAAAGGGGCCATTGAAGAATATCGTGCAGAGTCTCAAGCAGTTCCCGAATTGATCCCTCAAGGCTCAGGCTGGTGAGAGGGCAGCTTGGCTCAGAGGCAGAGCCTGGCAGAATTTTTGAGGAACCTTTGAGCCAGCAGCATGCCGCTTGAAAAGCCTTTCTCCTTCAGACACATTCGTGCCTCGAATCATTACCAAATATAGCATGTATTCTTTAAAAGATACTACTTTCCCTGCATGAGGTATCTAAAACTGTTGGAAAAAGCAAAGCTGAAAAATACAATGATACCCCTTGCCATATGAGAGACTTGATTAAATTAAAATGCCCCCACAGCCGGCCTTGGTGGCCACACGAACCTTCACTTTACTCGCCTGGGTAGGCGCATGAGGTACAGCCAGACTCCTCGGGGGCACGGAGGTGTTCACACACGCACACGGCCAGGGGCTGGGCTCCTCGCACGCCGACGGCTGTGTGACGGACTGTGCTGGCATGCCTGCAGTCAAGCAGCCTGTTTGCATATAGGAAGGGGTGTTCAGCAGGATCGTTGTTAATAACAGGAAGATATTAAAAGTAACCAAAACAAAGACAACATTCCCTTGTCCAGATGCACTGTGGGTCTCAGTTACTGTTCTTGCTGTCGTCATATCCGGCCGTCACAGAAATGCTCTGTCCCAATATTTTGCCTCTGTCATGTAGAAAATAGCATTACCGGCTCCCCTCCCACCAGGGCTCCAGACCCAGGCACCCGGTGCCCCCCCGGCCCCTTGCCTTGCTGCCCTGTTGCGCTCTGGCTGCTGTTGCAACACGGAGCATTGCGGGGCAGTGGGTAAGGCAGTGGTGCATGCCTTAGGCACACGCACTTGCGCAAGAAGCCCAGAAAGAGCCCAGGGCGGCACATTTGTTTTTACATTTGAAGTGAAATTGTGATATAAAAACCTCCAATTTTCATGGTTTATGGGGCAGATCCTTCTACCAGGAAAGGTAGTTCCCAGGAAAAGCTTAAGAATGAGTAGGAGAAGGATAAAGTGCTTCCTCCTGCTACTTTTTAACCCCCTTGTTGCTGTGTAAGTTGCCTTTTTCCATTCCAGGAAGCAGGCTCACATTTTAGTGGCAGTTCTTGATCTAAAAAAACATTCTAGTTTATTTCACACAAAGAAGAAGAAAACATTTCTGATTCAGTGCTCACACTAGATAGTTGTTTTAGTCCCAAAAACTGTCAAAAAAGGAGGGATAACTCTCCCTCCCTTTGTTTCTTTTCCACTTTCACCCAGTCCCTGGTCTACTTCCCCTGTGGCTGATCTCCTCTCTGTGTTTTTCTCACATATCTTGTGAGATTACTCACTCCGTCCATCACCTGTGCATTTGACACACATTTATTTTCCACAGGCATTTGCTTCCATGCTGAAGTCCCAAGTGAGCTCTGTTGTGCAGCACAAACCAGCTGTGTATCAGGTGCCCGAAGCTGTGGTCACCTATCTTGTGTGCCGGCCCTGCTTAGGCCTCTCTCTTCTCAGGTGTGTCCTCGACATCCTTCCCTACTCTTCAGGTAGCGATACAGCTTCTCCTTCTTCTAGCTCTTCTTCCAGTCATGCACAGTCTCCTCCAGGAGAGGAGCCAGGTGTTTTGGGTTGATGCAGGCTTTGCTGCAGGGACCCAAACCCTTCAGAGCTGGCGGTCCCAGCTGGGCTCCTTTGCTCCTTCCCATCAGTGCTGCCCTGAATCATGTTAAGGCACAACATTCACGAGGAAACAGCGACCCTTGAGCAAATACCCTCTGCTGTTGCAACACAAGGTGTGAAAAGCAAGATCACAAATATCACTGCGATAAGGTATTCTGCATTTTGATGCACATTTGCTTGAACGCTCAGAGGTCCCAGTTCACCTCAACAGCTCTCTGACTTGCAGACAGCATTTTGCCTTGGTGTTTCTTTCCCTCGTGTGTAAAGACTAACCATATATAAGTCCCTATTCAGGCCGAAACTGAAGGCTACACGAGCAAATGGATTGTTCATCTACTGTGCACTGTTTAACTGCGGTATGAATTGAGCCCTAAGAAAATGGCAGCCGTTCACTGGGAGTAGCACACACAGAAATAGATTAGGAGAGTCATAATAACAAGGTGCAATGTATATACCAGAAAAGCCCATGCTCTGGGTTGTGTGCATCTGTTGCAAAATAGCACTTAAATGCTGCAGTGCTAGGTGGTTATGCTGCTTGGTTGAATGAAGGAAAAAAATGGAGGGGAGGAGGGAAAGCAAACTGTCACCACTCCTCGGGTCGGAGCCCTGACAGTCTGCCCGCTCTGTTGCTCTGCGTGAGCACCTGAACGTTATCACGCTTGCACTTCCAAGACATGAATACAAATACATCCCTTAGATGCTGGCCAGCTGATCGCTTCTGCCTTGCAATATTTTGCATATTCATTTTCGTATCCTGTTATTATAAGGCTGATAAATACAATCCGGACATTGAGGAAGCGGGAAGACTCAGCATTCTTCTACACTGACACTGCATTCCTAGAAGGTAAATCTAGTTAAGGCAAGTCTTACCCCCCCTGCAGGAACTGAAAAAGCCCCTGCATACTCTGAGTTTACATCTTTGATCCACCAGCTTTACACATGGAGCACAGCATGTCTCCCATGGAATTTTGCTGAGGGCTATTTCACTCATGCTGCCAGTGGGACCCCAGGAGGTGCAGTGTGCGTCTGTTACAGCTGCAGGACAATAGCTGGGGGTCAAGAAAATCAGAGGCAAAGGGGCATCAAAACTATTTTCTGACTCATCACAAAAAGCAACAGAGGAAACAAAATCTTTAAAATCCTCTCAAGATGTTTTAATATTAAATATTAAAAGTTATACAGATGTGATACAAGTCGCTCACAAATAAACAGGAACTTTGCAAGCAGCTATTAGAATACTACACAGTTTGTAGTAACACTACTAAAACCCCCAAAATATTGACAGTCTTCTCTTCTAACCCAGGGGTGTGCCAAAATGCAAAAAATAATTCTGGTAACAAGACGACTTACAGGCAAAATGGTCTCGCAACATTTCCCAAGCTGTGAATAGTGGAAATGCATTGGGATCCTGCTTGTTCACATACACCATTTGAGCAGCAAACATCAGGTTTAAATAGCAGATCTCACCACAGGAGAGAGACTCTACAGCTCCTGCTGGCCATCCAGCAGCAGGCATCTCCCAGCTTGGTCTCAAAGAACTTAAAAGAAGCAAATGAAACCACATAGCACACTATCTAGACTCTTATTAATGAACTGTTTCTAGCTGATGACAGTTTCTAGCTGCTACAAGTTGGAAGTCTCTGAGCATGAACTGATACTAGTCTTCTCGACTACAGAGGTGCAAAGAAAACCAGTATCTTCTCAAAGGTCGGAGAGGATTTAATGCTGAACGCAGCGCTAACAGATGAGCAGAAGGTATAATCCATCTATTTCACTGTTACAGTCAGACCAAGTTTGGGATTTTGGGGGAAGCCTACCCAGGTCTTCCCTTTTCAACACATGGCAAGGGTCCAAGCATCTCCTACGTGAACTGTGTCTGCTGGTGTCGCTTTCTTAACTGCTATACTGGATTAGCCACTAGGGACTGCAAAAGTATCCCATTCCGTTCAAGGCCGTTCGAGCAGGCAATGGCAGGACTACCAGAGTCATATCCAACTGGCCTTGCAGGGAAGAGCACCTCAGCGGGGCTGTGCCACAGCCAGCGTCTCAGTAAGCTGGACCAACAGCGGATCATCCTGTGATGTCTTACAGTTTCTTATATCCCACCCCAAAGTTCTTGCTTCACTTTCCTGACCTACGATACCTTCTTTCTGTTCCCTTCATCCCTAGGTATGCTTGGTATTTATAGAAGTTTTGCTTCTCTTTTCTTCAGCTTTTTTTATTCTGTTTTCTTGTTCTCAGTATTTCCACCCGAAGCTACATGCTTTGTTCTCTCCTTTTGACATGCACATTCAGAACAAGCAGCACAACTGTGTGAGCTCTCTACTTGTCCCTGCACAACCAAGGAGAAGAGGGGCATCGAGTAGAAATGAAAAAAAGAAATAGGGAAAGAGGTTGACTTGCTTGCAGCCACCGTGCTGCCTCTGAGCAAGGCTAGTACTCCCACGTGAGCCTAGAGCCACCAACCCACTTCATACCAAAAGCAATGACTTTAGCAACCCAAATGTCACAAGGCTTTGCCTCCTCCTGCCTGACATTCAGATAGTGGAGGGCATGTGGGAAAGAACTCACCCATTAAAATAACACCTTCAGCAGATCTTTCCTGGGCCCGCTGAAACGCCAAGCGGCTGCAGTGCTTCCAACAGTTCAGCGCAGAAAATACATGGCTCCCTGGGATAAATCACCTTTGTTCCCAGCTCTTCTTTTTCTGAAGTCTGATGAGTCCTGGTGGCCTCGGCATTGCACCCAGCCCAAAGGGCAGTTCCAGCTGGCACTCTCCTACTGTGCCGTTGCACTGGGACCTGCCGGGAAAGCTCCCATGTAAGGTCCCAGTTCCTCCACATTGCTGGTGTGGGGGAGGTGGGTTGCTGCCTTTGGCCAGTGGTCTCCATGTGCTCCTCAGAAACCCCAGGGAGATGAATGGGCCTTATGAGCTCTTGCATACACCGACCTTGATATGATCATGGGGTCGTAGACTTCAGGGGAAAAACAGACCAGTTCCTCCCTTCTACCCCTTCAGTCAAAGTAGTCTTAGAAATTCCTTTTAAGAACAGCAAGCAATTTTTCAGTGGCTGGCGTCTTTCAAATACTGAGCAATATCATGTATTCAGAGAGTCACAGCAAGGTTTTTGTCTTGAAAAAGCTTAATTTCCTGAAGCACATATCAAAATCCCACCCTATGAATCCTTCCTGTGCAACAGAGCTCTCCTTGTTAAAATTCTGCACAAGCATATTTCCTCCCCCCTCCCTCAGGTACCATTCTCTCTGTGTATACTACAATAACAACTGCGCCTTTACTAAGATTGAACACAATAACCAGGTCTTTGTAGAGGATAATTAACAGCCAGCAGTGAATCTTAGCGTTTATTCAATGGGGTATGAATGAGTTATGAAAATTCTTTTTTGCTGGAGAGGTAATGGGATATTGTTACGTTTGCATATGCTTTTCCTCTTGCATGATAGCATATTTATGGTGTTCATAGTTTAAAGTCAGAAATACATACACAGATATTACGCGTTTGTATTCAGGCAGTTATGCCTCAACATGTTTGCCTCTCTTTCTGTCATTAAGGAAATCCCCACTCCATCTGCATCTAATCCAAATGTCTCATGTCCATTCTGAGCAGGATGAGTAGACCTGAGCCTCTCCAGCTGTTCCTAGAGATGCGAAGGTTCATTTCTGGAATTGAATTTCCACAGTCTTACGTAAACTGTCTAGATTAGTGCCCTCACACAGGATACTTCACAGAGTACTTGGAGGTAAATACAATGACATTACACAGTTCTGAAATACACGGGGCCCCTAAATTTGCATGTGCTTTTCATTTCGTGATAGAAAACTGACATGTTCTTCTTTACTATTGGATAGCTAAGTGTGTGTGAAAAGCTGCAACTCCCATTTGCAGTAGTGTATATAGATCTATTGAGTGTATTTGTGTATGTATATACATTATATATACAAAATACAGAAATATCTCTCAACTCTAAGACTAAAAACCAATTGTAGCATAATTTAAATGAGAATATGGTCTTTTTAAAGTAGAAATATTAATGACCGTTGGTAAAAAGGCAAAAAGAAGAAAAAATGTCCAGATAGATTAAAAAAAAAATAATAAAATGAAGTTTTCTTGGGACCATTCCCAAAGCCCACAGTTTCAATTCTCATCCAAGCTACCAGGAGACGACTAAGAGAAGAGGGGACTCAGGCTGGGGAAATGTGCACTTCTGCTGCTGACTCACAAAGCACCTTTTCCCCTCTTTTTTGCAGCCCCCAAAAATGTTGATGTTCCAGAAGCTACTGCAGAAATTGCCCAACTCTTGCCTGGCTGCGCATTGCAGGCGCGCACATGCATCACCAGAGCATATCGAGACGCAACTGCTTAGGTGCAATAGCCAGATCGGGATGTGAGGAGCTTTGTTGGCTGCTGTTACTTGGTTTTGCATTGCTAAGCACACACGAAAACTTGGGAATGCTGCCAGAAAAGGAGACTTTTGATCTGACCTTGAGCCTGTGAAATGGCTGGAAAAGCAGTAACGTGATTGCTGGTATGCCAACGAGTGTGCCAGGCAGCGTGGGCTGGTGTAGGAGTCCCAGCTGTAGATGGGCCATGACAGGGAGTTTCCCATTGCCAGTCAGGGTTTGCTGAAGCTGGAAACATGGCCGGCCATACATGGGTACTTCACACCAGTGCTCCTGACAATGGACTTCACACCATTTCTGTAATTGTTACTGAAAGGGTGGTTTTTTTCTTCTCCCCTGCAACCTAAAAATCCTGGTTCAGTCCAGCCAGTCATTCACACTGAAGGTGTGTTTCCAAAGCGGCAATCTTGAGAGAGGATGGGGAATAAAAACATTGCAGCCCTCGTCTGCAGCGCAGCAGCCCTCAAAGGTGACTTCCAAAGGCAGCCCGTGAGCCTCTGACCTCCCCTGCCCTTTTATCATATTTTAAAGGAGTCTTGAATTTTTTTTCTTTGAAAACTAGCAGGGATAGATGAGAGGTTCTGCACGATGGTTTGTTTATTTGTTTGTTTTCCTTTCGAAATGCAGGTCCTGTCTCTCCCGGAGGGGGTTCTGGCTAACTGGGCAACTAATGAAACAATAATATTGCCTGAGATGAGGGAGTGAAAGTCAAGAGGGGAAAATGCATTTTTTATTTATTTTTTGTTTTTAATCTGACTGCTTAGCATTCCTTCTTCCTAGTTAACATCTACTGGAGTTCAGTCATCAACTGACATTTTGGAGAAACAAGCTTTTTTTAAAACATCCAAGAGCTCCACTCCTCCTAGCAAAGCCTCTGTACTAAACACACAGCTGCCAGCCCACAGAACAGCATTTCAGGCAAGACTGGCATTTAGTACTGTGCACATTTGGGGGGTTAAACAAAGCAAAAAAAAAGGGATTTGTCTTTTAAGTATCTGTCTACTGCCTTTTTAACCATCATGCAAAAGAAAACAATATAAAGAAAATACAATTTGCTCTGTAAATCACCTGTGGACAGCAGACATGATGAATTGGAGATGTTTAGTTCATTTGCAGGGATTTCTTCTATGCATGATAAAACATGCGCTCTGTAGTCCTTAGCGAACATATATCCTGCACCGTGGTATAAATGAATGTGTAACATTTTTACCTGCTGGCCAGAAGGCCACTTGACAAGTACTGCACTTGAAATCATTCATTGCAAAGACAAGTTAAAAATGAGTCTGCTTCTGCACAGGTGCAAAAAAGCCACTCCTCGTACAGGAGGGTTTTTTGATGTTAAATTAGGTTCCATAGACGATGGAGGAGATGCACATAGTGAATTTGTAACTATGGGGAAGCAAAGCATCGCTTCTGACCCAGGTGAAATCTGAAGTGCTTTGCTGATGTCCTCCCTGGCTCGCAGGAGGAGCCCTGTGGCCGTGGCCCCGCCGGCCGCACAGCTCCCTGCCTGGGGCTGACAGCGCTCCAGCACCTTTCCCGGCTCCGGCAGCCTCATCACAGCGACAAACACAAACACGGATTACTACACTAAACACGTCAGGCTAAGTCAATAGTTTAATAACCACTATTAAGGCTTTTCCAAATCCATTTAACAACTGTAAATTATTCCAAAATAAAATAGCCTCAGCCAATCAGCTGTGTAGTCACTGACCCACAACTATGTGCTTATTTCTCAATTAAGCAAATCTCTGCACCCTGGTTGGCTTTAGCTGCTTTTGTGGGTTTGTATGTTGCAAGATCCAGTATATAAATCCCTGTCCCCTGCCCGAGAGCCTCAGCTGGCTGTTCCCAACAGCAGGTATTGCAGCTTCGCCCTCGCTGGTGGAGGTGCTGGTGCCGGGATAAACCTCTCCACACCACTTGTTCCCTCCTGTCACTCCCCCTCCCATCGCATCCCCCAGCTGAAGCCATGCCGCTCAACCGCCCCTGCCCTGCCAGGGTGCAGGACCACCCTGAAGACCGGTGCGTGCGTGTGCAAGGAGAAGGGTCGCTCACCAGCTGGCACCGTCCCCGAGCTCCCCGGGACTGAGCCGAGGCAGCCGCCCTCACCTCTTGGAGCAGCATCGGAACTCCAGCCGGGCTCCAGGGCTCACTGGGTCCCGGGCACTTCACCGGCACCAGGGAGACAAACCGGCAGCGGCCCTGCCGGCACCGATGGGGAGGTGACGGGGCAGGGGAGCACGGTGAGGCAGCGCCGTTAATGAGCCCGTGGCACTGCTCGGTCGTTTAAAGCCGGAGAGTTTATAGTAGCCAATCAGCCCGTCGGGGGGAGCGGGGAGAGCCCGTCAGGCACAGCAGGAATAATTGGAGGGAGCTCCTAATTAATTTGATAATAACCCTATCCTGTACTAACACACTCCACATGCAAAAATGGGTAAAAAGTGCCAATTAGCGGTGGAAGTGAAAGGAAACGCATGATGGGGATTCAGGGAACTTCGCAGCCGAGGCCTGACGGCACGCAGGTGTGCTGGGCCCTCAGCGGCACTGTCCTTCCTCAAGCACTGGAGTGACCTGCTCACATCTTTTACAGCCTTGTATCTGCCATAGCCTACGTCTCCCATGGAATGAGTTATCCTTCTTCTCGGTACTCGCATCCATCAACCAGCCGTAGGTGGGCTCATGATACATTTCAGGGCTACTCTAAATTGTTTTCCTGGTCAGTTTTGCAAGACCTAAGACCCTCATCCTCCTCAAATGCACAGGAATCTGTGGGACCTGCATACCTGCAAGCAGTGGAGGGAGGTACAGCCAGCAGAGCGGGGCCTCAGCTCCTTCAAAAGCGGGGCTGTAGCTGCATGGCCAAGCTGGGCCATCAACAGACGTCTTAATCCTTCCACAGCGGTGTCATCGATTTTCTTATTTTCCTTGCCACTCGTCCAGTCCACCGGGTGGTTTGGGACAAAGAGGGCAGAGCAGCCCTCCTCGAGCTCCCCGGCCCAGCTTGCACTGCCGCCGGGGTAGTGCCGGCAGAGTCAGCCCAAAGAGGGCACCCGCAAAGCTCATGGAGAGCCGGGACCCCGCAGGGGTCCCCCTGCAGCACTCATCACAAGCTCCTGCTAGTCCACAAATCAGATTTAGGATTTAATTTCTAAATACTGATATTGGCCTGCCACCAGCATTTAAGATAGCCTTTTTTATTATTATTATTTCTATAAGTCTGTGTCAAGCTGGTTTGTATTTTCACTCCTGAATTTTCTCAAAACTCTCAGCATTCTCTATTATGGCCTAATCCCAAGGCCAAAACTGGCAAATAATTCAATATATTTTTCAGAAAATAGGCAACTCAGATCTGATTATATGTTGTTAAAGTTTTACCAGGTATCTTGTACTCACCACTTTTAAAGCTCCCATAAAGCATGGAGCTATAATGAGCTCCAGCTTGCTTTCTGGGCAAATATGAAAGAGGGTTTTTTATTAATATTTGTGAACACCGACAAAAGTCCATGCTCTGTGGACGCTATTGTGATCGCTGGAACAGACAGGCGGTGTTTTACTTATTTCCTAATTTGTGCCTTACAAAGCAGAGGGCACATGCAGGAATTTGTGTATTCCAGTAGTCAAGCGGTTCGCAAAGCCAGCAAGGAGAGGAACTGCAGAGAACAGAAAGGCAGTCGCTGCTGGCTTCTGTTGGGGCAAGAGCAGGGAAAGGGGACCCAAGTCCAACAGCCTGTCTTACAGCAGCTCCGCATTCACAGAGCAAGGGGCGACTTCCAGCCACTTGGTATCCAGCGCCTGCTTTCAGGCACAGGATAAAGAAGGTTGGGATGAAGCGGGTGCCCCAAACGCAGCGGTGCCCCACAACCCAGAGTCACCGCCCCTTGGGGACATCAGCCAGGGGATAAATGGATGGGAGGGTAATTGCGGGAGACCCTCACCTGGGTGGGGACGCCTGCGCCAGGCGTGCCGGCAGGGGCGAGCTGTGCCCCGGGACCCTTGGCACACCCGTGTATCCTCAGCTGGGCTGAAATCAGGTTTTAACAAAGCCTCGGAGGAACCCCCCCATCCCTGAGGACCCCCCGCCGGGCTCCCCGAGTTGAGGGTCAGCAGAGGGAGCCCGAAGTCGCAGCGTGGGCAGGGGTTGGAAACAGGGTTTGTACCTGTGCAGTGAAGCCAAGAAAGATGTCCCTCCTCACACGGCAACACCCTCAACATTGGGGCCAAATCCTGGGTTTAAAACAAAGCCAAAAAAGAAAACCCTCCCCCAACATTCATAAGCCTCTTTAAAAAGCTTCAATTTAAAATGAAACACAAGCCTGGCACCTTGCCACGGGACTGCACAGCTTTTAAGTGACCCCATATGTAATGTCAACCTGAGCGGGCTGTTAAATACTTTAATCCAGCCCTCCGGCCCCCTAGAGACACCTTCCTCCTGCGAAGTCCGGAGCCAAATCTCTGCAACAGCAAGCTTTAGGTCTGGAAACATTAACTACCCTCCCATCTCGTTAGAGGATAAAAGTATTTGCCAGGACACAACAAAGAGTAAACCAAATGCCCAAGTTAGGGATAAGGCAGGCTACGCATCTCACCGCTGTGGTCCTTGCAGGAGAACCATTTCAAACCCCCTCAGCCTTGCTACGTGATCATACATCTCTCCATCCCAGGTAAAACTGGGCCCAGCTCAGGCTCCCCACAAGCTACCTATTGCTTTCTCCCATAAAGCACTCATGTTTGGAAAGTGTTGTTAATGATTGGTGCTAGCACTCAGTCACAGCAGAGCCTGCCTTTTAATTAGACAATGGTACGAAGAGGCTCTCCTTCGTACCACGTGCAACAGAGAAGTTGTTGGTTGTAGCAAGTATGCCTGCCACTGCTGTCAGCTCCCATCCAAGCACATTGCACAGGAGGAGGGGTCTGCTCCTCCTTCCCTGGGAATTTATTAATTTTAGACCGCATTGCAGTAGAGCAGATTCACCCCCCCAGCAGAAGTAAGAAATAAAACACACTCTTTCCTCAGAGCTAAGAGGCTGAAACTAAAGCATAGGACATACTTAGTTAAAAAAACCCAACACACACAACTTTGATGTATTTGATGCAGGAAATGACATGGTTTCTAGCTACACTGCTATGAAATCTTAAGTGAAAGATTGCTTCCAGCAGAACACTCTGATTAAATCTGGAGAGATTTAAGAAAAAATAAGATTTCAAGGCCCAATTAATTTTCTGATTAAGAAGTCAAGATGGGTAAGGAACTGGGAGCAGCAGCTGAGATGCGAGTCTTTCTCCTTGATTATGCTTCTGTTTATTAATGAAGTTTTAAAAACCAAGTTACAGGAGAATAAAAGGCTGACCTTTGATGTATGTGATATGCCATAAACTAGAACCAGTCCTCCAGATTTTTGCTTGTCAGCTTTACATTTACTAAACAGAAGTTGCCTTTAAAGATAATTTAACATGATTACAGGTCTCGCTCTACAACTGCCGTTCTCTCTTAAAAGTAGCTTATATACATTGCCCCTTCTTCCTTCACGGTGCTGGGGGGGGGGGGGGGGGGGGGGAAAGGCCTGAAATGTTTGAAGTCCAACTCTTCCTGCTTGTCTCTTTTTCTTGGCATGCTGAAGTCATGCAAAATCTTGTCCTTCCTTTTTTTGCCAGAGAAATTTGTAGATGACCTGGGCTTCTCCGCAAGGGGAGAGGGGCTTCCCTGCTCCTATGGAAAAGTGGGAGAAAGGCAGTTCCTCACAAAAAGAGCTTTTCTTAAGTGTATTAGTAATGATCATAAAAATGAAAACAGTCTAAATAAGAAACATTTCTGGGTGCTGAACAAGGATATCACGCACTCGGCAGAAGTGAGCCTGTATCAGCAGTTCTCCAGCCAGCCACAGAGCCTCACAGAACAGATGTGCCATTTCACTGTTTAAAAACATACAACTGAAAACCAAAACCCTTTCCAAGATCATCTTTACACACTAATAATCAAGCAGTACATTATTTTCAAGGAATAATGACTAGAAATAATTTCTGCAGAACCATGTTCCTAACAAAATCTAAACCTCCAGCTTAAAAATTTGACTAAAAAGAGGGAAAACAGCCAAACTTTCCCCCATGCCGGGGAATTTGAGAGACTTCCCTGTGCCCAAATCAGCCACATACAAATGCTAGAACAAGGGGTTACCTAAAAAAGTGTGTGGGGGGGGGGGGGGAATCACCCAGGAGTAAAGTCAACTATACTGAGATTCCAACGTACTGCAGGCAGTGAAAATTGTCTAACCCCCTGAAGTTTGCAATCCTCATCTAAAGTACTGTATACTCCGTAAGTAAAACCTCCTGCCCCAGAAATCCAAGGGAGGGTGAAAGAACTCACTTGAAGGTTTGCCTCTTTGAAAAAGACCTGAGGAAAGGAAAAAAAAGGTCCATTTCAGGGCTCACAGAATAAGTGTATTTAGATACTCCTCCTTAAGAAAGGACCCAGATGCAAGCAAGGTTTGTGCCATAGTTTAAATCCAGGTTCCCAGGAAAACTTGCTTACAGAAAGATCAGAAGATCTGAGGATCATTACTGCAGAGGATTCAGAGAAATTATCTCCTAATACGCAGTTGAAGACAGAACTAGTCTTGGTCTCTCTTTGGCTTGAACCTCTACTGAAATTTAATGCTGACAAATCAAAAAGGGATATATCCAGAATCCGTAACCCTGAGAAAAATGGGAAATCTGTATCATCTTAATCAAAGGATATGCCACCCTGAGCTGGATCTGTGTCTTGTCCCTTGGCCTCATATGACTCCTGTGTGCTAGAGGTTAAGGGTTTGTTAAAGAATATCGGTTTTGATTAAGTGTCACATACGGTGTAAAACATCCTCTTTATCATTGGAAGTGAAGGTTGGGGGCCAGACAGTGCCTTTTAGTGAGCTTCTAATATAAATTAGGTGTCTTAGGTAATGGGTGGTTTTCAGACAGGATTGATCTTTCTATGGTCCAGTGAAAGTAGGTGTGTTTGGCGAGATGTCACAAAAGCGAGCTTCCTGGCACCTATACTAATGGGCTGGTTACCCCTTTTGGAGTAGGACTTGAAAAATGTAGCACAGGAATCCCCCCTCCCCCTTCCTAACTTTTTCATTTTCTTGATGTAATGGGCAAAGGTCTATATATCCTTTACTCCTTTGGTATTTCAGTCCTTGTATTTGCAGTATCACTCAGTGAATCTTAAGCCACTCATCCTTTTAGTCACTTACAGCTCCCTAAACTTGCATGAACTTAAAGATGAAGCGGTCATGAGTAGACTAGGTTACTTACTATTTTTATCAGTGTACAACCTTTAAAGAAAAATCTACCAAGTACACCATCACCACCACAACCAAATGATTTCTATTCCCCATTAAGTCCTCCTTGGAAACTTTGATTGAACAGAGACCTAGGAAGAACCGTAGAGATGTTAAACCCTAAGTTCCCCTGCCTCAAAAATAAGAGCAAACATGCATTTCTATAGACATCAAAACGTGTCTGTATTTTCCTCTTTATGAAGCAGAAATTCTTTCAGCTTTGTGCAAAGAGTGGCATGATCAAAAGCACAAACTGAGCACATGAGAGCCAGAAGCTCTAATGCAGGGTCTTACCATGGACCTCAGGTAAAGAGGGTATATACAAAATAAACCTTTCCTTTATAGTTCATTGACATGTTGTAGTTAAAACTTTTCTGAAAAGTTTCCATGGATTTATGAAGAAGCGAAAGCACAAATGTGCAGTCGGTATTGCAGGCTCATAAACCCAGCCAATGAACAAACCCCATAAATCTTTAAATATGCAAGAATACGCCACAAACATTTTAATATTTCACTGCATTTCCCACATACCCACTCAACATTTGAGCACTGGTAAATATCAAATTTGTTAAAAATATTTCAATAATTAAGATACATAAGTCTATTCTGATTCTGACCCAGAAAAGCTCCCTTGGTGCCCAATTTAACTAACCAGGATAACCAAGATTTAGAGCATGAATACTCTTAATTTGCTTATAAAAATGTATTCGTCTTTAGGCAAAGACTTAGGAACATCTGTAACTCTAAGCACAGAACAGCTTCACTGAATTCAGTGGGATTATTACAATTAAAGTTGCATTTGCCTGCAAACCATAACAGAAGCGGCCTGAGACATTGCCTTCCTTTTTGGTTATTTCAGATATGAAGCACAAAACCTATTCTGTTAGCATGGAAGACCTAGACAATATTTTCTCTCTCCTATCTCAGGACCTCTCCTGTTTATTTTTGCTTATTTGCTCATTGTTATAATGAGGTAACTTTGTTAAAGTGCTTTTAAATGTCTGTCTTATTAGAGACCTTTTCAAAAACTGATTAATCAGTTGAGGTTTGGGGTTTTTCAACAGCATCAAATGAAGGACACTTAGTCTTACACCTCTCATTCCCAAACTGATTCCTAGATGTCACTTCCTACATCCAAAGGGGACACGTGGAACCAGTGGTGTGACCAGGAACCAGTAGTATTTCTGCTTGGTAGACTGCATATTGAAACGAGAAGACACCTAAGGGAACCAACATGCTTGCCAGGCGCTGCGGTCCTCAGCCAGGCCCCCAGCAAGGCTCAGGTACCAAATGCCTTTGGGCTCATGGGCTGGTCTTTGGGCCCCAAAAAGAAATCAGCTCTCTTATTCTGAAGGTGCCCGCCTTGACCATCAGGGATATGGTACATCTTTATTTCTAATGAGTTTAAAGATACTTCCTCCCAAGTAAAGGCATCAAATGGAAAGCAAATGACATACGCATTTTTACTGATTGCTAGAAATAATACATGAATACTTCTAAGATACAATTTGCCATAGTATTAAAATACAAGAGTCATGCAAATAGACCTCAGTTGCCTTTGAAGACAGAACTACTGTTTTCAGAGTGGATGTACCCATCTCAGAGTGACTGCAATGCCAATGCCCTTCCAAACTACTCCAGGAGCTCACTTAGGAAATACACATTCTATAAGGCTGTCTTATATGAAACCTCACATTATTCCTCACGGAAGAACTGAAAAAATGTTTCAAAACTGCAGAGATTGCCAAAATAAGTCATTCGCCCATCAGAAACACACCTGATCCTGCAGGAACAACAGCCCAGCAGCAGAGTACCGGCAAGGCTGAGCATCACTTAGCTTTGCTTATTTGTTGCCAGCTAGAACACGCCCGGGAGCATGCAGGATATTTATGACCAGGTTTAGAACAGCTGATGGCAGAAGCAGGGGAAGGAGGTAGAGCCACCACAGCAGGAGCACCCTGCAAGCTCCCCAGGCAGCCCTTGGGATTGCTTCCTCCGACTCCCATCACCATCCTCATTTCTTTTATTTTTAATTTTTTTTTAATGGCTCAGACATAATTTCAAGGTGCTCCTGTCTCCTAAAACTCACGTTAAATGTTAACACTGCCTGATTTGTTACAGGAGCACCCCCTCCTCGCTGCAGAAATAGAAGGGGGAGGTGGGAGGGAGCGCAGACGTGTCGTGCCTGCAGCTCCTCTCCCGGGCATTGGGCTGGGGACTGGGACGCAGCTACAAGAGGTTGCTGGTCGAGGTGCTTCTCCGTCCTTTGCCAAATGCGCTTTCTCACAGTCTGGGAATTACTGAATAAGAGTGGTTCTGACAAGGACACACTGGTTTATTTCCAGCTCACCCTGTGTGTCAGTAGGGCTGGAGTAAACAGGCTGTTTGCAGGACCAGGAGCAGTCTGGCAGCTGCAGCGTAGACCTCCCTGCAGCCCCATTTATCCAGAGGAGAGGGAAGTTTGCCTGGTGCTTACCTTCCAGAGCCGGGACGGCAGCAGCATCACATCCTCTGTTTCCCACAGACGCCATCAATGGCCCAAACCCCCTGTGTGGGGTCATGAGGAGCACAAGACAGAATTCAGCGACTGGCAGTTCGTTTTCTCTGTGTCACAGCAAAATTACTGCACAGGCAGAAAACTGAGATCTATATCACTGCTGCAAAGAAGCATTATAGAAATACTGGTGACTCTCCACCTTATTCCACATATGGAGATTTTGTGCCTCCCTTGTCTTATTCAATTTGGCAGAGGTAAGAAGCGCTAGAAAGGTAATGTTGAACAGAATTTGCCTAAAGGATCACTTCTGCATTTACTGCTCTCCTTTTTGTGCTGATGGGAATACAAATTAATAAAAGTTGTGACAAAAAGGTGATTGGATTTCGGGGATTTCTCCTTTTATCCTGTGGCCATCAAATGGTGGGCAAGCTGGCCACCCTCACCTGAGGTTGTGTGAGGAAGGAAGGGCAGGTCCATTCTGTTTAGGGACAAAGCCTGGAGAGAGGGCAGGGTTTGAGGGCCATTGCCACAGGGAGTTCACGGGGCATTGCTGGTGGTCCCAATTAAATGTACAATAGCATGTCCTACTTGAGAGGTAGGTGATGGATGTGAGCAAACATTGCTGCAGAATATGCAAGAGGCAAACAAAGGCCTTTGGAAATACAGGTCTACTATCAGAGCAATCCAGTTAAAGGGGTTACGTTGAAATCAAGAGAAAACGGTTTCCCTTCTTCCTTACTCTTTAATGCCAACGCAGCCCAGAAAAGAATATGTCTTAAATGCAGTTTGATACCCCATCCCTTCTACATACCCCTCCGAAGGAGCTCTCCTGCAGACCTTACCAGTGCAAAATTTCTCTGTACAGAAGTGACCCTTCAAGGGTCTGGCAATTTTCCATGTATGAGTGGAGGAGGGGAAAAATAAGACCAAAAACCCTTGACCTTTAAAGAACAGGCTTGTCAAATTCAAGGGACAATTTTCACGAAATGGAGTATTAAATTGTTCAGCGCTCTCCCTAGCGCAAGGTCCCCGATTACTATCCTGCACCCACTTTGCTTTTATTAATTTTCTAATTCCTATCAGTCTGTCTTCATTAGGCGGGAGAAGAGCGGGTTTCACGTGCTGCGATGCAGATCCTCCCCTGCCACGGAGACAAAATGGAGGCCGTCCCCGCTCCCACTGGCTGCCCGGCCTGCTCCCCGGGCACCGAGCCCCAGGCATTGCTGCACACACGAGGTCTTTCCGAGCTGCGTTTTCCAGCATCTCCGCTCCCTCGGGGACGTGGGACGCGTGGCGCTTTGTGCCACGCCGGGGTGTGCCGGGCTTTGCCCCAGGCTCCCGTGGCGGCTGGTGACAGGTGAGCTTGACAGCCCGCGCCGCAACCAGGTGACTGAGCATTAGCTTGCCGGCGAGTGCGGGCGCTAAGTAAATCTCATTCCTAATCTAAATCGCTTTTGATAAGAACAAAAGCTGTGTGCAAATGAATATTTCCATCTTATTTCAAATTCTAGGTTTCAGCTACAATATTAATGCTATTTTACAGTGTAATTTACTTGTAATAATATGTCATTATTGCCATTTTACAGTTTTCTCTTAAAGTAGTAAAGAAACTGTTTTAAAAGGCACAAATAGCTGCAGCACAAATCTCCATTCAGCCTAAGAATCTGCGCTCTCCCGTCAGAATGGCACGTAATTGAAAACAATGACATCCCCAGTGGGCTAAACACTCCGGTCATTAACGCATTTTTATTTTGGAATAAAAGAGCACACTTACAGCTTTTTTCCTAAATAGTAAATATAAATCAAACATTTCTCTTCCATTCCCAGAATGGCATCTACCAGTGAAGCCAGGGCTGACCTCGAACACTTTCCGCAAGCGCGTCTCAAACCAGTACGCTGGGTATAGACACAAACCTCCCCAAGGCAAAGGGTTTCCTTCAACACAGCACATAAAAGGCAGCCTGCAATAGGAGAAGCATCCTTACCTGGTGAAAAGTTCCTGAGCGCCAGGTGACCGTACCACTGGGTTGGCAGAAATTGCAGAAAACTCGGGCAAGCCTTCAAAAGCCAGCTGTGTGCCAAGGGTTGGAGATGTCACAAGAAGAACGCGTCGCTTAATGGAGAAGACGTACATCATACATCGTACACGTAATTTTACACCAGTTACGTTTCCATCTCTCCTATATAACTTTGGATGAAAACTGATGCACCTTTAGCCCTCCTAATGGGTGAGGGAATTCATCCCAAGGAAGAGCTGACAGTCGAAGTCTTTGCTCTGTGAAAGGCTCCACAAACATTAAGGGCAGGATCCCGCTGTTATTTATGAAAAAATAGAAATATGTCAACAATTGGACTTAAATAGCAGCCATCCCTTGGTAGGAACTTGAAAACCCTATTTATGCCTTGCACAGACTTCCAGCACCTCTCCATGTAAGGAGTGTCCTCACGGCTCTGTCTCGCCCCCTACGTGCTCCCAGCCCATGGGAGGAGGGATGGGAGCTGTGGCTGGCAGGAATGGAGATACGGACACTCCTGCTCCAGGGAAAAGTCCTTCCTGCGGCCTGTGCGGGACATCCCTGTGCAGTGACATGCTGCTCCCGCACGAGCCCAGACTCCAGGCAGCCCTGAACGTACCAGTCCCGTAACCTGCTGAGGGACCATGGGTTGGACACCGCCAATCTGAGGATTTGACTGAAGCCCGAAGAGCAAAGGAGACAGCAGGGTCTGGCTGCTAGTCAGGAAGTAAAAACGTCTTCATATTAACGTTTTCACCCTTATGTGACAAGTGAAGAGGGACTTAAAAAATAATTTTTAATTTTGATTAGTCTTTATCCTTGCCTACTTCATGGTGTACCTGTTTGCATAGCCAGACGATTGCAACCATTTGGTTCACCAGGGTGGAGCGCGGAGTCAAGGGATGCAAGCCTTCTGTGAGGGAAAGTCTAAAGACTGTCACAGCCTTCCTGTCCTTCTCCAGAAGGACTCCCACTGCTCTCCCCCCACCACGACACTCCACAGACAGACGGGGTGAAGGCTATTTGAGATCCAAGTGGTCAGGAGGGTTGTAGGTTACACAGCAAGTTGTCCCCTGAAGGCTGGGAGTTTACACCAGCAGCGACTATTGTTGAGCAGCTGTGAGATTTACACCACGTTTCCAAAAAATACGATTTCCCAGTGTGATCTCTATCTGAATTTGGCAGAAAAATATTTAATGGCTGGCAAAACATTAGTAAATAAAAGCAGATCAAGATGATGTTGTTACAATAACAGATTACATTACTATTCTCTGTCCTTAGGAAAACCCTGATTAGACCAAGATCCTCACGGGGTCTTATGAATAAGTCAGGAAGGGGCTCTAATGACCCCGCGTGAGAGCATACGAGCTGCAGCACAGCCAGCGAGGTGCCAGGTGCCTCTCAGAAACAGGCACTAGTCTGGATGACTAACAGCAGTTATCACAGGGGGGTTGTTGATTTTCTTTAATAATTTGGGCCAGATTTTCTGCTAGTATAAACTAGTACTGCTCTATTGAAGCCAAGAGAGTGCTGCCAATTTATATCAGCTAAAACTGACCTTTAGTGTATTTTTAATCCCTTCATTCTTCATTATCTTTTTGAAGAATTGTACCTCAGTCAGAATATTCCCCCACTACAGGGACAAGCAACAGACTTTTCTTGTTAATCAATGTATGGGAAACTCCAATAGCTGAAGTACCCTTCCACCTTTGCAAGCGCACCTAGCACTGATTGCTGATCTCAGATCTTGAATTGCATAATTACTGAACTAAGAGAAAATTACTTTTTGCTTGCGAGTGTCAGGACAGCTCTGAATCCATGAATGACTCACCCTCAGGCACTGGTGTTTAATTTATGAGCTATTTATCTCCTTGCACACACCCCAGCACAAACAATTATACTTAGTAATTTGTTGATCTTATCAAGGCTGTTTGATGTTACTGTTGCTACCTCCAATAATGCTGTGCTTTGAAACTTAAACAGGATTTATAACCAAATTTGGATACTTTGCTCAGGATTCAGATTTCAGGGAAGTTTAACTCTTTGGCAACTAAATGGTTTTGCGTGCAATTTTCAAGAGGAGAGCAAACGTTGAATCTTTTGCTGACAAATTTGGCAAGGTGGCCCTTCAGCAGCATCAGAGCCCCTGGCAAGAGCTAGTTCTGTCCTTGCACGGCACAGGTGAGTTTTCCTGGCGGAGGACGAGAGAGGGGAGTGGGTCGCTGTCCTCGGCCAGGGCACCCACATCACCTCCGTCCTGTCCATCCGTCCGTCCGTCCGCCCTTGGGGCAGGCTGCAGCAGCTGGGTGCGGTTAAACCCTCGCGCCGGCGTTCACACGCCGAGCTGCGGCATCCTGCCTCGGAGCCCGTCCTGCTGCTCCGGCTCGCTCCTGGGAACCTTTTTATGTGGGCAACAGCCTTCCTCATTACTGAGCAAGGACTTCATTAACCTTTAAATTCTTACATGTTTACCACAAATCAAACTTTGTGAACCCCTTTGCGCAATTTAACTCTCTGTTGTCAGGAGTAGGTACCAAACCTGGGGCCACGTGTGCTTACCTCAGGCTGTACTGGGGGTGCAGGCAGCTCCTCTGTGCATCCGTGGCCGTGAGGTGGTGAAGGTCCTCACAAACGGCTTTCCCAAATCCCCCTCACAAACCTTCCCTCCTCCTCGCACGCTGCTGCGATCATTAGGCTCACTGAAATACAGCAAGTGAACTTGGCGTAAGAGGTGAAAGCAGCGCGGGGCTTTAACTCTGCGCTTCCAAGTCCAGGCTTCAATTAGCCGTAACGTCAGACCCGGAGGTGCCGCCGCGGGCGAGGCGGGGGGCTGCTGCCGGCGGCTGTGGCGGCGGGGGGTCCGCAGGCAGCGCAGCCGCTGCCCCCTGCACCCGGCTCTGCTCCAGATGAAGGGTTTGGGTCACTGGGGATAAAAACCTCGTCAACACAGAGCGGTACTTCCTCCATCCCTACCCTCAGCGAAATAGCCCTTGGCGTGTTACTTATCTGTGTTTGGACATACCCCCATGTATCAGCTTAGCCTTTTCAATTCCTGCCCCGCAGGGCCCAGCAGTGCCGAAGCCATCCCGCAGCAGCGGTGGAGCTGTGAAGGGCAGGAAAATCCCCGTGTTCCTGTTCCACCAGCCCGGATCTGCCTGCCCACTTACATTCCAAGACTCAGATGAATGTATTTTGTTAACTTACACATCACATGTGCTCTTGCAACAGCCACAGATTTTATTTTCTGCATGGTTTATAAAGTTTTTCTGTGCTGAGCACATACATTTTGCATGTAGAAAATAAAACGCTACAGGCACTCTGTAACCGCGCAGAGCCGTAATGAGCTCTGATGAGCAGGCACCTACCAAATCATTGGTTTATGACAGCAAGCACACACATGTAACTTATTTCACAATATGCAACACGCTGCCATATGTGTCTATTCCCATGGATCGGGAATGGGCACTACCTGTAGATAGAAGCCAAGAAATAACTGCTTCAAAGACAGCCTTGAAATGCAGAACTTACTTTAAAACTTTCAAAGCCCTACCAGCATACCGCTATTTCAATCCACTGGGATGCTGTGATGAATACCGCTACTTTGATTATTACTATTATTTTTTCAAAGCCTCTGGTGGTTTTCCTGGCTTAATTGAAGAGAAATGGTGGATTAGCATAATCAAACATATGGAATTAGTATGGGGGGAGTAAAAATAAAAACAAGTTATTATTAGTTTTAAACAGTTACTAACTTCTAATGATTTCCCCCCCTTCATCCTCTGTGAGCTGAGTTCATGAATGGAGAGAAAAGTTAAAATTTAGCTAACATTTTTTAAACTGAAAACCTTGCCGCACACATTGCTCTTGCAGAATGCAATTTTACAGTCCTACCCGGCACCTGGCAGAAGAAACGCTCAGTGTTTAAACCACCCGACGGAACAGGGCATGCAGCATCACTGCCGACTGCCACGATAAGGACGGACAGAGCTCTGCAAGGACAGTTTGAACAAGCCTGGCAGCCACAAGAACATAAAACGCTGCACGGAGAAAGCACGTTCCTGGTACTTTTGAAGCTACAGGGGTTATTTGCCAGCTTGCCGGGGCAGAGGCGGGAGGAGCGGAGCACGCTGCCGCTGGGCTGAATGCCTGGGGTCTGCTGGCCGGCCGGCCGGGAGCCCATGCAGGGGCACGTCGTGCTCGGCAGGGCTGCCCCTGCCCACGGCAGGCGCCGACGAGCAATCGGGAGCAGCCTCAATAAAGCGCCAGGAGGTGTTCAGCTAAGCTACCCCAGGTGCAATGCAGCCACTCCGGCTGGAAGCTTGTTCTGTGGGAGAGGAGGAAGGAAAACACGGCTGACAACACGGCATTTTCGAAGCAGGCGCTCTGGCATACAGACTCCTCGACCGACCAGGCCCTGCGGTCTGGGAAGAGATCAGGGTGAACTTGGGTGATGAAGGGAAGAAGGTAGATGGAAACCTGCAGCAGGTAAGAAAGGATCCTTCAGGAAAGGTAAATCATTTAAAACAATTAACGATAACGCTACCACCTTTACAGGGCTGGACACGGTCAATGAAAGAGCAAATAAACATGAAATTACGATACTTTTTTTTTTTTTTAAATAAAGATTTTAATCAAAATGCAGAACCAGGGAGGACATTAAAGAAATCGTGCTCTTTAGTGGTGTTTGGGGATAGCCTTTGAAGAAAAGTTGCTTTGGAGAGGAGGCAAGAATGGTGGTATTAGGTCAGATCAGAGGCCCATCCAGTCCAGCATCCTGGTTTTTGACAGATGCCTGACAGAGACAAGGTATACACACCAGTTTTTCTCCCAGCATCCAGTGATTTGTGACTAAAGGACACTCCAAAAGCAGAACTGATACCTCTGTTTTTAACAGGGTTTTTTTTTCCCCAGTCAACCCCCTTTTTCTTCCCCAGCGGCTTTGAGCATTTTTGAACCCTTGCCGACCTTCAGCACCCGCATCATCTTGTGGCAAGAAGTGCACAGCTGAAACCATGTAAAATAAGTATTTGTTTTAGCCTGTCACCCACACTAGCCTAAGCACTGAAGACATGGAAATCCTTCAGTTTCTCTGTGGAATATTCTGACCCCAAAGATGCTCAAACGGCAGCCGAGAGATGGCCAGCTACATCTTGGTGGCTCTTATCCTACTAGAATGTTTACTTCAATTTTCAGAGAGCCGGACAAACACACCTGAGTTTCAGGCAGTTACGTGGCTATTTCCAGTTCATCCGACCACTGAGCACACCCACTGTTTTACTTTAAGTAACATGCTATGGAAAAAAATACTGGTTTATGTGACACATTAACCCACACAGAAAGCCCAAGCCTGCTCCCCTTGTGTTGTTCTGGGAAACGCTGATTAGGACAGATAACTATATCTTACATGAGGGGTATCCATGGGTACAAATAGTCTTCAAAAGTTAAATTTCTGTTGTTCTTTGTGCTTCTTAATGGTCTGAAATGTCATGTATTGGGGTGCCCAAGCACATCACCTAGATATTGCTATTGATGCTACCAATAAAAGACAGCAGTAAGCCCTCACTTGTCTACAGCAATGTTTTTATTTGACCAGGAACATACTTTTGAAAGTGAATCTCCAGATCGCGCCTCTTCACGCACACCCTCCCTGCTTTGCTCTGCATTGCACAGGAGTCTCACAGCAGGCAAACTGGTTATCCCTCGGGTATCTTATGGCAAACTGGTTCTCTCGAGACTGAAGTGAAAACTGCCCTCTAACTCCTCACAGGACCAGCCTGCAACTAGTCCAAGGTAGCCCCTCAAATACATGCCATGGGAACAACCGGTCCTCCGTGCCAACCGCTTCACTCTCCAGATCTACTCCTACAGAGTCACCCCACACACCAGTGCAGGCACAGCTGCTTTCACTGGCATCTCCACATCACTTTCGGGCACTCTCTTCTGGTCAGTTTGGAGGCAGGCAGCAGCGGTCTCCCCCGTTCCACTAGCTTTTGTCTAATCCCAGAAACATGTCATCAATGCCACAGCTATTAGGGACTGAGGAATGCAATTTAAGAGGAAGGGTTAGTACCCCTCCTCCTTTGCAAAATTCCCTACTTCCCATATTTTGGAAGATCAGTGCCTATAATGTTTTCTCACCCTTCTCCAGCTGGAGAAACAAAACGTCTCCTTCTACTCGCCATCATTGTGCCCAGTGAGTACAGGTCACCAAGAGTGAAGAGCATGCAGGCAGATTTCACTTTTTTTTCTTAAATAGCAAATGTGAGTAGGATGGATACATTGTACCTGGAGTCACCTGCACAGGTTGAAATGCATAAATAATGTGTGCTTGGCTTAAGTTAAACCACAATTCTATTTAAAACAGAGTGCTTGAAACACGCTACATATATCTACAAGTTTTTAGGAGTTGTACATCTTAAATGCATAGACCCACTGAGGAGAAACACAGGCTGCACATATTTAATGTGGCAGTTGCCACAAGTCACCAGTGATAGGAGTAACAGAGCTTATCAGATTATTCTTTCTTTTAATAAAATTTGTTTTTATTCTGGAATAATTGATTAGCTTCAGTAGTTAAAAGAACATTAGTTAAAACAACTGAAGAGATAAACTATTCAGGCAAGTTAGTAAGCTGAAACATAAAACATTATAGAATTCAAATCTAAACAAATATGGCTTATTAAATCTAACTAAGAGATGCAAAAATACAAAGCAATCCATTAATTGTGCTGTCCTTTCTAACTTCTTCACTGACATGTAATCATTAGGAAGCACAGGAATATTTTGGAAACCAGAATGAATTTCAGACAGGACAAGAGAACACGTTCCAGCAGGTATTAGTGCAGTAAAGAGGTTACTTCTCTTTCACCAACACATACACTCCACTTCTCACTCATCTTTCATTGTGTCTAAAACCCAGCATGAGCCCTTCTGTTACTAGCACATTGCTGACTTCCAAGAGAAACAGGCAGGCTCCGTTCTTCTTTTGGATTTGACTTTTAACACACGATTTGGTGGTCCCAATCTTTTCTCAATTATGTGACATCAAAATAACACCAAGAACAAATACTAGCCGCACCAGGGAGATGATACAGAAGAGAATTTCAAGGGTTCCAAAACATCTGAAGTCCTAATTTCCCTGCTTTACAATACTCTCCTGCCACCATGAAAAAAGGAGACATTCTTTAAAACAAACCCAACAACTACGTATTGAAGTCATCTGCCCTCCCTCTGTCTTCTCAGTGCAATTAAAGGCAAGATGCCAACTTTTCAACAATGAGCCTCGTGGCTCTGGCTGACCCATGTCTTACTCTTTCAGAAATGAGCAGTGAAGCTCAAAGGCAGCATCTCAAGGGAAGCCTCGGAGCAGGACATGACCAGCGCTCCCAATATCTTAAACACAGAGGGGAGGTTAGCCAGTGATAAGTTGCCTTTTCAAAATGTATAGCAAGCAAATTTATCACGGAGACGCAAGAGGTCTGGCACACCAAGAAGCCAGAGGTAACATCAGCATCTCTCCCAGCCCTGACCCCACTGAATCTGTAGCTGAAACCACAGGCACACAGGCACTTCAAAAAAAGTCAGGCTGTTTTAAATACATTAAACATACCGCACTTAAGGGCAATCCTACAGCTTGCATTAGAAGTACAAACTTGGTTTTATTTTTGCCACCTATTCTTCTGTGTTATCCAAAGAGACCAGCTCTCCCTCCTGGTTAAAGGGATAAAAAAGTACTCACAGCTGCAACCTTATTTCAGCAGAACAGCTTACCTATCCAGCACAGTGTGACCTCTTCCGTCACAACACTATCTGCGTCACCCTCCGCTGGCCTGAAAACCAGACCTGAGAGGACAACACACAACATCAGGCACCGCTGCTCCAGCCTCCACAATTTAATCATTCCAAGGCAAGAATGAAATACTTTTTCAAAATGATTTGAACAAAAAAGCTTCGGTCTCAAAGATAACGTGATTTTTCTACATGTATTTCCTCTCTCCAGTAGAAATCATTTACGCTGCATCGTTCTTATTATCCTTACCATCACCTTTCAGTGAATGTCCATCTACAAATTCATTAACTTTTTTGAGACAAATCATTGGCATCCTAATCTTCTGATTCCCATGAAAGACTCACTTTCGAGATACAATTGCAGCTGCCCCATACTGCCAGTTACTGTATCATACACGTCTTAAAATTCTGTAATCAGCATCCACCAGGTGCCGTATCGCATTCAGCACACCACAGTCAGTCAATACAGACATCCCCAAACACACCAAGGCTGGTTTTGTCAAATGTTTTATTGAGTGTAGACATCTGGAGTACTGTAAAACATGCATTATCTGTAGATTCAAAAAGGAGCAAGCCACATTGTCCTCACTGTCAAACGTGTCAGGCTTGGCATACATGATGGAGATTAATGAAGTATCATGAGAGTAATATGGTTCCTGAAAAGCTTCTACAATTTGGAGTAGGGTCTTAATCGTTTGAAATGCAAAGCTGTTCACATTTAGTGAACTTGCATGTTTGCTGGAGGTGCCATATTTTAATTCAAAACAAACAAGAATAATTTCAGTGGGGGGAGGGGAGGTTCCCTAGGTAGAAACTGTATGCTTTTTGTTTCCAGATATTCCATCCTAAATAAAAATTCATGTGCTTTTTGAAGCAGCACAGTTTATTTCTGAGCAATGAAAAACATCTGATATTCATTTCTTCTTGGGTTGTTGAGGTGTATTAAATTTAAAGAAGATAATATCTCCATCCTCCACTATGTAATTTCTGCCTTGTTGTCTGTATTTTCCAGCAGCCTGTAAATAGAACAGACAAAAGGAAAGTGGGTTATTTCATTAGACATTTTACAGTATTTTCAAACTGTAATAATTTAAATACATTTTGGTAAAGAAACAGTACAGCTTCAGAGTTTGACAGCCACAATACTCCTCAGTTTGACATAATTTGGTTTTACATACATATGAAATATATACAAGAATAATTTAACCTCCACTGAATCGGTGGTGCTTAAATGCCATCTGCATTACATAGAGGTAAATTTGTAAACCCTGGCAAGTCTTAAGATAAAGGACACTAAAACAACTCAATTCCCCACCCCCCCCAGCTTTCAGGCTTTCTTTTTCTTCACCTAAAAAACCTGCAGATGGCAAACACTGGCGGCAAGAATCTAAAACAGTATTGCGGGAAAGGGCGATCGGCAACAGTTTGCATCATGGCTGCATGGCTATTAAACTGGTATATGAACTACTTCTGAGCGGCTAGACGAGTGAGTACTGTCAAAACTAAAGATGGGAACGCTATGCAAAAGTCACAACTGTACATGCCTTGTGCTTCGAGCGGGGCTCTCTTGTCTGCTTGCGCCCAGATAATGAAGGACTGAGGAGCACAAAATACAGGCTCAGTTTTTCTGTCAGAAATTTCCTTTAGAAGAAATTTGCTTCAGAAGGACAGATATAAGAGCAGATAAGCTGTGAAACCAGGATACAAGAGAAGGCACATAGACCAAAGACATGAAAAGGAAATTCGTTATGAAAATGCTGTACTTGAGGAGAGCAGAAAATAGGCAAGGAATCTATTAAATATCAGTACTCTCCACATTAGAATTTATTATTATATTTTTCTATCTTTACCTCGTCGTAATTAAACCTAGTATTATAGAGGCTACAGAGCAGCTGTGGCATTAGGACTGACAGACTGGGCGGGAGGTGGTCTGCAGAAGCATTTATCTTGAAAAGTGATCTACAATATGGAAAAGTTGAGAGCTTCTGCTTTAGTTCAATAACCATTCCTGTTTTGAAGTTTTCTCTTGCAGGAGAAAGTGCTTCCATGCAAGACCTCACTGTGCCATTATTCTCAATGACACTATCACAGTGGTGGCATGCTAAGATCCCATTACAGGAAAGCTGTTAACTAATGACCTTAGTTGCAGTAGAACAGATCAGATTACTGGTACATAGTTAACTTAGACACCTTTCTTTCACAAAACCTGCTCTGTAAAGCAGCGTATTTCCCCATATTGCTGTCTAGGAATTTAGAGGCTCGATAACCTTGTTGCTGTCATTCCTTATTTGAATGTTATCACCAGTGATGTTAGCCTACAGAAAATTGCAGATAAAATAGCCTCGACAATAAATATATAGTGCAATAGTGATTGACCTTATCCCATGTGACACTATCGATAAATAATAAACAGTACTTTGCAAAGGTTTTCATATTTCCCCCCTCGGAAATCTGTTTAGACTGTAAAAGGTTTACTTTCAGGTAGACTTAGTAGTTCTTTCCTTTGAAGATCCTAATAATGCTCAAAGTCAAGAGTAATTAGACTAATTGATGGCATAAACACTAATAAAACAGTGCGGTAAAAATCATCGGCAAGTGTAAGCTGCAGGCACAGGTACAGAGACATTTTACAGTTGAATACACTTATTACTCACAAATATTTGTAGAAAAAGCTGACCTCCGCAAAGTAACAATGCAGATTTTCTTTAGCACGCTATTGCACGTTGTCAGAGTGGCATAGACTTCTTGAATTAAATACATTTTGACACACTAATGCAAGTTTATGTATTTTTGTTACCAGTTTACAGTTAATTAAAAGTGACAGTGTTCCTTTAAATTCTCTAGAGACCATTTAATCCATTTCCATTGCTATCAGAAACACTGGTTGAAAAAATCAATACCCATTTGTGAATCTTGAGTATGTATTAAACAAGACACGTCTAACCAGTTCATTTGCACTTGAAAGCAGCCATCTGTAGAAGCCAGCTTTGCCTAAGCAGATATGATTGCTAATAATGTGATATCCCTGTAGACTACAAAGCCCACACAGAGCTATTCAGTGTATAGTTCACAGCACTGGCATTAAATTAGTTATGCTGTACTGGTGTTAGACACACACAAAATCAAACTTAAAAATCGATCAACTTGATAACGTACAAAGCAAGCAACTCCCATTACCACTGTTATTTCAGTTGACTCCTAAAAGCTCCCAAATTTAATTCTGAAATTTACCAGCAATATAAAAGTAATTAGTATTGTGTATGGCATGAAACATTGTATTAAATGCAAATTAGAACAGACTAGAGTAATATAACACATTTTTCTAAGACCAAGGGTTTTTTTCTAACCTTGATTTAAAAACTGAGTAACAAATGCAAATAGGCTTGCTTCATAGATAGTTCAGAACAATAAAAATTTAACCATTAAATATAATTTGAACATGGAAGCTTGATGTTTAGAATCTCACATAGTGAAAAGCAAATAAAAATATACAAGCAAAATACTTATAGATTAATTTAATAGGTATTAACTGATGCAGCTTCTCAAGGAAAACACTCAGATTTGAGCATCAAAAACTGTTGCTGGCAAAATTTGAATCTTGGTTACATGAAGTAGTTTCTGACTGCAGAATGTTAGATTTATTTATAGCTGTGGTTTCACTTTACAACTACAACTCTACTTCCCTTTTCATACGGCAGTTCACATGCCGCAACGAACCAATTATACTGGGATTTTTTTCCCCTCACTTCCTGGGGTTCAAACAAACCTATTAAAGTCCCGCTGCTCAGTATGATCTTCCTTAGTGATACCACTGAGAATAAGCTGAATTTCAAATCATAATTTTGCATACCTTTCAAGCTATCAAATAGCAAACAATAAAGCTGAACCTTTTAAATTCTTTAACATATTATAGTGTGTAGGAACCTTCAAATACTGAGATTGATTAAATCAAACTAATGTGCTTTGTAATCACCATTTTATAAAATACAAACCTTAATAAAACATCAAAAATGCCAAACGAGAAATCAAATGTGTATGAAATAAAGGGGGGTTTCTCTACTTAAAGAAGATGGAAATAATGCAATAGCAGCGCAGAGAAGAACAGTTTTTCTTATGACATTTATTTGCCATGTACACATTCATTTCATATTTAATAACTTCAAATCAGATATAATTTGTCAGCTATAAGAAGGGCACAACTTTGGGCACCCAATCAGTCTCTGCCCTCTAGTGTTGAGAAAGCAGATAAAACTGTTCTTAATAGAAGTGTCACTACAAAGAAGCGTGAGCTCAAGAAAAAAGTTTTTCATTAAATATCTTCACTGTCTATTCAAATAGATAGTAGCTAGGAAACTTCACCTATTGTAATATATTTTCGTGGACTACACACAACTATTACTGGCATTCTGAACAATCAAAGTAAGGCATGGCATTTTTGAATAAGACATCAAAGGGCGATTGAATTAAATACTGAAATGGTAAATTTTAAGATTCTAATTAATGCTTATCAGAGCCTAGGAGTGGAATCCACTAATCCTGAAAAAAAAATTTATAATATAATACTTTCTTAACCATTTACATCTGACATTTCTAATACCTTCACTGCAAACACAAAACAGAATGACACGTTATTAGAAGAAACAGGTTTTCTGTGTTTCTTGCATTTCCTCTTAGACGTGATTCAAAAATCTCCTATCTCATCTTAAAAATTTGATTTTTTAAAAAACAAGTTCATTTTAAAGCTTATTAAATTCTGAACACTAACACATAAACAGAGAAAAAAATTTAGCATAGCATTTGGTCTTAGTGTTGACGTTTAGTCCATAAGCTGTCATACCTTGGATACTGAAATAGTTGCATTCCTGTTCAGTAAGTTGGTGAATTTCAATTCTTTCTTATGTAAAAGACGAAAATAGACTTTGGTCTATTGCTAGAGGTGACCGTTAAGATTTGCTTAGCATCAAGAACTTCTTCCCAGTGAAAAATAGACTTGAAATGGAAAAATGGCACATATGGAGGAACGGAGAAGAAAAAGATGGGGAGCTCACCTTGACAGCAGCTTCTGAGCCTCCTTCTTTAAAATCTTCGTATTTCATTACTTCAGCCATAATGAATCCCTTTTCAAAATCTGTGTGAATCTTCCCTGCTGCCTGAGGAGCCTTCGTCCCTTTCTGTCAAAGGAAAGACCGGAAGAAAATTAATTGCATTTAAGAAGATTGATTGCAGGAAAGAGGTTTCTCCTTTTTGATATGCTTTCAGGATCTGCTGAAACTTTGTTTCATATCAGTTAAAATGTCACGCATACAGCTGGGTAATTCTCAATATTGGGACATACGGATAGATGCCTTTGCCACAGATAAACCAACTGATATTAAAGAAGGTCAGCTTTGTTTTTCCTAATAGGTATCAACAGCAGTATTGATTTTAGAAGCTATGATTGTGTTTTGTTGCGAGATTCACTTCGATCCCTAGCTCTCCACACAGAAAGTGAGGAAAATAAAGATTTTTAAATAACTTTAAAATCTGAATTACTCAAGACTTTTACTTACGTCCAAATAATTTCAATTAAATGATAACATTCATTGGTGAACCACATTTGTAATCAAAAATGATTTATGGATCTCAAGCCCTACATATTAGCTTATTTTTATTTCAGAGTAATTTTAGTAAGTCTAATACAGAACAAAATGAGTATTCTTACCAAAATGTCAACAACTGAATCACTAAAAATAAAAAAAATCACAGGCAACTATTATAAGATAATTTAAGTTTATGCAATAGAGGAGAATGCATTATAACTGCATGCTTTAAATTACAAGGACATACATTCTGTGCACATACAACCATGGAGAGAAATTTGAGAAATAATGGTGACCTAAAGGCTGCTTAATAAAGCATGTTAAAGTGCTAAGGAGTCTGACACTGTAAAGCACAGTTTTTACAATAAAAGATGTATTGGGTTAATATGGCTACTCACTGATGCTTACCTGACTAAATATCTTTGCACATTAAATCAAAGATACTTACAATCAGTCTTAAGATAAACCAGCTTTCAAATTTTCTAATAAAGAGCAACCATTTCTCCTACTGAAAACAGTGGAGTTTCAGAATATGCTTTTAAAAACGATGGCAAGAATTAGAACAACAAAACTTCTGCTTTTTTATTATTTTGGTAGCTATTTCAGGGACTTTAGCTAGCAGTTATCATGTAAAAGGAGAAGAGATGAAAAGGCTAAAAAAAATAAACGTGCTTCTAGGAAAGTAAGTTTAACATGCTAAAATATATACACAAACATCTGTAGCAGTATTAATAAAAATATAAATTTACTGGAAATTATGTTGATTAATGAAAACAAATTAACTCCTTTGAATGAAATTAAATACAGCACTGAAATTCACTGCACAGCACTAAATACACTGATGCAAAAAATAAGAGCTCAGTGACAGATCTGCAACTCCAAGTTGAAATTTTTGTAATTTTTAAGACAGAGTTTGTAACTACATGCATTTCAAAATATTTTTCAATACTAATCTTTATAGTATAACATATTTACATTCAAAGGCAAACCACTACAGCTCAGCTCTTACTGTCCTCTGGGAATAAATTAGTCGATCTCTATGGCTATAATCATTCTACATCAATATTTAAAATAGATAATATAATTTTAGCATTACATAAGTTCCCAGATAAACATATAAAACTACCAAAATAAACTAGGTCTAAATATTAAAGTCAGTAAAAGACCTGAATTACTGCACACTGATTTTAGGTTTTTGAGCCCAACTGTGTATCCATGAGGAATATAATGATGTTATATTGCTTTTATTGCTGAAAATGTAATCCGAGCAAAGCAAAGGAGGAATGAACCATCCGCAACCCAAACAAACTTAGTGAATACAAAATGAAAAGCAACATCAATTTCACTGCAGACAAACCCAGTCACACAGATTAAGCAAGCACAATACTGGTACGTCTTATCTCTGACCACAGGAGGAGGGTAGACAGATTCTACAGGATGAAGAAATTCAGACTATGTAATAGGCAGAATCAATTGTTACCTGCCTCAATCAATGCAGCTCCACTTTCACTGTTCAGCAGCTCACAAATAATTAAAGTTATCCTGGACAAAAACCTCATCTGTAATGACTAGCTAACCGCCACCATGACAAACTTCAAAGTCAGTGATATCAATCTGAATTCAATAGTGTGGAACTGGATATAGCTGATGAATAAGTATGAATCTTACCCTGATGGTCCATGCACGCACTTCATCTGGGCCTGCAGTGAAAAAGTATTCTAGTTGGAGTGCTGCATATCCAGCCTTAATGATCTTTGCTAAAGCACTGAAGAAAAAAAAAAAAAGAATCCAATTCATTCAACATATACACATAAACCAGCTAAATGCCGCAAGTAATCAATTTACATGGAAAGACATCACATTTTGAAGATACCGGGTCTACTGGTAAACATAGCAATAACTGCTGTAGCCTTTTTCTTTGAACTCTCTTCAGAAGAACTACTTTTTTACTGCAGAATCATAAAGACGGTATTTTGATTTGTTTATTTGGCAGGCTACAGAAATATGGGATAAATTTAAATCACCCTATCAGACAGCACTTCTGGTCTCATGCAATTTTCAGGACTCCAGGTCATGAAAGCATAACTGTTTGACTGAAATTCAATACTGAAACAATTTATTATAGTTCTTCAGAAAAATTATGGCAACATTTTCTCCACCGTCCCTATTCCCCATGGATGACGAAACAGTTTTGGTGATCATTCCTTCTCAAAAATATACATAACTAATACCTATGTTATAATTAAAACACTGTACAGAGATGACAGATGACAGTTAAAAACTTAATTTAAAATAAATCTTTTCACTCTGTCTCATGGTAAAGAAAGGAGAAGATTCTCTCTTTATAATGGTAATTACTCTGTCATTTATTATTCTATCAGCGCAAGCAATTAAATTACTGCAAGGAAATAGTTGATAATAAAGTGTAGGGAAAATGAATGCTAATTAACCTTTGTGTCATGTTCTCTTCCAGATACTTCTGTTTCTCCTCAGCACTCATATCTTGCAACTTGAGTTCCAAGGCCCCACTAAAAGGAATGACCAAAGCACCCGGGTCGTGCTTGTCCACCCACTCTTTAATTTTTATCAACCTGTAGACAACAAAGGGCACAACATTATCTTGTAGTGCATGCATGGCTGTACCACATTCATTATTATCAAGTAGCACATACATATTCATAAGAATTGCACGGTTTTATGATGCCATCTTTTTGTGTATTGCTTTCCAAGGTCAAGGCATTAACAGGCAGCAATTGCTTCAGGTGTACTCCATTAACATTTTACTGTTTCTTGGTTTCTGTTTGGCATTTAATCTATCAGAAATAGGCATAATTTGAGACAATAACTAGGTTTTTGGTAAGGTTAAATACTTGCAATCTAAAATGCTAACTGAATAAAACTTTGTAGATCTGTGGACATACATTTTTCTGAGACTTCCAAGAGTGATATTGATCAAATGTGGTGAAACTGGGGGTCTCCAGTTATTCCTCTGACTTTTTAAATAAATAAATAAATAAATAAATAAATAAATAAATAAATAAATTAATTAAAAAAAAGCATCTCAGTGGCTAGGGCAGCGGATATTAGCAGACAGAAAAGAACACCACACTGTAAACTCCCAGATAGCAAGCAGCACCCTGATCTTGGAGTATGTCATAGCTAATGAATACAGGGCTGTGTTTCCACTAGTTTCTCCCACCTTTTTACTATCTCCCCAGGACAAAGCTTCTAGATATTACACTACTATTATTTTTAAATAAAGAATCAAATTTCCTATTTCTCTTCATCTTTAATAACTGGCATCATCAGTAATAGTTGGCTGTACATCTAACATTTCTTTTTAGCTGAATGAAACTACAAATTTAGAGCTACAGATTTGTGGTGTTAGTTTTTGAATGTTCAATATCCTATTAAAATCAAGAAAATCTTTGCAGCAAGAGCTGATGTTTAAACAACCTTTAAACACAGGCATCACACTCATGACTGCAAGTACTATTTATTTTAAATTTAAGGGAAACATTACTAAATTACCTGTAAGGAGTTCAATGTTATTTAAAGGGCATTATTTCTGAACAGGTGTGAACGGCAAGAATGACAACTCTGTATGCTCAGCAAGAAGACACAAGAGGCATGGGAATACTTCCTGTACACTAAGAATCAAAGTACAAAATACAGTACTTTGGGTGCCATAGATGTTTCAGACCTGAAGCACCCACCATGCAGCACAGGGTTTTATGCTTGCTGAGTTCTTTTTCTTCGTCCTGCTAATCTCCAAGATTTAGACTAAGGTTTTAACTGCTATTATACTAAAGTGCTTTGAAACTGTGGCCTGCAAACCTTTAAATAATCAATGCAAATGTCACTTCAGAAAAAAATGAACTGAACCACAAGTTCATCAACACACATTTGTCAAAGAAAATAGCAGGGGATCAGAGCTATTATGAGATTAAGTGCATGGCCCACTGAGTAGGGTTTTAGATGGGACAAAGAATATAAAAGTTCACTCAACAGTTTTCACACGTTTGTTATATAAGGCTGGTCTTCTATCATTTACTTATGTAAATACCCCATCAGTGGTTTTCAATCCTCATTATACTAATCTTTTTTTCCCTCCAGTTATCCAATGAAAATATAGTCTGGTCTCCAGGACTGATACTGAAACACTACTGCCTTCAGGAACGTCTGAACTGAAAATCACAATTAAGGTGCATTTCTGAATGTGACATGTGACATTTAACAGCACTTCTAAAACTGACATTTGTAGTTAACTAATTTTTTTTGGCTAACAAACTGGATACCAAAGTTCAGAGCTTATAAATGCCAACCTTTTACAGAAAATGTATCTAGAAATGGATCTGCTATTCATAAGTGTACTTCAACATCTGTGCACACATCTTTTTTTTTTTTTTTTTAAAGAAAGTATCTAACATTGGTCTCTAGACTAATTAAATAATGTACCAAGTGAAAGACAGAATGAAACACACAAACTTGAAAAAGTGAAATGAGCATGGAAGTAATGTCAAAAATTGGATTCAAATTCTGTTTGGTAAATATGGTCATCGTAACTAATAAACTAAACTATTGTGGAACAACAAGATAAGAAATAATTACTTTGGCTAAAACACCAATTCAGAATAATAATAGTCTTTGACTGTCATTTTAACAGCTTTTCTATTGAGTCCTTAGAGGGATTATTTGCATTCCTCAGGTATTCTATTGTACAATTCAGATGAATAAAGACTTACAAATCATTCCTCTACCGCCAGTGTGAGACTTTGATCCAGTGAATACACCATTGTACCTTAACTATAATTGGCAAAAAACCTGACAGTGTAGAGCATCACAAGCTTAATAACAAAGGAGAATATCTCAAAGTGTTGACAGATGATCTTCATAATGCAGGAGCAGAGCTGGTACATTTTAGCAATAAATGAGCACTGAGGTCTAAAGGTCTCTGAAGTGACTGACATCAGACCTGCTACAGCCTCACTAAAAGAATAAGGTACTGCATCCCACTCTGTACAGACAGTCAGGTTCTCTGCCTGAGTCTTTCACTTTCGTGACTTTCAATGTCACAGGAATTACTAAAAAGTACCAAGGAATTCCCCTAATGGTGATCAAAAAAAGAAAACAAAACAAAACAAAAGTAAATACTCAAATATAAATACGGATATATTTCTCAATGAAATTTTCCCCCAAAGTAAAAATGCTTGACTAATAATCAATAAAGTAATACTGCAAGTTTGCTTTCCTGTTAGGGATAACCAAGTGTGCTAAACAAAACAAAATGCTCTTACCAAATGGTAACAATTAATGTCAAAGTCTGTTTTATTTGAGCACATAATTTTCCCATGGAAATGCTGTCTGTCTGTAAAAGGACAGCATTAGTACACTCGTTTGGGCCTTTGTTAAGATAAGCAAATCCTGGAGTATCTCTCTTATTTCATGCTATACTTGATAATGAATGTTGAAGGGTATTGGATTTTAGGCTGAGAGAAAAGACCATTAACACTTAAGAAAATCTCAATTTAAAAAAACAAACCAAACACTAAAATGTAACAAAATGAAAAGTTAAAAAAAAAAAAAAAAAAAAGCACCAAACAGTAGAACTGGCAGAACCAATGACCATGATTAACAGCTGAAACTACTTTAAGAAACAAGAAAGCGCTCAAGATGAAAACCCTTCTTGACAAAGTAAGCTGAAAACTATGTGGAAACAGTGTACACGGTAAGAGCAATTAAAAATACCCTCTTTCCTAATTAGGTTTCTAATAAGGCCGTTATTAGCAGACTTAAAACTAAATTCTGAATATAAAACATAAAGCAGAAAGAAGGAAGGCTTCTTCTAGTACTACTCAGTGATAACAGCAAGGGATCTCTCGGAGCATTTCTGGACATCCAACAGCCCTCCCCTATTGAGGTGGCTTGGTTCTTCCCTCCAGGTAGCTCTGTGGAGAGGGGGAGTGTGCCAACAGCAGCTACAGAGGGTTCCTGAACTGAAATTTGATTCTATTCACCACAAATGGACAAAATATTCTTTCTGAAAAAATATATAGACCCAAGAGAGACAGTAAGACAACCATTCATTCTGTCATGGCAAAAAGAAAATCTTAAATAAAAGTTGAATTGAAAACTCAGTTAAAAAGACAACTGTGTAAAAACCTGACACAAGAACAAAACCAGATCTGAACAACTTGCAAGTGAAGGCAGCACTCAAAATTCTGACCAGGGAAAACAGCCAAGAGGAATGAAGATGCTCACTTCCACCTAACACTGTTACTCTTGGCTGATAAGGAGGTAAGGAAGGACAAAAGCATGTCAGCATATCTACTACTGACTCAGAAAAGCTGTGAAGACCAAGACGTTTTCTTGCCACTACTAGATTCCAAAATTTGATGAAGGCATCATCTCAGGGCATTCCAGTTTTCAACTCTGCATCAGCCTGACAAGGAAAAAGTAAATGAAAGAAGCCAGTGACTTCAAGTGCAGAAGGATCAGGACAACCACCAGAGTGAACTTTGGATACTAAATCAGGATGCAGAACAGACCTTGGGGAAAGGTTTAAAAATGAGGGCCCTCACTGAGAAGGCCAATGAGCAAAGAGCACCAGAAAGGGGAGTTGTGCAGAAGGGATTGCCTTCGCTTTAAAATGGTGATGGTTTCTGAGGCAGAAGAAACCAAAACAAAGAGGGACAAAAGTTGCAGAATGTGCTTGAACTACAAATCAATATTTGACAGAGTTTCACATGAGAGATCCAGCTGGGAACAGAGACAGAGTTCAGATGGAAATCAGAAGTAGTGATGGAAGAGGGAAGCTGCAGAGAGAACTTAAGCTCAGTGGACACCTGCAAGACATGATGATCTGAAAAACTGACCCCTGAGAAGAAAGGAGATTTGTGAAAGTATGCTTTTGTACAAGCAAGACCAAAAAAACCCCCCAACTAACTCATGGAAAAGAAACGATTGTTTTCCTGTTCTATACCTAACTACGAGTAGAAACCGGCAGAAACAAAACAGCATAGCAGGGAAGAAGAAAATACCGGGCAGCACCACAAGAAGGAAAGAAACAAATGTAGATAATGAGATAAGATCAAACTAAGTGATCAAAATATACAAAAGACTGAAAAAAAAGATCTACAGATGGGAGTGAGAACAAGAGGACCCAGCAATTCCAACAGGCTCTTCCTGTTGGCAGTTCTGAGCAACCCCGGATTTTTAAAACCTTCCAAACTCAAGCTGTTTAGTGCTCTGTTCCCCACTGTTGAAAAGTTTTCCATGTGCGTAGCTTAAGCCACCTTCATTTCAATTTAAATGCACTAGTTTAACTGAGCCTACACTATGGAGTGGGAATACACACTCCCTATTTCTTTACAACAGTGTTTTACAGACTTAAAACCCCACATATTACTTCTAACTTTGAACCTTTTTTCTGGATTCTCTCCAATTGGTCTAAAAGTTCCTGGAAGCACACAGTACCTAAAGCACTCCTCAGAGCTCTCAATAGTAATGTCTTATAAGCATTAAAAATAGCTAGAGGATTAACTCACACATTTTTCAGGTGATTCTCCTGTTTATAAAACCCAGTATAGCATTTGCTTTTTTGTGACGGCATTGCAACATTATCTCATGCTCAGTTTATAACTTATTGTATGACCCTGCTTGACTAGCTATTCTTAATACTATATTTGCATAGTTGATTATTCCTGCATAAAAAAATCTTCTCAGAATTTGCACCCTAGCTCTTTTTTTCCTAATGATTTCTACTATTTTTTGAGATGCTTCTAAATTCTAATTTTGTTCTATACATACCTGGACATCTCCTAGTTTGGGGTCATCTACAGATTTAACAAGAACGCTCATCATCCAGCTCATTAATGGGAATACGTAAGGGTATTCAACCAGCAGCCGCTTCTGCAGATCTCATAATGAGATATTCTTCCATTTGGAAAGTGAACCAGTGATTACTATGCTCTGTGTATTATCTTCCAACCAGTCTTGCACACCCAACTTCCAGTAGTTTCCATCTAGCCAATATTTCCCATCTTGTTTATGAGAACGTTGTAAGGCATTGAAACGTTTAAAGGCTTAATAAAAATGCCAATATGTAGTAAAGTATATTTTTTTCACTATATGCAAGACCATTAAATTTATCACAAACAAAATATTAGAGTCACCTGACAATTTAGACAAGTAATAAATAGCCAACATGAATTTGTGAAGACAATTGGGTTGCTTCCAGGTGATTAAAACAGTTGAGTGTTCCAACGTTTTTCTTGAAATTGAAGGAAAATTAATTGACTTAAAAGTGTCTTGTTTCTTCCTTCCTCTCTGTGGCTTTCTTTTGTCTTTGGAAGCCTCACCCATTATCCACAAGTTATCTAAAATGATGATAAATTAGGCAACGATTAATTTTTTTGCCAGGTCCCAAAACGTTCTACTATGAGTACCACTAGGTTTAGTTGATTTGTTGGGGTGGGAGAGGACGATCTAATTTACCTAAGCACCAGTACTGCATCACACAGTTCATAGGTGATGTCCTTCCCTTCTATTCTGTTAGCATGCATAGACTCCACAAAGATCAGGTCCCACTGTTCAGTGCTGTACAACACATATATAGATGAATATATGCATGTATTCTTATATAAATAAGAAACATTCACAGCCTCAGCAAGTTTTCACTCCAAATTTATATAATCAACAAAGAATGGAATGGCAAAAATGATGAAACCAATGTATATAATAATTCCGTATCACAAAATAGGTCAGTGGCAGAAGTTAAGAAAGGGAAGCAGAAAGCACGGGTGGTACTCTGCTGTAACAGATTAACATGCTGTAGCTCTTACTGCTACTTGCCTTTTTCAGGGCATCCCTTTCTTCTTGCACTACATAAAGAGAAAGGAAGACTAAACCGGAAAACATTAAAGAATAAAAAGGTACTCTCTTCCCCACCATGCTGGCTTGCTTTTTTATGAAGCCAACAAATCTACAGAAGGTTTGGGAGTACCTGTTACTGACCTAGGCAATCTCATTTTAAATCATCAGTGACATTTATGAATTTATTCTTTTATTCCCCGTTCCTAGACGGCCAGGAGCAACACAGCAATCCTTAGATTTCAAAAGGCCCTTTCCCACCCCCCACCTGCAAATACTTTCTAGTAACACTTCAGAACAAAACCACTGCCTCAACTTGCTGTGCTGCTCCCTGGCCAGGAGCCTCCTCTCAGCCCCTCAGGACAAGAGCTTCAGAACTTCATTTATCCTGGGCATCCTGAATGCTTTAAGTTCCTTGATACCTTCCTAGAGTCCGATGTCCATACCCGCTCCAGTATTTAGTCACTGCAACCGGATGAACCTTACAAGAGAGCAACATGGAGAATCTATCTCACACGTTAGATGTCACTCATATGTCCAACACAGATTGACTTGAGCCTTGAAACATGCAGTGGAATAGTCCTTAAAACTCTTTACCACAACAATTTTGGGGACTTGCAACACTTCCATGATCTCAGGAACCTTATGACAGAATAGGTATATAAAGTATTTCATTCTACCAGTTCTGGATTTTACAGTTTTTATCTTCATTGTAATTTCAACCGATACTGTATTGAGAAAAGAAGAATAGAAGTTCCTGATCAACACTGTCATTTGCCATTTATTATAGATGGGTTTGTAACTTTCCTTAACATTCTCCTTTGAAACGTAAGTAATCCCAGGCTCTCTGCCTCGTGTGTGTCAAAGCAAGTTTTTCCAGGGCCTTGATCTCTACCACAGCCATTATCTTCAATCCCCTATAATTCTGCAAAATCATTTGTTAGATGGGGTGACGAGTATTGCACCTACTATTTTAGTTCATGTTGCATCCCAGATTCTAAAGAAACATTTTCATAATCTGGACATGAGCTTCTCATCCCATTCCTTATCCATCCAGATATTACACTTGCTTTTCTGCTACCAGCTGCACATGGAACAGGGAACCTACCAGCACTCACTGCAGGCATACTCAAGCTATTCACCAACAAAAATAATCTGGCAAAAAGCAGTTTTGGGAGGGAGGGAGAATTTATTTCTTTCATATCCCCCTCCCCACTCTTTTTTTTTTTTTTTCCCAAGCTGGACCAATTCACTTTCCCATGTATCCTTACAACTGGTTGTGCCAATATAACTGAAGGGTGGTGCAGGAACAGGTGAAGACTGTTAAGGATGGGCATGCCTTAAGTTAGCCTACCACCCAAAAAAGAGCAATGCCATGAAGCCAAGTTCAATCAGGAATTTTAGCATTTATTACTGGAGAATGCTTGTATATGGCATGACTCCTGATTAAAAATTATCCCATATGAGATCACTTAAAAATTGATTCTTCAAGGCAAAAACCAGTATTAGTTGACGGGGGGGTGGGGGGGGGGGGAATCAAGGCAATATTCTGGAAATTCGTATGAAAGCACTTCATGCCCTTAAGACATAATTCTGTTAACAAATTGTCTAACATAATATGGTAGTAGTATACAGTTCTCAGTTTATCTGGTCTAGAAAGCTATCTGGAGATATTCGCTGTTTAATGGTATGTTAAAAACATGTAAGGACATAACACTTCACTTACAACTTTATACTACTAACCACTTCTTGAACGTATTTCATATAAAGATTTGGCTTAACTGACATGAAACTTGTTTAGCTGTTTTGGGTTTGCAAGATGTTGGAACTGTGAAAGAAATAATACCAGAGAACATGATATTACCTGTAAATCAAGTACAGACAGTGGTTAATGGACAAAATACTTTTATAAGTAGGAGAAATAAAGCATGCATAATAGAAAAACCAAGCTGATGACCTACAAGCAAGTCTGAATTAAAAAATAGCAAGATGGTAGAAAGACAGAGAGAAAGAATCCAGAATGACTTTTTCTGCTGATCTATATAGAGTTCCCACTAAGAAAAGATTTTTCAGTACCTTATACAGTAAATTGTATCTAACAAAACGTCAGTCAAGGTAACCTTATTTTAAACATTTGTAAGAAGCATCATTCATGAAGAACAAAGAACTTGAAATCCATTTTTAAAACATTTGTTTCTGATCTAATTTTCAAGACTTCAGTAATATCTCTTTATCCAAATTATGGTCCCCATTAAAGTGATCAAAACCAATTATGACTCAAGGAAAACAGTACTACACTGCTGCTGTAGCACCTGCTGGTACGTGAAAGGCTTAAAGTCTCTATTTCTCCTTGGTCTGCCAATTCTGAAAATTAATTCTGTCTTAACTCAACCCCCCCCCCCCCTCAAAAAAAACCCAAACCAACAAAAAAAAACCCCAAACAAACGAAAACCATGGCTGTCGCTGTCAACAAGTATCAAGCACACTCAAGACCAAACTACTGATGAAACTGTGTAACAATGCAGACCACAATAGATGGTGCACATTACATTTCATAGTTACAGGCATAACAGGCTCCACTTGCAGCACGTATACTTTGGACAGAAAAGATGCCTTTGGAAAGTCACATCTTGTTGTTCTTTCTGCTATCATTTATAAAATGCAGACTTTCGAAAGGTTATCTTGAAAACTATAAAAAAAATAATTTAACAAATGCTCATTCATACATTATAACAGAAGGAGCAAATCTCAGTCACAAGACTTATGTGCAAAATGATGATGATTGAGAAACTGCTACAGATCTGTAGAAAGAATCCCTGTTCCATAGTCAGGTTTACATTATGGCATGATAATTTTAACTTTTGTCTCTTGACAGGGCTTCTTATGTCACATGGAAAACTATTCTTAAGGGTCCTGTACAAAAAAAAGTAGGACAATTCATATCAATGCTATTATAGCAAAGTCTCAAACATGTAATCCCATAAAAAAATTACAAGCCACGCATAAATAGAATATTTGATCAAAAAAACATGTGATACCTTAACAAGAGAAACTTTACATGAAATGCATGATGGACAACACCATTTTAAATTTATATTCTTTGATTCTTCTATGTACTGTGTGCACACAAGCAAGACCATACTCCCAAACAAAAAAACACGACCTACATAAAACTCCTGTGTATTGAAATAAATATATACTAACAACACTTGAAGTAAGACACCATGAAGAGTGCTAATCCACTAGTGCTAATTAAAAATCCTGCAATGAGTAACACAAATGCACACTACAACATGGGTTAGTTTTGGCTTTCGCTTATGTCACACAATTTAATGAAAACTACACAAACTGGGCCAGAATATTGCCCCCCACTTCTCTTAATGAAATATCCTCTCCCACTCACACATGATAGAGGGAAATGCATTCCTCGCTTCTCCAGAATTAGTCAGTGTGATCTTAATTGCGGAGACTCTCCAGACCACAGAATTCACATGAATGCTGTCTTCCTCCCTCCATCAATTATTAAAAACTATAAGTATTAAAATTGCAAGAGTCTAATATTACCACAATAAGAGCATGAGATTTAAAATAATAAACCCTGCTTATTCCCCCCGCCCCCTTGGACCATTACCAACTACTAACATTTTGTGATCACATGATACTACAAGTGATGTTTTAAGAAACAATTTTAACGAGGCTAGTAATAAGAATCATAGAAGCTGGAGATACTGGACTAAGTTGTGGGGGTTTTTTGATGAAGAAAAGATCAAACTTGTTATTAGGCTGGAATATGCTACTCAATAAATCAGAAATTAACTTTGATATTTATCCAGAGAAAGAACATCATCTAAGCTCTCAGTATAATAATGAAAGAGTTATTTAGTTGAACAGTTAATATTCAAACTACAGCAACTCAGAGGCTTAATTTCAGATACCTGATTTAGATACCTAATCTTGCTCTGCTCCCTATATAGTTAATGAAGCAGGAGGCTCTTCTGAGGGCAATTCAGAGCACTTAAATTAGGGCTCCTGTTCTCACTTTCTTCTTAAAGCATCTTCCCTCTCCCTTTTTCATAGGCTGCTTTAGAAACTAACCCTGACCTTAAGTGCCTAAGATGCTTACGTAAAATTCTGTGGCATGCCTCAGTCTTACCTCCTGCTGATACATCTTCCCAAAATACTGTCTAATAAATACAACAGCATATACTGTACTGTCATATGAACATGTCCATGTCCAAGTAAAACACTAAATGAGTTAGGGATTTTCACAGTGTGCAGAGATGCCTTGTATGAAATGCACTTCACTAATTTGAAAAGCTGTCACAAAAATGTTCAATTCTACAGACACAGTCTGTTTACCTGTCTAAACTATGGTGAAATGAAAAAAAAATTAACAATATCTGAATCATCTACTAAAACATACTTGTCCTAGGGGAACACTAACTTTGATATTTTTCAGAAGCAAGAGTAAGTATCTGGATCAGTGTCTGAAATTACGCTCCATCTATCTGACAGACTGTAAAGGATCTGTTAGACATGAAGATTTTTATGGCTGAATATGGAATGACAAAGTAAATTTCTGTCAGAAATACTCTTATTCTGTGGGTGGGTGTGTACAAAACATTTTTATTTACAAACACAAAACTAAAATTTTATTTATTATAAAACTACTAGTTTACCTATCTTCATTTTCTTACCAATTAGGGAATTAGTATGCATTCAATGCCTCCAGCAATCCTAACAACAAAAAACTATTTGACTGAAAAGAAGTTCCACCTTGAAGTTATGGCACTCTGTGCTATGTTTCACCCTTACAAACACTAGCACTAACAACAATAGGATCAAAAAGCCGAATCTAAAATGCAAGCTACTTTAATTTTTATGACTTGGCCCAGAAAGCATGTTTCAATAGAAAGTCAGAACATAAGCCCCAAAACATACTAATTCATGTTTAGTCTCTTCTGAGTAAAGAAAAGGCTCCATGTGTAGTGGCATACATGATCATTGTCAACATAAATGAAAATGTTCATGAATAAAAAACAGGCTGTATAAAGAGCTAATTATAATATTACTATCAATTGCTAGCTTGCGCTTGCAAATCTTTCATATCATATAAATGCATTGTTTTTGACATTTCTCTAGCTAAACATCACATCATTTCACTTTTTCAAAGTAGTTCAATTATGCACAGGATATACTATAAGGAATGTAGTCTGCTCTACAGTTACACTGAAAAAGAAAAAACCTATGACAAATATGCATTTTAAATAAAGATTAATTTAAAACATTAATCAGCTCTCAAGTAAAAAAAAAATTAGACTTCTAATAGCCTGTATAAAATGATTTCTACTTTCTGTCTATTCATCCTTTCTATCCAAAAATAGCAGTTGAAAACACTTCACCCAGTCATGCAATTGAAGACTGAAATAATACATACACCTGAAGCAATAGTGAAGTTGTGAATTATTCAACTTGCATCCAGACATTTTCTTACCATTAGAAACACTGTTTATTTGCTTAAAGCAATCACTTACACTCTTTTAGCACATGAGTTGTAAGAAAAGTTTCAGTAACCAATGAAAAGCACCATTCCTATTTTAATTATCAAATGGATTCTTCTTCTATTTTAGAAGTGCCATAGAACGTAAGTTTGGAAAAGGCCTGCTCAACAGGCAAGAGCCCTAGTAGGTAATATATGGTTAAAAGCAGACCTAGCCAAAGGAAAAATACTTAAAAAGTCATAGGGGGCAGTTATTCTCTGGGACATGATAGTCTATCCATTTCTCCACCTAAGAGTCACTTCATCAACAGACACAATGCTATTTTAGACTTAGTTTGGTTGAGCAATGACACCATCAAAGAAGAAATGATCACAGAAAATAACCTGGGTAAACACAAGTAATTTGGTTTAAAGGAAAAAAAAAAAGCATGCCCTGATAAAGTTATTCTTTCATTGATAGGACATATGATTTTCTATGCAGGAGAACTACATGTATAAAGTATTTGATAGTGTGCTGCATGTGAAACTACTCATTCAGCTGGAGAAGAGGGGGAAGTGGATTCGTTCAGACCACATACCGAATAATGCACTGGATCTGTTAACGGGAGAACAAATAGGTGTTTAAGGATATCATTAATCAAGTTTCACAAGGATCAAACTTCGGACTGATCTCGTTTAAATACATTAATGACCTTGACACAAACATTAGTTGCATGCAAAGTTTACATTCAATACAAGAGCAGGAGACATTTTCCTCAAGGGAAGTCATCATCAATCAGAAGTGACACAGAATGGGGATCACGATGGGTTATAGTCTTCTTCAGAGCAACTCTAAGCCACCAAGACAATGCAACAGGGAAAAGGCAAATGTGATCTACAGATCCTACTGGAAATGCTTCCCTTTGTTTAACAGGATGCATTACGTCTGCATATAAGGTATTCATGAAAGCATGTGGAGTATTACATGCAGCTGTGGTCAGCTAAATTCAGAACAGGTCTAAGATTATCAGAGGAATGGGAACCTCATGTAAATGACAGAGACAGAGAGAAAATTGATAATGCCTGCTTTAAATAAGTACTGAGGGTAAACACCAATTAGATAAGATACTATTTAATCTACAGGACAAAGCTGCCAGAACCACCAATGAAATAAGCCAGCCATGGAAAAACAGGCTGGAAATTAGCAGAACATTTTCAACTCAAGGCAGCAGCGAGGTTCTGTGAACAGCCTCCCAATACTAAATGCAAAACAATCAGCTACTGTTAAAAAAAAAAACCAACAACAAAACTTAATTAATTTATGAAAGTCATTATACTGTGTAGATACCAACAATAACTGGTTCTGTACTGAATGCAGAGGAGGGATTAAAGTAATTTAGGGATTACCATATAGTTACAAGGAAGCACTACACTTTATGAATTCAGAAGTACATAAAGGCTATGCAGAAATGCAAAAGGAGGACAAAGAGGTCTCAATCTCATACAAATCAAGTTCCTGCACATTTTGTAAAAACCAATGCCTCCACCGGGGAAAAGGTATGAAGAACTCAACCACCACATATTTGACTTGGCTGGAGCTAGTCAGCTGACCAGCAGCAGTAGGCTGGCAGACTGATCATCATGCAGAAAGTCCTCCCAAGCCACAGAATATGATGCTACCTGCTGTACAGAGAACCATGTCACCGCTTTTTGGAGAATAAGTATAAGTTAGGAGTCACTGTTGTAAGGAAACAAGACTCTTGGAAAACTAGACTTCAGAACTCAACCTCTTAGAAAATTAGACTTCATGAGTTCTGCTCTTCCAAAATAAAGCGTAATAAAAGCCAAAATTAGCCCATAATACTATGTATAGTTACCAATACCACTCATGAGGACAGCATGGGCAAGGCAGAAGAGGTAGCTGCAGTACTTGTATCACAGCTTGGCAGTAAGTCGTTTCAAAATTTGGGCAAGGTACACATTTTTAAAATAGCACTAATGAGAACATTGGACTTCATTATCCTAAGTGGTCAAATGAAGGAAATTAAGAACATTATTATTTAAAAATGTGTGAAAACTTTAATGGAATTTTCTTACTTGGCATCACAAACAGAAATCTAAAATAGACAGAAGTAAAATCCAGTTCTCCACCACCAAATCTCCAGGCATGTAAAATGCCTTTAACATAAAGCCATCCCTTGTCCTCCTCCAGTTCCATGTCAGTATCGAGTTTTGCTCCAGAGGAAGGGAATCCCATCATCAGAAGTCTCCTATCCTACCCAGTCCTACTGCATCCTTGCAACAGCAAGCTTGTCCTTTGCACGGAGAAAGACAAGGTTGGCTATAAAGGAAAGGGAGCCATTTGGTACACCCATGAGCAGACAACCCTTTGGGGCAGGACACGGATTTTGAAATGCATTGGCAACCTTCATTCCAACATTCTCTGACTTCGAAGCGTTTCCCATTGCAACATTAAGACACTTAATATAGCTGTATGTAATTTCCAGTTTCTAAAAAAGCAACCGACCAACATGTTAAATTCTAAACTGAATGTACTCATTACATACCCATCACACAAACCTATCTTTGAGCTAATGGAGCTACAGTGAGCATTCGCCCCTCAACAGACTAGAAACTGGGAAGAGGTAAGGCGTTCTGCTATAAGATGTCACAGATTTGCTAAGAGCAGAGAAACAAAAAGACGTAATACCTCTGAAATTCATGCCATGCTTCGTAAGGAGAAAAATCTAGTGAGTACAGTCTCTTCTGACCCTTCTTCCTAAAATACAGCCACTTTCCCTTCCCATCTGACAGTTCTTCACATTCTTTTACTCACTCTGGTTTATTTTCCCAGCGTCACTCTCCAGTCTTCAAAGCTCTCCATCCTGGTCCAACAGCAGTTTAGCAAGATGTTTCCAAATGCAAGCCCCAAAACTTACACCTCTTCATTCAATTCACACCTCCCTCTTACCCTAGCTTTTGGTCACTCCCACACTCCTACTTCCTTTTATCTCATTTGCAGGGTTAACAGTTCTGGTCCTGGCCAGGGACCCACCTCCTACTCAGTTTCCTTCGTTCCTCAACATACAGAGGTATATTTGGATCAGAGGCACTTCCAAATTCCTGTTAGGTCTGCTCGATTCTTAAGTTTAGTAACAGCTGTTTCAAAGAAAAATTCCTTTGCCACTGTATATCTCACAGTATTTAGCACTACATTAATATTTACCACTACATTTTGTTTAAAAAATAGATCATACAAATATGGAAATTTTAAAATTTGTGTTCTGCACAAATCCAATGCATTTTAGTGATTTTTCCCACTAGAAAGAGGACAAAGTAATTATGTAATAGGCTGAAATGAACTAGGCTTAGGAACAAAATACCAATTTAAAAAACAAAACAAAAAAAAAACCCCAAACCACTGTATAATTACTTAAGTACCAGAGACACAAACCAATTCAATAAAGGTATTATATCTTATCAGATACATACAGTAATATTTGTTTTAAAGAAATATTCAAGTACTTCAGTAGAGTCTAGAAATGCACAGAACATGCAGTTGTACTTCTAGTGCCTCAACTTAACAGATGAAATCTTCTCTTTACACAGGCAAAGGACAAAAAATGGGAACCTAAATAGAACAGAGTGAAACACAGTAAAGCTAACAAACATTGCATCTTTCCTAGAAAGAGAAGTTTCTCTCAGAAAAAGATGTGGTTGATAGTTTCTCTAGTGCTTTCATATAGTTATGGTATGCTGTACTTTTGGTACATACCTGTGGAGTATGCAACAAGAAATGCCAAGAGTGCAGGAGACCCGATACAACTTAATATTCTAGTCATAGCTGCACATGTCCTCATTTTGCTATTTACCACAAAGAAACCAGAACTATACATTACATATCAATCAGAAAGAGGATACATTTTTTTAATGTTTTAATGAAAATAATGCAAAGTATGGAACTTCACAGCGACGAGGTGGCTAAACCAGAACTATTTCCCCAGATCTACAGCAGTTATAAAATACTACGTAATAATCCTTTACGAAGAAAGCACTTACTGAATTCGTGCAAAACTTACATGCTGCAATTTTCAGAAAAGCACCACACTACAACTGCATTCCATTCATTCAGAAGCAACCCAGATTCAGTACTATAGAAGCTGAAGGTACTGCTCAATGCAATGATTCATAGTTTCCCTAATAGAAAGATTCAGCAGTTTTCAGTCGAGACCTTTATTCCCTCTCTGAATAAATGATGCCTGAAATTTTTATTCTTGTTCTAATGGAATTTCAATGGCCTTCACTGCAAATCTACTGGAAATTTTCGCATATTAAGTGGAAAAAATTAAATGATGTTAACCACATTTTAATGTGATTAAGGCTGACAGGGTCATTATTTCTGCTAATCACTCAGTTTAAAAAGCTCAAACAAAACTTTGTAACAGCTAACATTTTTTCTGTTTTTCCATATGTCTACTGGAGTTGAGAATTAAAGCCACTACAGAACATGAAACACAGTATATATCATAAAAAGGATATATCAAGAGTTTTCTGCAATTTGTACATGCATTTCATTAACATTAATCTCAAGATTAAAAAAAAGAAGGGGAGAGGAAATCAATCTTACAATATATATACCCCTTTCTACTTTTGTCTTCCTCAAGCAAAAGACAAAATAGAACAAGAGAATATGTATCTCTCTTCCTGTAGCTCCTACTTGCTAGTGAAAAAGAGAAAATATTTCTGCATGTCTTTACTGTGAACCAAAAGGTATGTGTAATCACTGAAAATAATTTCTTAGCAAGTGTCTGTTGGGCTCTGCAGGATGGAGTTCTGCTTGTTACCATTCAGATATGCATAAGCTGGAAAATGGGCATAAAAAAGTGGAACAGAGGCAAGTGACAATAACGAGGAGTGACCAGTATGTAGTTTTCACAGTGCCTTCTAGTTTCCTCTCGTGGAGGATCAATGACAGAACAGAAAATTAAGGAGACTGCTGCTATGGTCACTGGCTCAGCTCGAGAGGCACAGCCTCACAGCCAGCCCTGCCTGCTCTTGCCTAAAGGTTCGCCACCGACAGGAGCACTGAATCCCCATGTAGCAACTCCCCAAGATCAGTAACAAACAGAACACAGAAGTCTTGAGGGTGATTGAAGAGGGTGGAAGGACTTAAAATTAAAAAAACAGTCCTAAGTTTGTCTCATTTGCACTGCCAGAGGAGGGGGATGTTGTTTGTGGGATTTATTTTTTGTTTCTTTCTGGGTGGGAGGAGGCTGCTCAAAGGTTTTGTTTGGCTTGGATTTTAGGCTTTTTGCAGGATTAGCATTTTCTGTAAAGACCACCACTCTAATGCTTATTGCCTGCTTAATGATTAATACCACCCTCTGTGGATCCTCATTTCTGGAGGACCTGTACCTCTCATAAAACGTGCTATCTCTCTCTTCACAAACCCAAAACTTACAGATGATTTAAAAAAACAGGAAAAAAAAAAAAGGCATTTCAGCATCCAAATTCATTTTTCTACAAAAGTAACTGTGTTTATACTTAAGTTACTTTAGAAGAGAATGAAAGTGCAGACAGACTGATTCACATTGATCATTCCCATCTGGTTTAATAGATACATTTCAACCTTACTGAATCACTAAAAATAAAAACTGTATTACAACGGCTTCTTGAATTACAAAAAAAAAATTTAAAAATAGTAAACAAGATCATTACCTTCTTAACCTTCAGGTACGTGAAATTTATCTGAAAAATATTCTATTTCCTTCCCATTCCTTGGCAAAGTATCCAATCACATACACAGCGATTTTTAGATCTACTTCATGATTACAACAAAAAATGCTGAGGAAAAAAGACGGTAATTAATCACACGCAAGTCTTTTCATGTAAGACTTTACTTCTACCTTCACATCTAGCATGTACCGCTAACTCTATTTCAACAGCCAGCAGCTAGTTTTCTTGAAGAACATTTGCTTCCCGCCTGAATATTTTCCATAAAAAGGAAAAAAAGCCCAACGACATTAGATCATTTACTATCAAGGAACAAACTACATTAACATCAGTATCATATTACAGCTGTAGTTTGTGATGTTCTCAAAAAGAAACATTATTGGTATTGTTGGACTTTCTAGTTTTAGTGTGAAGCCATGCACTAGTGCATCAACTAACAACCTCAGTGAATTCTTGTGCTCATCTAAGAAGGGACCCTGCTGAATGTCCTAATGCATCTTATTGTGAATCTTCAGCAAATAAAACTTCATGTATGAGCTCATGATGTGCTTTGCTGCTGGAAAGTCACAGGCTCTGTGGGAAGCTTTTTATCTTCCCAGCAGTCAGTTCTCCGAGAACATCAGTGCAGCTACTGTAGTTACCTGTAGATTACTTGTATTTTCTCACATCTGTGTCCAGCAATCTAAACCATGATGATAAAGGGTCATTAGGTTTTGAGTGAGGAAGGGGATGGACTAGACAATTTGCTCTGATAAGCTCCTTGTTGCGAGCGCCAGTTTAGAATGTGAAATGTGGGGTTATGCACATTCTCAAATCAAAAGCCAGTGCTCTCAGAGCACCAATTAAAAAAATCATACTCAGCCCATCTTAAACTACACGAACACATCTTACCTGAAATTTTTACAATTAATAATATTGCAACAAAATAATTCTGTCATGGTAAGAAGGATATCAACTGTCTATTAGCCACAAAAGAATTCAGGTACAATTACTAAGATAACTGCTGTTTGGAGCACAGCAAAGCAATTTCCCACAGTGGGACTTACAGTTCAATTTACCAGTTGGGCAAATATTTTGCGCTCTGTAGTGGTCTACAGAGTTAACAGTTACCTGTAACATTTCAGCAGTGTTATACTTGGAGAAAACTTTCTTCAACCTAAAGAGGTGTTTCAGCTTTTATCTGTTCCCATGAATACACTTTTTTCCAACCCTGTTCTAAGAACTACTTTAAGGCTTTCAATTAACATTAAATGTAAATTTATGAAAGAGCCAATGGCTCTATTTTCCCATTCCAAGTTACTCGCAATGAGGTGTTGTAAGTTATAGGCTACTTGGAAGAGGGATGAGAGTAAGCACAATGTCACCTATAAAATTATGTTAGTCCTCAAGTAACATGATGAGGTGGCAACAGGCTATTTTTCCTTACAGGGTGTTCTTAATTCAGTAAAATAATAAAAAAACCAATCACATGAGTTAGATGATACTGTCACAAATGGAGAGACATGTACCCACAAATGGAAGAAGGCTGCATTTTCATATGCAGCAAAACCAGATTATACCATGAATACAGTATACAGCGAGAATGTTCCGCTGACATGGTCAGTGATAGAGCTGTAATAATCCTTTAAAATATTCATAGTGACATTTAATGTCAAACTCTAGAGAGTATCATGGTATTATGTTAGGCAATAGACAACTACATGGAAAGACAAAGGAGCGATTGAATATTTCTTGGTCAACATACAAGTTGTCACAAGAAATTCAGAGACTTAAGAGGATGAAGAATGTAACTACTACACTTCCCTCTTCTCAAAATTAAAGATTAAAATCATTACCACTCAAACACTAACTCATCAGCTTAGATAGTTCAAAAGGGTTTTTCTCCATTGCCCTTGCAGAGATGATGATATCCTGCCATGTTGCTTCTGAGTCTTAATTTCAAGCCAGTGAAGAAAAACAGAAGACTGATATTTTACATAAAAAATTAGGTCTATTTCCAAAGTAGAATAATAGTAACAATGCATGCTCATAATGGATTTTCCACCAAGATTCAAAAACAGCATTTGAAAAAGAGTTTTTTTAATTTTATCAAGTCACTTTTATTTTACACATATACATCTCCTGGTTCTGACTTCTGCAAGAGGACTAGCTACATACACCCCACTTTTTTTGTGTTTTGGTTTTTTTTTTTTTTTTATTACTACATGGCCTTTAATGAAAATGCAACATTTTGAGAACTAACATTAACAGTCTGCATCATCAGAGAAAATGAATCCTCAATAATTATTCATACACCAAGTAACTGTAAACCCAAATCATTTCAGAAGACCTGAATGTGTCAAGAACTTTGACAATTATGACTGGAGCCAGAAAACTGTAGCACTGCAGAATTTCTTATGAATTTTTCTAGTTACTTTTTATAAATGCTGTCCTAGATGACAGCTTAATGTGTACCACATGCAATATTTATTCTTCTTCAGTGTCAGACTGTCTAGCCATCCAAGGGAATACAAAGAATGTCACTTACTAGGATAAAAGCACAAGGAAGGTAATCAAGGACATATGTAACATCAGCCAATCATGCCCTATTTCAACATCCTATTCCATTCATAACAGTTCAACAATTATTTGCTTACTGATAACTTGCTTTCAGGCTGTTTGTGTTCCCCATAATGGTGGTTTGCATTTATTTTGCTCTTTAGAATTGGACACTTGCTGTGCCATGCATGTTTGTCAAAACTTTATATCTTCTGTCAGAAATAGCTTTAGCATATCAAATAATTTCTGTTTGTCAGAAATCACTAATAGAACAATCTAGTTACCTTCTATGTCAATAGGGTACTAACATAACTAGAAATCAGAAACAAAAGGCTATCACACAACCACACGCTACTGCAAGACAGGCACCTAAAACCACGATTCTGTTTAATAAACTTTGAGCATATAGCTACATCTTTATGGAAAAACCAATACAGAAATTAGACTTTGACCAGAATGGAAAGGTATTTCAGAAATATACTGCCTAAGAAGAAAGACATTAACCTTGCTTTTTTAAGCTTGAATAACTAAATTCCTTACCAGTCCTCCGTGTCCCTTTACCTTTTTTTTTTTTTTTTTAATTTAAATTTATTTTACCAAACACCTATACGGAATACTTGCAGACATCTTATCTGCTGATTCCAATCTATCTGATGGATCGAGTTATGAAAAAGCATTAATTCACAAAGACAAGTAAAGACAAGCAGATAGAGGGAGCCAAAGACAAACATTTACCCTCCATAAAGTTATTTAATAATAATAATAATAATAATAATAATAATAATAATAATAATAATAATAATAAAATCCTATGGGAAACTGAACACGCATGTACATGCACGCACACCTCATTCATCTGAGTATCCTGGAACATAAAGATTTTATTAAATAAAAACAGGTATGGATTTAACGAGCCTCTGAAATAAAACATAAGCTGGAAGAACCATCACATGTTTTAGATCGACAACATTGTGCAGGTTTTCAATGTATTAGGTGCAAGATTTTCTCTCTTTTTTTTTTTTTTTTTTTTTTTAAATAAAAGCCATTTGTTTGGATTTAAATACATTTTCACTTCAGAAGTGTAACACTGTGCCAGAGCATGAGAAGAGCGAGACTTGATATACAGTGAATCTGATTAATGCATTTTCATTGTTCAACTCAATGAAGTACAAAACTAGCACATGCACTTAACTCTTTCAAATATTTATCTTCTAAACATCTCTTCAGGCTTTAGAAACTACTGCCAGAGTAAATCCCAAACATTATTTTATTTAACTTCTCTCCAAATTAACAATAATTAATGTCAAGCATTGGTCATAAAGGATAGTAGATACCCATACCAAATGTCTCATCTGACAGTTCTTCCATTAAACATATATAACCTATGAACTTTCCTCTCCAATTTAAACATGAAGCAGCATCTATTCTTGGTTTCAAAACAAGGATACATAGTTCTATTCATTGTAAAACTAGTGACTATCAACATTTGAACATTAGTCATTAGTATCAGTCATTAGAAGTAACTCAAGTTGTGAATAGAAAATACTCTGCCAAAACTTTAGAAGGTAAATGATCTTTCTTGGGAAAAACAAGCAGTTAAATGAAATCTATTTCCATATACTTAATACATAAAATTGAGCTGTAAAATACTATAAAATTAAAAGGAAAACTATTTTAAAAACCCAAACAAATAAAATGCATCACATTTTCAAAATAATCATCAATGAAAAATGCATCTGTCAATTATGAAACAAAGAATTTACTTCAGAGCAAAAGTAAACTTGAAAAACGGGTACCAAAGCCACTGCAGCCTGTATTGCCAATTGTATAAAAGAATCTTCCTTCTTAAACATTATTTTTCTGTTTATAATAAATGATTTTTTGATTGGCTGATGTTTCCATTTAGCCCCTATTTGTAGAAAACAGAACAATAACCCATAAAATATTCCCCCAGAGAATGGAGATGCTGCAGGCCATTCATGAAGAACAATTTCAAGATGAGTATTGGTCCCAGACCCCATAAATATCTCAAATATCAGCTGCAGTGAGATAAAGAACAGTAGGTGAAATAAAATTAAGTTCAACTATGAGAACTTAAAGAGATTAACAGAAATCTGTAGCATGTGATAGTAAGACATGTTTCAAGACGTGATCCAGACAGACAAATTCAATAAGCAGAATTTGAGGTACATACATGTACTTGTTTGCAAATCAGGTACATCAATAGTGAGTAACAGATTATGAAAGGAAAGTTACTTACTGATTTGGACACTGTTTAAGAGATACTGCTATAGTGATACTGATTGCAATGCCCAATCCAAATTTCCCCATACAGATGTTATTCCAAAAGGAATACAAGTAATTCTCTTGTTATTTCAGAATAGGAGACAACATTATCAGAGGGGATTTTTGCTTAAAAAAATTCTAAAATGAAAGCTCGTCTGCCAGTTATTACAACTGTTGATGTGTCTACCATGAGAATGAAAGACTGTCTTTCCTCTCAGAAAACACCGGTTACAAGCAGCAATGAGGTATCAGATCCTAACACAGAGAAGGAGCTACTCACATTGCTCCCACCACACCAAGCGAGACCACAGCCACTCACCCCTCTACAGTCATTCAACTGCCTTCCTCTCCGCCTTCCAAATTCTCAATAGGCCCCCCACAAAAATAACTGGTGGTTTTTAAATGACATGTCAGATATAGTAATAAGGACCCAACAGATGTTAAAAGCTGGGGACATATACCCATAGTATCTATTTTCCCCTTGATTTGAAAGACTTAATTTATTTGCTACATGGACTACGCACAACTTCTGTTTCTATGTTGTCTAGTTCACAAAGACAGGCTAAAAATGCTCATTCATTCTGAAAGGCACAGGGCTCAATAAATTAATAATAGTAAGTAATAATAAATAACTTAACGTACAATAACTTAAGAATAAACAACTGCTATCAAGAATAATAATCTCTTGTACAATTCTCTATCAGCCAATTTGTAGAGCAAGAAAGGGCAAATACCCCCTTTATTTAAAAAAAAAAAACCAAAACCCATAAATAAATCCTACTCTCTAGGATGAGACCTGCTCATTAATGGGACAAATTCAAGTTATTCTTTGAGCTCATAAACCAAACCGTGGCATATGTAGATCAGTCTCTACCCCTCTTTCCCTGCCAAAATTCTCCTGAGGTTCACGTATGCAGAAAAAGGTAACTTGATTCAGCTACAGCACATTAGCAGATAGCATTTTAACTGCAATGAGAGAAGTGTAACTGGACCTTTGCAAGTTGCATCACAAAGGAGAGAGAAAATACTTTTATAAGTCAACAATAAACAGAAAAATGCAGCAAAACAGAGCTCATCATCTCCAAGTAGATTTGGACACTCATTTTCAATCAAAGAATAATCTTTATCTCTGGGAAATTTAATTGAGTAGACTATTTCACCTTACTTCCTTCTCTTTCTCTCATCAATATTACACCCAAAAATCACTGCAGTGAAGGTGGCTGTGCTTGTAATAGGCATGACATAAAAGAGTAAGCAAACAAAAAGTGTTCTATTTCTTCATTAGTAACAACATTTCTCATCAGGAACTTGAAATGTGAAAGGGATTTTGACACAAACATCTGCAGGCTTACATGCACAGTCAAACTGCTTTACTCTGAAATGAGTAAGAGTGAAATCACTACTGAACTATTTATCATTGGAAATAGGATTTGAAATCTGCATTTGAGGTAACGATACTGTAGAGAGATGACAGCACTGATATGGTGGTTAGTACCCTAGTCTCCTCCAAAATCCCTGAGGACCTGTTGATCGGGTTGCATTGATGATCCTCAGGACTAACAACCCTGAACTGCAACATACTGTAAATTACAGAATCTCGTCCTCAATATAAAACCTGGGTTCTTAAGTTGTTTACCCTTCCCCTTTCTTCCATTCTGTAACAAAGACAAGAGAGAAAAACATTGTTTCTCCTTTGCTTTTTCCATTTCAGTGTTTAAGACTTCACTGGCTCGGAGTACTATGAGAGAGAGATGCCTATTCTCGTAAATAGAAGCTAGTCTGAATCTAAAAACATAAGCCATAAAAAGCAAGATGAGACATTCTGAAGCTAAAAATCTCACTTTAGAGTATCAAAAAAGATATCAAGCTACTGAAAATTCCCAAACTCATTTAGTTGCCAGTAAAACTAATGTAGTAAAACTATATGAAACCATACATTGTCAAAAGCTATGCTCTAACCTACAATAAATAAGAGGCAAGCACTCTAAAGAATTGATTCAAAGAACTAGAAGTCTGCATTCAGGCAAGCAAGCAGACATTGCTTAGCCAGCGAAGTCTGTGACAGCAGCGTTCGCTGAAGGACCACAGCTACATACAACATACACTTAAATCACTCCAAGCACATTTGGAAAGCCTTTGAAAAAGAGGACTGACAGAACACATAGTTTCTTTGCAGACATCAGTCAGGAAATAAATCGCTGATACAATTCCAGAAAAAAATATGCAATTACTAGACAATATCAATATTCTTATTGGATAACTTGATTGTAAAGTAGAGAACATTTCCCAAAAACATTTTGTCTATGATTTCACCAGCACCAACACTTTTAGGGAAATAGTAAGGAAAACTGGGGCATAAAGCACAAGCTTTCCAAACAGTGGAAAGTAAGTAGCAGAAAATTGAAGTAAGCGCTTTACACGCTGTACTGGGAAGAAAGAAGAGCAGTTATTTATCAGTCTCTGCTTTCTCCATATCCACTATGCAGTAACAAAATCTATACTCAGACATCTCTCTGCATCTCAGGTTTGTTTCTGAGCAGTTTAAGCATTCTCCAGTTTTTTAAACCCCATCATAATGATGCATCCAGACTTAGGAACATGTCGCACTGCAATGATTTTGCAACAAAGTTTACAACATTGTCTCTGACAATGTCACCACATACCATTTTTCTGTGGAAGTCCCTCTCTTCACCGCTCATGTTATCTATACATCAAATGAAGCAAAGTCGTGTAATTAATCTAGTGCCACATCATTCTCTCCCCTAGTACTATATACCTTAAGTAGCATGTGTTTATAAAGGTGACAAAAATATTTATTGAAAAGTCCCAATTCCAACCAAGATCAGGAAGAAACAAAGTTTCTGAAGTATTCACACAGTATATACAAATAAAGATACCCCTTCTTACCCTGCACAGGTTGAGGTAACTTTATAAGTGGTTAAGTTTTTGCTTGTTGAAAGCTAGCATCTCTTGCTTGAGATTTTGCCTATGAAAATCCAAGTGTTTAAACAAAATACCACACAAATTACTTGATTCTCTGGACTGCCATGGCAGATTAAAAAAAGTATCATTAGGAGGTAGCAATTCATAAGACTACACAAGCCGACTATAAAAACTGGTGGAGCATCCAAACTCAAAGCTGCTGCGGTTGTTCAATGTTACAACTGCACCCACTGAATTGTGTATAAACAGCTCAGAAATTATGGTGATGACAGCGGAAAAAAAATAAGCACACCAAGAAGAGCATCTGGAGAGAGAAGAAGAAAAGGAACAGAAGATGGGAAGCAAAGCCAAATTGTTCAAAAGGAGCTTTGGTATGACATGCAGCTGGTAAGACAGGGATCATACACACAGCAATGAAGTTGAAAAGTTACTCATAGCTGCTTTCACTCAGCACAGCCTTACTGATACGAAGTGTTAATAGGTAGTTCTTTTGCGTTACTCTGATAGTATAATCAGCGTGATGCCCACGGATGCTCTCAGAGAATACAAGAGGCTTGCCGGAGCACGGCTGTGTTGGGCTGGCATTCAGTGCTGTGGTATGCTGGGCTGTCACGGATCGCTCACAGCGTTGCAGAAACTGCACTTCATTACTCTGGTCATCCTGCTCTCTACAGTCTGCAGCCTTTGAAGAGTTACAATAATAGCTTGAAGCTACCTTTATCTGCCCAGGACAGGCCTTCCCAAAAACCAGGAGGTGCCCCCTCCCCCCTGCCCCTTTTACCAGTTTCAAAATTCCATGTATCCTAAGTAAATTACTGAGGCTTTATTTCCTGACTTTGCAACCTACACTGTAGCTATTTATAAGTGCCATGTTGTAACCAGGTGGACTGAAATTTTTGAAAACAGCTTCACCATACAGCATTGCCCATTTTTAAAACATCCCAGAAACATTTTATTTGAAAAATTTTACTGTCCTAATGCTTCGGAGCCAAGACTTTACGTTTGGCACAGAGCAACTCAGTATCAGAGATAAACCATTGCACTTGTGCAAAAGTCCATCCAAATCAGAAATTCATGTCCTCAGTAGCAAAACTGCTCAAATTTAACACTGCAGAGTTGCAGCAATTTAATCTCTTTCTATAATCCACAGCACCTGCGTGCAAGCGGAGCACTGGAGTGAAGCTAGACTTTTCCTGGAAGGTGTTTTTGTGTCTGGGGCGAGGTTACACACCAGAGCTGAGAGCAGGGACCCTTCTTCCCCATGCGTAGAGACATGTCCCCAACACCTGCTGTTACCCAAACAATATGCATTCACATTCAAACGGACGGGGGACTCCAGAGGGGGAAGCAAAGGAAAGCAAAGCAAAGCAGGAAGTCTGGTGAAAGAAATCATCCAGACCAGAGGACTGGACTGGAACTAAGCCAGCAAGAATGGGATGAAATCAGAGAAAAGGGAGAGACAATCTGGCAAAGACCCACAGAGAACAAGTCAGCTAGGAAAGGGTTGGGGAAAAAAGTTTGGGATAGACAGAACAACTCAATGAAAAGTCACTGGAATTGGTAAGACAAAAGACTACAAGAAGTCAACAGGCAATGTCAGGCAATGGTGCTGGAAAGAAAAGAGATTGCCGTTAGGTTGATGGATGACAAATTAATTTGTATTCATTAATTAATGTGTAAGACATAATAAAGAATAACTGTTTATTAAGCAAACAGCATGCACTAACCCCTACTATAGTAGGTAAGCGCTCTGTGGAAAACATATGCCATCGTCTAGTTAAAACAACCCGAGCTGTAAGGTACTCTCTCTCAATCAGGCAGTAAAGGTGCAATAGGACACCTAAATTCTGGATCTTGTTAACTTCGAGTATCTGACTTCACAACTTGTGTGTGCAAAACTCCATTTATACACAGATAATATAAATAAATGTTTTAAAAACAATTCAGTTGGGAGGTAGGGACAAGAAGTGCAACATATTTTAAAAAAATCATTAACTTTCCAAGTCTGTCAGCACAGAAGACAGCCTTAAAATCATTAAGCAGCTATGTCAAGAAAACATCTCAATACCACGGTGGCATTACAACTTATAATTATGATTTAAAGAATTCTACATCAAATAAATTCTCAAATATATTTATAAGAATAAAATTTACCTGCCTAAACATCCATGACTGTATGACCCACAGTATATTTAAATATACACTTACTGTAATTCAGAAAAATAAACGTAATTCAGAAGCTGAAGGTAGTGAAAACTGCATTCTGCCCTCACTTGGGTATCTTGCTACATGACTAATACGCTGGTATTTGCAAGTAACTGTTTGCTCTAAGTGATGTAATTCTGTTTGTCTCTGCACTGCAGAGGTTCATTAACAGCAGCATCCCCCCTTTTAGAAGAGGAATGACTTTGAGGTATTGTGTTCCAATGGGAATTTTTTTGGTTTTAGCAAAATTTGCAAAGTTAACCTATTTCAGGCTTAAAAGGGAAAAAGGGTGAAAGGTGAAAAGGGCTGAAACTTGGACGGTGAAAGGAGATTGTGTTTCTGTGGGACTAAGACAGAGATATTTCACACTTTTATTGAGTCACCGTATTTCTAGTTGTAAAAGAGATGGAGCTGGCCTGCAGCTGTTCTTTCCCTTAACTTTATTTCCTGTGAATTTATTTACTAAGATTCTTAAATATCCATATCCTTATACTGCTTGTTAAATCATGTTTTGCTTCAAGGTATGTCACGTTAATATTACCATTTCCATGATTCTTTATTTCTTGTGGTTTTTAAAATGTCTTTTTGGAAGGTCTCAAATCAAAATGCAGGTAAAATGCTAAGGAAGAACTTTCATTCTAATTTTTTTTTTTACATAGAGGTCAAATATTTGTTGCTAACCAATTTAGGAAGAGTCTGTACAAAAACAGTATCTCCAAGACTTCTCCAAAATCAGACATTATTTAAGGGTGGAAGGGGAGGTTTGGGAGCCTAGGGGTTTTTTGCTGTTGAGTTTCTTTTAAGTTTTCTTTTCTTGTTTTTAACAGGCATACTAAAGCCATGAAAACCTTCTGGATAGCACTTCTCTTGTCACCATCCTCTTGCTCTGCCAGCACATAACATTGCCTTGCCCTTTTGCTAAGACAGTGAACACACAACTATTAGATCTATTCTACCACTGGGCATGTACCCATGGAAATATAACCAAGAACAAGTCTCCATTTACTACCAGATAACAACTTTCCTAACTAGTTTAAAAGTGAAAGGCTGAGTGAAGCTCGTTAATTCATACTCAAGACTATTGAGTCTTCCTTGTACTTTACCCTTGATATTTCTTTCTTCATGTCAAATTCCGCTCCCCTCCCCGGCTTTTTTTTTTTTTTTTTTTTTTTAATATTTGGAACATCTGAAGCAATATGGAAAAGATGAATAGAAAAGGATTATTCACTCTCATACTACAAGATCTAAGGAGCATCAAATGAAATTATGATGTGGCAGATCCAAAACAAGCATAAGGAAGTACTTCTCCATATAGCACATAGTTAAACTGTGGAAGTCCCTGCTCCAGGATATTAGGATGCCAAAAGTATACTTGGGTTCAAAAGGTCAATGGCTAAATTCGTAGAATGAAAATCAGTGAAAAATTATTAACCACAAGTATATCATATCTGGCTTAGTTGGTTCTACAATAACAGATTGCAAGAAGCTGGATGCATACACTCTGTTCGCTTAATCTGTTCCTATAATCTTCCCTGGACATCTGTTAGTGGCCTGTCAGAAACATGATACCAGAAAAGACAGACCTTTCATCTGACCTAATTATGCCTCTTCTAGCTTAAGAACATTAAAAATGCTATAAAAATTAACAGGGAAAAAGTTATTTATTATGACATATATGCCACCTTTCTAAATACATGGGAGTGACATATATGCCACCTTTCTAAATACATGGGAGTAAGGTACTTCAAGAGAGGTACCCTATCCCATCAACACCCAACTTATTTCTGTTAACAGAATGTCTACCATAACATTTTGAGAAACAACCTCTTGAAAATAACACTAACACATTTGGATACTCAAAAGTCTGAATTATATTAGAGAAAGCAATGTTCAAAAATCCATATCAAGTTTCAGATGACTTAGTTATGATGCTGTAGATACTAGAAAAATCTTTAGCAGCATAGCCAGCTCTTTAAATTACAGTCTGTGCATAGGATGAAAAAATTCACTTGTTTAGACCTGAGAAGTTGAGTCAAATGATCAGCCTATGCAGCTTTGACACATACAGTACTCCTGGTGCTCACTGCAAAGTGTAAGTCCAAAATACTGAACAGAACAGTATGCTAAGCATGGTCCACTACATATGTTTATCAATTAGCTCAATATATTTCATAATTGGAATCCATATTATGATCAACTAAAAGCACCCTCTTCAGCAAGACTAAAATGTAAACCTTTAATTAGATGAAGGGCTGATAAATCTCATGTCCTGGATTTATGTGACATCCTGTGACTCAGAAAGCAGCCTTAACTGAAAATTAATAGGCTTATTTAGAATACTTTCATGGTAAAACTCGAATACATGCATACCATGTTAAGGTACTAGGTCCATATAAAAACCATTAGGAATTAGTAAATGAACAGCTTAAGTATTCGTTTAGAGCAGAGCAATATGTAGTAAGAATGGTTTCAGTGGATTCCCCCATACAACATCATGATTACTGTCATCTGATCATAACACAAGTGCGACTAACACAGCTGCCATGTCAGCTTCTCTTCAGGGGCTAGGTCTTAATCATAAATCAACTGAATGACTAATTCAACATTGTTAAAACCAGCAAGTAACTGCTTGGAGCCATTCCAGTTTTTACATCTTTCAAAAGGTCAATACACCTACTCAAACGCACAATAGTCCTATCTTTCACAGTGTTTTCTTCTTTTCCTGGATTGAAAAATAACATGTTAGCACTTAAATGTAAGTGTGTTTTAACTAACAATTAAAACGTTCATTAATTCTGAAAGAGTGACCCAGTAAAAAAGACAATTTTAGTTTTCCTCTCTACCCACAATCAAAAAGCCTCTCCTCGCCTTTGCTGTTTTAAACACTTTTATAGTTGTAAAAGTATTACGAAAACATTTTACTGCTGAGCGTTTCCTGCATTAACCTTACTTTTGTTGTAGTAATATTATGAATTAAGCTCAGAAATAAACTTTTTCAAGTTGAACGACTAGTCTAAATGTGGCTTGCATTTCAAATATGAACCTCTACCCCTCAAAATAATAACAAAAATCACAAACTAAGTGGCATCTAACAGTAAAATATATTCTAATCGTTTACATCTGCTTGCATCACACAAATGACAGAAGCCTACCATTAGCATCCTTCATAGAAAACATTTATTCTACTCTTAAATATAAAAGCTATGTTGCATAAACAGAGGATTTAAAGCTGTGGCAGAGTGGCTGAATGAAAGAAAATGGCAATCTTTCTGGTTCTAGTAGATGCCTTTCCCTATCACACAATGTTTCCCACTCATAAATACATGACAAATACTTCCTCAATCATTTTTTACGAGCAGGGATGCACAGGGGGTAGTCAATGGCTAGCTTGAGGGAAAATAGGAACAGCAGGAGGCAGAAACTGTACTGAAAATGGCTATGTGGTAAATTCTCTTCTGGAACATCACTCAGCTACCCAGGCTTTGATCTTTCAGCTACAATTACACTCACATCCATGAGATCTGGATATACTTTTTAAAAACTAAATCATTAATTGTAATAGAAACAGTTAAACCATTTCATTATATGACTCCTCAACTCAAACATCTGATTTTTTACAAATTAAAAATTGCAATTTATACAAAGATTTGCTTTCAATTGGGTTTAACTATGTCATCATCACAACTAGTCTCACAAAAAACATGGGGTGACTGGCGACAGCTAAATCACAGACTGGCGTCTCCTAAGTAGTCTGTCTACCATTAGGGTCTGGGAAACGGTATTTACTGTACAATTAGAGCCAGGGAGCTCTACCTGTAATCATCCAAATACAGGTGCGAGGATCCTTTTTTGGACAGGGAAACCAACTCATCCATTTTCACATAAACTTCCACGTCTGTACTGTTATAGCAAGCTTTAGGAAATCTCAACACTCGTACTTCAAAAAAAATATCATCTGACAATAACAGAGCAAATACTACTATTCTGATTTTAAAGACTTCCTTGGGTAGAACCACTTTTAATGTTTAAATCGTCATACCCAAAAAACATTCAAAGGAGGAACAAATTAATTTAAAATTATAAAATTTGGCAAAATATGAAAAGCTTACATTATTACACTGGTTACCAAGCTTATCCCAAAGTCTGTGTTTTGGGATGAGAGGGTTTGCTATTAAATAGGTTAAATTTTGTTCTTCAAAACTAACACAAAATGTCTTGGAGTATCAAAAGGACAGTTTTAGTTGCAGTAATTTCACAGAATTTATTCTAATGATTTATTGGAGTTAACCATCTGACATTAATTATTGTTTTGGCTTCCAGTCTATGAATGTTTATTTTTCAGTTTAAAGCCTTCTCACTCTTTGATATCATATGGAAATGAGAATTTTTAATGGAAAATTGAAACCATGTGCATCTAAGTACTTAATGAAGTACAGGGAGGAACAGAGGGTGTACTTTAGGAGAATTCAGATATTCCGCTTTAGATACTTTTGATTTGTTTGGATGAGCTACACGCATATATCTGTTCACAAACATACGTTTATACATCTTCAAAGTATCTCATGAGTACAGTATTTAAGGATCTGAATACTAAGAAAAGGTTTGTTGTTTGGTTGGGTTTTTTAAACTAAATATACAGCTATAGATTTTTTCTTCATTGTATACTACTTAATCTGTTCCCTCCTCCACAAACAAAGTATTCATCCCACCTAGAGGTTCCAGTGACATGCTAAATGCTGTACTTCTCAACAGCAGATTCCCACCATATGCCTACCATGTTAGGACTGGATCTTCATGCAGTTCACTGAATGTCTGATAGATTGATTTCATAACCATCATGTACTTAAGTCATAATATTGATGTCAGGAATACTTGAGTAAAACCTGTGCTGTTCATGGCATTAAAGCTCATCAAAACAGGCCTGTAAACCATAAGCAAAGTGCAAGCAGTGGCAAGGAAGCCAGGCACCCAACTGCAAACAGAAGAGTACTGTTAAAATGGGCAATTTTGCCACAGTTTGAAAGATTTCTGTGCAACTCACATAGCTTTAGTCCTCCTGCATTCAATTCATTCCTTTGGAATGAAAAAGATGTTGTTCAGACAATCAGCATTATATAACATGATAAAACCATATGTTTATTTAAATCAGTACTTCTAAATCAAATACCTTTTCTTCACAGTTAATGGATTCATCTAAAAATATAAGGAAGGAAAGCATATTCTTTTCTATTCTGTGCTTTCATTCAGGGTTTCACCATATGCATTGTACTCAAGCAGCATGTCAATGGGAGCGTAACAAGTAACGGAAGTGCAACATTAGTTTTTATTCCTATTTTAATTAATATCCTTAGTGATCTTAATGTGCAAGGAATTATTTACCACTGAAATGTGGAATAGAAGCATAAACTTAGATATTTAACCTGAACACACTCACCACTTGTTTTTCTTTCTAATGTAGTCTTTTTCAGAGAGGTTAACCAAGTAGATCATCGGTTTTGAAGTAAAAAACAAATGTTTGTTCAAAACATCAATCTAGAAGTGAAAATATAGGAGAAGAATTTTAAAAAGAAGTTATACCAACTTGAGTTAATTTTATGACCATTTTCTTCATGGCATGTCTGAGAAGGCAACATAATTAAAGTCTAATATATAGACCACTGATAAACACAGAATTGGCTGATAAATTTAACGTTCAATACACTACAAATACGAAATCTAAAAGAAAAACCTTTAAAAAAAGACAGTAACAGGTAGTAAAATTAGAAGTCAATTCATGGGATAGTATTTACAGCCTACCTCTTTGTCATTCCAATCATGATAGAAGCGGACAGCTTTCTTTTCATCTATTACCCATGTCTTGATTTTGCACATTACGTCCTACACAAGATCAAGAAAAAACAAAGTCAAAAACTCAGCTGGATATCAGACCATTCTCTTCCATAAACAAGGCGTGTCTACATTAAGTTTCAAAACATACACAAATTAAAAATTAGATAATACCGTTTAAAAACAAATTTTTACTCTCCCAGAAAAATAGAAAGTGCTGCTTTAAAAGTCACTAAAGAGCAGTATCGATTATTAAAGCAATTCAAATTGCATAATGAGGAAGTTAAAATATACAATACTCGAGCATCACCTCTCGCCGCCACGAAAATTAGCAGAGCTCGTAAAACATATGTAAAAATCAGTACATTTTAGATTGCTTTTCAAACTCAGTAAGACGCGACATTTCAGCATCCAGCAGGAGAGACCACGTACAATATAAACATGCCATTAAGAAAAGGGAATGGGAGGGAAAAAACAGGGCAAATATCTTTTTTTTTAAAATTGTGAGCAAAAGAAATTGAGCCTATTATTGATGATCCACCCTTCAAGAAATTAATTCAAATGGCCAAAGCCCTTTTTATTCCGCATTAATTTTTCGCCAACACCTTCTCCCTCCCCCCCCAAAATGAAACCTGCCAAAGCCTCCATTACACAATGGCAAGAGCCTTGCACTGGTGACCTCCAACCAGCTGCATTCACTTTCAGAACATCTCTCTCGGCAGGAAATCTAAAGGCCTTTTAGTTAGCAAGCTAGTGTGCATTCAGAAGGAGTAACTGCAGGAAGAGCCCAATGTGCTTTGTTTCTCTGGCCTTTCTTCACAGAAAGATTAATCATCTGTGAAATGGAAACGGCAAACAGCAAGTGACACAAACTGAACCCTTCAAGCCTTTCCTCATCAGTTTTGTGGTCATGAATCCGAAAGCTGCGTGTGGCACGGTTCTCCTTACAGGCAGGTGTTAATAAAAGGCTCTTGGGTCTGAAAGGTCAAACTCGGCTCTTCTAGGAGTAGTACATTTTAGAGTCGCCTATTTTTTGTTGTAGATAATTTATGATCGTGCTTTAAATAATGCATTTTTTAGGTTATAATTGACGCAACTGAGAATTAAGATCTTGAAAATACAAGGAAACATTCCTTTAACCGTTGAGCACACAACATTTTTTGCACTTAATGCTATGCGGCTGAAGTACATTTATAAACAACCACAAATAACATCAGTATTTACTACAGTCTTTCCTAGTCTTGCAGTTGCTTTAGTTGGGGGGGGAGAAAAAAAAAAAAAAAAAGAAAGAAAGAAAAAAAGAAAAAGCTCTTCTAAATCTTCAGATCCTGATTTGAAACCCTCCAGGAACAGGACTCCCCACAGATTTTAACAAGGAAGGGGCAAGCTAAAACTTTTAATGAAATCTAACATGTTCTGCCTAAGAATAATCACTTTTACTCTCCTATAACTGAATTTCACTCATAAATGTTTAAAAGTGGCTAATATAACACCATTTCCTACAAGGAGAAGATCAAAGTGCTATATTACAAATGCATTATGATTAAAAAAGCACTGTGCAGCTTTGCTATTAACTGTTCTTTAAACCCTAAAAGGCTTCCCATAGATCTCACTTGGCACTGCATATACAACCTTTGACAAGTAATGTAGACCATTTTTATTCATTGCCTAAAATTGTAGGCAATTATGTGCGTCACACTGGCCACCTGCAAATTCTGAATGCCTGCTCCAGTTGTCAGAGCAAAAAAACTAATGTCGGAGGGGATTAATCTAGGGGGAGAGAGTCCTCTTTAATGGCTCCAGCAGGTGAAATGGCCCAGCTGGTTACTATGATGAGTGGCCAGAACAGCTTATGTAGAGACATGCAACAAGATTACACATAAAGAAGAAAACAGTGGTACCATCTTATCTTTAACCCTACGCGCTTTTTATTTTTTTAATTACTATAAACAAGATAAGGGAAGCAATTCTACCAATAGGTACTTTTCATTTAAGATCTTTATCCTCAGCTTTTGTTCAAATAGAAATATAAAAATCAACACAATCTCCAAGATTCCTGTTCAGCAGTGAAGGAATTCTGATTACACACTATTTCGGGTTTTATACTAATTCTGTAGGCACGTACCACGTGGCCTTTGGCACTACAATTCCCCCCCAATAGCAACACATTATTGCATATAAATTGGAGTCGATAAAAAATTGACAGAAAAAACATTATAGCACAAGTTATCAAAGCCAATCTTTTAGGCTTAAGCAGTAACAAGATGGTTTTTAAGCACATTGTAAGGGTAGCTACATGACGCGGAACCTCCAGAAAATTTCAAGCATCAACACAGCAAATAAAGTTTGCTCTTTCTAAAGAGCACTACCTAAGCACATAGCTGATAATCAGAACTTCTCTTCCACATGCACCTGCTACCTACAGTGCCACATCAAAACCCATTTTGGCACAGACCTAATTTTTCAGAGTTCTCATTTAGGTACCTGACTTGATGCTGTTTGCAACTATTGTTCTAAGGGAGTAATTACACACCTAACTTCCACAGGGAAGGCTGAGCAACAACTGCATGTGCTGGGGAGAACCGACAGCTGTATACTTGCAATTTTATTTTGGTTTTACAGAGAAGGCGGCAAAGTATTGGAAAACTTTCTTTAGATAAAAGGATGGAAACTTATAAGCAAATACAGCATTTATGTCTGAAGCTGGTGAGGCAGTAAGACACAAAATAAAAATTTGGAAATAATTATTCAAAGTAAAATTTTCTCTGGTGGACTATCTGGGCAGTCACACCACGCAGAATGTAAGGCAGACAGTCCAGAAATGAAAAAAAGGGACAGATTCCCCTGCATCAAGGGTGGTGTCCCATTTAAATGAGATTTAATATGATCCCCTAACAAGAAAAAATTAAATGCTAATGACAATATGAAGAAACGTAACTATTTCCACATATTTTTTTTTTCACTCAGCTGCTCCAATACTATAAACACACACACAAAAAGGAAAAAGCACATTTTCAGGTTATATCTCATGTAGCACCATTTTTAGTTTTATTAATTGCTTCTGTTTAGGCCTGGTGAAAGAGTATGAACTGACCTTTTTACCTTCACTATCACTGTAACAGTCATTTAAACACATTTAATCACTACTCTAGTTAACTCCGAGATGCTTAATAACAGAATACAGACCAATGATCCACTTTGTTTCATTAGATCTGTCCTCCCCAGTTGCACACTTGGAGGTCAATCTGTCACCGGCAGAATGATCCACTTCTCCTTGTTTGATGAGAGGGGTATTCTTGTTCTGGTTGTCAGCTAGCAACATTATAGCAAGCACCATTTAAAAAGCCACCCGAAACCCCTCCAAAATCCAATTTACTTACAGTTGTCAAGGCATATGAAATATAGCAAACTTCATGAATATCAAATATCACTGTTTTAAACATCAGTTAATTTCCGACTATATCCTTGGCAATATATTTGGCACATGTGAATACTTAGTATATTTAGCCATACGCCATACAGCGATTTTAATTTATGTCCTGGTCTCATTTTCCAAAGGCAGCAAGTAGTCAACCCACAAATGCTAAGCAGGACTTGAGCAGTAAGTCCCAACAGTATAAAAAACTATAAAGAAATACATTTAAATTACATTTAGGAGATTTATCAAGACATGTTCATGAGACACTACTGCGCAGAAAAATGTGCATACATTAATAAACTCTCTGGATGGATGATAGTAATAATGTGTGCCAATGCCAAATTCTTCTTACAGCATGAGGGACTAAACTGAAGCTTGGAAAACTCACTTGCCTACTTGGCATCAGAGAATTGTGAGGTTTTTGTTGTAAATTAGCAGGGCATGTAATTAACTTCCGCAAATTTAATAAAGAAGTAAGCAGTTGTGAGGATTATCACTTCACACTTCAAAGTGCAAGTGAATTCTCCGTGATCCTGCAGGCAGTGCAAAAGTCTCCGCGACTACAGACAGTACCTGTAAGTACAGTAGGCTTCCCCCCCACCCCCAAGGGAGATGTTTCTGGGAAGTATGGAGTGTTTCTCAGTACCTTATTCATTCCCTTCAAAACTTCCAAGATGTAATAACTGACCAGCTCCCTGTAAACACTTCAAAAGCAGTTAAATACTTTTTATTAAAATATTTCAATTGTCCAAAATTCTATCATTTTCACTGCTCTGCTCCTCAGACAAGCTATCAGGAGTACCTAAAACATTACCTGTAGCTCTTAGCTCCTCTCATTTCATGCAGAAGTCCAACAGCACAGCATATCAATAATGACGGTAGTACTGTGTAATATATTCAGACTTCCCTAAGGAATCTGGCTCAGTGACGTAAGGTATTTAATTCAAAAAAACACTGCACTGCACACACTAAATGGAGTCAACACCACCTAACCAGTAGGTCTCAGAATGTAACTGTAAATAGAAAATCCAATGAGTGTGCTTCTGGTGGCACTCCAAACAAATTATTTGCATTTCGCTAGTTATCATCTTTCATCAACAGCCTAAAAAAGACCATGTTAATGACACAGATTCTGAGAATAGTACATTACTAACAACGTGAATCATGTGTGTAGTGACCAGAACTGCTAGACAGATTTAGTGAAAACAAACAATGTTTTTCAATACAATAAATTCAAATTCATACACTTGCTGGGTGGAGAAGGGAGGGTGGATACAGTATTTACCAGGTAGAGGACTTCCCCCTTGCAAGAGTGACTGAGAAGACTTGACGGTCGCAAGCAAATGAACTGTATGTTCTGTAACTAAAATACAATCTTTGAGTATATAAATAGGCTAATGTTCAATGTGAATAATTCTACACTTATCTCTACTGAAATACTGAAAAACTAGAGAAAAATAAGAGGTTTTGAAAAAGTGCTTACACATGAAGACTCAGTGTGCTTAAATCTTATCCTTTTATTCTTAACACATTTCATATATATATATATATATATATATATATATATATAATTAACAAAAAAACTCACATAGTACAGGGCTTTTCACACTACCATACAGAAATCAAATGGCTGAAAGTTGAAGCTTGACAAATACAGACTAAAGCTGTGTCTTATTTCTAAATAGTAAAGATAATTAATCACTTGCACAGCTCATGCAAGTTACAGTAATTTATCTCTAGCTAGAAAATACTTAAATAAAGGTTAATTTTTTCCCCTAAGAGATACATTCTATTTTAACCACAGTTGTGAGAATTAAACTGGGATATGCAAGAGATCAAACTAGATAATAATTAGTATTCCATCTGGCCTTCAAAATAGCTGTGATGGTTTTTCAGATACAGATAGAGAACTATGCTATTTGGAATAAAGAGTATTCGTAACTAGTTAAACTCTGCTGCACTAAAGCCAGTTTATTGTGCACACACCAATTTCCTTGTTAACACAAGGTGTCCAGTGTGCACCGTGCCCACAATCCTCCCATTCATGGCTTCCCTTGGAAATCTTTTTCAGTTCTATTTAGCATAGCCTCAGGCTCTCTGCTTTTCCTGGAGGTTTTCTGGCAATTTAAAAGCATGAGGCTGAAGTGACAAAGTAAGAATTTATTGTAAAAACAATGTTTAGAAACAGTCCTATTTTTAAAGGACAATTAAGACAAATTTTGCGTTTTCAAAAAAACAGGCTAGATCATGTTTTTCAATTGTGTTAAGTGCTTAAATAAGCTGTAGCAGCTGGGTGCAAGAAAGAGAACAAGTCAGGTACTGCATCAACTGGAGTGACAATGAGCTCCTCTGTGGTACAAAACAATGTCTAATCTCTTACAATTCCCTTGCTCACTGACTTTAATAAAAATACAATGGGAGAAGTAATGGATTTAGGACAAGTGTATTATCCTTTCTTTTATTCACTACCTTCTAACAGAGCCAGTACAAGCTATACATGATATAAGATTTACTCAGAGCTAGATGCCAATAATGTTTATGAACCACGGCAAGTACTTTCACCCAAAACATCCTACAAGCATTCCAGGCAATGTAATTCATGTCAATAATCCCCAAATTCTCCTGTGTGGGTCATCCTTGTGGGTTCTAAGGCATTATACATAAAATGATATAGTCACTTGTAGCTTCTCAAAGAAAAAAGCAGGCAAGAATACAGAAAGCAGTCCATCTACAAGTGATTATTTCTAGCAGTTCAGAAATTCAGAACAGGGAAATTGCACCGAAAAGTAAAATGAAACATCTTCCATAGAGTTCCACTAAACTTTTCTTACTGCATTAGTCTATACACACTTATTTCCAAATAAACCCACATGTGAATGCATTTGTTCTGGATGTGAATTAAGCCAATTGAAAAAGGTGTCTTTTTCAGAATACAAGTATTCATATATGGAGTTATTTTGGCATATGTATATACTATTTAAAAATTACACCATAGCTTGGATCTAGAGATACCCATACAGACATTATTTTAAAAAGTAATTACTTTAAGCCACTGTTCAAATCTGCACAGGAAAGATCAGCCTTGACAGAAAGTATTTCAGCATTGACTTCTCTTTGTCTACTGATAATACCAAAAGAAATCCAAACGTGTATTTACACATTATGTACTTTTAAGTCAGGCTTTACTACCGATTAATTCACAAACATCTGCCATGAATATTTTCCTGTTACACTCAAAATGTTCTCCAGAATGAACTTTAATTTCCTCTAAATACCACATTAAGCACAGTAAATGGTCCACTAAAGATTTTAGGCATAATTATATGCATTAAGAATATAAATATTTTCTCAATTCTCTATGATTTAAGTTACTAATTGTAACAGCCATCGGCAGAAAGTATGTCAACAGTGTACGCATATGCTGCTCCTTTCCTTCCATCTCCAGTGGAACAAACTGGCCTCTCAAACTCTCCTCACAAAAAGAGACCAAAGAAACTGGCTTAAAAAAAAAAAACCAAAACCCCAAAAAACCCCAAACAATTCACTGCTGTATTTATCTTCAACTTGGAACGAAAGAAAGGTGAAAATTCCCAACTGACATCATCAGTTAGAGGAAATAAGAGTTCATCCATCCATGAGAACTCTGGCGAGCAGCTTGCAGCACGAGGTCAGCAAATTCTGCTGGGTGCCATCCCATTCATCAGAATATTGCAGGAAGGAAAGATTGTCACCCTGTTTTCACCTAGTATATATTGGTAATGAGAAGAAACTGGATCTACCAGCTCTTTGTTGTTTGTGAAGTATCTCCCACACCGTATTGGTAATTTTAAATGAATGAAAAAACATCTTTCAAACAGTTACTGTATTATCAGGACAGGACCAAGATGTTAAATGGAAGGGAGGAGGGAGGAAGGGATTAAATCTACTTAAAACATCATTAGGAAGATTTTGCTTTACTCCTCATAGTACATATATGCTGACAGATACACATACTCAATGCCTATTGTCATTGTATCAATGATTAGTTCATCGCCCAGCGCAGCAACAAAACAAAGCTTGATACTGTTCCTGGAAGTTAAATATGCACTAGATGGTTCTGGTACCATTACATTAAAAAAAGGAGTCTCTAACTGCTCTTTTCATAATTGCAATTACTTTTGCTCTTACAAAATTTGTTTGATTTGAAAAACTAATCTTATTTTTAAATTGACAGACTTGAACAATGGAATTTAGATATCTCACAGAACTTGTAAAAGCACCCCTTTCAATTGAAAACTGGAGGTTCAAATGCAGTGAACATTGATCATGACCTACTGTAAAAGCTGCCTTTCAACTGAAAATTGGAAGCTCAAACACTGCAGACATTGACACTGACCTAAAGATTTTGACTTCATATCACTAATATCAATAATCTGCGTGAACTCAACTATAAATAATATTCTTGTGGTCAGATATATAAATCAGAATACCATTACCACTAAGAATTATTCTGTGCTGGAGTTCAAAATTCCGTGCCCTAACAAAGGGCTGAAGGAATAGCTATCTACTGCAGAAGGTCAATCTCTAAGGACTAGAGGTGAATCTCACAATAAAGATCACTTAACTATATTATATTGTATCAACTTGAAGACTTCTGTCTCCAGGACTGAAAATCCCATAAATTAAAAAAAATTTTTTTTTAAAACAAGTTTTTAAATTTGTACATCCTGATCCATAAATTTGTACATATTTGCATTTTACTTTGAAATCTCCTACTACCCAAAATGACAGATAAATAAGCTAATAATAAAGTTTAGCGCCAAAATCTTTCTCATGTCTCTGCAGACACCAGCACCAGACAGATTTAATAGATAAAATCAAAATCACCCTGATTGCTTTCTGAAATTATATTCGCACTGTTTTAATACATGCAAATAACAGGGGTATTTTTACTCTATAATATCTCTTTAGAAGGTTATAGCCAAAATAATATTTAAAGGTATACTGAGTTGGAAAGAATAGTAACCTTAGTAAAAGCAGACAGTCATTTCTAAGAAGGCAGTGAGAACTCTTGCAAAACAGACAAAAATATACATGTAAAGGAAGCAATTCCAAGCCTATGTCAACATGACATGTTGGTGATCTTGGACCATATTGTGTCACTGATTTTAAGTAGAACTTGAAAGTTATTTCATTGATGGCTCCTTAACAGCAGTTGGCTATTTTATTTCTCCTGACAGGGGATTGAGAAATCAGTTCTCTGAGAGACAGGATAAACAGTTAACACTGTATTCAACTGCAAAGCCAGGTCACCGCATAAAGGTGAACTTACCAACTGTATGCAGTGTGGGCTTATGCGAAGGAAAAATTATAATTAACAAGTTACAACAGAGGTGCAAGAAGGCTGACAAATACAAATCTCAGATTTAAAAACTGTTCACCGATACAGACTGACAATTTTCTTTTTTTCTCCTCCTAAACCTTTTGGAGATTTCAGACTACCAAGTTCAGTTGTGGAAGCTTACTGATAAAGAGAATCCTCTAAAGCAGACAATTCATATTTATGAAACAAGAATGACTTTTACTTTCAGTTAGGTTCCATGAAACACACAGTGAAATCCCCTTCGATGCCAACAGTACTTTACACAGGTCACATGGAGATTATAGCCTCTCTGAAATAAGTAACTTTTCCTTAGCCTTCATATTAAGGTTATTTGTTATATTCAGCAAACTACCAAAGGAAAAACATACTTGACTAAGATCAATACCATTTCTTTTCTTTCCTCACCTTCTTCTTCTTCCCCTAATCTTATATAGTGTTCTTCCTCAATAAATCTCAAAGTGCTCTCAAAAAAAGTGGAAAGAAACAAAAACACAATTCAAGTGCTAGATGTTTTTGTTCAGCAGGGGAAAGCAAGCCAGTGAAAGGTCTGAAAGTGATACAGGTAAGAAAGCTTGCAACACCTTTATCTGAATGAACCACAGAACTTTCACAACTCTCAACCAGTTACAACTCTTCAGAAATTCTCAAGTGTTTTTACATTAAATTACTCCCAAAAGGATGGGAAAAGGAAAAAAATGAAAAAGAGAGATATTAAAATTTTAACATTGAGCCTTAAAAACAAAACAAAAACCAAACTCAAAACAACCTACAAATACCAAGTCTCTTCCCTTGTAACCTTCCAGTTTTCCTGAAAGGGAAAATGACTGGGAACACTCATAGAGCACAGACAAGAGCAAGAGCCATTTGTTGGGCACCTCTGCTATGGAAGGAACAGACTATTAGCAATGGCTATGTATTATACCGGGAAATAACATAGAAAGACAAATCCTGCCAAGTTCTCTCCCAGCCCCTCCCTTGCCGCCCCCCCACCCATTTTATTTTTTTTTAAGACACCCTGTTTGAAAAAAAGTATTATTTCCAGTCCATACTGTTTCTTAACGACTCTTCCACCCTGGAAAGAGGAAGCCTTAAACAGTAGCTGCAAGCTGCATAGAAAAAACATTACAAATTGTGCTGGACAGGGAACTCTCTCTGTGCCCAACAAGCTAATTGCAAAATGCAACAGATTCAGGAAGTGCAGAATGATCAAACAGCCAAAATACAGTCCTAACATTTGGGTACTGCTTTAGGAAAGCATAATCTTTAACTGGTTTTTTTTTTCCACCAATCCTGTCTGGTTTCTCTCCTAGACCCGTTAAGTCATTTACCACACAGTTTATCACGCAGTGTACTATATAAATGCAACCATAGGTCTTCTCTGCAACACAAAATGTTAAAGGAAAAGAGACAAAGCAAACCGTACAGGAGTGCCTCACAACCCAGTGGCTGAACATCTAAATAAACCCATCTAGTGGCTGGAAAAGCCCAAGAATTGCTATTACAATCTTACAACTACACAAATCTATTTGTAGAAGCTGTGTAACTAGGCCTAAGGATTGATGTACCAGGAAAAGAAAAGTAACCAGGCAGAGCTTTCACAGGCCTCTACCATTAAAAAAGCCCATTTTACTAAGGTCTACTGTCTACCTTACAATTCAAACACACAAGTCAAAGGAAGACAAGCAAGAAGGTCCAAGATCAGCAGGACTCACAGACGTGATGCCCCACAGCACTTCCCTGAAGAGATTCCCTAGAGACTGTAGTTCCTATGTGCAGCCTTTGTCTCAAGGGGAGCGTTAATTTGTGCCTCTCCATTCTGTTCAGTCACCCCTTTCCATGAAACAAAAGAATTTAATACCTTTGAAACCTCTATTGTTCTTGACAAACTCAGCTGAGACTGGTCAAGTGTAACAGCTGTTACTGAGAACAGAACTGGCGGAGCAACACGACTTCAAGAACCTGGTGTTTTCTCTGCATGTGTTCATAAAGAAAGGATAAAAAAAACCCCAAGGAATGACGGGAAGTGTAAGCTACAAACACAAGATGACAAGATGACAAGTGATTTTGACGGGTGAACTACAGATGAAGTAATAGTTCGGAGACTGAAGGAAGAGGCAGAGAGAAGGATGAGAACTGAAGCTGGGTAAAGACAGAATAATAATGTAGATTTAAAAGTTTGCTTTAATTAATTTAAATTGCATTTCCAGATTTGAGGGTTTTTTATTTACTGTCTCCCTTGATTTGAGAATAATCTGACATTTTCTGTTTTCAAACACATACCAACTTCCTGTAGTTAAAAAAATGAGTAAGAGCAGCTCTGTCATACAACAGTAACTGTACCTACCACCCATTACAGTCATATCATGACTATTAAGAGTTTTATTTAAAACACACTTCAGTTATATTTCTTCGCAATCACAAAAGTGCAGACTTCTTCCTTAGCACAGGAAGAACATAGAGGGTGATGTGAAACTCTCAAAGCACCCAGAGAGATACACTCAAAAACTGGACAAGAACGTCTCCATCATGAGGAGCCGAGCAAAGCTGTTTCCAAAGACAGCAACACAAGAAAGCAAGTGAGAAGAGCTAAAGACTGGGGCAGAACAGCATCACAACCAATATAAAATTTAGCCTTAGGCTGAAGTTTGAATTCACCATGGACAGGATTTTTGCTTGCGCCTTTCTTTAAGATGAATTAAAAGGTCAAAGACTATGTGGATGCTATTTGAAACTGTAGGCATAAGCAGCACTGTTTCTCTAGGCAGGTGCAACCTTTTGTAAAAAAGAAAAACCACTGCCCACATGTACCCATGGGTGGGTTGACGCATGTCAGACAAGACCTTAAATGAAGCATACCTGCTTCTCTCTCTCTGGGCTTATGTGCAAGTCTTCAAATCATCCAACAATAGCTATTTTTTCTGGCTTAGACCAATCAGGGAATAAAATACTTTTCAAGCCAGATGAAGACTAGTTTTTCACCAAGAGAAGCTACCAAAGAAGTGCTTTTTAACACTGCATCATGAAGAAGAATATCTTGGAGAAGGATGTTCACTTTCAGTTCCTATTCACTTCCAAACACTAGGTAGGGCCAACAAGTTTTCATTGCACTTCAATACTGATAAAATAAAGCACCAGCACCGATATGACATTGTTTTTCTAACTACTTGCTACCTAAAAAGCCATGGGAGAAAACAGTATTTTTTTACTACTTAATTGTTAGGCATAAATAGTCTATTTCCACACTGATACACTGCTGTAATAATTAGAGAATGTGCTTTATATACCACCTGAAATATTTACAGAAGATTAATGAAATAAAGAAAAATTAATAACTAGACTACTGGCAAAGTGTAGCAGACTCAAAAGACAAGTGGCAGTAAAATAATCATTTACAAAAATATATTTTGAAGTTGATAATTACTATACATTTCTAATTTACAAAGAAACACCACTACTACCCTGTGATAATTGAGCTCATTTAAGCAGCTTTCCACAACATTCTAAAATTAATTTCAACTAGCAGACTTTATTTAACATGCACTAAAAGGCACAAAGCGCAACCACACCAAGAAAATATATTCACTCGGTGGCTACAGGAATACTAGTATCAACAGACTAGAACTTAACAGCAAGAATAATTCAGAAGTGAGTCCTGGATTTTGAATTACAACTAAACACTGATGTAAGTTTGATGAAGCATTAGCAATTCTCACATAAAGCTGGGTCAGCAAGAAAATAACAGTTAAATTTTAAAAATTACAATTAGCTTTATCAGTGAAATCTTACACTGTCAACACAGCAAATAATTCATTCTAATAATTTTTCTACTCATAATAATAATTACTTTAAAATACACATAGAAATAGTGGTAGTGTTTCATGTTATACACATGGAAGATCAGTAACAAAACCCAACAATACAAAAATTTCAATTCAATACAGAGAGTAATGACCTACTTTTATAGGTCATATACTTATACTTACATATTCAGGTTTTAATTTCTTGTCTCCTCCTCTTACAGCTACTTTTTCAAGCTTGTCTATACTCTGCATGATCAGCTCCTCATCTTTAAGCCTAAGTTCCTCATGTATTATTTCGATGTCACGAACGGGATCTACACTTCCTTCAACATGAGTGATATCATCATCTTCAAACGCTCCTAAAACAAAAGAACACTTAAATTACTTACTAAGCTAAAAAGACAAGAAATATATATTTACAACATACTATTAAGAGTGACAGGAGTTTGAGATGAAAAAGTCAGTAGGTCTGACATACTGTCCACATGCAAGTGTCCCCTGCAATGTTTTATATCATACTGTTTTAGTCTGTTAATTTACATATCAGCTCCAGAATCCAAAGCTTTATAAAGATACATACAAAGCATAGCACTTTGCCATTTCACAGGAGCACTTAACACACCTTTAAGAGTTTCTTCTAAATAGGAACAGGCTAGAGCACTTTACTGAAAATAGGTACCACTGTATTTAATAGTATCTAACCTAGTAGTAACAAACATAGTAGCTAAATTGAACATTGCAGAACATTATAATACATGCAGTAATGACTAAAAGACTCATGGAAAGAAATCCTAACAAATCACCCTGGCAGCCCTCACTGGCTGACCAATTTTATGCATTAAGAAAAAAAAGAAGTTCTAGACAAAGAATTCTGAAGTTCTGAACGACTCTTAGTGTTTCCAAGGGAAACAGAGCTTAGAAAAAAAGGCCTGAAATCATCTGGCAGACCTCGTCCCTGTTTCAATCTACTTTATCACTGTGGTTCTGACGGTGATTAGATAATGAACCACTCAGACACACAATTTACACAGCAGCTAATTTCATCGGCCTGATTTGAGGGTATGGTTTTTAGGGGGCCATCAAAGAAGCAGATGAAGGTGCATTTGTCATATATGAGTGACAACCATTCACACTATCTGAACAAAATGGTGCTGGCCCTTATTAGAAACACATGCTATTATCACATATTTAAAGTGCAGTTGAAGCCATAATTTCAAATTGCCAACTGGAAACATAAGGGTAAAACAACCAGATATTACTGAAGCATGTGTGCTGACTTCATGCCCTTCTGAAGACAATCTGGCAACATAATTCAACCAGGATTTAAATTATCAGATAAGCAGCATCACCAACACCCCACCCCCCCCAAAATCAATACATATTTAAAAAATAAAAATATTAACAATTAAAAACAGTTTATTACTTATTCCTGGATCAATTTTTCAGAGCGTTTGCATGCCTATCTTGTAACATTAAAGATAGGCCTGAGAAATCAACCACGAAAATAATTTTAATATTACCAAAATGAATTTTTTTTTTTTTTTTAAACACAGTAGAAAAACCCCAAGGCACTTCTTGTACTAAATATAAGATAGCAAACAGGGTAAACCACAAACAATTCCTTAACTGATATACAGGGTTCTTTGTTGTCATGCACTTCTTAAACATCATCTTTTCTTTTAACTTACTGAAATCAGTGGTTTCAGCAATAAAGATTTTACATCAAAACACACGGTACACAGGTTTAAAATGTTGTTGACAGTCAAATGTCAGAATAATTTTCACACAAACTTATGAAAAGTCTTTAAAACAGTGGTTATCAGAATTTCCCTCCTTTCTCCAAAGATGATGAGTGAGCTTGCTTGGTACAAGGAGAATCACCTCAGCAATAGATCCAACTCTGATGGTGGCCGTGACGGGAGAACAGGCTGCTCTGCCAAATGCAAACTCACTACACTAACCCATACTAATGCCAGGCAATTAAAGTCAGCACCTGACTCAATGGGTCATGGGCTGTTCGGATGAACAAATAGTAGAATACAATTTAAACAGCTCTGTTGTGATTTAACAAGGAAAATACTGAATAAAAAGTGGAGAAAAAAGTAGGAAGACATCACCATACAGATCAAAGAAAAGTCTACCTGCCCCGCCTTCTCAACAGGTGAGTAGTAGTTATGCAGCTAAAAAAAGTAAGAAGTTTACCTTTCTTCTTTGTATCAAGAAAAAAAGTCTCCATTACCATCTAAATAATAAACTCTCAAGTTATTTACATCTTCCTTCTGCATTTGGTGACCATGGGTTTAAAGAACAACAACAAACCCCCACACTGTTAAAGCCAGGAGAAAAGCTCCACGACTATAAAGATCTTGCATTTAGAACATAAAAATAAAAAGTAAAGTAAACAGCTTGTTTTGGTCTTAAGGAAGAATGAAGTTTTTCTGAAAAAGCCAGTGTAAGGTGAATTAGCCAGTAATAACAAAACACAGCTTATATATTAGTTATATTTTTCCATTTTCTTCAACAACAGTAAAATACTTCTCCAGCAATTATCTTCATTTCTTCACATCTTCCCATTCCTTTTCACAAAAAAAAAATCCAGTTCTTTATTCATCCAAAACCAATTAATTCAGTGTAATTCCACCCCTATAAAACTGAATATATACATTCCACCACCGCTGTCTTCTCAGTCCACTAAACGCTTTAACCCACAGACACTTCCAACGTTCTGCCAGAGTTTTCTTCCCGTCTCCTCCTCCTGTCAGCCGTCCTCATGCCCGTGTCAGCAGCCATCCTGCAGCTCATTTAGGCAACATCGATGACAAGAGACCCATCTGGCTATAGGCAGTTGCATGGTCAAGTAAGGAGCCCCTCTACTGAGCTGATGATTTCCCATTCAAGGCTTTCTCTCCTCCTCACTGGGTTGCTTGACTCATCTCATGGAAGAAATGAACACTAGTTGCATATTCCATTACAACACTGGGTTTTGAGCTTAAATTTTCAATTCTACATTTAGACGAAAAGTACATTTTTCCTAACTTGGAGAGGAGAAAACCTGTCAACAGGTGTGCTGACAAAGGTCATACAATTCCCTTTTAAATAGACAGGTGATCCATTAAATTAATCATGGCAGTTTTGGGTTTTTTTTCTTAAGTTATCAGGAACACTTAGAGGAGAGAAATTTAAATATCTTCCCATTGAGACAGTCAGAGTCCATAAGGAAGTGGTAGGTATAAGATTTTGTACACACAAAAGGCCAAACTGGCGCTGATGTCCAGATTTGGGCATAAACGGAGAGACTCTTCTTAACAACCAACAGGCATTGAGCTTTATTTGTGAATCTCTTGTTCAGGGTTTGTCAATACCGCCTTCAGTCATCAACCTACAACAGATCAGCCTCTGACTGACAGCCTAGCCAGAAGTGAGATGATGGGATACTCAAGGAAGAAGGAAACAAAAAGGGAGAGACACTGCTATGATGAAAAAGCCTTAGTTATAACTTCGTCTCAAGATCCATGTGGGATGTATCTTGGGCGATCTGTTATACCAGCCTCAAGCCTGCTTTGTAATGATGGTCTAGCACAAATCAGATTGACCATTGCAGGGAACTCAATCCTGTCTGCAGAGCTGAATGAAGACTTGGCAAGCAAGAACTGGTGGAAACCTTAGGAATTAGGCTCTGTGCAAGAGATGACATCTCTTGGAAAAAGTACAGCAGTCTATACAGAAATGTAAAGTAGTAGAAAAAAATGGAGTTGTAAAACTGATTCAAGAAATAGGACATATCAGAAAATGTGTATATTATTTGCAACTCACAAAGATGAAAATAAGCAGTATAATATTAATCTCCAAATATTACCTGATATAGATCGTTAATGTCTCTCTGCCTTTGCTTTATTAGTGAGTGAAATTCCTCTGTCAAGCAAGGCCTTTTGTTAGGGAAGATGATATGATAACCCCTCCTTCCCTCCAGCATACACAGCAGCAAAACAGAAAGCTCAAAAACTCTATTTTAAAATACAACGAATAGGAGACTGAGAAGGACATCACTGTTCAATTAAAGATAGTACGGCAACACCTGTACGATGATCAAAATGCACAAGGTGGACACAGGCCATGAACCTTGAGTAAGCAGTAGTATCAGTAGTTGATATCGAGCACTATGTAGCAAAGCAGCCTGTTGAAAATGAAAAGGACCCACTAAAATATGCTGAATTGGAAGAAGCAGGGAGGATGGGAGGTAGGTCTTCAGATGCAAGATGACAGCAAAGAGATGAGAATTCCAGTTTTCTGAATGAACAGGTAAGATTATCTTGGGTATCAGGCAGAAAAAGAACACCAGTTAGTTTATGGACATGTAGCTCTCTGAAGAAGGCAAATGAAAAATAAACATTGATGAAGAAATGCTGATATTCACTTGGCTCATACTGATCACTGACTACAACAGAATCAGTGAGTAAAAATAATGGGGAGAGAGAGAAAAGGAGATCCAGCAGTCTTATTTTGATCTCAAGCTAATTACTAGCTTGAGAGAGCTTGGTAGAAAAGTGAGGGAAGAAAGGTTCCCTAAACTCATACTAACAGGGCATCCAGGTGAGGAAGAAAAGGACTAGAAGGGGATAGTTGCAGAAGAACAGAGAGAATAAACAGAGTCACCTGTCAGAGGTAAAACCCATTCTGATTATGAACTGTGTTTAAATGTGGTGAACCTCAAACACAATGTGTCTGTCTTCTTACTGACATAATGAGGGTTCAACTTCTGTAACTATGAGGGACCTTTCCAAGGTTAGAAACTTGCCTATACACTATCTTCTGCAGCACACTCACACCTGCCAGGCTACTGGCTGCTGGGCTCTGTGGTCTAGCTTCCGAAGTTTTCATTTCCAGAAAAAAAGATATTTAATATGAACTTCTCCAAAACTAGCCATACCACTGCATTCTCAAGACAGTATGAGCTATGGACAAGGACCTTCTGCAATGAATATAATGAAAATCTATTGTTCTTCCCATGTCGTAATAGTAAAGCATAACACAGCAGCAGAACTCATTTTGCCATCTAACAGCACCAAACGTAATGACTTAACCTGAAGTTACTAGAAATGAGGAGCTTGGAAATGATCGTTGCCACATCCAGCTCCCTCTTCTGTTGCCAGTGGGCCCAAACCTAAAGGATTCCTCAGTTTCAGGGAAGGATTTATCTTCGGCTGAGCACTTTATCTGGGCTGTTTGGATCCAAGTGTGGTGGGCCCAAAAATATTTTAAAAGAGGCATTAAAGAAGTAACGCAGTGATAGCTGGTTCTGCACTTTGCTTTCAAGTGATACTAGATAAAAAAGATCGAGAAAACGGAATAACCGGCTGGAGAAGATGTGAAACCTGACTCTTGGTTTTTCCCTGCGGAAGAACAGGAACTGTCTATTTGTCAGGTCTTGCTGGCAGCCAGGACACACAGACCACATCTTTTCTTCACATGCAAAAGTAATAGCAGATAAATATGTATACAGCACAGCGGTAACAAATGCCACATTTTAAACGGTATCATCTAATGGCATGCACGTTTCTTTCCATTTCTTTCAAGAATCAGCTTCAAAATTCTTTGACAAAATTTACCTCTCAGCCTCCAGAGATTTTTGCATTGCTTATGTTATACCTGTCAAGATCTGATGACTGTATGTTATGTATTCATCTGAACAGAACCACTACACTTAGTTACAGGCTATCATCAACCAATTCATTCTCTTGCTAAAATCAAGTCATCCAATTACTCCTTGACTAATCAAGGCTGTTTTGGCTTTTTCTTTTTTCAAAAGGTACTCAACAGCATAAACAGTTCACTTACAAGAAATGGAAAGGGGCTAATCAGCAGAATTATTGTTTTGCTGCCACAATTTGCAGTATTTAAATGTAGTTGCTGATTGGACTGAAAGTTTTATGATATAGCATATAAAACTAGTTCGACACAAAAACGAAGCTGCCTATAACCTAAACTTTATTGTTTCTAGCTGATCCAAGCTGCCACTGAGACGCTAAAAACCAAATCGAAATAATACTACTAGACTTATCTTATTCTGCTCTAATTGCAATTATGGAAATTAAGGAATATCTTCAAGATTAATTTATATTTGATATATCAGTTGCTTCATTTCTTTAATTATCCTTACCCTTACAGTAAAATGGAACAAAATATTTGGCTAATATTAAGCTCCACATAAGAGCATTTTGGCATCTTGTATTCATTTACAAAAGGTAAGCAACTGTGTTGGTATATGTTATGCTGTAATGAAGAGGGATATTTACAATTTGATCAGAATCCGAACTGCATCACAAGTTGAAACTCCCATTGGTATTTAGGGTAACAACCAGGCTTTTTTGTCAATAAGCTACAAGAGAATGTTTAATAACACCACCAAAACCCAGACATACAGAATAATTGATACTTGCACTTCCTCTCCAGCATACATTCAACGACTGTTATCAAAAAGAGCTGCTCATCACAGACTGATATGGCACATCACAATACACATACATACCCTGTTATAAGCCCGGAAATAAATGAGCAATAATATCTATCTGGATGGGGGAGAGAACAAAAAGAAATAAAATAGGGTAACTTGGGGGTGGGGTGGGGTGAGAGCTCGAAGCAGGGTATTTCTTTGAGCTATCAAAAGAAACAAGACTACAAGTGTCAAAAAACATTAAATTATAAATGATATCTGTACTTAGGCTGGCTTGACATGCTATCATCAATATTATAAAGATTTAAATGGTAAAAGATACCGCTATTTCTTACTGAGGTACAAGTACATTTAACATTATAGAACGTATTAAACTTTGATGATGGTACGTTTTACTATGCATACTCATGTTTAGAAGGGTAAAAGAATACTGTCAGAGTCAACATTTTACAGCTTCTTAAACATAGCACGTGTTAACAAAGAACCAACAAATAAAGTAGGTTTAGCATGTTTTCGCTTGCAAGCTAATTTCAAGTGAAATTAATCACCTGTAACACAAACCTAATATTCTTTAAGCAGAGTAATTTTCAGTTGAAGAAGGTGCACCTGCCTACATCTTCAACATAAGCAAAATCAAGTACAAAAAACATTAAATAAAATGCTGTAGTAAACCTTGACTTCTGAAGAAAGAATTTTTTCAGACATCTTTTGTGGCTTTGTTTTGTGCTACAGCCCTTTAAGTTTTGTCTTCATAAAGCCCTAACTAGTTGTAATCACTCACAGTCTAATTGTGGACATTTATCTGCTTTTCTTATGCATAGAACATAGCTATTAAAGCTGAATGGTGATGGTGTGAAGTATAGGTTAAATTGGGTGAAATTAAAGCAAATTACTCTGGGATGTGGAACTCTGAAAATAGAAACCGCCAATGATTTGCAACCCTCTTGATGATCAGCTTCACAGAACCCTAAATGACAAGAAAACTTACATATTTTAAAGTTAACTAGATTTTTTTTTAAATAATATGTATAAGTTTATTTAAAATGCAAGCAGTCACTGTGGCAATAATTATTTTGTTTTACCTGCATCGTAGAAATACAAGAAAAGGTTTTAATTCCCATTAAAACCACTTGTTTTTATCCTCAAGTTTAGCTGATTTTAGCAACAGAAAAACAGTTCAGAATATTAGTTGCAGCATTAATTACTTCAAACACAATGTTACAGTTTATGTGTACCATATGGCTATACAGACACAGGATGGTAAAAGCAGCTGCTTTGGGCTCTCTTGACTGGTGCGGTATTAGGACTCAAATTCATTACTTACCTATATAAAAGATAAGCAGCTACATTTACCCTGCTGAGCCCTAATATCACACCAGTCAAGAGAGTGCAAATCAAGCACCCCTCCCCAAAAGTCTGAAATAGCAGCTGAATGGCAGTCCTTTCAATATCAAATCTATTGGGAGTATTTGACAAAAAAGGGCAAGTCTATTTCTGCACCGGCAGACACACAATGAGAGCATGTAGCAGCAATATAGGATTTTAAATGACTGTAGTATCAACTTCTTGAGCATACAAAGAATTTACATTTGCATAAAAGTACTCATCAAGTGAGTACTGCACAAGGTCAGAGATGAGAATTATAACCTCCCCGGGAAACACTGAGGCAAAGCAATTCACTTCAGGACACGTAAATTGGCAGAAGAAACCACAATTCTGTTCCTGGTGGAAGCAGTTTTAACAGAGTAAAGTTGTTACCAAGACAGTCGCTCCAGTGAGCTTATCTGTAAAATCCTGTTCCAGAGCCCTTACCCTTCAGTCTGTGTTACAAATATTAGTGATTTATTTCAGATGTAAAATGTGTTTACTTGCCATTGCTCTTTCATCCTAGCACCACTGGGATGTAGTCAACACTCTGCAGGCAAAACCTTCTACCTGCTGAGATTTGCTATCAAGTTGGTCACACTGGGTAAAGGACATTATTTGACAGCTGAAGGAATAAATCTTTGAGCCCTTCATGCCTCTGTTTGCAGAGGGCTCACTCTGACTGCCCTTGATCATATATCTGAAATACTATCACTGCACAGCCCACCAAATAGTGCTGGGGACAAACTCCTTGGTTACTCTTCTTGCAGCACACTTTATCCAGGATCGCAGCACATGGTAATTTGCAGGGACTCACTATCGGAAGACACTAGGAAGGGCAGCACTCGATGCAAAACTTTGAGATGGCTGACATACCACATAAATTGTTTTAAATAAGAACTCCCTAGGAAAAACAAGCCTCTGTGTTCATATTTTTCCAAAGTACATCTGTGTTAACTGGAAGAAGGAGGGGTATTTGGAATCCAGCCTGGACCACTGCAACATGTCCAAAAGCCAAAAAGGCTGAAGAATGCAAATGTTTGCTTCAGAGACAAGTGCTCTTGTCAACCTGAGCTCAGCCAGGCTCTGCGTTATGTTACTTTCTGTTCTAATGACTGAAAACCTTCCTTTGTGAGTTCAAGTTGGGAATAGAGAAGCAAACGGGAACAAGAGCGAGTCTCCACAGTATCACCCTCCCTGGGGAGCGCTCCCATGGCAGCGTCGCCTGCATAAAGGTTAGTACACGCAGGAAGGTCTGGCCACAAACATCGGTGGATAAATTTTAACATGCCTCTGTGTACCACATATCCAGACTGTTCACAGAAGACACTTATCACAGAAGACAATGTTTCTACTCAAAAGTAGACTGGAACTCATGTATTTGCAATCTGATGGCATCTACACTGTACAAAAACATGGTTCCTAAACAGAAACCGTTTGAAAAGTAGAAATATGCCTATATGTTTAACTATGTATTTAGATGACTTCCACCACCACCATCTCCATGGTGCATTTTACCCCTTCTTTCTGACGGTCAGTCATCAAGGTCTTCTCTTTAGGAATACTCAGTGCCAACCTCTATGGTGTCAGTCTTAACTGGAATCTCTGACAGTCACCATAACAAAATATAATTGCTAACAATAACTGTGTTTTTAAGACAATATATTTACACAGATCACGAATAGCAACTAGCAGCCATCAGCAGAAACCCACAGGGCAGCTCTATCTGGCCTTGAATGACCAGATATACAGGAAACATTTTAATTATTCACAGACAATTTATCTGGGTCACAGATTGACTATGCCAAAGCTGCAGAAATAAAAAAAAAAAAAAAAAAAAAAAAAAAAAAAATCACTTGAGCCCTGAAGTTTTTATTGGGCCTGACACAGCACTGCTTAGCGGTTACCGTGACTGTAGTCCTACTGAACCACTTTGGATATCTAATGCTGCAACAAAGCCCAAGCCATTAGACTCTGCTGAGCCCACCTTGGCTCCTGTGCAGAGCTAGCTCAACTCTCTGTTCTGCATTCTTCAACACCCTGGAGGGTTATTAGTCTTTGTAAAATAATGAATAGACAGTTCCATTCAGCACAGAATGCAAAACCACAACCCTCCTGGAACCCACAAAGAAGGGTGTAAAGTTGTTTCAGTTAGGCAACTTCTCTTCAAAAATATTTAAAGCAATATCTTAAGCTATATAAATACCTAGACAAAACTCAGTAATGACAAGTTTTCAGCTACAAGGAGTTAGTTATCTAAGCAGTTCCCAAATATTCTGAAACTTAAAATTACATTGTTGTTATGATAAAACAAGAGCACTACAAAACTGTCAAACTTCTCGCACTGCCTTACAAAAATGCTATAAAAATGAACTATGGAATTTGGCAGAGTGGAAAAAAATAAGTTATTTTTACAGATCAGTCACTGTTTACAAAAAGAGTAACTGAGTTTTTAGAAGAAGGGTATCTATAAGGAGTTGTAAACTCAGATCACCACTGTTAACAAAGAACCTTATTCTCCATATCTGAGTGCTTCTCCTTTGAGTATCTATTCCATTGCACAATGGAGGTGAGGAGGAGTAAACATACTTGAGGAAAGGCGAGCCAATGTAAAACAAAAATGAGAGTTGATAAAGACTTAAATAAGCAAAAACTGTTTGATCAGTGCCATTATGTACGCACATGCCCTACTTAAGTTTGTAATGAAGTGCTGTGTTGCTAAATGAATAAAATATCTTTAAAAACAAAAGCAAAAAGCCTCTCAGTAAATTTACCTTATAAAAATGTGCCTCATCATACAACCTTCCCTCTAGACATTCTGGCCCACATTCATAATGTAATACATAAACTTAATGCAAAAGTAGCAATACAGTTCATCCAGATTTATCCTTTGCAAATCAATTAAAACTTTGTAAGAGTGCTGCCTGCTAACAATAATTTAAAAAAAATTTATTCATTAGCTGCTTAAGAGACGGTTTGTTCTTCATACATGATTTTTCACGTGCAGTGATTACTTTTCAACAAATTAAAGGCAATGTCACAGTTCTTAGGACCTCACATAATGGTACAGGCTTGGAATCACAAGAAATATCAAATGATCTTTTCAGAACAGCTCCTGAAATACTGAAAACAAAAGGTAATATATAATTTGCATCTTATTTGAGATGCTAGACCTGATAAAGCGGGTTTGCAATATTTCCTGTTCAATGTTCAAATCTTAATGTAACAGTTAACCAGATAAAACTCAATATTAATATTTTACTTTGGATGTTAGTCCCTTCCTCTTCTTTATAAAACTCAAAACAGCATCCCAACAGAAAACTAAACATATTACTTGCTATAGACTGGCTGACCAGTTACATGGGAAGTAAAGAACTCATTATTTTGTACATTATTTTAGTGAAGCAATCCGTTAACACTCAGGCATTTGCTTTTTTCTCCAGTAACATTTTACTTCAATGGCAACTACATCATGCAACATGTCAGTTGTGTTCTGTAACTATCTGGCACCATCTAGTAGCCATTGGCATCTTCTTTACTAAATCCCATTAACAGATTGTGTTAAGGGATTGCGACAAGGGTGATACTGAGCAGATATGCAAGAAATAACACAAACTTCTTTATCTGAATCTCATATGGTCAAGAAAATGTTTTATGTTGAATTAGGTACAGACAGCTATAGTCATTAACTACTTGTACACTGAGCAAATGCCTTCTGCCTTCCTTGAAAAAGTACATTAAATACTTGCATGTATGTTGAAGTTTCCAAGTAATTTAAGAATCTGCTGGCAAATTTTAGCACCAGTTGACAAAACGCATTGCTTTATGCATGTATGCAAACATTTTCTATTTATTCCCTTTCCCTATCCTGAAAACATGCAAGTAAGTTAGAAATGAAGAAAGAAAACATATGCTTTGATTAACTTGAATCCTGGATATACAGGGTGGGGTTTTTTCCATTATTGTCAAAGCAGAGTGTCCGGTACACCCTAAAACTGGGGGGGGGAACAGCAATATGAACATATCAAGGCCACTTCATTATGTTCCCGAGGTGTGACTCGGTAGAAATCTTCATTTCCAACAGTACTACTCCTTTAGCCCGCAAGCAAATACAAATACACAGCCCTGCCATTCTGCCCCTTGCAAAATAAATATATAAATGGGACACTTTTGCAACATCTAACCACAGCTTTTTAAGCTGAAACAGTTCTTCTCCTTTTACTTTAGATGTCAAATCCATCACAGAAAAGAATTTTGTTTTTAAAAGACTTCCTCAATGAAGCAGTTCATTTCTCTGCCATTTAGCTCACTGTATTTTTACAAGCACCAGGCTGAGCAAACTATGATTGAGAGAAGCCATCTTATGCACATTGCTGTTGTCCCACATCATTCAGAACAAACCTTTTTAGATCGTTAACTACCACAGGAGTGCTGATTACACAGGCACCAGCAATTTCCTAACCAATGACCACCTGAACAATGATGTGTTCAGCTTCTCAGACCCTGAAGCCTTTCAGAGGTGAATCATTTCACAGTTTGGAACTAGATCTCCATAGCAACTTCCCTTTGAGGGTTTTAGAATCACCATCCCGTAATTCTATGATCATCAAGCTCAACCATTCCCAATGGTTCTTTTCACAGCAGATGGAAAAGGAAGCCTTGAAATTTTACAGTCTATTTCAAGCAATTCATCTGGCAGCCTATTAGAATTCAAAATATTTCGACCTTCAATCACAAAGCATGTTATCTGAAGCTGTGGTGATCTCAAGTCAAGACAAGCAGACGTTTTAGTCTAATCATCCATGATGAGAAGAGACTGACAAAAACTCTTAATTCAACCACCATCAAAATGCTTATTTTAACTGCATGAAAGTCTTTCAACAGGCAATGAAAACACACCATGTACCATTTTATCACAACCTTCCATTCAAGGGAAATATGAATTCTGAATATTGGCATGGATCTTTGCACTACCTGACTGCTTTTGAACAAGTATCTGCTTCCTAAAAGTCAGTATAAATCCAATTCTGCCACATTATTTTCAACAGCTGTCAAGAAAAATGATAGAAGCAAACTGCAATTAAACTTCTCACGATTGAGTACAATAATGCTGTAAATGAGTTACTTATTGATGGATCCAGTTTGTTACAGACATCTTCTAAGAAATCCAAATCAGTTACATCTGAGAAAATAAATACCAATTAAATTATGAAAACATAGCATTGGTTAAAATCTTGAAGCAAAGCTCAGTTTCATGATAATCATAATCAAAGGGGGGTTTAAAGTTTTTTTTCTCCCCTCTGTTCCCAATTCCCAACTCAATTCCGTCTGTTTAGAGTTAAAGAAACATTTTCCTTCTCTTAAATGTTTCAGTAAACCACTGAAATAATCCCATCAGAGACACAAAATCTTTACATTTGAAAATCTTTTCACCTAAAGCCCAGGTTGATTCATTCGTATTTTTTATCAACCTTAAATACAAGTTAAATTCAAACATTTTAAAATCTCGGTTATACACTGCCTACTATATTAATAACAGCAGTTCATCAAATTCCCATCCCCCCCGCCCCCAAAAGATACTCTTCCCCACCCCAAACAACTCTGTAAGGTTAACTCTAGAAGTACTTTATTCTTGTTACAACATTTTCATCAAAGTACAAAGCATCAAAATGCAGTAGTGAATAATCAGTAACTACAAAACCACAAGTTATCTGGCGACTAAAGAATCCAGAAGACTTGGAACTGTCCATACAAAAATGTCACCAACAGTATTTCACAGGATCAGCAGTAAGTTTAGTAAATTAAAAAAAAAAAAAAAAAAAAAAAAGAAGAAGAAGAAAAAATACTACCATTTAGTGACTTGACAGTGAGACTTTGATACTTAAAACAACTGCTGTGTACCAAAGCCCCACTACAAATAGTAAAATAAGGGAAATTAACAGGTATGTTACATTTTATAACATTTGTAGAGGCAGGAACACTTAATGGTTTTATTTTCTTTGAATGAAAAAATGCATCTTCAGTGTCCCTAAGCAGTTACTTAACTGCCAGAGCGGCCACAATTGAGACCCTCTCTACAGCACTTAAAATGCCACATTTTATTAGGCTATGGGAAAAAAACAACCAACCAACCCCCCCAGCTGACCTTATCCTCCTAGGTATTGACATTGTTGAGCCATAATCTTACTCTACTTCAAAGAAAAACTCTTTAAAAAGGGAAACTTATTTAAAAACCCATAAAACTAAAAGATCCTGAATATAATGATTTATTGACTGGTGGTTTATTGAGAGTTAATATTTTCGGCGGTCATTTTGAAAACATTTCTGTAAAAGAAATGATGACAAAAATCTTTGGGGGAATAAACTGGCACAATACAGGATTTATCTTCATATATTTTGCACCATTTGCAAGGTTAGCTCATGATCAGAGCTATACAGCTGCTTACACTGAACTTCTGGAAGATCTGAGAGGAAATATGTGAACATAACCACAAAAATTTAACTAGGGATGAAGCTAGAATTTAAGATATATAGTAAAGCAAATGAAAAAGTTATGCATCAACTGAAAATTTAAACTGTTTATTTCTATGTACAATCGACTGAAACAAATACGGATTTTCTTCTAGCAATCTGAGAAAGAAACATCATGGAAAAAACCTCTTGAGTATTTAAAGCACCATCTCCTGCAAAGACCAGAGATTAAGGCAATTATACATGAACAATATTAAACTTCTTAGTGGTTTCCAGTGTTAGATCAGTTACGTCAATGGCCAATATAAAAACTGCTGCAAATATCTTCCTAAAGGAGACAAAGTTACAGGATACCTTTTACAATACTCAATTTTGCTCAAAAATTTTTTCAACTTTTTTATTTTAATAGGGAAGGTAATCAAATGTATTTGTTATCATAAGTTTGAACTCATCTTTAAAGCTTAGCTTACTTTTTTTGGTCTGTTGACCAAACATAACATAACCATTAAGTACAACCTTTTATTTAGCATTGTTCTATCTGGAATCAAATATAAAACTGCCCATGAGCACCAAGTTATTTAAACATCTTGCTATTTAAAAAGTACAACTGTCACTGCAGCAATACTTACTTACATGCACAGTCAGAACTACATACATGTAATTTATCTACTAATAATGTAACTATTACTAAACGTAATTTGAACAGGAGCATTTTTTTTAAATTCTTAAGTGATAGGAAATGATAAGTCTCTTGCATTGTACAATTAGACTTGTCAGCAAAGGATGCCTATTAGTAACACATATGCAAATCATCCAAGAGTTACATCTTTACAATCTATTCTATGATTATGCACAGTTATGATTCAAAGTATTTTCATGGTATTTTACCAGATATTTCTCATAAATAGTAATTTTAAAATCTAGGAGGCAATTCTTAAAATTGTCTTCATATACTAAGAATGAGACTGCATTTTTAGCTTTTCCTCCTCCCCAAATCCCCACCACTGTATCTGAAAAACCTCATCTTAAGCACAGTAGTTATATATTAGCTCACCATTTAACAATCTAGAATAACCTTAAGTTTATTTCATAACATATAATCAAGCAACATATGGTAATTAAAGCACACTGAAAACAGCAGTTACTAGCTAATTAACATTACAGAAACACTTTTCTTAATGATAGAAAAAGACAAAGATGTTATAAAATACCGTAGCATGAGGAACAGTTTGTTATAAACCTTTTTGTTTAAAACATTAAAAACTTCAACTTAGGAATTTGAAATTACAGTACTTTATGAATTAAAATGTCAATGCAAGTTATGCACGGTTAGGTAAGCGGTTTACCCTTTCACCACGTGGCTCATGGAGGGCAAGCACCATTAATACAAATTGTTGCACCCCTCGGGACGGATCAGCATTTGCAAACACACGCAACCTCTGTATTTTCCTTATTCATGCAGTGATACAGTTTCCCTGTTTTCATGGCAGTAAGATGTATTTTGCCATCACCACAGCACCTGAACTGCAGCTAGGGACAAGCAGCAAAGAACAACTCGAGCTGTGATGATGGCACCCTGGGCTGGAGTCAGGGGACAGCTGCCAAGACAGCCGCTGTGTTCTTTTAAATGCCCTGGTTTGCAACGTCAGTTCAGCAGCGCACCTTGCTAGATAATTGTTTTATGTTTTGCAGTTAAATTACCACTTCAAAACAGTGGCAATATTTTACTTTACATGCTATTTTTAAACCCGCCTTATATATATTACATCATATTTTACATTTCCTATTTGTCTGTATTAACAGTAACACCTAAAAATGCTTGCTAGGTAAAACTGTGTATGCATGCACAGCCTTAGCAAGTAGTCTCTTTGGAGACCAGCACTTTCATATGAAAGTATCTTCGGATATTTTTTTCCCCACTACTTGTATCCCACCATTATTCACCAGCTTCTGTATATGCTAATCTCTTATTATATTTTTTTATTATTTAACATAATTTTTCAACATCAGGAATTATTTTGTGTCACTCACATTCTTTGCTAAGCTTTCCAAACGCAGTGCATATGAAGGTATATTAGCCTTCTCCACAGTTTCAAGATTACTGAATGGGCAAACACAAGGATTACAGCTGCAAATTAGTTGTTGGTTAGTAATAAACAAGATCAGGCCTTCCATAAAGTTTGGCACACAACCACAGTTAATTTTGTGCTCACATACAGGCACAGGACAGTGCACAAGCAAAAACATGTGGTCAACATTGAATGGATTGCAGACTGTCTGTCTCAGCAGTATTGCCTTAGTTTCTTAGTCACTATAAGCTGGCAATAGTATGTGCACCTTTGCAGGGTTTTTAAAATTTTGAAATCCAAAAGAATTGCTTATATAAAGGTAGGCTCAAATTCTCAAAGTAAACATCCCCAGTTCTCTACATGTGAATGTCGGTATGAACATTTGTATAATGCACCAAAAAGTAAAGCAGGCCACCAGAAATTGCCTTTTTGCATGAGGAAACACGCATCTTAAAACATTCCCTCTCTGATTTAAAAACACAAAAAAAAAATTTGAAATCCAAACATTTCAGAATGGAAAATAATCAAAAAATAATCAATACTAATGTTATCATCCTTCACTTGACCACTGGTTTTTTAAACATCACTGCTACCACAACTTTTTTAATAGGTTGTGATATAAACTGTCAAACTCACGGGCAGTCAGAAAGGACTCTGAAAAAGATGATGTCAGTTGCTAATTCCAGCATGCAACGTCTTTTGTTCAAGGTCTGGTTTGACATTGGTCTTATCTTCCTGATAAAATAAGCCTAAAAATCATTCTTAGACAGAATGAAGATCCTCTCCATTCCAAAACACTCTGGCTTTCAAAGAAACTCTCCAGAAGAAAACGACCACACTGGCCATCATCCTTCCAGCAATTTTTGAAGTCCCTGAAGAAAGTCCTTGTTCATTAGCACTTAAATCTATCAAAAAAAAAAAAAAAAAAATCTTCATCCAATTACTGTATCCTTGCAATTTTTTCCCCAAAAGCCATCATGTAGCATTTGTCATGGACCTTGTCTATCCTGAAGAGGCTATCATTTTTATAAAAATATATGGAATTATTTTAGGGTCTCTAAAACTGGTAGACTCTCATCTGGTAGATGCTGAACCACAATACTTATACTTTTTCACATTAGATGAAAGATAGATGACAAAAAGCCCCCCAAATTTCAAAGGACATGAAAAAGGCACATACAATATTTAAGTATTTACACAGACACCTCTAACACTGCTGCTATAGATGGCTCCCCAGAACAGCAAGTCAAGCACCATCATCGCTTCATGAAGTTTCACTCAACTTGCAGCCTGCTCGTCATTTGCCTGCAGGAAAGAGGGCTGACAGGAGCAAGCCAGAGGCCAGAACTGTCCTAGCAGACGTCACATCACCTGCTAGTTGCAAGAAGAGAATGTGACAGAAAAGATGATCTCTTAAGAGGAGTTACATCCTATTTTTCAGTAACCTTACAATTTCAAAACGGTTTAACTTTGTTATGAAGACACAGTTCACTGTTCAATTTTTCCCTTTTTGTAACAACCCTGACAAATACTATACATACCTTTTTACATAATGAAATGTTCTAACCTGAATTGGATCAGGGATAAAAAAATTCCATATCATGTTACACAGAAAGAAAATGTTACCCATCTAAGATTCTTTCCCTTTCATTTGGCAGGAAAACCCTGATGTACAGAGCTTATGAAATATCATGCAGAAACTTCAAAAAGGCTAGAAACACACCACAAATCAACAAGAGACTTTTCTGCTACCAAAAAAAAAAAAAAAAAGATTTTGAAGAAAGCATAGCTGCTGCAATGGTATAAAAACACGCTGCATTTTACTATCAGCAAGCCAGTGTTTACTCAATGCTGATTTTTCAAACAATTTGTTTCTATCAAATACTTTTCTGAAGTTTTATGAGATGTTATTGCAGAAGAGAGGAACCTCCAAAAAGCTATAAAGCTGTTAAGTTTCTGTTCCGTCATTTATTTATTAGTACATACATATATAAAATCTTCTTCTTTAAATAAACTGGTAGGCAGTATAGCTAAGGAAAAATACGTTAAGTGAACAGAAGATGGATTACCTTTGACTAGGCTCTCGATTTCGGTGAAAAATCAGAACTTGATCACAAGATAATTTTCTTTGTGGTTTGCTGATTACAAACCTTAAAAACGTTCTCCGAGTCATTAAAATCATCTGTTTCTTTACAATGTGCTTTCAGTTACTGGTTTTCAATTTTCAACACAACATTGCTGATAATATTACAATATCCCCTCCTCCTAAGAGAGGCCTTTAGAGCCTGTTTGCATTCCACGGGAAGACGCTGCCTTGCTCTCGGATGCAGCCCCATCTGCTTTCCTCCCCCAAACTGCCGTCCACAAGCCCAGCTTACCCCATCTAGTCACCCCATCAAGATATTAAAACTGGTGGCATACCATACATATGAGACTGACTTATGCATTCAAACTGCATCATACGAGTAATCTTTTCCCTTACCAAAGATTTCCAAAAGGCTCTTTCTTCTTAAACGTGCTGAATATTTCATTCTAGTTACATGGAAATATTTCCATGCAGTGACTGTATAATACAAAAATAACACACTTCCACATAATTATGCTTGTTCTGAAACAAAGAACAGCTATTTGTTCTCCAAGACAAGTTTAAAACACAGCAAAAAAATGTAACTTCACACTGGCTTTATGGGTGAGATTTGAAATTTCGTCACGTTAAGCTAGGTCTTAACCTATCAAATTCAACCAAACTTAACATTTCAATTTAAAACAATTTTCCTATAGCTGCAGTGGTCCCAAAGATATCTTTCTCGTCAAGAAGCTTTTAGCTCTCTGAGACTGCAAACAAATTGTTTCTCATATTTTCCCTGCTCTAGTACAATAAATTAACAACATTCTAGTAAATAGCACTACTGACGTACAAAATCCTGTTAACCAACATCACCCTGCTGTTACATTGCAAGAAAACAAAAAGTAGGAAGGCAAAAAAAACCCCCAAACCAGCAACTACTACCACGTGCAGAGGAACTCTGCAAAAAAAACCCTCCATAAACAGAAAGAGATGAGAGAAAAGCGTTAACTTGAGGTTTTTAGCTGACAAAGGCAGCATTTCTCTCCAGCAGGGAGGGAATTTGGATGTCGCTTATGAGAACCAGATGAAGGGACATGAAGAAGTAAGAACTCCTTGCGTGACTCCACACACAAGCTGGAAATGATGGCAGACTGCAACAACCTGTTGGTGTGAAGGTACTTTCCAGGGCAGGCAGTGCCTGCCACACCTGTGGGCTCCCGGCATCACCCCTCCTGGGAATCCCACGCTCCCTCTCCCGAATGTGGCCTGAAAGGCTCCTGACACGCTCCTGACAGGACAGCAGAGCAGAAATCGAGTAAGCCGTCCAGCCTGCAGCAGCGAGGACCGAGCGCAAGGCAGACAAGAACAAGCTTGTACACCATAAGCTTATCACCCTTACTATAGGGGATACAGAGACATCCGCATGGCTCAAGTATGAGAACCACAGTTCAAGTATCCAGACCCCACTAGTACAGACTGTGCTCCTGGACTTAATTGGTTCCCTTAGTTCATTAAACAGCAAGCTGTACATTCCCATCTACAGCAAGACTAGGAAAAGCTGTGAAATATTTGTCCGAAACAGCAGCCGATTAGGAAGATAAAAATTACGATGTATTTACTGTCTGAAGTGTCCGGTCCACCATATTATTCAACAACAATGCTCAAATCGAAATATCTTTGCACAGCAACATTACACTGACTGCAGAGGAGGAAATGAAAACTTAATAATATCTAACACTTTACAAAAAAGTATAGGGCTTCATTAAAAACAAATTATTAAATAATGCTGAATGTTTTTTTCTTCTGTTAATAACTGAAGCCCTGATGAGAAAGACACCTGAAAAGCTGAGAAGCCCATTCAGCTGACAGGATCTTTGCTCTACTAGGCGTACTCACGAGGCACTCTCCAGTTCTAACAACGGCTAAGACAAGTCCAACAGTGACACTGTAACGCTTCTGCATAAAGGCAAATATATGCACATAACTGAACTCCCCAATTATTTACTCAAAGAGTGCAACTGCAGCCTTTAATACTCAAAACCACTCAGAGTGAAAATATACAGAGAAGGGAAAAAAAACTTAACAAGCATACCAACATTGTTACTTTATTTCAGTATGGGACAAATCAACTACAAGGAAACATTCTCTTTCCACACAAGAAGAATGTGTATTTGTAAATGATCAATTAACTCATACACTAAATTATTCGTTCTATGTGGCACAGACACATCAAGGTCAGTCTACAAATGTAATCAATACAGGAGGAGAGGGTGTTTATTTTTATTTTTTATAAATATATACTGATGAGTTTAGGTTCAGACCACACCATCTTTATTCACAACGAGCAGAACTTGACTGCAACTCATGGAATTTAAATCACAAACACAGTATGACTAAATAGAAGAATTGTGCCCTCAGAAAGGATATAGAAGTACTTTTAAGAGTCACTTTTGTTCCCTCTTCCTACCTGCTTACACACACATTCCAAGAAAAACAACAGGAAAACATTTGAAAGGATGAGAGCAAGAATCAGTAATTTACCAGTTAGCAGTGTAGAATGATGTTGGATAATAAAATAAAAAATATCATCTCAGTAAAGTGATTGTTGTTAATGGTTTATCAGTTTAATCATAACTATGAAATGTGAGCATTAAAATAATCACATTTTTATCAAAGCCACTGCATGGGAAAAGAGACTATATGAGTACAGCTGCATTTTTTAATACTGTTCTGCATGGTCTTTAGCTTGCATTTATATCATTTTCATATCACATCACTACAGGATTATTGTTGGAACAGTGCTGTAATCATTATTCGACTGTAAGCTACTTTTAACTTTATTTTTATTTGTAGATCAGGGGATTACCTTGAAATACCATTGCATATTTTTCCCCTTCCCTTGTAAAAGCTTTAACTAGTAAAAGAAACCTGCCAACATTGTGACAGCTGGTTTTAAGAAATTCAGTATAAAGCTTCAGTGATTTTTGTCCCAGTTGTAACCAGTACAGACTCCTTGCTCCACCAGGGCCATACAAAGTAGTTGGAACACATGAGCAGAGTTGGATTTATTTCACTTCACCATCAGTACAAGGGGAAGGAAGTTTGAGAAAAAACGGAATTGCTAGGACAAGTGGCCCCTCATTTGCAGAATTCCTCAGAAGGATAAGTTACTAGATCAACGTTATGTGAAAGAATAGGAAAGTTGAGCTTGTATGCTCCTCAGTTCTTCTGGCCCAAGACGGAGGAGGGGTGACCACTAAAGGCATCCTTCAATGCTCCAGGACTAATATGCAGCCACAGAGATTTTATCACAGATTCAGTAGAGGCAGTAACTCCCGCATGCAAATTACTATAGAATTACACAGTTGTCATGTATTCCCCACAAAAATAAAGCAATTGAATATAAAAATCAGTAATGATGTAGCTTTGTCATAGCCTAGTTTCTTCAAATGGGAACTATGCCTCAGATAATTTTAAGTACATGGAAATTTTGAAGAGATGTTATTCCTTTACTAAGGTTATGTGTAACTACACAGGCCTATTGCATACTTAACCAACATACAAAGAACTATACTAGTTTTACCTGTTTTATTGAACTTTCCACAAAAATCATCCTTTACTCAAGACTACAGAATTTGAGGAGGACATAGCAGTATTTTCCACAAATTTCTATGGCCCTGAATATCTGTTTTAACACAAGGAAAACAACTTAAGAAACCATAACCCAGTCACATGCAAATTCTTCCCATTCACTTTGAAGTGGAAAGACATGTAAATAAAAGAAAAATACAGCAATAACAGAGGAACAGAACATCACAGATCAGGTATTTTCAGAGAAAGCCATTCAGTAGGTATTTGTACAGTCATTAGTACAGTAGGGTCAGAACCAGAAAATCCTGTGAGTGTTATCAAAACCAGGGTTTGCTTTTGGGTTTTATTTTAAACCGTGCAAACTAAAACTATTCTGTTCATATCAAAATGTGTTATATGGAACAAAACATCTCCTGCAGTCCAGATCACTTTACTGCAAGGCTTTTTTCTCTGTAGCAATATCATCATGTGCCATTAATTTGCTAGCTGAAAAAAAAAAATACTGAAGCCTAACGTGTATTTATATCTACTTGTTAAAAAAAGTACGAGAAAAGCCTTCCATAATGGAGAAGGGAGGAGGAATGGAGGGGGTGGGAGACAAGAACAGGACACAAAAAACCACCTTTTCCAAAGATTGTTCAAGGCAAAAGGGACATGTCATGTTAAACAGTAGTCAATAGCTGTATACAACCAGTAAACAAATTCAGCTCTATGAAAAAAGAACTACATCACCATTTAGTGGTTGCAATTTAGATTATTCTAGCGTGTAATACTTTAATTGTATAAAACAAAGCTGATGTCACAAACACAAAAGAACTTCTTGCAAAGCAAGCACCACAAGTAATTTTTATGCTGCCACCGATGGCTGACAAGTGATGAGCACTTTGTTCAAATTTATATACTTACGCATCTAAGGCAACAGGTGGCTTATAAAAAGAAAACACTGAGAGCTTTTTAACTCTTCATTATCAAAATTTTTATAATATGTTTTATCATAATGACTAAACAATCTCTACAAATAAAAGCTCAACATACTAGCTACAAAGATGAACTATGGCTCAGGGAAAATTATCCATTATTTTGATAAAAGCAGAAACTGAGGTAAGGTTCTGGATCCCACTGACTTGAGCTCTGCCTATATTCACAATGTTTTGTAGTTGCACAAAGCATTCAGTATTTAAACAGTACCTTGTGATACATAAATTAAATCAATTTAATGCAAGAAATTTTATATTTTCTTGCTGACTGTCTTTTCTATATCCATCTCAAACAATAGCTGAATATTGTAGCACAGTTGGAAAGAAATTTTTACTTTCAGGTCTGTAAACCAACTGAAAGAGTTATGTGTTTCAGTTGTTGCTTGATGCAGTTTTGGGCCAAGAGTGGCATTACACAAACGTGTTGGTTTTTTTCTAAATACCACACAGTCCAATGAACAGTTTTGTTTTCTTTAAGCACACAGAGAGTTATAAAAACATAATTTAAAGGTCTACACTACACAGAATGCAGGAGAATACTTCACACTTGCATTTAAGTGCAAAAGACTTGCAGGCAAAATAAAAGACACAACAAACAGATAATTCAGACTAAAATTAAAAAAAAAAAGGGAACTTAGAGTGGTATTGACTGATTTAGTTACATTTAAAAAAAAAAAAAAGGAAGATCAGTTGAGAAGCCAAAAATGCAATAAGCATACCAAAACAATCTTTATATTCTGCCTTGTAATTAAACTGTGAAATAACCATCTGCTTATGATTAAAACATTTTAGTGTTTGCTGTTTTGGATAGATTAAACACACATACCAAGATATTAGACTTTTTCCTCTGCATAGCAATTTTACCATACCATCCCTAACAATTAAAAAATATGACACATCAATATTTTTATCCTGTACACTACATATATATATATATATATATATAAAAAAACACACACACAATTTCTATGGTGATGTTCACTGGATTAATCTTTCTGCTTTATGACACTTCAGAGCAACGCAGAGCAGCTCAACTTAGTCTTGGACTGCCTATCTTTCAGATTCCCTCTGCTTCTTTCCATATTTTCTCTGAAAGCAAGCAATCCCTCTCAAGCAGCCTACATTCTTGTAGCTATACATTTCCCCCCTTTTGCAACTCTTTCGCACACTTGACTTCCCATTCCTACTGCCATTTAGTTTTGGGACATCAATTTTCAGAACAAATTACCAAACCTTGGTGCATAAAAATATTCAATAAGCCTCAGGGAACTGTTATCTCAGTAACAGCTATCTCAGTAAGTACTGAAATACAAACCTATGCTCAAACATATTTTAAAAGTTTAAGTAGTAAAGTGAGCTTGAGGTATGGAAGCTGATCTGCCATCACCATTATTGGGAGAAAAAACCTGTATGACGGGGTGGAGAGGGGGGAGAGAAGGAAAAAGGTAGAGAGAAGGAAGAAAAAGGGGTGTCTGATTTTATAAAGAAAGCCTTTTAAACTAACTTTAACAGAAAAGAAATTAACCGTGTAATGCTTGAATACTCAGAAAATTAATTCCATATCTAAGGATAAATACTGAGGTTCTGAAGAATCTTGTTGCTGTTGTATGCAACAACAGATGAAGCCCCACTTTAACTGCAAAACTCAAAATAAGAACTGGAAGTAGCATTTCTGAGGTATTCCACAAGAACAAATGGTTGAGTTGCTAATTAATGCATTTTGTTAATTGCCTCCAGGCACTGAGGCTTCAGGATGTCATTTGGGGCTAGAGACCCCTTAGCATCATTACTAAAACAACAGCTTTCAAAGCATCTCTAGCAACTACTGCTGACATAAACATCCAGTACTTAAATCCAGCCCAATGCTAATTTTGTTCTTCCATCTACGATTTCAGAATAAAAATACATCCGGAACTACACTGAAAAAATAGCTGGGAGAAACCTGAGAGTAGCAAATGCAAGAGTGACAGCTTCCAAACAGAAAAAAAACCCAAACCATCAGAATTTCTGCTGAGATGCCATTGATAACTGATTAATAAATGAGCACCTGTAAACCCAAGTAGAAAAGTAAAACTTCATCCTTAGCCAATGTGAAGCTGGGCTTCATCAGGATGGAAGAGTACTTTTGGAAAGCATACCAGAAAAATACCATCTTTGTTGAAGGCTCACCAAAAGAAGTCAGCAGATTTCCTCATCAATACTTTATCATTACAACAACAGCATAAAGGCACATCTGGAACTGAATCCTCATCTCACTAACATCTCCAGCATATATAATAGTCATCAAAAAGTCAGTTTTCCTCAGACTCCAGTGGACAACATGCAAGGTTTGAAAGAAAACATGTCTTAAGTCTTGCAGACTTGGAAGAAAAAAAACCAAAGGCAAATTTAAAAAAAAGGATGCAATTTGCATCACATATTTCCTATGGCTGCCTTTTTACAAACATTTTTCAACTTACTGTATCAGCTTAATGCTCCCTCAGTTAGAACAGCACGACTGTTTGCTGGATTACATGTTAAACCTGATTAGAGAAATGACCTATTTTTAAAATAACCCAGCAAGAAGAATATAGTTATTTTTAAAAACCAAAAGTCCTTTTACTACATGGTTCTACAATCAGTTCCAACAGCACAGAAGAAGGTGGCAGCATACAGATGAGAAAAAGTGCTGGATGGAGTACGGAGCTGCTTCAGCTACCAAAAGACATACTTATCCAGTGTACAAGTTAGGAAAGGGCAGACACCTATTTTTCTAGAAGTGGCATTTTGGTCATCGTAGAAACCAGGACTGCTCCAATAAATAGCAATTCTGAAAGAAAACTGAACCAAAGGTTTTTCTGTCAGTTTATTAAACAAACAGTCTCATAGACTGAAAAAGGTTGCATCTGAATTGGATTACTGAACAGAGCTTTTGCTTGTGTGTGACTCCTAAAGCAGTTCTTCCCAAAGCAGTGACTGCCGCCAGCAACTTTTAAGCACTTGTGGGACTATGGGCAAAGAAAAAGGAAGCACTCTAAACTGACACCCCAAGGATTTCAGACAGATGTGCTTGACACACACAAAAAAGTAATTATAATTAAGTCTTATAATTACATATCTTAACTAAGCTAGGAGCCTTGTTTAGTTTGTCTAGGATAAGTAACTTACAGCCAGAATAAGAAACCCAGAGCCAGCTTCATCCTGGTCTTCATTTGCAATATTTACTCCACTGTTCAGAACACAGCAGTATCACACACGTACATCACAGAAATACCAATACAAGAAATCCAGGCGATTAGGGAGAATTTAATTCATACATTTTGAGGGAGAAGACCTAGCAGAGCATGAAGTGTATTCAAAATAACTTGCAAGCATAAAGCTTACTATAAATGCAAATACAATGAACATATGTCCAGTGATGTGCACCCATTTGTTTTAGGAATATGAATTGAACACAAGCCCATGACATGGCAAAGTTCTTTTTAATAAAATAAAATAAGTCAGCAAAAAAGAGCACTCACAGTGCTCACCACTGCTCTTCTTCACAAGTGCTTCAAACATATTTTATCCCTTCTTCAACTAGATTACTGTCATTCCAGACTTTTTTACTTAAAATTCTTAGACTTTAGTTCCTATTTAAAGAGAGGAAGAGACAAATCTTCAGAGTAACTTAGTCTCTTGCCTCAAGACACTAAAAGCTATACTACTTGTACCTCTGGCAGGAGCCAAAGCATTGGTTCCCCTCACCTGGAGACCACCACTCCCACAGATGATGCACCACAATCACTTCTGCAAGTGCTCCTTGTCTATTTTAATATGAAGTCACCTAATTTCACATCAGCCTCAGCAATAATTAAATCGGCTCATTTGATATTGACACACTCACATACTCACTTGCCATATTCAACTCTGGAGCAATGAGGGACAGTGATGAAAAGCCCCTGAGTGCAAACGCTGAACTCCTACTGCTGCTTCCAAACCCAACACAGGTCTATGCCCTCAGCTGTGTTAGGGAGCATGGCCATCTATTCATAAATTAGGAAACAGAGAAGTGCTTCTAAAAGCCTATTTCAAAGTTTTCATTAAAACACTGCATCAAAAAAAAAACCCCAACCCAACAAATAAAATCAACAACAAAACAAACCTCCCTGTCTCTTTTGAGGAATGCACTTTTGAGAAAGCAACTTTCTGAAAGGGAAGCTATAATATTCTCAGTCTACAGACCACTCACCTTTCTGATGCAATCACTGCAACTAATTAAACTGATGCTGACAAACAGTCAGCTACTTATCTTTTTCTGTTCCCAAATTCTTGCAAAGAATTGATTTTACCTTGTCTGAGATGGCCTTCCTCCAACCAAAGGAAAACAGACATTCACATTTCATATTACAACCAGAAAAAAAAAAAAAAAAAAAAAAAAAAACACCAAAAAACCTGCAGTATTTTTCCCTTCAAGCTTCCAAGAAAGTCCATGGCACAACAAAGAAATTACTTATAAAGTGTTAAACTATCACGGTCTTAAAGCCAGGATACCCTACAGTAAAGACACCCACTCAAACAGGTAAACGTTTCAAAAATAGTCACCTGAACACCCTCTAACACTATCACATATTGATAATTTCTTTAAAGTATTACAGAGAAATACTTAAGTCTCATCTGTATTGCCTGAATAGCAATTATACACTGCCATATGACACACAAAACTATAATAAAAGTAGTTGTAGGTCAAATAACGGCAACGACTCAGTAAAGATAACCTGCCTCGTCTTTATTCTCAAGGGGGGGGGGGGGGGGGGGGGGGGGCGTTTACTGGTCAAGTACTTTATGACTCACAGTACAGTGTATTAGAAATTTTCTGTGTATTCTTTAGAATTGAGCGATTGCCCTTGTAGCTCAGTAGGTAGCTCTCCTGTTTCTGGCCTACGAGGTCATAGCTTTAAGTCCCTGCTGAGGAAGCTTAACAAGTTCCATCTATAAATAGAATGGCATTAGACGCTGCTACTCTAGCAAGGGTGGTGGCCTTTAGACAAGAAATTTTTATGTTTTCATCTGTTCTGATAAGAAAAAGGAATTGGACATAGAGAGGCACAGGATATTAGGCTAAAGATGAATGAGAGAGTAGGCTCCAAAATCTATTCTAACTTCAATTAGCATAAGACTTACAATTCTAGCATTATCAAACTACGATAAAGGCTAAAGAAGAATGCAAGAACAATAATTTTCCTTCTCAAAGAGCATAAGTAATTAACTAAAATTACAGACTTTACAATATTTGAGACTGAAAAGAAACCTCCTAGGTACTGTACATTCAAAATTCAACTTGTGACATCAAGAGGCAACCTCAGTGTAAAACAAAGTTCGGAGTTTTTGATTAGTTACAGAAATGTTTGAACATTCACAGCTCTCATCTTACTCTTTTTGAAGTATATCCTTGAGAGACATTTAACTAATTATCAGGAATTAAAATGAAACCACTCTACAATGTCTAAATTTTTGGTCCTCATACCCATATATTTAGAGAAGCTTATTCAGCTCTCAGAATACTTGTGACAAATTTAAGAATAAAGCCTATTTAAACCCTTATCTGAGTTTATTTGTGCTTTAAATTGTAGTTACCTGACTTTAGAGGAATATGGATTAAAGCTCAGGTATCACTTTCACTCAGCCTGGCAATGTAATTTACTGTTCAATAAAGACAAAGACTAACTCACTAGAGTGCAGACAATTTTCCAGCACCTTTTCCACAATCTGCACCCATATGCCCAGGAAAACAAATTCCCTCCTCTGTGGGAGACAAAGCTGCAAAGAGCATACTGCAAACAGTTTTTGAGGTACAAACCTGTAAGTTTTGTTCGTATATGCACACCAAAAGGAGAGAAACAGCAGCTATAAAACAGGAGATGAGGGTGATTTTACAATGTGACTTCCTAGATCTCAGAGACACTAACAGTACGTTCAAGTAAGAACAACAACAGGCCTTGCAAAATATAGTTTAGCTTAGGAGCTTATTGTCTTTCCTGTATTAATCTTATTTGCCTAAGTGAAAAATCTGATCAGGTAAAAGTTTTCTACAGCTGGCCAAATTAAGCTAGTTGATCCTGCACTGGCACTGATCTATTGAACAGGATGTGGGTGTACAAAAACATCTCCCTCTTGCAGGTTTAGGTTTAGTGGTAGCACTACTTGAAGCTGCATGTTGGAAGACTCACAAGAATCCCACCCTGGTCCTTTAATTCCACTACCAACATTTTGGTCAATAATGTACTACTATCCAAAACACAAGGTTTTTTTCTGCTCTTCAGATGCTTCTACAAAGTAGACTACATCAACAGATAACTGCTTTGCAGCATCAGCCTTCATCCTAGGGCCTCTTCTCGTATCATTGTATTGAAGAGTAGGCACATGAGAAAGATAACAGCCATTGGTGTCACCCCAATCTACTCCTAATTTCACTTACATCCACTGTCTCCGCTGCTAGATTCTGCACAAACGCTTATTCCAATCCTACATGGTTACTCCTTGAGAAGCTTCTTTGAGCAGGTGTCTGTATGAATGTTTCTTCTCTCTAGGAACAATTTTTCTGAGCAAAAAGACTGCTGTGCTTCCATCCTTGGATCCAGAGAGAAAAATCCAAGTGCTAGACAGCACTAGCTCTCCAAGATGGCTTAAGGTTTGTACATGACACTAGTGACAACTGCACGTGTTTCCCTGCAACAAATCTTTTTTCAAGGCAGTACTTCCTGAAAATTGGTCTTCTATGACTCATTGCCTCTTCCAATCCCTTTTTTACTGGACATTTTGTGGTTGGTTTGGGGTTTTTTTTTTTTTGGTGGTAGTTTTTTTCCCTCAAACTGACTTCTGTGCCGAAAAAAGAAAAGAAAAAAAAGGCTTTATGCAAATGTGCTTCCTTTTGGCTGCTTCACATTATTTAAAAGGAGAAGGAAGACTTGAATGCACATAGAATTCCTCTATACAATGTTGTTTGCTTCAGAACTTAACTTCACCTGTTTTCAGAAGGCACTTTCCCCAGTCTTGTTCATTACCACATAGAATGTGGTACAGTATCAAGAGGGTTGCAAAGGCCTGATTAGATTCAGCTAGTGGTTATTAAATGTGCATTGTGTTTCTGCTTGCAGGTACAAAACCACTCTAAGGAAGAGAAATCTAGCACTCTGCTGCTTCTCTTTGTATCATCTACATGAACAAAAGGTCTGAAGTTAAATAAAGCTAAGCAGCCTCTGAAAAATCTTCCTTTCCTGCAACAAAAGCATTTTCTTTTTATATGAGGAAAAACTAATGATAACTGAATCTGTATGCATCTCCAGGAATATCTTTATTAACCTCCCTTTCCCTTCAAGGTGGTGGGCTTAGTATCTAAATGCTGAAAGGTAAAATTCAAAGACAGATTAACACATGGCCTAAGACAAATTAGGCCGGGTTTGGGGTTTTTTTTGTGACCTGATATTCTGAAATTGCAGCGTACAATACAAAAATAGTCTTGCTAATAAAAATTATTTCAGTTTTGGTGACGATTTTGCTAAAAGGGGTAGAGGAATACCATTTTCACAACTTTGAGATAAAAAAAAAATCTCCTATGCAAAACCTTACCCAGAATCAAAACACTTTACAATATTTTACAAAAAAAAAAAAAAAAAAAAAAAAAAAAAAAAAACACAACACCAAACCAGAACCCCAAGCATTAGTTAAAATACAATAAAATGTTTCACAGGGCCACAACTGCCACTTTAATTTGAAAGGTTTCACAATTTTTGCTTTTAATACAGAGAAGTCACTGAAAGCTAATTGAAAGTTTACCTGAACTGTGAGCTACTCTAAATATTTTATTAAACATTAATTTAGTTACTCTAACAACAAATAAGAAGGAAGATAAAATCTCAGTAAGAACTATTATCTACTCAATAGCATACAGAAATACATCTTGATTGTGTAACACTAACAAGTTTAATATGTGCAAACTACTTTTAAACTTTGGTAGCTTAGCAGCGAAAGGTTTGTATTTGTAAATGAGGAACCCTAACTTTTTTCTTTTTTAACAGGTGGCAATTACATTTAGTAATATAAAACAAAACCAAAGCATCTTCAAAAAAACTGAACCAAAATATGTTGAAGACAAAATTTTGTGAGACAGCTATGTTTACATCATTTCAAGGTGAATTTTGACACATTATAAAGATGAAAAAACAGCTTCAGATATAAGAAGTGACACAGCCAAGCTACAGCTGCATAAACAGAGCCACTATGATTTCCAATGCATAGAATACACATGCTGAAGGAATGAAATGTGACTCATACTTTGTTCACTGAAATGCTAGTGCAGTGAAGTGTGGCTAAGTGATATCATCATATGCCTCCTCTCTGTAGCAGTCAGCTTCCAGGAACAGCAACCAGCAGGTATGATTTCTTCTTACAGAACATGGGAAAAAAATGCATCATGCCTCAAGTACATAAAAGCTACAGAATGATTAGCATCTTTATACAGAAAATACACATATTCTTATAGAAAGTCAAAAAGTGAGGTCAGAACAGAGGATGCATCTTATTCAGTTAAATAACTTTGTTATCACCACTTTGATTTTTACAGGCAAATCAAAACACTGGCAGTATTACCGCGAGTTCCCAGTAACCCTCATGATGATAAAAACTAAAGCAAAATCAACTTGATTTTAAATGCCGAGCAAAAATCAGTAAGAATATTGCCAAACTCAGTTTTGATTAGTGTTTGTTTCAAACAAGAATAAACTACGCTCAGCTCACATGATTCATATCTACGTTTTAAATGATGGCAAATTGGTTTAGAATTTCCCTAAAACCCTGAGGGAGGCAGAACCAGGGGGTGTACTAAACATTTCCAGTTATAACAGACATAAAACTGGAGTAAAAGCTATTAAAGCTTTTTAGGAACCCATTCACATTGGTCACACCAGTCACTTCTATAAGACCACAGGGGATGTTTACCTAGCTTCATGGTTCTTTCACTCTTGTCACAAAGAATGACATTTCACGGATTATCAGTTACCAAACTCCCCATCCTGCCCCTAAAAGGCAGCTACAGCTCCTCTGCTGTGGAGTCAGAGCACTTCCAGGCAGAGGAGCAAAGCAGGAGCTCCCCACCCCTACCTGCCTGCACTCCCCCAGCACCATGTCAGTGCAGGCAGCTCACACATTCCTCCGCAGGACTGGAAGACCAGGTGATGGCATGCAGGTGAACTCTCAAGTTCTTCCACAAAAGCCAATGTTGCCTGCCCTACTTCAAACATTGGGCATTGAACCTTAAGGTTTTTTTATTTATTAAAAAGAGCATTTGATAGCAACGTACTTTTACAGACAAATTTCCTTCCAATTTCTGTAACTTTGATGAGAAAGACTGGATTTCATTAAAGAAACTAAAAATAAGAGAAAAATATGGAACATATTTTCTAGAAAGCTACGACTGTGGGATATCAGTGGGAAGAGAAACTCAAAAACATAAAGAGCTCTGGCTGTTTAACATCCAGTACATTCAAAAACTCGACAGAGCTGTAGCAGGGACTAAATACTGACATCTAACATTTTCTTCACCAAAGCATTATTTAAGAGTAATTTGTAAATTTACACTTGTAACAAGGTTGCCATTTTTAGTCCACCATACAAAGAAAGTAATTTTCTACAAGTACTTGTGACTGATCTGCCATAAAAGTTGAAAGGTGGTTAAAGCCATGCAACTTGGGAAGAAACACTATTACAATCTTCAAACAGCCTGTCTTCTACCACCACAAAACATTGCTGCCTCAGTTAAAACTGTAATACACCTGAAACATGGAAAATAGAACTGTCAGAAATGTTTCAAATTAAACAGTGAAACTCAGAACATGAACAAAAGCTGTAACTACTTTAAAGCATGTGTCAGGTTACTATGGTACTAATACTGTAGATGCCACTATCCAGGACAGAAAACAGTTTTAAAATTAAATTCCCCATTCACTCAGCTAATAAGCAAGCAGGTATATCTGTTTGAGGTTTTCATAATTGGATTTAGCCAAAAATAAAACACACCCCTGCCCCTAAGACACTGGGATAACCTCTGAAATAATTTTTTTTTAAGCATATTGAGATCAAATGGTTTATTTTAAATATCAGTAATTAATTTTCAGTTTGTGCACTTTAATAGAAAAAATCTATAGGAAGTATCATAACCCAAGAATGTATTGCTCTATTCTGTATGGGAAAACTTATTTACCTTGTTTGCTGAGCTAAGAGGATCTGCTTCATACTGTTGCTAATCATGTACAAAAATACAGTGGTGCTCAACACAAACTTAACTCTTCTTTTACTTGTCCTGTTACCCTACCATATGCTGTTCTCACACATGTTGCTGTTTCTTTAGATATATTAAAATATACCTTAGACATAAAAACAATGTTTTCACTGATTTAATGAACACTGTCTACCCCAAGGAAAGTAACAGTGTATCTAGGATATGGAAATTTGAAGGCTGAAAATCCATAGCCATTTCAAGGTGAAGGTGCTTTCCTTTTTTAAATTAAATAAGGAAAGTAGAGAATTAGCCAGACAGATATAAACCCCGTTTCTCCTCAGCTTTATACCATGCAAGAAATAGTCTAGGTAAATACCACACAGAACTTCCACAGTTCCAACAGAAATGTAATTACAATTACTTTGAAAGTACTGCAGCTGCAGCTCACCTATGTGCCCTGTGGTGGACAAACTGATAGGCAACCATCTTCAAAAACCATCTCTTAACACAAAGAGGTAACAACAGTGAATTCTGTTAGGCCAGCTAAAAAAAAAAAAAAAAACCCAACAAAACCAAACAAACCTTTCATCCTAAAGAAAACACAGTTCAACACATTTGCAATGAATAAAGAAAACAGGATCAAAACCTTTAGCCTAGGACTATAAAATACCTTCAGTGAGATTCCCAAAGTTTGCCTTATCATACTCAACAAAAGCTCTCCATTCCTAGCTAGCCACTTCCCTGCATATCATTACCTTAATACAACTTGAGTGAGTCAATTCTCAAACTGCTTTTTGCAAGAATACCAACTGAACCAAGCTAAGTCAAAGCTTAACAAGCCTTTCTTCAATATACTCAGGCTTGCAGATCTTGAAATCTACAGCACAAACCCCACAATGACCTGCTGCTGACTTTCTGCCTGGCATCCATCAATAAGAAAAGACCAAATCTCCAAAGCGCTTTGCTTCACATGCTAGCCATTAACATGGGTAGCAGTAGTGCATACTACAACAGCATAAAGACAGGGAGCAACAGTTTCAGTGCTCAAAGGTGAAAATTTGTTCCAGATCAACTCAAAACCTTAGTGAAAACAAAGGCTAAATTTTTCATGCTTTGAAAAAGCATGGTCCCCAGATCACTTCCTAGTGCATCTCTTAAGAAGATTTTATCATTCTCATCTTCTCTTCATCTTCAGCAACACCTCCTTTCCAGCTTGCTGGCATACAAAGCCTCACCTTCCAGTCCACTGCCTATCCCCTTTAAATAGGAGCAATCTGTCTAGGTGCCTTTTAAGTCAGTTTCCACACGACTGCAGAAATTCAGTGCCTACCTGCCAGGCTGAAAACCAATGGCTGGTCTCAGGGCACTGGTTCCTAAAGACACACAATCCATTAAGAGCTTGGACCAAACCCTGGTAAAGGGCAACAAAGAAGTTTCATCTTCTCAGGATCTGGAAAGTTTAAGGATTTACAAAAACAGTTCAGGTAGTTTCTATATTCTGATAGAAACCATGCAAACTCCAGGTATGCCACAGACTCATAAAAAGGGATTTTGAAATTGGAAATAATTTTGACAGGTGGGTGGGTGTAAAAACATTACAGCGTATAAAAGGTTTATACATTTTTATAATACAAGTTGGCATGGTATATTGAAAACTTCAGTGAGTTATAGGTTTTAACTAGAGTTTGTGCTATATAACCAATAGATTATTTTTTTTAATTTACTAGGGGGTTATTACTAGCTTTTAGTGCCAAATCTTCATTTTTATAGTACTGTGGGGAAAGGAAAGTAGAACTAATATGCACTTTGCGGGGTGGGGGGGGGGGGGAAGTAGGTTTACATCTCTCGACCACAAAATTTTGCATTAGCTTTTTATCATTATTATCATCCCTAAGTAATATTTTGAAAGATCTTTGTGTTTATTGGGCAACCACCACACAGAATTTCTACTTCAATTCCTCACTAGCTTGCGTTCTAGCTAAAATGTCTAGCAAGAGCAACATAAGAGGCAAGGTTAAGATTTTAAAAAGAAAAATTTAAAAGTGCTATTTAAAAAGCAATTCCATTATCATTTTCTCTCCCAAAGAAGAAAAACAGCAATAATCATTTCACAACCATTACATTCCAGAATCCTTGAAAGAAACTGAAACATGTAACAAGTAAATGCAAGACTAGATTAGAAGAAATGGATAAGCATCCAAATGGTTTAAAACACCACAACAATAGCCTCATTCCTCTTTCAATCTCCAAAGAAAAATACAAATGGTGTTAACCCTTATAATAGCTACCTGAAACAAATGCTTAGGATTATTCAATATATAGATTAAAAAGTTTCTTCTCCACTGGCTATTATATCAACCTGTTCCTTAACAAGCATTTATGATACAAGTAACAAAACAGAGCAAGTATAAAGAATTTATCACTTGTTCTCAATTGACACCAGGCAAAACAGTAATTACAATCCCACAATAGCAATGGATTTGGGGAAACCGATCCCTGCCTTTTTTCTAGGGATACTGTAGCAATGGTTCTTGGGTAGTTACAAATATTTAAAATATGTGTTAGTACAGCCTTCACATATCGAACTAGTTCCTAAAATTAAGTTCAAAAGACTTACTTCACTCTACCCAGTAAGGATCTGGCCTTGCCTTTTCAAAATGTCTTAGTTTTAAATACTATTAACTGCTTAGCTACAATCAATAGTCCATAGTTTTCTATTCTACTGAAAGCATGCATCAAATGACTGCAACAGAAAATAGTAGCACTAGATATAAAATATAAATAAGGCCAGGTTTTCAAAAGAGAAGTAATGCTCCACACATGCACAGTTATAGAAGGCTTCCAGGTACTAGATGACCTTAAAAAAAGGCCAATGTTACCAAAAGCATGTCCTGTTTTTCAATGGTATAAGCCTAAGAACATAGTACCTTTCCCCACAAAGTTTTTCTCACTTGATTGAAAACACAGTACCAGCACTCTGCACCAAATCAGTGTCTAGGTATTCTTGATGCATAATAAATTGCATTTGACTGAGGTAGCATAGCTACCTATTCACCAAACATGCAGACTGTAGAGGCACTTCAGTTCACTGCTCTGTATATATATGCTTCAAAAAAACAAGCTCATGGGAACAAGGGTTCTAGCATCTAAATCAGTACTATAAGATAGTAATATTCAATGCCTTTGGGTTTTGTTTTAGAAACACCCTGCCCACAAAAAAATTTTTGCTCCAATCACCAAATAAAAAGTATTTCTATTTTTTCTTGTTTATTTTGTTCTAACGTTTCATCACTCACTGTGTAACAGTGGCCAAAAGACAGCAACAAAGGTGTCCAGTTTCTGCAAATCTGCACAAACATTATTAAGCTCAATCTTTTCAGACCAGAAGCATTTTTCAACACTCGAAGTGTACTGCAAACCAACATATGCTTTCAGCAAGCTTTTAAGGGTCAAGTTTGTAAGTGCTGTTAATATGACTCTGAAGGCCAGTTCTGTATTGTGGCAATAGGTGATGAAAGAATCAAAGCCCTTTGTCTAACTGAGAAATGTTCAGAATTCACAGAGATGGGGGGTGGGCATTGTGTTCAAGACTCAACATAAGTCACACAGAAATCGGGAAAAGGAAAGAAGTGAGGCTTGCCCCATGAGGAACACAATCCCAGAGTCTGCTACTAACTCCATATTTTCATTTTCTGCTTCCATTTCAGCCTTTTCTTATCACATTCCATTCTTCCTCCTTTATAAAACTAAACAACGTGCCATGCACTACTGGCAAAAGAAAACAACAAACCATTACTGCAGACTTCCAAAAACCCAGTTCCTTTTTAAGTCTTTAGCACAATGCCGACGAAAAGAGACATACCTGTTACATAGCAGAGGATGGGGATTTTCTTGGTTGGAAAAACCCAAAACCTGATGACTTTGAATTGAATGGTAAAAGTTAAAATTTTAATAGATATTTGTTCCACAGTTCTTAGAGTACAACAATGCTGTCCTTAAGCTACAGAGAGAACATATAAATAAGTTTACATACGCATCAGATGAAAGATCCCATCACAGGCGTTAATATGAGACAAGAAGGAATTTCCTAAGCCTTGGCCAGTGTGTGCTCCTTTCACAAGGCCTGCGATATCCACCACATTCAGAAAGGCTGGAATTTTGCTGAAATATAAAAGTTAAAAGTTTCATTACTGAAGCATATTAGCCAAAACTTGTGGCACAGAAATAAATTCAGAACACGAAAAAACAATGTTTCTTTATTCTAGAACAAGTCATACATGAGAGTAGCTTTCTTCCTTATTCAATGCGCAATGTATAAAAGACAAGATCCCCCCCTCCCATGTAAAACATCAACCTTTCTTTAATTTCGCTGTCATTATTCATGTAAAATGAAGTAAACTAGTTTCAAAGTGTGGAATCATACTGACAACTATACGAATAATCAACCAGGCCTGGAACACTGAGGCATGAAGTCAGTCATCTGTAACAAGCAGTTTTCATAGTACCAAAGGGATAAGACACATAAATGCCCATTGCACTCTGCTATCGCACACCTCTAAGGTTACCATTTAGTTCAGTAAGTTAAGCAATTTTCTCAGAAGACAAAGGCTTTTTTTTTTTTTTTTTTTTAATACAGTGGTGACTAAAACTAGCAGTGATCAGGGTTATGCAAACAACTTGAAAGAAAGCAGAAAACAAGTTAAGATGAAGCTGGCATTATAATGTAAACAGCTGTGATGTTTTCCACCATAGTTAACAGCAACAGGTTAGCAGACATGTCTACAAACCATTTTCTATAGCATCAACAGAATAGTCATGAAGTTCAAATTAGCTTACAAAAAATGGAAAAAAGCTTTTAGAGTTATGGGAAATGCATATAGCAATTTATAAACTGCAAGCCTTTTATCCTCTGCAAATTCTCAAGTTGTTTTAAAATAAGCAAATAACTTAATAGGCAATAACCTTTTCAGGTATATTCTAAACCAAATTACTTTTCAAAATCCAGCTGAGTCAGGAAAAAAACACACTAAAACTTTGTGATAAGGTGTTGACTAAAAGCACCTTCATGTGGTCTATGCAAATGACAACACCATCATAAACAGTGGCAGAGACAGAACCACGCTGAAATGCTGCAAATTCCTCACTTGCAAAAGACTAGAACCCGCACACGATGATCATCAAGATCTCCAGCTTGATGGCTTCAAAATAAGTAACTGGAACACTACTTAATTTCCATCAAACACTTTAAAATTACCACCATTATATTTCATTAGCACTATGCTAAGATTAATACAACTGTTCACTATTTTACTGACAGTAAGTATAATGGAAAACACCCAAATCCATAGCTTTAATAACAACGATGAGAAGGTTGTGACTTACACTACAAAGTCTGCATGAGCATACAGTGCCAATCTGTAAAGCAGTGAAAAGCTTTCTTTATCGTGAGTGTTCTTCAACATGAGATTCAAATCCAAAGATATAAATCCTGTGGTCTACCTTAAGATGTCTTTTCCAAAGACCTACCATTGCAGTACTGCTCACAGACGGAAGCAGCCACATAGGTGTGAATGCGTGCTAGGGATGACCTAGCCAGTGACCTCCTAGCCAACCCTATACAGAAACCTTCTCTGAACAGTGTTACACTTCTGAAGTCTTTATTGTCCACAGCCCAAACTGAGCTTTATTTTTATTAGTGTGACAGCCTGCTGATAAATATATTGGGTTTTTCAAATATTGAAATATTTGACAGCATGACAAATCTGTAACAGCAGAAACTCCACTAGCATCAGAAAAACACCCTTCTCTTCTTATCCTGATGCCTGGTATGGCAGCTATGGCCTAGACAGAAAAAGCTGTAGTTACAGAAATCTATGGATTATTGTCTCTGCTCAGAGCAATGGCTTAAGTAGAACAAAACAAGTTTCCAATTATTTTTTTAGTGCTATCCCACTTCCAATTGACTGCAAATAACACAACACACAGTTTAATATTAGCAGATGTGCTGCCTCACTTGAAATTAACTCCTTAATATGGGAAGAGATGATCCATTAGAGTCTGTCTTAGTATGCAACATATTTCTGGAAGTGTGGTGACCTAAAAGCAAAAGATCTTATCCCGCTTTTGTTTTTGATCTTCCTCTAACACTTCCCAAGAAAAATGGTTTCTTTCAAGTAAACTAATTTCACGATACAAGATCTGGACAAAATCTTTTTCTTTACCAAGTTAAAGTTCAAAGTATCACTAAACCTGTCAGGTGTAATAAATTAGGAACTCAATGACATGTTTCATGTCATTAATACCTTTGTGATGCACTTAGAATAATAGAACACAATACCCAGAAGGGTGAGTTTAAAAAATATAGGCAAGAAAATATTTACAACATAGCATGAGTTACTTCAATTCAGATACACAGTATGTTGACTTACAGCTTTAAACTTCACTAGGCCCATGAAAAGAAGGGCCCATCCTTGGGAAGACAGATGTGTACTGCAAGTTAAAGCTGTTGAATGCAGTAGAAAGAACATGAATATAAGTACATTCTGAAGTAAACAAACTTTGAAAATATCACTTTTCTGTCCCACTATGGTTTTCTTAGCAAACTATCTTTTTTTTTTTTTAACTACCAGTAAACAAACTCAAACGAAAACAGCAAATCCTTAACACACTACCAACAGTAATGCACATTCTGAAGACAGAACCCAGTAACTCTTTTAATGCATTAACTCAATAACTCCTTTTGCCTTACAGAACCGCAGAGCTAATACATACCTCAGAAGGAACAGCAGCAACTTCCCAGTCAGAATCGTTATCATTCCTTGCTTTTTGACACATAACTAAGTCAACAGCAAGGTAGAAAAATGCCACTCTTTAAAGCACTTCTCCATTGTCATTTTAAACTGTGTTTTGAGAAAAACAAAGGTGGTGTTAGAAACGTTCTCCTTCTATGCTCCCCTCTCACCATCCTGGTAGGATTAACTTCCTGGCCAGCCATCAGAAGAACTCACACTTTCACTACAAAGATGCCACATTAGAGCAAGACAGGTACCTTCATATGCAGATGGACCACTCTATCACCACAATCAACCTCATTTGCTAGACAATGGAAAGAAAACCCCAGCACATTTATTTCACAGTTGACTAATAGGAGCAAGAGACCTTTGAAGACAAGTATCCGGGTTTCCAGGATGTTTTTTCACCTTCACCTTGGGTACCACAAAGCTAACACTCCAAGCAAAATAAAACCATTCCCATTCTTCGCAGCCCCCTTCCTAAGCCTAAATCTCTATTTCATCAGAGAAAGATAAATACAGAGAAAAGCAGAAAAAGGCACAAACTAGTCACACTTGACTATGGTCTGAAGGACAAAGAGTAAACATTATGAAACTAAACAAGCAGAAAACACTGCAAAGAATGGGGGAAAAGAACCATGTCTCTCAAGTGTAGTTTAGTTCTTTTAAATGTAGAAGACTTAACTGGATTGTTCTTCCCCCCCCCCCCCCTCCTCTAAACAGATTAATTTCCATTTCTTAAGATTCGTTAGTCAGCATTAGCATAATGTCACTGAGCCTCAATGATCATCAGGAACAGGTGGCATCAACTGATCATTTGTACAAATCAGTGTAACACCAATCTACCATAAAGCATGTCACAGGAATTTTTAATATGAAACAGGTTACCAAATCCAGAAGTATCTCTATATTTTAAGCATAGGTATAATCCTTAAGCAAGGATTTTTTTACCTCGTTAGAAGTACAGCAACAGTGATTTTGTGTTAGCATACTACCTTCACTGTATGAGCTACCGTGCAACAAAAATGTCGCGGTTTAACCCCAGCTGGCAACTAAGCACCACACAGCTGCTCACTCACCTCCCTCACAGTGGGATGGGGGAGAGAATCAGAAGGGTAAAAGTGAGGAAAAGCTCATGGGTTGAGATAAAAACAGTTTAATAGGTAAAGCAAATGCCACACGCAAACAGAGCAAAGCAAGGAATTCATTCACCACTTCCCATCGGCAGGCAGGTGTTCAGCCATCTCCAGGAAAGCAGGGCTCCATCACATGTAACGGTTACTCGGGAAGACAAACGTCATCACTCCAAATGCCCCCCCACCACTTCCTCCTTCTTCCCCCAGCTTTATATATCGAGCACGATGTCATATGGTCTGGAATATCCCTTTGGTCAGTTGGGACCAGCTGGTCAGTCCCAGCTGTGTCTCCTCCCAACTTCTTGTGCACCCCCAGCCTCCTTGCTGGTGGGGTGGGGTGAGAAGCAGAAAGGGCCTTGACTCTGTGTAAGCACTGTTCAGCAGTAACAAAAACATCCCTGAATTATCAACACTGTTTTCAGCACAAATCCAAAATATAGCCCCATACTAGATACTCTGAAGAAAACTAACTCTATCCCAGCCAAAACCAACACAAAAAAAGCACAAGACTCACTGGGCCAAAGAAAGTAGTTTTGTAGTCCAGTGGTTAGGGTACTTACTCAGGAACGAGAGACTTACGCATCCATATGGTTATGCATTTTGCAGGGGAGGAGGCCTATTTCTCACCAACTTTGTTTCAAATTTCTGTCCAAAGCAGTTATTTAGACAGGCAAGAGGTGTTTCTTTACCTGACCTGTTTGTTCAGTACAGTAGTACCACGCAACCACTTACCTTTTTTCCTTTAAAATGCACACATATATGGTATCCGCAATTTGTTGTGTACATATTTTTTTTTCTAAAATTTGAGGGGAAGAGGCATACATTTATTTCTTGAGTTTCCACAAGTAATTGTTTAGTTGAGAAACCTCGCAGGCAGTATACACCTGGACCTTTGACTTAGACTGAAACATCATGACAAAAATGCTGTTTCTCTCCCTGGGTTTTTATTCTTCTAGGTTTCCACAATCTCTCTTCTCCGATGAAAACAATACCTCAGTGATTTCTCTGCAGCATTTACTACAGTTTATTAAAATCTCACATCCACCAGGATGCCCTGGAAAGCCACACAGGAGCTTCAAGTAAGTTCAAATGCAGCAATTTTCCAGGAAGCCTGGTTGATAATTACATTGTTGATAACACAATTGATAACACAGTTGATAACACACTTGCTTTTTATTAATTTCTTGAATAGTTCAAGAAACTTCTCTCAACTCAAACTCTACCTGATCCTAGGTCCCACATACCAAGACGACCAGTTTCTTCAGTATTAGGGTAGAGTGTCCAGCTCCCCTTTTCTCTTTGGTAAAGCCAAATGTGCTACTCATCTCCTGGTTCCAGCACAGGCTTTTCCACCTTTAAAAGCTGTTATTTGAAATCTGTTAGAAAAGGGAAACTCTTCTTCCTTGCCAAAAATTCATACAACTTAAGTAGGAGTCATCTGTTAAGAGTTCACAAATGACCTGAAGTAGTAACATAGAAGGAGAACATGTATATTGTGACAAATTCTTAGAAAGCCACTCAACTCTCAGTCTGTCCTCACCACTATTTTTGGCTCATTTCCAAACAGAAAAGGAACAGTTCACAGTCCCTCTCTCTTCCAGGAGACTGTACTCCCTATTACAGCTTCTGCAGTCAATCTTGCAAGCAGTTTTGACCAATGTAAGCAAAATACCTCGCAGAGCAATTAAAGGAATCTGCTTCTGAAGAACTAGGTACTGCAGATGAACCTTGGTCATTTCTACGCAAGAACAATTTCATGAATAGCATTTTATCCATGGTACTGACAAAAAAGACTTCAACCTAATAGCACATGAACCAGAAGTGAAAAATCTACTAATTAAATTTTACTTACTTGAATTACAAAAAGGTAGAAGACTCAGTGTGGATTGACACATACTCAGTGTCCCGTGTATATCAAACGTCTGCATTCTCAACCTACTCAGTAAGTTATTACACCAACAAAATACCACTAATTAAATTTTGCCTTCTCCCACCAGGCAGAAGAGATGGCTCAAGTCACTCCTACTTACGGTCTTTCATTCACTGCTGGAAAATTATTCATCTGCAATGCTAGAACAAGCATCACCGCCAAGCCGATTTACACAGGCTCAGAACTAACTGAAGAGCAGGCAAACTCAGTGACACCAAAGGAAGCAGCACATTAACAATAGGACATACTGCCAATTTTCAGTTGTTTTCTGTAAAAAATGGGATTCTCTTACAGATGCTGATATGCCAGAGTTACATCCAGCTAAATTATTCATGCTTCACTCTGGAATTACAGGTGGTTTTCATTTACATAAATTCTTTTTTAAGCCTAGATTAAGTCCCACATGATGTAATTCAAAAAGTCCCACTGCTGATCTGGTTTCTAGGCAGTACTTTCCACCAGCCGACTACATAATTTTGACTTCAAAAACTTTATCAACTATCTCAGTATGCTATCCTACAGTAAGTGCAAGAGAACTTTTATTTAATATTACACATGACTTTCATGACCTAGACAACAATGGAAGTTACTCAGATTTAGTTCAGTAACCATCACTTCAGCACTAAAGATCTGAGCGCATGAATTTTAACAATCTACAATGCAACCAAACCAACCAAAGCAATTAGCTGACAAAAAGGACAGAGATCCCAAAGTATACTGGACAGTGCTAGAGCTGAAGAGGGGTAGTTGAACTTTACATATTATCCTCTTGCGAGATAACCAGGATTGCTTTAAAATTTAAGTTTGAAAAGGACATCCAAGATAGATTAAAAACAGTCTAAGTTAAATAGAAATGTTTGTGGTTGCAAAAAGCATTGTGTTTCGTGAATACATATGTGCAAGGCAACACACCCACTTACAGGTGCAAACAAACGAGGAATTAAATGAATACTGGTAACTTGAGAATGGATGAACCAAACTACTTACATTTTACGCATTCCTGCTTATCATCTCATTTGATTTTAACCAGAGGAGGAAGCAGAAACATACATTTTAAAATCACTTTTTTATTAATGTTTTCACTCAGGTTGATTACTATCAGCCAATACAGTCCTTCAGTTTTAACCATTTACAGTTAAAACACAGCTTGGGCTTACATTGCTTCTACCTGAGTGTTTCTTTTAGCTAATCATATAGTTTAAAGTTAAGAAGAAAGAATGCAAATAATTGCAGTGAGGAGATTATTTGGGACACAAAATTTAAAAAAAAGAGTAAATAACGGTTTCCTCCACCCCCTCACTCAAAATCATTTTGAGGCTTGAATTAAATGTCACCACTGAGAAACATCTCCTGGTCAGGCACAGTACACTACAGCTGTGCTAGTAGGCAGGACCGTACAGGCTAAGCCTGGTGGGTATATATACTCAGAGGCTTTCAAGATATTTGTGAGTTATGACACAAATCACTTATCCAAATGACATCAGTTTGACATACTTACACTAAAAAATATTTTTAGGCTTAAGGTGACGAAGCAGCATCTTAATGAAATTTAGAACAAAAAATGCACGAGAATAGCTTTATTAAGTTACTTTCTTTAGATGTGCTACACACACGGTTCTTTTCTTCTGTAAGAAACCTATCATTTCTAAACACAAAATGTTCCGTTAAAATTAACAGATCAACTGTTTCTGGCTTCCAAATCCCAATTTTCAAGGTAGGAGCTACCTGCTGAGATGAAGAATATCTCTTTTCTATTTTAGAATTAGCAGATCTCATTCTCTGCTACCTGCTTAAGATTCATAGATTGGGGGGGGGGGGGGAGGGGGACACCTTTCTGCTTTAGTTCCTGCTGAAGTGAACCAGTCCAAGGAAAATATTCTCTTTCCAATTACTAAATTAGAACTAATTCAATCATTACTCTGTCAAACCTCGCCTGAAAGTACCCATGTCGGGGGAACAGTGGGAGGAGGACAACAAAAAAAAAGCAAACAGTCTATCTTTTCTGAAAAAACTACATGTTGGCACAATGTAACAAATATGAGTTTTCACTGAATACTGTATAAAAGTTAGAAAAAACAAGTAAGTAGTTTAAATACATAAATTAAGTTAGTAACAGAATATAAGCTAAGACCTTAAAATAACAAGCATTCAGAATTGTTTTTAATATATTAAGGTCTCTTCTTTTTTTTTAATATCCACAATTTCATTCACACCAGAAAGCGAGCAATAGGTAACATTAAAGCTCAAGGAAATTTGCTCATCTAAATTATTTAGCAACAACACAGTAGTTTTTACTGAAAGTTCTTGGAGCCCACCTTCTGTGTACAGTCTATATCACTGAACTTACTTATTGTAAACAGTCATATACATCATCCACTGTTGCAGAAAGAAAAAAAGCATAGGTTATAAGTTCTGACAGCGTACCTTAATCTATTAAGTACAGATTTACCTCTACCTAACAGTGTCTAAATTGTTGCCTACATGATAACATTTACAAACATTTACATTTCCAATTAAGTAATACCAGTCAGCTTTCAGTATGCGCTAGCAAGTAACTGCACACCAGTCCCATCCAACCTGATGCTTTCTTCTTTTGGAGACAGGATCTTCAAGCAACAAACGGCACCTGAAGAGCTTAACTCCTCCTTCGATAGCAAAACAGCTGCAAACTCATACTAGCAATATTCTCAGCAATAGAGTCCGTCTCTCTGCAGCAGCTATCATAGGTCAGTGTGACAGACAGCAACTGCCAACCCAGCCCAGTCCCGCTCTTCCCTTGCTCACAGCAGGCATCAAGGCAAGATCACTTTGGCCTGACATACATTATTTTAGTTAAGACAAAGTCCCCTTTTTTCTTTCCCACCTCCCAACAATGACGACAGTTATGTGATGACCAAGTGTAACATATGGGAAATAAAAACCTGAATGCTTTAGATTTTAAAAGAAAAAAACCTTGAGGCTAGACAAGAGTCTAATTTAAAGAGAACTCACTGTTCATAAAACATTCTGCGTGCACATATTGACTACATCTACTAATCTGAACAAGTAGAAAATTAACACAGAACGTATTTCATAAAGATGAAGAACAAAATCAAGACTACACAAGAGAAATTAAGGAATTTAAATTACAATTCACTTGTATATCTTCATGACCATAGCCACTTTTTCCCAAGTCTCAGAGAGACAAGCACAAACAGCCCAAGAAGAGTTACTTCAGTCTACTGTGCTACTGAATTATCACTGCTTTATTACTGTTATAGTGAAATATTAAAATCATATAAGCAGCACAAGTTGAACTCAGGAGCTAAAACTACCCACTAATCCCCACATCCATTGATTTTAACAAATACTCTCCTTAAAAAGTCAAAAGACCATTCAAATGAAAGCTGATTTACTATTTATAACCAGCTGCTTAACCAATTCAGTACATTTCCTGAATACAGATTCAGTAAATATATTATTTTCTTTAATATTTAGGGTGTTTTTTTTTTTTTCCAGAGAGACAGAGAGAGTTTGTGAATCTGAGAACATGTGTACAGGTATTTACAATCTCAGCACTCCTTGTAAGGATAGACGGCCAAAGGCAGGATGAGGGGAGAGGTAATAATCTGCCACTTCAACTATTGATTTAGAAGTAGCCAGTCATAGCTAAGTGACAAGAAATAGAGATTACTGATGAGGCCAAAGCAGCAATAACACTACAGTTTAGAACAAATTTGTCAACAAAACTTAAAAGTCACACCATTATCTCTGCACAATCAACAGCCAGAAAGTTTTGTCTCAAATTCAGCAGAGTTTTGGTTTCTGATCCATACAGCAACAAGTATGCTTAATATTCGCTTGAGCAGGAAAAACAAGGTAACATATTATAACAATCCACCTAAACAAACACCTCCCTATTAATGCAATTTTCAGTGTTTAAAAAGTGCACAGGAATTACAGATGGAAGCACCTTGTTCGGACCTGAAAATTAAGTTAACAAATGGATTTTTGATCAGTGACTAATCAATCTTTTGTAATTGTGGGTGTGATCTGGCTCTACAACTGAGGCCCGAGTGTCGAACAAAAGCACAGACGTGCATGCTAATTTGCCCTATGATTTATGTACACTCACTTTATTCAAGATACCTCTGCAAGTAACTGCAAACTGAAATTAACAAGTTGCATCTATTTACATTTCTGTTTTCTGAAAGCACTGTATTTTTGCTGTTCAAGCAAAAATCCAGTTACCACACTGAACATATAAAGCAGATTACAGACACAGTCAATAGCTAAAACCATTGATGTGACAAAATTCATACACTCCTAGAATAAGGAAACAATTAGAAGAGACATATTGTAGGAATATCGCTGAGTATACCAGGTAACAAGTAGCAAAGCCTATAAAAAGGAGAGAAAGAATCGGGAGAAAAAAGGCTGCCCATAAAGCTTACTGTCAAAAGACTGAGGACACAAGTAAGTTGATATTTGTTTGGCTACCTACAGCACATACAGAATTCTGAACAATGCAAAATACAGGGTGGATATTTTACAAATGAGCAACTTCATGACACGTTAGGTATGTCCACTACTGTTCATTTTCCAAATCTCTTCAGAAGATCCTCCAAGTCACCTGGGAGCCACTACCTTCAAAGACAGGAATACCAAGAACCAAACGGTGCTGAGCAATGACTAGTAGCATCTAGATTTCTCATTCTCATACCACAAAGGTCATATTCAGGTCCGGGGCAGGGGGTGGTGGTGGTGTGTATAATCCAGGTACATATATAATTTCACATTCTAAAACAGGTGTCAGTAAAAACTTAAAGACATTATAGTTGCATTAAACTTCTATGAAAAGTTTGGGTTCAGTAATACTATTTCGGCTGCTTAACTGAAGAAAAATATAAAGAATTTGAGTTACCTTGGAGGTTTGTGATACTGGCATAGGAAGTCAAATCTGTCATCTGGCACAGGTACTCGACTCTCATTTGGATCAATAGTACAGAAAGGAAAATTTTCTGCTGCTGCTTGGCTCTTTGTTAACACATTGAAAAAAGTTGATTTCCTGTAAACAAATACACATGTTTTTAAATAAGTTCAAATCAGAAGCATTTAAAAGGGCTGGATAGAAACACATCTTATTCCAACACAAAAGCAATACTGAACTTTCCCTTTACTTCAACAGCAGTGACCACTGCCCTGATTCTAGTTACAAGACACTTTCAAATATGCATACGGAGCATCCCATTGAAACCCAATGACGTTTACCTCTCTTCCCTGCCCTTGAAAACTCCCTTAAGTTACTATATTGCACATGTCAGTTAGCAAAGAAATTTTAAGTCAAAAGCAAAGCACAGCTCTACTGGTCACTACTCATTTTCCTCAAGCACAAAGCAGGAAACCGATAAGGACACTTGAATCTTAAGTTGTTGCTAAGAGAGAGTTCTTATTCAACTCCTGAATCTTCTACGATAAACATTCTGGGTTTTGGGGAGGGGGGTGGTGGTGTTTAGTTTCACATAACTTCTCAGCCACTGGAAAAAAAAAACAAACTGAAAGCTGCCCTGCATACAGCCAGCATGCTCAAAAGTCAGTCACAATTTTCTTTGAAAGTTACATCATAACATAACTGCAAATGCTATTTTTCCCCATTGAGATGTTACACAATGTTACTGCTAATTATTTCCTTTCTGGTGTGCAACTTACCTACACCCTGAAAAATAAAATAAATAACCAAAAGACAAGAAAGCAGTACTTATTGCTCCGAGACATGCTCAAAGACTTTTCCTCTAGTTTTTTAAAGATTTAAAGTTTGAGAATGCTGCTAACTTCTTTTAGTAAATATGATACACAAATTAATACCAATAGTTTCACACAGATATTCTCCAGGTAATTCATCATCCTTTTTAAGTGCCTTGAGTATAGCTCCTTTGAGGAGCTATAACAACTACGGATGAGAAGCATGACAGAGAACAACGATTCATCTTCCATCACCTCTCCCAAACTGTAACTTACACAACTTTTTTCATTACAAACTCTGAAGAAGTTTCAAGAATGGAAGTCCTCTCCACTGCTAATGACACATATGGTATCATTAACTCCTTCCTGTGCACATCATCCTCTCCAAAAAATAAAACATAAAAGGAACTTGTATGCATATGTATTTGGATAAAAAAGTGCATTACACATACACAACAGTGGATGTAAGGAAATGCAAAAGACATAGTACTTTATAAACCACAGCAATTGCTAAGACATTTTTTTTTCCTTTTAATTCCTCACTATTATCTTGTCCAGACTTGCACATACCAGCCTCACGCTACCCAAGTGTTTTGCATCACTCCAGCTATATGTAGTTCAAGCTAAAGATGCAAGTCTATCACTGAGCAAAAAGACTTAGATCGTTTCCCCCGGCTCGTATAGGTGAGCCATCTACATCTATATACATCTACAGGCGCCTCTCTTCACCCAGAAACTGTGCCGGGTCACTCTACCTGGAGCAGAAGCAAACTCGAGGGGAGCAGGGAGCCCCAGCCTGCCGGGCGGTCCCGGCCCGCTCCTCCGCCCCGCCGCCGGCCCCCAGCCCCGCGCTCCCCTGACCACCTACCCAACGTTTGGCAGCCCGACGATCCCGATCTTAAGGGACGTCCCAAACCTTCCGATGATCGGGTGCGATTTAACGCCGTCGCCTCCCTTTTTCGGGGGCATCTGAAAGCACAGAGGAGGGCACGATGAAGGCCCCGCCACGCACCCTCCACCCCGTCTTCTCCCGGCGAGGGACGCTCCCGGTAGAGGTCGGGGGCCGAGCCGGGGCCTCCGCCTCGAAAAGGCCGAGGAGGAGAAACACCCACCCCCGCCCCGCGCTGCCAACCGGAGGCGCGGCTGCTCCCAGGCCCCGGCAACCCCCGAGCCCGAGCCCGAGCCCGAGCCCGGCCCCGGCGGTTCCCTCACCACACTCCCTCCTCCCCCCGCCACCGCCACCGCCACCGCCACCGCCACCACCACCCAGCCCAGCGGAGGAGGAGGAGGAAGAGGAAGAAGAGGAAGAGGAAAGAGCGAGCGGGCTCACCTCACCTCAGCTGGCAGAGCCGGGCTGCGCGGCCCCCGCCCGAGAGGAAGAAGGCGCGAGCGGCCGCTGGCACGCGGACACGCCGGCGGAACAGGCGGGGCCGAGGCCGCCCATTGGCCGGCAGCGTCGCGAGGGGAAAGGTCACGCCGGGGGAGGGCGGCGGTGGCGGGACGCGGCGGCGCGGAGCGTCGCCGCCGCGTCCCGCCACCGCCGCCCTCCCTCCCACCTTCCCCGCCTCCAAACCCCTTCCTAGGCATCCGTGGTCTTAACGCAAGGTCCAAAGGGTGACGGCACCGGAGATGGCCGTCGGAAAAAAGCGAATGAGCATCGTTCAGGTGGCGTTACGACCGAGTGTTAATTGCATCGACTTAGTGAATTGCCGTGCGCCTCGAACGGCGGCTCGTTTACCGTAGAGCAACCCGCAGATAGTGCGTACGCTAGTTTTAGGAAGAGCATACGCAGAGGAGAGACGGCCGTGCCACAAGATACACGCAAGTCCTATAATTTAATATAATTCAAACATTAGTGTTTCCTTCGTCAATAATAAATTATTATCTTACCTTCTTGGTAAAATAACGCTCAATACAAACATATGGAAGAGGAGTGGTAGGAACCGATGTTGATGTTTGTCCGCTGTGATTGCAGAGACCCGAAGCCGCCGCCACGCCGGTTACTCCCCGGGTTCCCAGTTCGGTGCCGTGCCGCTCTGGGGCTCAGGGCAAGGCCGGTGCTGGTGGCTGTTGGGCTCCCACGGGCGGTGGGAGGGCTAGTGGCCACAGCAGCGAGCCCTGAGGAGAACACTGGCCACCCAGAGCTTCATTCCTGGAAGAAGCAGTTGGCCCCCCGCCCTCTCCATCCCCTCTCCCAAAAATCAGTGAGGCGCAGAGCCATGCCTCTGGGAAGAAGTGCCAAGTGGTGAAATTGGTCAAAGAAAGGCGATGGGGCAAAAAACCCACCAAACTGGGGCTGCGTGAGGTACAAAACCAGCCTGAGGAATCCCCGCGGAAAATAGGCATCCTCCCAGGGTTCCTCACCCTCTCCGGCCCTAGGAGTAGGACACGGTCTTCGCTGGCCCCGGGTATCTCCAGAGTACGGGTGACAAGACTCACTGAGGTATACCCTTCTCGCCACTGTGTAACCCTTTCTCTGAGGGATGGTCCCCTGGCAGTTCCCCGGCACGCACGCAGCGTGGGAATAAGGCACAAACAGGACGGGCAGAAGCACTCCTGCAGCCCTGGGCGCGTGGCGCAATGAGCCGTCCGGGGGTTTTTCCCATAACAGCTTGTAAGAGTTAACTGTTACCTGCTGTCAGGACGCCCAGCTACTTTACAAAAGTAAGTATTTGCATCTTTTCTGTACAGAAAACTGGAACGTGAGGAAAAGCCATTTAATTTCCCAGGCCCGGTGACTCAGAGCTGGAGGCAAGAGCAGAACCCCAGGGAGAGTTGCTGCGGATGAGGAGTCCAACCTCTGCCTCCAGGAGAGGAGCACTAAGCCCTGCTGTGGTGGTTCTGTCCAGCCGAATCCACCCAAAAGGGCAGGAGGAAGTAAAGGGCCTGCAAGAGTTTACAGTTGTGCTAGAAAAATTATCTCCACACAGGGGTTCCATTTAACCTGTAAATAGGAATTTAGCTTAATGAGCGATCATTAGTATAATAACCTGCATTTTTGCTGCTTCAGCAACGGCTCTACAAAATCAATTTTGCTGTCCCTAAGAAGAAGAACATAGGAATGCAAAGCCTGTTTATTCAGTCTTCGGATGCAAGGCTAGATTCGACCCTCAGGTCACTTCTGGGAAGAAGCAACCGGTTTCGAAGTCAGTATTGCTAGGAGGTATGAGGTAACACAGCATGTAAATTTAGGGCTACACTGACAGTTCTCAGAATAAAGATTTCTTTTTCCATTTGCTGTTTCAAACAAACAAGTATATAATTTTAATCTGTAAACAGAATTAAGATCATTAACCATCTGTACGAGTCATTAAGATCACCAATTCCCCTGCATAGCATTATTTTGATTATGTAATTTGTACAGAAAAAAGATTTTAAATTGAGTCAATAGTGATTACATCTTGTCTGCATTCTGTGTCTAGATCAATTTTTTCTTCTGTCATAAATCTGTGCTAACGTTATCTTCAGAAACTACCAAGAATGTAAATACTTGCCTTAGTTGTATGTGCAATTTCCTTTTGTGAGTCTTTTAAAATATTTTAACTGAAAAATAATTCCTTTTTCATCTAACTTCATCTAAGTTCTGTTAGAAGAATTTGCCAAAAATAAATAAATAAGTCTTCAGCAAGAAAACAACAATTCTCTCAAAATAAATTGGCCCTGTCAAAATATGTGATGCTATTATTTAGGATGTCCTTCTCTACAGGCTTTTTTAGTGAACGTGAACTCCAAAAGCTTTCTGAGATGATTATGGCTTGCAAGGAAACTGTGAACAAGAACCTGAACCCTTGTGGAAATAATAACATAAATGAAAGGGAAGCATCAAGGCACAAAGAGTAACGCTGTTCACTGCACGTAGAGACGTGGGCTCAGATTTCCTGGTCGTCTGTTTCCTGACCCAACAATCCTGCACCAGAGCGGGAAGCACTGGAAAGGTGAAATACCCAGTGGCCAGGGAAGCGCCCTGAGCATCCATATGCTTTTTGGACTCAGAGGAGCTCCGGTGGTTCGGCACACTACTGGACTTTTGCTCATGCTTATCTAGATATTTATAAAGATGGTGTATGGTCAAGAGGAGCCCATTGTAAACACATTGGGATTTATTTATAACAATTGATGTGGCAATTTAATAAATAACAAAGTAATCATCCTCTTGAGAGGATGATCTGGGAATAAAATAGAGATTTCAAGAAGAAAAGATGAAACATTTAGAATCTATGAAAAATTAGTTGTGGAATGTTATAGAAGTCAGACCAGGACTCTTCAAAAAATTAAAGACATTTTCTTTAACTCAGGCTCCACTTCGCTGAACCATTAAAGACAGGCACCATCAAGTGTTTGCCTGCTAAGAAAATTGAAGGAGAGAAGACAGTAAAAACTGTTCTTATAGCATGTCCTATTTTAAGTCCATAAGATAAAATTCTCAAAACTTGAAAAACACCAGAGTGAAGGAGTCAAGGTGAGAGTATCATCAGATTATATATCATCTCTGTCACAATAAAAGGAATATAATCTTGAACATTAAAAAAAAAATTTTTTTTTCTTTTTTCTAAGAAAGGACACTTTTACTAAGCCTAATTTGGAATTACACATAAAAAATTGCCATTACAACTTATTTTTTTCAGTGACATGGGATTTTTGCAACAATATGGTTGAGGAAAAGAATGCCATTATCTGTTCAGAGCTTTTCTATTAGTATAGTGATAATCAGTAATAGTCAGTTCTTGCTGGTAACATGCTTATATGGTTCTTTCTACTCTTAAAATCTCACACTATACATTTAAGAGAAAAAAAAGAATATCAACCGACAAATTCAGATTAAAATATAGTTACTTCGCTGTTGAATGAAGCTAATGGATTACTAGACCAAACATTCAGAAATATTGAAATTAACCAAAAATATGTATAAATAACTGCAGAGCAGCCCCTGCATCCTCCACAACCCTAAATTACAAACTTCAGTAACCAAAATTAGTTTCCTCTTCAGGAATGGAATAAACATATCTTAGTTTTCCACTCTTCTAAAGTTCAAGACAGCCCACTTCCATGCATACTTGTCCTGAAAGTAGGGTTATGCAAGACTATTTCACAGCAACAAGAAGGGATGGATTTGTCTAGCTCTATTAATAAGACCACAAACTTTCTGAAAGGCTACTTTTGGGAGCTTTTCCATTTATTAAATTTTCTCAACATCCTAACATTTTGTCAGACAATTTTGTTGTCCATCTTTTTAGTGCAGGCATGATAGCTCTCAGAAGATAAACTTTTTGGTTGTCTTCTTAAAATAAAAATATTTAACTCTGCTGAATATTTGTCTATGACCAGAAAGTTGGTATTTATCTAGCAGCCAGTTAAGTTTAACTTTTTTTTCTCACCAGTTCATAAGCACAATACAGGCATAAGCAGTTTGCTACATGAAGTAAAGGAGTGTGTGTGTATATATGTGTGTGTGTATATATATATATATATATATAAAAATAATAGAGCCTACAATAGGTATAATTCTGATTTTGGCTATCTGGGGAAACAGCTGAACTCTGGAAGAGAAAAAGAAATTGTTAAGATCCTGACTACTTTTGTTGCTGTACTTCAGTGTGTCTACATATAGTACAAAAGTCAGTGCTGTGTGTGCAAAAATTTGCAAGTTTGAACATAATTTTTTAATTTATGTTCTTCATACAACATACTGTAATAATGCCTCCCCCCACCCACCCATTAATCTCTATGTCTAGTTTACTGTTAGCATGGCCACTTCGCTAAATACAGATACAGGACTTTAAAGCATTTGATTCCTTCAGCTAGAAATCGCCTCCTGGCAATGTAACACTTCATCTTGCATGCTTTTGATTTCAAGTTGCTTTTAGAGTCATGGGTTGCCTTACTTGATGATGGCGAAAACCTCATTTTAAACTGGCACACGTAGTTTAAACCGTAACAGCCTTAACCATATTACATTCAAAACGCGTTTTATAAGTTTAATGGAAAAAAACATCTAGAGAGCAGTCATCTCAATGTCAACTCTCCAGCACAGACGCACTGCACAAATACAGCTTATTGTACAGCTGGAACACGCGCAAAAGTCAAACAGCCCTGGAGCAAGTCTACCTGATTAAAAACAATGTTTAAGGGAGAGTAATAAAACAAACACCTTGTGGTTTGTGCCACCAACATACTCCTTGCTTTTTGCTGCCCAGAACATGTATTTACTGCAAAGTCACCGTTAACTGCAAAAATAAGTGGTTTTGTAGAACTGAAAGAATAAAGACAGAGCCCCTGATCCTTGCTGTGACCAGGCAACGTTCCGTGCTACCCAGGGGGTGAGAAGAACACAGCTGCTTTTGCACACCACCGCTCCCCAATTGCTTGGGTCCATGCCACTGGGAGGGAACTGGATGGCTCCCAGTAATATCCCAGTAATAAATACACTCAGAGCTAAAAAGAAACACTACTCAAGGGCACGGTCTAAACTGAACGGTGTTCATTGAGTTCTGTGAAGTTTAACAGTAGTCATCACGTGGCTGAACTGTGCTTTAATACAGTATTTTTAAATGTTATGTTTGGTAGGGTTCAATAGGGTTTGTTCTTTTAACTTGGATTCATCTGTTTTCATAGAGAATCGAACCTTATACCGTTCTTTATACGCTTAAACTCATACTATACTTTGCGTTTTATATTTACTCATTTTCATGCTTTTGTATTGTGCTAACTGTCCCTATTTTAAGAATGGTAATTGGTTGTTAAGGATGTTAGTGCTGCTCCAAAGTCAGTCAGGACTGCTGTGGTGGCATAAGGCATCTCTCACTCCTTTCTGCAATATCCCAGACTTTGGCAGTCAAGAAGCATATAATGCAGAACAGTCTGATCTGCCACATATTAATAATATTTCTAGATCATGAGTCAGCTGAATTTCATAACTTTAACATGGACGATGTCACTAGCAGGTGTAATGCATACTGAGATTTTCATAGTGAGAATAGTGAAAGACAGATTTGCTCACAGAAAGAGAGAAAAGGCCAAGAAGGGAGAGGTACTATAGTAGGAGAAATTACCTGGGAATTAATGAAATTTTAGTTCAAAAATGACAGGTCTACTTTGAACTTTTCAGTAGCCTAGCAAAATAATAGTGTAAAAGCAAGTACCAATCTAAAATAAAAATACTTCTGTGATTACTACTAATAAAAACAGAGAAAAATATCTTAAATTGGGACTGATCATGGAGTGGGCAATACTAGGCTTTTTCTAGGCTTCAAAGATGCTAGGACCATTCTAGCATGACCATATCTTTTTTTTCTGCAAATGAAACCCTAAGACATGAAAGGACTGTTAGAAGAAAAGAAATGGTAGTTGTCTCAGACAAAGGTTTAGATTTCATTTTATTTAATGCTGGGGATGGTAGCGCTGAAGTGTGGATTAATCAAGATGCTTGATAGTTGAACAACTAAGTATGAGAAAGGAACATGAGTGCAAAATATTTCTTGTGCCTTGAAGGGTATTATTGAACATGGAAGGAGATGCTTTAATCTACAAGTAGAGAGACTTCTGTCTCTGAATTTGGGTTATACCTGTATACCTATTTAAAAAAAAAACAAACAAAACCACCAAAACTGCAATAATGCTGACTAGGAATAACCCACAGAAGGACTTATTCTGGAATCTGTTTTCTACAAATCTTTGGGCATGTTCAGCAGCCTGGGAGATACCTGCAAGTAAGAAACTTTAGGGAAAATTATATTTTTTTCTATAACTTGTCTATAAGCTCTAGATTTTGTGCGAGGTGTGAGTTTGAAGTTACAACATAGAAAGCTAAAATAATATAATATTTGGCATTTAGTCTAGATTTTTAACTGTGTGCAGTTAAATGTCCATGCAAGAATAGTAGATTCTTTCTAGCTTTCAAAGACATTCCATGTTTCTCTTCTAGGGCACAAAAATGTTTGTGATGTAATATTTTTATGATAGATTCAATGACTTCATTTTGTTTCATATATTGAACACAATACAAAAATGTATTGAGAGATCTAGATAATTGAATTCAAAAACATGTTCTCAGAGAAAAAGCCACAAACCTCATTCTGGGCCTAGCCTAACGCACATTAAGCTAGTTATTTTCTAGCCTGATAAGATGCAGTCTATTTTGATGGAAGAACAAGATGAGTTACCTAATAAACTACATAAGTAAAATGAAAACTATACTTTTTATACAGTACATATAATTTGCCAAATGACTATAAAATGAAAACCAAACAAATCTTTGAAGGACGTCATGCAACAATTCTAGAATTGGTTTAAATTTTATTTAGATTCTATTTATTTTACTTTATAACTTCGGGTAATAAAGTATTTTATAACCGGTAGACTTCAGCTAAAACTGATTAATACTATTAACCTACATTTCTAGAGGCTGGGAAAACGAGTTACTCATGGGCAATAGTTAGGACACCATTTGCAAAGCAGCAAAGAATTCTTTAAGCTCTGGAGAATCTGCAGCCTTTACCAGGTCAGCCAGAGTTCTCACAAAAATTGCAACAGCTGCAGCTCTTGCTACCGTAATGATGGAGAGTAACCGGCTGGATGTTGAGCCCAGCGCAGTACACTGAAAGGGGCTGTGACATGTTCCTCTGGGCTTATTCATTAAAGCACCAAAGCGCATCATACCTGTGCATGTAGAAAGATAACAGGGATATAGTCTACACCTTCAAGATGAGGTCGCATATGAAAATGTATAAAATTTCAAGAGTTTACAACAGCAATCATCTGGAAGTTTTGCCTCATGAAGGCACATTGTTAGGATGATCAAATGGGTGTACACATCAGTGCAATTCAGAAATACTGTGGTGGCACCGCACCCCTAGAGAAGGTGGGATGACAGTTTCTGCTCTACGTTAGGATTACAGTGACCTCTGTAAACACAATGGAGATTTATTTTGTAGAATGCTTCAGTTTACATGTAAATACTAACGGCAAACTGCTGTTATTGTATTCTTGTGGTTATGACAAGAATCCAATTGTTACTTCCTAGTAATTCAGCTACTATACTATAAAAATCCCATAAAAAAGCAATTTAAATCTTGGGTCATATATATTATTTTTCTTTAATTTCATGGTAGTGTTCTTATTTATTCGAAAAAGTCACAATACCATTATGCCTCATTTAAGCCTTCAGGAAAGGACCTCTTAGCTACTTTGTAATTCTCTATTTGGAAAAGCTTAGCAGCGCAGCAAAGCTTCACTCAACACCAACGTTTTCCCCATAATTTACTTACAAAGTTGTTCCTAACTTTCTATTCCAAACTGTGCAGTACTCTGACCTGTAAATGTGGGATTTGCCCTGTTGTAACTTAGGAAACAACTTGTATAGGCACACTTTTGGTGGTGCCAGCATAAACTAAGAGTCCACAGCAATTGTAGAGATCCTAACAGTCCTCATCGCTACGGGTCAGTAACAGTCACAGTTGCCTTGCAAGTACCATCATCCAGCAACAACTGTTAAGGTGCCAATGCAGCTGAATACAAACCTATGTTTAGCAATCACCTTTCCATTGTAACCCATGCCCTGTTTTCCCAAAATGAGAATTACATTCACGTCAACAGTAGGAATAGCTAGGAAGAGATCGCTGTCCTGCCCTGCTAGTTGCTGGGGTGGAGGATGCACACAGCAGGACAGAACGGGGCACACCATAAGTGCTCGCTGATCCACCAACAGCCTGAGAACACCTCTGTGGAGGAGTTCTGGAAAGACAATGAAATCCTATTACCAAACACTGAGAAATTACTTATCAGGTGGCAAAGTTTACTAAGACCATGGTAAGAAATAAAACATGATCACAGAAATCCTGTTGCCTCACAATCCTAACATTTTTGTGGGTACAACCAAAGTATGGCTTAACAGCGTGGATGCTTGGATACAGATTTCGCTAATATGGATTTCAGAACCCAAATAAATTCCGCATAGGGATTTTCAGCCAGAGTTTAACTATGGGCTGCCACTATGTAATTCCTGCCCTCCTGAAGAAACATGAGAGCATGGCCTACCGCAAATAACTATTCTTCTGCCAAATCTAATCTACATCTTTATATACATTTATGCCAATATTTTATATCCCGGTCTCCCTTTTAAACCAAAACTTCGGCTTACAAAGTATTTTTGTTCCTCTCAATAGCTTTACTTAGATCATTACGTCTTTACTACAATGTAAAAGAAAGGTTAGCGCATTTACAGCCAGCGCAATGAGAACCCTGAAGTGGAGAAGACTACTGCTGATAAGCTGCGGGAAGGCACTGAAATAACATCAGTGACCTGCTAAGAGAGGAAGGAAAAACATGCAGCCACTCGTGTCAGATGCAAAACCTTTAATAGTTTAATTTGTTACAGGAGTGAAACAGATCAATTGATTGTATCTCTGCGACACTGAAATTTTGCCTGTCACGAGGCATTTTCATAGGGAAGAGCAATCTTTATCGGGAAAGGTACTCACTTGCTCTGCTTTCCCGCTAAGGGAGACCGTGCGACGTTTGACGTGCCAGTTACAATTCACAGGACTCCTGACAACATCATCTGAGAAATTACAGATTTGTGTTGGTCTTTTTTAGAAATCAGGTTCCTAAGGTGTGACCCCTTGTTTCTAACCATAGGCTATCTGACGAGAAGTGAATACAGTTGTCAGCTGGTAGGGCAGAAATTTTTAATGTCAAGAATCCAAGAATCTCTGAAAGCTCCATAGCCTGTAGTCATGGCTGTCTAATATTAGTGGGTAGCTTAAGTAATTTAGGAAGAAAAGTTTATTTCCTGCCTGCACAGAGCTCTGACTGCCAACCTACATATAACATATATTTATTCTTTTTTCATTTCAAGGTGGGCAATAATATTTCCTTGCATATTATATGAACTTAAAGTGGAAAATATTACTAAGGATTTGAGATGCCTAGCTCTCCTAGACTGCTCGAGAAAAATCAAAGGCTGGTACCTTAAGAAATATAAGATCCCTTTAAGACATTTATAGATCATTGGATATCAGAAAATACACTTCTCCTCTTACTTTCCTGAATATTTAATCTATAAACCATTTTTTTAAAATAAATGTATGTGCTAGTAATTAATATTTCTATAGTTCTTTTTTAAGATTTATGTTGTGATTGTTTATCACATTTCCCATGATAATGTCTTGTGAATTCTGTTCATTTCTGTGAAGGTCTCGTGATCCAATCTCCAACCTATTTAAAAGAAAATGCTTTGTGTGCCATTTTGTACTCGTGGTCGTTTGGAGTTCTATTTCAGCTTCATTAATATTGATGCAACTTGTCTCTCCACTCATTCTCAGCAGATTCTTTGAAATTAATCTTCAGCATTTGCTGTGATTTGTTTCTGGTTTGTGCTTCATCCCTGAGTCCAGCTCTTCTCTAGTTAATTTTGTTTTCTTTATTTTTATCCGCTTGCTATGACTGTTCTACTACTTGTGCCACTGTGGTGTGTCAGTCCTTTATGGGATCCCTGTTTCGTCTCTGCCTTTCACTGTGATTTTCCATCATTATGGGCCTCTTGAATAAAAATGTAGCCCTTGTTTCTGACAAAGTCCATGTTCCTTTTCTTTTCTTTCTGTGTGATTTTCCATCATTACAGTTCTTAAATTTCTTGAATAATGATATATACTATGAACAAATGGATGGAGCAGTAATGGCTTCATCAGTGTTTTCTAAAATATATCTGCAGCTTTTAGAGCATACAGTGCTACAGCAGAGTCTGTGCCATGTTTGTAAAAGCATGATTTTAAAAGTGTATTTTGTAGCCTATTGATGACTATGCCACTCTGCATTGATAATTTGCCTGCTTTCTAACATTATCTACTTCTCAGGATAGTGGTTCCAAAATGATATTGAAGTTGAGGGATAAGTATTAGCACTGCGCATCTTTGAATAAAACAGTGAAAACATAATCACTTTGCGATGTTTACAGCAATACCACTATGTTATGGAAATAACAGGATTCTTGTTAGGCCTTTTACAAGCAGGACGTATTAATAGATTTCAGAATCCCTATTAAAATAAGTCAAGGTTCTAATCTGAAGCCGTGTATAATGATAAACAAGTAATCAGAATAAATGCTTTAAAAATCTATCTGCAAAGATGTGATAAATGAAAAGTTGTACTTCAGTACTAATTAGTTACATTTGAATTATGTCAAATACATGATGGAAACCAAAAGTGTGAAAATATTTAGGGTTAAAATCTCAATGAATAACATCAGTTCACTGATTTGAACAACAGAAATCTTTAATATGCCGTAATGTAAATTGGAGTAAAAATAGGGATCAAAATGTGATAAAATATTTCTTACCTTAGTGGTAAGATAGTAGTGGCACAGTAACATAGTCCACAAAGTCCTTTAGGGGTTGTAAAGGGGGGGAAAAAGTTGATTACAAAACACTAACCAAATATGTCGATGACATTAGCATTTAGCATTTTTTTTTTTTTTTTTTTTTAAAAACATCCTCTGTTAAATGATATCCATTAGTGTTTCATTTTGGATGACAGCTGTAAAGCTCAAAGGTCTCAAAGATCTGGGGCGGCTTGCAGAAGTAAACCATTGTTTCCGAAAACATTTGTAGTGGTATTTACAATTGGCTACAGTCTTTCCTACCAAAGTAAACGGGTCTTTTGGTTTGAATTAGAGAAAACCTGGTTCCTATGTGCCCTGCTCTCTTCCATTTGACTTACAAGTCTCCACATTCCTTGAAGTTCTCTAGGGGAGTGCAGTGCACCAGTTGGTGGTTCTGGCTCCGGGCCCGGGGGCTGGAGGCACTGCTCCCTTCCCACCAGGGCAGCTGGTGGCCCGGAGCAGGCGAGCCACCCGCAGCACTCCGGCCGGGCGCTCGGCGCGGCAGCAAGGCCAGCGGGAGCCGCGTCCCCTGAGCAAGAAGAGCGAAGCAGGTTTGGTAACAGGATCAGCCAGAAGTCCAGCAGTTGCCAGGAAAGCCCACAGTGACAAAGCAGGTCTGTGGTCAAGCCAGGTAGCCAAGTAAAAAAACAGGTTGGAGATTGGATCACGAGACCCTCGCGAAAGGTCACAGAACTAGGGGCAGGCACACCTACAACCTCACACCTGAGCCTAAACGTAGCTCTCGAGCACAGACAACCAGCCCCCGGTGAGACTCTCTCTCGCAGCTCTATTCACCGCACCCCGATCCCCGGTGACACCCCTGCGCCCCATCAGCGCTGCCCCGAGCACCCCGATCCCCGGTGACACCCCGCAGCCCATCAGCGCTGCCCCGAGCACCCCGATCCCCGGTGACACCCCGCAGCCCATCAGCGCTGCCCCGAGCACCCCGATCCCCGGTGACACCCCGCAGCCCATCAGCGCTGCCCCGAGCACCCCGATCCCCGGTGACACCCCGCAGCCCATCAGCGCTGCCCCGAGCACCCCGATCCCCGGTGACACCCCGCAGCCCATCAGGGCCAAGGCCCCGGGCGGGCAGGAGGAGGCTGCAGTGCCTTTACCCTTCACTCGGGGCCCTGACTCAAGCAGCTTTCAATAACTGATGCTCTTTCCTGAAACATGCAGCTGAGAATGTTTATCCATCCCATTCAGTTTATCCTCCAAAGAATCAGTGACTGTTTAATAATGTTTGTATTAATGATTTCTTCTTACTACGTTCCCTTACAATGCGAGCTTGGTGCCTCAATGACAGCTATTTATCTGCGCTGCTGGTTCAGTGAAAAGCCTTGGGAAGATCGCTAATTTATGATATGTATCTGCCAAACGATGATCCCACTCCAATTTTCTTCCCTCACAGTGTTTTGTAGGTTGGAATGCGTAGGTAGGTGGCCAAGTTTGAATAACTGTGTTATGTTAGTTCAGTAAGGATGAAGTGTCATTATTTTTGGCTAATGCTAAAGTGTAACTGGTATGTGGCCTGACAGACACATCTGAAACATTTACAGCCTCTGGAAAAGAAATCCACAGTCACTTACAGGGATGTGTCCGACCATGCTAACAAGAAGATAGAGATTGTTTTGCAGCACAAAGTGGGAGAGGACTTAATAGAATCAGTCACAGTTTTAGTGGTACCTCTGCTTCAATACCCAATTTATGTCAATTTGTACCCAATTTTCCTAAGTAGATGGTTGAGAACAATATTACTGGGTTTTATCTTCCAGGTAAGGGTATTTCTCTTTTCATTTTAGCTGGGGTAAGTTATGAAGTCGCTTCTCAAATGCAAGTTTTAGTCCATCATTGAATAATAATTTGAATGATTGGCCCTCTTTTCTTAACCCTTAGATTGGAAACATACCTGCACAGTCTGAATCCACAAGTTTCAGTCCCAATCATTCTTTGTTTCAGAGAAGTACTGGCAAGACTAGTATTTGACAACTATCCCTATCAATCTCAATACATATGTCAGCCAAAAAGTTATAAAAGGTTTCAAATGAATCTAAGTTGTTTTCTCTAACTCAGCAGACTTGGGGATGAAACTTCATGATGAAGGTCTTGATTTTGTTACGCAAAGAGCCAAGCAAAGCCATGTCTTGTTTTCAAAGCAAAATGATAATCGAAATACACAGAAGAGAAAAAGGCTCACAGTATAAAAAATTGCAGTTAAAAATGAAGAAAATAAGTGATCAAGAATTTTGCCTCAATAGCCACTATACTTTAGAACAAAAACAGGAGCTCACACGTTCATTGCTTATGTCACTGGACAAAACTGGAAATCCAGATGACTTCACGGGTGAATCTTAGATGAAGTTAACCATCTTCACAGCAATTATCCATGCTATTTTCATGTTGGCTAATGCTTTCTGCATGATACCAGCAGAAACACAGGCTACTTTTAAAGGCATTCCACAATCAAGAAAGATTTTGAGTCATTGCAAGTCCACCCCAATGCTAATCTCAAGGCACTTACCAACTCACAGCATTTTCTTGTAGGAAACCAGTGATGATATTCTGCCTATACCTTCTGCATATTTTTGAGCTGTTAGCATGTGGCAACACAGGAGATCTCCTATCAGCTCACTTTCAATCTCATGGGTCATATATTCAAGGGAATTAGCAACAGCAGCAGCAACATTTGCAAACTGATCTATCTGTAAGGCAGAGTAAGAACTCCTCTTGATTCAGGCCAAAGGTGATCTCAAGTTTCTCCTGCTATTTCTTCTGTCATTTCTGGGGGTTTTTTGTTCAGCACTTGGTGTATCACTGGAATTAGATGAGACTGAAATACCATTTGCCTCAGGATTCTTTTGAGCTTAAGATTCCCACTTCTCTGGAGAGGCATACTGTCAAGAACAAAATGCCTAAGAACAGCATTCAGTCAGGAAAGAGATGATGGTCGCTAGTGCCAGAATTCATCTCACTGCTGTGATAACATGAGGGGCTAGATGACCTCCACGGCGTTGAAGCTGAAGCTATGTCTACTGTCAGATCATCAGCTGTGCTAGCCACAAAAATATCTTTAATAGCCAGATTTGGTAAAGCACTTGGTAAAAAAACACCCCACATTGTTTGTATATAGATTGTATACAAATCCCAGCCACCTCCCCAGTCTGTACCTGGAAGTAAGAATGACAGAGCAGTCATGATGCAGCATCCACTTCTCAAAGCTAGGCAAGGAATAAGGTGATTAAAAACCCAAACTGGGCTCTTATCTAGCCTTGTTACGCTTAGCACTTGCTTGAATGCCTTCTGCCCAGCTGAGAAACAATACCTTGTTTTAGAAACACCCAAGCAAGGGCTTTTGGGAAACAGCCAAAGCTCAAGGACACTTTGGCACCCTCAGAGCTTAGAAAAGAAAATCTAGAAAGCTTTTCTAGTGTTTCAGGAAACCGCAAGATGAGTTAAAACCATTAACTGCACAATTACAGGTGATGTTCTGTGGATGAACTTAGTTTCTCAGCCATTTTTCAGAGATTCCTTTAGAAATAATCCAAAGGTCCCATCAGTCCGTGAATCACAAACACTGTGTGGGAGATGCTATGTCTAAAAGTATGCCATGAACAAATGTAATCATTACATTTACAAAATAAATATTTTCTGGTTTGGATTTTTTTCTTACTTCAGAGGTCAATTTCATATCAGTATTATCTAGTACACAACATAGTATTATATGCTATGCACTGAGATTGTTTATAAAATAGTTTCAAAAGTAGTTTTACTTCTTTTATTTTCTCGACTTAAAGTCGAATAAATATGTATGCATTCAGTGTTCAACCACCATTCAAAAATGCCCCAAAGTTGTGACTTTGACTTGAAACTAATAAGAACATGTAGCATTTTGAAGGAGAGGAGAAATGTAAACCAATGACTTAATTTTTTATTTTTGCATCTCTAAGGAGAGCTGATAAGTCCTCTTGAAAAATTTAAGCCTTCAATAAATTTATAAATATGCCTGGCTGCAGCTACAAGTGGGATGCGGAAGCTGCAGGATACTGAAGCCACTCCTATAACATTTAAGCAAGGGTGTACATCAAACCAGGAAATTTATAGTAATCCCCTGCTATTAGACACACTTCTCCTGAAAGTGTGAGTTCCCCTATTAGCTGCTCAGCAGGGGACTCCATTTACCCTGCAAGCTTCCTGAAGTGGTCTGAGGCATGCAAAATGTTTAAATTTGGGGAGAACCACAAACAGCAGTATCTCTAGAGTACAAAACATGACCTATTTTTTTAATTGCTCACAAAACATGACACGTCCAAAGTGACACGGATACAAATAGCTTAAGTTGAACTTGCCTAGAGCCAGCTCTGTCAATCACACACACTAAGAAGGATTTGGTTGTGAAGCCTCGTCATTTAAGTCAACAACCCATCAGGTGAAAAACTGATGCTCCAGTACCTCAGGGACCAGCCTTCTTGGAAAGAAGAAATTATAACAAAAACACGGCCACCTCAGGCTTTGATTAGTCTTCCTGTACCTGACAAAGAGCCCCCTAGTAAAAAGCATTTTGTCAGCAACTTCAGTACTACAGTTTTATTTTCCTGTAATTCCTGGAGACTGCGTGAGTTAAGCATTTTCAAAATACTTGCTATCTTAAGGCTTTGATGCCTTTCTCCCTTTTTCAGTATGTACCTTTCAGCTTTATTGCCTGGAGAAATACCAGCCTACTTAATTTTTAAATGTGAAATCACGATAGATTGTGAGCTGCAGTAGGTGTGTGCATCTACAGACTGGGAATTCACCCAGGGAAAGCACCTGGGGAAAAAAAAAAATCTCCTGATTTAAAAAGCCCTAAATACTGTTTCTTGTGGATAATCACAAAAATGTGTTTGTGCTTAAGAAGCTTGAGACGCTCTCTTTTGTTTAGCTGAGAATAAAGATGGTAATCTAAAGTCTCAAAACCCTGAATCACAAAAATTTGTCACATTCCTGCCTATAAAAATGTTCTATTACAATCTTTATTATATTATCTCTGTGATGGGGTGAATGAACGCTAAAAAAGACGTTCTGTAATTGATTCTGAAGTTGGATTCCAGTCATTAGATAATAATTTGGTTAGGTGTCAAGACACTTGATTTTAAGGCTTTTGTTTTATATTTTGTTTTCACAACATCTAGCTTCAACTCTTCTGAAAGAGATTAAATGGAGACTATTTTTAATTTTGATACCAACAACTGCAAAATAATCCTCGAGATTTAGTAATACCAATCCAGGAATGCTTTCAATTAAACAATTCGCAAATGTGGGCTAGATATAATTAGTACAGCTCGCTGAATGATCTTTTTTCTTTGCATTTTTAACAGTCATGGCTATGTTGATCTGAAGACAGAATCACTTTAGTGTCAATGTCCATTTTAGACAGTAGTGCACTGCTGAAAGCATATTCATATTGTAACCACTACACATCACTAATGGAGAACTGCGTTTGGAAGGATTTTTTTCAAACAGATCAAATGTGAAACTGCTTAAAAATGCAGGTTATGAATCTTTTCTGTTGTACATATCTCTGTGGCTACATACTACTTTCAGCCATTATAAACACACAAACAAAAATGTTTAAATCAAAAAGAATTACAGGTGCACCTCGTGTTCTGACAGTGTTACGTCTGGACAGTTGCAGCACTACATTGGCATGTTATATGGCAACTTGCATATTCACAATGTTAATGTATTCACAGCAACTAACGAATTAGTTTGCATTTTGCTTCTGTCATAGAAAAATTGATTTTTAAAAAATCAATGCTTTTGGCTTTTTTTTTCCCTTTGGCTTGTCCCCAGAATAGAAATTATAGTTACAAGTTTTTTTCCGGTTTGGAATTTAAAATATATATATGCAAATGAGGTATACACATATGATGCCAGAGTTGGGTAGGTCTTTTCTCCTTTTCATTTAGTAAAATAAATACTTGTATGCAAACACTAGATCTCATCCTAGAGCTAATATATACAGCTAATATGTAATTACTATGAGATTAGATGTGATCCTAATCTAGTAGTAATTAGGGTATAAATGAGGTGGGATTTTAAATGAACCCTTCAGCGTAGGCCAGTTCAGTATCTCTTAACGTCAGTTCAAGTCCTTTCATTGGAAAGACTCCAAATACTGTAGTATTTTACTTCCTTAGACAGAGTAAAACTTATTTTGGCAGAGTAAAGCTTCTTTTATGAGTAAAGGTTCAACATTTGAGAAGATTGTGAAACCATATAGGAGTTTAACTACAGTCGAAGGTTCTGAGGCCCTATGACTGATTTCAGCGTGAGCATTGCTCTTCAAGATGGTCATACACAACTAGTTTCTTTTAGTATTACTCATATATTACTTAGTATTATTCGTATATTAAGAAATTTGGCTAATATACCCAAAACTGTTCTCTGCTGGGAAGTCAATGTTAACCAAATCCAGGGTTCTGCAGACTCATACACAATGCGGACATTTGAAGAACAAAGCAACGGTAACCAGCACTCCCTACCCTGCTGAAGGAGAATCCTTTCCAACCACAAAGTTAGAGGAAACGTTTTGGCGCAAGTAGAGACAACAGTTTAATACATTCCTAAAGAATAGTTTAATTGGCTTTGTATAACTATTTCCCTCCTGCTCAGATATTGGTATGCCCCCATTCCTATTCTCCTAACCATGTGGAACACATACTCTTCTGCCACATGTTAGATTTCATACTTTATATTATTTAAATACCACGGCACGGCACTGTGTGTTATTAATCAAAATCTACATATTTTGGAGCTGTTTGTTAAACAATTTTCTAGCATCAAAACCTTACAAAATCACAATCTGAGACACTCAGCTGCCTTGAAGCTCGCTTCAGAGAACACTTCAAAGAGGAAGCCTTTTGTAGAGGTCACTTAACTATAGTCAACCCTATAAATGCAATGAAACATTTTTTGTTTTAAAAGTTAGAAAGAAAAAAATGTTATGTAATTGTTTCAAATTGTTGGACTATTTAAAAAGTCATGTTAAAATAGTTAAGTTCCATGATGAGACTTGTCTTATAACTTTTGACATGTATAAGCTATAAAGCATGCCTATTATTAATTTCAGAAATAGTTTTGGATACCTACACTGAATTAAACTGTCACAGTTGATGTAATTATTAAGCAAGATTATAGACTATGCTCAGAAGTTCAAATAGTGCCCATTTCAAAAGTCCCCTTGGTAGTTATGAGTCCTAGAGCAACCTACAATGACTGGTCACACCGGAGCAGGGTATGAAAGCTCTTTTTGTTTAAAGCTTGTCTTCTCAATCCTAGTTACAGCAGAGTGGTGTGAATGCAAGAGATTTTAGTTGTTAGTAAATTTAATATGTCTCATTAATGTTTTTTACATGCACATACAACCAATATGGAGCATAAAAAAGGAGCATGTGGTACTTGTCACTTGATTTCAAAACTGCGGATTTGTTGCCTCTATGAAATGATCTCAGACTGAGTAATCTCACTGCAGCAAATAAAATCTAGTGGGCAGTTGTGTGGATGAACATCCTTAACATTATCAATCAAATTGCAGGCGTCTGTAGTGCTACTTTCACCTTTTTGTATCAAGTGATGTGTGATCAAGGAGTGTTAGATCAACGCCAACGTAGCTCTGTTGCTAAAACCAGAAAGAGATACTCCAGCAGACAGTCTAATGCTGGACCTGCTGCATTCTTAAAAGTGGAATTAGCATTCTTAAAAGTGGAAATACATCGACGTGTGTATGCTTTTAAATACACTGAAATGTGGGAGAAATTAATTTACTTACAGAAATATTTTCAGCTACATGTTAGAAAAAAAAAACATGAACTACACAGGAAAAAAATTGCTATCTATTCTGAATTTTAAATAGAGTGACAGGATTTGTGATGCTGTTTTCGACACTGCTGTTTTCAGGTTCACTGAAATGTTTGATACCTTCACAAGCTAAACAGAAGAGTCGATCTCATGGCAGTAGTCTCACTGAAGCCTTATGACCAGATAACCACTTTATTTTACAATGTCATTTACACTTGTGCAAATCTGGAATATCCTCTCTGGAATTAATTTAAACTACCCTTGTGAATGCAGTTTTACAGAAAAGAGTATGGAAATTAAAGCATATTGTTTAGCAACACATTTTACTTTTAAAGATTTAAAAATATTATTTTTAGCTAGTACAAAGAAAACACGGGCACACGTGCATACATATGGATGTACAGACTTGCACACCTCCCCTAGAAAAGTAGCATGCCAGTATTGGCTGGCTAGCTGCTAGTCATTTTGATCTAGGTAATCAACATAGAAATAACATATAGTTAAATTTTCTCTCCTCTGAGAAATTTTAGATAACAACATTGAAGTAACTCATGGAACATTTTCTTATTCTGTGTTAACCGCTTACAAAAAAAAATCAAACAACTTACACTAAAACATGGTTCTAGCTGATTATAAAATTATAAAAACTTTATTATAAAATAAGCCTCACAAAAATAAATAGTTTTGTCCCCGTTTCCAGAAACAAGATGGTATTAACAGACAAACTATTAAATACAATAATCTGGACATGTTTGGTACTGTCCAGTGTGTGAAGGTCCTGGAAAAGTGATTATTTCTTAGTCATGCAAATTACTTGAATCCAAAATAAAATTGCCAGTGTTTCTGGGGCAGCATCAATGTTTAAAGTGGATCCCTTTTCTTTTGCTTTTTCCAATTGTTTTTATAGTAACTTTTGTTCAATTGTGATAAACCACTCTCATCTACAACATTTACCTTAGGAGTTTAGCAAAATATGTACTACAGAATAGGGAAAAAAATACTGGCCTCCTAAAGGATTTGTACCTCCTTCTCCTTCTTTTTGTTGTTGTTGTTGTTGTTGTGTTGTATATGTCTCTAAGGTCTATCTCTTGGTGTTTGGTACACACTATTGCTATGTTAAAGAAGAATCTTTGCAGTTCAGCCTGATCTAGTTTTTCAAGCGTGGGGCACAGTCTGCTGACAGGTATCAAGCGCCTTGTCTCCTGGCAAATGATCAGTTCTGAATCCCATCCTGACTGATATTTGCTCTTTGGGGATGGAAAAAAACTACAACATGTTTCATAAAGCTCAAATTGGCCTTATCAAACAAAACATCTGCTAGATTTGTGAGTGACTTGTGACAGCAGGAGACATCAGCACTGGCCTCCCCAATAGAAGTCACTGCAGTTAATGGAAGCTATTATGGAAGAATTCTGGCAAGAATATTTCTTTTTTCCAAACAGCTAAAAAAAATTAAAAGAAAAATATGTTATGTTGTTATGGTAACAGCTATTTGAAAAATACTGTAACAAAAGGCAATCGAATATCAAACTACCAAGCTGCTAGTTTGACTATTTGGTTTTCTTCTTCAGCAGTTTATTTACAGAGATCCCCTCCCTCCTCCTTATGCAGCCACAAGCGTAAGTGTGCATGCTCAGGTAAGACACCATCTGCAAATACTTTGTGTTTGTAGAATTTCAGTCTCAGAGCTGCAAAACTCCAGATACCGCAGTTTTTCACACATCACTAGAACATCCAGTGTTATATGGGCTGAGTCCCTCCCTCACATGGCAATAAAATCACATTTTGTAGCATTTCCCGTTGGCACTTTTGGCACAAAGAGGTGTTCCTGCGCTCCTGTTGCTTCACGGGATATGGCTAGTCTCTTTGCGGGTACCACAGCTAGTCCCTGGAAAAGTGCAGGATCGCGTCTCTGCAGTCTGGGAATCAGCACCTTCCCAACTGCTGGGAAAACAGGGTTCCAGGAGTTAATGCTGCAGAAGGCAGCAACAGACCTTTCCAAAGCCTGCAATTGTGTTTTGCACAATTTTTTAGAAAATATTCTCTGAAAGAGCACAAGTTCCTACATGCACTAACTTCAACATCATGCTCCTATTCAAAGTAAGTAGTCCTCACTCAGATAAAGCTTCTGTTGAAGTCAGCGCGTAACGGCTTGTGTAATGACTGAAAGGTCTGACTACTTGATTTTACATACTGATATATGTACATTGATAATATGAAAGAGCTGGAGGACACTGCCACCTCTTCCTCTTAGACCTGTGCTTTCAGCCATCATGTTTACAAAAAAACAGACTAACAGCATACATTTTTGTGGTACTTGTCTCAGGCTGAACAAACCTAGGAGCTTTGCTAAATTTCCTCCAAACTGCATAATGGAGGATCAAGTTACACTGTGTAAGTACTGCATAGGAATTGTGAACATCCTATCTCTTAATACAGAGATGAGATTTTAGAAACACATTTTGGTTTACTGCTTTCAATCCCTCTGAGGTGTTTAACGGCCTGCATTTACAGTGTCCCATTTTAATGAGAGTAACTAACACGGTTTATCTAACAGGATTACAAATGGGGGGGGGGGCGGGGTGATACAGATGTTGGCTTCTAGTTGTTTTGCTCTAACTGGGAATTTTGTAGTCACGTTGTTTTCTAAATAGGCAAATGTTTGCTAGTGTCAACACTGAAAATTAGTCATGTTCATGTGCAATAAAAGCCACGAGAAATATTTGATAGCAAAAATCCACAACAGCTTACTTTACATCACTTTGCAAGAGAGAAAGTGAGCTATCTGTTCTCTGCAACCAGCCAAATTTAGCAACAATGTGCTATATAGGTCCTACTGACACTCATATGTACGTATGGGACTGCGTTTGGAAACCAAATGCAAATGGTGGTATTTTCTAACACACTCAAAAATCCCTTGAGCACTTCAGACATTCCAGTCAAAGTGATTCTTTAATGTGGGACCTACTTACCACATTTGTTTTACATTAGAAAATGCTGTATAGGTTGTTTACATTTGGAAAAGTCAGTGGAGAGAGATTTCTGTAAGTGTTCTGCAAGAAAGATTGCACCGTTACTGTAACAAGGACAATTATGGACAGACACAGGTAATAGCTGTTTAGAAAATGTTAGGAGCATTATTGTGGGTAATAGACATTCTTTTCTGAGCATTGCCCTTGCCTGAGTTTCATTTTCCATTGGTGTTGTCTGCGTAGATTGCTTAAGACAGCTGTAGTCTGCTCATTTACATTAAGGTAACAAAAAGTTGACTGCTGGGTTGTCCCAGATGGAGTTCATCTGTACAAAGGTCTGAAACTGTGAGGGAATACCTAAAATGTCAGACATGTCCAGTATCTAGTGCTGCTGCAAATTATCACCTCTTCCAGGTCAGAAAGGCCAAAATAATTTCCAGCTCCATTTTTCTAAAAGCCATTTTCATTTAATCTGTCCTTTACAAATGGTAAATTTAATGAGAACTTCAGGACTAATTCAAACTAAAATTAAGAAAAAACCTCGATATATACGTATTCAATTCAAATGTATTTTAGTAAGCAACAACCTGGCCACTATTGAAATAGTTCTCAAGTACTATTGAAATAATAGGTACGTTCGCAAAGGAAACCTGCTTTCTTTTAAAGTGACTGTATGCATTATTTCGGCTTCTTCTGATAATAGCGCATTTAATACCAAGGCCAAGATGCAATCAATCTTTTTTGTTGGAAGAAGGTGTTATATTGTAGCCGTATGCTTATATCCACCTAGCAGTTTCAATCTGCTAAGCAGCCTGAGGTTCAGCAGGGTTGCTGCTTGCTTGGCCTCTGCTGTATTTCTCTTGCCTGCTTTGCAGGGTGAAGGGGGAGCAAAGGAGGTGAGAGTGGGACCGGGAAAAGGAAGAGGTCTGACTCTAAAGAGACACTGAATTAGACCTAAGTGAATAGTTGATGTCCTCTGTAATTATACACACATTGAACTCTTTACAGTTGACTTCAGTTACTTCAAACTGCATTGGTGTGGCCCTCCATATTGATTAAAAGCAGCATCTATTTATCTTAACAATAAATGTGGAGATTAGTAAAAGTTCACTTGATCACAATAAGAAGACTGATAATTAAAGGGCAATGCAACCCAGATGGAACGTAAGTGCCTGAAGCAGCATGTTAGGAAGCATAGGCTGCTTTTGTACAAAAGGGTGTACATGTGTCGGTTAAGGCTTGCAGAAAGCCCTTCAAGTAGGCAGTTTTTGTAGAGATACTTAAAGTAGAGGAAGACCAGAACCTGTCCTGAGAAGGCTGGCCCAGCAATTCTCTGGGGCAAAGTGACAAATACAAAGCTCTGGAAAAGGAAAAAGACTTTAAAGCACGATGTGACTAAATGGACAATCTCTACAAAACCTTTGAAAGAGGCGTCCACATCTTTTATTCTTCTTTCAGGTCACCTCTATGAGAAAGAACAAGTTTAAGCTAAGCAGGACACACTGCTGATTCGATGTGTTAAGCTCTTGATGGTGTAGGGTCTATAAGAAAGGGAAGAACTGGGTTTAGTCTGTGACAGACTCAATAGAAACATTCCTTCTTTCGTTATGGGATCTCCTATAGGGAGGGAGAGGACAGCTCTTATTCCTATTGCACCTATCATTCTGTTTACATGGCAGACATTGCGTTTTACTCATCCCTTTTTATCAAGAAAGCAAGCAGCTGATAACTAGAGAAGTAAGTGAATAGTCTCAACCCTGTATGGACAACTTGGAAAATCAGATTCTGCAGTGGCTGTACCCATGCTTTGTAACAAAAGGGTTGTATCTCTTGACACGACTTGACACCCATCCCTTGTTTCTTTTCTTTGTACCAATATTGATGCACTGTATGCTTACCTCCTCGCAGAAAATGACGTGATAAAATGGTGACTTTTGACCAGCATTGCAGCTATTTCCAGAGACCAGAATGTAGAAAATAGTAGACCAGATTGCCACTGAAACACAAATGATAATTGGGATCTTAAATTAACAACATTCTCCTTCGTGTGATATCTCAAAATAAATTTCCAGCTGAACTAAGACTTACAAATGTTTTGGGTTTTTTTCTAACAAACACTGTCACAGGTTACACAGGTCCCATCAAAGTTCCATTTTAAAGAATGGCCTAGTTAGTTCATGCGTGTGGTCTTTTTTCTTAGGAGTTTTAATTCAGAACATGTCAGAACTGTTTAACGCCAAGCCAAAGATTCATTCAGTCACTTTGTAGCTACAGAGAAGCCAGTGATTTTGCAGTGCTAAGTACCAAGGTGAATAAGGTTAGCAAAAAGGTACGGAAAATGCGAGAAACAGAGGCCATCCATTGAATGAATGGTAAAGCACAGTCCTATTCCTTCTGACCTGAATCTCTGTACCCCTAACAAATCGCTGGCAAGCACAAAGCCACCAGCCTCTCCCAGCTCCTCACTTAGGGGCTGCCAGGAGCTGGGAGGAATTTCCCAGGCGTGAGAGGTTCCCTGAATCTTCTGAAAGGAGAGAAATGCAGACAGACCCAAGGCCTACAGGACGGCTGCTCTGGCTTTGATAGCAGCTGATGTTTTGTCATTTCTTTGTTGCAGAATGGTTAGAGTAATCATCCACAGTGAAGAAGGCTGCGTGTACCCCCTTCCTCCATCACCTAGCACGTCCCAGTCCCAGCCCGCTCTCCGCTCCACAGCAGCCTTGGAACTTCCAGGGCTGGTGGTTCTGTGTCCATGATGTCATTAAAAGGCTACAAAGAGCTACCCCCAAACACTTTGTTGAACACACATGTAAGCCACTGCTTTCCTCCTTGCATTGCATATGCACAGCAGATTAGGGGCTTGTTTAGGAAGCAGTCAGGAATCTCTTTGTTTCCTTCTTTCAGGTACAAGGTGAATTAATCCGTTTGGAAACCAGCAAATCCAGCCCTCCCCTCCTCCCCGCACATCCCTGAATTCTTCCAGCCTACATCTCTTGACAATAAAGACAGATAAAGCTCGGATACCCTTCCAGAGGAAGGAATTGAGCCTGTTTCTTTGCCTGTAAGTTTTCTAAATAAATCGCTTTTGTTGTTTAAAGCTGTGATGAATGGAGACACAGGGCCAGGTTGGTCGCTGGAACAGCACAATGGATGTAAGAAGGTTTTTTTCTTTGCCATATAAATCATTCACATTGTTTAAGGTACATTGATCAATCTAATGGCTTGTAATAGGCTCCTAATTGCCACTAGGAAAGTACTGCAAGCTTGCATTTGAACGTGAAATGGTTCATGATCTGAGCTGAAATTCACCTTAAGCCCGAGCTCCAGTAATTACAGAACACAGAAGGAGCACAATGAACGGTTCCCAGTCCTTCCTCGCCCTAATCCCAGGACAGGGGGAGGGGGGAGAGGGGAGCATACGAATGGGGGGTCCAGCGTATTTTCCTCTTCCCAACCAGCCATTCATTAACGGGCGAAGCCTGCGGGAGGATTTATTGGTCATCGTGGACCGAAGAGAACTTTGTAACGTCAATCATCCTGCCTATTACGCTCCCACATATCTCTATCTGCAGATAGACAGCTTGCTTAATCACAACCAACCTTCTGAGTCACGCCTGGCTAAAAACGTGGTATAAAAAGCCGGGACGGTATCAGAAGGGGCCGCTCGGAGAGAAGCGGGGCGAGGGCTCTTCTGCTGCGAGGGTGCTGCGGTGAGGCAGCCGCCTGCCCTCCCGTCCCCCCGCCCGGGGCTGCCGCTCACCTTCGCCGCCGGCCGGTCCCGCTGGCAGCAGCCGTGGCGGCCGAGGAGGAGCCGGGCAGGCAGGGACCCGCCGGGCAGGCAGGGACCCGCCGGGCAGGCAGGGACCCGCCGGGCGACCGCCCAGCTCACGCCTGCAGCCACTGCTCCCCTGCTTAAAAGGCAGACCCAAGTCATCAGAGCTTCTTTAAGAGACCTGTGCGAAAAGGTGGTTTCACGCTCTATCAGCGTGGGTCCGGCCGCTTACTAATTAAACTCCTTCTATTCAGAAACACCTTCCCTTGAAGGAAGCTTTACGAACGCTAGCTCTGGCTGAATTTCAAACCTGCTGCGGTCCGAGCGTGTCGTGCCTAACCTGTGCATCGTAGCAGCGCTGGAAGGCACGCGAGCCAAGAGAGAAAATCCTCGTACGAGGTGCCTCGTACAATGTTCCTCAGACTTTCCTACCAAGGCAGAAAACAGACCTGTGATGCTGTTGAATAATCTTCCGATAATTGTAGTAATTAAAATCATCACACAGGCTGCAGTCACCTTCCTTCCTCTGACACTAGTCCTCCCTTGAACTGTTAACGTGCCTTCGCCTGAGATAAACAGAACGAGGGAGGTTTGAACGACACGGTCCAGACACGTTTAGCGGAAGAGAATTGGTTCCGCTGACCCGCTTTTGACGGCGTTCAGTGCCCGAGAGGCTTTCTAAAACTACCCTGCAGGTTCTTTTTTCTACAGGCAGGGTAACGCGGGTCGCCCGCCCTGTTGCTCCTACACAGTGTCACCTTAAAGCCGGGGGACGCGAGGAAAGCCCAGCCTGGCGCTCCCCCTCGGGGCTCGGTGTGCGGGGGGCAGGAGGAGCGGGGAGCGCGTTATGTAACGAACCCCGCGTGGAAGCTCAGGCAGAAATTGCTGGAGAGTGCCATAATTTCCACTTAATTTCCATCATCTGTTTGATCCCCGTGCTCATTCTCTTTTTATTAACTATAAAAGATTTCCTTCTAATCAAAAGCTGCACTTCATCTTTACCCACAAATGAAAAACTCCACAGCAGAAAGAATTCAGTGGACTCAACAGGCACCGAGGTCTGTATTTTAACACTCTCTCTCTCTACATCCTTCCCCCTTTCAATACCGACTCTTTGGGCAGAATAGTGGGGAAGCCTTTTCTTAACCCAAGTTATTAATTTATCACCAGGTTCCCCTCTGCGTTGCTCTCATAATCAATGGTGGTTTCCAGATCACGTAAATGAAAAGTGTAATTGAGAGAGAGGGGGGAGGGGGGCTCGCACGGAAGTCCTGTTGCTAAAAAAAAAAAAAAAAAATTAAAAAAAATTTTAAAAAATCTGGCAGGACGCAATTATTTATCTCGGCGATGAGCAGTTTGCCTGTTTCCTGCCCAGGTCCCTTCTGCTTGGCAGAAAATGAGGCTGCTTCTCTTGAACTTGGAAGTCTTTGCCCCTTTCCCACCCGCAACATCCATGCGTAAAACTCCGTGTCCCTCCTAGGATTCAGGGGAAATTGTACAGCAACCTTACATTTAACTGCTGTTAAATCGATTTATTTGGAAAATATTTGGCAGCTCTTTCCCAGAGCTCTGTTTGAACAGAAGAGCCATTTCATCTGACGCTCTTGAATACGAACCCAGGAGCCTCCCAATCAGCTTTAATGAACGAATTGTTTCCCAGCTTTACCTCCTAAGGACAGCAACTTTAGCAGTTGCACAGATCAAAAGACACGCGTAAAGGGAAGATGGGAAACAATATTGTTCAAAGGAAGTGAACTGTTGCATTTAATTAGGCTATTCTTCTTTATTAGTATTCATACCGAGATTTTTTTTTTCTTTAAGATTTATGTTGATTTAACCGTAATGTATTTATGATGTAAATATATTCCGAGATGAAAACGTCACGGATCAATTGTAAAGGACCCGGATACATAATTTTAAAAAATCAGTTTCAGTTTATATGAGGTTCTCACCCCACTTTCGCTTCTTAGTCAGATTTGTTTATGCAGAATCGACATTTAATAGTGCTAATTGCACTCCAGTTAAATTGCCCTGATTGCAGAAAGGGAAGCAATTTTCGTGCTCTCTGTCTGGGTTTGGAAGAAATTGTTTTATATTCACCTCTTTATAAAGAAGTGGAGATAAGGCACCGAGCCTTTGCACAAATTGCACTTATGGGCTGACTGGCAGCATTCAGGCGCTATAATAGAGCATTATTTGGCCGTTTTGAATAATGTAAAGCGTTTGCTGAAAGCTATTCTCCTGAAAATTGCTTTAACTTTTAAAAGGGTGATGATTCACTCCAAACCAGGCCTTTGTTACATTGTCATTATCCCCCCAAATGTTTTAACAGTCAGCTCAACACTTTAGCATAACACATTGATCTTTGTTTAAAAACTCGATTTTTTGGAGTACGGAAAAATCTGTCAGAAAATACTTGACCCCCTCAAGATTTTAGCAGCGTTCCCCCTTCCGCCGCCATTCGCTCAGCCTCTCCGCCGCCTGCCTCGCTCCTGCGGATTTTAGTTACTTTTCCGATTACAAAGGGGGCGAGGAGATAGATGTAAGGCAGGCAGAGCCACCCGGCTGCCTTCAGGCACAACACAAACCTCACTTTGCTGTGGGAGCGCAAGCGGGCAGCGGATGCCTTTACTCGCTGATGCAGAGGCAGCATTTTTAAACGTCACGCTCTCGAGCTGCCTTCCAGCCTTATTTTATTTATGACTTTCCCCAAGGAGAGGGGAAAGACCCTCTCCCCCTCCCCCCCCCCCCCCCCCCGCCGCCCCGGGGTTGGCCAGAAGCGCCTCGCTGCCACTTGACGACCACCTCGGCAGGCTCCTGGGAAGGAGCGGGTTCCCCCCGGAGGAAGGAAGCAGGGAAGGAAGGAAGGAAGGAAGGAAGGAGGGAAGGAAGGAAGGAGTCACCTGTTGGGCGATTGCTCCCGGGTGCCCCTGTCGGACTCCTCGCCTCGCCCGCGGGGGTTACGCCGCTCCCCCCCCGCCACCGCCTTTCAATCGTCTCCACCCGTCGAGAGCTACAGCCCCCCCGGGTAAAGCCGCTGCTTATGATCTGCGCCAGGCAGACCTTTCGGAGAAACAGGGTTTGCAGCGCACTCCCCGGACCCCCGCGCTGGCTGCGAGTCAATGTGGAAAGAATTAAGCGCAGAACAGTATTTCCTTCCTACTGCCCCGACTCTGTGTAATACGCGGCGACAAAAAGGCGAGCGCCCTTTGAAAATAGCCTTAGACGTTTAAATAAAAGACAATCTCCAGGGACATCCTTTCCTAGCGTGGCAGGCGTCCTGCAGATTGCATAACACAATGTGCAACAAAACGCAATGCCCGCCTTATTTAAGGACGGGAACAAAATCTATCAGAACAAGTAAAGAAAAGCGAAATCCTCTCAAATTCGCGGTTTCTCCATCTTGCTCCTCAGCGCTGCCTAGTTTGCATCTGCTAGGAGGTTTTACACCGGATGGCTGAGGCGGTACCGAGGAGAAGGAAATACTGACTCGAAAGCAGAGCAGGCACCCGGCGTTGCTTGAACGCACTCGTATTTTCTGGTTCAGAACTGCACCCAGCTGCACTGGGGACGGCAGAAGCGGAGGGAAAAGCTCCTCTTCCCAGCCTCACAGAGACGATGGCAATGATGAAAAGTTGCACGCCCACTGATCTTCCGCGGACACAGCGCGGGCAAGTTCTAGCCAATTACTTAGGAAGCCTCCGATAATTACAAATCAAAGGGACTAGCTTGCAAGACATTGAGGAGCCGAGGCTTGGACTTACATTTCCCACATGCAGAGAGCAGGTAAAGTCTCTGTCGCTCACTGGGGCGCGTGGAGTGTGCACAGCGCAGAGGCCACAGGCAAGTGCTGGGGAGGCTTATTCCAGCAGCGCCCTAGCCCTGCTAGGAGGGAGCAAGCCTTCTGCCATTAGCAGCACTGTTTCCACGGGGGTACGCGAGGCTTGAAAAACGTGCTGCAGGCTGCGGATTTGACTTTCAGAGTATTTTGCCGGGGACTGCTCTGCAAAATAAAATCCCCTCTCTTAAGCGACAGGATGCCATATGCCCCTCGTCCCCCCTCCCGCCCCGGTACCAGAGCAAGGGCATGCCTGTCGGTTCCCTGCCTTTGGGGGTTTGGGCGCTTTGCGTAACTCAAAAGCCTCCGCCGTTCCTTTTGCAGCGAAAGTAAGACAGAAACACGTTGTGCCCGGGATCGCGTCAAGTATTTAGCAAAGCAAAACCAAAAAATGAGCGTGTTCTCATAAAACGTCATTAGGCGCTGTCAGGCTATTTGTATCCGGCACGGCAGAGCTGCCCGAGGGCCTGTAAAGGAAGCCGAGGGCCTGTTGAATGGAAGCAGTGCAGGTATGGTTTACTGGACGCGAGGATCGCAGGTGCCCGAGCGAGCAGCGGGGGAATCTAACGCCTCCCGCACAGTTTGCAGGCGGCGGCGGAGCGGCGTCAGGCGCGACCCCGGCCCTCCGCCGGCGCTGACCCCCGCTCTCGACTCCTGCCCTCTGCGGCTCTCCCCGCTTCCCCCGCGGCCAGCCGGTGCCGGGGCGGTGTCACCCCGGCCGCACGACTCCCGGCGTCTGCCGGCGGGAGTCACAACCCGGCGGGCGGCCGGGGGGGGGGGTCGCAGTTAATTGCAGCGCCATCGCCGCAGTCCGGAGCGGGGAGTTTTCTCCCCGCGCGCTGACTGACTGGCACGCGCCCCGAGCCCCGGCGCCGGCACCTCCGCGCAGCCTGATTGGCTGCCGGCCCGCTCCGGCCCGCTCCGCCCGCGCCCTCATTGGGCGAGCGCCGCCGCCAGCGGTACTTCAAAGCGGGCGCTGCCCGCACTTAGGCAGAGTTTAGCCCCGCCGCGCCGGAGTGTCCTTAGTGCCGCCGGGCAGCGCGGGGCGCACACCGAGCGCCGTCCCCCTCCGCCCCACCGCCCAGCCCAGGGACGTGCTATGGCTACGTCTATCCTCGGGGTAAGTCGGCACCGCGCCCTTCCTCGCGGCTTCTCGGCGGCGGCTTCGCCGCCCTCTGGGGGAAAAAAAAACCCAAACCAACAAAACAACAACAACAACAAAAAAAAAAAAAAACCACAAAAAAAACTGTTGCTGCCGCCGCGTTGCGGCTGCCCCGGGCGCAGATCGCCCTGACCCGCGGGCGAGAGGTAACCCCGGCCCGCCTCGGGGGATTTCGCTGCGGGTTCCCCATCGGGTCCTTCGCCAAGAGTTTGGGCTGGAAACTCGCTTGGCCGGAGAGCGGAGAGCTTGTGCTTTCTTTTGTTTTCTGATTTTTTTTTTTATTTTTTTTTTTTAAACTCGCAGTGCTGCGGTAAATTTCCAAAGATTTTTGCTAGCTCGGCTTTGCGAGTGGCGCCGGTCGGAGGCTCCGCACCCCGTTTGCCTTCCTGCCATCTCGCTTTTCCGCCGCTGCTGCACGGTGGCTCGAGGAGACGCCGCATTTCGTTCCCACGGGATTTTTGGTTTAACGGCGGTAGGTTCGAGCGGCCCGGCGCTGCGCGGGGCGTCCCGAGCCAACCCACCCTCTCGGAACACGCGTGTCCCTCGTCCCCGCCGGGATCCGCTTCCGACGTGAACCCCTCGGGCGCCGAGACCGGCCCCCGGCGGAAAACGAGCTGTGCCGAGCGGGGCAGGGCCGGAGCCTTCCTCCGACATCAGCGAAAACTTTTCCGCGGTGCCGCTCGCCGCGCCGCGGTTCCACCCGCGCCGCCGCGTCCCCGCGGGAGCCCGGCGAGGCGGCAGGGGTGAGGCTGACGGGCCGGCTTTGTCTCTCCCGCAGGAAGAGCCGAGATTTGGAACGACTCCCCTGGCCATGCTGGCCGCCACCTGCAACAAGATCGGCAACACCAGCCCCCTGACCACCCTGCCCGAGTCGAGCGCCTTCGCCAAAGGGGGCTTCCACCCCTGGAAACGCTCCACCTCCAGCTGCAACCTGGGCTCCAGCCTCTCGGGCTTCACGGTGGCCACGAGCAGGGGCTCCAGCGGACTGGCCAGCGGCACGGGCACCGCCAACAGCGCCTTCTGCCTGGCCTCCACCTCGCCCACCTCGTCGGCCTTCAGCAGCGACTACGGCGGCCTCTTCTCCAACTCGGCGGCGGCGGCGGCGGGCGTGTCCCCGCAGGAGCCCGGCGGGCAGTCGGCCTTCATCTCCAAAGTGCACAGCTCGGCGGCCGAGAGCCTCTACCCGCGGGTGGGCATGGCGCACCCCTACGAGTCCTGGTACAAGTCGGGCTTCCACTCCACGCTCTCGGCGGGCGAAGTGGCCAACGGGGCGGCCTCCTCCTGGTGGGACGTCCACACCAACCCGGGCTCCTGGCTGGAGGTGCAGAACCCGGCGGGGGGGCTGCAGAGCTCGCTGCACTCGGGCGCCCCCCAGGCCTCGCTGCACTCCCAGCTGGGCACCTACAACCCCGACTTCAGCTCCCTCACCCACTCCGCCTTCAGCTCCACCGGCCTGGGCTCCACGGCCGCCTCGCACCTGCTCTCCACCAGCCAGCACCTGCTCACCCAGGAGGGCTTCAAGCCCGTGCTGCCCTCCTACACGGACTCCAGCGCGGCGGTGGCGGCGGCCAGCGCCATGATCTCGGGCGCCGCCGCCGCCGCCGCCGGGGGCGGCTCGGCCCGCTCCGCCCGCCGCTACTCGGGCCGCGCCACCTGCGACTGCCCCAACTGCCAGGAGGCCGAGCGGCTGGGGCCGGCGGGGGCCAGCCTGCGGCGCAAGGGGCTGCACAGCTGCCACATCCCCGGCTGCGGCAAGGTGTACGGCAAGACCTCGCACCTGAAGGCGCACCTGCGCTGGCACACGGGCGAGCGGCCCTTCGTCTGCAACTGGCTCTTCTGCGGCAAGCGCTTCACCCGCTCCGACGAGCTGCAGCGGCACCTGCGGACTCACACGGGCGAGAAGCGCTTCGCCTGCCCCGTCTGCAACAAGCGCTTCATGCGCAGCGACCACCTGAGCAAACACATCAAAACGCACAACGGGGGCGGCGGCGGCAAAAAGGGCAGCGACAGCGACACGGACGCCAGCAACCTGGAGACGCCGCGCTCCGAGTCCCCCGACCTCATCCTGCACGAGGGGGTGGGCGCTGCCGCCCGCGGACCGGGCAAGGAACCTACTGCGGGGCCCGGCGACTCCTAGGGGCAGCGCCGCCCGGCCCCGCGCCGCCGGGGAGCCCCCGGGAGCCGCCCGGACTCTGCCCCGCGCCGGCCGGGGGGACGCGAGCCGCCCCGCCGCGGACGGCGCCCGGGGGCGGGCGGGCGGGTGGCGGGGCCGGAGAGGCGCGGGCCCCGACCCGCGCCGTCCCGTCCCTGTCCCGTCCCGCCCGGCCGGCCGGTAGGTACCGAGTGACACTTTCTTCCGTTTCCTTCTTCTCTTCTCCTCTCCTCCTGTGGGAAGGAAAGCATCCTAAGAGAGGCTTAAGGTGAGACGTCACGCTGCAAGTCCGAGACGGTTCCTCTGTATCTCATAAACATCTGTACAAATAGGGTTCAAAAAAAGAAAGGAAAAAAAAAAAAGAAAAAAAAAACCAGATCGTGTTCGCTTATTTTTCTTGTAAATGTTGATCTGATAGGGGTTTGGGGATTTCCTTTTTTTTTTTTTTTTTTTAATTGGTGAATTCCTGAAATTCAGGGATGTTTTGGGGGTTGTTTTTTTTTTTTTTTTTATTTTAAATTTCTGATGCACTTTGTGGAAGTCAGTATATATGTAAAAGATATTTAAAATGTTGAGTTAACATTTCACTCAAACACACGTAAGTTAAGGTCTCTTAAAGAAATTAAATGCGTTTATCTGTATGGAAAAAAATCTTGACATATTTTCATTTTGGTATTATTAAAGGACTCTGAACAACGTACTCGCGGGTTTGTTCTTCTTCGTGCCCCTTCCTTCCCCCTGCCCAGCCCTCGCAGGGGTCAGGTTTTTAGTGGGAGCCCTCGCCCCCCTCCCGTCCTCCTTACAGGGACCGTGATTAAAAATACAGCGGGCATTGATGGCCGGGAGGGAAAGGAACCAGCCCCAAGCCAGGCGCGCTGAAGCGCTCCGGTCGCTCTTTTCAAGCCGCCTTAGTTTTGGTGTATTTAAAAAAAAAAAAAAAAAAAACACCAAAACAAAAAAAAACCAAAAAACACCAAAACAACAAACCAACCCAACAAATTTAAACTGAGTCCGAGCGCCGCTACGCCAGCCGGGCACCACGCCGAGCCCTAAGCGCCTTTGGCGAAACCGGCCCCAAACCTGCGTGAAAGCGAACTGTGCTGAGGAACTATTTATTTAGTTTAAAAAGCCTTTAGCGCCACAAGGCTGCCTAGGTTGGGAGGTGATCTCGAGGGAATAAATCGCTAGAGTCAATACTCCGGAAAAGACATTTCATGCCTAAATGAAAATCTTGTTAAATGTTATTAATTTTGACTTAGAGCACACAGCAGCCCCCTGTGCCTTGTATTCCCTTATTAGGGATTCATGTCTTATCAAATATCTAATTAATCTCCTAGACATCATTTGTTCTGGCCAACTTTATCTCAGCTGGTCCACGGGGAAAACTCCGAATATTCTCGGTGACAAAGCTCCCTTGAAGATCCTTTTAATTGTCCAAATTAACTGCACCAAATTTGCATGTCAAACGGTAAAGGGCAACCTGAGATAAAATGTAAACGTTTTAAAAGCCCCAAACTAAGCACTTGATTTGATAACTAGGCTTTTTAATGTTATGGAAGACAACTGCGCCTTTCCTTTTCAAAGACAGTTGATCTATGCAAATACTGAATTGGAAATGCTTATGTCCCCATGCAGTCAAATGGTCCTTGCATGTTATTTGAATATCAGTGGCTCTGCTATTGAAAAGGTTCAAGGATGCTCTCTGACTTCTTTGTGATTACTCAGTGCAGCGTCTTATTCCAAAGAAAAAAAACTCAGGAATAATTAAAGGCTGGGCTAAGGCCTGGGAACACATTTGGGACAGGAATCTCATTTAGACAGGCTCTTTCAAAATAAGGCACAGTTAAATTGACCAGAAGGCAATTATTGAAATGAAAATTATTTTCACTCCCTTTGTCTCCTGACCACCAACCTAACAGCCACAGTATTTTTTTAAAGGCAAATTGTTAAATGAGATAATTGTGTTATTAAAAAAAAGGGGGGGAGGAAAAAAAAGTTAATTTAGTCTGCCTGGAGGAATACAAATATTTTAATCCTCCATAAAACAGGGAATGCAAATAACATCGGGAAACGGATTCTGCTGTCGGCCACCAACTGGAATGAAGACGTTGCGTTAAAGAAAATACATCTGCCGTGAATACTAATAACGGCGTCCCACCTCCTCCGCGCCGCTGTCGCACAAAAGCGACCGGGCAGCGCCGACACCGCCTCTGCCCCGGGGCGGCGGCAAGCCCGGCGGGCCCTTCCGCGGACGCGGGGGGGAAAGGAAACCTCCCGGGAGATGCACCTCGCGTCCGGCTGCCGAGAGCACCCTCCCCGAGAGCCGCTGCGGAATTTTGCTGGCCGAAAGCATCCCGGCGAGGTCCCTTGTCTCCCGCCCCCGCCCCGCCGGCGGCTGGGTGCCGGCAGGTTTCCCGGCGGGCAGGGAAGGGCAGGGCAGGGGAGGGAAGGGAAGGGACGGGACGGGACGGGACGGGAAGGCAAGGGAAGGGGAGGGCGGACGAGGGGAGCGAGCGAGGGGGGACGTGCTCGGGCAGAGGTAAAATAAACAGCGGGCTGGGCGGCGGGACGCGGCTCCCCTCCCTGCCGGGTAGTGTTGGGGTTGCGCAGGAATGCACCCGCGCGGGGTGCTGGGCAGAAGTCAGCTTTGTTTTCGATTTATAATAAAACACATCAAAGGGAAACCATCCAGGTCCAGTTTCTGGCAGGCCGGGGTTACAATTCTCAGCTCAATGATCAAGGACCTCTTTGCATTGCCTTTGCCCCTTCGGGTCAGAAAACGTCCATCACTTCCAGACTCCCCAGAAACGACGAGGGGAGCAGCTCTGGGCCGCAGAGCCGGTTCGTTTAATCAGGAAAATAGAAAGCATGTCACCTTTTTAAAAATAAATGACACCATTCTTTGGTACGTGTTGGCGATAATTACATGGTCTGGGGAACTTTTACACAAAGAAAAACTAAAGGACAGGCGGTGCGAGAACCGAAAAATAAATCTGATTTCACTCTTTGAATCCGTAGTTCAGCGGCACCTCTTTAGGGCGAAGACGCCAACCCGGGAGCAGGAAAGCACCGGGCAAGAGAGAGAGGCTCTCCCGGGCTCGCCCGGGCAGGGAGGCGGAGGGGAGAGCCGGGCTCCCCGCCGCCTTGGCCCCTCTCGCCCCGGGCTTGCCCGTGAGCCGAGCTCCCCTCGGCAGCTCGCTGGAGCAATCGCTTTCCCTTCCCACACCTCGCGGACCGCAGCTTCGCGCCGGCTCCTCGAGCCCCCTAAAAGGCGGCTAAGGACCAGCCGGCGACAGCACCCGCCAACCCACGGGAGAAGGTAAAATGCCAGCAGAAATTATTCGGTAAATGCCATTCGATCGCCGGGGCCCCGGTTCGCAGGAAGCGTGTCCCCTGCCCCCCGCCGGGAATTACAGCCCCAACGGCTCGTTTTACACTTAAAAGGCAGCATTAATGGTTTCGTTCTAATGAGATAATAGATAAACACCCGATCCGGTGCCCGGACAGTTTCTAAATTGCGTCTTTCAATTCAAATGGAAACTTTATCTGCGGGAGCTGTAATTTGTTTGCAGCCATTATCTGTTCGCCAAGATCCTCTCCCACCCGTCCAAAACGCAGATGAGGGGAATCTCACGGAAAGCCCGCCCCTTTGGGTAATTGGTGCACTAGGTGTTTACTTTAAGTCGGAATAATTTAGCCTCGAATTTCCTCAAGGAATAACATTCTTAACACATTAAAAAAAAAAAAAAAAAAAAAGCCCGAACCTGGGGATTTGCGATCGCGCCTGGCGGTGCCCCGGGCCGGGGCCGCACGGCGGCTCCCGGGCGCCACCTAGAGGCGCGCGCCGCCCCGCGCTCCGGCGGCCGGCCGGCGGCGGGCTCGGGGGCGCGGCCGGAGCCCGCCCCGGGGGCGGCGGCGCTGCGCGGGCCGGGCCGGGCCGGGCCGCGGCGAGAAGCCGGCGGCGGGAGGCGAGGGGGGGGCGGCGGGCGCCCGGGGACTTCTGTGGGAGACGGGAGGGGCGCGCGCGCACCCACCTGAGGGGAGACGGCGGGGCGGCCGGCTCGCCTCTGCGGCTCCTCCGGGGCCGTCCCCTGGGGGAGGGAGGAAGGGGGCGGGCGGGCGAGCCCTTACCGAGTAATGCCGGCGCCCCGCCGGGGGTGGGTCACCGCTCCCCGCCCAGCCCGCGGCTCTGTGGGCCGGCCCCGCACCTGCGGCCGCCCGGGGGGGCCGGGCGCGGCTCCCGGCGGCGGGCACCCGGCGGCGGGCACCGGGCGAGGCACCGCCGCCGACTTCGCGCCGCTGTTTTAACACAAACCGGCGGCAGTGCCTATTTCCGAGATGTGCTAATTGCTACTTGGATGGCAGGGCGCGAAGTCCTTGTCCGTTTCCTAGTACAAAGTAGGTTGCTAGAAAATTTGAAATTGCCTTTCAGCCTAAAGCTGCCTTACCTGAATGTCATAATTACAGTAATTATGTACATCCAAATTACATGCTAATTAAATTAGAATCAAATCGTTCTAAATCGAAATCAAATGAGGGTAGCGGGAATTAATCAATGACAACATAAATAGAGAGCTTCCTTTAGGGATATTTATTGTAACGATCCAAGCAGGAACCTGATCTGGAAGTCACCTGTTTATTTACTTTCGGAACAGTAATCGTTTACGGTTCAGCGCTAGCGTTAAACGGTCGGTGCCGCAGAGCTGAAGGGCGGCCCCCTCGCCCGAGGACGGAGGCTCTCCGCCGCCCACCTCCAGGCGAAGCCCTGGCCGCCCCGAGGGCCGCTCGACGGAGCCGGCGGGGGCGGGATGCCGCCCCGGCCCGCCGCCGCCCTCAGCGCGGGGCCGAGCCCCTGACCCGGCCCGCCGGGGCCAGGCGGCAGGAGAGCGGCCCTCGTCAGATCCGCCCGCCCGGGGCCGCCGGCCCTCCCTCGGCCCCAACTTCTCCCGCTCCGGTCCCGGGGAGCTCCGACCCCGGCGGAGGGCTGGGCCGCCGGGACCCGTTCCCTCCCCGCCAGGCTGAGGGAGCCACCTCACGGCGCCGCCGTCCCCGGCCGCCCAGCCCCGCCGTGCGGCAAAGGGTTAACCCTATTCCGCGTCTTTTAAGTGGAAAGAAAAAAAAAAAATAATTAAAAAAAGATGCTCTCACCGTCATCTGTGAACCGACAGCACCTCCTACAGGGCCCCGGCGCGCTCAGCCTCGCAGCCGCGCTGAGGGCCCGGGGCGGCGGCGGCGGCCCGGGGCGGGCTGCCCTGCCGGGCAGGGGGCGGGGCGGGGCCGCGGCCCGCCGAGCCGCCCCGGGCGACGGCTCTGCTCCGCAGGGGACGCCGTGAGGGCTCTCACCGGCGTCCCGCAGCTTGGGCGGGGAAAGCCGCCGAAACGTCGCCCCAGCGACCCTTCCCCGTCTTGTTTTAACCGGGTTTTGAACCCACCGGCTTTTCCCGGCGCAAGGCTGTCAGGCCCGAGGTGGTGAAGGAGGCCCTCCCCTTCCAGGGCCGCCGTGTCGGACGCCGAGGACGGCGCCTCGTACCGGTAAGGTGGCACAAACTGTCCTAAGGGGAGTACCGAGAGCAGGGAGCCTCCTCCTCCGACGCTGCACCGACCTTCCCCAGGGCTGTCAGGGCGGCACCGAAAGCAGGAAAGGTCTCACAAGGATGGGCGTTTTGTTTCAAAGCTCTTCAACAGGTAGTCTTTGAGACAGATGCATCCAAAATGTCATTATTCTTCTGCTTTAATTTTCACTCACAATGGCCATCCGTCACAATGAATCCATACCATGTGCCAGCCTCTTCCTATGCGAAAGGGCAAGATGTACATAGCGTACAGCGAACTACGTGCAAACGAGTAAAATGCAGAGCCCACAAAAATGCCTAGAACCGTAGATGTCGAGCTGTCCTTCCTTCTTCGGGTAGAACTCAGTTCATTGCAGCTGGCAGGTTCCTGTGCCACGCGCACAACGATCAGACCGACCTGTAAGCAAGAGACCTTTCTTTGGAGTAGAGGCACCTTCCAGTACTTACTGGTTATTCCTCGTATCCTCGTGACATGAAAACGTTCTACCAGAATATGCCTTTTGCCCTGTCACATTACTCTGGCCTCTCTTACACAGAGGGATAATAAATTCTTCACAAGAGGTTTTGTCTAGATTGTTCCTACGGGCGTTTTGGCAGTCTCCTCCCGTTCTTTCTAAATCAGAGCTTCCACATACACATTAACACAGGGCCTGACTCTACTGAATTGTGCACGCCCTTTAACTCCCAGCTACTTCAGCAAGAAGCCTGCAGCAACCTAATGCAAGCGCATTTAAAGGAAGAAGGTGACATCCCTTAATGGCTCACCCTTTCAAACTCATTCACATGCACTTAAAAGATAAGCCAGGTCACTTCCACTATATATTATACTCTGTGTGATACTGAAAAACTTCTGAGTGACCGTTTTAAGAAGCAGAAGTGGACCGGTAATAAAAGATAGTCCCATTTGTCCTCTTGAGTGAGGAGGGGAAGAAAGTTGCTTGCCAGAATACTGAGTACGGTGACGCCTTTTCACCTGTCTGCTAACCAGTGTGCTTCCATCTGCCACCCTGAAGTGGCAGAGAAGCATTTCCTTTGCAATAAAAACCTGGTGAAGTGTTGCCTTGTGCACTGCTACTTATTCAGAACTCTGGAGAAGAAGGCAATTCTGACTGTTTTTAAAGAATAAGATATTTTATTATGGAAGTTCATAACAATGTGTGCAGAAAATGACTGACAATCATTAAAAAACCAAAATGTTTGTTTCATGAAAACAAAAGGATGACTATTTACACTAACTTTCTACCACAAACAATGAAATACCTGAAACAGTTGAGGCAGTAAATATTCTTTTCATGTCTTGAGAGATTATTGAACAATAACTTGACATTGTACTGACACATACCAACAGGGGTTCAAGATGTTTAGATAGCCCTGACCAAGCTGTACACTGCAGGAGGTCAAAAAATGTTGGCTAGACACTTAAGTGAACTATGTCTCTCTGTTGTTTTAACTCATAAAATTGATCTCTTACAGGGAACTTTAGGAAAAATGCTTCAGTATGAAAAAAAAACCCTCTACAATACAATGTTTTGATATCTGAAGCTGTGATTTTATCCAGAACTATCTCAAACGTTTGTTAGCATTTAGCATATCCCAGGACTCTTCCCAAATTACTGTTTCCCCTCACAGTTGCATCTAAAGAGAAATCATCATTGACAAAACCAAGAATATCACACGCTGCTCTGAAGTATTTTAAAACCCTAAAATCAGGTCTATGAATTACTGCATGTCTACAAGAGGTATTTGCCAACAAGTATATTTATACAGTAAGAAAAATACCATAACATTTATACCTAATTTACAAATATTCCAACATTATAGAAATGATGCTGTTGGCTTTATGTAAGAAATGCTAGTTACAGAGGTTGGAAAATGAACAGCAATACATAATTGAGCCCTTGTTAAAGGTATTCATCAAAAGCCAGAGACTTTTTTGTTTGCACCTGTCCCCTATACTATCTGGGTTTTTTCTTCTCTCTGCTTCTGCTCCTACTGCGTCTGCTCCTTTCTCTGTGTTCCACTTTACGGCACTTGTCCCCATAGCTCTCTCTGCATTTTTTCTTCTCTCTGTGCACATCCGTGCTGGGGCTTCTGGTTTCATTTTTCCTGTGCCGCTCTTCACCAGGGCTTTGACTTGGGCTTTTTCTTACTTGCCTTTGCCTGGAACTGCTGTGACTTGTGCAAGGGCTTCTCCTGCTCCCCTCATCCATGCTTTGGCTTCTACTATCCCTGTCCTTTCTTTCAGTCTCTCTCTTGTTGGTGCTATGGTATCTGCTTTTGGACTTTCTTTCCCCCTCACAGGAGCTCCATTTGTTGTTCTCCGTAGAACTATCTCGCTTTAAAAGTCTGTACTTCTCCCTATCTTTGTCCTTGTTACCGTGACTACTGGAGAGATCTTCATAAAGTTTTTCCTTCCTAGTCTTTGCCTTTCCTTCTGAATCGCTGCTGCTGCTAGCCTCTGAAAACTTGTCTTTTTTTCTTTTCTTAGAATACATCTTCTTTTGTGCTGCTTTATCTCTGCTGTCAGTCTCACTATCACTGCTGCTTACTGAAGTCTCACTGGAGGATGAGGAAGAGGATCTCATCTTATGTTTCTTGTGTTTACTTTTGCTTTTCTTCTTTTGCTGCTTTTTCTTCTTTCTGTCTTTCTTTTTCTTTTTCTTCTCCAGACGATCCAACTTCCTTTTGTTTTCAAAATAGAAGAGTAGCGCAATCAGCCGTGTTAAGATATTCTAAACTACAAAGTCATTGTCTTTTAAAGTTCATTATTTGTGATGACCTACACAGTAAATACACTATTTTCCATAAAAACATGTTGAATTCCTCTCCTCTTTCAGCAAAGTATTATTTTTAAGCTTCTAACCTGACGTTAACCATAGTAAGAATCCTCATGTAATCCACAGCTGCTCCCTCAAAACAGGAGGAATATGATTTTTTAATTCTTTAATTTTAAAAAACACTTAAAAAATTTAAAAAAGTAAGATGTGTCAATTTTGGCCTTGTAATTAGGAATAAATACATTCAGTAGTGCTTTTTTTTTCCTTGTCAGCCTGCTCTGGAGACTTTGCAAAATCATTGCTGCTTTTGTTTGTGCATTTTTATAAGAGATTTTGAAAATGAAAAAACGCAATTAGCATTCACTTTCTATTAATGATGGAAACTGAGACTCTAAAGCCTACATCTCCGAGTTCTCCAGGCAAATAATACAGATATTTTCAATAACCTCTTCTGTCACAACTAGAAATTTACATTTTCTAGCTGTTAAGTACAATATTCCATCATGCACACGCATTCACTGCTATTTGACTGCTTTCACCTAGTTTTTATTTGCTTTCTGTATTTATTCTTCTCAAAAAATCAGTGACTGAATAGTGAAACTACTTTCAGTGTATTAAAAAAAAAAATCCCTTCAGACTAGTAAAATCTAAATTACCCAAATATTTACTGAACTTCAACTTTCAAAATATAAAGTACTGAAATTTCATTGTGTTGGGACAGCTGAAGTTCAAATAAAATACCGTTTTAAATTACTCAAACTACATACACTTTCCTTACTTAAAAGGAACATAAAATATGCCAACTATTTTCAGAGAATTATTTATTATATATGCAAATACCACATGTACCTACCTACTCATGTGCCTGCTTAGCCATTCACCTTTCTCCCCTCCTCCCACTCCCCATATACAGAACGTCCTTTAACCAAAAAGGCCGTTTTAACTGTATGGGCCGTTTAGGCCGTATGGGACCTACCAGGCAGTAGTTAGTATTTTTCATTTTAAACATTTTCAGGTTATTTCAAGATAACGTTGCAAATTAACAGAGACAAAAAATGTAAGTCATCTGACACATGCAATCAGTAGGACAGAAGCAAAGAACCAAAACCTCATTAACTTTTTATTGGGACTACAAAACCACGGGGAGCTCCCTCTGCTGGAGCAGCAAACTGTAAACCCTGATCCGAGCGCAGCGAGGAGCTAGGCTAACCTTGGCCCTGGGGTGCAATGTCAGGTTCAGTTTAGCCGCACAGGAGAAGGTAACAAACTTTGCCAAATTGTAAACCAGTAAACAAGAACACAGAATTTTTAATCCGGGAAGAACATACTGTAAACAATGGAGTGCAAAATAATATTTTAAAATAGCAACTGACAGCATCTTCAGTGAGCCAATCAATTATTATTATTATCGTATCCCAGTTAAATTGGTAATGAGCCCCAGTGCAAAGGCATGACAGCTAGATTAGAACAGCCAGATTAAAACAAAACAACCGGATTAAAAAAAACATGCTGCATAATGCCATTTGTGGTCAAGCGTATGTTAAACTAAGCTGATTTTCTTCTGTACTGATGGTACTAAATTCTGCAATGGCATAGAAGAGTTACAGGGACAACCATGGAGTCCGAACTACTGGTGATACAGATCTCCTCCACTAGGTACCACACTTACCTTAGAAGTTTCTGTTTTTGTTTGGTTGACAGTGATTTTAAAAATTCAACTTCTGGATCATCATCTCCTTCACTTGCAACAAATTCCTAGGAAAATGTGGTAAGACATTAAGTTCTTATATATAAAAACAATCTCTTCATTCAGATTTCTGTATTAGAAGTGATGCCTCTATGTACCTTATTTTTGCACAGGTACAAATATATTTGTATTACTAAGTCAGCTTAAGACTCTTTGGAAAGAGCAGCAAACTCGCTACAAAGTGAACCCCCTCCCCGCTTCTGTCTCAAAGCTGAGTAGGTGTTATAATGTGGGGGTTATACAACAGGAGTTATTAGTAACATATGAAAAAATCACTGCTAGGGAAAGAAACATTTCTGAAATAGTTAATAAAAATGAGCCAATTTTGGAGCCCACATGATTCCCCAGGATAAGTCACTCCATTGTTATCATGCTTGGATGAATAGGTAAGATGCTAGTCCTGCTCGAACCCAGAGTAATTTAAGCAAATTACTTTTCTGTCTCGGTTTAGTCATTAGGAAAATGGGTATTAACACATCTACCTCACTGTTGTGTTATTAGTCTTTAAATGTTCATAAAGTGTTCTAGCAATGCAAAATACTGTAATCATATAATCTACATACAGTAACGCAATCAGCAAAGCATAGCTACTTTGAAGACCCTGAATTCTTCAAATTATGTGCATCTGGTACACTACAATTCTCCACCGTGATGTTTTTAATTTTAGCCACACTCAGGAGGGGAAAAAAGAAATAAAGATTAAAAAGCTCTTCCAAAAAAACCCCACCACACCTAACATAAACCAAACATACTGATATCACTGTGATTCATTTAACAGTGCCCGTACGCTACATTTTTCTGGGATACATAGCTTTTTTAAATGGAAAGGTATATTCATCTGTGGAGACAGAATGAATTGTTGATTTTCTCAAGATTTCAACAGCTGAGGGCTATTGTCCCCTCTCTACTAGGGGTTCAACTATCCTGCCATATGAACAAAAGTTATTTCATGGTGCTCCAAGAGTGTATATGAATTTTTCACTTTACATTTTTATTAAAGCACCTCAATTAGAAATATAGCCTGTGCAGTCTAAGTAAAGACAATTAAACATATTCACTCCCAGAAATAATAAACGTAACAATAGTCAATCAAGTAAAAAAATCTTCAGATACAGCATTCCTGGCAGTAATTATTTGTGCCTACTTCCTCAAACTTCATCCAAAGGCTAGCATTACATCAGAAGTGGCAAACCCCCTAACCATCCCCTTTACGAAAAATCCAATTTCTAGTCACGCAGAGGAGAGATTTAATTTATTATATGTGGGTTTAAAATAAGGAATTTATGATTCACCATTCTGACTAAAACAAAGCTGGAAAACAGTAAGTTTTTGGACATTTTTCTACTGGTATAGCTATTCAGCTTTCCTATGGATATGCATATTTGAAAACATTAAGTAGCAATTCACAAGCAATCACATTTAGATTTATAGACATTTTCAGCTTACTGGTAAAAAGATCATTACCTGTGATGGATCATTTGCGGTCAAGTTTCTCCCCAGTACATTTTGTTTCAGTGCAAACCCACTGTTTCTCATCTCCGCTATTAGCTCCGAGGGGTGCATTGATGGCCCTGTTCACAAAAATCACAGTTTGAATGTATCATTTATATCTCTCTACCTTTTTTGGACTCCACAGTAGGAATTCAGTTGAAGCTTTGTTAAGTAAAATCACAGCTAAATCAACTCAATAATCTTCTGCTGAGCAAATAATCAGATATGATTTTCTAAAACAGCAGTCTGGAGATTCAGAATAGAAAATAATTGCATTTTTCTTTTAAGTACAAGGGGATTCTCTTATGTAACTTTGTCATGTTGAAAACAATATATTTAGGTAAGTCTTGTAATATATTTTTATTATAGTAAAAAAGCATGGGAAATCTAAAGAAAGCACATTAAATAAGACTTTTAGGTGCCTCTGCTCCCCCAAAACAATGGGAAAACACACTTCTAATATGTCACTAATAAGGCATTTTTCATAATGACACAAATTTTTCAACTTAAATGTAGAAAGTAACCATTATTAGGAACTCAGTATACATATGGAAAATAAATAAATACATGAAAAAATTATCTATGTCCTTACTTATTCCAGGGACCCCCCAAATATGCTGGGTCTCTAGGCTGTTACCTCCTCAGAGATTTCTGGTTTATCAGCTTAAAAAATACACTACATATTGCATTAGAGTAGGTGTTTGGGGTTAGGTACATGTTATCTTTCTTTGCAAACATCTAACAAAGAACAAAATATGGGATGTATTTTGAATCATTCAGAGTGGACTGCATAATTTATAAACACTGTAACTCACTCTTTTGCTTTAATTGAATACCTGTGATCATCAGAACCTCATATACTTGTCTGATTAGGTACTTTTTCTTCACCCTAAACATACAGTCTTTTGTTAGGTCATTTTCAGTAAATTTCCTTATCAGTTCATTCACTAACCTTACTGTCCATGAATTACCACTGCTGTGTAAGGTAAATCTAAATTATAAGGAAGGTAAAACAAGAGCATGGAGCACATGATTACTATTACTTCAGTAAACTAACTGTAAATGATAAGATTACTAGTCTTGTGAAACATACTGATCCTGCTTTGTGGTTTTAAGAGTTTCCTAGTTGTAGAGATGTAAAAAACTCAGAGATTTTTAACAGAAAAGTATGGAAAGGGAGATTTTTACTATGGAAAATATATGGAAAGTAAAATAGCCCTTTCTCAAAAAAATATCAACAACAACTTAGTTTTCCTGGATAACACACTGCTTACAGAAACAAACAGGCCTATATGTAAAGCAGGAAGGAAGAAGATAAAACTTTGAAAATGCTTTAAGGAGCCCTTGCATTACTGAATTTCTTTTCACAAGTTCCTTATTTTGCCAGGCAAAAGGATTTTCTAATGAGATACCTTTTATTCTTTCCCTGAGTTTACATTTTTATTAAGCAGGGGGTTATTCCCTGCCCCTCCCATGTATTTTACCAAAAGTGCTTTTTCTTTTTATGTGTTATGGTGTAATTGTAAGGTCACTGATAGTTAATGAATGTATACGGGCTCCAGTGTCTACATTTTTGCTTATTTCAAATTTAAAACCTTGCTTTGCTTGCTGAAATGTACTCTGGCTGGAACAGAAACTGACATTAGACAGAAACCTAACAACAGAATTTGGTACCAGTTGATGTCTTGATCTGAAAAGGCCACATAAACCAGCCATGCAGTTCAGCCAAATACCCTGTATGAGGAAGCTGAATGGAGACAAAGTGTAGAGTCATGAAAGAAGATTTCACCATAGCAAAGAAACCAAAACATTTGACCAGACTGAAGCCTGGAATACCCCTGTTATTCAAAGGCAGTAAGAGTCACTGCCTAACAAAGTAACCTAACTAACTTACCAGGTGTTCCCCCTTCAGTGTCGCAGCATTGTACACATTTTGGTGTGTATTGGATACCTAATTATTCTCATTAGCATGATTAAACAAATAGAGGAATATAACTTGTCCAAATCTATACAGGAGATCTGCGAAAGAACTAAGACAGAAGCCCTAACTTTGTGGTTCCATGGGAGGACTATGGGCAGAATCGAGACCAGAAAGGCATGAAGGCATATTGGTCTTCAAAAGCACAGTTCACAAGTATTTTCTAGAAACAAATCTTTCAGGCATTCTTTGTACATAACACTGGAAAGAGGTAAGCAAAATAATTTCCTCTTTTACATAAAAAGCTTATAATGAACGCACAGTACTACTGATTTTTGTGCATTTGTGCCCAATGGATGTCAGTTGTGCTCTAACACAGAGAGCCACACGAGTGAACAAGAGACCTGTCAGAGTGGCTGCTCAAGCTGGGATCCAACACACAACCACATGCAAACTTTTGAGTTAGCTTCCACGTGCTTTTTAGAGATGAAATCAGCACTAAGTTTAAAAAACAAAAACACAGGTATGCTTAGAAGGAAAGCAAGCCAGGCTAAAAATAAATTTATGAGACTTCTGTTTCCTTGTTTATTAATGACATCAGAGAGACAGTCATAGCTCCATCTACAACATTTTAGTCGCAACACGGTATTACCATGACAAGGACAGTTAACAAATCACTGTTATTCCTGTTTTGTGGATGTATACAAGCTACATCAAATGCACCTACAGAACCTTGAGACTAAAGTGGTTTATGAAATAAATGATTCCTGTTTTGGTCTCCCTTTAATTGTGAGGGAAACAGTAATTTAGGCTCAGCCTAGCTTGTGAGGAGATGCAAGAATCTCCATGAAGCTTTATTACATACATTATTTTTACTGCAACTAAAGGTTTTAGAAAACACTAGGAAATGACATTCAGAAAATAAGCCAACCCCATAAATGGAAGTAGAGTCAAAACACAGCCCTATTTCACAACCCTTCTGTGTGCAGACCTCAGCCAGGTACAACATAAGCATGCTGTCCACTATGGTTGATTACAGAGGACTCTCTTGCACCCTGTGATCTTTGCAGTTTAAAAAACGTTAACATTTTTGAGAGAATGACACAGGTGAACCTCCTCACACTTTTTTTCTCAACAGCTGATGCCACTGAACTTCTCAGAAGTTCTGCTGCCCAACAACAGCAAGACCACATCACTACCTTTGTTCAGGTAGCAATGCTAGACCACAGTAGGGAGAAAAAAATATCTGATCTGGGAAGTCTAAAGAGACTGGGTTTTATCTGGTTACAAGCCCAGGCTGAGAAGTTCAATTAAGACATTATATTTGACAATGGCCGCACAGCTTAATAGCAAACCTCTATTACTATCTACTTTCTGCAACACAACAATGAGAATCAAGAAAATTTTTATTCTCCTAATTAAACTCCTTTACTTGGAATCAAAGGAATCAAGTGCTTGGTGACTTTCTTTTCCCACCCATGCCTCAACAGACCGCTTTTGATTTATGCTTTAATGACTTTGATAAGCAGATCTGATTTTCTTTGAAATTTCAGTGACAGTTTGGGGTCTCCCAGGATTCCTGGGCACAGTTATTTTATGTGACAGCATTGAGGCTTGTAACACACTTCTTTTTGGGCTGCTTCTTCACAGAGTCTTAAAAGATGTAGGTGCCTAAATGTGTGAGCAAACAATCACATTCCCATTTCCACACTATAAAATTAAGTAGGGGATTTCTCCTGGCTAATACAAAAGAGGGAGACAAAAACTCTAAAAGAAATCCCAAACACTGAACCTCACTTAACAGAGATTTGAAAAACTCAACTTCTCAGAAGTGTCCTTGGCTTCCTTTAGGAGCTAAAGCTTAAATTTTGGAGCCACCAGTATACTGGCTGGTAGAGCGCCTCTTCCTTTGTTTGGTATGAATTGATTGTGGAGTCCTGCTTGGTGGAGACACAACTCTGCCCAGGGTGATCAAACTTGGTTTGCCTGATAAGCCAAAGACATAAGTCTTTTCACCCTGTCTTTGGCTTATGACTACACTTATGTCATCACCCTCCAAGATCTTCAGACAAAACAGTACTAATATACCTGACAGCCATGTATCTTCATCTGGTTAAGTTCCAATTAAGTCATAAACTGTAAAACAGATTGTAAGATTGAGCTGAGAGGCTCTCAGTCGGCTAAAATCTTGGGAACTGATGTTAGCTAAGTATTCTTGAACAGCACCCATCAACTTGCGAAAAAATCACTCCTACATCAGGCATAGAAAAATATTTTGTGTACTATGAAAAGTGATGTCCTCATATATGCATTCCTGATGGACTTGTGAGACAGTCTGCGAAGCAGCTACCTGTGTGACCTCATGCAGGTGAAAACATCTAGAGATGACACTTATGCCATGAGTTGAGAGAATGTTAGATACAAGAATCCTGTAAAAATAGCTGATTGCTACAACTTCTGACAACTAGTCTCTCAACATTCTTCCATCAGCAAACTAAAAATAAGTTCAAAGTTACAATGTTTCATCATCTGTTTCTTATTCTTTCTGAAACAAGTCAAATACAGTACCTTGCTATTTTTGAATATGATTGTCAAGCTTATTTTCTGGAATTTACATTTTGATAGGGAAAAAAAGAAAAGAAAAAAAACCTTTAAAACTTTTCCAGATGACACTTGTTTAAAACATTTATCTCCTTTAAAATTAATTCAGAGTCTCAGAAAAGCTTTTTACTATATAGTGAAATTAATTGCATGCTGATATCATACTTATTTTTATGCATTAAGACAACTGACAACTTGGTAAGTTTTCCACAGCTACTTAAAATTATATTAAGAGCTTGCACAAAAGAGGCTCCATAGTTAAAGACCCACCAAAGGGTTTTTAAAATATTTTTTCATGGCCTTTATAATTCTCAAGAAATAGTGTTGTCAAGCAAATAGGCTACAGTTTCTTCCTGCTTCTTACTTCCCACAGAAGTTCTTGCTGCGTTCATTCTCTGTTATCTTCTGTTTAAGATACTATTTAAGGAAAAAATCCAGATAGCTCAGTTGACTCAGAGTTGTGACACAAAATCTGGAAACTCAAACCATTCAATGAAGCGTGAAGAGAAAGATTTTACTTTTCACAAAGTACAACCTGAGTGCAACCTTAGCTTGACAGCTGTTGGTGCATCTTTATAATATTTGTATAATTAAATAAACAGAAGAGCTGTAAACAGAATTTTTCTGAAGCCTATATGAGCATCAATTAGACTGGACTGCAGAAGGATATCACACTAGGATTTCTACCACATATTGTAAACCTGCTTTTTTGTAACAAAGAGCACTCCAATTTCTTATCACGCTTAACAGATAAATTTTACAGAATCACTTTTGCTTCTATTAAACAACCAGGGAAGGAAATATAATTCTGGATTTCAGTTACTTAAATGCCTAGCTTACAGCAAGCTCTCCCACCCCGCATTACTACCCCCCACTCCCATCCCAGAAACAAGGGAAACCTATAGCTGCAATTAATTTTCAATTCTGTCTGTACTTCTCTTGAAGCTACAAATGCAGAGTGTATTGTAACACTCTGTTGTTGCCAGAATGTTTCCTCCAAGGGGCACGGGCCCAGGACTCTTAGGAGAACAATGCTCAGCGTAACACACCATCTAGCAGGCCTCCATTAAAATGTCTCAAGCACATTTTTCAAATTATCCAATATTAGAGAACAGTATGCTAAAACCTCTTTTCATAACGACTGTGATTAAATACCACTTTTTCTGCAACAGTTTCAGTGGCAGTAAGGACAGACCATAATGTTATGATTGCCAGCCTCACCAAAAATAGCAGTTTTACTTCTATCTACTCATGATGCATAGTCTTGATGGTATCTGCTCAATTTATTGATAAAAGCTTTCACTGCTGTCACCAGTGCAGATGAGCAAACTGAATTATTCTTTTGCAATCAATTAAGTTTTAAATGGATTTTTATTGTGGAATACACATGGAAAGCAAAGAGGTAAGAAGCAGTAATAGTGTAACCACTATTCCCACCTGTGGCAGGGCAAATTACAGTAACCAGTTGTACTTAGGTAGTGGCTGCAGTTATGTATTGTTATGAAATGGACTACTCAATATAAAAGTTACTGAAAAAGGCAGTAGATTCTTCATGGTGTCATTTTAATTACAACTTTTTTACCTTTATTTTAACTCATGCTTATTTTGTGTACCATCAAAACAGAATATTTAGAATAGGGCTTTTTGAGAGCTTCCCCTTCCTGAGAATGTGTTCTGGTGTGGGACATCTTTTAGTTTACAGATGTGATCATTTTAATCTAAAAATATCACCATCATCATACTATCAGACTTCTGACTTGGTAATAGAGAGATAATTTACATGAACATAAATGTAAACAAAGCACACTGGCATATCTGCTATCAATTTGTCAGTATACTCCATCTACCATGTTTAAAAATTAATTTATGAATCAAGGACAAGATACTTCCAAGGCTTAGCCTTTATTACTACATAATTTTTGTTAACAAAGTAGGCCTAAAGCATGTTGCCTTCATTCCTTCTTACATGCATCTTCGATAACATGAGGCCATAACTCTTCCAAATTGAAATTTGATTTTCTATGTAACAGCGATACTAAAGCCACGCTCTGCTGTTGAAAAATAAATAAGTAAATACTCCAGGGAGCATACAAACAGCTCTTTCTCATTAACTAGGTTTTAGGAAACCACTCTGCTTGTGGGTTTTAGTTTAGCACACAATCACATGAAGAATGAATATACTCTGAATTCAGAATGCTGCCTTCTGTGGGTGGCAGCAAAGGCTTAACATATGATACAAGGCTTTTTAGGTTTTACTTTATAAGAGGAACTGACTATAAAATTAGCTTAGACAGTTTTGTCAATACATCCATATACTTTTTTTGTGCTCTCCACAAAGTTTCACATGTAGGTTTTTTTTTTTAAATGGCTTAAAAGGAAATTGAACAAAAATGGAAAAAAATTACAGACTGAGCCTAACCACACTGTATCGTCTGTGAACTTTTATTGTGGTTGTGACACAGGTAAGAGCAGTCACTTATTTATCTAATGGACAAAAAGTTATTATCAAAATTATGTGATCATGATCCTGGTCATGAAGAACGTAGCAAATTTATGCTGCCTCTAATAATTCAGAATTGATCAGTTTTTACTAATAATTTTTTCATTTATTTCAGAGATGACTGCATTCAGACCCTATCTACACTTCAAAGCAACTGCTGCTGTTGGCATTGAGAGAAATCAATGAAGAAAATAACTCCGGAGGGCTTTTAATTAGCTCTTCTTCAGAGGGCCTGCAGTTTAACTGAATTTAACACTTCAGCACAGAATTTCAGTATAATTTGCCGTGCTTTTGTCACAGGGTATTTCAGAGAATCCTGAGTTTCCTTTTTACTTTTTTTTTTGAGTAGTAAAAACCATTTAACAGTATCAAACTGCTATAGGAATCCGTATTTATTGCCTATATGCCAAGCACAAGACTTTTAATAGAAATCTGTATTTTATGCATTCACACCAAATACAGAGGCTTCTGAGACATAAATGGAGGATTATTCTAAAATGTGACAGTTCTTAAACTATGTGAAGATTTAGTTAAGGTTCCTACTGTTCACAATCAAAGGCCTCAGCTGCAGATCGTAAAGGAAGGTTTCATACACCGTATGTTTCTACAGGTGACCATTCATACAAATATTCACAGTTAACATATTCAAATACTTTTTCTTTGTTAGTATAGATTCAAGAGAACACTTAAATCAATTCCTGCATTCCTGATACAATGCAGATTTTTATCTGTTGGGAAACAAAAAAGTACCGTATTTGTCACTGAAAAAATGCAGTGAGATACTGACATAACATAGACACAGATTTCCTTTCTTCCTGTGTCCATGTGACTGATAATTTCAACAATTACCGTGGAAACGAATTTCACCCAAAAGCTAAAGATCAGTTGAACACACTAAGTGATAGACTAATGGAAACCACAACCACAACTAGTTTTATGGGCACCCAGGCAATGAAAAGAGAGGGCACAAACTCTAGGAGCTGATAATGAGTCTTTAGAAGGCTGCATTTGCACAGACATACCTTGAGTTTCTTTATCTTTGTAGACGATAAGACACTAGATACGTACACATGTTGCTCCATTACATTTTTACCATTATTTGCCTGAATTTTCCACAACATGCTAATCACTTTACAGTACTCTTTCTTCTCAGTAATTTCACTGGATGGATCACATATGGAGCCAGTCAGCTGTAAAACATTCATAGTAGTCCATAGCAGAGAAGGATGCCCAGCACTCTCCAGGCTTTGGTTTCATAGGCCAAGAGCATAAGAACCATTTTTACTCTTAGCACCCAACTTCTTCTAACTACTCCATTCATAAAATTACCTCCCCATTTGAGGCACTAGCCTTATTTCTTAAGGTAGCAATACCTTTCTTCATAAGATAGTAATAGATTCCTAGCAGGTTATTTGTTCTAAAAACATACAATAAAAGTTGTAAGCATTTAAGGTTTCATAGTTTTTTAGCAATCCCCTCCCTCACTGAATAAGATAGATTGCTTGGCAGAAGTGGGGGGGAAGGGGGGGGGGCAGGGGAAGGTATTTAGTTTGTCCTAACTTTACCTGACCAAGAAAGTTGCAGGCAATTTTGAAGTGAAATAACAGTATTACTTCAAAACATTTTGCATAGAAAACCTACCAGTCGCTGCTAGTAAAGTCAAAGGCTTTTTAGGCTTCAGCAATAAAGCACTGAAAAGCACAAAAATCAACAGATGCTGCTGGTTAATGATAAAAAAGGATCATAAAAACAGGCAAACTTTTAGACACTAGTGACCTGGGGTTTTTTTTACTGGTATATATTACATATTTTATACATGCATACATACACAGTGACATACAAAGTCAGAACCACAACTGATGTTTTCATCTTGTCTGAACTTTGAAAGTTAGGATTTTATCAGTAAAACCCCCTGTAAATCAGTTTAGCCCAAAGAAGCATTTTGATTGCCTAATTTAGCTTTGTAAAGAAGTAAATCTTATAAGTTGGTCTCTGTAAGCCTCACAGCTGGAACATTCTAACACTACTTTGCAGTTTCCAGTGATCAAAGTAAGTTACTCTATATCTAAAACTAAGAATTTCATAATGGAAATAATGCAACACCAGGGGGTGCAGTTATCATGAAATAATTACACTCCTGGGAGATTACAGACAAGGCTGTACCCCAGGGGTGTGATTATCCCATGATAACCACATCCACTGAAATTGCCTTATTGCAAAAATAATCTCTATGCACTGGTGAGATATTATTCAATAGGCGCTTTTTTAATGGTAAGATTATTATTTTTTTTTGGTATGAATTACCAGCTAGATTAGTAAAATGGTCCCAGAAGCAAAATAACTAAGCCATCATGCCTAAATTAAGGTACCAATTGTCATTAGTTTTGTTTGCTGGAGCGCTGTAGTGTATGTCACATCTTGAAAGACAGCAGTCTTTCAGTTCTGTGCCACAAACATGCTTTTGCCCTGCAGCAGTTCCGCTAGAGTAAACTGAAGTCCATGACTGGTCTTTGCATACAAGATATTCAACACTGAATCCAAAACAGCAATTCCCAATCAGTTTATGTGCAAAGAGGAGGATTACAATGCAGTCTTCACATAAGATTCAAAGACAAGTGTCCTTCTGCTGAAATAAGAGAATTGCAGTTTATAGTTTTTATGGGAAAGAAAAGGCCTATATTGGTGGTTATTTTATGATGTGAAAGAAAATGTACATAGGCAATCAATAACTCTTCTTTTTCCTCACAGAGAAACAGAGCGGGAACTTTAGATAATGCAACTAAATCAGACATAGGAGTTTCATTTTCATTCATTTGAACTCAAACATTTCTTCTGAGGCTGAAAAAACAGTCTGAGTCCAAATAAGACATTTTGTTTTACTCTCTTTCTGAAGCAGAAAGAAATTAGAACAAAACACAAACTGAACTTGTATCAAGTGCTCTTGAATTCGGTTTCTGCATTACTTAAATTTTTTTTCATTCAAATAAGGAGTCTACATTCTACGGAAACTTACCGGTTTGGGCATTTAAAAAAAAAACAAAACCACAAAACATTACCCCCTTGGCTTTTATTAAATTGAAGTCACCATTCAGCTAAGACCTTTGAAGGCCCATTTTTTTTGGAGGAAGAAAGGGAAGGATGGGGAAAGGCTGCTTTTGCTGCTTTTAACTCAATAATTTGATTATCCTAATAAAACAATTTTTTTACCCTCATTTTCTGTCAAAAGGTTTTGCTTTTGACCAAGGAGAAAGATGAAAATGTCCCTCCATTTAGGTAAGTGCCAATCCTTTATACGTGCATAAAGATTTGTTAGCAATACTGTGGTTATCACTGTTTGTACTGGTTTTGGCTGGGATAGAGTTAATTTTCTTCATAGTAGCTGGTATGGGGCTATGTTTTGGGTTTGTGACCAAAACAGTGTTGATAATGCTGGGAAGTTTTTGTTACTGATGAGCAGTGCTTACACAGAGCCAAGGCCTTTTCTGCTTCTCAGCCCACTCCACCAGCGAGGAGGCTGGGGGTGCACAAGAAGTTGGGAGGGGACCCAGATGGGACAGCTGACCCCAACTGACCAAAGGGATATTCCAGACCGTATGACATAATGCTCACCAATAAAAGCCAAGGGAAGAAGAAGGGAAGCGGGGATGTTCAGAGTTATGGCGTTTGCCTTCCCAAGTCACCGTTACGTGTGATAGAGCCCTGCTTTCCTGGAGATGGCTGAACACCTGCCTGCCGCTGGGAAGTGGTGAATGAATTCCTGATTTTGCTTTGCTTGTGCATGGAGCTTTTGCTTTACCTACTAAACCATCTTTATCTCAACCCATGAGTTTTCTCACTCTTACCCTTCTGATTCTCTCCCCCATCCCACCAGGGTGGAGTGAGCGAGCACTGTGTGGGGCTGAGCTGCCTACCTGGACTAAACCACCCTGTTTCCTTTCCAGGTTAATTAACTCTGTTCGGTAATGTTCCTGAGAGCAGCTACCCTTCCACACTAGAGATTTCTAAAGACTTCAAAGTTATTACATGATGGAATTCAGTCATGAGTCTAATTAGTATGTAATAAACTTCTCCCGTGGTTCCTGAACTTGTATGTATGAGATGTTTCAGTCCTTCTTTACAACAGAGCATCTGAAGTTTCTACCATTATTGTTCTGTGGTTAGAAACACATTTGGGTAAATGCATGAAGACAGCAGTGAACAAAACAAAGTCATCTATTTTCCTGTGTGTTGAGTGTGCTTCTCTAAAGCAAAAGAACAACAACGATCATAAGAACAAGGCCTGTTAAAAGTCTCCTACAGGGAACCCAGACCATTTCTTAAAAGCTACTTCTGCAGAAATTAGTAATGCCAATGTCCTTAGAATATCAGATTCAGAACCATGCAGCCAAGGGTTCCCAAGCACTGATTGCTTAGAGATTCATTACCAGCCAGGACGCTTTGCAATATACGGATTAGCATCTTCCAACACTGTGCCGATGCATGGTGTGGTCTAACAAGGGAGAGTATTTTCAAAGTTTGAAGAATCCTAACTAAATTTAGGTAGCGTAACTACCATGCACTGCCTAGAAAAAAACCCGATTGAGTTCAGTTTGCAAGAAAAGGATGCAAGATCATCTTTTATTAGGATGAAAAGACTATAAATCAGAGGAAATAAAGTGCTATCAAGTAAATCACTTCAAAGTAATAGAGCTCTTTTCAAAGACTTTACAAAAAAACTCCAAAGATTCGCTCTCTAAAAAAAAAGTTTCAATGACTTACAGCCTAAATTTGGTCCTTCTAATGCAATTAATTTCATAAACTAATTGGAGTCCTGCTATATTGACTACTGTACTAAAATTTTATTCTGGTTTCACCTTTATTCCTTATTATATCTGTATTTCTCAGATGTACCCTTTCATTTATGAGACAATATTTATATTTCAATTTCCTGACACGCAAACTAGGAACAAGCTTTCAAAAGCTGACTTCCTACATATGGAATTACCTCTTGACCTTTAAAAGTATTATTTGCTCTAATAATTTAGCTCAACATTTTCCAACTCTTTCTTGAGAGCTGGTTGCAAACATTTTTTACACATTTAGGTATTAAAAAGCCCAGTCAAGTAAATTAAATACATATTCCAGACTTGCTGTGTACTATAAGCAATCACTCCCTATCCTTGAAATCCCTATTAATTGTTCTCTTCAGAGGCGCATATTTTCTTCTACATTCTAGAAACAAACAGACAGCTTCTGAAAATTGTTCTGTGGAGTTCAGACCTTAGAAGCCAAGTGGTTCTGTACTTTTTTTTTTGCTGCTGACAATCACAATAAATTAAAACTCTGGACTATTTACATGTTTTTTTACCAGTTTTCTAAGCATGAGGAGACACTTATTTGTGACACATGCCAGGGGGGTGTAAGGGTGGGTGAGAAGCAATTCAAGTGCTTTTGGTTTTGTTTTTTTTAAACCTAATCATCAGTTCATGAAACACAGAAAGGTTTCATAAAAAGATGGTATCATAAAAAGTCTCTGTCCCTTACGAAGCAGTATTTTCTGCAGTTCTAGGCAATCTAAATAAGAACAGTGTGGCAACAGACATTTTTGCAGTACTATAAAATAATCAGAAAATAATTAGGAATTCAGTCTAGAGACATAAAACCAGCTTAGGAGTGCATGCAATTACTGATAAAGAGAAGCCGGAAGAAGCAGCAACTGAGGAGATGTGTTGTACAGAGGAACTGAAGAAGGTTCTTAGAGGTGGATACCGATTCAGCACTAGGGCTAGGAACAAAGCATTAAGTAGAAGTAATGATAGGAAACAAGCAGCAAAAAATAGAAATGGTCAAGACAAGATTATATTGTTGGGGGAGTGTTGATCAGAACATGATAGAATTTGTCTTTTTAATGTGGCAGTGTCTTGTTAGGAAATGTAAAAACACTGTTTTACCCTCAGTGTAGGTTAATTTTACAGAGCTAACTGCAGATCTACAGCACTGTAACAACTGGGTAGAACTCTCAGCAATGCAAAGATAATGACTTACTCCCAGCCCAGACAACACAGGACTGGTGTCAGGGTTTAGTTAAAAAAAAAAAAAAACAACCCAAAAACAAAACAAACAAAAAAAAACGGAAGAAAAAAAGTTTTTTTTTTTAATGTGTGACATAAGGTTTAACACACCACATGGATGAATTATGAGTCTTAAGAGAATCAGTGAATTCAATAACTTGTGTTCCCACTTAACTGTAGTGCTTCATTTACATATGTGGAATTTCCAGAAGTCAAAGGAGCGTAATTTAGCTTGTTATTAGATCAGATAAAGTTTTAGAAAAGTTGATGAAAAGATTGTATTCCTGAGGTTAGAAAAAGCAGACAACCTTTATCTTATGATCTGATTAATTGTATTAACACTTCCTATAAGCCTTGTATCTGCTATTAAATCAAGAACTTAAAATTGTTTGAAACTTTACCTACAGTGTTTTTACACAGTTTCCCTGAAAGAAAGAGAAAGTAGTAGTACCATTACAGCTGACTATTCAAATCCAAGAACAGTGTCTTACAAATTATATATACAAACCCTGATCTGTCGCCCACCCCTGCTCCCTGAAATCCTTCCTCAGCCTATTAAAAAGTCTATGCTCAGCATAGCGCACTGTCTTCCAAGTTCCAGAGTCAAAAATGAGAGGGCATTGGTGGAGTCTGAGAATATCTAAGTAGTTTTACAGCACTTTCCTTCATGCAAAATTAATCATATGTGCTAAATTCCACCCTTTAGGCTTAGAAAGACAGTTTGGAAACATCCACAGCAGTCAAATGTTGCCTATACCTAGATAGTTCAGTTAGGTTTGAAACAAGCAGTTAGTCTTATATTGACACTGCAAAGTGTCTGTATTACACTGTTATGAATAATGAGTCCATTTTCAAGTTTGTGCAACCACGTACAAATATTTTCCACTTTCCCAGCCAAACACTCCTAAAATTTACCCACATCATTTGAACTGGGCAGTGAGGGGGAAGTAATTTCTGCAGCACAAAAGCATATCTGGCATGCAAGAGCTGCACAGTATAATTCTATCAGCCACCAAATTCTCCAAGCACAGTTTCTTCTAAGGTAAGAATGAAGGAAGAAAATAATTTAATGTTATAACCTACCAAATAGAAAGGCTGAGAATGTCAACTACAGGATGGCTAATTCAATGGTATAATCATCAGACAGTGCCTAAAAGCAGAGGTGTGTAAGAGGCACTACTTCCTTTAACTTAAGACTTCCAGGCCTCATCTCAAAGAAATGACATATCTAGGTGATCTAATTCTGAAAAGCGAGATTGTTGGTAGGCTAAATATGTAATAAAACTAAGAGCTGCTACATCAAATAGATAACCTTAGGAAAGACAGAAGAAAACCAGATGTTATCAAGTGTGCAATTGTAATGGTATCCCTGCAAAATTGAATACACAACATGGCACATGATCTTAAAGCGCAGTACAGCAAGGCTGAAGACATGTTACCAGGTGTTTCTTTAACGTGCCACAATTTTAAGAATCTTAGAAGTGTTACAAGCTTGGGTCAACTTATAGAAAACAAAGTAATGTAGGCAAAAAAATTATTCAATTTGAATGTTTGTATCCACTTCTTTAAACCTCATCTAACACCAAATGCTGACTTCAAGTAACATGAAAGCTAATAGAGGGGAAAAAATGTAGTTCAGAAAGCAACAAGAAGCCAGCTGAAAGGAAACCAGGCATTTGGAAATCTAGGTTTCAATTGCTTGTCCACTTACAGAAACACAATTATGTATATTAAAAAAACCAAACCTCTCCTTTTTTCCAAGTGATTAACAAAGATATACTGATATATTCCAGCTTTTCCAAGCAGTTTGCCTGAATCTGAACTGGACAGTCTTTGACAATCCATTACATTAATTTTTTTTTTCTGGTGACACAAATGTCATTCTGATGTAAACAACCTCATTGCAGCTTCACAATTTTTGCCACAGATAGAATCAAAGCAACAGTCATTGCGTAATCTTTTTAAAATGTGTTACTAATTAGAAAATTAGGTCCCTATCATTTGAAATAATTAACTTGAAATTGTGGATCCTACATTTGCAATTGTGCTGGTTTTGGCTGGGGTAGAGTTAATTTTCTTCATAGAAGCTAGTATGGGGCTATGTTTTGGGTTTGTGACCAAAACAGTGCTGATAATGCTGGGAAGTTTTAGCTACTGCTGAGCAGTGCTTACACAGAGCCAAGGCCTTTTCTGCTTCTCACCCCACCCCACCAGCGAGGAGGCTGGGGGTGCACAAGAAGCTGGGAGGGTATGCAGCCAGGACAGCTGACCCCAGCTGACCAAAGGGATATGCCAGACCATATGACATCATGCTCAGGATAGAAAGCTGGGGGAAGAAGAAGGGGTGGGGTGAGGGTGGGCATTTGGAGTTATGGTGTTTGTCTTCCCAAGTAACTGTTAGACGTGATGGAGCCCTGCTTTCCTGGAGATGGCTGAACACCTGCCTGCCGCTGGGAAGTGGTGAATGAATTCCTTGCTTTGCTTTGCTTGCATGCACAGCTTTTGCTTTGCCTGTTAAACTGTCTTTATCTCAACCCACGAGTTTTCTCACTTTTACCCTTCTGATTCTCTCCCCCATCCCACTGTGAGGGGAGTGAGCGAGTGGCTGTGTGGTGCTTAGTTGCTGGCTGGGGTTAAACCACGACAGGAATAAAGAAGCATTTTCCCCATTTCATCAACAATTTGAAATATGATAAACGTAAACCTTCTAAAATTAAACATGATGAGTTCCCCCAAAATTTCTAACCAGCACCTTTAAAAGACATTCACTGCCTACCTGAACCATCACTGGAGACTGAACTTGCGTTAATTCCAGAAAGGCCAAATAAGGGACATTCTCGATCAGTGTTTACATGACCCCACTTGTGGCATTTGATACATCTCACATTCCGCACCTCAAAGGGGAAAAAAAAAATGACATAATTTAGTTAACAATACAGCTTAACATTTACAGAAATATCTATGTTACTAGGCATAAGAGAAGCTTTTAAACTCACTGAGAAACAGATGATAAAATTAAGAGAGTCCATGTGAATGGTCTGCAGTTAGATAGTATTTGAAATATACCCAAGACATCCACAGAGTGAAATTTATGTAACTTGCCTGGATACCAAATGGCTGATCTCTGATATTCATATCATCCTTAGCATACCTGTTACACAAACACAAAAGAAAACAAATACTCAATTCACTATTTTTTTAAAGCCATCACATACAAAACTATCTTTTATTGTTAAGTGCATATCCGTTTCAGAGATATACTTCTGGTAAATGTTAGTTTTAACATGTTTTCAAATATGGATGTAAAATTCAAACAAAACCTAAGTTGATCAAGGAAATAGTTCCAGGTTTACAGTTTCTACTAATTAACTGCCAGGACATGACAGGATTACACAAGTGACCTGCTCAAATATAAGAGTATTAAAAAAAAAAAAAACAAAAAAAAAACAAAAAAAAACCACGCCAAAAAAAAAACACAAAAACAAAAACGAAAAAAGAAAAGGATACTAACGGTATGAAAGTTAAATAATAATAAAAAAAAAATTTTATTCAGATAGAATCCAGACATCTTACTTTTCTCGAGGGGCGACTTTTTGCCATTCAAATTTGTATTCAGTCTCTCCTTCTTGCTATAAAACAGAAAACATGGTAAGTTTGAAAATTTTTTTTTAATACATTTTAAGTAAATAGGAAGAAAACATAAAGAAATAATGCAATGAAATACCTCTTTAGCTTCCTCTTCGAATTTTCAGAAATCATGGAAAGAAAAGACATGACACATTAATTACGCATGTAAAATGCAGCTAGTGTCTAAGCTGGAGACAAAACATTTTATGGTTTATACTACAAAAAGTAACTTTATTTAAATAGAGTGCACTTATAAATAATTGGCCTCTACTATATGGTTACAAATCCTGTAAAACCAGAATCATCTTTTAAAACTATATTGATTTGATATATAAGTACAAAAAACTTTAAACTCTTTTTGCAAAAGTAGCAACAATACTTAATTTTAAAATCTTCAAAAAAAGGATTTTTAAGCAAAATTCAGTACTTTAAAATTGCATTTCCTCTATTAAGGGATTACTTTAAGAGCTTTTAAAGGTAAATAACTGCAAAACTTGCTCTACAAGAATGAGCCCATCCAAGCATTTCCAAGGGTTTTCATGCAAATGGGAAAGATGCATTTGAAGGGGAACGTGTTTTCTTCTAAAGGGAATACATTTTCTTAGTTCTGCACTTATATTCAGATTTTGCTAAAATTAAGTGACTGATATGAGTACCTACCAGGTACTTAGTAACTTCTGTTTATGAATCTACTAAATACAGTCACAGACAGACCCACCAGAGTCAGGTCAGCCAGCAATTTTGACCACAGAATCTCAGTATTTATTATTTATTTAACTTCCACTAATTAACTTCTTGCTTTCGTATCTCCTACGCTTGACGTGCGTCAAGCTGAATTATGGGCAGAACTTTTAAGCAAAGGTGACCCTGCTATTTCTAAAAAGGAGAGTAGGCCAAAATACAGGTTTGTGTTGTCTGAGTCATTGCCTTGGTAAGGTCTAGTCCTCCCCATCCAATGGCTTTATAATTGGCTAAAGAAACACCTTTGGTCAACAACAGAATTTCTGCTGTTGCCAGGAAAGATATTATACCTGTTTTTAACCCTTCACATTGAACTGTTGCTTAAAAAAAAACCCCAACCATTCTCAGTCTGAAAGAAATTAAAGTATTGTGAGATCAAAATTATTACATACTATGTATGCCTGCATATTCCTACAGGAAGAACTAAAAATCATACCTTCTAGCATTACCTCACTATAAGCACACTATTTTAAAATAAAAGACATTGTGCTTTTTTCTTCAGAAGGTTTTTAGCTTTGCAGTACTGTCTGCTCACAATCAGGAAACCGCAGTACCTTTCTTTGCTCCAGGTGGGGCCTCATACATGAAATTAAGACCATTCTTCACACGCTCATCACCCATAAGCAATCTAAATAAAAAGGACAGAGTTTGGGGTGACAAAACAACCACATTGGTATTACTTAATAATAAAAAAAAAAAAAAATGTGCGGCAGGAAATTGTTGTAACAACTGGCAATTTTTCATTTGTTAATTTGAGTAACAAAAGTTGAACATCAAAAAACCTGAGAGTAGTCAATACTTTTGCGTGCTCTTTTGTGTACCAAAAATCACACATTTCAGTCACAACTGAAACATAACTTTGTGTCTACAGAATTATGAAAGCCAGATTTCTGCGTGACCCAAACATATTGTTATACAAGGTTACCTGCTGTTCTGTGCAATGCAGCGTATTTTGAAATGAATTAGAAGACACACACAAGCCACTTTAAAGAAGTTCTTGTGACCTCTGCTTAATCAAACACTAATTTATGAGTCAACATTCTCTCCTACTACTATGATCAATGGGAGACAGTATTTCAAATAATTCACAATGATATGTCATTCACTGCCATGAAAACAAGAGACGGTAGGAAGAAGTGTGTGATCTTATGCCAATTCTCACCTATTATCATAGGATTCCTGTTCTTTCAGGTACTGTTGCATTAATTCTTCTTGTTTCTTCTTATCATATGATATTTTCTGTTCCGCCATCCATACCTAGTTAAAACAAGTAAGTTTCTGCTTTAAACAAGTACAAAAACTACCGCAAAATGTATTCACGTATAAATACTTAACTGGCTTACTCTAATGAAAATACTTAACAAGAGAAAATTCCCATCCTAATCACATAAAATATATTATTTTCATCCAGCATTTCAACAAACGAACTTCACACAAGTAGTAATTTTGATAAGCTACAACTCCAACAGCATTTAAGAACTGAAAAGATAGGAGAAGGTTTAGTAATTCAAAGGGAAAAGTAGGCTCAGAGAACACCCTGGGTGTCCCACTGCCTTCCCCCTAGTGACGCCTCCTCACCTAAGTCTCACCAGACCCCAAACCCCAGGTTCTCTTGGGAGCTCCTGGAACGGTACAGTTCTGGGGAAGAGACCTGGAACCAGGTCAAGGCAGCTGAGAAATATTGGGAAAACAGGAGCACATCGTGACAGGTGGGAGTTTTCTTGGACAGTGTATTTATCCAGAGAACCAGGTGTTGAAAAGCTGGAGCCAGGAAAAGGCGATAGTTATACGCACCTGTGAGCAAGTAAACCTGAAGCTTTAAGTACTTCTCAATTTTTTTTCCTGCCTCTTCTCTCCCCCAACCCGGTCCCACCACAGGAAGGCCGACATGCCCTACCCGTGCCGTTGCGGTGCCGGGACCCCGTCATCCCCACTCCCCGGGACGCCGCCCGGCCCCGTCCCAGCCGCTCGGCCTCCGCCGGTGCGCAACGGACGCGGCCGGCCGAGGGGCCGCGGCGCCTCACCTCAGACCAGCCGCCCGGCAAGGGCCACAACGGCTCCCGCCGCCGGCCCGGCCCCCCTCACCTTTTTGATGTTGGACTTGGAGGCGGGGTGAAAATCCTTCTTGCACATGAAGTTGGCGAACGACTTCCCCATGGCGGCGGCGGAGATGGAGCCGGCGGCCCCCCACACTCACGCGGGCCCTCGGCCGGCCGCCTCCGCCGGGCCTTCCGGGTCGGTGGGCGGGCCTTCCTGCGGGGCGCGGCAACGCCGCCGCCCGGCCCCGCCCGCCGCCGCCACAGCCGCTACCGGGCCCGGGGAGCGTCCGCCGCCCGCCGGCGCCGCCAGCATGTTCCCCCGGCCGCCGCCACGCTCCTGCGACACCTTCGTGGCGCTGCCGCCCGCCGCGGCGGGGGGTCGCGTCGTCTTCGGGAAGAACTCGGACCGGCCGGCGGACGAGGTGCAGGAGGTCGTCCACTTCCCGGCCGCCGCGCACCCGCCCGGCGCCGCGCTGGAGGTGAGGCCGCGGGGCACGACGAGTCCGGCGGGAGACGGCAAAAAAAACAAACAACCCAAGCTTTCATTCCCCCTTCTGTGTAGTTTTAGCCCGCGGCCGATTAATCGAGGGGAGACGCTCGCCGAAGCGATGGCGTGAAAGGTAATTTGTTGTGTGCTCTGACTTCTTGCAGTGCACCTACATCAAGATTGATCAAGTGGAAAAGACGCACGCCGTGGTCCTGAGCCGTCCCTCCTGGCTCTGGGGGGCAGAGATGGGGGCCAACGAACACGGCGTGTGCATCGGGAACGAAGCGGTGTGGGGCAGAGAGGAGATCTGCGATGATGAAGCTCTCCTCGGCATGGACCTCGTAAGGTTTGCACAGGCTGTTTTGGTAAATGGTACTGAATTCGGAATTTGGTTTTGAAACATTTATTTTGAGTTATGTGCGGAAAGAGGTGCTTTCACTTTCAGAAGACACGTCAGTCTCTTCTGCTGTTCTAGCCGTGGTTAAAAATAAGTATTCCTTGGCACAGGCATTAGGTCTCTGCCAGGAGCTGGGAGCCCGTGAAAGGTATCAGGTGCTAGAACAGGATCTGTCAAGGAAATCATCAAACGTTTTTCTCTCCACAAAGTTTATACTAAACTGAACCAAGACTCTTAACAAGAGCACAGCTGGACTTCAGGAACTAGTGGTTGGGCCTGCTTCTAGGGTCTGTACTAATTTCCAATTTCCCCCATCTTTCGCGCACGTTTAAGTTTCAGTCTTGGCCACGCATCTCCGCGTAAATAATGACGGCTTCCTGTGCCTGCCTTGCTGGGTGCTAGTGTAGCTCTCGCTAACCTACAGCAGTCAGTCAATTCTTCTTGGTACTGTTTCCCCCAGTCCAATACCCACATGGGACCTGCAGGCGGTTCCTAGGAGCCCCCTCCGTGCCTTTCTGTATTTCCATTGGGTTGGTTTTGCCCATGCCAAGGACGTAGAGGACCCACTTCAAACAAGCCCTTTAAGCGACTTGCTCCTTTCTCTTACCAGATCATACAAGCATCAGGTACATAGAGAAATAGCATTCCAAGTCAATTTGAATACTTGGACTGAATAGTTGTATGTAGAGTTTATAGTTCCAACGATATCATCTTCCTTTTGTTTTAGGCTTGGACTGGAGAGAGCGGACACAGCTGAAAAGGCTCTTGCTGTCATAGTTGATTTGCTAGAAAAATATGGACAGGGAGGAAACTGTATGGAGAGCCACATGGTATTTACATACCATAACAGTTTTCTGATAGCTGACAGAAAGGAAGCATGGGTGCTGGAGACATCAGGAAAATACTGGGCAGCAGAAAAAGTAGAAGGTATGGATGATGCTCTTTGTTTTAAACATTTCAAACGCAGTGACAATTAGCAGTTTTCCACTTTTCATTTACCATTTCATTAAGGCATCAAACTAGCCTCCAGATATGTACACGTGCCTGTGAACAACAGGAATTGCTTCCTCGGGCATCAGTGTGGAGTGGCTAGCAGTTTCAGAGGAGCTGAGTCACAGGGGGGCCTTTTCAGAGTCAGAGGTGACCACTTCTGCACTTGGAAAAGACAGGACAGCAAGAAGGTCAGCATGAGAATGACAGCAGTACGTATGGTCTTAAGGACGGTGGCAGTTGATGACAATTTCATTTGGTGACAGGGTGACACTGACGGGATTGGTGCATTGGGGCCTGAAGTGGCTGATCCTTCCAGTGGACTTAGAGGGACAAGCTATGTCTTTGGAGGTCTAAGGGGAAGAATGTAAAGATGGGAATAATCAGGACAAAACCTGAAATATGATGTTGGCAATAGAAGTAAATGAGTCAGAACTGAGTGGCAGTGGAATTTCAATCAGAAGGCTACATATAGCCAGGGAGAGAGGGGCAAAAATAAACCACAGAACTCTCAGATCTTGTAGGAGACTCTTCAGTGCATAATTTGCTTTACTAAGCTAATTGTAAACAAAAGACCAAGAGAAAGCATTCGACGTATTAAAGTGACTCCTTCCTCACCTTACACACAGGAGGTGTACGGAATATTTCCAACCAGCTCTCTATCACAACCAAGATTGACAGAGAACACCCAGAATTGAAGGAATATGCCAAAAGCAAGGGCTGGTGGGACGGGGAAAAGGAATTTGATTTTGCTGCCACATATTCTTATGTAAATACTGCCAGAATGACGACATCCAGAGGCCGATATTGTGAAGGCTATAAACTTCTGAACAAACACAAAGGTATAATTTTTTTTTTTTTAAGATATGCAAAGCATTTAGTGAGCTACGTTAATTTAAATCATAAATTATCAGACATCTGATGTGGGCAATCATTCACATGATTTGGTGAACCAGAACTTACTAGAATAACTTTTTGCCTAAAGGAGAAATGCTGAACTTGAAGTCTTCTATTCATTTTTGCCAATTTGTTGATGAGGAAAAATTAAAACAAGGGTCACACACAGTAACAACACTGAGAGGTCACATTATGACCATACTGCTAAATACTCTTTAAGACCTGCTCTGAAACATTTTGATAGGCTATATATTATTACTGTACCTCTAAGAAAAAAAAGAGGCTAAAACAGACTCCCAGTGGTTTGCAGCCACAGACAGAACCTTATGAACAACTTCAGTCTGGTACCATTCATATAGGCCTGAGACAACAGCCCAGCATTCAGATATCTTGCATTTATTTTTTGAGATTGGTTTTTAAATCTTTGTAGTTTCACTACAACTGCTGCTCTAACATTGTGTAGTCTAATGAAACACACTGAGAGCAGAACAAAATAATTTTCTGTACTCTAAGCAGGTACTCCTAATCACTAACTTGTTGACTCATTTTTCAGACCTCTACAGAAATAAGCTATTACTTCTCTTCTAACTGCATCCACCTGGCAGGTTTTTGCTGCATCTGTATTCACTTGCTCATTTGAAGTAATTAATCTGAACCAAAATTACATTGCACCCCTGTGTTTTTTTATTTATTTGGCTGAGCTCTGCCAGACCAGGTTTAGCATTTAATGTGTCAGAATGAATTACCTTTTGCTATCCTGCTCTAGTGATCATTGTAAACCCTGCATTCATTTTGGGAATTGCAGGTTCTGAATACTGAAAGCATTTTCATAATACCTGTATTTACTTGTATTATAATAATGCTGAGATTCTATCAGTGTTTTCATTCTAAATCCTCATTTTCAGGCATTTACCTGAGCCATTTTAAAAATCACAGTAGGTGTTCAGGTTATCAGCCTCATATGGTTTCAGTTTGTTTAGATTTATTTTAAATAGGTGCCCTAACTAAAAGCTGTTTGGTTTACAGCATCAGTAAAATCACGGGTTTCTTAATCTACCCTTCCCAGCTTTTTCACTCAGTGACATTACAGTTTTTTTCCAGGCTGCCTACCATGTGAAGACCATTTTTAGATATATATTATTTATATTCCAGAAATTAGGGAATGTATTTCAGGAATACAAAATAATAAAAAAGTCTAGTGGAAAATATGCAATACCTTCTTTCTAGCTAGACAAGTTGCCAACTTGCAGTTGACAAACTGACCATTGCTTCTTTTAATTTCTTTGATACGCGTAGCTTGCTGATTTCTTGAATTCTCTAACTTTCCCAGGCAACTGTGGGAATACTTAAGAGCATTTCCTTGCTGAAATGTAGTGCTGTGTGCCTGTCTACAGGCAATTTGAATCGTGTATAAAAAAAAAAAAAAATAATATTGGAGACACCTGACTTAGCAGCAGAGTAATTATTTTAAGAGAAAAGAGCAAGGCAGTTTACAAAAAGGATCTTTATGCAGCTAGAACTTCATTGAGGGAAACACTAAAAGATTAAATGGTAAATGATACCTTCAAGTAAAAAAAAAAAAAAAGTGAATGAACTCATGTTTTTCTGCCATAAGCATATGCTCAACTGGTATACTAAATCTGAAAACTACTGCAAGTGCTGCCTGTTAGAATATTGGATTGCTTGGTGATACCATGCTGGTATTTAAACTTCAGTGTACAGCTATACATGAAGAGCGATATAATTTGAACACTAGATGCAGAGACATATGAGGAAAGGGTTTTGTTTCACCTAACTGAGAAGAAAGAATTATTTTCATAGAGACATTTGGCACTATACCTCACACAGGTAGTTGATTAAGACTTCTTTACAAATGGATGTACTGTTGTAGTTTCTGTTGATTCTGAGTATAGAAGATGTTGTTACTCGAGTGCGTCCTTTCAATTGTCAACTTGAAGCCTAAGCGCTTTGGAAGGTCAGATGATTAAAAAAACCAAAAGTGACAGTCTTGCCGTTTCATTTTCAAAGTTACACACAAAATCCACATACAGTTGTTATTATTTTTGTATTTCCAAAGCAACATAGTGGTGTTAACTGTGTACAAATACCAATTACTATTATAGTGATTTATCTTAATTTCCACACAATACTCAGAAAGTTCAGTCTTTAATCCAAGCTACTAATTTTCATCTGAAGAGTTACTGTGCGAATGACCTTGTGCTAGCCATATGTATTCTACCTTTCTGGGAAACATTGTGTGTTGTTATCCTCCCCCTCTTCTAAGTCATAAATGTTATAGCTCATTATCACCTACTCTTTGAAATAAATACTTTGGGGAAAACAGTAATATTTTTAAGTGTGTTACATATTAAGGTATGCTGTTAGGATGATTTTTTTTTTTTTTCCTGCCAACACGGACAAACTTGTTGTAGAGAACATGCCATTTAGATGGTATTATAAGTAGTACTGTGTGTAAATAATTGTATTGTATCTTAAATAGGATCTATCACTTCTGAAATAATGATGCAAATTCTTCGTGACAAAGAGAGTGGCATTAATATGGAAGGTGGATTTATGACAACTGGAAGCATGGTGTCCGTATTGCCTCAGCAGCCTAATCTGCCATGTATTCACTTCTTTACTGGAACTCCAGATCCTGCGAGGTGATGTAGCAGCAAGTAATTAGGATAAAAAGTTGCAAGTATCTAAATGAAAAAGTGTTGCAATTTGTCTAATTATATTCCTTTTTGCTTTTCTTTTTTCCCCTGAAAAAGCACAATCAAAAAGTAGGAGGAACACAATGTATATTATGTACATTTTAATGCTATCTACCAACCTCCTTAGTGAAACACTGCTATGACACTGACTTAAACATTAGTTAGGAGATTTTTTTTGTTTTTTAAGACTTCTTTCTTAAATGAAGGAATTAGAAGAATAGGAAAAAAATACAGCAATCTGCTGACTCAACAATTTTAACAAAACTGTATCAGTAAAGGATCTCTGTTCTATTTTCTCTTTCTAGGTCTGTATTCAAGCCTTTCATTTTTGTGCCCAATATTACTCAGTTATTAAAAACTAGCTCCCCTACATTTGGTCATGATGATCCAGTTAAGAAGCAACCACGTTTTCAGAATAAGCCAGATCGAAGACATGAGCTCTATAAAAAACATGAAAGTGCTGCTGTAGTTATGGAAACTATCGAGGTACGTTGATTAAATTAGATTTCAATGCAAGCAGGTGGTTTATATAAGCTCCTTGCTCACATTTTGTTAATGCGATACCATTTAATGCCCTTTGATGGATTGCAAAGAACATTGTAGTGCACCAGAAGCTCATTGTCTTGGCATCTGGCAGGCATATGTTTCAAACACTAAAAAATGCAACTAGCACTTTGCTGTACTCCCAGGCCTAGCCCCAGACAAGTATCTGTACTGCTCATCTTGCAAAGCAGCAGGCCACACATACTCCTGCACCAGTCAGATAATGGGGAAATGCTTGAGCAGCCACAGGCAAATATACAACTCCTGATAAGAGTACTTAAAACTCTTCAGGACCCTGGTCTCAGATAGTAAGGAGGGCATGCCTTTTATCATTGCTTGGTACAGACAGGAAAGGAAACAAGGTCACAAAGATAGCTGGACACAAAGGTGAAGCAGGGAGGTAATTGCTTACTTTTAACAGTAGTGTCTCTCCTGTTTACAGATACATGTTCTAAAAAATAAGACATATGCCCACTAAATTTTTGGTAGCATAAATACCTAAAGCAGCTTTAATTTTGTTTATTTTCAATCCATCAGACAAGGATGCAGGGAGATGAATTGAGTGCTAGATATTGGGAAAGATACCTAAGAAAACCTGTCATGGTGCTAACTTCTACCAACACAAATTGTACCCTAGAAACTATTAAGAGGTTAAAGTATGGACAGTAGAACAGAACTTTGTTAGGGTGAACACTGCATACTCTGTATACTTTTTAGTGAAATACAGACATTTCTTTTTGCAGGGCCAAGGTAAAGAAATGCTGAAAGAGATACAGGAGTTGGAGAAACAGAAGATAAGTGAAATGGAATCAATCCTGCAAAACGCATGTTTTGACGTTAACCAAGTGGTTAACCTTTTTTCACAGTGTGTAGAAGAAGAACTTAAAATATATAGCTAAAACTACCATTTGAATGTGGTAAAATTCAGTTTTATGATTAACTTTTCTAATGAAATGGCTATATAGATTACATCTTATTTTCAATATACTGGTTAGTATGGACGCAGATTCATACTTAGGCCAAACAGCTTTCGGTTGTATGAAGCAATGCTGAAAAGGCTCTTAAAAGCTAGGCAGTGGCTTCGTCTGTATGTGGCATAAAGCTGTTAGCAGAGATAGATTTCGTCAACAAACAGATGCAATTAGAATGTAATAGCTTGATTAAAAACAACCCCATCTCTAGATGAAGAACACTAACTCAGATTTGGAGAACTCAGTTCTAGTGTACACACATATAGCTTTTATAGTCAAGATAATCGCAGCAGAATTTCACATTCCCAGAATTGAAATGGCCATGCTGAAGGACTGACTTTCTAAAATGTAGAACCTATTACTTGCACTTGAATAAAAAGGAAAGTGATATGCAAGTCAAGTAAGATGATTGATATTCAGCTGTTTGAGAAAACCATTCTAAGGTACATTTCATATATGAACCTTCTACTCCTTCAATGTAAAATGAGGCTAAGAGTTCAAGGTATATTAAAACCAAGTCAGTTACAATTCTACCATGATTCGTTGTGAAGTCTGATTACGTGGAATTCAACAATGCAAGCATCCTGCAAGTTACCACACAATTTTCACTTCCCTGTCTATTCTCCCCACCCTGATACCAAAAAATAAACTAACTTATTTACATGCAATATGATTACTGTCAAATTAATTCTGCAATACACTTTATAACATCACATGGGAGTTTTTTAATGTTTCTTGAATTGTTGCTTTTTTAAAATCGGGCAACTAGAAAGGAAGAGGTTGGGGTACACAAGTATATACATATACTCAGCTGGACACTTGAAAGGACATTTAAATTTTTTTCACTTCATATAAAGCCTTTTAACCATGACTTGTCTTGCCAAAATTACTAGACTATGGAGTTAATTTAATCAAGCTTTTTGTCCTGCCAGGAGCTCTTCCTCCCTGATCCTCTTCAAAAGTAATGATCAATATGTGATGCTACTTTTATTATCTGTGGCAAGGGACAAACTGAGCAAACAGAAAGAAGATTCTGGCTTTACTACATGATCAAGCAGGATAAAAAGTATGACTGGAAGGAAAAAAAACCCAAACAAAACCAGCACTTCTGTAAACCTTCAGAAGAGAACATCTAACATGAAATGGAGCATTAGAGCTGCAATAGCAGTATGTGATATGACACAGTATCCCCACAGAAAGACACAGCAGACAACAGAAAGACCATTCTTTGATGATTTTTCTATAGTCAGTTTCTAGAGTCATCTCAAATGCTAAAGATGGGGCTACACATATGTAGTTTTCTCATTTTGTAAACTGTTCTATCAATCACCCCACTGGTAAAAAAAGTAAGTATAGACAAACAAAAGCAGAATAAGTAAGAAAATTGAGAGCTTTGCAGAATTTGTTCTTCCTGATCCTACAATGAAAGTAGAAGTTAATTTGGCATACAGATCCACAGCAAGAAACTAATGGGTCAGAAAAGGTTCTTGAGCTTTCTAGTTCTAGTGATCCTATGTGTACCAAGCAGCAGTAGCAAGTAAGATTGAGTAGCAGGTAAGACTGAAAGTAAGCTCAAGTTGACTGTGAATCTTTTGTGCCTGTGTTGCCAGAAAATTTTTCAGAAGTTCAATAGTACAGTGGATGTTTGTGAACTGGGAGGTATATTTAATAAAATTTTTCTGTATTTACCCGTTTTCCTCATGGATGTCTATATCTGACAATCATGTGTATCTTTGTCCTATTTTTGTTCATCAGCTGTTCCACACTAGCTCTTTGATAACTTCAAAGCATCAATAAATGCCAGGTAAAACTGTGCTGAAAACCAAGGTATGAGTCAAGTTTACAGGTAGCATAGCAAAACAAGAGAAACAATTTTATGCTACAATGCAAATATAGCAAAGTTACACAGGAATGAAAATAGTGAAGGTGGTAGAGCAGGCCTTTAAGTGAACTTCTTGTCCACTTAATCATGGTGTGGCAATTAACCCTGTTAAGCGTCTCGGTCTGGTAATATAGGCAGATACAGTCCAATCGTTCCTCTAGCTTCTGTGCTGTTTTTTATTTACTGGTCTACAGGATACAAAGTAAAACAATGTGATGTGTGGAGATAGATCAAGTGATGTCCAAACACACAGGATATTTTGGTACCTTTTTTTCCTGGGATTTTATCCTCCTAGTATACATGCAGCGTAAAAACAGAAAATGAAGATGAGATCAGGAGAAATAAGTAACCCTCCCTCCCACAACCCTACATTAAAAAAAAAAAAAAAAAAAAAATCAGAACGTCCCCTAGAGGGCAATCTTTGCATGTATTTCATCTAGGAATACCTCTTACAGCTTATTTTAAAAGGTCTAGAGCTTTATGAAGGATCATTATTAAAAAAAAAAAAAACTGTACTAAAATTGCTACCTAGAAAACTAAAAGTTTTATATCCACCCCTGTCCATTATCACAATTATTTTGAGATTAGTGCTAGAAGAAAGATCCAGTGTTCCACTGGAGACTCCTCTCAACTTACTTGTTCGGGGGATGTTTTCACAGAAGTATAACTTCCAAGTTAACTGAGACTTATCCCAAAATAATCCACCTTCAAAATAGAAGAACTCATTGCATCACTGACCACATCTTTAAAGCAAAGCTATTTCTAACCACCAAAAATTCTCACATCAGTAGATCAACTATTGACAGACATCAAATTGTCAACTACTTCAAAACTTGCCGGTGCTCCCTGGTGGAAGCAAGTATTTATCAGATAAAAGAGTTACTCAACTTTCTAAAGCTATTAAAAATCTATGCTTAGCTTCCAGAAGTACCCAGTGATTTAGATTATCATATCCCGTATTTCATTCCTAGTTTCTTTAGTCTATTTATTAACCATCGTAAACTTTCATTGGACTAATGGGTATGATATCAGCAGTCACAATGTTGTAACAGTTAACCTAACAGAATTTGGTGCCAGTTGTTAATTAAAGGCGTTCTCTTCATTAGATTTGTAACAGGGAGCCTTCTCTAAGCATAAATTTTGAGCAATTTCTTACTTAAACCAGATATGTTGTATTCAAATCTAGGGTATAGCAGAGCCATTATAAAAAAGGGAGGCAAGAGCAGGGCTTGATGATGAAAATGAGAAAGACAAGAGTGCAAGAACAATGACCTCGCATAGGACCGTAAAACTGACCTAAGATCAACTTCTTGAACGTTTGAAGAAATTTTTTTTTTTTAAATTGTATTTGGTAAGTAGATGATAATGTGAAATGTTCCTAAAGATCTGTTTAGGCTGTTAGACGAAAACTGGTATCTTTATGTGAACACCCATTAACAAGTCCTCTGCCTACTTAAAAAGCATCAAGGGTGGATTTAAGAAATACCCAATTTGAAACCCAAGAGCCACTTTAACAAATCTCTCAGAAAAACACATTTGTTGTAAATCTTGACATGCACACATAACCTTCTGACACCTCACATCACATCAAAGCTCAGAACTCTGAAATCAAGTACCAGATTTATTGACAAGTTACAGTATTTAGAAGCCAGACATACTCATGGCTTCTGCTCTTAAGTCACATATATCTAATTATTCCAAAACATTTGATGTAGCCGTCTTCAGCAGTTGTAATGGAAATATGCTATTATTTTCCTTTGTGGCCACAGCCTGATACAAATGTCAATTATTTTGTTGCTGCAAAACATTAAAATATGTCAGTTTGTATAGCATACATATGCAGTAGGATGCAGTTACGTTTCTGTGAACACTGCAGAAGTGCAATAAGACTGACAGTAAAAGGAAGTATTTTTCCAATATAAGTCTTGCATGGAGTTATAGCTACCATAAAACAACTGTTTCTTGAACAATAATTTATGCTGCTAAAATCACTTTTCATTCTTAATACAATGTAGATGCATAAGTAGCTATAATAAAAATCTGTGTACTAAAAAAAAAGAAAAAGGGAGAGACTTTTTAAAAAAAGGACGAGGAGAGTTATTCATATGCTTGAGCAAATAATTATTTTTTTTTAATACCTAGGTTCCTTTCCCCCACTATATAAAATTTTTATATAGACATATAAATGCTGTTCTTGCAGTTTTAAAAGGGCAGCACAATGGCTATCAGATACTACAGTTTGTCTTTAACCTTTTCAAAATACTGCAGAAGACATACAGATTCTCAGATTCTGCCTTCAGTGCACAGGAATCTGAATGACACTAGAGTAACTATTTAAACATTGTAGGAGGATACCTGAGGCTTATTAGAAACCTGTGTTAGGCAACCAATACTAAAATTTTAGTATCTTTAGCTACCCTAAACCCTAACTTGGATGTTCAGTTAGGATTCTTTATATAATAGATTTAAAAGTCATTGTATTTCATTTAAAAGGTTTTATGACTTGATAAAATTTTTCATCTTGACTTGCACAGGTATCCAAGGCTTCCATAACATCTTCATTTGAATCTGGTACTTCTGAATTAAACTGGAAAGGCTAATTTCAGAAGGTAAAAATCTACTCTTGCCAAAGCTGTTACTACCACCATAAGGCAAAACTTCAAAACCAATTGTTTATACGAAATTCCACTATATCATTTCCTAATTCGGGGGAACAGTGGGTATTTTTATGTTTTTAATATTTGGTAAATTTGTACAAAACCATTATTTATTTCACTCAATATTTCCTCAGCTTTAATCCTCTGACATTGGAATCATCTTCACAACAGTTCTACTTTTACAAATGGAGGATTTTTTCTTTAAGGGAGAAACAAACCACTTGATCTGAGGAGTAAACAGCTAGAAAAAGTTCCTGGTGTTAGACAAGAGTAGAGTAGTAAAAACTGGGGTATGATAGAAGAAATCCTACTTCTACGAGGTCAGGGGAAAGCCTGATCGTAAACAGGAATCAATATTTCATCACACTAAAATATGGAAGACATACAGCAATGTGAAAAATACCTCTCAGTCATGTTTTTTTTTCATTGTGGCACCAGTCACTAAAGCTGCTGTTATAATGCCTCTATAATACAACAGTGACACATACCATTTTACTATTTGTTTTGCTCAAAATGGAAACAATGCTCTAAATCCAGAGCATCTCCTTTTGTTCTAGTTGCATTCTGTTTGGAACGCTCATTAAATATCATTTGCTACCATTTCCTCAGAATAGACACAAGTAGAACCACATCTCTTAAAAAGAGAGAACACCACCATTCTCTGAGAGCCCTGAGAAAGAAATACTTCCAATTTCAGTGGTGAAGGCAGAGGAGGAGGTCACACTCACCCCTAACTGCCTGTCTTCTGCCTACATGCTGAAGTCAATGGCTCTCAACTGCAACTGATCTCTTAGGAATAAAGCGGTAATACAAATATTCATCCCGAAATTCAAATTCATTCGTAATATGCTGGACGACACCTCCTTTCATCAGTCTGTCTCCATACATCACAGCTTCACCACGGTCAGAGGCAAGGCCAACTTGCATGAGCCAGTTCACCAGGTCACAGCCAAAGAAGATGCCAGTGGAGATCTTTGCACCACACCTGTATGTCAAAGGAATGATTCACCCACATGTTCTGTAAATCTGGTATCACCACTGCATGATGGGGAAAGGCAAGGAAAAATAGCAGGAAACAAGGAAAGACATCATGATAGTTAAGAGCATGTTAGAAAAGAATTTGCAAGTTTTTTATATTAGGGACATGCCAATGTTCACTACCTTTTCCTACAGATACTTCAATGAGAAGCAAAATGAAAGCACAAGTTATTTTGGGCTTGTGCAAATAAACTTCAGTGAACATAAGTAACACTTTGCCTAAAAACACACACAATGTAATTCTATTTCTTGGATACTTACTTCCCATGTACTCATTAGCATGACCATTTCTGCAACAAAATATCTGATTTGAGTGCAGCATGGCCACAGCAACAGGGACTCAATCTGCACTTTCATTCCCTTTTATAGTTTCTCTACAGCTTTAAACAGACACTAACTGCTTACATACATTGGAAACAAAAACCATTTAACTTGCATATCTGGTTAAATATTTACCACACAGGCAGTACTATGAATAAACAAAACCTTTACAACAAGACTAAACTAATTTTCTTTTACATATTTACGAGGCGATGCCACTAATATCTACCTAGATGCAGTAAAAATACCATTCAGAAATTTACCTGCAGCAATGAATGTTTCTGGTTATCTAAAATCTGCTCTATGGAACCCAAGCGCAGGGTTTCTGAAGATGATTAACAGCTACACAAGACAGCAAAACCCAAACTTCTTTCTCTAGTTTTTTTTAAGTTAAAAGCAGCAGTAACACAGAGCAAGTGTTAACATCTATTAGCAGAGAAGCAAAAATTAAAATAAATAAAAAATACATGATTACAAGGTTTCAGTTACAGTATGTTTAAAATAAAGAAGATAGGATCAAGTTAGATGAATATTTAAAATGAGAAGATAAATGCTTTCACTCACAAGGAGAAATAAGGCATGAAACCAGTTCTGCATAAACATAATATTAAAACAATGAAGCAACAAATGTCAGATTTTGATGTATTCTCAGGTGGATATATGATTAATAAAAACCACAAAATCCAACCAAATTAACAGCCCAAAGCCCAAGAAACCACAATAGCAGCAGAGGCACAGGAAACACATCTGTAAAGCCCGTCCTATTTCAAAGTATTTTCTGATACATCTTTTCTGTCTGGCATGAAAGAAGCAAGTCCTTGAACTGACATAGTTCATTTCTCCTAAATGGATAACTTTATTACTTTTTTTCTTATGGAACATTACTGACTTCTGAGGAGACTGAATGAAATCATGATGCTGTCAAAAACAGTTCTGGAATGTGGTTTCGGACTACCTGACCACTAAAAGACCACCCCATCCCACCAAACTAGTCCTACTTAAAAGCTCACGTGACAAGAAAAGTAGAAGTGTCCTATTAGAACAATTTTTCATGTCTCCATTTCATACAGTAAACATTTAAATAAAGGCAGAATCTTTCTTGTTCCTGCTGCTTCTGTCTGCATTTCTCTTCTCATCCACCTACACATACCTGAATACATAATCCTTGATTCGGGTATGATAATTTGCCTCTGAAAGCTTTGCTGATCTCATAATTTGAGGTTTAGGCTTCATGAGAGGAATGAGCAAAAGAAATTGTATGAACTCAAAAGGTGTAAGGGCCCCCAAAACACTATAATCTCACATATTGAGTGGCCTCTGAGTACACACTGACATTAGTTGCAACAGTTTTGCCTCCTGTAAAAGCTATTAGTAAACATTCCATCACATAAGTACTGACACCTTCTTAATCTCAAAACAAAACAAATGAAGGGTCTCAAGTTTGACAAAACTCATGGACATATGCACTCTATTACAGGCATTATCATCTCCATTTCTTGAGAAAGATTTTCTCTCCTGAACAGCTAAACAGAAAAACTGGGGCAACGCCTTAACAATATGAAACATTTTTATCATTTATATAAAACCTAGATGGGATAACGTAATAACTTGCACTTCAATGTTTCAGTGTGAGACTAGAAACATTTCTCCGTTACTGCTAAATTCTTAATCCTCACCTTGAGGTTTGAATAAATATGCCACAACAGGAATCGCCCACAGACAGATTAAACCACATTTCATTATTTCCAAAAGGTGAGTTATGACCTTTGTAACAGGTTATATGTGCAGGGAGGAACCTTACCTTCTGCCTCTGACAATACTTTTGACACAGTGTTCTCTATGATAACGAACAAACTGTTGACAGGTCATCCTGATTTCCTCAGGTACAGAGGGATCTGTATGCCCTGCTGCTTCTCTTCCTCCCCAGAAAAATTCAAGTCTTTTTTAAAAAAAAAAAAAAAAAAAAAAGAAGAAAGAAAATAAATTAAAACCAGCAAATCAACCAGAGGCATTTTTAAGGAAACTGCAAATAATAGAATGGAACTCATAGGAAGCTTGTCACAACTCTTTTACTGGTTTTGTGCCCAATACTTTATCTACAATCTTCCTAATATACTTGTATGGCCTTTGAACACTGAGAGGTTTTATTCTAGACACAGGCAGAAGGAAAGACAGAGAGTAGTTGGGAGCCAGCTTTAGCTGCTGGATTCACACTGCAGCCAGCTAACTCTAAGTTAAAGACGGCTTTGTACAACTTATGCGTCCACAGTGAAAGTGTCCATCCACACAACGAACTTGCATGAGGTTATGAATACAGGACTTTAACACAGTGATGATATAATCTGGTTCAGCATTCACATCTAAGTTTTAATTATCAGCTGAAATTATTTCTGAAGATCCCTCAACTCGCTGATCCAATCACATACTTCACCATCATTTGCCAAAGATTTTGTCAATAGGGAGCCTGTGGGATTTTTGTCTTTGGGAGTGTCATTAGGACAGCAGTAAAAACTCATGCACAGTGAACTGCAGTTAGCTCTCCACAACTGGGAGATAAAAGAAATTTGGAAGACCAAACAAATAGAAAATGGAATACAATGCCACTGAACAGTCAATACCTTTTAAAAATTATTATCATTAATAATTAAGTTTATAGGTGTAAGTGTAAAGATTCTATTTACCTTCGCTTGAATGGTAGAATGATTAAATGCTTATCTAAGCCAAAAATACCAAAGCAAATGAAACCCTGGAGGAAAAAATATAGAAAAAGCAACATTAAGCAAAAACTTTTGTTTCTAAAGAACAGAAATAAAATGTTAAAAACTTATTGTCACAACACATGTGAAAAGTATCCCTCATCTCTAGATACCGTTCAAAATACATTTTGTTTCTGCTTTGATTTTTAATTTGGGCCTTAGAAAGACAGATTAATACATAACAGTCCATGAAACAAACTCTTCAAGAAACAGTTCAGTAAACCTAATGCTGTGACATGCCACCTGACACTTAAGGATAATCGGCTAAGCTTACATAGCTGGTTATTTAAATCTGTCTTTGAAGAACTGACTTACTGTAATTTGAATGCTAGAATGCTCTCTAGTTAATTCATTTCTCTGTGCCACTTTTGTATCAAAACTACTATCATTGCTTGATACTGTAGTGCATCTTGTAGGTGCACCTGTCCATGGATCTGTAAAACATTAGTATGTGTATCAACTGCCTTGCTTTCACCTTCATAGATAACAAAGCTACCTTGTGCCAGTTTGCACTGAAATAGGCCATGTGCAGCTGGAACAATTAAACATCTAACTGTCAGCTATCAGCCAATGGTGCTGTAACTGAAACTGAAGGATAATAACTTAAAGCCTTATAGCAAAAGTATCCACGTAGCCACCTTGCACCTATTTAGTTATATTGGTGTAACTCCACAGAAGCGACACCGATAAAGCTTTCTGGTACAAATAAGGCTAAAATCCTACTCTGTTTCATAGGCATTTGGCATTCAGTTGTCATTTGTACCTTTGAAAGTGTTCATGCACATAAAGGATGTGCATTATGATAAGCAAGCTATCAAAGCAAAAGAAAAAGCTTGAGAAAAAAAGGCAAAACAACATAAGGAGCTGGTGACTTCAGCATTGTTTGAGGACTTCAGCTTACAGTGCTTGTAACAGCATCTGCTGCAACACCCACTAACAAAGTAATTTTCAGAACAAACATTGATAAGTACCTGACCAAAATTAAAAACAGCACAGAAGAACTGCAATTCCACATATAGCCTTCCAGGCTCTTGGTTGAACAGCCACCACAAACAACTGGAAAGATTCTGTTAAGAAAAAAAACAAACAACAAAACCCACAAGCCCAATTTGATTGTTAAAAATCAAAAACACTTTCTTACTCTTCACATGCTAATAGATTCTTCCACAATTTTCACTGTCTTTATTTAACAAATGATTCAGATAAAGACAAATCAGAGGGAATAAACAACCTTAAACCATTATTTTAGTTAGGCTTAATAGCTGGGGGAAGGGAGGGGGAAGGGCTTGTTTGTTTTTAAACAAAACAATGCAAAACATACCAGTGTAGAGGTCCTGTCCCTTTACATGTTTACATAAGGAACTTGCCTTAAGCATACTGGGGTATTCAACCTAACACAGACAATATTAGCCCTTACAAATTTGCAGTATTTGTCTTCAGGCCCGTTTAGCTGAGACCAGTGCTTTCTACATGTTTTCTGCATAGTTAAGATTGTGTTAAGCTGAAGCACATACCACTCCAGCTATTTTAGATGCCTGACAAGGAAAAAACGTCCAAAGTTAACCCCTTTGGGTGTAAAGGCTAATTCTTTAATGTAACTGGTCTCATTTCATAGTATCTATGTAATCATTCAGATACAATTAAAATAGAGGCTAACATTTGGGATACCTCTTAAATACAGAAGATGTAAAAAAATATATTATCATGGAATATATGATACAGGAAATTTGAGAGAGGGAAAACTTCCATTCTGTAATCTAACAGAACCTGAAAAGCAACAGTAGTACCCATTACACTACATAGTTGTGCCACACTGTCCTTTCTTTGCAGTATGACATATTTGTGCCATAGTATTTTCCATTTCAAATAAAAATACTTGCACCCTAATTGTCATCCACAAGAAGTTCAGCTTTGAGAATTACATTCAAACAGAAAGAGTCGTTTCTCATCTTTGTTAAAAATTCAAATTATATCCCTAATACAGGAGCAGCCACCTTCACAACTAGGATCTAGTCAGTAATGGTGCTTGGCAACACCAACTTAGCTACATTGCCTCCAAACCCCCACTAAAAGCAACAAAATTGCATTTTCCCATTTCAAGTAAAGTCTTATGTTATTGGTCATTACTAAAGCACCTCAGAAATCCAAGTTCCAAATAAAAGCACGATCAGATGGAACAATTTTTGTACAGTCTCCTTCAGAATTTACTTTATATTTTTAATTGATTATTGTCTAGGGAAGAAGACTAGCTCTTGAGAAAAATGGGAAGAGGGGCAGTAGTGATGAATTAATTACCAAATAATATAACACCATTTTTTCCCTCTTTAGGGTTCTCCAGTGTGGCTTGCTCACTAACACCATCAATCTTAATTTCCCTTTAATTTATGATGTGGCACAGAAAAATTAATTTTATGATATCCCTTTTCCAGTAAGGGACCAAATTAAAGCTTCTAATTTATTTAATGAATTGTTACATGAGTAATTGGAAGATTTTTACTGGACTGTCTACATAGCTTTCCTAAGAATCATTCCACCTCAATGAGTTAAACAACACGGGGAGAAAAAATATTTACAGCAAACAGGCCAACAATAAGAAGTAAGCACAGCAGCACATGTCTGGCCAGCTGTTTGTCTCCAGCCTGTAGAAGCTGTTCTTCCTGAGCCAATACGCAGGTTCGAGCACTGCAATGACTCACACACTGATCAGCTGAAAAACAAACCAGAATTTTTCATTAGGCTTCTAACTTACAAACTCTATGAGCAAACTTGCTGAGTTAAATTACCTTGTAAGTATCTGTACTGAAGTCACACACACAAAATTTAATATTAGCTTTGACAATAACCTGTTCAGACATCAATTCTCAAATGAAACAGTAGTTTACATGTGCTCCTAAAATGAAGGAACTTTTTGCAACAGAACTCTTCTTTCAAAGGTTTAATGCAAACTTAGAAATAATGAAAAAACAGCCATTTCTCAGAATAGTTTTTAAACTTAGAATTAGTTTCCGGAATAAGTATTTCAAATATACTGTCAGCTCTAATGTTCTTACTCTGTATCTCAGCGTTGTTGAGCTCTATTTATTTCAGTTTTGTGACTGTATTTTGAACATGGTATATCAGAACACTGTCATAATTCTATCAATCAAAAGAGCCAAACACACAGAGAATGGATGCTTGTCTTCCAGCTAGAGTTCTAAGGAATTCTGAGTACCTTCCTCTAGATGGCAGTGAAAATCTTCCTGGCAAGGACATACCTAAGAATTTGCACCAGATACCTGTCATAGCAGTTCAGTGGGATAGTAGAAGGATTAGTTTTTATTGCAGCCAAAGTTACACATGTGTATCCATTACAATTTGCTTTTACCGATTTATAGTTTTGAAGTGTTCACTCAATAGGTCAAAAAAATTTCCACTCAATCTTAAAGTATTTTCTACCTTATCTTTTAGGATAAGAAAATTAAACTGGCCTTCCTCTATCATTGGAAGACATTCTTATGATGCTTGTCTGAATTACTTAATAGATAAAATATTTGGCAATAAGTGGAAAGCTGCATTTTGTGAGAGGAGACATAACTAAGTATGTTTCAGTGTGAAATAGTTATATTTGTTGAAAGTTATGTTGCATCCAAACAAAGCATAAGGCTATGAACTTCCTTGCTAAGGATGCAAAAAACCAAGAAAATAGGAAAAAGAGAAAGGCTGTGCTGCAGCTAGCTTTGATTATTGAAAGTGATGTATGATGAGAATGGGCTGAGCATGTAGTTTTCCATCAGGTGCTGAACAGTCACTTTGATCCATTTTTTCCTATTTCAGTGACTCCTAAGGCCCCCTTAGTCAATTTTTTCCATCTGTCTCCCCTAGACATGAATAGTACAGCAGCATGGACACTTGATCTAATCTGCAGTAAGTGCTTGCTCCTCTAGATCTCATTCAGGTTTCTCATGCAAAACCTGTGCATGATTACAACAAAGCCTTCAAAGGCCTTTTTAGAAGACACAAGATGTGAACATGAGAATGTAAAAAAGCGTGTTTAAGTTGAAAACTTGAGGCAAAGTAGGGTTATGTACTTCTCAGCATCCAAAGGCAGCAATGATGGAGAGGTAAAGTCTGAATGCTCAGAAGGATGTGTTAAAGCAGCTTAGTGGTAAAAAAACCCAAACCGAAACAACTGTCCATCTTGAGCACTGAAAGATTACTGATAACTATCAGGCAGAAGAGAACAAACACCTAACTTATTGCCTAATGCTTGAATTTAATATAAGTTATCCAGGTAGAGTTGAGAGAACAACAGCCCAAACAGTTTCTTTGTGAGAACAACACACATAAATGTTGTGGAAGAGTTTGTAGTATTAAAACAAGGAGACGCTACTGCTTTACCTGTCTCAATTGCAGGAACCTTGCTTTCAACAGCATTTGTCACTGCTTTGCTCTCTCTAGCACAGGACAATTCACCATTTGTTGTTTGACAAGAACAGCAACCTATTAAGAGTATACAGTAACAGGATAGTTAGCTGCCTTCACTACCATAATTTATTTTCCAAGTATAACAATATATTCTATACAGCTTTAACTACTATCCTCCAAAATAACCCAAAAGGAGAAAGCAGACTTAATTTTTCCAATTTGTTGAGAGGGTGAATGGGTTACACTACTAATATATAGAAATATTTAACACAGCACTACCACCATGGAATCAACACAAGTACTTTTAGCTAGAGGGAAAACATATGGTAAGTGATCAAAAAGGCTACATACAAACAAGGAGGATTAGAAACACATTGAGTAGCAATGCTGCTGGCATATAATTCATTCTCAGAGAGACAGTTCAGTGGGTAAACAATCTAAGATGCCTAGTGGACTGCATTTATCACATCCTTATCAAGATACCACTACTTACATAAAAAACATACATATGCTTTTTTTCCTGTCCACTTCCCCCACCCTTACAGTGACAATCATCAAACTTTCCTTAGAAACATAAACCTAAATCCTAAGGCAGTTATATCTAGATTTTCTTCTGTCCTAGTGTAACACTTGAAGGTGTAAACAACTGTCCTTCCCAGGTCAGAATTAAATTTGGAACATTATTTTATTGTATCCCGAGCCATTTACTCTTTTACAAATCTACTTTCTCTACCTCTTTCTGCAGATGGCTGTGCAGAAGATCCTGGAGAAGGCTGAGACACAGTGGCTGAAACTTGATTCCCCTCATTCCCTTCCACTTCAACCTCCTCCACTTGGCTACGTGGTGAGTATGGGTTCAATACCTCATAGTTCGACTCTTGCCTATTTCTGTTCATGCACATAAGTGAGATACCTGCCATCAGTATACTAATGAACAGGATCACTGCTGTGGTAATTATCTGTTAAAAGAGCAAGGAAAATACACTTAAATACAAAATAAAGGAAAATACTTGCATATATCTGCCTTTCTAACTTCTGTAGTTTCCTAAATAACTAACAAATACATCTGAATAAGAGAGTTTTCTATATTTACTGCTCTTGCATCTTGTAGCGCTGAAAGAGCAATCAGTACATGAGACTTAACTAGTTTACCTTGCCTGAGTAACTCAGGGTTTTTTTTGTTTGGGTTGGTTTTTTTTTTTTTGAAGCGGGGACCCCTATTTCCCACAAAATCCAAAACCATCCTCTCATCATCATCCTTCCCCTCAGGATCATTAGTGCTCCAGTTCAAGTTCTGTTCAGGTACCTTTTAATTCCAAAGAGGAATGTGTTCTTGTCACCCTCTGGCACAGCTCTAATTTCCATGCTTTTGCCAATGGGGAGCATGCTATTAATTAACCTTTACTTCTAATCATCTGCCACTGATGCCCAGAGTCCACTCCGAGGCTATTCAATACTTGTGAAAGCAGCACATGAATAATCCTGAGAGACTCATAGCCTCTTTATCCATAAGAAAGATGGAGGAAAACATGACAAATACCGATGCCAGTGTATTTTACATCCTCTGATAAGAGGAACTATTTATTGGTAAAAATGGTAGTTCAAGCTCAGGGACTTTCAACCCATGATTGTGCAGAGAAGTCTCCCGCAGTGCAAGCAGTTACTGCTACACAGTTAATGTAGATTCTATCTACTACAGACTGAAAGCCATTAATTAGCTATTGGATAGTAATAGTTTTAGATAATTATCAAGTGAGACGACAAATTAGTCACCAGGAAAAGGGCTCTGCAATTCATTACCACTCCTAATCCTTTTCTTTGGGAAGCCTACTCCCTCTTTTTCTTAGTCATAGTTGCCTAAACATGAAGGTCCTTGTTCAAGCAAGTTTTCCTAATGGTTCATTACAGAAATACATTTTTGTATCAATCTATAAGCATTCTATAACGATACTGTTGTTATGGTAACCTGTGCTTTGACTGAAAGCTACTTAAATAAGAAGCAAACAGAAAACACAATTTCTCAGTAATGTATTGGAACTGGCAGAAGTCTGAAGTGATGAGGACAGAACACATTCATACCTGGTATTTTCCATAGAAAAAGGCAGAGTCAATACTAGTGTTGTTACGTTCACCAACAATTAGTAATATTCCCACCAGAAGTGTTGGGACTCTGAAAGAGCAAAATAGGAAGAAAGTAACATATTTAGCACGCTCCCACTAATTCTACAGGGAAACATCTGAATTAACTTACCCCCATCCAGCTATGATAATAAACCCAATGGGAATCTTTGCTGTTTCTCTCTTCCTCAACAGAAACAAAGAGAAAGACAGAAAACCTACAAAAAACCAAAAACAAAAACAAAAGAAATGCCTTGTTTATTATTAAAAAGGGAACTGGTAAATACAGACTCTAGAAACCCTATGATGCAACCTGCTCAATAACCAAGACATTCTTCTCAGACTTTCAAATAGTCCAAAATTGTTTTTCTAGATGTATTCTGAGAAAGTAAAATAGAAACACCTATTATCTTAAAAAAATCATATTAATAATGAAACATTGAAGGAATTCCAGGACATTTTATATTAAACATCCACTTCTAAATGCTTAGAAAGGTTCACAAGCGTATAAAAGATGTCAAGAGAATATTTAAGACACAAGTAACTACTTTCTTAAGGTATCAACAACAATTGTTCTAGACTGACACTCTTAATTAACCAACAAATAACGTTGTGTTCTGTTACATCATTTCTTGAAAAACTGACTAGTGCTTTATAAAAAGTCAATGATAAATTTAACAAAAAAGTTTTACCTATTTTTACGTATATAATTATACATGGGACTATCTTCTGGAACTGCCTATTCTATTCACAACTCAGAAGCTCAGCAACATTACCCATGCTGAAGCAAAGCTAGTATTTATGTTAGGCTATACTAATCATGAACTACCTATTTCAGCTAAACATAAATACAACTTACTCCACAACAACACCACGGGAATTAAACCCTTAGACTTCTGGACTCAAGAACAGTATAAAAAGTCTCCTGAATAACCAAAGTCTCTTTTTTAATCATACAGTAAGGTTCTCCAAGCTTCTTGATGCATCTTTCAATTCTGCCTATTTCAAGTAATGCCTTCATTAATCATCTACACCTGCAGAACCCACCCATTGTTTTTAAAAACTACAACTGCCAGGGGAAAAAAAAAAAATGTTAAAGCTACTTTTATATTTCCCTTCATTCTCTATTTCCTACTTTTTTGAGGCACAAAGTTTTAAAATCTACTTAATGCTGAATAATCAATTTTTAAACTCTGCAGTAATTAAAAATCACCAATAAGATTTTGACTAGCTGAAGGGCAACCCACCACATTCACTCTATTTGTAATTGCTTCTGTCTCAAGAGCAGGTTCTTGTCTTTGCTACAAGCTAGCAAGGCTGCTGTATCTAGACCTGCCCTAGGTATAAGCTTCCAATAGCAGAAGCAGTGCCTGACACTGAGCCCTGCGTTGCTAGTGCTGCAGCCTGGCACAGCTTACAGGTATGCATATTTGTAGAACTACATACAAGTGAAGGAACAATTACTCTGAAGAATATAATAAAATTATTTCAGTACATTAATCTTTTATTACAGTACCTAGGTTCTGCCTAGAAAAATCATACCTGTCCACAGGTAGGTACCATAAAGTGAGCTGTAGAGGAATATAAATACTAGGATCTGCATGGTGATGTCTTTCTCTTTAACAATGAAATTCCATACCACCATTCCAATGCAAGCAATAAACTGGAAAGAAAGGTAAGATGACATCATTTAAACTGGGAAAGCAGGATGACAAGAAAAACTGAACACAGTGTAATACAGCTACAATAAGCTTCAAAACTCCATCCCCAGGTGCACTGGAGTGTGATTTTATGAATTAGATAGTTCTCATAGCAGTAAAGCAGTGCAGCAGTAAATTCGGTATTACAGTTATATCACTGACTATAGTACCTTATTTTCAGGAGGGGGGGTTTTGACAGCAATTATATAGCTCAGATAAACTGAGAGTAAGGCAAGTCAGAAAAAAATATATAATCTTTATATATATATCTTATAATAAGAAAAATGTAATGCTTTTGTTAAGTATAAACCATTTATCTGAAAGAATTTGGGCATGAAGCTGAGGTCAACAGATGTTTGTTCAGCCAAGAATTATACAATTCTTTACAGTTTTAGTACTGAAGGAATCTGAAAAGATAGGCTGAAATATTATGGAAATAGTAACACAATAGTTCAAAATTTTTTTAAGATGAAAGCTAACTTTGCTGTTACAGACAAGAAGCACCTGCAACTCTCATACATGACTTTTTTCAAACGTGACTCCATGATCAGACCTCAGAGAGTTTACTATATATATTTTTTTTTTTAAACTACAGAACACTTCAGAAAGCACTACCACACAGATATATTACAAGCACAGACTGCTCTCACTGAATTTAACAGCAGTTGTGCAGTTGACTTTAAGGGAAGAAGGAACATGTACTTTGCAGTTTTCTCTCAGTTTAAATAACAATTAAAATTAATCCAGAGCTATTTGGCTTTGCCCTTCCCTAACCACCAGCCATGCATTCCCACACCCCTTCTTTGCATCAGCACTGGCACCCATCTGATCCCTCAGCAAGCCACTTCAGGGAGCTAAACCAGCATGGGGATTAGTTTTCTATTTAGCTCCTTGAATCATGTCACCATAGAGTCAAACACATGCTGCTGCTGATCCTGGCATTGCTCACTTTCAGACTGGCATAAATTGATACAGAAGTGCACTCAACAGTATTAGGCAGTAACTAAAAATATATTTCAGAAGCCACTCTCTATTCTGATTGCTTATAGTTCTGTTTGAGAACCATACTACCAGCATCAACTATCATTTTCTTCAAGGGTGTATTTTAAGGCACAGAAATTGTTTAGACGAGTCATACATTAGATTCCCCTGCCCTCCATAGATGGCTACAAAGATATCACTATAGAAACCAAACTTGTAAAAATGTTAAAAGACTTTAAAAAAAACAAAACTCACAAAACAGAATTCTTCTTACTACTGACCTGAGCAACAAGTAGATTTGTTGTAATCATGTGAGGAAGCTGTTTGTATTTCTTACTCAGAAGAACAACAATAAGAGACCAGATCTGTAACATACAAGAAAAAAATTAATTTAAGAGTAAAACAAAACCCAGATGAACAAGATGAGTATTCTGGCAGACTATGGTGAAACTAAATATACAGCAAATCTTCTTGAAAAGTTTCTTAGCAACATGACTACTGTAGTCAGCTCCACACCATCTGCTGCCAGTCCTTATACCTCAGCAACTATGGCCAGAAAAAGCAATCCATGTTCGTGTTCTCATGATGGTGAAATATTTCCAGGAAGCATCAAGAGCTTGCCTCTAGTGTACAGAAGCCTGGTTGTTCCTCAGGACATAAATGACCACAGAGTAGCCTGGCAATTTTGAATTTAAAATTCCTCCCCCTACCCTGAATCTCCTAAAATGGTCTGTGACGGCAAGAGGCAGCATTCACTTGTGGCTTCCCTTGAGGCACAGTTTCAAGACAAGAGGACTTCAGTGAGACAACAACTTAAGAAAATTCCAACTCCCCCCAACATGGATATTTTTATTGTAAAAAAGCAAACAAAATAAACACACTATCTGTAGTGCCTATAAAGCTGAAACACAATTTATATCGGACTTCTGGATTATCAACCCACTTTTCAAGAACAGAATTTCTAGGAAAGGAATTTGGTAAAGCTAATTTAAAACTTCCAAGTTAAACATTTTAATTAATAATCATTAATACTTCATTAAATAAATATTCACTGGCATTTCTGGAACTGAAGTTTGTACGCAGCCTCCATTACTGTGATATCCAAGCACCTCACATGGCTTGATGTAATTATTCCCTGTGGTGTCAGCTAGTACTGTTATTCCCCCACACCCTGTTATTTAAAAACAAAAAAAACAACCCCAAACTAAAAGGACAAACTCTTAAGCCCTGCACTAGTGCTCTAATTCACTTACCCACCTTTCTCTACAGTGCAGCTTTCCAGCTGACCCACTGCTAAATCAAGAAGATTTTTAACTCCTTCCTCATCCTTCTGCAACAGGATACGACAAGGAAACACGAGTCTCATCTTACCATGACTCAATTTGCTGCTTATGTACTAAAACTACTCTGACATGACAGTGTGCTTTTGTATTTCAATTCATCAACACCTACCAGAGAAATGAGGCTGACAATACTTATGTCAAAGCTAACGTTTTGCAGTGCAGATGCCAGTGGGTTGGGGTCCATAGATGGAATGGTCAACAGCCACGCAGAAACATACATAATAGGTGCAGACACAAAAGTGCTTATCACCATGCCTGAGGTAATCTGCAAAGAGTGAAACATAAACAAGAACAGAGTTAATCAGATCTCAAGCTAAATAATCTGTTTTCAGAAACACAACCACTGGCAAAATTGTACCTTTGAATTAAACATACATAGACCTTTAACAAATCACCGAGTTGTTTCTATAACAAATTATTTAGAATTTGAGCCAGAAAGTATCCATTTTATACATACAGTGAAACTGAAAATTTTAACAAGCTTCTAAAACAGTAGGAATAGAGAGTTCCCTGCTGCAAATTCCTGAAGAGTTTTTTCATGGGTGTCAAATATACTAATGACTGCAGTCTAGGGGTGGATTTACAATGTCACAATTTACTTTTGCATGCAAATATTCACACAGTAAATAATTAAGAAAACATGTAGTTATGCAAATACTAATATGCACCAATTCATGAGAAGCCATATATATTTACACTTAAGTGATTCCTATTTTGGCTTCCCATTGTCTTTCTGCTTTCTAGAATTTGCACAGTGATGGAAGTGTGAATTGTTACTCATACTACAGATCTCTGTTTTAAAGAAATTTCCTGAGTTTTTTGGGCACAAGATTTTATCTTGTAAGGTTTACTTTTAGTGTCCTCTTTTTTTTTTCCTTTTCTTTTAAAAAACCAAACTAAACAAACCCAAAATAGGTAACATTAAAAACAATGGAATTCAACAGGAATGTTTTAATGTCACTTCAAGAGGAAGAAAGGAAACAGTTGTAAAATTTGTATTTTAAGTTGAAAAGATAATTGATATCCTCTACTACAAAAAAAAAAGTAAAATGCATTTCTATCACAAGATTTAACTGAAAGGCAACACAACAGAATCAGTTAAAGCATACGTTCTTCCATAAATTTTCAGCATTAATCTAACACTGTTCTTACTGAAGTCAGTAACATCACTTAAGTTTTTTCCTACAGATAAGGTCTTTGAAAAAACAAACAAACAAACAACAAACCCACAATAAAGATACAAGTTCTTTAAATATAAAGTTATCCAAGTTCTTCCTACTAGAGTCACAAATAAGAAAAGTATGAGGACTTATTTATGAACATGTACAATCAAGACACTTGAGACATCAGGAAATAATACTTTGCTTAATTAATAATCTGAAATATAATTTACCTTTGAGATCTAGGGAGTACAAGTAAATCTAAGGAGTCTACACTACAGAAAAGCCTACTCATTTGTTTAAGTATTTCATCAACAAAGTTAAGCTCAAAGTTAGTATATGTTTGGGAAAAGCTAAATACATACAATTCCTACTTCCATATTAAATTGACTTGCAAATATTGCAACACCAGGTGCTGCTGGAAAAACTCCGTAAAGAAACGCATAGTTTGATAAACTGGTGTGGTTGACTATGCTGTCACTCTTGTCCAAGAGTTCCACCATTTCTCTACAGAGAAACGGCATCATAAGTCTGAAAAGAGAAGGAAAAAAGTAATTATAAAAATATTACTCAAGCTATAGCAATAGACTCTTCTTTACTCAGAAAATGAACCAAAAGGAAAATTGAGGTTTGTTTGAATCCTGTTTATGAAAAGCAAAACACTGACATCACTTTGAATGATTGCCTTTACTGTTAACGTGACATTTACCAGCTGATTAAAAATTTTGTCACCAATTAAACCAAAAAAGCCCACAGACAGAAAAAACGGTAAACGTGACAACAAACTCTGGGATATAAGCACATTCTCTGATTATACAGACACGTTCTTTGTATAAACCTCAGATTCAGAGAGGTAAAATATAAAAAAAAATCCCTCATTTTTCAACTGTTAAAGTAATAGTAGCTATAAGCAGTCAGCAGCTTTGAAATTTAGACCACCTTTCTGCAAGCTGTCTGAAATACAACAAGGGCGCAAGCTTAAGTATCCCACTCTGAAAGTTTTGGCCAGCAAAAAAAACCCTGCATCAATGCTATTTTGTTCGCCTTTAGCAATAACGCAGATCTCGCATAGACTCACTATGTAAGCCTTACACAGGCTAATTACATAAACTCACCAGCAGAGCAAAGTGGTAACATTAAAAACTGTTTTTTCCTCATGTTCTTACAAAATTTGTCATTGAGCTGGTTTACAAACTAGGTCTTTAAGTTTGCTAGTTAGTTGTACTGGTATTCAAATGCACCTTCAAATTTTACAGTATAAACTTAACCACCAAACAATCGTGCTATTATGTTAATTGCAGCTCTGTAGCAAATAAAAATATTTTGTTCACCGGTAACTGAGATATATTCAAGGGAAGATAATGACGGCATAATTTCTAAATACAAATTGTCACTTATTCATGCTTAAAAGTCAGCTTAAGGGTGTAAAGCGACCATTTTTAAGCTCTTCCAATATAGCAGTTTCAAAGATTTATAGACAAAGCAAGGAAAACCAACTAATTTAAGAGATGTATTGTGTAATCCAAAGAAAAGACAAATACTAATCAAAATAATACTTAAACTCACACTTGTCTAACTATTTAACTAGTAAATTTTAGTTTAAGCTAGTAATTCCCCAAACACCCAATTTGTGACAGATGACCTGCAGGCAGTCCATGAAGACACAGCACCCCTAATTTTTTTTCTCTGCAGAGCCTGCCAACAGGGCTGTGGTCTGCTAAATTTCCTTTAAAAGTTAAGAGTTGTATACTACCAAAGAGTTTGGGAAGCACTCACCCAGAATACTGGAAGTGAAACATACTATCACTATAGTGATTTTGGGGAAAAAAGCCACCTGACCAGTATATTCAGAGCTTAAAACATCTAGAGAACAAAATTATAGAAGTACATAAATCAAACTTACAGTTTAGCTGTGATGAGAAGGATCAGTGCAACAAACATACCCTTTGTCAGTTTTTTTGTTTGTCCCACCATAGTTAGTCCAAGGTAAAAAAGTGCGGAGCCAGAAAATGAACTGCCCAGTCCATCAAGGAAGTTTTCAAGGTATTCAGGAATTTTCTGGCCAAGAATAAAGTTTGAGGCAATTCCTATGAAGACCATGAATACAATTGGGTTCTGCAAAACTCGAAGGAGTGCTAGGCCCACTATTTTGATTTTGCTGTGTGACACAGTGCGGTTATCCCTCCACTTCTGGATTTCACAGAAGATAAACCCCAGAGGGTTTAGCATCATAAGAGATATTGGAGCCACTAGGTAAATGTACTGGAGATACTCTGGGTAAGTGGTTTGATATAAAGCTTCAACTAGAAGACAGGAAATGAAAAGCGATGAGTGATAACATTTCAGTACAAAAATACATTAATACTGAAATTAAATTTTGCTGTCTGAAAACTAGAGAAAAATCATTTAATTATCCTTCAGAAGTAACTGCATTTACGATCAATATAAGATGATGTAGTAAGAGAAGTATGCCAAATCACCATTAGGCCACAGTCATCTAATGAACACATTAAAGACCAAAGACTAACTATCCAACACTATTTAATGATTCTACAAATATTCAACATTTACAGAAAAAAAGAAAGAAAACGATATAACAATCCCATGCACCCTTTGAGTCATCCCAAATGCTGAAAAAAAATTGGTTTTTATCTGAATTGCTTTCCTCCCCAGAAACATGAGCTGTGGAGAATTAAATGCACATTTGCAGGACACAAGTTTCTTCTCATCTTAGGGGAGTTTCACATCTCTGGAATTTAACCAGTTTTCAGTGGGTAAGTCAGGTGTGATCTTTCTACTTTGATTCAATACAACACAGCAAAGCAACAACCAAATAAAAAATACACTATCATATAATTATTAGTTCATTCTCTGGGACTAGTCAGGACAAGAGTTACCACTGTAGTTCTGGTCCCTCAAGGAACTTTAAATCACAAGCATTTGTTTTCATTGCTACTACATACTTTCGAGTCAAGGTAGAATTGCTTCTTATTTCAAGTTTGTGCTAAGTTTGTGCTAACAGCACTTCAAAAATCATGAAAAGACTCAGGAAAGATATACAAGATTCCACTCTAGGGTGAATTAAAAAAACCCAATGTTTTTAAAGCAGGATGTTATCTTTTACCTGCCTTATAATGTTATTATTTCAAGTAATTTTCAGAAATATGCAAAGTATTGCTTTCCATTTTAGTTTTTCCTACCCTAGTTAGAGAGAAACACATTTTTCCCCAGGCAGAAGTATCTTAATATGCAGGTGCATTCTACTTGTACTACCAAGAATATTAAGAAAAGGAAGCACTATTGCATAAATACACCTACTAGACCTTTCTATGGGATAAACTTTATTTAGTACTTTGAGTGCTAAGTTAAGATCACTAAACAGCCAACTGTTGCAAGTATTTCCATTTCCCCGTATACTAAACCTGTTCTGTTTCTGAAAAAGTTTTCCCTTGTGACTATGTTTTTCAAAATCCAAAAGATATTTACCTTCATATTATTCAAGCATCTGGAATGACAGGATCTACTAAGTGCTAAATCAGCACTTACTGTAAACAGTCTCCTCTTTAGACTGAATAAACTGACATTCTCAATTACTTGATTTCCAATATATAAAAGGCACTAAAGGTGCTTTTCCTCTTACAGGCCATGATTAAAGAACATATACAAGAGCTACCTGTCCTAAAATCCTGAATAAACTGCTGAACAGAACTACCAACTTGTGCTTAGTTACCACATTTAACAAGCCAGTTTTAAGCACTAAATATATTCTGATAAATAAAACCACTTTAAACAGCTGGACACTTTTTAAGTAAATTTTTTTCTAAAACCTCAAACCTTAGAGTGATGTTTTTATGCTGCTTTATACAGAATGCCCATTTCAATCAAACGCAGCTCAACACAAGTCATACGTAGATAATGCCCGAGTGAAAAATGTAATAAATCATTATTTTTTGGCAAAGTGAAACCGTATACTTAATACAATATATTAAGGTCTGTAAGTACTTTAACTGATTTATGAAGTCATAATGCATTTTCCTGGGTAGCAAAAAGTGGAACCAATGTAGATTACTGAGTCAGTGGGTAGAAAAAAAAATAAATAAGAAAACACTCTTAAGGAATCATTAAGACAGTGAAAATAATCCACAACTATCTGTGATGAAAATTTTTCTTTTTATTTAAATCAAGGTGCCTGCTTGCTGGTCATAACAAAAAATTGAAATCAAAGATACTTTAATACTTTTTAAAAAAAAATTAATTCTCCACATCCCAGCTGCTCAAAATTACATATAAATCACACACTAGTTCATGCTTAATTAGCACCACTAAAGTCATGGTAACTGAGCCATCATCCCCACAACACTTCTGCTATACCTGTGCTTTAACAATACAGTACAGGAGTAGATGAAGCTGTTCTGTCAGAGTTGTATCATCTCACCCAGTAATAAAAACCAAACAGACAAAGCTTTCATCATAGTAATTCTATCTGTGTCGGGGGGGTGCTAGTAAACCTCTGTAACAGTTGTTTTTCACCCCAACATCAGTTTGTAGCGTAGAACTGTCGCAACAGTGATTAGAGAAAAACAGAGTGGTGATCTTTGAAAATTTAACCTGCATTTTAATTTTCCTATGTGCAAACCTTTGTTAAACAGCAAAAAATAGCATAGCGGTTATTAAAGAAATTACATGGGATGAAAGCTCAGGACATTATTTATTTACTTAAGAGTTCAAACTGCCTTTTTAAATAATGTTATTATAATACACAGATTTGTCAATACTGATTTTTTTCCCTTACAAATTTCAACTGAAGCAGCCTTTAAAAATATATTTCCTTTAAAAGATCAGGTTTTGCTCAAAACACCACCTATCATCATACATAAAAGGAATAAGCAAGACATTCTTTGTTCCCCAGTCCTGCAAACACTTCAGAGAAGCCACTAACAGTAAAAAGTTTGCACACGTGACAGTGTGAACCAAACACTGGTGAAAGTTTGGAGATGGGAGAAGGGAAAGAACAGGATAGGAAATAAACAGCTCTAAGAAATAAACAACCCTTAAGCATCTACAGTGTTGCATTAAGTATTCCAGTAAAGTTCTTAATGAACTAAATGTTGTGAATTTGGCCAGATTGTACATAGAAAAAATATGAATCACATCTCATAAATCCTGAAATACTTGAAGAAAATACATGTAATCTGACAAGAAAGTAATTCAAAGTAGAAAGAATGTTTTAACGAGAAGGATACAATGGAAATATGTTCAGACAACCTCAAAATAGAAAAAAGAGAAACCCTAACTGGCATTTTAATCCAGTATCAAGAAACAAAGACGTAATCCTCACAGCCCTATTTGTGATATACTTCTGATTGATCTCAAGAGGAATAAATCTCAGGAGATGCAACTGAGGGAAACAGGGTATTTTCATCCAAGGAAGAAAAAATTTGCAGTTGCATTTGTCTATATTTTATGCACATCCAGCAAATTTGAAGAGACTAAGAAAGACTCAAGATTGTCCTGAGCACGCTGCCCTGGAATAGGGAGAAAGAAACTGCCAACTCCTCAAGTAATCTAAAATACAGAGCTACTTGTTGTTACGTATAATCTGGAATTGCATGTTTAAGCTTCTCTTTTGTAACTGTATTTTCAATTCTGTAATCAAGTACCTTGCTTTTTCCTTTGCTAGAACAAACTTGCTTTCTTTTTTTGTTCTTAACCTTGTCTAGATGATAAGAGTGATCTCAAGAGAATTTGAGAGGCACAGAGTACTTTCTCTTCAGGGAGCAGCAAACAAATAAAACATAGTCCAGACATCCTCTCCAAATGCCTTCCACTCAAGGTGTATTTGGAAGATCCCAATACCTGCAGTGTGCTTTCCCACATCAGCCACACAGGTCAGCCTGGGAAGAGGTAGCACTGGAAGCTACACTGGCACAAAACAGCCTCCCAAGGCAGGTAAAAAGCACTGCAATTCAGACAGTAGCAGGTGGGAGAAGCCTGCTACAACTCCAGATTGTCCTAAGTATCACAGTATGCATAGCTAAAAGCATATTAACATACCATTAAGAAAACCTATAAAAAGGAAAAAGAAAAAAAAATCTTGCTTATCAAAAGGGAAGAAAATAATAGTCTTGCAGATTGGGATAAAATAATTTAATAACTGTTGTTGCTTGGAATTCAGAATATAGGCTTACAAGAACAAGACTACACATCTATACAAGTTATACTCTTGAATGCCTCTCTGTTTTGTTTGTTTGTTTTTTAGCTCCACTGGACTGGTGGTTAGTTATGCACCCCAAGAATGGCACCACAGCCGCATAAAATTCCAATTTGATACACACAAATGCAAGTTACCACAAATCACCAGCAATCTTGCTTTTAAAAGACTGACTTCTTCCAAGACTATATCCTAAAGCATGTCTACTGGCCGCAATAGAATAAAGATTAAGGCATAAAACACGATTGGCTACATAAATTATGTTAAGCAGCACAAAAATTAGAGGTTTCTTCTGAACAGATTTAAAGTCTGTCACACACACTCCACAACCAGTAGGCACCAACATTATGGCTGGATGTTTTCTTTCAGCTAAACTAAGAGGTAATGCCAAATCAGTAAAAAACCCACTACAGCTATTTCAGAGGCCAGAGTAACAGGCTCATACTTTGCAAAGCAAGGAATTTTGGTCTTGAGGGAAACTGGCAATTTCCCATATGGAAAATTGCCTGCAGTAAGTGTAAGGTAATTTATACCAATTTTGAAATTATATTTTAAATCCTTTTTTTTTTTAATCTTATTTACTTTAACATGACAAGATCATATAGACAATGATAGTTGAATTGTTTTAAATCCTGTCTCATTCACACCAGCTGGCAGTTTTCTTCCCTTACTAAAACGCACATGGTCTGAGGTCAAGAAATGTGACTTGAGAAATGGCTTCGATAACTCATAACTTCAGTTCAGAAGTCAATTTCAAACTATGGAAAAATAAAAGCACACATGTCTAGAACACTGAAAAATAATTTTAAAGAAGAAAGCATACTTACCTATTGGATATCCCAGTGCAAAGTCATTGCTTTGTGTAGCAAAAATAGGGAACAAACCTGCTTTGCTAAATCGATTCTCTGGACTGGCTACCAACAATGTTAAAACGCAGACTAAGAAAAACACAGCAGCTTTGGCAACTAAAATACTGTACAGGAAGGACCAATTCACATTAGAAAAGTTAAGTACCACCATGTTTTTGAACAGTAGGGCTGGGAGTGCAAAACGGGACACAAAATTTCCCAGTCCTTTGGCCTGAGTTGATGTAATAATGTTGGCTCTTCCAGCTACGTAGCCACAAAGAATTATTCCAAAGCATTCTAACAGGGCTGGGAAAAGCCTGCTTATTGACATAGAAGGAGTACCGCCAGTGGTATTGAATCCAACTTGTCCAAGCAAAGGAATAGACATATTAGCTGAAGATGAGAGGTTCTTTGCATTGAAGTCTGAATAGCTATCCATTTTCTTTGACCACCTCTTCCAAAAAAAGAGCATGAAATAATCTCATCTGTAAAAGAAATAAAAGTATTTATTTATTAACTTCCAAAACTGTGTTTGTGAATATTTATGGTATTAGGCTTGCTAGCAGAAGAGTTTACACTTACAAGTGCATTACAAATAAATAGAGACAAATAATAAGTAACTAAAGAGAAACAACTCTGAGAAAGAAGAATGCTGAAAAATCATTCCATACACACATAATCTTCACACAACTCCACACAATTCAAAAAGACAATTGACAGAGGCTAAAAATCCCCAAGAAATTTGAGGGTAACACTAAAATATTAAAACTAAATGTAGATTGGGCATTCAAAAAGCAAAAAATCCATTGGAAGGAAAGGAGATATAACAAGGATGGTTTTGTTATTATTCTAGGATCTAAACATAATTTAGAATAAATTACAACCTTTCAGCACTTTCCAGTCCTTTCAGAAAACAGCAATTGCTAAATTCTCAGTGTATATTCCTCGCTTTCCCAGACTACCATTACAAGCCGAGTTAACTCTCCAACAGAAAAGCACAAGAGTCTTTACATACTTGTTAGCAGCTTGTAACTTTCCTTACCTTCTCAGCTCCCTGTCAATTCCCAACTACAATTCTCACATACTCTGCTTTCAACAATCAAATTTTAGTTTTCTTTTCTAACACCTTTTGTTTGCCCCAGGATATCTTATCTCAGGTCCTCCCTAAACCATGCCCTACTTGGTTCTTTTTCCTTCACAATAAAAATACACTTCGAACTCCAAATATCAAAATCCCATCCTTGACCTCTCTTTAACTACTGCTGCTCACCTCTGGTTCCACACACTCAGCTTTATGCATAGTTGGGAGTCATCCTTCACCTCCATCTTTAGATCCTATTTAATCCAGGTTCTGCCCCTGAAACAATTCTTACCAAAATCCTGAGAGGCCAAAATTTTCTTAAACTCTCAGAATTGGTGTTCCATCTTCATCCTTTGTGACCATCATACACCTTTATCATAATCATCCTCCTCTTGAAATTTTGCCTTTCCCATATATTTTGTAATTATAGTGCCTCCTAATTGTCCTCTCATCTCTACTTGTTCCTATAACATTTACATGGGAGGATCCCTCTAAATTTCTGTGGGTGCCGATAGGGCTCCTTCCTTGTTCCTCTTTTGTCTCCCTACATCCTCTGCCTGTGTATTTTCATAAGCACTTACTTGATTACAAGCAGATGACTCATAGATCTCTCTAATCCAGACCTATTTTCTTCTGTTAAAACTATCATTTCAGTCTATCTCCAAGATCTCTTTTGTGAATATCCTGCTGTCAATTCAAGTCCAATGAGCCTGAAACTGTCCTCTTCCTACTCTCCCCAAAAGATGCTCCCTCAGTCACTCTGTGCCATGTATCTATTTTGTTAGAGGCGAGTGACAAAGGTTACAAAATCCTCTAATTTGGAGGAAATGCAAACCTGCTAAACTTGTATTCATCTATAACTCTGTTGCAAGGAAAATCTTTGCAGTCTACCAGTATCAGTTCTTTTTTTGTACATCCTTCCACAGACTCATTCTCTGCACATCAAAACCCACCTGCTTTCATGTTCTTTTACAGTATAAGCTTATGCCCTCTTTATCTTTTACAGAATAACAAGAGCCCTTACAAGAACATGAGCGCCAGGCAAGGAAGATATATTTGACCAAAAACTGTAGCTTCTCCACTCTGGCACAAAAACATTTGGCAAGGCCCTCTCTACCTTCAGGAAAGATTTAGAGATCGAATCATCATATCCCTCTTCAAGTTCGTACCTTGCTTTGTGCAACTTTGACCTCTCCCAACATTTCAGTATCATGTGCTAATGATACACTTTCCAGTTGCAAGGAATCCACATACGACACAGTGGTCAATAATCTAGTTAATCACACTATTTCTTACCCATATTCCTACATACAATTCTTTAGGCCCATAACAGTGAAATTTAAGTATGCATTAAATTAAGTACTTATGTACAACAGATACGTCTTGTGACTCCTGATATTCACTTGTTACCAGCAATCCCCCTTGAAAGGGCTGACTATAACACAGCAGGTTCTATATGCAAGTAGACATGTAAAGTCTGCAAATCAGATGAAGAGAAAGGACAAATACACAGGTATTCATCAGTCAATAGCAAGGTCTTGCCAGAAACAGACATGGCTTTGGTGATACAGCTCTGAAACATGTGTAGTCCATCAGCTAACTCTGTATAAAATTTTGACATGACTAAATCGTGAAGTACTCTGGAAAGGAAGTCAAGATAACTTACCCCACTCTGTAGAGATAGAAAATAAGGCAAAGGTGAACTGATTTGCTCTAAGCCATTTAACATATCAGTGGCAAACCTGAGATTCCCAATTCCCAAACCAGTGCTTTGGACAGCATAATGGCTAGATCTGTGCAAATTAACAACTGGTTTAAGAGTCTTCCCAGCCTCTTTGTATCCTACCTGCAGGGAATAGAGAACTCATAACAGCCAGGTAAATAAGCAAATAAATCAAGTCAGAGCAAAGGTGAGATCTTGTATGCTCTATTTCAGACCCTGGCATCCAGCATACACGTATTCATTCACATGTAGCACAAACTCTTTGACTGATGACTTTCATTTACGCCTGAGCCTTTTAGTAAGCACTCCTACAGTGCTGTTGCAATTTATCTGGGCTGAGCGGCTGCATCATCCAAATCTGTCCAGTAGCCTTGGCTACCTCTTCTCTCAAGGAAAATGAGTCTCACTCCAAATAGGGCTTATTTTAAAGGTTGTATTTTTCTGATTTTATAGATGATACATTCACCTAGATGTATTTGGACCAGGAGCTCAAAGCATTATCTACTACAGAAAGATGCAAAAACTTGCAATAAATGAAGCAGACAATAAACCATTTCTTCTACTAGCAAAACTTAAGGAAGTTGTTGGGATTTGCAAAATGTCTAAAAGAGGATCAGAGACAGATTTCCAACACTGAATTCTTGAAAGAAGCCAGCCACAGTCTACATTAGCTGCAAGGTGAAAATCACATTTTTGGCACAGCCCCACCTCAAATTCTTCAAGCTTGCAGCACTGCATAGAGGTAAAGCTCCTGGCAATGCAACATGTTCAACCTACTCCCTGCTCTGTTGAGGTATTTTCTTCAGCAGTAAGATAAACGTGATGCTTTTTTAACCAAATGCAACATTTGGTCTGTAGCAGAAGTGTATTCTGGCTGTATCTATCCCTAAATTCTACTATTCCTTCTCATCCCCTGTGCCTTCCTATTCAAGGCTGTATCTTTTACCACTGTGTCAATACCAGTGACAACATTTATTTTCTGATATTCTTACTCACAAAAGCCACAGTCTACATACAGTTATATAGTGGGAAGTTATATAGTCTTTTACCACTATAACATCTCCTTCCTCTCTTTCTCTCCTGAAAAGTGGTTTGAGCTGTCCAGGCTTTTTGCTTGCACAGACTAAGCCTTCACAGGCGAGTCTATCAATATAGCTACACAAGCCCATACTTTTAAACCAAAATTGTGCCTAAATTAATTAAACACCAGTCTTCCCTCTGTATTAAAATTACTATTTCTCCTCATAAAATCACTACAAGTGCCCTTGTCCCCGTGTTATAATTCAGGACTTAAGTAAATATGCAGAAGACTGACTCTCTAGTTGTATCAGTCAGTAGCTAAATCCCATATCTTCCTCACTAGATCAAAACTGACATGGATATACACCCACACATCCTAAAACCATCTTTACAAAAGTGCCACAAATATTCCTGCAGCCTTCCTTCAGGCTATCTTCACCTTGAAATTCACTACAAGGGACCCTGTAAAGTCAGTCAGGCCCAATTTCTGGTGAACAACATGAGTTTCAAAGACAGAAACTGCATCACAGTAAAAGCTGCTACTGGCACTCCTCCAAGGGCTATGAGTGTGAATCATCTCTTCAACTCCAGAGATGCGCACATCCCAAAACATTCACATTTAACACAGATTTTTTATTGCAGAGCAGTGGGCATTTTCCAGAAATGCAAGCTCTTGCACAGCGTGCTGCTTAACAAAGTGAATACATCTCTCATCCCCTTTTGCTCTATAGGATACATGCATTTACATAACTGTTGTGAGATTATGTAATGACTAATCACAGATTTAACATACAGCCTTATCACACCTGGGCCTTAACTCAAACTAGTATCTCACATGAGCGAAAATGTCTTCAATTCATAGTTCTTAACGAAATCAAAGATATTGATCTGATGCAAAACCAAAACCTTATATATTCTACCAGAAACTCATCTGTTCTTATAGTAGATGTAACAAATTAACTAGTCAAATGACACTAAAATAAGGAAATAGCTGCACTGTTGGGAACTGCAGGCCAGCAAAGGCAAACCTTTTAGGAATAACACTGCCTCATCTGCTGTCAACTGTGTCAAGCGTAGCTGCTTGCAGCCACACAGTCAGCTTGCATTTGTAAGGAAGGACAGTACAGCCAGCACGAGAGGAAGCCTGGTATGAAGACCAACAATAGACAGAGAGCAAGGAACAAGTGCAATTTACAATTCCCTTAAACTGGAGCACTGATATTTGCCCACTTCTCTCATAGGTTGTCAATATTTGTAAAGTGTTAAAATTCACCAGACCAGAAACTCAATTCCTCAGCAGCTGTGAGTTAAGCAACATTAGGTTCCTCTCTGAGTACCGAAATAGAGTAGTAGTCTCCTTTTCCAGCAGAAAAATCCCTTTCATCTTCTTTTTTAATGAAAGTTAAAGATGGTATGAGAGAATAGAAGAGATACCTCAAGGCACATCTTCTCTCTGGTCTTTCACTCTCAAGCTTTCAGCTGGTAATCACTCTCAGGATAATTCTGGTGACACTGGCAAGGCTGTGCACATTGTTCATAAATTATATCCCACAACGTGACCTCATTTCCTACTTTAATGCAATGTAGAAACATCCCAAGGATGACACATTATTTTATTCAGGAGGCTGTAAGTGGAATCAGGGCAGGAAGAGGTACCATTCGCAGCAGCTCTAGCACCTCATCCTCAGTTCAGGTAAGAACGTACCATATGCATTTTCGTGTAAAAGTTTGTACAGTAAGTCAAAGAGGAAGCAACTTTAGAGAGTTACATTGATAAAATTAAGTGGGAAGAAGTGATTACTGTGGTTCCTCTTCTTGCAAGTTAACCGCAATTTTTACTTTTCTCTTTACCGGGCTAAGAAAGCAGACAGAGGACAATATTGTAACAGCAATTAACCCAAGAAGTGGGCCACCCCTACCTTGAAATCCAGACAGTGTTGCAAGAAATACCAGACCTTAAGTGTCTCTGAGCAGTTGTCTCTCAAGATCGCACTTCCTTTTTCAGTTTTTTTTCTACGCTGTCATTATAAGAAAGCACCTGGACAGCAGACAAGCGGGGGAAGCCGCGTGCACAGCAAGCCCGGCGAAGCCGAGGCCTGCCCTGAGCACGCGACTGGCAGAGCTCACAACGGCAACGCTTACAGCTACATCAAAATTCGTCAGTGCGGGTGTTCAGACAAGACCAAATGAAGCAACAGTTGCCAACAGCACAAAATATCGAGCCAGAAAAACAAATGGAAAACATACTTCCCCTTAATTTTCAATTAGGCTCATCTTAGGGCTTCTAAACAGAGAGATAGATAACTTCTGAAGCAAACAGCAAAACATTCTTCAAAAGACAGATTATATTTTATTGCCAGCACCCCTTAAAAAGCACCTCACTTACCCCACTTGCCAAATAGGGATGAAACATCCTTTGACTTATGGTGAGAAAGCCACAACAAAACAAAAACCTCTCACCTGCCCCTTTCTTGCCCATCACTGCTCTCTCCCTTCCACGGTCACCCCAGCTAGGAGCGAGCACACAGCATTTTCACTCAGAACACCCGAGAGAGAAAACAAATAACAGCACTGCCCTGTGTGACAGCTACCTCGTTAGAAAATAAAGCCAGAAGTCAGGGGAAGGAGCGGGCAGCTTACCTACTTAGCTTTTGGTAGGCGCCTCCGCACAAGGGTACGTATAGAGGATTTGTGCTCGGCCAAGGTGAGAACCTCTCCAAGGCCGAGGCCGCCGGTACCGAGGCCCGAGAGGGGAGGGGAGGGCCAGCGCGGCCCGCCCCGGCCCGCCCCACCAGCCCGGCACTCGCAGCCGGCTCGGCACCCGGCGGGGCCGGGCCCGGGGCCTCCGCCCCGGGGGGGACGCCGCTGCCGCGCACCGCCCCTCGCCCAGTGCGCCGGAGGCCAGGCCCGGGCCGGCGCCCAGCCGCGCCGTGCGGGGCCCGCGGGCGGGCTGCGGGCGGCCGGGGGCGCGGGGCTGCGCGGCGGACGCCGGCAGGTGGGAGGGATCAGCCGCAAGATGGCGGCGGCGGGGAGCGGCCGAGCCCCTCAGCCGGCGGGAGAAGCCCTCCGCGGCGGCGGGCGGGAAGGAGGGAGGGCGGCCCGGGCGCGGCGTGCCCCCGCCGCGTCCTTTACCCCGAGGGCTTCTCCCGCTCTCGGGAGCCGCCTTCCCTGGCGGGAGCGGAACAAGCTCCTGCCGCCTCCGGCTTCTCCCCGGGGCAGACCGAGCTCCTTGCCGCCACCTGCCCTCAGCCGGGCCCAGGCCCCGGTCCGGCGGCGAGGCGCTGCCTCCCCGCGGGGGCGAGGAGGCTCGGGGCAGAGCCTCCACTCACACGTGGGGCAGCCACGGCCCCCGGCGTCAGCAGAGGCCAGCGCGGGGCTCACCGGCGCTTATCTGCCCGAGCCAGGGCTGCCGCCCTCCGCTCGGCGTGGGCCGACAGTGGGGCTGGCTCCCAGCCTTCCCCCCCCGCGGCGAGGGCAGCCCCGCTCCCTCAAGTTCCTGCGCTAATTCCAAGTTTTTTAGCAGTTTAGAGCGCTCAGAAACAAAACCTGAAACAGAATGCCATGTTTTCGGCATGGCATCGGTTCCCCAAGGGTGATCAGACAGTCAGTGATTTCTCCGGTAAAAACTAAACGCTGGTAATAGGCAAAGGTTTTCTTGCTGAAGAAGAGGATGGAGTTTCTCGTGGCTTCCCGTTTTTAATGCAATTGAGGAGACAGCAGTTCGGACTGCCCATTTTCTAGGAACTAAGCCCGATACTGCTGCCACATAGAGAGCAAGTGTGAAATTCTGTCTATTGCATACTTTCTTCCATAGTTTATTTGACCCAGATCAGCTTGTCTTACTTGTTAAGTGTGGCAGACACATGGCAATAGGTGTCCTAACTGGAGTAAGTGAGCCTTCCTGGCAGACGTGATGCCATCCAGAGTCTGTGTGCTCAGTGGTTTCCCCCTCCAAACTGGGAACTTCAAGCAAAAAAAGAACTGTTCCTCTTCCCCTTTCATGTAACCTCCAAAGGAGACCAAAACAGAGGGGATAGGAGATCTATCTCAACCAAAAAAGTTGTATGCGATTGACAATTTATGAAGTGCTGTCTCAGATATGATCTAATAAACACATAGTCAGTTCAGTTTACAAGGTCTACTACGCAAATGCTTACAGGAACCTTACCAGAAACGAATTGGATACTATATAGTAAGAGCAGTGATATCAGTAGTAACAACAAAAGTAGCACTTAACGGAATTAAATGAGAGGCCAGGAAAGGGTTAAGAAAAATCCCATAAAGAACACAGACAGTGATAGAAACCTGTGGGGATAAAAAAAATCACTGATGAAAACTTTTAGGAGGTACTGTATTGCTGATATTGTATGTCTGCATTCATTCTAATTTAAAGGTACTGATGCTTAATGAGTTAATTTTTGTGTTGCTGCATTAAAAATGTATACACTTAATACAGACCCCAACTGACATTTAGCAGCAATGCTGATACAGAAGTCAGTGCCTGCCTCCACTGTGCCTCTCATCCCATCCTGTCCCTACACTGGGCCAACACAGCCCAGCCGAAAGACCACTGAGGGGGTTGTACCAAAGCCGTGCCAGCAAATGTACATTTACTGCTGCTGGAAGGTGGTACAGCCTGTTGGGTAACACTCACCTACTGTAACTTTAGGGTGAGACTTTTTGATGCAAACACTAACAAAGAAGACTCTTCTGTTAATTTATTCAGTGTTAAAGTTTCTCCGTTTGGCACCTGACAAAGGCCACCTTGAAACTGATTTGGATTAGGTTTCAGAAGTACAGTATAATGGGATCTTTCAGATTTTTGGCTTTCTGCCTTGCACTCTTCCCTATAGAAATGGCATGCCTTGGAGTCACATGCTCTGGGGAGTAGCAAGGGAGGCAAACCAGGCCGTACTAAGAAATCTTGGTAAGAATTTATGCCTTCCCTTCTCTTGAACTCCTTTCTTCCTCTTAAAAAGATCACTAGTGATTCAGCATTTAATAAAGTATTTAAAATATGATCATCCTTCAGTGCATTATTTTACAAGAGCATAAATTTGGCTGGATAAGCGACTCATTGATTGCTATTGATAGCCACCAACCAACAGCATGATTTTCCAGGGGATGAGCAGCTATGGGAGAGAGGGCTGTATTCCCATCTCAGCTCTAGCATGTACACACTCCTAAATCAGGAAAGTGCACTTGCCTTGAGTCTTGTGTTTTCTTTTGGGGAACACCAAGGAATGGAAATACTCAAAAGTATGAAATTGTAGTGCCAAAGGCACATGGTGAGATAAAAATTAGAAAAAATACAATAAAATTCCATTTAGAATTTAGATTAATTATTTAAAGAAAGTTGTGTGAATTATAGCTGCTGTCTAAGAAAAAATAAGGGCAAATTATATGCACGGAAATAAATAATTAGGACTTAATACAGCACATTTCCTCTTGAAGATTTTAATTCTTTTAAAACATATTATAAGCAGCCTAGCAACTATCTGTTATTCACATGCAGCCATTTGTAGATGAACAGAGAAGAAAATAGAGTTTGACCCCATACCTTGTTAAGAAACATAAAAACTTTATTAACCAGACTGTACCACCAGAACAGCACCATGAGTAACTAAAACACTGGATTACAGGACCGGTTCTCCACTTGGTTGGGAACTGTTAGGAACACAGTTTGTTAGTATCTTTTGACCTGGATAATTAGTAATGATAACTTAATGTTGGAGTCAAGAACTCTTTCTAATGCAGTACTGAATACACAGGATACTCCTGAATCTTTCCAAAGACAGTACCAAGTCCTGCTTCCCAGAACAGCAAAGGACAGTTACCTTCTCACTGTTCGACACGTCCTCCTTGCTCCCCCAATACTTAATCAAAGCTCTGTAGACTTTTTCTTTGAGCCACATGTTCTTCTCTGGCCTTGAATGTACTTTTGTTTTGGGTGGAGCCTCTTTGTTTTCCAGCACCCTGGGCTTATAACAGAGTTTACTTTCCTTTTCCTTTTAAGATCTTTGTAAACTAAGGGTGACAGTCATGGACACCAGTTCTTATGGAGTTTCATCCAACCCATAGAAATATCAAAAAGCTGCCCTGCATTAATTAAAAAAAACCCCAACATTTGGACTAGCAATGACCATAGCTATAATAGTGTGACTAATGTACGGGAGAGGCAAGTTTTTTGTCTATAAACTACTGAGAGGACAGATTTATACAGTCCATCAGCTCTTGATCACAGCTATCCTCCACCACTGGCAGCTCAACTTTGGCAGTTTAACTGTAGATCACAGAAAACACCATTACTGGTATTGCAAAGCCAAACTTTCTAATAGCTACTAAATAAACATAAAACTGAAAGTTGTCCCCAAAATCGTAATTCGATCCTCTTGAGCATTCCCATACCACCCATTACATAATCATGAACTGCTTTCCCCCTCGATTTTTTGTTCTGTTTTCACTCAAATTGGATGTTTCCATCCATTTATGCACCATCAAAGTAGTCAACTGAGTGTATGGGACAGACAGTTCCTGCTTTTTTATCTGGGCAACAGCTCAGCCGGTGAAAAGCAACTGGAGCAACCATTACAGGAGTCATCCTGCTGACCTGTGGCTTTCATCATACTCATTTACGTATGACAATTACACGTACACAGGCTGGCCCCACACAGGAGCTGCAAGAGGCTTAACTCTCTCAGGCTTCAGATAATTTAGCTTTTAAGATCTAGCAGTGACCACACGCAAACATATTTTTCAAAGGCATACAACTGAGCCAATTTGGACAGGTTTTCAGAGGATCACAAATGTATCTTTGTGCTTGAGGTGAAGGCTTACTATACTGGTAAGCTGCAAGCACTTATTGCAAAGCCTGAAATGCTGGAGTTTTTGGAAGAAAAGCCCTCAAGAATTTACTGTAAGCAAGTACATTTCTCCAGTTTGTTTCTGAAAATACTAAAAGTAACGGTGTTTTTTTCTAGAAAGAGTCAAAGAGCTAGCATGGAAGTTGTAGCCAAATTGTTAGGGTGTGGTGATAACTGAAAGTCAACACTGCCTTATAATAGGAAGTGTCAAGTAAGCTTCAAAGCAGCACTATTGATTGAAAATGTAGCACGAACATCTCTCTAAGTAACCTCCCAGTAGGGTATTACAAAAAAGTGACTTTTCTAAGAATAGACAGAAATAATACAGAGGATGAACAGACAGCAAGAATGTTGGCAAATGCATCAGGATGTAATCCATCTGGAAATCTACAGGTATAATCTCAGTGCAATTTCCAGACAGCTGTGCACCTAATTTTCAACAGCATGGAAAAATCTAAATATCTTACCAACACAGTAATTACAACAATGGGTGGAGAGACTAGCACTTCTTAGGTAATCTCATTATATTCAATTACAGGAAAAATACTTACTCAATGCTCCTTGGTTATTGACAACAAGCCAAATTTTATGTGAAAATTTGAGTTATGCCTACAGACAACACAGCACTGTAACTCTAGTACTGGAAGAAGTACTGTTCTCATACTGCTCATTGCTTAACAAGTAAATGGCCTATATAATGCACAAGGCAGGGACCTGTGCTCAACCTCAATTTTCTAGCTGACTCCATCTGAAAAATGGATGTCTAACTTTGGTTATCTAAAAATGTAGTTCAGGATCCGGAAAGTTTGTTGGTTTCTAATGTCTGCTCTCTTGCAGTTGTGCATGGGATATTCAGGAAGAACATGAAGTGCTTATCTATATCTAGATGTGTCTGATCACTTACACTGACTCACACGGTTACTGGAAAATAAACTATAGCTTACAATATACCTATGTTTGATGAGGCAGTTAAGCAACAAGGGAAGCCTGAGGAAAATTAATCTGTAGACAGGCAATAGGCCCCTGGATTTCTTCTCTGGAGGGGAGTGTCAAAGGGAAAGCACTTAACAGTCCCATGAAATAATTTCCCAAACTCCTGAGGCTTAAATACCATGAAAAATCCAACATCTGTGTCCCTGCGAGCAATCTAACCCAGAGGCTGGGAGAATGCCTAGCCAGATGCTGTTCTCCATAAGCCTGAAGCTTGTTAATGCAGAAATGATGAGGGATGCACTGGAAGTTTTACATTCACTTTGATTACCTTGGAACACTTCTGTAAAACATCTTCCTTCTCAAGAAAGCTATTTATCTGCTCATCTACAATTTCACAGTAGTACCCCTCATTATCTGTGTTGGTTATGAGAACTTAATTGGAATTTTTGGTATAGTATCTTTTGTAAGACAATGTCTGTGTTCAAGCTGGTTTGGCAAAGTCCATGTTTACTGTACTGTACTCACTCCCACTTTGTTCTGTGGCTGAGATGAGGGCACGTGCTGCTAGTATGTCACAGAGCTGTAGGTACAATTATAGTCTTCAAAATACTGTATCTGCCAAACGAAAATACATGAAGCTAATACAGTCAGCTTGCAGAAAGTCAAACTAAAACTTCAGCAGTAATGATGTACGTTCAGGTCTGTTGAAATGGACTGTTCTTGTAAGAAAGCACAGTAAACGTCATGCATGGTGAAATTCACCTCTAAACCAAAAAGTATAGAAAAAAGTTTCAAACTAGATTGCACTGAATTCATTAAGGTTCAGAATAGCCCCATATGTTTTCAATACTATGAGATTTTTTCTGAAATTGCTTTCAGCAGAGACAAAACAATGTTGCAGAGACCTCCTAAATGTATAAATTCCATTATTGGTGCTAGGGTATCGATCTCTTACTTGGCTCAGCAAGAAGGTAAGTTTGCTGAAGTCAAATACAAATACTCAAAGATGAGTTAACAAGGTAACCAGTCTGACTGGGGCGAGGAGGGGAACGCATGCAAAAGTCAAACAAAGAAATCACTATTTTAAAATAGTGGTTTCAAATGTTTTATCTGGAAAATGGTTATCAAATCTTGTCCATTTGCCTCATATTAAGGTTAGAGCTGTATCTACTATACGTAGGCATTTAAAATATTTTTTTACATTTTCACATACCCACATGACTAACAGTATGTGGTAAAATTATTAAGAACAGGGTATGACAGTTACAGCTCTTTCTTGAGCCAAGAACACCCATTCATTCATTTTGACATAAGCAGCTTGTTACTTACATGTTCTCAGTACTGTTACTGCTCAGTCACTGTAAGACTACTCAAAGTCAGCCCAATTCCTCCAAAATAAAAAAAAAAAAAAAGGAAGAGCTATCCATATCGCACACAAGTTAGTAAATACTGCTTTGCTCAGGAAAACCATCTTAAAGCAAGCTGCACTGATTAAACAAGCTGTTTCTGATGTGTGATCTGCTGCACCTGTTGCTTATTCAGCAAGCAACTGATTAGTAAAGAAACCCAAACAAAAAACACTCCCCCCCCAAAAAAAAAAAAAGAAACAAACAAACCACAAAACCAGTTTTGGCATCACAAATTAAAATTTTTGGAAATAGTTTCAGAATATGACCCAAATCTCTGTAAACTCTCTCCACTTACTAAGTTTCCAGTTGTGATCACATCATATCCCACCATTTTTCAAGCCACTATTTATCACTTACATGAACAGAGTTTAAACCGTTAACAGTTAAATTTGTTATCCAACAAATGTATTGATTGCAGTGTATTGTCTCCTTTGGCAGAAATCCAGTAGTTTTTTGTTCATTTATTTCTTCTTCTTTTCACCACTGCTATAGCATTCAATCCTTTCTGTTACCTTGTCTCAGGAGTGTATTAATATACCCTCTTCTTCCTGAGTTCTTCTGCATAAAGCTACTGTACCTATACTTTTTTCATACTTCTCCCTCTGTAACCTACAGATTCTTCCTTGACATTTTCTCTTCCTCATATCTTTTCCTGATTATGTTCAGCAATTTGGCATTTCATTTAAATTCACGGCCAATCCTTTAATCTCACATGGATTGCCAGATTGATTGTGTTTTCTATTTCTTTGACTCACAATGCAAAGGAATTTCTTTCTTCTGTTATATATTTGAGTAAATATTGGGTTTTAAGACTGCAATATTGTCAGAGTGGCTTTCTTACAGCTATCTGTTACTTCCACTTGACATTTTCAATAAAAAAGGTATTTTGTGTCAATTCTTACCTTCTTCTCCAGCTGTAGTTAAACTTCGTTAAAGACTTTATTTGTTTAGGTCTAATGGCATGCTGCTTTTGGTTGAACTGAAACAGAGTAGAGTCAGACGTGTTATTCTGTTGCATCATTTTTATGCCAATACTGGAACTTTACTTGCCTAAGAGTTGTGTAACTGCACGGAGGATCAGGCAGTATATGTCTGGAGTGAACACGCTGCTGTACCAACAGCAAAACGGCATGTGGTGTTCCTAAAACGATGAACTATATACATCGCCGTACGCTCATAACCAAAACCGTACGATCAAAATTGTCGATAGTTAAATACTAGGGCCACAGCTTATGAACCGCTTCCCGTACAAGCAATGAAATAGTAGGGAAACATTTGTAATTGCCGTAATTCCCAAGTTTTGACGTTGACGTTAAAGACGCTCTCCCGGCTGGGCAGCGCAGGATTAAGCGAAGCAGCCAAAAGTGCCACCTAGTGCCCTCCTGATGCAACATGCCACCCTCGCTGTCCCGGCTGGGAAGCAGCCACTAGACGACGAAATTCAAGCAGCTCCCGAAGGAGTCGGGGATTCGAAGTGGGAAGAGGAAGAAAAGGCGATCCATCGGCCAGCCGACGGAGCTTGCCTTCACGCTGCCGAGGCAGGAGCGAGCAAAGGCGGTTTTGAAATGAGCTGCTGCCTCTGAGTCAGCGCTCGCAGCCCGGCGCCCACACCCGCTGCTCGGCAGTGATGCCTTCGGCCCGCTGCAGGCAGTGACCAATGTCCCCGGCTTCAGGGAAGCCCTCATTTCGCCCATTTGCTTCGGCAGGGCTTGGCAAACTAGGCCACTTGGCCTCATAATTGTCAGCTGCTGTGGAAGCTAGAGCCTTTCATAAAAATAAGTAATTTTCTATATGAAAAGGGGTGGGGGGAGATGAAAGCTGGTTTAAAAAAATAATAAAACAAGACAGCTCTAGAAATAAGTGTTTAAAATAAAATTCCCTGGAAATGATTGCAGGGAAGGTCCTTGCTGTTAATTGACTAACATGCTCTTCCATAACGTATTGAGCCTCTGCTTGCCTCAAATGCAAAGTTTGGATAACTTAGAGGACACAAAGCTTCTCTTGCATCAGAGGCAGAGTATTTCTTAGCACAAAGAGAAATTCTTAGGCTGGAGGCGCATCATACCCATTCCCACCTGCTTAGTTAGAAACAAACACGGATGTACAAGGTTTCTCATTTTTCTGGTGCAAGCTTGTACTTGGACTTAAATTAGAAATGTTCGCAGCTAAAAGGTGGATTTACAATTCCCACCCCCCCCCCCCCCCCCCCCCACTATACAAGTGGCCGGTACATGTATGAGAAGGAGGAATGAAGGTCCTGGCATAAAGGACATGTGGCAATTCTCTTAAAGCACACAGAAGGATTTTTGATTTTAAATCAGCAGTGATCTGGAGCAAACACACCAACCCCACAGTTGATAGGCGTTTGGATGAAGGTGCAGTAGCAGTTGTGCAGGCACAGTTGAGGAGAATAAACTATATATTTAGAGGAAATGAACAGGATATCTGTATGTTTTCAAACAAAGGTTCCTGGGTTTCACAAGTAACCCAAGCTCCTGGCCAAAGAGCAGAAGTGAAAGTTTCTGTTTTAAACAGGGAGGGAAAAAAACCTCAACAGAAGGATTTGAGCAGTCTGCAGCAAGGGCAGGCGTTCAGGCAGCACAGAAAGCACTAACGGGCTCTGCAGTCTCTGACAAGCAGCACAGTGGACATTATTTACTAGGTACGCTAGTTCCAGTATCAACATACGTATGACAGAGGCTGGGTTTCAAGCCTAGACTTCCACCCATAGCCTTTACCTTGTCCCTTCACAAGCGCTCTCAGTGCTTCAGCCGCCTTTTGCTTTCATGGCTTGGGAGCGCTCGGCCTCCAGCCGCACGGGCTCTGCTGCTCAGCGGGGCACGCGAGGGCTCACCGGTAACTCTGAATATACTCAAATTTCTGCTAGAATGGAGGACAGGAAAGACTCATTTTCACACGCTTACTTTAAGTCAGGTAGGATGTGAGATAAAGAACTACCTCAACACCCATCTTTGCGTGAACACAAAAGCATTTTCAGAAGGGAATTGGTAATGCGCCTTATTGCGTACGGTGTTTGCACAAGCTTGGAGCCAAACAATCGTGCACACAAGTAAATGTAAAATGTAGCCAAAGCGGTCCCCTTTGGGAAGAGAACGGTTTTGAAAAGGGAGTTGCACAGTGATAAAGCCGTGTCCCGGCTGCAGGGAGGGATCAGTGGTTCCTGTTTTGGCGAGAGGAAGGATGAACAGCAACCAACAGCCCCTCCGTCCTCAGCCCCTCTGCCTGCCTTTACCTTAGAGGTGCTTAAGCAGAGAGTTCTGCTGTATTCTAGCAAAAAATTCAATAACAAGAATAGTCCCATATTCAAAATGAGAAAGGTATTTATGCAGGCTGAACCCTAGTGTTCTTGAAGAGATAACTTTTTTATTGAGGAAGAAAAAAAGAATGGTAAAAACAGAGAGGAAAAATTATGAAAATTAAAAAGTGCCCTATTGTAGCGGAGTAGAAAGTTTGACAATATCATATGGACAGCATTCATGATAGATTTCTATTTTATATTTTGAATGTAGCTTCTGCAGAAGCTGTATCTTAAGCCATAAATACGTGCTTTAACATTGAAGTAGTGATTATCTGAACTGACGTTTTTGTTCGGTAGACAGGTTGATGTTGGACACAGGTAGCATTAGCAGCAGCCATCCAATTTATTCTCTGTGTTTTAATCAAAATATTTTTGTGTAAGTAATCCTTTCCCCAGGATTATTTCTGTACCTGGACTGCTGTTGAAATTTTTAGATAGGTTCAGATCCTGATTGCCAATGCAGGAAATAATAAAAGTGTGCAGGCTCATAACTGTTTTCAAATGATTGTGTCCTAATTCTATTGAAATGAACATCCTTGGGTATCAAAACTTTAACATATAAATACCTGTTTCCATTATCTATGAAAGAACAGAATAAACCAGTAGCTTTTTTTTTTAAATGTAACAATTGAAAAATCCACTACAGAAGGAATCTGTTATGCAGTCTTTCCCAGAGATCTTTGCCCATTGAAAGTTTAACCCAACAGAGACATTGTCTTTTCCATTAAGCTGCCACCTTACAGCCTTTGGGGGCTGTAAGATAGACAACAAGCAGTTTTGCCTCCTTTTGGGAAGTGATAGCAGGGCTGCTTGCCATGGGTCTGCTACACAAGAAGAGTGCACTTACATTCCTAGGATGCAAATGACTGGTCTAACGAAGCTTGTATTGGGAGATTTCCTCTGCACAAGAAAGGCAACGGCAGGGAGTTGTCAGATGAGTATCTTCCGAGACTTATGGCAGCATTAATTAATTCTTAGAGGAATGCTTTCAGGAGTTACAGAAAAGACAAGTTATTATTGATGAAGTCAAGTACATCATCCTACAATGTGAAACACTCATTCTGCTCAGAGGTGTCTTTATAAGACCTGCACATTAGTCAGTGGATGTAATCCATGTGTTCAGAGGCTTTTACTAGCTCATGTTAGAAACAGAAATTATTTGTATTGCTTTTTATTCCCAGCGCTGCTGCAATACCTACAGTGTGGAGACAAAGTGCCATTCTGTTTACTTTTACGCTTCACCAAAGTTTTTGATTAGCAGTCTGTATTTGTGTAAACACACGTAGACCAAGCAGCACAGTTACCCCAAAGGCATAACAACCAGCAGGGTACAGAAAAGGTTACTGAGGCCCTCGTGTGCTCTGCACAATTTTTGTTGTGCTATAACTGAAAGGAGGAGTGGAGCCCAGGCGCAGCTCTGTTTGTAGAGAGTAGTTAATGTGTATGGGGAGAAACATTTTTGCTTATGAAAAAAAATTATTTGATTTTAAAGTTGGCATGCCACTGTATGCATCAGACCCTCACCGCTTGGAAGAGTAAGTATGAACTTTTTAGGAGGATTACAGAGTCTCCTATTCAACAAGTGAAAAGGATGAGCTCTTCTGAAAGTGTAAACCACACAGTTTCATTATGTATAAAATAAAAAGTATAGGACCTCTAAGAGTGTAACAGAAAATGAAACTTGGAATCAAGCTTACGTCATGTTACATATTTGGGTAATTCTCAGAGAACCATAAGACAGCAGAAACAGCTGTTAAGAATTGCTCATTATACTTGCTGTTAGCCAGAAAAAAACAAATCCCGAAGGCTCTTGATCTATTTCGTTAGTTACCCTAAATAATACATTAATTGTTGTACAGAGATGTATGGGCCAATATTTAGCCCCCAATCGATAATTGGCTGGGACCAATTTACTATTTTCAGTGTGAAATGGAGTCAGACTAGGTGAGAGGGCAGAAGGGAGCAGCCTGTGCGTCCGAGGCAGGAAGGTCATTGGAAATTGTTGAACCATGATCAAAGGAGTTGGGTATTTTTGTGTGTGCTGCGTGCAACACGTGAGCCTTCCTGCAACTGCAGGGAGCAGTCAGAACTGTTTTACAGTGTTGTCTGTGGGTTTATTTTAAAGCAACAACATTTTCTGAGTTAAATGGAGGAAGGACTATGTTGTGGTTATGACTAGGTCACAGCATGCTCAGTTCAGTTTCCTCTTCCCGAAGTCAAGCAAGTAATTTAATTTCTTGAAAACCAGAAAGAACCATGTTTCCTTTGGCAAAACATGAGATAGACAGTCCTACTAGCTGATCATTAGATTCATACCTCCGCGTTCTCGTTCAAGGCTACTGTCACTAAGATCTGCAAAGGTCTGCTGAGCCAGCTCCTTCACAGCACACAAACTCCCAGCCGCCGCCCTCTGTCATGGCTTTTCTATTTATGTAGCCCGGGCACCTGGACCGGTGGGCTTGTAGCCTACATCTGAGCCATGAGTGTCCTGTGGCCTTTTAAGAAAGTCGAGGTCTCTGTTCCAGTCGGTCTGTAAAATGAAAGTATCAACAAGCAGTCCCCACAGACGTCAAGGGATCCACCATCTGTGTAAGAGGAAACCTGCTGCTTAAGTCTTTGCAAGATGGATGAGTTACAGCATAGAGCTTTTTAGCTCGGGGTTTTAAATGACCTTTCTAATTTCCGAGGAGAAGATGGAAGTGCAGCCTGAATTTCAGCCTCCTTCGGACTTCCATCAAAGGGCCTTTCTGTGATGAACCCAGTCCAAATTACCTGAAAAGGTTAACATCCGAGATCAAGAACAGGGCTCCAAAGTCAAAAGGAAGGTTTCATTTGTTTGATATTCTCTGGCAGCCTTCTGCCTAGTGAGTGGAGATAAGAGGAACAGAAATCTGTGCTTACCTAGAGTGATTTTCCATGTCACCTCCCCATGGCAAGTGCCTAGCTTGCCTTGCCAAGAGCCAATGCTCATAGCTCACACAACAGCCATCTACAAGCACAGCGACGCTGACCGCAGGTTTTCAATCATTCTTTATCCTAAACTAAACTCATTATTTCTCCTTATCTGCAGGTGTCTAATCTTCCCTGTACGGAGGCCCAAAGTCCTCTGAGCATTACTGCTGTGCTGCTGCGCAACGGCAGGCAGGAGGGGAGGAGAACAACCTGCCCCAGCTCCCGCCAGACTCACTGTCAACGCTCCTGCCAAGGCCGACGTGTGTTTCTGTCAAGGAAGCAACCGTGGTTGTTCTCAACGTAACAGTCTGCACCACCAATTAAATAAAAGTAAAATTTATTTGGCATAGGACAGAAAAATAAAGAGAACAAAACCACATACAAAATAAATGTTGAGCAAAAAAATATTCACAGAACTAGATTAATATTTTATAAAAAGCTCAAACTTTAAGCATCTGATAAAAACATGTTACATTCTGCTCAGCCTATGTTTTAAGTTATGTTTCCCTCTCTTTCATAGTCTTGTGTGGCTTTGGAAGCCCAAATTTAGAGGTCTTCCTTTGCATGCATTACTTTACACTAAAGAACATTTATCACAGACAAACTGTATTTCAAAATGGCAACATACTGAAGGGTTACTCCCTTTTTTAAGACATGCGGTTTCCATTTTTTTCTTTTAGTCTGCCTACCTACCTGCCACGTACTCACTCACTGAGAACATGATACATGTGCCCTGCTTCTGCTGAGTAACTCCAACACTCCCCTTTTTGCCAATGCTCCATGTTTACATTTTAACTGAATGGTCCAGACACTTCCACCTTATAGGCTGCAAGATCCCTGTTTTCTCCCAATGTACATGAAGAACCATTCCATGAACTAGCTACACTTAATGTGTTACCAGGTATCTTAGGTAAGAGATTCTCCATATTTTCTGGTGAATACCATTTGAAAGATTAAAGTTCATACAATATATATTATACAGAGTCAATGTACCGCCATAACAGGTTATTTGCACCTGACTGTGAGACAACGATGTTCACACTATTGTGATGTGGTATTACATACATGCACATTTTATATTGTAATTTGTACTCTAGTACTGATAGCAACATTCAGCCATTTGGTTTTTATTTCCTTGAGCAATCTTCTCCTTTCCAGCATCCTGCGGCTGAGGGGCCCTATCTAGGTCTCTTGACATTTGACATTCTGCTGGAAATAATCCCAGTTTGATCATTCAACTCTATTCTTTGCTTCCAAGGCAAAAAGTACCCTTTCTATTTCCATACTTCTGCACAGAAAACTGTTGTGTTACAATATATGTGAAGCACGACAGCAGTTTAGTTCCCTCATCCTCTGCTCCAGCAAAAACCTACTTCTACAAGTGACATGTAAACAGTTGTTGTTGCAAGGAGAAACTACTGTCCAGTTTTTTAAGTGACAATTTAAGGAACTTTAATAGTTCAGTCTCGCAGAAAAAAAATAAAATTGTTCTTATGATTCTTTTAGTGTTAGGAAATGCTGGCTTCTAAACAAGAACTTTGCGACCTTATTGAAGTAGTTCATTTACAGAAATACATGCTTCCTGAATCACAAGCTGAGTTTCCTTTAACAACTCTGAACATTAATCACTGTGACCTCTACTCCCAATGGCTGGTGCAGAAAGTTGTAACAGACGTAACATGTGCTTTTCTTCCAAAAATATTGAGCAGAAATTATTGTCACATGGTACAAAAGTTATTCCCACTTTATTTACTGACTTGAATTAAACAAAAATGAACATCTGTGGCCATTGTCACGCAATGTGAGTCTTAGTGATGACATAAAAAGGTAGTTTGAGGTCTGAAGGTTTACAATACAATGCCATTGAAACAAACCCAGTAAATCTTCTGTGCAAGCAGTGAATCAAATTTAGTCCTCTAATAACCTCTGCAACCACGCTGAACTCAGCCAGGCTGTATGGACAGCAGCGTGAGACACTGGTTTTGGGAAAAGGTTAAATTTCCAGAGCGATACCAACAACTGATTGTGAGGCTAACCAGTGCCTGCTTACACCTCACCTAAAGACTGATCCAATAGTCTCTCCATACACCGAGCTCAATCTGAAGTTAGCAGACTGAGCGCATTGCAACAGCAGGACTTGGCTCGAACGCTGTATAATGCTACTGTCGGCACTATTTACATTTGGACTTGGAAGAGCAACACCTATTCATTTTTCTAGTGAGACAGAAAAGTTGACTAAAAAAGTCATAAGGCACCATTGATTCAATCTGTTTTGTATTCTTCTTTTTAACACTACATAGTGAAATAAATACTTTAATACTGATCTTACTGTAAATAGCTACTGATATATGAAGCAATATACTGAATGATAAAATGCTGCATTGTTCTGGAATATATCTAGGGACTTTTATAGCAAAAGATATAAATAGTAAGTTGTTGTTAGGTGAAAAAAATACCTCCTTCTGCATTGTTAAGCTATTTTACATATATGCCAAACATCCATTCTGAAGAGGTTTCTATAGTACAAATAAGTGCTAAAACCCAAGCAGCTCGGGTTTCTTGGCTTGTTGACTGAGGGCCTTTTACACAGCACTTTTTAAAGTGAGACTGAAGCTGGTTTGCCAAGTCTTTGGTAGTGGTCCAGAATTTCTAGTCAGAAAACCTTGCTCGAAACATCAAATATAGGGTATTTTGAACGATGCAGGGAGTTGGCAGAACAATGTGCAGCATTTTCATTGACTTACACAAAGTAAAACAGTCATGCTGGAAGCAGGTAAGTTACAAAAAAGGTATAGTTTCTGGAGGTTTGGTGGTTTTTTTTGGCTGCATAGCTATGGGGATATTAATAAGGATTTGGCAGGCCAAGGTACTGAAAATATTGTATTCTTAAATTCAAAATGTTGTTCCTTAGAAAGTTATTAAGTGCTTCAGTTTAAAAACATGAATACAATAATTTATCCTTTAAGTTACTATCCTAAAAATCTTATTTGGTCTCCTATTCACATAATAATATCCCAAAGAGACAGGCACTTTAAGTGACATCCATAAAATACATATACAAATTCAGTATTGCGCTAGGTCTGATCCCAAGGTGCACCTGTCACATGGAGGTCCCACTAATATCTGTTTAAGAAACCCTTACAGCCACGATCCTGCAATTAGATGTAGATACATCCCTGCGCCTGCGCATTTAATTGCAGGTTCAAGACCATAAATAGTAACTTAATATAGGTCATTAGATATAAAAATGTAAAAACCAGGTACGTAATCAAATGCTATCACAGCTAACAAGATTTTGTAAACAAACACTGAAAAGGCCAAATTAAATCTGATCTGGCCAAACCCAACTCTGTCTCATCCCCTTCACTGTGGCTGTCCAGGCTGTCGGGCAGAAAGGGGATCTGTCCCTCCCTGCCGACTGACAGAGCAAAAAGCCCTACGCACAAACGCTTCAGTGGGGTCCAGACTCTCTTCGGCTAAATTCCATAGATTTTCAAGGACTGACCTCATTCTAGCCGCAGAGCGTACTTAGGATCATGTCTCCCATGCTAAAGAAACATTTTCTTAACCTACATGACTAGTTTTTGTTTTGGTTTGGTTTTTGGTGGGTTTTTTTTTTTGAGCATGGCTGCTGATACAAGCTTGATACAGGGATCCCAAGGAGTATGTTGAAGAAACAGAAACTGTTGACGAGACAGGAGAAATTTTTCAGAGCTAACCTTCAGACGCCCAATTAACAAAGAGCTATCATTCAGCAATATTTCAAATCCACAATTATAATCTTCTTCTAATTTCCAAAGGCATTTTATATGCATTTAGATCCATTTGTAAAATGCACTCATACAATGAACGCTTTTCTCATATACAAAATTCAAAAGCCATTAAACATATTAACCAATAGTCACAATGTCAGAATAGTTTACTCTCTCTTCTATTAATGTAAGCCTTGCAGCTCTCTGCAGAGATTCCTTTCAACAAAGTTTGAAAGGACAGGCTTCATGGTAAACTCAGAAGGCCAAATCTTCCCATTTCTCTTGAACAAGTGCAGACAGCAAATTTTGGAGCTGATGCTCCCACTTGAACGCACAAACCCCAGACCTCCCTCACTACATCAAAGGGCCTTCACTTACGCACATTTTTACCTCAGCTGCTCTACCATAACGCGGGTCAAATACAGTCTCTCTGAGACTTGTGACCTAAGCCCCGCGAAGATTTTTAAGTCAAAACCCATGATTTAATTGTACCAAAGAAACAACTGGAAAGCAGTCTGTGGAGCATTGGTGTTAGCGATGCTTTACAGAAGGAGCCTGCAACTACAATAATTGCTGCATTTCACCAAGACTACTTTCTGAGGACTCTTCACATGTAGTCTCAGGTAGACGGCATTACAATAATCCAGGACACGGATGACTGTGGGTTGGTCCGCATCAGAGTAGGAAAGAATTAGGTGACTAAAAGCATAACACTATTAAAAAACAAGGACAGAGGGATAAAATAAAAAAGAAGGTATTTTTACGCTGCTGAATTCTTCACTTGTGCTTTTCTTTGAAAGACTCTCTGCAGATAAAAGGAAGGCCAGACACAATCCATCCTCGGGGCGGGATGTGCTATCTATTGTTTAAAATAGGATTTGCTTGGCTAAGCTGAAGTGAAAAGGTTTAGGATGAACTCTTGGTCACCATGTAGTAGGTCTGTGGCTTGCAGAAGCAGATGGGCCAAGTTAGGCATGCAAAGAAGGAGCCAGGGGACTCTTGGCTACATGGTTTTCTCCAGCAACTGTTTTTTAAACAGAAAATAGATTGTACTTTATCATTCAAATAATACAGCCGCTGTACCCAAAGTGAATGAAACAGCTTTGTTCCAGCTCTCATTAAATTCAAAGCCACACCTCCCATGGAGCTCTCAAGAGGACAGGGCTGGACACAGTAACCATGATGCACGTATGTTATGCATGGTCCACAAAATGCCTTTCATGACAGCCTGCAGTATAAGCAAATAAAATTTATAGCTTTGAGCAACTATAGTTCATAAGCTGCATCTATTACTTCTGTAATAGAGACTGAAGTTTGTTCCAGCTGACAAGCCAAAATTGGAAACAAAGCAAAACCAACAACTTTCCAATGATGTGGACAGGAGAGCTGACTCGAAGGAAACTTGCAAACAGACATCGCCCAAGGATGGGACAGAACCCATTTCACCTTGGTATAGGGGGAAGCGGGGGGGCACCTCTTTCTTTTCGGCCAGAGCCACCTAAAAGAGAAAGAAAGTTTTTTGTGTCACTTCTCCTGGTTTCCTTGAAAGTGGGAGTTTACATCTAAGCCATTAATTCAGTAACTGGTGTAGACCTACTCATTTTTTTGCCTAGCCATTTTACTAAAAAATCTTTGTAGTTTCTGGTTAGTTTATTAAACAACATCAGAACTTCAAACAGTGTAAAAAAAAGATTTTAACTAATGCTATCCCCAAATGTCTGGAAAGCATATGCATTTTAGTCCTTTGTCCCCTTCTCAAAACACACTGATGGCTCTTGTTAGCCTTACTATTTTATGTGAACACACACCTTCTCAGTGCTACTTGCAACACATGCAAATTTCAATGAAAGTGGCAAGCTCTAAATACAGTAACATTTCAAAGCTCTTCATGTTTTTCCCAATATGAGCATTTTCATTGCAAACTCATGAAAGGAAACATAAAAAATGCATATATTACTTTGCCTTTCTTCATGGAGTAATACGAATGGGATGAAAGCTAACAGGGCAAAGTGAAGGGTCAGAGACTAACAGGAATTTCTGCTCCAACCCAAAACCTCATCATTTGGAAACAGGAGAGAGAGAGAAACATCTGAGTGTACAGATGATTACAGTATAACTATGAGACACCGATGTCACTGGTTGTGAAAGAAGTAAATTGATCCTTGGGTGTATCAGGCTCAATACCACTAATGAAGATAGGAAACATTTATGCTGCTGTAGAAGACACGGTTGAGGCCAGAACTGGAACAGCATGTAACACTGACTGGAAAAGACAAAATCAAACTGAAGTGTATCCAGAAGCAACCCTAATGATCAGAGAACATAGCTTGGAAGAAGAGCATAGTACATCCCGATTTAATGAGCCCAGCAAAACGAAAGCCGAGAGGAGGGTACGACTGTTGTCTTAAAAAATATTAGGGGTTTAACACACCAAGGAGGAAGGGTAACTGAACTCAAGGATGTTAGCACAAGAATGAGCTGTGCATGAATTTAGATGGGAAATGAGGAGGAAGTCCTAGCGGATTTTGTGGTTCTGGCTGCCTGCAGCAGAATGGTTGACTATATAATGGCAGAGGTGGTCTCTTACAATACGTGTTCCAACTTAAAACCCAAATGATTACTCCCTCAAATACAAGTTTAAGAGGGCTTGTGCCTGCAAACCTGCATTTAGCTTTTCCTGTGTGGTGGAGAAGGGTGACCAGGCTGTTAGTCTGAGAAGTTTTGAAACCTCAGTATCCAGTCTCTTCCCCATCCACATTGTTTTTAGGATGATACGCTGAAATTCCAACAGCAGAGGTGGAACAAACTTACCTCTACTTTCATTTCTTGCTAGTTTACTGGGATAACTCCTGTTCACAGGTACATATGGCTCTGGAGGTGGCAAATCAGATATCGGATGAAAAGAAAATCTGCTTTCCCATTCATCTGAAAAAAAATCCCATGCAATTTACTCGTTAGTTTTGTGACACAGCTTCAGGAAAGTAAATTGACATTAACATCATGTTTAATACGTTTTATATTGCAAAATGCTCACATAGCTGAGTATTGAACCAGCATCCTATTGGGAAGTCAGGGAAGAAGATGCTTTAGGTTAGTTTGAGAATGAAAATCCTTATTAACTTTAGCTCATCACTTAGCCAATTTAACGAAAAATCACAGATCAGGAAAATGGCCATAATTCCACAGAAATAAGTGCTATGTTCCCTTCCATGTATAATAGAACTGTTTTTTTAACATACACACGCATACATATATATATATATGTGTTACCGGAAATGCATAGTGTCTCCTACTTCAGAACAGTATTTTGTTCCTGGGTATAGAATTTTCTGATATTCATACTTCATTGATATACAGAGCTCAAAAGCATCATTAAAAGCACACTGACCTACAAGCGGTGCTTTTTCTTTCTTAATTTTTATATGGGAAAAAGAAAATTTGGGGCCATTATGATAAAATGTACGATGACAGAGAAACCTGTATGTAGCTAGTGTCAAAAATGGAAAAATACATCAGTTGAAACTATATCTCTTGAGAGTACAGGGGCCCTATTGATGTACTTACTGAGTCTATAGGATTGCAAAGAATAAAGCAAGCTGATCCGTTTCTTCATTGAAATAATAAGAAAAGTTTATGGAGCTCTGTTCTGCACTGGAATTTGGAGGCCCAAGGAAGAAAGTGTGGACTATCTTAAACTTTGTCATTTCTTCACTTGGTTGCTTAAGGACTTTGCAACCATAACTTTCTTGCAATATTGTTATATTTTATTGCATAATGTAATGAACAGCTGAGTAACTTTTGCCCAGCAGTTGTACATGTGGTTATTCGCTGGGATCCAGTTTTTCTATGTTTACTCCCAATGGCTGCAATCAGAAACCCGTGTGTAAAGGTGCAGGTTCTGAACCCTGCAAATGACTTGTGTAGGAAAAAATGCGTCTGTGACCCACCTGCCTTATCTGATGTGTAAAGATACTTCAAAAGCATGAGTTACAGTTTTATTTTCTGCTTGCTTTTTCTAACCTTATAAATGTCAGAAATACCAATTTTGGCCTCCCATAATTAGCTGAAAGATTTATCTGTCCCTTGCAAATAGAAAACAATTAAAAAGAAAAGCACGATGAATCTTTAAAACACAGCAATCTTACACCTCACCTTTTCAATAAACACTAGCAAAAAGAGAGATACTTGACATTTTCAGCAGCGTTCTGACAATCTCTTCCCTCATCTGTTTTTCAGCTTTCAGCTTTTGAGTGATCATCTAACTTGTTCTGACTTCCAAAGAGTCTTAGTGTAGCTATGGTTTGAATTCGTACTAGAGTCAGAACAATCCCCTTAGGCCTTTTTTCTGTATTGTAGCAAAGCAAAGCACGGTAAATACCTTTCTTTTTTTCAGGCTATTTTTCAAAGGGTTATTCTGCAGACTATGGACGACTTTGCAGTTCTGCTCTATGTATGGCATATTTACTCTGTTCTTACTTGGCAGGGTTAGTTGAGACCCAAATGACACCTCTGTTGGTCAGAAATCAAAGGTCTGCACTAGAAACAAAGCCTCTATCCCAAACCTTTTTTGACTTATTAAGGCCAAAAGCCACTACACGGTCTCTGTCAAAGGCAAACAACTAAGAGGATGGCTTACCATCCCCTGGATCCTGGAAGCCGTTTCTGACAGCTGATGAAGGTGGTGGTGGTGGCGGCGGTGCTGCCGAGCCCGGCCGGTCAGGGGGAAGCGGTGGTCGTGGTCCGCCTCTCTGGTTGTCCAGCCCTGCCCGGGAGGGCAGCTGGGGAGCAGCGGGCAAAGCCCGTGAAGTGCTTCCATTCCTGCTTATGGGAGGAGGTGGAGGGAGCGGACCTGGAGCAAGACAAGAGGCAAGCATACAAACACCGTTTGCACCAGGGGTTATTCTGCCGGTGGTAAGCCGCTGCCTGTGTCCCACGGCCTCCTGCTAACAAACTGGAGAGGGTGGGCTGGCTTGGGACCCTCAGCCCTGAGGGGGAATTGCCCTCAGCACCCACTTTCCTGCTCTCCAGGGCTCTCTAGGGAGTTGGTGCTGATTTGAAGAGTAGAGATTGGGGGAGCAGGGTATATCTAAGCATAAATACACCTCAGGGCCCATATTCCTATTTCCCTCAGCTACAGAGGCCTCTGTAGAGTGCTGGAACCTGAAGCCATTTTTAAACCACTCTAAATTATGTCGGCCACAACGAGCAGAAGTTACAGCTGGAATTCAGGGTACTGTGGAGGTCCAAACTGTAGCCCACTTCCTTTCCACGTACCATTGCAAGGCAAGAGGATGTGTGGCAGAAGAGCTCTGCTACCCTCAGAGGCTCTTTGTCCATCGGGGTGGTCCCCTCTGGGTGTCACAGCCAGGGTCTGTGGTGGTGCACAGGGGAATCCAGCCCAGGACTAGCAGCGTTAAGCAGCATGGCATCAGCTCGCTCATTTATAAACATGTGCGCTGCATGCCAGGTTTTTCGGTAGCTGCTCCCGCTAAACTGGAAACAGACCTCACACGTAGACGGGCATTCCTAGTGTCCGTGTATCTGAGTAACTGGCGTGGCGACATGACAGGTCAAATATGAAGGCACAGCCCATGTAAGACCGGACCAGGGTTGCCCTGAGGGCAGGGGAAGGGCGCTTCTCTGAGAGGAGCCAGTCAATGAAGGCAAGCAAGCTGCTGCTGCCAAGGAGAGAGGTACCCATGGTTAGGACATGAGGAGATGAAGCAGAGGGTGTGGAGGGCTATGCCTGTTCAAAGGTCTCACTACCTCTGTTTGGCACAGTTGGGCAACTGACAATTATGTTCATTTTTATGAAATGCTTCCTTGTCCTGATGAAATCTAGCTACAGACATGCATTTAGAAAAAGGGAGCAGCAGATATTGTGTCTCCAGCAACAAGCACTGAAGCATGCTTCAAGAAAAATGCTGTGCTTTGTGGGTGTCCTCCCCCCCCCCTTTTTTTTTCTTCTTTTTTTTATAAACTACTAAAGTTTGCCTTCAGGGAATGGTTTCTAAGAATGAGAAGCATTTAGCAACTTTCAGAATAGTTTTGCTTGCTCTCTCTCTAAACCTACCTAAACCCCATCATCTATATTGAACCGCTGCAGAACAGGAGTATTTACATTTATAATTTATTGCTACCACTTCCTTCTACTTATTAAGCCCGCAGAAAGGTAGTGCAGATTTGTTCAAACCATCTGCCTCAGAAAAGAGCCAACCAGGAAAGCACTGGTGGAAGCAGAGGCCATCACAGAAGAAGCTCTTGGAAGTGTCTGAATAATTGCAGACGCTCTCTGCAGCTTTGATCCACGCTCCCAGTCAAACGTGACAAGATTTCTCCGATTTATTTACTGCAGGCTGCGCTGGCATTGTGCCATCCTTTGGGCTGGCAACCAGCTTCACAAAGCACTGTTCCGGGGCCAGTATTTTCTGTGGCTGCACAGCTGCTGCAGGTGCTGTGCTATAGGGGATCCAAGCTGGTTCAAGGAGCTGGAAAGCAACATGGATGCCTGTCACCTGTGGGAGCTCCCATGACATTCATCTCTATAGTCTAGGACTGGGCGGGTTTGAGATGATTCCAGATTTTTGTTCCAAAGGATGAAATGAAAGGCAACTCCATGGTGCTTCCCAGCGTCGCCTTCTGTGTAACACTTCTCCCTTCCCGACGTTACAGGGCCTGGCTGTTTGTGCCTAAATTCTCTCCCCTCCGAAGGGAAAACCTTCAGGTGTTAAGAGAGCTAAGTTACGATGTGCAATTCTTAAAAGTTATGAACAACAGTTGTCGCAGAGGACAAAGTATATTATGAAATAACTCAAAGGAGACAATTCTATTTTCAGCCTTATTTGAAATCTGCATATGGTAAGTAACAACAGTTAGTCATGCTGTAACAACTGCCATTATATTTAACAATTGTTGGCTAGATCTTTTATTAAAATAATTTGTATTTGGCTGTAAGCGTTCGTGTCTCCCAACACGTAGAAGGTGGGGCTCTGCAAACCTCCATTCATGAGAACGCCACCATTAACTCACACCAGTTGACCCAGGAAGGCAAACGCTGTCACCTATCAGAAGCTAGATAGAACAGCTTTTTTACACCGAAGAACAGAATGGGACACACACACACACCCCCACACACACACACCCACACCCCCCGTTTGCAGCCCTTTTTAATTACAGTAATTACGAGGAAAGCTGCCGAGACCTGCGAAGGTAGACGTGAGCAGGCTGGCGACGCGCAGCGGCTTTCCTTAAGCCACCGCCGTGCCCATCCATACGCCCTCCCCTCCAGCTGCAGAACCCCCTGTGCCCCACAGCACCGTCCGTCGCCCACGCAGAGCGGGGGCCGTGCGTGGCGGCGGCGGCGGCCGGCGGGGAGAGGCGCTGCCCCCGCCCCGGGCTCCTGCGGCGCCCCGCTCCGCTCCTGCCCAAAGCGCGACGCCCCGGCCGAAGCTCTCCGAGGCTGCTCCTTCTGGGTCTGTCAGGGCAGGAGATCTGGGGCTACGCTCCGAGGGGCACGGCCAGCGCCACCCTGGGGCAAACCGGCGATTCCCCCCTTCCCTCAAGCGCCGTCGCTTCACCCCACCGCGCCCAGCTGTCCAACGCCCGCCAAGCTCACGTCCCTCGCCCCCCCCCCCCCCCGCCCCAGCGCCGCCCCGGCTCCCTACCTGATCGGCTGGGGGGGTCTCTGACGGGCGGCGGGGGCCTCTCGCTGGGCGGGGGGGGCAGGGGTCCGGAGCGCCCCCCCCCCGCCGCCGCCGCCGGGGGCCGAGGAGGACCCCAGCGAGATGTTCCTCTGGGGCAGCCGCGGCATCTCGTCGCTGCCGCCGGGGACGGGCGGGACGGGGGGCGGCCCCGGCCGGCTGGGGGGCGGCGGGGGCGCCGGGGCGCCGAGGCCGGGCCGGGGCGCGGAGGGCACGGGCGGCTTGCTGTTCTGCGGCGGCGGCGGGGGCAGAGCCGCCTCCCGGGCGGCCGGCGGCCGGTGCCCGGCGGGGGGCGGCGGGGGCGGCGGCTTGTCCTCCGCCGGCCGGCCCGGGGTGGGCGGCAGCGGCGGCCGGCCGGAGAAGGGGGTCGCCGCGCCGGGGCCGGGCTGCCGGAGGGACCCGGCCGGCCCCGCGCTGCGGCCGCCCGGGAACGGCGGGGGCGAGGGCCCCAGGCTGGGCTGCCGGCTCACGCCCGGCACCGGCGGCGACCCCCTGTTGTGCAGGCTGGAGGCGACGGGCCGGGGGGTGCTGGGCACCGGCGGCGGCGCGGCCTCGGGCTTGGAGCCGGCGTCGGGTCTCGGCGGCGGCATGCGGCTCCTCTGCGGCTCGGGAGCGGAGGTCCGCGGCCCCGAGGGCGGCCCCGGGAAGCGCGGCGGGCCGGTCGGCGGAGAGAAGGGCTTGGCGGCTGCGGAGCGGCCTCCGGGCGGCAGGGCGGGCGGGCGGCCTCCCCCGGCATCTGCGGACAGGGAAGAGGGCATCAGCATCCGTCGGGCAGCGGCTTCGCCCGACGGCGTCCTGAGGGGCTGCGAACACCGCGGGGCAGGGGCTCGGCCTCGGCCTCGGCAAGGGGCCCGCAAGCTTTCGGGGCTGGGCGCCCGGGAACAGTTAGCAGCAGCTGTGGTAGCGTCGGGGAACCGCTCCGGAGCGGCGGGTTACATCCCGATAACGCTTGTGAGGGACGACTCGCGAGAGAGCACGGCGGCCGCAAGGTAACGCAACGGATGCGGCCGCCACACAGCCAGCAGTAACGTGGGGAGGGAAGAAATGGTGCACCAAGAACAAGTGCTTGATGCCATCAACCCGGAAGCAAAGGAGTCTTAGCTTTTAAATGATACTTTACAACAGTCTGGCAAAAGGCTCTTTTCAGCCCTTTCTAGTAGCTGTTATCTAAGGATGTACTTGTGCTCGTCAGGAAGAAGGCAGCCAGCCTTGCAGTTGAAGAAGTACTGTTCTGTGATGCCAGGAACTTTTGTATTAATACGAGTTCCCAAAATAAGACTGTGACACAATAGAAAATAATACCAGCTCTGAGAGACTGTTTTGTACGTGTGCTGAAAAATTACGTTAGTCTATAAAATACATAAGATTCATAACACCCTGCAACCCCCATTGCCCAGTCCTCCTTCAACAGGCGTGAAATCCTATGTCCTTAACCTTACAAAACTCACTGGCCCCAGATCGCCTTTGTTTCAAGGGGCACGAGGCTTTGGGCAGCTGTTCTGAAGAAGAATGCAGTGCATGCCCCCAGACAAGCCTCCAACTGCAGCCAGCGTACCAGCCAGCTGGGATGCCTCATGCGCTCCCTAAGTGGTAAATCATGCCGTTGTGGAGCTGATGCAGATGTACTTTCCATTTGGAAAGTAGATCCTTTTTCCTGGTGCACAAAGGAGAATTAACCTGGAATCTTCTTAAGCTCCTCTCTGTCCTGCACACCCACAGCTAAGGCAGGACCTAGTCTGCCTGACTACTTTGCAGGTAGCAATTCAACTTTGCTGAGATCTTTAGTTTTCATCAATAACTAGTAGGATGTGTGGAAAGAGGAGTCTCACTTCTCCCTTGTAAAACCTAGTATTAAAACAAGATTCAAGCTGAAAATTACATTTCCTAAGAGCCTATTATATTTGAAGACTTCTTCAATCCCAGCAGGTAATTTACTGCAGTGCTATGAAGGTTTTAAGCAGTGTCATTTACTTTTTCACACTGGAACTGCAAGGTGTTTCTTACCGGCATCTCGACTTGCAGCAGATCTGAGCTTTGGCATTCCTGCTTGAAAAAGGCCTCCAAGGCCAGGTGGTCCTCCACCACCGAAGCTGCCACCACCGGCACCACCAAAACCCCCGCCGCTGCTGCCACCGCCGCCTCCTCCAAAGCCCCCACCGCCACCTCCACCAGGTCCTTTGGGTTCTGTTGGGAAAAAAATCCCCCACATTAGGCAGAGAACCGAGACGGATCCTGCGAAGTCATCTCTTCCATTAGAGCAACGCTTGTAGCTGGGGAAAAATGGACGAGCTTTCAAAACACACAAGTCCTTGTTCAGGTTGGATCATTACAGCTACCATCACCACCACTATTGCACCATGGAAGAGGTGGTGCAATAAACATAGCCACTGTATTTTATTAAGCCATCACTTTTCTTTAGCCTGCTCTGGACTAGAATGCTGAGAAACAGTCACTATGGAGAATTTGGAACTGAGCATGGATGGGACCTCTGAAAATATCATGTTGTCTTTGTTAGCGTCTTTGTAGCTGCTTCCCATTTCTTCATACCTTTGCTCTCTTATCCTTCCCCTCCACTTCTCCATAAGCAAACCGAGAGGGCAATCTCAGGAAATGAGGAAGGAAGGACGAAGACAGAGGTGTCCTTCCTCCTGGAGGTGTCTCTGGTAATCACTTCTGGGAATGCACAGAACTCTGTCACTATTGATGACGTTGCAACATATCTACTTATTTAAAGCCTAGTGCAGAAAAAGATTTCATTTCTGATTACTTTCCTGTAGGTCCAGAAATGCAGTGACAGGATCATTAGCTGCTAATTTTTCCAATAGACAGGAGTAATTTTATCAGCCCTCCCTTCCTCTCCCATTTCTCTCTAACATAAATATTTCTGCTGTGACAACACTGAGATGCTGGAAGTAAAATGAAAGTGTTTTCACAGCTACAAATACAGGGAAGAGCCCTGTTCATAGCATTACTGCAAAATGAGCAGGCCCACGTGTTGGCATATCTGTGGACATCAGCTCTCAGATGACGGACTACATGGCTGAGGATCAATTACTTAATTTCTTGGCATCTTGACTTCCACAGCTTCGGGTGGGTAAAAACTTTACTGACTTCAAAGTAATTGAAACCTGTGGATGCATTGGATTGCACTTCTAATAATCCCACCCAGAAAAAAGGAGGAAGAATGTGTTCATGGGGGAATGTTTCACATCATCCTTCTCTTTTCTTAAGCATGTTAGTTCAGTTCTGACTCACATAGGGTGTGAACCTCTGAAGAAATGCTGCTACTATGGTTTAGTCTGTCATCATGATTTGTTAATTCATGTAAACAATAGGCTGCATCATTTTAATCTTACTTTTACCCCTCCTTTAATCCCCTTAATGCTTTTCTCCAGCTCATTACAATAGCTAGAACATGTAACTTTGCTTTCAGAGATAATACTCAAGTGTTTAAAAACTAAAGTATCTGGCTGACTGCAGGACTGTATCTGTTTTTTTAATTATTCTTTATTGGTCACACTCCTTTGGGCATTTCCTTCTTTCCTCATCATCTTCCTATCACAGTCCAGCCTTTAATTGCATGGCCAGACCTCGACTGAGTTGTGTCACATTTGCTAATCAGTCTGTAGAAGTGTCTTCTCTCCCTCGGCAATAAAGGCTGTTCCTCTGACGCAGCAGGCCCTTGCTCCTCGCTCTTCTCCTGTTTCTGTTCTGTCTTCCCAGTGCTTTTGCTACACGGGCTTTTCCAGCCCCCTCTCAACACTTGCTGAGATGTATGGTGCACAGCTGGATGGAGACCTTGTCTCCATTCAAGTAAGTGGAGGCAGCTGCCTTGTGCCAGAGCACCGCCAGGCAGGCTGAGCAACAAGGCTCAGCCAAAAAGCTAACACCCCTGAGTCACTCCAGAAGTGGCAAAACTGCGTGCAGCCATGACACACAAGTGGGGCTGTGGCTCCTGGTTCTGGTTTTGCTTTAAGTGGTACTGGGGCCATTAACAAGCCAATGGTGTTGTGCCAGGGGTGCCTTTATTTTTATACTGTTTATGCGAAAGCAGAGTCTGAAATTCCACTTTATTCTCTGTGCTGTCCTCAGTCCTGACAGGGTCTTGTTTGCCTGATCTGCTGCAGCTCCTCAGCAGAGCGCCTAGTTGGGTTTGCATAGTTTTCTGATTTAAGCAAATGAGAAAATAAACTGCTTTATGAAAGTCAGCAAACAAATTAACACTCGCATTTCATAAGTAATACTTGATTTCTCAGCTGACTTAATCCATGATGAACAGAATTTATTTTTATGCATGCCAACTGCTGGCATTTTATTTTACTTACTTGTCTCATGGCAGTTCATCTGATGATATACAAAATAATTTTCTGCATTCAGGTATGTAGAACCATTCACGCATACAGAAACTCCAACATGCAGAATCATACTTACTGTCTAGAATCGGAGCACTTCTGTCATTAGTAACAGTCTTCTTTAGCTTTTTTCCTTTGGTAATATCAGATAATAGAGCATTTCGCCCTGCTTGTTCTGACCTGCTTAGGGATGGCTTTTCAGTATTTGCCTGCAAAATAAAATTAAAAATGAGGAGGAAAAATAAACCTCAACTTCTAGCTACAAAGCTCTGCTCAAATATGGTAGTTACTTGAGACCTCAGTTTCTGTTCTAACAGCGCTGGAGTAGGTAGCACGCCATGTCTGGTTTTGTGAATGATATTATAGGTAGCCGGCCTTGTTACTGACTTGAGGCCCCAAACACTGCTGCTATTCTAACCCACACTACTCAGTAGAAACAGAACAGTTTTATGCGAATTCACGTTTTTTTTTAACTCAAGATTTAGAGTCTCTGATCTTTTAAAGCCAAGGCACATCTGTGGCAAATTGCCATTTTGGAGACTGAACAAGAACAGACTACACACATAATTTGATTACACAAAAAGGTGGACATTCTTGAAAGTTGTAGTGAAAGCTCCTAATATACAAATTCTGGATAAATCAGAAGATGGATCTTTATCTACTATTTTAGTTTTGATAGAAATACTTTAAAATGGCAATCACCACTTCAACAATATAGACCTCTTCAAATAGACCCAATAAAACCTTTAGATGCATAAGCTTTTTCTCAATGGTCCTCTTTTTCAGTTTGTTTTGGTGACACAGTTTTTCAAGGAAGAACCAAAAAAAAACCCCAAACATACACATATATGCGCACGTGCGCGCGTGCGCACACACACACACACACACGTATGGTTATTTCTTCTAGGAAATGATGGTTCCTGAAGAGCTTTCTAACTTAGCAGATCAGTGTTATGGAAATTTCCTGAAAGGTGGTGAGAGGTGCCATGGAGGGACCAAGCACAGAGTCCGTATCTTGCTTGTGGTGGAAAATGAGGGAAAGACTCTTCAGCGGCACAGCCCGACCTATCTGTGCAACCAGCTAGGGTTTTGCTATGAAAATATCTGAGTACTTTACAATGGCATTTCAAGAAGCCTTTTTCTTTCTTGTGAGGTCAGGTGAGGATCTTTCAGTGAGGTCACTGACTGTCGGAGGGCAAACACAGCACAAACTCTATTTCGTCTTAGGCCGACTTAGGTCCGATGTAGTCTCACCCGCCATGCTGTGCCAGCAGTGGATCCTGTGCTCATACCACAGGCTGGCCAAGGGAGCTATGCTGGGTATGAACTATCCTTACCAAATTTAAACAATAGGATTGTTTTTTTCCAGCTCGGGTCATGTAAGTACTAGAGTAGAACAAGGGAGAAGGTGGGAGTACATGGCTGGAGAAAGGCAAGGGTAGAGCAAGACTTCAATTCTCCTGACTTAGACAAGCTGTTGAGGAGCTGTGCCTCGCCACCCAGGATCCCTACACCAGATCAAACCACCAGTGTGGGAGGAAGAGAAGGAGGGAGAGTCAATGTGGCTAGTGACATCCATATGGGCACTGGAAGGGAGTGGAAGTGATAGTCCCTCTTGTAGGATCAATTATCAACCGTAAATAAAATGTCAGAGAGCTTTCCCCAAATATCATGCATACCCTTGTCCACACCTCAGTGCCTCTGGACATCCCGTTCAATATGACAAGCAGCAACAGAGCACAGTGTATACGGTACATTTACCTCCTGTAAAACTTACCAAGGCCAGAGTTGGGGGGGGGGGGGGAGCTGGAGGGGGAGGCACGGGCATGATGGAAGGCTGAGCTCCGTCTGGTCTTGCTAAGAAACCTGCATAGCAAAACACATAAACACACAAGGCCCAGAGATTAATACATCTTAATAAATAAATTTCTACTCCGCTAAAAAACATCCTTGCAGCTAACAGGTTTATCTGCTACGTTTTCTAAGTCTAAATAGTATGTAAAAAGCACTTCATGTTTCATTGTATGGAAACCAGCTGCATCCTTAAACAGGGGCTCCCTACATGATCCCCATTGCCATACAAACTCACAGAGATACATATCCAGTTTTGCACACGTACGCAACCCATGCATTGCTATGGCAATGCACAAAAATGCAATCTTGTTCCTGTGGAGATACTTCAGGATAATCCCATAGCTATACCATCAACCCTTAACTTCAAGAAGGCATCATCTCTTTACGATCATACTCAGAAAGAGATGCTGACCTTTTAAAGCCCTTAAATTGCTCGAAGATACACACACACTGTTATGGGTAGGGTAGACCAGCAGAACTCTAGGAAAGACTCATGCTTCTTCCCTTCTCCCTGCTCGCTCTGAAGACTCCAAGCTCCATCATCACCTCTGAATGCACCTTCCTCCTCCTCAGGAGCAGCACACACAGCCTTGCTCTGTGCACTTTCCCAGAGGAGGAAGAGCAAGCAGGCAGCCCAGCCTCCCAGCCGCAGGCTGCTGCAGAGGGAAAAGCCTGGCTGCCAAAGCTCGGGCTTCCCTGCTGGAGACCAGGCTCCTGTTTTTCCCCACCCCAAGCAGAACTTCCAACCTAGGGCAATCCTAGGAGGGCCACACCTGAGATGTAGAACTTCATTACAACAAAAATATTAAACGATAAAAAAGAAAGGACAAGCATCGAGGAATTTTTTTCAAGTCACAAGGGCTTTTTGTGGCATTTTGGCACAGTGCTTGCTAGAAGTGTGCCTATCGGAGGCTCCAGGGATTTTCTCATGGTGCTATGGCATTTCAGGATGTGCTTTGCTCTTGCCCATTCACCTGAGCCAGCTTTAGTAACAGTGGTTTGCCACCATTTATATAATGTTTGCACAAGACAGGCAAACACAGTGGGAATAGGAATAAGGGTTATTCTCCAGACAACCCCAGGCTGATGGCCAAGTTCCCCAGGGCAGTTATTTACAAGAATACACAGCTCTTACTTTCTGAAGTCACTTAACTGTTTTTGATAAAACCAAGGAGAAGCGTAATAGCACAGTATCTGCCAAATCAACTTCATGCTAGGCACACTACCCTTTACAGTTTAAATGAGCATTAGGAAAATGTTCTGAATGGAACAAAGTGACATTTGCAGTGAGGGTTTGAGGTGAGTCACCACCTACAAAGCCTGTAATGGCTCTGAGATGATCCATGATATTTGTGTGAGAAAAAAATGATTAGAGGTACAGATTTATCTCATCAGACGCTCATGCTTCAAAAGAATTAGAATACAGCTATAACCCCCCCCCAAAAAAAAAAAAACCCAACCAACCAACAAACCTGCTGAGCTACCTTTCTCAGAAGAAAGCTGTTCTGAAATAAGACTTTAATGGCTTTTGTCTAAAGTCTTTAGGGAGGAAAGGGCTTGGAAAGGAGTTAGACACATCACCCCTTGCTCTGGCTGACTATCTAGAAAAAAACATGGAGTTCAAAGTGGCGTGAGGCACTACCACTGTCTGTAGTGTTTGCAGGTTTTCTTCTCCTGTGCTGCAGAAACTGTTTCTCTTTCCGGTTACTGTGAAAGAGCAAGCAGAGCAGAGGGGAAGCTGGCAGATGGACAGACTGACAAAAAGGAAACTGTGCGAAGCCAAGCCTGTGCAGCACTGTGCAAACACATGCGTTCACAAAGTCCTGCAAATGGACCAGTGTGCTCTCATCCGTCCTCTGGTGCGTTACTGCGCATCTGATGGCGTCTCCCGAGAAGCACCAGCTTCACATTCAGAGGATCTGCTTGAATTCAGTTATATTCCCGTCTTCTGTATTTCTAGCTCTCAGTCGTTACATAAAACTCTGCACAAAGCCCTATCATTTCCCGATCTGTTTATCCTAAATGCAATATTTGAAATCTGAAGCCTATTAAAAGCACCAAGACTAATGCTGCTTTGTTCTTCAGCTTCCTGTTTAAAAAAATAGTCAACAGGAAAATTATTTCTTACAGCAGACCACAACCATCCGGTTTCTTAACACAGTCTTTTCACAGCTGCAGTTGTCTCTAGCATAACTGTGCCATTAGGCTATTTCACCAAGCTTTTAACTCCTTCAACTGATTAAAAAGAGAAAGAGAAATTCTGCTCTCTGCACTGCTTTGATAAGAGGCCAAAGCAGTCTGGATAATGCACCGTGAGTCTCCTCGACATTCCATGTGCCATGGGAAAGTTTCTGGAGCAGGCAGAATAAAATTTGGTTTGATATCAGACTTTTAAATGAATTCCTTAAGGCAGCTCAGACCTGAATGCAGCAAGTGAGCCAGCTGGTCTGTGAAGCGCTTTCTCTAAAAAGCAGTATTTTTGCAAATGCCATAACTTGTCTACCTCCCTGTCAGTTAAGCGATTGCTTTCTGCATGCTTGTGGTGGTCTGGTCTACTTTTTTTTCCTTTTAACTGGGCTGGTTTAGATCAGCTTCTTAAGGAATTGGTGGGGACAGAAGGGAAGCAAGGTATCACTCGAAGCCTGAGTTCTCTAAGGGGAAGCCACCACCCATGAACACATCCAGCCCCTCCAAAATCCTCCCTGCACACATTATTTGCAAGGAGGTAAGGGGGAGAAAGGCTCTGGGTGCCCCCTCTTTCCCTATCCCATATTCCAGAGGGATGACATCCTCTGATTTACCTGTAGTCACCAGCGGCACACTAGCTAGTACCTCTTCTGGTACTGAAGGGCTTTCTCAACAGGACAGGGGTGGAGATTAGGTACACAGCTGCACACTGTGAACTTAGCATTTAGCTACTGCCGAACAAGCCCTGTAACCCCCAGGGCAGTTAGAAGGGGGGTCTGGAAAATGGCATTTTGGAAGCACAGGACAAGCTTCTGTAATAGGCCAAACTCAGGCAGAACTGGCTTGAAGTTTAATGCAAGCATCCCGCAGAGTTGTTTACTCATGATGTTCTAGAGCACACACTTCCTTTAGGAGCCATCAGAAAAAAGATCATATGGCATGACTCAGAGACCTGTGTGCCCGCACACAAAAGTATAATGCATACACTTACAGAGCCAGTAAAACACCCTAGTTTGTAAAATTTTAGCTTAAAACGTAAGTTATGATACTACTTCACTCTTACTTTTGTCACACTCTGACTCTGCTTCTGCTGCTGAGAAAGAGAATTTCAGAAACTCAAGCTGAAACTTTGCAGAAAGAAACAGCACCTCTGCCTTTGAAGCTCTAACTCACTCTTGCTGCTCGGTTGTTAGATTTTGTACAATCTATTTCTCTGACTTTTTGTAAGCAAAAAAAAAAAAAAAAAAAGGTGCTCTCTGGATTTTTAAATTTGATCACTATAAGCCTGTAGGAAGAATAATAATGTACTTGAAGAGATGCAGCAACCTGGGGGCTTGCCCACACAGCACAGGGCAGTGCTGGGGCTGACCCTTGGGATGAGCAGCACCTCTGGGGCTGCAGAACCAAAGCAGCTGAGTCAGCACAATGCTGAACTTGAATTCCGCAGCTGCTTTGTTCATCACTGATTCGCAGGATCACTGTTTTGCACAGAGCATAGAGATGTTCTAAGATGTTAAGCGTAACTCTGCAATTAGAGGAAAGCTTTGGTTACTGTCCTACACTTCAGCAATCGACTCAGTTCATTATTTGCTTTTGGTCAGTGGGAAAGAGCCGGATTGAAGAAATGGACATTATGTTCAATTGCTAACAGCCGACACCATAAAATACCTAAAATAGTGACTGATCCACCCGGTAATAAATTTTACCTACCAAATCTGTTAACAACCAAGTTGCTGATAACACACGGTGCTGCAGGGTGTTGAAAAGGAACCAATTTGAAAAGACCAAGGCTGAAGGCATATCGGTACTTTGAAAGCCAGGACACATGCCCTTGCATATTTTCTAGGCAGTAGTGTAAATTATAACAGCTTTTGAGAAGCTATATGGAAATGTTATATCTAGATGCGTATTGGTGGTGCAACAGAAAGGATTGCGGTAACTAACCCACACACGTACACCACAGCGTCGGCCCTGGAGCCCCAACCAGACACAAAGGTCTGTATTGTCAGCAAGAGAGAAGGATTTCCACAGCTGGCAGCAGCGTCAGCAGCTGCTCTCCCACTGCGAGGCGGGCGCCGGCAGCACCACGCACGCTGCCGTCCCCTCCGGAGGCCCAGCCCTGACGCGACCGGGGCCGCCGTCCCTACGAGCAGGCACCCCGCCGCAGCCCTCACGCGTGCCCTGCACCGCCGCCGCTACAACCCCGGTGCCAGGGCAGCCTGCCTGCAGACCACGGGCAACCTTCTCGAGAGGGGTGTGCACGCAGCCTGCATCCGCTGTCTTGTAAGAAAGTCACGCCGGCCGTTAGCAAACGCGGTGCCCCAGAGCTGCCCGCCTAGCCCCAGGTAAATCATATGATCCGAGCTGCGTAAGGAAGCTCTGATTTTTGCAAGCTACCACGCACACCCGGCAGTCGCTGTCAGGAAAGGTATTAAAACACTATGATATGCAACGCATCATGGTAAAAACTAATTTCATTTAAAAACCAAAACAGAGGAGAGAGAAAGTCTATGTTGTGTTCTGCAAAGATCCCCTTGCTCCGCGAAGTAATCCATGAAGAGCAATAAGCAAAAGCGGCACTAAACTGAATTCCGTGAAACACAAATTCTGGGCGTTTCAGATTTAATTTGGTACTTCAGAAATCATTTCAGGAGCATTACAAATGCTAAAAAGAAATGTGACATTTAACGCGGGGTGGACAGTGCGAACAACTGGACTGCAAGTGCACTGTTTGCATCTAGTCAGCCATTTTGAGCTGCTTCGAGGTGCCCCCTCTTAAACACATTGAGTCAGAGGCAGACAGACAGCTCGCTGCGGTTAATCATTTCCTGCATGATTAATTTCCAAGCAAAAAAAGAGGAAGGAACAAACAACTGTAGAAATAAAATAGAATTGATAGAACTTCAGGGGAAAAAAAACTCAAAGTTGCCCATTAAAATGCTGATTGGCCCTCTATGCAAAAGGACCTAACTTCCAAATCAGTATTGATTTGGTTCTTTCAAAATGCATTACTTCCTGCTAATGAAAGTAGGGAAAATTTTTAAAAATCTGAATTTGAGGAAATTGGGCTAGGTTACCAAGTACTTCGGTAAGGTAGCTCTCAAAACAAAAAGGACAACTAACTGTAAACACATTACAAAGTAGTTGGAAAATCATTTAAAATCAGCTTCATACAGACCACAACATTTTTTCATTTCTGTTTTTTAACAGAGTCCAGAACTATTAAACTGTTTTGATAAAAAGTGTTACCAAGATGTCATGAAATTTGTTCAAGTCCCCCTGCTCCCACTTTCCTCAGTGGACCTGAGTCATCAGTAAGTCTACATGTCCCACGTTCCACCACTGTATCCTCCAAAGACCACAGGGGCTCTCTGCTTTCAGAGAGTTGGTGCGGGAGTGCAGCAAGGTGCGAACGAGAACTTTAGAGGATGCTGAAGACACTCCTCCCGTGCAACATCATGCCAGTAAATCCCATCTAAAAAAATCAGGTATTTTTCTTCTTCTCTTTTTATAAAAGTTTCTAAATATGTAGAGACCTATAAATAAATATACAGATAGATGGTTTTAAGCCCCTAAAGAATTCAACAAGGGCACCAAACCAAACCCAGTACAGCATGAAGCTACCTGAATATACTGAAGAGGAATCCCCTACAGGGTGAAGAAAGAATATTTAGGAGACTTTCTGGCCTCAGTCACTCACACACAGAGCAGTGAAAAGCCTGACAGGTGCAAAAGTAACCTGATACAAGTTTTAATTGAGACACGGGGGGGGGGGGGGGGGGGGGGGGGGTGCTGTGTAACCACCCTATACTCAGCAGGAGAGCCTGGACTTTCCTCCTCCTAACTGGGATAAACCTTTTCGAAGCCAAGGAGCTCTGGAGGAAGAAAGTGACACCTAAAATGTTACTCTCAGTATTTTTGGGTCCTTTAACATCAGTGATCGGTCTTTTAAGGATGGTTTCTGGCTGAAACGACACTTCTTTTAGTGCAGGGATTACAAGACTTTGTGGCCTGAGAAAGGACATTACAAGGGTGTGAGAATGCAAATTGTCCTGTCCTGTCTGGAGGAAGCCATGGTAGCGAAAGGAGGCACTAACGTTTCACCCTTAAAACCACTTGCAGAGATCTGGACAGCCAAAAGACAGACCAACAGAGGAGAAGTTACTTTGGATGTATGACACCCAGGGAAATTCTGGGGAGCTGCTGCTGCCAGAGAGAGGAAGCCAGCTTTATTTGGGACTTTTTGCATTTCAGAGAAACTCTCCACAGTACCTGAAATGAGTGGTATGACTTTCCACCCAGACTGAAAAATGCCATCTCCTACGCAAAATGCCAGGGCAGAGAAAGTGGCCGGTACCAGCGATGCCGGAGAGCTCTTGCCCGGACCCCAAGTCAGAGCTTCCTTTCTCTTTCCACAAATGGCCCTCAGGGGGGTGATGGATGGTAGGCTTCATTCATGGGCACATGCGTAAAGTGGATGAGGTCTGTGTGGCCCCAAAATAGGACTTAGCCCAACCTGAATGACACACAGGAGCTGGCAAGAACAGGAAGATCTGCCACGGGGAACTGCGTCTTTACAAACTCGGCAGTGACCGACTTGGGGGATGCAACGCCATTCTTCTATGGTCAGGGGCCAAAAAGGAGAGAAGAGGAAAGCAAGAGCCTGGAGGTCTCTGGCAGGAGTGCACTGGGCATTCCCGGGGAAGAAACACATGTCAGGCCAGTATCACAGTGAGCATTTTTTCAGCCCTACTTAGGCTGCAGAGAGATGATATATTTTTTGTTTTGTTTTGTTTTAGACATACCCTTTTCAATAAATCGCAGAGTTCTAATCTTTTACCGCTTATAACAGTGCAACTGAGCTATGTGAGAGGTGCAGGTGCTAGGGGGGTAGTGAGGAAAAGTAAGATAAATAACCACAACAGCAAACAAAGCACAAGACTAGTTAGAAAAAAAAAATGAGAGGATGTCATGAGGTGCTTTCACGTCTCTCTACGTGTTATCCCAGGCACCCGCGCCCTGCCAACCCTATGGCATCTCCATCTTCCTCTACTCCTCATGCTCACCTCCCTCATCCCTGAGCACCCAGCCAAGTGCAGTGACCTTGCAGGCAGCACTGGCTGCAGCTCACACTGGGCAATTCCCCAGAGCCTTAAACCCCCCTAAACAGTTTCGATCTACCTCTTACCATCACAGGAAAACTGTAACAAAGCAGGTTACCGGGGAGTGTCAGTGACAAGTGAACTATCAGACCACTGAGCCAGCACACATCTGTGGGGTCCATGACAAGTTGCATCCAGCAAACCTCATCTGTCAAAGGCAAGCAGGAGTTATAAGGCGAAAATCCAGCGGCACTGCATCCATGGAAAATTACAGCTAAGAAATAGGCCGCTGTGGTGTCAGAATGTTGTTTTAATCCAAGTATTTTAAAAAGCTTTTTTCTTTTCAGTAACATATTTTTCAAGATATGCAGAGGATCATAGGCAATGGGTAGCTTTGGAGGACTGCCCCCAGTCACCAATATAGTCACTATTTGAAAGAAGCAGCAAAGCTTTTGGTCAGTTTAAGTGTTTGGATGTTGACTTGAGAAAAGCTGATAATGTGAGAGCAAATACACTATAGCAGAAAGTATCTCTCTGACTCACTGAAAACAGGAATTACTTCCATCCAACCCATGCTCCTATAATTTCTTTCAGCCAGTGCTTCCAGAGGTGTACAGAAATAGTCCTGTTCGCTCAGACTCTGAGAATTGGCTCACGCCACCCGCCACAGCGACCCTGCCCTGAGGAGCAGGACCTCAGCCGTGCAAATGACGCCTGGAGCAAAGCCCCTGCACCGGGCACCGCGGGAGGGAGCCTCGCTGGTGTTTTAAAACAAGTACCTATGTGTCATTCCTCAGTAGGAGGTCGGGGCCAAACGCAGCAGAGAAATCTAGAGTTACTGGGCTGTATCCCAGCCCTCGGGACAGGAGGACACGACTTGAGACATTGCAACCTCCCTCCCTACTCCTGCCTCCCTGCCAAAAAATGAAAAGCCCTTCCCCCAGCCCCTCCACAAAGAAAAGCCCTACAGCAAACAGCTTCACCCTCTCTCCCAGGCAGAAGTGATGGTTAAGGACCGAGCTGTTTGTGCCTGAGCTCTTACTTCCACCGTCCAGAGCACAGCTGCCTGCAACATTCAATCGTGTACCATCCAAGACAGCCTTTAGTCAACCCGAGTGTTTGAAACAACGCACGAGGCTGTGTTATCCTAGGCACGCTGCCCAACGCGGCCAATGAGGGATTCACCCAGGCTGGAGGCGACCTCAGCGTGCAGCCCTAAAGAAAGGGACCCTTGTAATGGTGCTCTGGAGAGGCTGTAGGGGCAACCTCTCCACATAGGGACAACATACTTGGGGCAACAAGGACCTGATGTCTCCCTTCATTTTATTCCCTCGCCTGTTCCTCCTTGTGAACATTTTGTGTTCACAAACTACTGTTCCTAATACACAGACCAAGATCTTCTCTCCGATGGGGCTGCTTTTTCCAGTGTCTCACTACTGCTGAGGTGATCACTCAGTGTCATGTGGCTTGTTCAGCAGCATGCGCTTTGCTGCACAGCGTTCTCCCCAAAACTTTAGCCATCTTAAGCTCTAGGAGCTGTTAGTAGGGTGACCAGGCTAGTTCAGAAATTAAGGATTTCTGAGTATTGCCTCTAGCTCACTGGGTGCTGAATCAGAAAAAAAGCATTGCGATAAGTTGGAAAAAGTCCTGAAGAGCAGGACTCTTTCCACCAGCTTATCCTCACAATGCGGCACCGCTCAGCTCTCCGACCAGACAGGGTCATTTGTGGCTTGATGGCGGCAGGCAGCCTGCGCGGAGGCAGGCGGGGGTCAGGAAGGGATGTCTCCCACACCCCACACCTGGTGACCCAGAGGCGGAAAGGCACGGGCTGGGCCTTGGAGCCCCCAGCTTGTTACCATGGGAAAATAACTTTAGTTCACATTAGTGTCCCCGCCTTTTGCCTTTCCACCTATTGCTCCATTGGTTTTTTTTGAGGCTGCTATGGGTCTGACCACTTGTTTCCTTTCTGTAGCATGAAAGCAATTCTGCCATTTGAATCAAATGGACAGAATTCTGGAAGATTTTTTTTTTTTTCCCCTCTCTCCACTGTTTTCTAGCACAACAGGCCAAAAAGTATCAGGAATTAGTCTGAATGGTTTTTTTTGGACGCTTGAGCTGTTGCAACTTTCAGCCAGCATGGAAAGAAGTCATAGAAACCAAATTTGGTGAGCGAGCCCTGGGATTTTGCTGGTGGTCTTCTGCTCACCTCAGTTGCCCACTGGTGTGCCATGGGTCCCCTTCACAGCAGCTGTTATAAGGAGAGGGACTTCTCTCTGCAAATCCTGAGGGTGGGATGAAAAGAGCCTGTTTGGAGCAACAGGTTACATCATGGGAGCTCTAGGACATCCCACACCACACCCTTGCCGTGCCCAGGGCACTAAATTAATAACGTTGTGACCTGCGTAATGCCATTGCTGAAACTGTGTTCATTCACCTTTCTCTTCTGACCAACAGGATGACATGAAGCTGTAGTCAAAAGCATTTTACTATAATGAAGGCATACAGAAAAGGATCAAGGTGCTGACACACTGTCAGATTATTCTACTTCTCAGTAGGCGTAGGTTTAGAACTCAATTGGCTTCACCATTCAAATAGGCTTTTTTAACATAAAGTGTTTTCTTCATCACCATCAGCTAAGTCTTACTAAACCTGCAGTGAACTGTGACTGGTCTACTAAAGCCAGGATCTATAAAATAATATTAAAATAGCAACTACCTCTGAAGGGGAAATCTGAGGCATATAAGGTCCAGACATGTGGAATTCATTTAAAACACCATTTTCCAATCCTTCTCTCTTGTAAATATTGCAATATTCCTATAAGAATGTTGAAAAACTACAGTGCACAGAGATTAGCTCAGATTTCACATCAAAAGCCCAAACAAAATGTTAAGCAGCCTGGGCAGTCAGCAGGGAAAGAGCAACTACACAAGCAAGACTGCATTAGTTTTTACAGCCCAGGTGTCGACATGAATTAGAGAGTAACATGAATACCTGTCATTAGAGCCACAATCAAAGACTGATCAGCCCTGAGTGTAGGAAAAACAAAACAAAACCCAGCCCCAGATCTTCATAATGTAAGGCAGCCTGCTCCGCCAAAGACAGTTCAGAAAAACGAATACCACCTCAGAGCCAGGTTACTGTCAATAAAAGCCTCGGTTCAGTGCAGTAAGCCCCATAAATCAGTTTTGTGAGAAAGAGGCAATGAGGTCTGGTAGAGATTTTAATTAAAAAGAAAAAAAATTTTATTTTCCATTCCAAAAGTTAATTTTGGATGATTTGAGGCTGCAAAGTGCCGAGACTCCAAACCTCCACTAAAAGGGGTGGAGGTGGAGAGTCTGATTTTACTCTGAGTTCGTGGAAAGGCTCAGGCCAGTTTTCAGAGGGGGCTGGATGAGACCCATTGTACCTCATGAATTTGCTGAAAGTCTTTGAATTATTTGGGATGATCAGACTTGAAGATCAAGAAGACTGCATCCTGCAAAGTCCCTTGAGGTTCTCTGCTGTGCAGGGATTTGCACTGTAGCTCGGGGTTAGTCATTAAACCAGATCATTCGTGAGGCACTGAATCATATTTACACATAAGTAATGAATTTGAGGAGTGTCACAGACAGCAATCAAAGTTGGTGTTGGCTCCCACAACACTATCTTTTGGATGCAGAAGGCTGGTGGAGCAAGGACCACAGCCACGGTCTGCACAGAGATGCCATCCCTTGTATTCAGCACTACGGGCATCTTGCTTCATGAACTTGGGGAGAGCAACTGGCAAGATATACTGTCATCTGTCTCAAAGTACTGTGACCTACTGAAAAACTCCCTGTAACTTTCCCTCTGTGCCCTGCTCACAGACCACAAACTGAATAGAAACTCACATCAGACCTTACAAACTGACCAGATACTAAATGAGGACTCATTCTGCATATGACTTGTATCCTCTGTGTTCGCAAACTGTCTCTGACCTCCGATGCAAAAAGCTATACAATAACATTTGATCTGCCATTTAAATCCTTATTTCAGTAACATGATCAGGGAAAGTTAAGTTCTTTGTTGACTCTGCTGGGCTGTTACAAAACAATTACTTTTTTATAATTCACATTCCCAAAGGAATTAAGGCAAGTTTGCAAATAAAGCAATGGAAAATTTTCACCTTACTGAGGTATAAATGAATATACACAAAATATACCATTACTTTGCATACTACAGAGTTTTTAGTATTTACTATGATTGGTGTTTTATCATAGATCCTCCTCTGAGAATAGCTACAAAATGGAACTCTTTTTTACATGATTTATATAATAACTAGCTTACAGTAATTAAAAATGAGTACCACTTTCAAAGCCCAAAACCTTTGACATATGTGAAGCTGGGCAACGTACGCTGGGTATCTGCACATGCAGGGAGTTGGACGACAAAGTGTCCATTTGCACAAGCAATCAAAGCAACTCACAGCATCCGTTCTTGCTCGCTTGGAAGAGGGCCTCTGCCCTCTGAGGTTTGGCCTGCTGTGTAGTTCATACTGCGTCTCAGAAAGCTTTCAGATGGGCTGCTATGGTTTCAGTAATTATTTTTAAAGGTTCTCGGCAATATAAAAACAAATCTGTGGAAGAGATTTTAAAATCAGGATGGAAGTAATAAAGGGGAGGGAAAAGAGGAGGCAAAAAGTAATCTGAAACAGAGGGTCTGCTTCAGCAAACAACTCCTCCCCTCCCCAAACTCGAGGACTTCAATCACCCCTTCTTCATGTTGGAGCCAACCTTAGGTCACCCCAGACTGCTCGGATACCGTGGCCAAAAGGTGATCATCTTTTCAAAAGAGTCTACAAAACTGTAGAAACTGCATCCAAAGCAATAAAAACCAAAAAGCAAAATAGAACAAAAAAACCCCCCAAGGTGAATTAAGGATAAGAGATTCATCTTAATCTTAAATATCCTACCGTACATATTTTGGTTTGAAATGGATTCATTGAGAAACAACAAAGAAAAGCAACATTGTTACTGAAAACACATTATTTCACATGCAAATTTACATGATCACCTAGTATCCTGGCAGTACTGGCAAATGATGTCTTGTTCTAATCCATATTAAAAACCAAGTCCAAGATGTTATGTTCCTGCACCACCAGATTATTTGCCTGCTTGGAATCCAGCAAGAAACTTCTGCAACTTACTTCAGAGAAATAGACAGAGGAAGCAATACATTATTGCTATTAAAAATCGTTCAATAAGACAACTAAAAACCTATCTTTAGATGGCTTGTACAAAACTAACAGACCAGATAGCCATTAAGTAAAGTAGATTGAAGGTTGCCATCATCTCTATATTGTTTGGTTCTTTGTATTATGTATAAAATCTATTAAATCAGACCATCTTTTTCTCTATTTTAAAAAACACAGATTTTATAACATACCCATATTAATCATGTTGAACCACCACCTTTATTACTACAGCAAGAAAAGCTTAATTTTAAAAGCCTAATTTTTTAACAAAAGTGAAATAATGTATCAGCTGTCCTTAGCTGATAGCAACTGCTCTAGTCTCACTCCAGACCTACGAAGTCTTCTACCAGAGGAAGATATGGTCCAAAAGTAGTAATGCGATCTGTATGATAAATGATGAGGGCTGCCAGTTGAAGCTCTAGGGCTGAAGCAGACTACCAGCAGGGAAGACGAAGTCTTGTCTTTTCCTCCCGTGATACTGAACCACTGAACCCACCACATGCCTTATTCTGAGCTGACCAGCACTTCCCCGCCGCCAAGACCCGTTACTGGACGAAATGAACTGCTACCTAATGGAAACACGTATAGCAACCCTGCAGAGGATTTCCTGCTCTAGACTCGCTTCTTAGGAAGAGCAAATTAGTGGTTTGGTTACCGCCCTGCAGAAGGTCACCTCCAAGCCAGGGACCAACCGGAGGGATGGGTGGAGGAGCAAAGGCAGGAGGGAGCTTGGAGACACCCTCTCTCTCTGCCAGCCTGGAGATGAGTTCCAGATCATCCTCCTGAACTGAAACCATGCGAGGGAGGTGGAACCGGTGGGCTGGGTTTAGAGACATCCCCAGGCAAGAAGCCTGATGCCGTGGTGGCTGCTATCTCAGACTCCCATTCACAGCTGAAGTGGTGGAAGGACAGACCTGAAACTCTGCCTCCTCTATTTGGATTTAGTTTGGCTCTTTACGAAGCAGTAAAAATCTAACCCACAGTGCACTGAATACCTCTCCAGGTGTAATAGGAGAGACCTTAGCTTTCAGCATCTGAGTTTACATGTGTGCAAGTCACCCGCGATGCTCATGCGCTGTTCCTATCACTGACAATTTCCATTTGGTCCAATCTGGAAAACATCCTGAGTAATACAAGGATGAATTTTTCTGTTAAGTGTTTCCAACACTGCCTTTTGGCAAGAAAAAATGTCAAAAGTCACTTGGAAAAGAAAGGTACAGCTCAGAGATGTTTCAATTATTTCATAAATAAGCTGCCAAAATGCAAAGAGTAAAATCCAGGCCATACTAATATTCTTCATATTTATACCATTATAAGCCAACCGGAGAACAGAGTATTGGCCAACCGGAGAACAGAGTATTGACCAACCGCAATTACATTTTATTTCATTTACTGGAGTAGAGCTACAACAAAAATTCAACTAAAAATAGCTTTATAAAGCCATTTTTACAAGAAATCTTGGAGTTTCATCTATTTTTGCAGCAGGACTTGCTATTTATTAAATACAGATATTTATAAAATATAGGTGAGAGAACATTGAAACAGAGGGTTCAGATTTTACACCTGGCACTTTAGCTGAAAACTGAGCATTGATATTGGGACTATGAAATTTGCACATATGCATCTGAGTACACAGTACACATCTGCAGCAGATGATGCCAGTTTAAACACCTACAGTAAGGGCACACAGTTAAGCTGTCCATACCTAATCTAAGGTTTTCATTGTACAGTTGAAAGTCCTATAAGTAAAGATAGCTTCTGAACATTTAATTTATGAAATACTCTTCTCTACTTGTTTTGGCAATTATCTAATAGATGGCAAGGTACAAGTGCTGTTTCGCATCAGTTCTTTGAAACTCAAAGCAATTCTAATGTTATATGAAAGACTAACTCAGTCTAGGAATTTAGATTCCCTGTTTCACCTGGAAAGGCACTAAAATTCTTGTATGTTGGTATACTACAGGATTTAATAATGTGTGTTTTTTGGGGGCGGGGGAAATAGAAGTGGGAAACTAATTTTATGTCCTGTCAAAGTTTGAGACATGAAGAGATTTCTATCTTAATCAGGAATTAAAAAAACCCAAACAACTGGTTTTGTTCTTAGAAGAGCAAATTTCAGCAGAGCCTACATTTACTTTAGGTATTTTAAATTTCTTTTAAAAGATACTTTTAGAATTTTCTGATTTCTGAAATCTAAATTTTGTGTCAAATTCACCTTTGATCTCAGGGAAAAAAATACGTTTTGATAAACTGATGGCTTTAATCAGAAAAGCTTTTCAATAAAAATGTCCTGAAAAACTGTAACTGCGATCATTAACTTTGATATCCAAACAGAAATTTTCCAATTTAGGTATCTAAATCCTATTGCTAGAGGCTTATGTTTTCATAGCTTCGCTAGTGTATTGACATGGCGCTGCTGACCCAGCACAGGTCTCTCTTACTGACTCCTGACTGCCTTGATCACCCCCTGCTCCTGGGAAGGACACGGGGTGAGTTGGTGCTACTAGAGCTAAGACTGGGAGGACACAGATGCAGTCAAGCAAGGGGCCCCAAACTCCTGTAAAAGGGGACTAGTTTAAAGCATGGCACAAATCAAACCAAAAGCAACCAAGGACAACAAAGTGAAAACGCCCTTCTGCTTTCCTCCACGTCTCTGATTACAGAAGTCTTTGCTCCAATTTATTTCTCTTTGGAAACAACTTTTTACAGCTGCACATGGCAAGTACTTAGCTAGCGAGCGAAGAAGAGAAGCTGGAAAGAATGATTATTAATGGATTCTGCCAAAAAAATAGGCAGGGCAGTCTTTCGCGGCTTAGCACAAAAACTAGTCAATCTTCGCCTGCGCAGAGGCAGCACGTCCTGCGTTGCCTTCCTGAGAAGGAAAACAGTGCAGCCCCATTGCCTACTGCAGCAACCTGGGCTGGACCCCGAGGAAACATGCAGCACCCCCCACTTTCTACTTGTGAATCTGGTCAAGTCCACACACATTGAGAGAGAGCATTTGCCCAAGTCATTGTTAGTTAAACCCAAGCGATTCCATTCAGCTATCTGCATTTTATTTTAAATATTCATATCTCCAACCATTTTCCACGATCTTGGACAACCAAGTGTTTCCATGCAGCAAGTGTAGTCAAAGGCAACGTGTCATGTAGGTGCCTGCCCTGGAGGGCACAGGTTTACCAGGGGGCTCAGGGGACCGTAGTGACATCACACATGAGGTCATATCTAGCTGACTGCCTAGGTCAGACCTGGGTGGATGTGCTAGGCAGGTGAATATGCTAAGAGGGACAAATCCACATCTTGCCTGAACTCAGTGGGACCTGCAAGCCATTGCCTGAGGAGAGACAAGGCAGCGGCTCCTGGTTCCTGCCAGGTTTTTGGAAGCGGTTCCCAGCCAGCATCACACCTTCGTGTTAGCTGGCAGCTCTGAGACAGCCTGCTCCACAGGCCATGCAGGAGCTCATTGTGAGCCCAGGGAGCAGCTGGTTTTGGAGGTTATTTGCCTCCATGCAAGACAGCAGGTCTAGCTGAGCTGCTGCTGGTATTCGAAATGCAGCTTTTTGCATAAAAAGTAGTACTTTGGTACTGTTTAATTAAAAAAAAAAAAGAAGTATGTATGGCATACCACTGCCACGAAAAAAAATACCCACAAAACCAGAAGCATCCACATACCATCATTCAACGCTTGTATTTCCTCTTTAGAACCTTCATCAGCAAGTCCTCTTACTCCACAGGACTGCTCAAATTTGTCCTTGCTAATACCAATCTACCAAAAGCTCAGAGGAGAAAGCAAATTGGTCGCTGCAGGCTGGAGTGCTCGGTGCAGGTGCCCTGAAACAGCAGGTTTTGGAGGGTGGCAGCCAATCTCCCCTTTAATTTCTTTGTAATAAGAGTGGTTGTCACAGTTGTTAAACCCTAGCTAAAGTTAGCATCACATCTGCTGAATCCTGTAAATACGGCTGAAACCCTGATCAAACTGGCTGAACGGTTTGGCTAGCTTGCATAGGCAAAACCAAATTGGGTTTATTTTAAGTAAGTTTGAAGACTAAGTTTAGCATATGGCAGACTGAAATACAGCTCCTAACATCTCTGCTTTCAAAACCAGAATTGGTAATTAAACAGAGAGCTAAGAACCACTTCAAATCTGAGGCCACAAGCTTCTAGATAAAAAGAAAACTTCTTCCGAACTCAGAAAGCTGTTGTATCTGGATCAAACCCACAGCTCAAAGGAAGCTTTGCGTTGGTTTTATCGGGTCATAAGACGTTATTACTCTCAAGAAGTCTACTTTCTCTCTTAAACTGCAGTCCTGATGATGGGCAGTCCTCAAACAAGTGCTATTGCAAGGATCACCGTTTTCTTCTGTACCTGCCAAGGCTCTTATAATCGGGCTGGCTCGCAGAGGGCTGGGTTGTACGTGGTGCTGGTCCAGGCACCACCACGCAGAGAAAAAGCCCCACTTCTGCGTAGAAGTGGTACAGCAGCACCAGGGCTGCAGTGTGAGCAAAGCCTGAACTCTGCAGCCAGACGCTGCTTCAGGCGAGCCCTGATCCATCAGAACTTGCTATTAGCAAACGCTGTTCAATGCAGACCAAACTGGTTTTGCACAGCCAGTGGGAATTTGCAGTTTGCCATTAGTACCAGCGTTTTCAGATCCATGATAAAAATGAGCTGTTTTCTGCCTTCCCGCAACTCTTTGCCTGAGAAAGCAGCACAGCCTGCCTTTTCAGGTCTCCCTCTTACACCGGGAGCTGACCTGGTAGTTATGTTGCCAGCTGCTAGTGATAACAACCAATACTTTCCCACAGTGCACAGCATAAAGCACTCATTTTATCCCTTGACTCCTAAATTAGAAGAGCAAAATCTCCTCAGGAAACTCAGGAACAGCATGTCACCTTCCTTCCCTGAAAAGCGCAGTATGGGACACACTGTACCATACATATGGAAGTGTTTATTGCCTGTAAAATAACTACTCAGCTTTCATCAATAACCAGAAAAATTTAGTCACTGTCAACAAGGAGACTGAAGTACAGAACAACAGACAGCAGGGCTGGAAGAGGGCATCTACCCTTCCCCTGAGTCACTATTGATTATATCATTCCTGGCAGGTATGTATCTCTTCTCTCCCTAAAAATCTCCAGTGATGGAAATTCTGCAATATCCCTCAGTCATCTACTTCATTAGCCTTACAGCTAATGAAGCTTTCCCCAGTACCTAATCTAAACCTTATTTGCTATTTCTCATTCTATGTATAACTGATGTGCAGAATAATTTATTCCTTTCCTCTTCATGGCTATTTGAAAACTGTTTACATGCCTGTTTGATCTTCTCTTCTTTAGGCTAAGCAATCGTATTTTCTCCAGTCTTCCCTCATGGGCTGTATTTCTTCTGCCTCTCATCATTACTGCTGTTCCCAGGATGTTCCATAATCCCATATCGTATTTGAAATTGGTGAGAGTAACACAATTCACCATCTTTGTCTCAGTATTGCATTGTATGTTCTTTTGAGCATCCAATTTACTAATTTGAAATAAAATATAAATGCCAACTTAAAAATACTCATATTTTCCCTATATGCATGTCTCCCTCCTTCAAACAGGCCATCCTTTCTAACCCGCAGTGTCCAAACAGGTATGTTTGGCTACTGATCACACAGCAGTGCCATCTTTTTTGGTCCTCTAATGTGGAATAACTCTCCAAATACTAGGTTTGCACCAGTCCTCATCCTGGCAGCAGTTCATCATGCTCGGTATGAGTTGTAGAGCCACAAATGAAGCGAGACATTTGTCTGCTCCTAAGGCTAACTCTTCCCTCTCACATCTCCCAAGTCCGGCACCCAGATTTCTCCAGACCGTGGTTTCCAAAGCAAGCACACTGCTGAAACTACACCAAAGCATCAACCCACATGAGAACCAGCAACAGACCCTATCAAGAAGAAGCCCAGAATTGTTTTGTGCTTATGTCTACAGAGAACCAAAATCCCAAGCACCTCTGGCACCCTCCCGGCATCATACCTGGCCCACTACTCACAAAGAAGCCACAGTCAGGGCTTACAACACAGTGCATTTGAGACATGAAATAATACTTGATCTGCTGGACTGCACCAGCTCTAGGTCAGCATGTTGCAGCCTATCTGCACCACATGCTTTCTGCTTGAGCCTCTGCTGCAATGAAAAGAAAATGAAAAAGTAAACTCACTGTTATTTCTTTCTTTCTGATTCACTATGTGTCTCAGTGGACCTTTTAATACTGTTTCTGTTCATTAGCACCAAACTCTGAACATTGCAGCCTTCACCGTGCAGTTTTCAGGTGTAACATCATTTGCTTTGAGTCAGGACAACTATGAATTCACAGTGCCTGGTCAAATCCTATCTTAGGTCTCCTGACTTACTTGTGAAGTCTTAAATCCCTCTACTGTTAGCCCTGTCCTACTGGAATGAAAAAAACCAAAATACTGCATGTGTTAAAAGCTTGTGGATTTGGCAGAAATGTAACCTAAGGCACCTAAATCTGACATTAGCAAAGGTGTGCCACATCAGAGCATGTCAGTAAACTGGCATTGCTATTAATCCTGCCCTGGAGAAGAATAACTCCTATACTGTCACACTGCAAATCAAGACATGAGATGGCTCTATGCCTTCTAAGTGTTACAGGCCAGGGATGACACACGCCAGAGACGCGTTTCCCTGTGCTGCTGCTCACACAGTGACTCTTCCCCGCTCCCATCCCTCTCCCAGTGCAAACCCCATGGGCTCTGTACCTCGTCACCAGCAGGAGAGACACTTGCACAGAAAAGGAGGCCTGGCACGTTCAGTCCAGAATACACTTGCTGAAGTTAATTAGATTGCAATAACATTTCCCAGGTTGCACATTCCTGCAAGGAAGGAAAAAAAAAAAAGGAACTATTAATTGCAAAACCGAAACGTTGGGGACCACAGAGCCTGGGTACGTATCTATTATGCATTTCCTTGCGTAAGTAGAAATTCTGCATGAGAAACTGGCAGCGTGTAAAGAGAAGCCTGCCTCCCTCTAAAGAGGAATCAGAACAGGAAAACACACTGACTGTGCTCTCCATATCAGTCCCTGACGCAAAAGGGCCCAATTTGTTCTCAAACAAATTTAAGATAATTCCCCCAACTTCAGCATAGCATAGTAAAAGCCAATATAAACGGTGAAATGAAAGCAGCAAAACCTAAAAACATGTGTGGATGGATGTGGTGGTAAGATTGAACGCAGTTATCCACTGCTACAGTTGCTCCTCTTAAAAGAGCCATGGTTCACTGACCAGCTTTGTAGTAAGGAGATTTCTATAGTTTAGGCTAGAGAAAAATGCATGCAAAAGCCGAAACAAATCAACTAAACAAAAGTAAAACCAACCTCCTTCAACCTCTAGATGGTTTTAACAGCTAATTACAGAAATGATTTGCAGAACTTGCATTCAAGTGGGGGGGCGGGGAAGAAGGGGAAGGGAATGGCCAGCAAGACGTGACAGAGACGTGCTGCAAATAATGTCCCAGCAAAAGATACCCTTGTCCACTTGATGTATTTAATATTAAAACAGCAAAATGTCTTTAACAATCCAGTCAATTTGAAATAAAATAGAAGAACAGTAACCATTCAGCATTTTAAGGATTTACTTCTATTTAGAGATCAAAGTCTCGAGATTCCAATCCCTCCCTGGTATGAAACCTTTGCATACACTTTGTGGTGAAATGAAACCCACAAGGGGATCCTCCTAAAAACTCTCTGAAGCTGGCCCCATGCACTTCAGGTTTGCATTAGTTGGTGTTGCACATCTTAACTCCTATTTTTTCCCTTGCAGAGAGTAGGACAACCCTGTGCTATGAATCCAAGTGCACAGTGGACACAAAGTCAACAGAGCAATGCAGCTGAGTAGGTTTTGGGAAGCAAACTGGCCAGTGATTAAAGTGGCATTCTGAGTGGTTTATTCTGTTTGTTTGCAGAATTAAGGATACTTAAAAGTTGCTTTCATCTAACTTTGAAGCGCTCTCAAACTTAGAAACTTTTATACAAAGACTGCCCAAGGGAAAGAAACCAAAATAAATAATTAAAAAAAAATCATACAGAAAAATTAATTTTTCTTCCATAGATGCTATGAATATGTGCAAACACATACACACAGTCTCCCTTCCTTCTGACGTTCAGTAAAAGAGGAGGGTTTTTTTCCTGAGCACAGAATTTGTCCCCATCTGGTTCCATTTTTTACTATTTTCTTTTTTTTTGGTTTCCTTCTCTTTCATTCCAATCCATATTTATTTCCTTTTGTTTAGTCTGTACTCTTTATTCCCTTTCCTCTTTTTGCAGATTTCCTTTTTAGTTTGTTAGGGAAAGAAACATTCTTTCCCTGGTTTTCATAATGCAAGCTGGTCGAATGGGCCCATTCAGAGATTCCCGCCCTCCTACACCCTCTCCCGCTCTTTCCCTCCTCTTTCAGTCCCGGTTGCCTGTGCTCACTCCTGGTAGCAGAATAAAAGCGTTAGGCTTTATTTATTTAGGAAAGTGTGTCAGTTTATTTTTTAATTCAATTTCAAATACCTGGCACAAACCACTGCGTGGAGGCTCAAATATATTATTTACGAGCCATTATATTTAGCTTAAAACAACTCCTGATCTATTTGAGATGAGCTGCTATAAGGCAGGATTAGGCTGAATTGAAAATGTCTGCAGCGGGATTTTACTAAATTGCTTTTAAATCACATTCTTAGTTAAACAGTTTCACAGTACTCTGGTGAAGGCTATAAACCCTAATAAAGCAGAAAGGCTGATTTTGGGCAGGACTTTGGCTCTCTTTGCAAAACTTGCCGGTTTTACAGAAGCAGAGGAGCCCAGCTAAGGCCAGAGACTTCTGCATGTAAAACTCCAAAGCTCAAAACGCGAGAGCAAGCTCTGCAAGGCTGCAGAGCGCGAGAGCCACAGAGCTGTTAACTGCTCAGAAACAGGGCCCTGCTATTCCCAAATTGCTGAGACCCTCAGCACCCTGCAGCAGAGCCAGACCCGGCATCCACCTCCCCGGGCAGCAGGAGGTGAGGACTTCCCCACTCGTGCAGGCTGGTCCTTCCCGAGCCGCTGCGGTCATTTTATGTAGATGTTTTTACGCTGAGATCAGGATGAATGCACCAGGTGGTATGAAGAGGGTAAAGAGCAGTGCAACTCAGTCTGTTTTTCTACAGAATCAGAGAAATATTTTTTAAAAAGATTTGAGAAGAAGTATGGACAGTTTTAGGAATATTTGCCTGACACTCAAACCTCTGATTTTAATGTCTGGCACGCCATTGGTACAGCATCCCCAACAGCTGCATTTTGTGCTAGATCACTGCCATTACCACTGTCCAAGCCCCTCCGCCTCACAAGCTGTGACCTTGCCTAGCGAGCAAGGAGAGTCTCTGCACAGAGCAAGCACCTTTGCCTTCAGCCGCCACTACCTGAGCAGGCTGCAGAGCCGTCACCTCCTCTTCCCCACACGCTCTCCCAGCACCACGTGCGCCCCACGCTGGGATTCAGTTTTAGTTCAGATTCTGTGCAGAACTACTACTATATTCTACATTTTATCATCCTGAAGTTTATTTTCTTTGTAACTTTCACTCCAACTTTGCATTCAATATTTTTAATCACAACTGCCTAGTAATATTTAAAAGTAATGAATGTATTTTTGCACAGGAATACAAAACGTACGTCCCGTTAAACAGCCTCCCCCTGAGAGCTCCCAAGTTCTTCAGCACCAAACCGGTGCCATTTCATTCCTGATACGGTATGTTCCCAAGCCAAAACCCTCCAGCACAGAAAAGCTGGGATGGAATTCTTCAACAGAAATCACCAGGAATGAGAGAAAACTGTAACAAGAGGCTACACCAGTAAAATCAAACAGAACAGCTATATGCTTGGTACAGCCAAAACAAACAAAGTAAAGTTCTCGCTATAGTCAATAGCTTTAACCTGTGCTTGGAAAACCACTTTCTGGTATTTATTAACACTGAACACTTCTATTAAAAATCCAGACCTTTTGCTCATTATATGAAAGTCTTAACAAGATGGAGAAGATTTCATTTACACTTCTAACGCGACTCAGGTCCACACTGCTGTTGTACAGCAAGGCTCCAAGCTCCAAGCTTCTCACAAACCAAGCAAACTCACAGATGAGCCTCCTATTTTTGCCCTGTACGGTCCTGCTCTGAAAGCCCACGTCGCTCACTACCTGCTAATACAAGTGCCATACGGACCACTTCTTTTCCACTCCCACCAGAAATCTGTGAAAATAGGTATGCAGAACCCCTGTAGGACAGTTACAGAGACATTTTAAGAGAACTAACCTGTGCTATTTGAATCCGTTGGAGGTCACCCGGCTCTGAACTTCCCCAGCAGCTTCAATCTCGTTTCCTGTAGAGCGGCATGTGACACCACACTTCCTCACCGCACCTTGCTAGATTCGCTTCGCTTACTTTTAAAAACCAGATGAAGAAACTAACTGTCCCTTACAGCATGTTTAAGAGCTTTCTGCTCTCCTGTTGAACCACTGACATTTCTGCATAGCCAAAGAACCCTCCTCTATTGCCTTCTGAGTCACTCCATGATTCAATGGACCTTTTTGTACTATTTCTTTGTATTAATACCAAATGCTGAATGTGATTCTGTTACAGTATGCTCGGTGCCCCCCCCCCCCCTTCTTTTAAAGGGGAAACAAATGCAATAGTGGAAAACGTAATTACGCTGCAGGCGTGGGAATTTCAGTTCAAGGATATTTGTTTATCACATTTTCAGAGTGGTAATGAATTGACGTATTTGAATAGATGCAGTTATCAGCAATTTTCAGAAATATTTTTCATTTGAGTGTGGCAAACAGCTTTCACAGGAGTTTGAGTCCTATGAAAAATAGTTTACGACTTCAGAAGAATAGAGGTTCTCTTCTAAGTTGTAGCAGCGTGCATCCACGTATCATCATCTAGGGATGGGACAAACAGGCCTGAACGTAATGTCACAAAAGGAAGGACAGTAAAGTCCTGGATTAGAAGAGTATGTTTACAGGATTAGTCAATAGGTGGTGCTTTAGCAGAATTTTTTTTTAAAGACACGTGAATTTTGGAAAGGCAATCTAATCTTAAATGGTACCAACCCCAGAAGTGCTGACACAGCCTGGAGATAGTCTGAAGACTACCACGCCAGGGGAGAGGCAGAATGGTCTTACCGAGGTCAGCAAGGAGATACTGCTCTGCTGGAAGATGCTCCTTGTGCAGCACGTTAAACACCCTTCAATTAGGCTAAGGGAGGGGGCGGAGATCAATTAAATGTCCCTTTATTTAGTGAGAGCTGAAATAACAGCCAATGCTTGGGGCACTGATCAACCTGGCAAGGCCTGAGTGAAGGCGGATGGGTCACACAGCCAGAGGGGTTCCCCTGGGGACTGACGGCAAACATCTGTGCTGGGGCACTGATTGGATTTAGCTGCACCTAAGCGTGGGTGTGAAGAACCTGAAGGCAGGAAGAGTGAACAAACAGACAGTGGTGCTGCACATTTGGGATGCAAAGCTTTCAGCAGCAACACTCATTTATGGCTGTCCTCCCACTGCCATTCATTTCTCCCACGGCTGTCTCAGGTGCGTTGGCACAGTGGTTCCACAGCCTGTGCCATGGAGCGTATGAAGGAACTGATCTGGTATTCAAAAGTTGATTAGTTTTTTTTCTTTTTCTCACTCTCAGGCAGCAGGGGACAGCTGCTAGCATGAAGCTGGCTCTGCTGTTACCCAGGCTGTAGCGCAAAACCACGGTTTACGGTGAGAGGCCCAGAGCAAACCAATGGGAGCTTCTTGTTTGCCCATTGGTTGATGCATTCTATGTAATTTGTGCGTAAATTAAGAGGTTTCCACTAAAAATGTCATCTTTTAAATTAAGCTGTGCCAGATGAAGACATCAGTGTTGTGAGCAGCCTCCCGGTGACCACCAGCCAGGGATTACCTCCCCATCTGCTGCCTCAGGGCTTCATACCACTGCTCACCAGTTTACTGCTATCAAATGAGCCAAATTAGCTCCAATAATTTTTATCGGTGGGTTAAAGTAATCTGACTGATCCTGCTGCAAATCGAGTGGCAATGGTTTTGAGGATGCCTCCTACCCACAGAGATGTGGGAGTAGTGACCTCTGGCAAAGAGGCAGCGACAAACAACGGGATTTCACTGAGCAGCAGCTGAGCCTTGAACAAATCACACCCATCTAATAAGAGATGTAAGCGTTTTATGTGTAAACATACAGAGGATACCCACACAAAAGGAAATACATGCATGACTGAAAAAAAGACTAGTCCACAAAATGGATGCTTTTGCATCAGGCTCTTTTTGGGCGTACACACGCCTACTTGTGCACGCACGTCTGAGCTCCTGCGGTTGTAGCAGGAGTTCACGTGCAAACACATGTCCGCAGATGCACCTGCTCTGCCCCCATTTAAAGTTTCGGGCCAAATGGCCAAGGTATTATTTACACTGGAAGACACTTGAGAGCGCTGCGAGATGCATGCGGCTTACGCGTTTTCCCCTCGGTAAGCGTGCAGAGACACGATACGCTGGACACCGAGCTTCAGAGGCACCGAGGGGAAGTTGAAGAGTTCAGGAAGCGGCCATGTTTGCTCTCAGCACACTGCCTCTTTGTCCTCCCCACAGCTGCTCGCCCGGCGCCTTTCAGGCAGCCCGAATCCCTCACAAGAGATGGGTTATTTCTCTCCATTTTAAGAAGGGGCTACGTTTACAAAGCCACTTTTAACGTGCCAACCGCCGTGCGAGGATCTAGCCGCGTATATTGGGCCGTGCCGGAGCGGTGCTGGGAGTCGCTGGTGGGGGAAATGCGCTTTATATCCCCCCAGATACCCGGGGTTGTTCAAGACGGGAGGAATTTGTTCGCCCAGCAGGTAACTCGCAGCAGTCTCCCAGATGCTTTTAAGCTATGCCCAAGGAAAACGGCCTCCCAGGGTGTTGCTTCAGCCAAGTTCAGAGTGCAGCGGCACCTCGGCATGCCCGTCAGCGGGGCGACGGAGAAGGCACTGCGGGGACAGCAAAGGCAGCTGTGTGACACCGGGGGGACTTGCCGTGTCCACAGAGCTCTCACGCAGCGGGGTTTGCTGAGCCACCACGGACACCAGAGGATCTGTCAGCTCTGACCACGGAGCATTAAGACATGAAGGGAAACATCTGAAGCCTGATAAATTCTGTCCTCTGTAAACAAACCACTTCTTTCTCCATCCTTGTCACAGATGAGGAGTCTGTTGACCGGCACCTTCCAGAGGACCAAAGCCTCAACAGGATTTTTGGCAGTAATCTTATGTGATAAGCCAACTGCTTGTAACTAATGCTGTATCTCACCTTGTATATACAGAAGACAAAACCATCTCTTTGTCTTCTTCTGAGGGGAAAGCATACCTGAAGCTCTTCCTTATGTACACCTGGGTACCTAATGAAGGCATGTGCTAGTAACCCTGCAGATGGCACAAGTTGTTTTTAAGACTGCCAGTTGACTTCCCCTCGCTTGCCACGAGATCAAACAGCATTTGATTTATGGATAAAGGACCACCCCGGCAGCAATAACAAGTTGCACAGTGGCCTGACAGATAAGCTACACAGGGATGTTAATAGACACAGCTGCAAAGCTATTTACACAATAATTTGCTGTCTTGTGCTATGGGGATAAAAAGACAATCATGGGCTCTGAGGTTTTTTGGTTTATATTAGAAACGTGCCCTACCCTACATCCACACCTTTGAGTATACTGGACATGGTGATCCAGGCTAATGGAGCATGCTGAATCCCAGCATTCAAAACCCACACATAAGACTTGCCTTATAAGAATGGGCCGTATTTATTCATTATATGGAAACTCACCCCCTTCACCAATATGGCTAAGAGTATACGCACACACACAGAATAGCGGGTACGGTGGGGACTGTTTTCTGTCTGGTACCTGTCACCAGCAAATATGAGCAATTAACGTCTCAGTGATTGGGCAAAACAATCTGTACTCCTGACCTCGAGCAGGAACAACACATGCGAGTGCAAGAGTAAGCCATCATGTGGAGCTGCTAACACGCAACTACAACCTCTCCCCCCCACCCCCAAATCTGTTCGTCAAATCACCAGAGCCAAGCACTAATACAGAGGTGTTCAAACTTCAAAGGAGGAGCACAGTCGGCAAGAGTTTGTTGAAAGAATTACAACCAGGCATGGAAACTGGGACTTCTCAGTAGCATATAATCCCTGCTGTTTCCATTTCCTCTTGCTCATTATCGGCACAGACGGGGGCTGAAGATTAGTAAACAGTGGGTGTTTGGGGTGAATTAGAGCATGTGTGATGTAGAGCTAGGTATCCTGGTGGCATCCGTGTGACTTCGTAGAGAGATGTAAATATTTAATGTTGCCCACTATGTTTCTTCAGAATGATGAAATATTAACATGTTCCTTGGAGGTGGGAGAATCATACCAGATAAAACAGAGAATCTATCTTGTCCTACATCTAGGATGTGAACAATATCTGATGGTCAAAAATCTTCTGGCAAATTCCCCCTCTGTAGTCACATGTGTGTTGAAGATGAAGAGTTTTCACACTGCTCCAGTCCTGTCTGAAACCAGGAAAAAAAACCCCAAACCAACAAACTCTGGGACAAAACCCTTTACACAGCTACGTGTATATGAGACATTACATTTTCAGCTATCACCCTTGTTTTTAGCCACAAGTTACCCTTTCAGAGGACAGCCACCTAAATAAAAGCCATTACTAAGAAAATGTAATATGCCTAGAAACGCCTACGTATTTCTTGAGTGAAAACTGCTGAACTGACAAACCTTGCTCTCAGAAAGTTACTTGTCCTCCTTGCCCCAATAATATAGACATTAACAAACTCCTGAAGGAAAGTTCTGCACTGCATGTGTATTATGATATATATCATAAGATATATTTCTAAAAGGAGAACTCTATCTTTGTGGAAGTCTCTTCACATCATTATAGATATTTCTAATAACCTTAACACGTTCTCAGGAACTAAAATGGAAGTTTTATTAAAAGGAACGGTGCTGGTCTTTTCTTACAACACTTAATTTCATATAAAACCTGGTTTCTTAGTTTGTAGCTTTTTTATACAACAACTTGAGACACAGTTTCTCTTTGACCTGATCAAAGAATATGGGATTACTCAATAGGTCCACCAACAAAAAACAGTGTATGCTATCTTTCCAAAGAGTTTTTCAACACTTTTTGCCCAGTAAAAACTGCCTAGCTGTTTTTCTAGACCAGTGTTTGTTACACTTTGCCAATGGCACGTGTAGTCTTCAAGTACATTTTTCAATACATGAGCATTGCTATGATGGCGATATTAAAAGATATTTATTATTGAGCAATTTGTCTTTAGCTATTAGCATGAGTCTTAAAGTTTCAGGCATGAATAAGTTGATGAAGAATTTTTATATACTTGGTTATTTCACCAGAAAACACCAACTGTTTTTAAAAGATCACACTTAAAATCTGAATAATACTTTATATTCAAACTTCCCATCAGCATTCGTGTGCATTTATATACACATATATGTATACACGAACAAAGCTAAACAAATCTACACCTTAGAAATCATGACCTACCACAACATCCACACATTTTAAAGCCACAAAAACAACACTCATTGATAAGAGCAATTTCTTCATCTGACACAGGCCATATAGTTTCAAGCTGTTACTTCTGCTTAGTTTATTTCCCCTTTAAATTCTGAATTTTCATACTGGAAGGACTGCAAACTTGTGATTAGGTAGAAAATAGAAAGGGAGCTAGCTACAAGCAGGATAATACAGGAGTACATATTGGCATGATTTCACTGGAGACAAAAGAGCTGTGCACCATTTTATAGTAGGGACATCCTATCCAAAGCTCATGTCCTTTTATTTTCCCTTTTAAAAAAAAAAGTGAGTCCCAATCAGTGGGAACTTTAGTCCATTTCTTGCATTCTTCCCATGGGTGGTATATTCCACATCAGGAATATCTAGATGCCAAATATAGCCACAGATCGGAGTCTGTGCATACTTGCTGGGTGATTATAAAATAGAAGCAGATTCTCTGCTGTATAATGGATAAAATCTTTTATTCCTTGCTTCAGTACAACTGCCAGCAATCCCATACTGATTGGAACTACTCCTGAGTAAGGTGAGCAAGATCAGATCATGTGTTTTTCTTTCATTAATATTTATTGAAAACAACATTCTCCCAAGAATAAACAGCAGAAAGGGAGGCTCAGTATATGAATATGTATACCCACTGCATGCCACATTGTCATTTAATTATCTATGCAATTACTATGAATTAGGACAGCAGTAGTTAAAAAAGTGACAGGGAATTGCAGGGTCCATGAAAAGCACCCAGATAACAGCCTGGGAGACTAAGAGTCTCTGTTTCCTTAGGCAGTGAAAAATTCAGCCCTGTTGGGAGATCCTACATCTCACTTACACGTAAGGGGTAGCTACATGGGACACATCCAAGCGAGACTGCTCACACCACTATACCCAGTATTGGCCCTGGTCTGAAAGGATCACTTGTTAACCATCAGGGAACAGTTTCAATCCTTGTTCACAATCTGACTATTTCATGATGGCTTTCAGTGTGGAAGTCATTCAATGCCATTTTGAGCAGGAACTTTTGTCTTGCAGAGCTGGGATTACCAACTCATTGCATTTAGACTACACTAAACCTGATAGAAAGCAATGTTTAATCACAGCTCACCTGGCTTAGAGATAAACTGCTGATCTAGAAATAAAATGCCCTATATTGCTAATCATCAAAACCTGGTTTCATCAACTGCTGCAACTGAGTCAGTTATCAGGAGACTGCACTCACAGGACATAAAGCAACACTTCTACCTCAAAAGGGTATGCGGACACGCTGTTGCCCCCACAGCTAAACAAATGAAAGGAACTGGGCTTCTGATGCCTTGGCTATGCAAGTTCCCATGACATGCTTGGGAACTGGCAATCAGGATAAGCCCCCAAATGGGCAGGTTGAGATTGAGAGCAGAGGCAGTAGTATGATATTCTGGCTTGGAACAGCTTGGTACCACCAGGTCTCCCTCATTAGCAAAAGTTCCACACAAGAATATAACTGAACTTGTAATTACCTATCTATATCCCACTCTGCATGTGTTTTATTTCTTCCTTCCTCTCCCAATAGCAAAAGGCCAGGTACTCAGTAGAGAACAGAATAATTCAATTTATAGCTGTATATATGGCTTATGGCTCTGAGGGTATTACCTATGCACAACAGAAAACCCTGGCTTTGTGTATCTTGAAGCACGGCTGTCTGAAAAGTTGCTGCTAACAGAGCAGAAATACCTTACAGTCCAATTTCTAGACTATTCAGCAAAGCTGGCTGGCTCCCCTGCGAGGCTGCGCCGCAGCAGTGACCTAGGAGAACAGCACAGAGGAAAGCAGCAGGGGCCTCCTAAAACCCTCCTGCTTGGCCTGAAAAATTACAGCTGCTCCAGAGTAAGGGGGAGACTACAGCATGGGCCCCTTGGGGGAGGTGAGATTAGTCATGGGCATTTTGGTAGAGCCCAATGCTTCCAGTTGGTCTGTGGGCCACGTCCCAGCAGAGCCAGCACATCCCGGCATGGTCCCTCATGGAGGATGAATTGCGAGCCGATGCTCCCCAGCTCTCATCGGCAATGCCTCGAAGCATCCCCACATGCTGCGGGAGTCTAAAGGTGTTTCTTCACCCGCTTCCCTGTCGCTACGCGCAGCCAGCGGGGGCTCGGCTACACCAGCTGTGATACAGGCTGTTTATACCTACTTGAGGTTTCATGATGTTAATAGTTTGGATTTAAGTAAACTTTGTGACATATTTAACTTTGGGCATTTTTGCTGCTAAATGGGACAAGGGCTGTTCTCTCAACTTCTAATGCCAAAGCCAGCGCCTTACATCGCTCTTGGGAATTCTGGCTTTGAAGACCTTTGGTTGTCCATGAGGCTATTTCCATAATTATATCCTTAAAAACTATTTAGAAAATCCCTTATGTTATACTTGCCATTATACCAGACAAGATTTCTTAGTGACAGGGTCCAAGATCCTGCACTGATGTATGTTACAGAAAATGACAGCGATACCAGGGGTCACGTACTCCATTAAGAAATGAAGAAACCAGGACCCGAAGATGCCAGAGTTAAATACAGAGAAGTGACACTGCAATTTGTGAGAATTTCACTGGAGAGAACTGAGGTTTATTGCATCAAACATGCCTGCAGATACCTTGGGTTTCTTCCTCCCTGGTACAGTCACATCACAGTGACCCTCCAAAACTTTAAAAGAAATATGTCAAAGGCACTGGAGCTTTAGAGCAAAAGAAAGAGTGATCCTACCTTCAGGATGGTGATTTCCAAAAATAACCAGCAGTGTCCACCAGAGAACAGAGGGAGCACCTCCAGAAGCCTCATGGAAAACAGGCCCAGAGGAAAGCCCCAGGAAATGCTGTCCTGACCTTGCCTGGAGCAATCCTGCTCCACTGGTCTCCTCTCAGCACCGATCCCCCACAGCAACCTTACACCAAGGGCAGGACTGGACCCAGGGTTGCACCTACCGGCCCTTTTGCTAGTCCAGAGTGATTTTTTGTGTGTGTGTCTCTCTGTTCTTACTTCCTAGGGCATAAAGTCATGCCTAACTAAGAAACGGCAGTGGGAAACTTCCTTATGTCTGTATAAAGGGAAGAAGGTGAAAATACACTTTTTTTTGGTTGGTTGGTTTTTTTACTTTCCCTTTTTGCAGGGTTTTTCAATTCTATTTTCACTTGCTTCTGTCCATACCTCACAGCAGATGGCCTGGAGCAAAGGCCTTGGAAGCTGTAAATGCTGTGGTATTATATACCATGTGGTATCATTACCATGGTTTCTTTAATGCCTCATCAGTCTTGCTGATTAGTGAGCGGACGGTGAACCAACATATTTGTGAGAAGAATAAAAGCCTTCTGTCTAAGCAAAAAAGAGCAGTCATATACGACTCTTACTGTAAACAACTATAAACTCCATTATTCCTCCTAAGAGGAAACTTTCTTGGGGAACTTTTAAAGTAACAAAAAAACCAGAAGACAACAATGACAGTTCTTCCCCTTGGAAGCACAAAATCCCTCAGTGTTCTCATTTAAGTACCGCATATGATGACATCCAACTGGGTTTTACCCTGCAACTCACTCGCATTATCAGGGATGTTCTGCTAAACAACTGGCGCATTTTAAATGAATAAAGAGGGAACTTGTCCAGTCATCTCAAGCTGTTTGTCAGTTATGGAACACTTCATTTTCTAGTTCCCTATAGCAGCTCAAGTTAATTTGTCTTTCTCTTGACTCCAGTCAGCATGCACACTTTTTTAAGGATGCACAAATGAAAAAAAGAAAGAGCTACAATAAAACTTGGAGACACTGATCCTGCAGGGAGCTGCTAGGAAGAGGATAACCAATAAATGAGGAAATAAATATTGTTCTGGTTCCACTTAAGGGGACAAGTAAGTTCTCCTGGTTTCGGCTGGGACAGAGTTAATTTTCTCTCTAGTAGCTAGTATAGTGTTATGTTTTGGATTTAGTATGAGAATAATGTTGATAACACACTGATGTTTTCAGTTGTTGCTAAGTAATGTTTAGACTAAGTCAAGGATTTTTCAGCTTCTTGTGCCCAGCCAGCAAGAAGCTGGGGGGGACACAGCCAGGACAGCTGAGCCAAACTGGCCAAAGGAATATTCCATACCATATGACATCATGCCCAGTATATAAACTGGGGGGAGTTGGCCTTGGAGGGGGGGGGGGGCAGGGGCGGCAGATCACTGCTCAGGAACCAACTGGGCATTGGTCAGCAAGTGGTAAGCAATTGCATTGTGCATCACTTGGTTTGTATATTCTAATTATTTTATTATTATTATCATTATTATTATTTTCTTTCTTTCTGTCCTATTGGACTGTCTTTATCTCAACCCACAATTTTTACTTTTTTTCCCTGACTCTCTCCCCCATCTCACTGGGTGGGGGGAGTGAGCAAGTGGCTGCGTGGTACTTTATTGCCAGCTGGGGTTAAACAACAACAAAGTATAAGTATGCAGCAACTCTTCAGAGTAAGATGCTTCACTTTGAAAAGTATCATCTTATTTGAAATTAAAACTAAACAAGACAAGAACACAAGTTGTTCATTTACACCCAAGGGACACTAGTCACTTCAATTAAGAATAATCTATTTAAAGTTGTGCCATGAAACAAGTTTTCTGTCCCTCCCTAAACAACCTATCCAGATCAAATGCTGAACTTGTATTTGAAAATATGGTAGGAAGGTCAAAGGGAGAATTATTTCCTTGTGGTTTGTTGCTGCCTAGTGTTACAACAAAGTTTTGAGGCTGTCTGCTGCCATTTGAGAGTTTCAGGTTCCAAGATGTCACCAGAACTATTGACTGGAAAAGTTGTATGTTTAAGGAATATCTTTCTCTCAAAGTAGTATTAGTCTGGGGTGATTTGAAAACACAATTTGGAGACAGGAATAATGATATACTGGTTGGTGTTGCCTCTGTGGCCTCAGACGAATAGCATTCTCTCTAAAACTGAAATAGTCATACTTGCCTATCTTCCTTACCACCACATTGCTATAATTTGTCTTTTCATTTCTCCCATTGGAATAGAAAATGTTTTCTACTGGGCATTGATCAAATGTATTCCCTATCTTAGAGGTCTTAAAAACAAAGACAAGATGTATAACCATATGAAAAACAAGAAGCAGCATCTGACCAAGTAGAGATGCATATAAAGAGATCAATGTATTGAGTCATGCAAACTCACTTTTATGCATGATCACATGGTTTGCTTACTTACAACATAGGCAACACACAGCACCCTTTATGGTTTACATTTAATAGTTCCTTTAAAAATTGTTTTCAATAGTTTCAGATGTGAATGTAAGAGTGAAAATTATCTATTTTGCATTTCATGCAAGAAAAAATACTTTTGGAAATATGTTAGGCAAAGTGGGTCAGACAGTGTTGGGTAAATCAGGACATGAGGAGAGCAGTGACTGATGTGATGGCCATGGGAGGACTGATGAGTTGTGGTAAATTGAAGAGAGGACTGTAAAGCTTAGTACTGCATGGCTGATGCTGTCCATGTTTGCCAAACTGTAAGTAATCCAAAGTAATCCAAAAGTGTCAAAGCAGTATCCTTGAATTACTAGCTGAGGAACATTTCCTCTTGTAGGTGGAGAGGGGGAAAATAAGCAATCCTTTCCACCCCCCCGCCAATATTTTTCATCATCCATGTCTTTCTATTAAAAATCTACTTAGTTGATGCTAGTTACAAAACCAGTTACCATCCTGTTTAGGCTACTCGTAAAAGGAAGGATCCTGATTCATAGCACCCTCTTACAGCTCTGGAGTGCTACCTCAGCAGCTGGAGCTTGCAAGCTGCCTCCAAGCACCTACATCTTTCCTCAGGGACCAGGGTAATTTGAGGGTGGCTATAAGGTCCCACCATTTTCAGAGCCTGCCAGTGAGGTGAGCTAATGAGGCACCATCTGTTGTTCCCAGCAGAAATAGCAGAGACACCACATATAGGGCAACAGTTCTCAAACTTAACTGTTCACATCACTGCTTTAAAAAAAAGAAAAAAAGGAAAGAGAAAAGAGTTAGGGAAAAAAAAAAAATGGAAGCTCAGGCAAACTCTTCTTTCACTTGTTAAAAAAGGGGCCAGGGCACAGCTCTGAGCCACTGGGTGCACAGACTGGTCTGGAGGGACCCTGTATCTGCTAGAACTCATTTTACCTTCTTAATTCCCAAGAACAAGCATTTTAAGGATCGTATTTTGCACATCTGATAATACCGCACTCACCCTTTCACGGTCTCTCTCGCCTATGGAGATCTTTAAACCAGCAAAAGAGAAGACAACACAAAAAAAAAAAAAAATCTGAAAACAAAACCAGACTCTGGATCAGAAAATTCATTACATAGTCTATAATTTAACACTCAGAACTACAGGAGATTAAGTTTTATATACCTTCAAGGTTCAGTGGGAAGAAAATCATGCTGCTAACCAAATCCTGTGGTGTGCTGAGCCAGTGTTAGAAACCTGGGGGCAGAGTCTGGACCTGCCAGCCTTGGGCTGTCCGTGCCAGAACACTCCCATGCACTGCAGGTATTTCCCTTGCCAAGAAATCCCAACTTCTCAGTTCTACACGTGTCCCATTGTAAAGATGCCTTTTCTAATGTTTAAGACAGTTTGTTGTATTCAGTAGTATCACTAAGCATGACTAATTTGGGATACATTCACAAGCACTCACACTTGTCTTGCTTCCACTGCAGCCAGGCATAGCACCCATACCTATGTTCGAAGCAAAGCTGCCCAGACAATTCAGCTTTATGTAGCTGGCAGGCTCAGCTGTTCCAGGGCATTACTGTGACACACAGCTCTCCTCACAGAGCAGCAATGCACATGTATAATTGGACAACAGGTTGTGGCAACAATAATATAACATATTGTCCTATCTGATTTCTATGACTTAAAGGATTTCCCAACTTTGATGCCTGCTGTTGCCCTCTTAGTATTTAGATACCCATGTCAAGTGAGTTACAAAACTGATCTGTTATTGGGGTGAATAAGTGATGGACAGATCTGCTGAATCATGCAAGGCTCCACTGACTTTTAGTTATGCTTATGTAACTCCATAGTTTCACAGCTGCTAATAATTAGCAGATGACCTGCATAAGTGCTAGACAAGAAAAAAAAAAAAAAAAAAAAGATGGGAAAGGAGAATCCTGCTTCATCACTTCAAAAACAAGCTACCAAGACAAGAGTAATGACTTTTTTTTTCAATCTGCCATGATTTTCTTTTTCTCCTCTCAACAGAATTCAAACACAGCATAACAAATTCAGCATAACTTATAACTGAGTATCTGAATGGTGCCTTGTTCACAGCATTTGGATTTGAAACGCAGATGCAGTTAACTCACAGCTTAACTCCTTCAATGGTACTCTAAAATGCTGATCTGTGTTCTTCTCAGCTTCCAGATTTTAAAATGTTTTCAAGTGATTTTTATTTTTTTTTAAACAAAGAGAGATTCAAACTGGGATTCAGTGTACAGTTTCCTCTGCTCTTTTCCTCTCTTAAAAATAAGAGATTAATTGTTATGCAGCAAACTGGGAATAACATCACTTTCTAAAAATTTCCTTTGCAGCTCTTGTCTTTATTTCACCAAATTCTTTTCCAGATCTGATGTTCTCAGTGTTTCCTGAAAAAGTCAATGCAATAAACTGTTCTTTAGTACTAACCCCCCCATGAATATGACACCTAAAGTAAAAAAAAAAAAAAAAAAAAAAAAAAAAAAAAAAAAAGAAAAGGAAAAGAAAACGATCTTTTAGAGGGTAAAAGTAGTCTTTGTTGCCAAGTGATCTGAAAGTAGTTGAGTAGGGAAAGGAGATGGGTTTATGTTTAAAAACAACATCTTTTAGCTACTAAGGCACTAGTCTGCCAGTCAGGAGATTTATGATCCTCTCCCAGCACTATTACTGACCTGCTGCTATGAGACTTTGGGCAAAGTCACTTCCCCACACTATGCTTCTCAATGCATTCCAATTTTTGAAGTCTTTATTCAGACTTCTCAAGGCCATTTTTGGATGTTGAGAGACCACTTTTATTCCCAGACGTTCTGGGGACAGACAAAAGCAGCCGTGCTTATCCAGTAATGCAGAAACATAGCATACAGCCAGCTGGAAGGAACTGCTGGATCTCATCTAGTTCAGAGCAGGGCTAACCTGGCTTAAAGCACATTGCTTGGGCCTTGTCCAGTCCAGTTTTTAGACTATCTCCAAGGACAGAGACTCCACCATCTCTCTGGACAAACAGTTTCAGTGGTTAGCCACCCTCACCACTGAGGACCTTACTGGCAATTTTTATAGGAAGCAGTACAATGAGCCGAGGAATGCAATTTCTTCTTAGGGCTCACTTCTGGTCCTGTTAAGTCAGGCTCCAGGAAAATTCAGAGAGAAGCCTGCTCCACGCTGCCTGCTCTTCATGGCAAGAAGATATCAGCAGTCAAGCACAGTATTCATCAAGAATATTGAAGAGTGGGAGGAAGAGGGAATCACCCCACTTCCTGAAGTTATCACAAGAGGAACATGCACAAGCTATTTTGGGCTCACTGAAGCTGCTAAAAGCATTTATTTTAACCTCTGTATTACTTCCCATTAAAGAATATCCTGTAGTTTCTTCAGCAGGAGATACGTACTCAAGTTTAGCTCAAACAAGAAGGAGAGCCCTCTCATGAAAACACGCACAGGAGGACAGGCAGGCCCTTCACACGGACCTAGTCCCAGGAAGGAAATGGCAGGAGCTACACACATACACACACTGAAGAGATTCAAGATGAGGGGTGCCACAAACAGCTCAAATCTTGGGAACTTTTGCTTCTGCAACATTAGCAGTTTAAGGAGTTACAAAATTATACTTTTTAACTCCAAAGTGTGCTTATGTGTAATCAGAACCAAAGGTAGAAGAACACTAACGAGGTTACAGCAGAGTTAAGTGTTACAAAACAGGCTCTTGAACTACTCCTTGCGCTTCCCGTTTATCTCCTTCCAGGAATAAGGAAAAACTTTCTATTCTGAACTCCTTTGATCTCTCAGATTTAAATGAAACTGCTCCCTCGCCACTTGCTTCTCCAGCCTCAGAGACACTCTTCACTGATCTTTGTGAACAGAGTTGGATGAGGCCCAAGGACAGCTGCTCTTTCAGACTTGCGTGCCTGCGAGGCTGAAGAACGGCTGCAGTATCTTTCAGAGCTCTGATGTTCAGGGTTATTTCCACTGAAAAAATAATCTTTTTACAATTTAGGTTTCACTTACAAGTCAGCAGCAGTGGCACAGTGCTTGCAGAGAAGCACAACAGAGTACTAACATAGTAAACAGTTGATTGATTTCCTTCCCCTTTCTCCTCTTCAGATATCTAGACATATGCACACATGTGGCTGGTGCTACATGAGAGCACTACACTGCTATCATACTGATCACCACAAGTGTCCAAAATATTTTAAACAAAACCTTCTACTACAGCACAATTCTAGACATCTTCATTAAATTAAGTTTTAAATAATCTATTTTCTGGGCTATTTGCCAACTAACAGTTCAGCATTTATTATTCAATAACAGACAGAATTTCACGTACATCTTTGAAGTAAGGAGCTGAACAACAAGTAGGTGTTAACTGCACACGCAATGGCACACAGAAGAGACAGCTGCCTTGAAGATTGATGGCCACTTCCAGTATCCTCACCTTTGGTACTACTGAGATCTGTTCTACCAACCCAAAACTTAACTATCTCCCCATACAAAGAATGCTCTCCCCATCCCTACTCAAATAGGGTTAGCACCATGGATTTTGAACCAAGATACGCAACAGTCCCTTTTTATAACAGATCCAACAGAACAAGTGTTAGAGTGCACCACATGAAGAAAAGGAGGAAGCATCCACATTAGACCCAAGAATAAGAGAAGTCAGCAGAAAGAACACAAAAGCATTTAATCAGATTTGAATTTTGATAACACTTCATTGTTGTTAAGAAGCTACAATTAAGACATGTTTACCTGGGCAAAAGCCACAAACTTTAAAGAAATCCTCCCCTCTTCGTTGCATCACTATTTCTCAAGGTTTCCATACATTAAGTCCATTATCCGGGTGGAGATTCAACGTAGTTAAAAGCACAGAACATTTCTAAAGGCTGCTGCATGAAGACTTTTTACTAAATTGTATATATAGACCAAGAACAATATACATGCCTCCAAAGGAAACCTTTGAATTCCTGTCCTTGTGTCATATTTGTCAGACAACACCAACATACACTCTTTTCTCCCTCCAGAAAAGCTTGGTGTTTATACAAGCAAGGCAGAAAACTAATAGCTGTTAGGACTTTATGCACTCTAGGTAATGGCGAGCAATACTGCAGCATGTTTCCTTCACAAAGGGGTTAGCATTGCTCATGCTCCTCAGTGGCCTCTCCACTGAGGAGGGTCTGGAGGTCATCAGATGTAAGGGTCATACCTGTTGTCACAGGTGGGAAATTGCTCCTTCTATAGCCAATACCTTTTTCTAGATGCACACTTTCAATCCTGACTCTAGTGCACAAGTAGAACCCTGATCCAATTTTGTAATAACTCTGGGTTTCTCTCTTTTTTTTTTCTCTCTCCCTCTAAAAAAAGGTCTAATAGTCTTGTAGCAATGCAGCCCCCAAAGACAGCACCTTGCTACCTGTTGCCATTCAGAGAGTAAACTAATGCTGTAGAAAGTTCAAAGTGTAATTTCAGTAGATATACTAAGGCAGCAGCAGAAGTTAGGACACAGCTAGAGAGCTTCAACTATTTTAATTCCCATTTGCTGGGGTGAGTGATCTCAAAGCAGGAGGCAGGGGAGAGGCAGGACAGGGCTGATCAGGGACTTTTGTACAGGCAGAGGGAGCAGCTGCTGCTCCTCCTCCCCTCTCTCCTTTTCCAGCGATTTTTAACCCAGATTGCTGAACCTTTCAGCAATTCAGTTTACAGCACAACCCCACAGATAACTGGGAGAGGCTGAATGAGCTGCAGCACAGGGGGAGGAACAGGTGAGCAGCAATTAAAAAAAACCGAGAGGGGTGGGAGGGACAGGAGCAGAGGCAGAAAACCCTAAGCTGCCAAGGGCAATGTGTAGAGTAACCACAGCCTCCAGGGCACAGCCCCTGTCCCAAAGAGCTCGCACTCCAGTCAAGGCCAACCGCAGGAACTGGCATGCCTCTCGCTTCACATTCCTCAGAAACTTGCCTTAACCAACTATGGAAATCATAATTTCATGTACAACACGGAGAACTGCACATTTGACAGGCAGATGCTAAGGGCAACGTCCTGCTCAGCTGGAGGTCAGAGGATGCTGAAGAGCCTATAAGAGTGAGGCAGACACACATAATACTTGAGGAACGAAAAGCAGCACTTTCTGGAAGAACAATAACAGGGACTCAAGAGATACAATCTTGTACTTTTAGGATATTTGCCCTTGCCTCGCCAAACAGATCTTTAAATGACAGTTGTGCACATACAAAAAGCTTTTCCTCTCCATTTGTAGCTTTCCTCTGTTCCCCCCTATTCTCTCTCATACTCTCTTCCTGAATCTCCCTTTCTGCGTCTGTCCTCCCTGCATGTTATCCCGCTGCACGGAGGACAGAAGTGCTCTGGAACAGCTGTATTTCCTCCTCGCATGCTCCTTCCCTTCGCTCGCTCCGGCAGAGGGGAAAGTACACGCCAGCTCAGCCTGCCTCGTGCTTCACAGCACTTGGAAAGATGCACTGCCAGAGCAGGTCCCCCCACAGCAGCACTGCCATCCCCCCCGCCTTTACTGAAGGGCAAGGCCCCCAGGCAAGGCACACTGTGGGGAACATGCAGAAGCCAAACACTCTGAGAGGACCTCTTCTTTTTCACATGGGCTCTTGGGTGTCTGCTCCCATATTGGGCTTGGAGGAGCTAACGGACAGAAGAAACAGAGGGAAAAGTAGGAAGAGAGCGAAAAAGGGTGTGAACAAGTAGCAAAACACACTGCCCATCCTCTGGAGGTCGAGACAACTGAGAACAGCTGCTTATTACAGCCCTGTCTGAAGAAGCACAAGAATAAAAGAGTGATTTAAAAGTACCTCACAGTGGGTTCCTGAACAAGCACACCTTAGTGCCAGAGACAAGTATTGTGTCACTTTTGTTTTAAATAAGAGGCCTGAGCAGGGCACGTGGCAGCAGCTGAAGAACACCTACTCTCAGAGAAAGGATGTAGTCCTGCACTGCAGAAGGTGTTTATTCAAAGACGAAGCACAGCCATTAGAGTAGCAGAGGCAAAAAAAGGGGAAGACAAGCTAAAACTTTAAGACTGTTTACTTGAGGTTCCCAAACTCAGCTCCTTCAAAAAGCCCCCAAGAACCAGCTGAGAGAGCAGACGACCTGCTTTGGTTGCCTTCAACCATAAAGCCTAACTACAAGGCTCACCTCGACATTTGCTGCCGACGAAAGCACTTGAGGGAGGAAGGCTGCAACACAGACACCCGCATGAACGAGTGCCCACAGCGGCACCCCGCTTGGGTGCCACACGCGTGGCCCCGGTGCGGCTCTCCCCACCCTGCCACACCGGCCGGGATTTCACAGCCTTGGCCGTGCCACAGCAGGGATGGACACGGGTGCCACCAGCCACCTCCCTGGAGGTCCGGGCAGGGGCTCGGTCTGAGCCGCCAAGAGGGACCGGGGGCTGCGTCCGGAGGCCAACACCATCCTCCGTCCCGGGCACGCGCCCAACCCCGGGGAAAGCGGGAAAGCGAGGGGGAAGCAGGGAGGGATCCCAGCCCCACGAGGACGGCTTCGGAAGGCAGGAGGAGCACGTCCCGGCCCGAGACAGAGCAGTCTGGAAGAAAAGAGAGAAAGAGGAAACAGGCGCGAAGCGAGACTCGGCTCCCGGGGCAGGGGCAGCCGCGGACGCTGCCCCGCCGGCCGCCCCGACCCTTGTACCCGCAGGGCGCTCGCCCCGCGGGGCCGGGGGGTGCCGAGCCGCCCCCCCCCCCCGCCCCAGCGCGGCCGCCTCCGCCGCGGGGGCCCTGCCCGCCCCGCACGGAAACCCCCTCCCCTCCACCCCACCGGGACGCGGGCAGCGAAGCCCCGGCCGCCGCCAGCCCCGGCGCCCCCTTACCGCGCTCCGGGCGAGCTACGCGGCGGGAGGGGACGGCAGCTCCCGCCGGCGCTCCAGCCGCTGCGGCGGCCGGGACATGTTGGGCCGGGCGGCTATTTATAGCGGCAGGAAGCGGCGCGGCGCGGCTCTGGGGCGCCGCTCCCCCGTCGCCGCGCAGGCCCCGGCCCCGTCCCCGGCCCCGCAGAGCGGGGGGCGGGCGGGCGCTGACAGCCGGCCCGGGGGGCGGGAGGGTGTCCGCCCCGTCTCCCCCGCCTCCCGGGGTCGCGGCCCCCGGCTGGCGGGCCCGGCCCGGCCGGGGGAGCGAGGCTTTCCCGTGGGCTGGTGCTTCCCAGGCGGTGTGGGGGTGCTGGCGAAGGCCGTGCCTCCCCCCCGCCCGCACCTGCGGTCCTGCTGTCCCAGGTGTTCAATGGAAGTTAAAACCAGTCGGAGTTAACGAGATGGTAACCACGTTACGGGGAAAGGTTTTCAGGTCCCCAAGTGCTAACGACCCCGACCGCGAACACTGGCGGCTTTTCCAGGGATTCGTGCCGTTCAGACCCCGCTCGGTCCCCTGGCCGTACCCATTCCCCGCACGGGCAGCTCTGCTTTCCGCACCCTCTCGGCCTGGGCTGCGCCCGCTGCCGGGCGGTGCCGGAGGGCAGAGGTGCGCTGCGCCCTCCCCGCTCCCGCTCAGCGCTGACTCGGCCTTCGGGAAAGCCGCGAGCCCCAAAGGCCGTGGAGCGGGGTCTCCTCTCCCCCCAGCTGCCAAGGCTCCGTTTGTCTGCAGAGCTCTCAACACGCTCCATTTTCCCTACCTGCCTCCGATGGCCTTGATAGCAGCCAGCAGGGGAGGGGTAGTGGAGCTTGGGGAATGGCAAGGCAGCAGGCAGAGACACACACGGTGGAGTAGAAATGTGATTAAACAGTGGGAAAGAGGCACTTGCTTTTTCCCTTTTAAGGTTTGCAGTATGCAGAGGTGCGGGAAGGTCAATTACCCCTCTCTACGTGATGCCCCAAACGGCATTTGTGCTTCTTGCCTCAATTAACTCATGCAGAGATTGCTTTGCCAGACAAGCAATAGATTCTGCTTCCTTTTCCCTCTCAGCTTGACTAAGTTTTTTCTAGAAACAAAACTTCTGTTAATGTTTTTGGGTGCAGAACTGAGATCTTGAATGGAAAAAATGCCCACATTCTATGTAACGGAGTAGCTTGGGCAGATAGGAGCAAGGTTTGAAGGACGAGAGCTGTGTCCTGGGTGCCTATGTGAGCCAACACATTGATCCCACGTGCTTTTGTCTGTGCAGGATTTCACATTTTAGAGGTATTTGGACGTTTTGTGTTTACTCCATGCATGAACATGCTCCAGCCAAGCAGCTGCATAACACTATCGTCTAAAATATATGAATGTTAGGGACAAGTGTCCTGAAGATCTTAAACATGTTCTTGATTCCCTTGTAGCAACACGTCCCAGCAAGGTCAAAGACTGAGTAACCTGTGTGCTGAGCTAACCTGCTACAATTTACTTTCATGTTTTGACCAGGAGATGGCCAGTTGCCCAAAGACAGCATTATGGTGAGACACGCTGCCCTAAGAGCAATGGCATTACTGATTTGCCTTCAGTGTAAGGTTTCAAACCTTGCCAGGCTTTTATGTAGGTAATTTCTCTGTTTCTGTGTCATTGCATGCTTGGAGCATTATAAGATGGACACAAAAACAGGTTCAATTTTTTCTCTCTACCCTCTTCTGACCCCCCTCCCCCAACCTAGATTAGCTTGCAAGCAAAAATTATGGAGCTCACAAACGGAAAAACTGCAGGTACTCTTGTGTTTACTGCCTTTACAGACCTAAAGCTCCCTAAAGAGGGTCACAAATCCACATGAGGCTCCTAAGCACGGCATACTGCATTTGGGTCATTGGTTAGCTGAAAAGTCACGTAAAGGCAAACAGCTTCCTCTTTTCTACGTACTGGGGAAATACCATGTGATGTGTTTATTCCAGGCTCCATGTGGGATAAATAGCAAACACTGATACAGATCTGCTCAGCTGTTAGATGTTGGGAAGACGTGCTGCGATGGGAGATCTGTGCTGGGATGACGAGAAATGGTGACAACCCTTGCTAGGAAAGAGTTCTCCCTTTATGGGGAATCCACCAAGTGACCCACCATCACTGTCCTGCAGTAGCCTACAAACTCCTTTGGACTCTTGCCTGCTGGTCAGCCTGGCCTGTCGCACCGTGACAAGTGAAATTGTCCTGTCCTTGTTGTAGATAACCCACCTGCAGCCAACGGAACTCAGCAGGGCTCTCGCAATGAGCATGGAAATGGTTGCTTGCAGGTTGGCTGTTTTTCATAGCTCTGCCAGTCTTTCTTTTATACTTTTTCAGGGAATGAAGTACGATTGTTTCAGAGAATCTTTTGCAAAGCAGTGCATGATTGCCCTGTCTGTAGTTGGGATTTGATTTCCAGAAAGGGAGAAAGTACTCCAGAGCTTTGTTAGAAGTCAGTGTCTGTGCAACATTCATCTGAGAGAAGCTTGGGAGACTTCATACCAATTTCACAATTTTTGAGGAAGAGAAAGAGGGAGGGAGGGAATTTACACCCAGGAGCACGCCTAGAGGCCTGGAGGCTGTGCTAGACTTTATCTAGCACTAGTAAACACGTGAAAATGTGATGTCTTGTGATTGAATCCAAGCACAGCAACCTTCTAAAAGTGTCCAAAGTCCAAAGCATTTCTGATGTGCTAAACTATCCATGACTTTAAAGGCGACAGCTCACGTGCCACCATACCAGAAAGCAAACTTTTCAGGGAGGCAATGTTCTTCCTTTCTCCAATAGCAGCACAGTGTTTATGCACTTTGTGGGTCCTGTGTTACATATACTCTTTCACCCTGCTGTCCCTACCCGCTGTGGTTTGCTTCAGCTGTGGAAACAGGAACCGCTGAGTCAGCACGCTGATGAAACTCACACTGCTTTCACACATCTCTGGGGAGATGGCCACAGCAAGGAGGTTGCCAGCAACTAGTATCCTGGAGAAAAAATGAGTACTTAAATTGTCTTACAATTGCCTGAAATAATAATCCAATTTCTTAAAACCTCTCAAACTGAAGGGGGCTTCAGGACCCAAGCGCTCGTTGCAGGTGAACAATCGCACCTGGCATATGCAAGCTCGTGACCAAGCATTTAAAGTTCAGTGAATGTCATTTTTCTGCTCACTCTGTTGACCAGCTCAACTACATTTTACAAAGCCGAGATCCAACTGGCTGAATAGACAGAATAAGGCCATCAAGTTTAGCTCATCTGCCTGGTGACAATGGAAAGCAGCAGCCTGTTCTGATTACAGACTCACAGAGGTGAAATTGCTCCCTTGGAGCTGGTACAAAGTAATGGACTTTAAAAATTCAAATAACCCCCTCAGAAAGGTTAGGTCTCCTGAATAACACAAGTGCCAAAGTGGAAAGAGATTTGGGGGTGACTGTGTCTCTGAGAGCAAAATATCCATGGCACAGTGGAAAGGAGCTGAAGGTCAGCTAAAGGGATGGGAAGGGGAATGTTAAATGCCAAATTGTTTAAAAAATGGAAAGAGATTCAGTCTGAAGAAGATGGAGATGTTCCAGAGAGGTATTCTATTAAGGACATAAATAGGGTGTTATCAACAAGCTCAGAGTGAACAAGAGCAGCTTTAATAGCAAGAAGATGGCAGTTAAAAGAGGGACAAGTTAACTGCTTGGGGTACTACCACTATGAAAGCGACACCTTCTCACCCAGAGGCCCCTGGTCTGCCTTCATTTAAATGAGGTCTGCTTACTTCAGCACCACAGTGTTTGCATTTCATTATTTTTTTACACTTATTAGAGAAATTTAACTATGAGCGTGTGAGGCCTGTTTCTTCTTTTGCTTATCATGAGAATTGTTAGTCAAAGCTCAGAGCCGAAATTTGCCTGTTGAAGGCAACGAGGCAGCAGAGAGGCACGCGCGAGTCTCAACGAGCATTATCCAGGACCATCTCCCTGGGGCTGCTGGTGCTACCCACGTAGGAGAGAGGAGAGTTTAGTATTAAGATTGCAGGGAGAGACTGCAGTACTGTAAATGAGAAATCATTAGACAATATGTACCTACGCGTTGACAACAAATTATCTTTGACAGTGACTGAGATAGTACATTTACAACCTCCAAAGCTACTATTTTAGCAGGCATACAGATGTGCTGACATGTTAAAAGGGCAGTAGCAGATGAGAAGAAATGATCTCTTTCAGTAGATGGATACTGGTAACAGGTGATGTTAGTGGTATGCAAGAAAAATGTATCACAAAGGTGAGCTAGGAACAGAGAATAAAGATGGCTGGGACAGTCTGAGTATTCAAAGCAAAACAAAAAAAGATGCAGATGAACTGTCTCCTGAAGTGTGCTTATTGATGTTTGGAGGACCATCTCTTTGGAGAGTTGGAGTACAATGTCTGCAGCCTAAGAAGAGAAGCTGTTAGCATTTATTTTTGCCTGGTATCACATCTTTTGACATGCAAGTAGTTCATCAAGACTCAGAGCAATAGGAAGGCAGAAGATCTGCCGTACCCATAAGACAGATCAAACTATCACAAATAAAAATTTTCAAATAAATAATTTCAAAACTTTTTCTGAGGAAGTGGAAGGAAAACACTGCAACATGGTAGCTAGCTATGTAAGAGGAGAGCTGGAGAAGCGAGCAGGCATGCACACACCTCCCAGCACACAGGTGGAATTTGGAGGCCAAGACCCAGATCTGCCTCAAGGAAGTTGGGGAAGCTGAACAAAGGTACTGCGGATGCTCACCATGAATTTTGTTACCTGATGTTTATTTTTAATGCTAAGATTCAACCACATGCTGCTCAAAGAGGATTGTTCTGTCAATTTTAGTGCCAATCACCATCTCCCAAATTAAGTCCCAGGCACCATTATGCTGCAGCTTAGCTCTTGGAGAGCCGGGGAACTGCGTGACTCCCTCCGAAGACCGAGAGCTGAGAACTCACACTGAAGATAAACAGAGCTGCAGCAAACACTCCATCTGTCAGCAGAGGTTTCACCCAGCATACATCTTCAGCAATCGTTTACAGGGTTAACGATCATCCAGGGAGGCAAAGATTACCATCATCTAAACAGTAAGAGCTGAGCAGAGTGTTACAAGTGATTGATTGCCCCAGACAAACTGTTTGCTTTGCTTAGGACTGCAGCTCACCAAAAACATTGTCCAGCAAACACTACGCAATGATGGAAGTATTGCACAACTGCCTGATTTTCCCTATAGAGCGTTTCAAATGCCTGTCTGCAGACATGACACATTCCTGTAGAACATTATCGTAATACAAATAATTTTATTAAATTCACAGCAAATTATTTACAGCTGTTAGCAAAGTAGTCCTATTGGTTTGGACAACCAGCTGGGAAAGATGAGTAACTTGTGTCAGTTGCCCCACCTCTCCTTATTTATTTTTGAGGAAAATAGGGAGCACTGCTAGTATTTCCATGCTGTATTGTTGAAACTCACAGAGGCTTGTTGCTTATGTTGAGTATTTAGTAAAACCCGAAGGTCTTTGGCCAAAAGCACCACTACTTTCTTTTAGCCACTAGAGTGAGCTGCTGCTCAACATTTGAATAAAGTTTGGGTAATTATTTGTGTTGCTCAGAAGAGGAGGTGTCCTGTCATTTTGTCACACATAAGTAAAACTGAGACCCACACTTTGCCTAGGAATGATCTTTGTGATGCTGCATCTGACTTTAATGCTCATGATCTATTTGAGCAGGGCAGGAGACAGTGAGAATTGTGTTTAAGATGTCATTCTGAGCACCCCCAAATTTGAAGCTGCCCCCACATTAGTCCATCACTCAAATCCCCTCCATCACTCAAAATGGAGAGTGGAAACCAACTTTCCTGGAGCAGAGTAGGCTGAGTACAGAGATTAACCTATGGATACCATCCTTTCCCCTCTGGCCTTAACTTTTCCCTTAGGATGCAATTGCAGAACATCTCTGTTGACAACAGAAAATCCTGAGCATTAATAGATAATGAATGTGGGGCTTCTTATAATGAGTATTAACAGGTAAAAATAAGAAGGCAGTGACTGCAACATAGCCACTGGGATGGCTGATGATCAGGGAGCAGGGCTCAGTGATAAAACAAGGCAAAATTTCCTCCTCTACATAGTCCTTTACCATGCGACTTGATGGCAAAAAATACCAGTGGGACCCAACTGGCTGAGGCTGGATCCTTCCCACAGTAAGAAACAGTCCCTCCTCTTTGCTGTATCAAGAGTTTCTACAGGTAGAGTCACGTATGACAGTCAGTCATTTCAGATTTGTGCATGAAAATCAAGTGCTTAAGCATGGAGTTTGAGATATTTCTGCTGGTTACATCGTGTTACAAGAGGAGTCATTTGTGACTCTGCCAATACAAAAACCACAGAGCAGATATTAAAACCAGCTTGAACGCTAAAGTTGGATAGAGATTTACAGCTCAGCTAAAGCTTATTAACACTGCTATTGATTTCACTGGAATTGTATCTGTGGGTTACAAAGTCAGACAGACTTATTAATACATTAACATTTTTAATAAATGGTAAAATGGATCAAAAGCTGGCTGGCAGCCATTCAGTCTACCAGTAACGCAAGTGTTTCTTTCTGGCAATGAAATGCCACTGAGCAGCAGCTCAGAAGTGCTAAGTTTGGAGCCTTACGTTTTACTATCCCTGCTTTTTCCCAGCAGGGACCAATTCCTGTCTGTGAAGCTTTCAGAGACTGGCCAGGTTTTGATGGTTAAGATGCTTTCAGATGCTGACCAGGGTAGCAAATAGTTTCCAGCTGATGTTCATCCTTGCTGATTTAATTCAATGAGGCGACCAGCAAATACAGCTAATGTTCCTATAATACAAACTAGCATAAATATGCCAAGGAGAAGATGATCAACCACCATTGCAACGAACTTCCATTCTTCTGCAGCCTGGGAAAGAAACAAAGGAGATGGTAAAATCTCTGCAGAGCCATGTTTGTTATGGGTGTTCTTGTAACTTACCGTCTTGAACAAGGGAAAGGCTCTGCCTTAAGTTCCACTATTATTATGCAAAAAATACTCATTTTCTTCTCAAAAGCAGGTCAGTGGTTGAGAAAGCCTAAGCTACCTAGAAATGCAAGTTTCAAGACTAAACTGTTAAGAATCCCAGGCAATTTGGTGAACAATTTCAGTAAAAAGAAGTGTTGAAAAACTTAATTTTTAGTCAAACGGTTGCTTTTGAAAGAGAGTTTAAAATGTTGAAAGAAAAACACTTTGATCTAACTGGTTTTTGTTTTTCTATTGCTTTTTCATTCTCTTGGGATACCTAAGCAATTGTCATTAATTTAGCTCTAGTCTCTGCTTTCCATGCCCAGCATACACTCTAAGGTCTGGGAAAACCTTCTCTGTAGATCCCTTAGTCTTTTTTCCAGCTGTGGGATACTGTGACCACTTGCTCTGCGACCACCTTTTCACCGGGTGCTTTTGTGGGAACCCAGCACCGTAAGATCAAGCAGAGCGCGAGGTGCTAAGTGCAGCAGGGCACAGGATTTTCACCCTGTAACTCTGCCTCACGGAGCGATATGTACTGGCCTAAGACGCTGTCTACTTCTGCCTTAGTTGCTCCACAAGTAGAAGAGGCTGTTGTAAATTATCTAGAGGACACTGATAATCAATACTCTTTTCAGGTGCTTCATAAGCGCCTAAGTGAATGCAATAAAGCAGCAGCCTTCAGAAGTCACAACCTTCAGTTTATTTGGGGAACTTGACTTCTGAAATCCCCTGGAAGTGATATCAGTGGTGCCCGATGACACAAGCATCTGGGCTCCACTTCCAAAGCGAGCACTTGCCAGTAACCCGAAGACCCTCCTTGTAAGCCTAGGAGGAAGCGAAGCCCAGAGGCACTGAAGCCACGCCAGCCCTGCTGAAGGTAACACTTTGTCTGCGGAGAGGCACAGGAGTCATGTGGAACATGAGACTACAGCCAGAGCCTTTCCACATGCTCTAGGAATTCGGTCACAGGAACAAACACTGTGGTACAAATCCTGCCCGTGGGAAGGAGGCGCCTCCTTTCCAAGAGCATGGCCAAATTACTGTCCCGCAGAACTCTCTCCCCATCTTCAGGCTAGCCTGCAGCTCAACAGGAGAGGTCTAGGATCACTTAGAAAGGTGAAGTCCCAGGACTGAATTACCCATGCAAAAGCTGCGTAAGCTGTGATAACTGAAATAGAGGGGGTTAATTGTGTTGAATCTGCTAGAAGGAGGCAGAGCTAGGTTTTCATGGGGAACACTGCCATATGTGACTCTACACGCATTTATTCTTCCTTTGGCTTGCAATGTGGAAAAAGTCAGTCATCAGAGTAGCTCATGACATGCTTCACTTGCTGGGACTAGTTGTAGCATACAGGAATAAAACAAAACCTTATCAAAATAAGAATTATCATTTGTAAGTTACATATAACACTTCTCAGATAAAACTACCAGCCTTTTGGAGTTTGGCTTGCTTCCTGGCTTTTCAAAAGCAACAGGAGCTTGCTTACCGCAGGGGGAAGATGCCCGAGTGGGAGATAGGAGGAATGTGTTTTGGAACTTGCTTACAGTTCTTGAAACTGCTTTGCTACTCACAGACACCTCATCTCTGTGGCTTCACATACCACGTTTAGAAAACCTTAGCACTGACACTTTTTTTTCAAATTTTTTTTTTTTGGGGGGGGGGCCAAGATGCAATTGTCATCTGCAACAATTATCTGTTGCTCCTCGTTGACTGCATCAAAGGGAGGAGACTGTCGCCTGCTAAAGCCAGACCAGGGCTTGGAGTGTTTTTTTGAGGTGGGGATATTTTGCCAAAAAAATAAGATGTAGCAATTTGAAAGCAAGAAATGAATCATGAACAAAAAATGCCTTACGTTACTGGCTTCTTGGTCCGATTTCATCGTTTCCGCAATGTATTTGATTCCCTCTATAGCATTTTTCACATCTGGATTTTTGGTAAGCGGGGAGTAGAAGTTGACAGGCACAGAGCCTGGCTTCCCAGAAATTTCAGAAATATCAATATCTTCTGCAAAAATATTTTTGTCTTGTTTATCCCTGGATGGTCGTTTCATTGTAGAGAAAAACATGATGTTTGGGATTGTGTCAATAAAGATCTGAAAACAAAGAGGAAGACAACGACAGTTGCTGGTTTGCGGGGCTGCGTTGCAGACGCAGCTGTGTACTGAACAAAGGCAAGCCTCTCTGGTCACAAATCCCTTCCCGTGCTGGATCGGCTACAGATTCCCTCTCAGAGTATGTCACAGCCCGTGCCTCAGTCACACTGGGGCTTTTGTCAGCCTTATGTCCTGGGGCAGACTGAGTCACCCGCAGGCCTGTCACACGTTCTCTGGAAACCATTTTCCCCTGCCATATAGCCAACATCTACACATGAAGGGGGGTGCGACGTCCCAGAGCAGACCCTCAGGTGGTGTGAACTGACAGAGCTCCATCAATCTCATCTAATTTAGAGCATATTGCTTAAAAATCTGGCTTGAAAAGTGGACTACAAAAGATCTCTTTTGGCCACTTTTGTTTGACTTTGCTATTACAAATGTTTGTTATACATGCATATAAGGTTTACAATAATTTCCTTTGGAGTAACAAAGGCTTGCTGCCAGAGCGATTTTAAGCACATGCAGTGTTTGCCCGATGAAATTTCCCTTCTGCAGGGATTGTTTGTGCTGCAGAATGAACCTGATGTAAGCTGTAGCCTTAAAAGTATAATTAGAAATACACAGAACAATCTCCTATTCATGTCATGGTTTAATATGCACCCAGGCAGGCTTAAAAAACCGCAAGAATAACTGAATGGGTCCTCTTTGGTACAGTGTCCCTGGCAAAGAACTTGTAATGATAGACATCCAATTTTTTCTACATCTTGTGGTTACTGTTTAGACTACTGTGCAAGGATCTCCTTGCTTCCAAGAACTGCAGAGCAACTGTATTTACTGGAAAAGCACGGAGAAGATCATAGCTTTTGCTAAATTGTCTTTCGCAAAATGGGATGCTGAACGCAGGTATCTCCAATGTCCTTTGTGCTCTGTCTGCACTCACATGGACTGGTGCATTTGGCCACTGGCAGGCAGCAGAGCTTTACCGTCAGGAGAATCAGACTGGGAAATGTAATTTGAGTCCAGCTGGACATTTTCTTTTCCCTGTACTTTCAGCTGCCTGTGTTTTGCCTCATCTGTTCCCTGCAAGACTCTACCCCAGTGGACAATTTTGTTACTTAAAGGAGCACTTTAGCAGTCTTGCTGACTTTATGCACAGCTAAGTAGTTAACACTGGCTCTTGTGCCTAGAGAGATTTAACGTGATGCATTTACTTCCCCAATTCTTGTTGACTTTTATTAGAAAACCTGCCAATAAAATATGGAGTGCTCAGTGGAAACCAGGAAACATGGAAAGCCATAGAGCTCACCTTCCTGACCCAGTGCGGCATGGTGTGAGTGCTTGGGGAGCGGTGGTGGGTGTTGATGACGATGACCGTGATGATGATTGAAGCGATGACAAACACCATTGTAAACAACATGTATTTGCCTATCAGAGGCACTGCACTGGAGGTGGAGGGAATCAGCTCCACAATGACCAGAAGGAACACAGTCAAAGACAGCAGGACAGAGATGCTGAGAGTCATTTTCTCACCTGCCATGCAAAAAAAACCAAAACACAAACAAAAAAACCCCCCGCAACAAAAAAACCCATTGCTGCTCCTATCATTCAGTACAGACTATTCACAGAAGTACATGTGTGTGCATCTGGAGTGCAATCATCTCTCCCAGCATCCAAAGCAGTAACTAGGCCGGCCAAACCTGAGAGCCTAAGAGCATCAGCTCCAGCATTAAAGTGCGAATCACCACCTATGACTGGGCTGAGGTACGGGTGATGGATACGGAAAGCTCACTTGCCAGGAGCACTTCATGGGCTGCGCGTTTTGAATGAAGTATATGCACCTGATTAATGCTTGCTCCACAGCCTCCCGGGGGTTCGCTTGCCTTACTCTCTGGCAGGCTCATGCTGGGCTGAGTAGGCAGACAAAAATCACATCTGACACCAGAGGTCAGTTGCTCTTTGAGGTCTTCCAGTATGTAGGATGTCAAAACCGAACCACAAAACATGATTCACACATCTTTTTTCTGTCAAATTCAACTTTATAGAAAGTTTTCCACTAAAAAAAAAAATACCTCAAGTATTTCATAGAAGGGGCTTAATGAAATTAAGCACTATGAAAAGCTGACACAAGGTAAAATGAATGAAGCAGAGGAAATGGTTGCAGGGAGCAAGAGCTGCTCAGCAGGGACAAAGGAGGCCAGAATAGTCCAGGATTACTCTTTGCGTCACACGAGGTAATTTCTGTGAACGGATAACAAGCTCTTTGCTCTAATACCACGCCAAAGGGCCCCACTCACCCCTTGTGTGTTCACTTACTGCATGACGTACTAACACGCTAACTACCTACCTATGGCAAAACATAAAAAACAACTAGCTAGATCTTTGTTTCGCAGAAGTTAACTGGCTAGTTAAGCAGTGACTTCTGTGGGAAATCAGCCCAATTTATTTATATGAATAGTTTCAGCTTTCAGCGCTTACGCTTTATTTGCAGAATGCTTAGAGCCATTATTCTGAGCAGAAATGTCCAGTTTTAGTAAGTGCTGCCCTTCAAGTTGGCTGGTGATTTCAAATACTCAGAATATCTCAGAAACTTGTTAGAAGAACAATTTCTATGGCAATAGTATGAATAAATTCACATACCTGAATCTGTGGGTAGGTAAAAAACTAATCCAGTTAAAAAGGAAAAGAGCAGGCAGGGAATGATGACATTCACAATGAAGTAGAGAGGTAGGCGCTGCATGAGGAAGTGGTAGGTGATATCCAGGTAGGGAGTGTCAGGGCAGCAAGCGTAGTAAACCCAGTGCTTCCAGCCGCGGTAGTCCTTCATTACCCATTCCCCACTCTCCATGAAGTTACTCAGATCTGGACGATCACTCTCCTGACAGCAAAAAAACCCAAGTTCTTAATATTAGATGTTCTGAACAAAATCAAAACTTGGCAGTGGCTCAGGAAGAGGATCCCCAATAACTCAGACACTTCATGCGTTTTTGTGAGCAAACCACTTTGCGTATGTTATTTTGCCTTAGAGTATTATCCTCTGCACAGCATTCAACTAAATATTTTACAGAAACAGTCAAGGATAGTCAACTAAGAGAAAGACTGATTAAATATTTACAGGTAGGAGACGTACCTGAGAGGACAGGGAAAGAGTCCTTGAAAACGGAAAGTCATGAGCAGAGAAAAAGCACCTCCCCCAAAAAAGTAAGCAAAAAAACCAAAAGCAGAACAGGCAGCACCATAAGAAGTGGCGTGAAGCTGTCAGAGCATAGACAGGCAGGAGACTTAGTTAGGGCACGGGAATTATGTGTATGCAGGATTTTAGAAGCCAAAGCAGGAAATTTTGTGCTAGATCTATAAATAGGGCTTTTATATTTTATAGGTAGTGCCTGGTTGTTTTTCAGTCAAAACAAGGTTATATTCCATTCTAAATCTGAGATTTCCCTAAAAACATATCCAGGTCTTTACTGCTTTTCCCAATTACAAACTCCTTGCTTACCGGGTTAATAACAACCACTGTACCATCATATGTCCAAGTTCCCAACTTCATACTGCAGTTCTGCTGGTCAAATGGGAAGTGCGTGACTATAATTTCACAGTAACTTTTAAAAATAGCTGGTGGTGTCCAGGTGATCAGGCCTGTGTGCTCCAGAAGGACTTTGGTGTATTTAACGATGGCAAAATCACCATCTGCGCTGCAGAAGGAACAAGGACATTAACAGCAATATGGGCAGCATAATTAACATAGTCACAAAAGGATTTCTCTGGCTGTGGATTGACTGGTCCCCCCAGTGCCATTGTGCCCGCTCCTGGAGAAGCTTGCTCTGACGCCTGCTACCCACGGGCCCAGATGTCGTGGGACAGCAGCCCTGCCATAGTGGTGCCAGGGGACAGAGCTACCCCTCCCTCCCCAGGCAGCTGGCACCCCTTACTTGTTGTAAAGAACAAGGTCTGGCCGCCAGATATCGTCTGAGGGGATGCGGATTTTTTTCACGCCGCCATAGTCGTCTGGATTCCACTTGAGGTTGACGTCTGTCCACTGCTAAAGAGGGAGGATTTCAGCCACTGAGAGCCTCTTCCAGCACTTCTGGGGGTAGTTTTGGTACTTCCTAGAAACATGCACCTCCCTGGCTTTGAGACATGCAGGTAAGTATAAACACGCTAGTGGGACCCCCAGCTAATTTTTCACATTAACTTAAATTTTGGTTAAGAAGCTTATAAAAAAAAAAAAAAAAAGAAAATAATATAAAAGCTAAATATACCAGAAGTCTACTGTTTGAAATACAACACAAAATGCTTTTCTTAAAGCTCTTAGTGTCTAGCACATTCTCTTCTTGAGACCCCAGAAAGAAGAAATGCTCTGCTAACTGACCGACCTGTCCAAGTTGCCCCTAAAAGTATAACAGAGTAGTTAATTCCTGGCTGTGCCTCACGCATTTATTTGAATTAGATGAAATGGTTAGCAATATTTAGAGTTACCTGTTTCAGGCGTACATTGGTTGTCACAATTTGATTTACTTCATCCTTAAAAAAAAAGAAAGAAAAGAAGGCAGTAGCAGCAAACATCAGGATTAAAGGAGAAAAATTGTTTCCTTAGAAAAATGACACCGGTCAGCACTATCACGTAAGCCAGTGGTTCAACATGTACCACGCGTTTATACCATACCACGCTAATAAGCTGAATGAGCTGCAGCCCGACGGTGACGACAACGGCATCCCGATGGTCCTCCACTGGGCGCACCACCTTGTTGTAGTCCCTGAACAAGTCCTCGACGAGGCGAGTCTCGTGCTCATAGCACAGGGCCAGGCCAGCTGCAGAACAGCAGGGGTTGCATCAGTGAGATGGGACAGGGAACAGGCTACAGCACCATCAGTCTGAGGTGGGCATGAAGGAAGTACTGTCAACAGCAAGCCACTGGCGATGGGTTAACTCCAAGACCTCTGTGTGACTCCTCATTTCAGGTGTGCACTGTGTGCATTGCAAATACTGTCAGCAGGGGTAACTACCTATCTGATCTGGAGGTCAGTTTAGGAGTAAGGCAACAACAGCCTCCAACCAGGAGATGAGTGAAAACAAATAGCCATCCATGACTGTGGACATCAGACTGAGCATTAGGAATCTTCTCCAGGCTTTCCCAACCCACAACTGTGCTTACATGCAATACTTGTGGACAGTTAAGCACACAGAATACCCATAATCAGGGATTCCCGATGTTGTCTTCTCCACCTTCAATTCCACGGACTTGCCTGTAAGAGTAACATTAAAGGACAGGGCCAAGCACAACAGTCATTGAGGTGAAAGCATTATCCAGACTCCTTGCATCTGAAGTCTAAGCAGAGCGGGAGCTCCTCTCCACGATGGCAGTTGCTCACGTTGTGCTCGTGGTGAGAGAGAAGGAAACCACTCACAATGCGGTCTCGTATCTCCCTCTCCTCAGGGAAGGTCTCAACCTGTCCTTGGAGAGATCTGCCCACGGAGTGCTCAGCATGACTCGGCAGCGCTACATGAAAGAGCCCTTGTAAGAAGGGCATCATGGGTGAAAATAGGTAACAGCTTTGTTTTAGCGCAGCTTTAGCAGTGCGTGTGCGTGGCACTGTACTCCCAAGGGGTGAGGGCTCAGATTCCCACCTCACAGAAAAACAGACGTACCCCATTTCCAGGCTGCCCGTTGCAGGACAAGGGGCCGCATCGCATACCCAGACTGTAGCTGCTTCACTGTTACAGGGGAGTAAAGGAAACGGAAATGGGGGCTTGGGGATGTTTTTGTATGTACCTCCTTTTCAAGGTAGTGAGAGGGAACAGAACAGTTGAGCCTTGCCGCAAGCATTTTTGGCAGATCCCATCCTTGCCTTCCCCTCTCTCAGTTTGAATCCTGGGCCACTGCAGTCAACAAGAATTTTGCTGCTGACTCCAACCTAAGCCAGGATTTCCCCTTGTTTCCCAACTGACTTTTCATCAGCTCCTTTTATATAGTTGAGCTGAGATTCCAAGGATTCTGTCTCGGCCTTGTCCTGCCATGAGATGATATTAAAATACTTGGATGCCACTGAGAAAAGCTGTCAGCCGCAGCCAAGCACTGCTTGCTTGCCCTGCCAGGAGGCTGGGCTGGGGTGGGCAGGAGTCATCTTTCAATTTTTAGATATGATGCTGTGATCATAACTTAAGTCAATATCTTTGCTATGCTTTATTAATCCAATTAAAATCCTTCCCATTACTACCTTCTGGTGTGGTTTGGTAGGAATTTAGTATACTGCTTGAATTTGGTGAAAAGTTTTTAGGATCACAAAATACGTATTCTTTTAAGGGACAGTTTAAAAGGAATTATCCTGGTACAACACATGCAGCTGCAAATCAATTCTGCTTCCTTGTCAGCAGTCCCACAATTTAATGAAGGTTCTTGTGATGAATTTTTACATTTCAAGCCACGTTTAGTAGATCCTTTCATACATTTTGAAATACATGTAGCACTAGAGTGAATGGGAACATGGCAAAATACGACAGAGAGAAAAATAATTAAACACAAAAACTTCTCACTTCAAAATATCTGGTGTCTGAAATTACAAATATCTGAGCTGTTACCAATACACTCCAAAGCTCTCATTGAACAGATCTGGTGTGTTTATAAAACCTTATCAGCAGGACAGGCTGCTCCCAGAACACACATTCACTCATACCAATGTATATGCAAAGCCCTGGTCCTGCACAGTCAGGAAGGAGCTGACCCCCATTCAAGGCAATGGCTGGAACATCTTTACCTGCGGAGATGAGGAGGAGGAGTACACGATGCACCTTCATCATCCCGGCTCCCTCTTGCTGCAGTCATACAGACGGAGGCACACACGAAGCGCCTTTAAGGTCTCTTCAGAGGAGGGCTGTGCTGCCTCCTGCCAGGGTGCTGGTGAAATATAACCACCGAGGTATTGATTTACAGCACCTGTTTTTAGGAATGACAGCTGAGGGCCACTGCACTGCTGCGTTGGAAATGGGAGCACAATGTGTTTCACCAGTCAAGTATCTTCTGCAGTTTACAGAAGGTCATTTTTTTCTAAGTGGCAATGTGATCTGTGACTTAATAAACAAATAAATATATAAATAAAGATAAGAAAGAATTATCTGTAGAGTAACTGAACATCTCAGTGAGATCTCAGAAACTTCCCGAGCTGGAGAACCAAAGCTGTGCGTCACCCTTTGTGACCGGAGCAACTTGCTAGATTTGGGATTTTGTTTCTCCAAGGGAAAACAGATTGCAGTCATTTATTTCTGATGCACCCTCACCAGAGTACAGACTGCACACTGGGATGAGGCTGCCCCCTTTGCTTCACAGATGGATGAGAATTCTTTGAAGAAACGAACAAATATGTTCAAGAGACATCCATCTCCTTGAATCTACTGGGATTTTCAGAAGGTATTCAGTAGAGTCCCCCCCTTGAAAGCAGTTAACTAACCTAAGGATCCTGAAGTAAGAGGGAAAAATCCTCCCATAGATACCTCTATAGACTTACTGAACTGTGAAAGGTGAAAGGTAGGAATATGATTGGTTTCTATAGCAGGGCAGATCCAGTGGATTCCTGCAGGGCATGCTAGTGTTTGCTCATTATTGTCATAACTCACCTGGAAAAGGGGTGAAAAGTGAGGTGTTTGGTAATAATAATCAGTTACTCAGGCTAGCAAAGAAAATGACCAACTGTGAAGAATTTTATATATATATATATATAAATAAATAAATAATATATATACAATGACCTCCTCTGAGCTCACCAATACAACTCAGGAACAAAATCTTGAAATAGATAGTTCTGTGAAGTGCTCAGCAGCATGAGAAAAGCAAGTCCATCAGTTCCTAGGACAGGAGATGAAGCAAACAGGAAAGATGCAACTATAAATCCATGGTGTCCTGAGTGCTCTTTGCAGCTCTGGTCCTCTGGTTTCAAAAGGAGACTTGGAAAAGGCCCAGGAGAAAGTGACAATGACATCCATGGTACAAACTGGCTTCTATAACTGGAACAGATAGGTAGTATGAACCTTCAGCCTGGAATAGAAGCCAGGAAGAGAAAGAGCTTTAATGGGGTCTGTAAAATCCCAAACGGTCTGGAGAAGGCAGATTTGGATTCACTCGCTGTCCCAGTGCAAAAAAGTAGAGGGCATCGAGGGAAACTTGGAGTTGGCAGGCTTAATGAAGACGCTCCTTCACACAGTGTGACTGCAGTGGAACGCGGTGCCACAGGAGTGTCTGGTTGCCAGAAGTTTGTGTGTATTCCAAAAAATCAGTTTGATAAATTAATTTCATGCTATTAAATAAAAAAAAAAAAAAACCCAAAACCAAAGAAGTCTGTCACAGAAGTCCCAGAGTCACAAGTCACAGGAGGCTGAGGCAGCGTCCTGGGGAAATATTGCCTAATGCTTAAGCTGTTCTTGCACTTTTCCCTGTTTGGGAACAGCACCTGCTGTTTGGAAACAAGACACTGCACTAGGTGACCTGCCACAATCATTCTTACACACTGCTCCAAATTTCTTTTTCCAGAAAACATTCCCCACAAAAACCTTTCTTAGCTCTGCCTCTGGGTGACGCCAGACGTACTTTCTATTTCTTACGGCTATCCTTTGTGCTGTCTGCCAGCTGGTTTGGTCTTTCATGCTGGATGCCTTTATTATTATTTTAATTTTTTTTTTTTTTTAAATCACTCCCCCTCACCCACTCAGCATTCAGCCTCCGCATTCCCATTTATCGTCCACTAAAAGCTCTCCATCTACATAACTCTGGCCTTGTCCCTGGCCTGTGCCTTGGCCAGCAGCCCCTATTGTTGCAGCTATCTTATTTCAAACAAGCGGCTGGCTGCTTCCAACCTTTATCCTGGGGCCGGGCAGCTGCCGTGCCCAGTGGAGATACAATTGCACGGAGGCACTGCGGGAATGCTGACGATGGCCCTCCTGATCCTCTCGGGGTCTCTCAAAGCATTCCTGCCCACCCAAGGCAGGGCTGGCAGGTTGGCTCCGAAACAGATGTAGGAGAGCGTTACCACGGTCTTTGGCAATTGGTAGCTCTCGGGTAACATACATTTCTGTCCCATCCCCCCGCCAAAAAAAAAGGTCTGGCTGCTTGGAATCGGCAGGATGCAGAATCTGTAGGAGGCCCACAAAGTCTGCAGCTTTAGCAATGGATTATTTCTCTTGCAGCTGAGCTGACCCGAGAACAGCCCCCCAACCTGGGAGCCAGCTACTCCTCTCTGGCTGGAAGTCAGAGCTCACGCTGGAAGAGGCAGGAGCAGGTATTTGGAGAAGGCCTTTGGGGAGCGACAGCCTGGCTGCAAGGCATGTTCACTGGCAGAGACACAAGACTACTTCCCTCCCCAAAAATCAAGGCAACCTGAGCTTCTGCAGTTAAATATGGACAGAGAAGTGAATGCTGCCTGTTGTTGGCGGGGGAATGTGAGCGGTCATGACTGAGGTGAAAAAGCAAGGGGAGGGGATGAACTATACCGAGTGCCTGAAATCGATCCATTGCTATGAAGGTTGGTTTGTTTGGTTTTTTTTTTACCTTCAGAGCATCGAGAGATTTTTTGACAACTGTTGTATTCCCCTTTTCATGTCTACCTCAATTCCAAGCTTTCTGGCTTGTTTTGTGAGCCCCCACCCCAACCTCAGCCAAACCCACTTCCCACCATGCTAATGGCAGACCAGTCTCATTCCTATCAATTGGAAAGAAGCAGAACTCACCGCTTGCTGAATTTGCGGCATAGCTCCTTTCATTCATGTACCAGGAGCAAGTGCTGCGAGGGCTTCTGCCCGCTCCAGCCTGAAGGAAGTCAGCCATGAACAAGTGCTACCGCAGGTAAGTCTCTTTGGCAGGGCGATATCGTACAGCCACGTTACCAGTGAGCAGAATCCCTAATGCTTTTGGCAGAGTGAGGAATACAAGATTTTCACCGAAATCTTTGTCACAGAATTTGCAAGCATAAACGCAACGCCCGACTAGAAAAAGCAGACGCAGGAGGCCCCAATGGCTGCAGGGACTGCAGGGCCAGCATGGGGGAAGCAGAAGTGAAATTAATAAAAAGAATAGAGAAAACGGTAGGTATTACAGGAGGGAAATTAAGGGCACAAAAGCTGAAAAATAATAGCAGTGTTCATTTGGGCGTTTTTAGCTTCCAAATGCAGTATATGCATTTTTAAATGCATTTTAGTATCAGAAAAATGGCATTGTGCGTGACAGTGGATTATGGCAGCACTGGATAAGAGAAGGCAGATGGTTAGATAAGCAATTTGTGAATTTGCCATGTGTTTGTTACCAGATTGCCCCGCGTTATAGACAGTATGGCACACATTTCCCGCTGGAAGACATCTCACAGAAGGCTGGCGGCTCAACACGATTGCCACCAGATGGCAACAGATGGCCAAAAAAGATGCAGTGGGCACACGCCGGGCGTTTGCGAGAGAACGATCGCAAACAATCCTTTGCAAGAGCAAAACAGAGGGAGTAAATATTTCCTAGAAGAAATGCATTCAAGGAATTAACGGCAGTCTTGAGACGCTAATGGCCTGTGCTTCCCCTGTTTACTCCACCACTCAGAAGAACATGCTAAGCATTAATATACACATTAGTATGTATTGACAGAGAAGATTTAATTCCACAAATCAAGAAATTCAAAGTTGCAGTTTTCCATACCGAGACACACCTCAGCCATCCTGCAAATATATTTTATTCCCATGGGTGTTTGTAGCAAATTTGTTTCAGCATACCTTTTCTTTGTTCTATATTACACAGGCCAAAGGAATTAAAAATACCAAAAACTTACTCAAAAGTGGTGATCTTAATCTCTGCAGTTACAGAGCTTACATATTATAGCATAGACATGGTGCACATTTATCTAATCAGAAGGATGCTTCTGAAAAAAGGACTTGAGTCTGGAAAGAAAGAGAGCGAGGAAAAGGTCCACAGTCAAACAGAGAAACCACAATCACAAAATACATAGTTAGATCAGTGGCACAAGGGTTGACCTAGTGCAGGTGAGGAGAAACACTGCTCCCCTTTAAACAGGCATCAACCCTCACGGTCACGCTGCTCAGACAAAAATGACACTGGCAATGGAGGCTCATTACCCAGCGTGAGCAATGCAGGTGCAGCAGTGAGAATGCAGACCAGCAATAACTGAAAACACAGTCGGGTGAGATGACAGGCACAAGCTGACCAGCCACAAAGTGTCAGAGGAATCGGCAAGAAGATTGCAGCTTTGCATTGCCTTTCTGTTCTGGAAACTCCAGGAGACCAGTCCTGGAGCTGAATAAAGTTGCTGAATAAAGCACCGATAAATTCAACTCCAGCTATCATCCCTGACAAGGTTGCTTCTGCGGCTCCTGTCTGAGTACCAGGGCTTATCTTCGGGCCCTAGGTGAGTCATGCCGGAGAGCCAAACAAGACAACAAAAGAGGACGAGGACAACTCCATTAGATGGGACGTTTGCTCTGCCCTGCTCCTGCGGGCTACTCTGTCAGCACAGCAGCTTGCCTGAGCTCTGCTAGAGTGGCGAGGACAGCAAATAACAGCTTTGCTGCTCCATTCTCTCATGAAGACTTTCCTGCACAGCAGGACTCCTCAGATACTCTGCTTCTGTGGTCAGGAAAATCTCATTCATACTTGGATGCAGCTAGGTGACACCTGTATTTATTAAAAACTCTGCCCTTTCCCAGCAGCACAAGTCACCGGCTGGAAAACGCACTCAGCCTGGTGCAGACCACTACTACTGCCGGTTCTGAACTTCATCTGCAAACATCAGGCATGATTTTTCTCTCTGACAATGCAGAAAATCTCCACAAAGCACAGGAGTCTGACAGCTGATAGTAAAACTGGGCAGAGAGGGTGGCTCGCGTGTCAAAGCTGAGATCCAGGTGGGCACTGACAGCTCTGCCACATCCTGACAGTGGAGACATCCAAGTCAATGTTTAAACAAGTGTTGGGCACTCAAGTGCTCTCCTGGAAGCGTCCGCCTCTGGAGATGGCATTATATCATCACATTATATTTTGGGTATATATTCCGATGCTGATTTGCTTTTGTAAGTATATAGTTGAGTTACTACCAGTGCAGAAAGTAGAGCCTGGCATTGCCTGACTTCTGCAAATGCCCGTACATCATATCATGCCCCTATCCCATTTCATACAGTGGCTTTCATGAGTGGGACCGCAGACAGCATTTAGCCTGAAGTATATTTCTGGATGCTCACATTTACATGTTTAAATATGCATATCTGTTTTTAAATGCAAATGATTCTCCATTGGAATAACTGCCGTGCAGACTGTTCAAATTTAGCTTTACATAAAAGCAAGCTGCTTGTTCAGCTCCTATGAGGTCTGACACATTTTGGCCAGTATTCTGTAGTTCAGAGTTTTCCTGAAGACGTTTTGAGGGGAGCTGCACTACACAGCCAGTGAAAAGAAGAACTGGCAATGTGGAAAGTACGTTTTAATGCTTAAAAGCTGCTGCACTGGTTAGCTGCTTCACTTATCCAGTTCACGGGGTGGGGGGGAGATAAAAATCACATTTTAGCTCTTAACTGACTCAGGCTCTTGTCCGATTGCTGGCCCATAAGGATATAATTGACTACAACCCTTTTGCAATGTCATCACTCCCAAATACAAAAGCAATTAACTCCTGGAACACGGAGCACCCCATACCACATTCCCCATATAGCCCCAGTTACGGGATGAGAGCACAAACATCCATCTGGACATCACCTGGTTCCCGTGGAGCGTCTGTGTCGTGGCGAGAGGCAGGCATGCTAAACCATTCCACATCACACCTGCAGTAAGTGCAACTAGGATAAACTTTTGCAATCCTGAGAACACCTCCATAACCCTGCAAGAGCCCCGGGATATCTAGCTTCGAGGTGCAGATTCTCTCATTGCTAGTATTAGCTGGATAAACATGTAGAAACATGTTTATTTTATTTTTAATTCTGCAAGTAGGCCAAGCAGCAGAGCACTCTCTCCCTTTGCACACAGTGCTTCCCCTCCCTAAGCCCTCCCTGATCCCAGAAAACACTTAACGGAGATCTCTGCAAAGCATCCCTGTCACCTAGAGCTGCAGCGGTTGGCTTTAAAAAGTCAACATTTACCTCACTGTGCTATCTGAGCCACCACAGCGTTTTAAAGCAGGAAACACCATCCTCTACCCGTGCTGTCCATTAGCTCCCAGGGACGGATTTCTGCTCCTGCACATGACACACTTGGATTTGTTAATGTGTGCTTTACCCGGGACTGACCTCATGCCAAAATACGCGCTTTTATTGCTTATGTTGGGATCTTTGCCAGCACACGCACAGCATTTTGTTGGTAATTAGTGGAAAATACTGACTTCTGTGGTTCCTGGTGTGTAGCTCTCACCTGTCACAAGAAGTTTATTTTGCCTCCGTGGCAGGCTGCAAGATCTTTGCCACGTTCCTCTTGTGCTGGACAACAGGGAACTTACAAGCTTGTGTTTATAACGGATAAAACAGAAAACCAAAACCATACCCTCAACTCAAGAAACACCTTCCGAGTGATAACTAAAGTATTAAAAAAACCCCACTTTTGGAGTACATTTTGCAGCACGTGGCAGCTCTGTGTTCCCACAGGAGGGGTGGGGGTTGCGGCGGTGAGGCACATTTGGGTGGGACTGAATGCCGGACAGAAATCGGGAGGTGGTTCCCGCTCCTCTGACAGCCAGCACTAACTTTGTACTCGGGATTGCACAGGAAGCCAAATTCCAGATTTCCCTGCTCGCCAATATGTGGGATTTGACAGGAGTTCAAAACACCACACTCAAGACAGTTGGGGGAATATCTTAGTAAACATACAACACGGCAAGGGGAGCCATGCAAGTGTAACACAAGCCGTGCAGGAGCAAAAGCAGGACAAGTAACAGCCACATAAGAGAAACTGGCGTTAAAAGAAAGAGTAGAGTTCCAGCTTAACGATTCTTAACAAAGTCTAGTTTTCAGATTAGCCTAATTGTGAAATTCATCCTCCTAGCAGACGCAGGCCACATCCACACAGACTTGTCACACAGGCCTTGAGTTTGCATTTTGTTTTCAAGCAAACAGTCTGCGTTCACCTGTGAAAGCTTACAGCACACTGGAGGGCGGCGTGGCAAGTGGCTTCGTGGTGCTAGCAGCCTTTTGTGTCCAGATGATATGTGTCATTCTATACAGCTTCCAGCCAATCCATACCGCCTTCGCTATGAAACAAGCAAATACTCCACGTGACCATTTTCCTTGGTCAGGTTTCCTGACTACTTTAGGTAATCAATTTTGAAAACTTCATAGTATCTTTCCTTTCTTCTCTTTCTGCGTCCCTTGCACACGTGCTGGTCAGTAGTGATGCACTGGGATGGGTATTAGGAGAGATGCTACACTGACTGCTGGCTCTCCAGGAGGACTAGGACAGCAGCAAAAGCCTCATTTCTCTGACTGCTTCCAGTGTACTCATATGCCAGCGTGAGGAGGAAAAAAGAAACAAACAAACAAAAAAAATCAACACGTCACATTTTGGTACACAGACCATTGGTGCCATTCAGCAGAGATCAGCTGAGAGAGGATAACATTTGCACTCCTAGGTTCTTCTTAGTATCTCTAAAGGTAAATATAAGACTAAAAAGAACCAAGGAAATGAAGAAGGAGGGTTGGGCCATTTAAGTCTTTTTATGATGCCGAGAATACAATTTCCACATACATTGCAAACGTTCACCGGCAGACAGATTAGCTACCTTCCATCCCATTACAAAATTAACATACCTACAAGAAGTGGGGAGCTGTAGGGTGGGAAGCCCCACTGACACCGTGCTCGCCTCCTTCGGACCACTAAGGGAGACGGCAAGGAGCGGTGCCGGTACGCTCGCGCTGCTTCTGATCCCTGCCTACCAGCAGCGATAGTCACTTGGGAGGCTCTCAGCCGGCACTGTTAGGTGAAGCAAAGCATTCGGTTTGTTGCCTTCACCTTCCAAAGCGTATTTGCCTCTTCATTTGTGATATTGAAAGGAGTCTTTGACTGGAGCTCAAAAAGGCATGGGGGGGAGGGTGTGTGGGGGGGTGGTGGTTAGCTAGATCAAAGCTCACTGTTGAAGTTACTTATAACAGAAGGAGACTTGGGTGTAGGTGCACTGGCAGATTAGTTTTCTGTTCTTAATTAACACTATTAGTAAACTGACACGGTGGCTTAGGAGAGAGGCTAAACCTGATATCAGAGCTGCAGATGGAAAAGGGAACATTAGTGGGGGTTTTCCTCCCACCAGTGCAAGAAGGAGAATATCAGCTCCCTCCTAACGCCAGCAGAGATTTCCAACCCAAGGATGGACACAGACCACAGAACAAGCCAGCCTACACTTTCCACAGCAGTACCTCCAACTCCTTCTTTAGCGTCCTCCACTGCCAACATCCTCACCAGGCAACGCCAAGTCACTTCTTTGCCGTAACTTCAGACCAACTCTTCTTGATTTACATTATGGAGAGAGAACTTCAAAGTAAGCCATGGGCAGACCACAACTCTTCCCAAGTGAGGGGCCATGAAGGAGCTGTAGAGACTCAGCATTGCATCATATTTGAAATGATTAAGAAGGGTGAGTATCTGGGCTGCTGCACATGGACTATTGTTTGGTTTTGGGTTTTTTTGAACAAGATTGAAAACCAGCGTATCCACTGTATTGTAACACATTTGGAAATGATGGCTTTTCTCTGAAAGACAAGATTAGGTGTGGGTTGGGGAACTACTTCCAGGAGAAGTTCACAGTTTTCTGTGAGGAAGTGATTTGCAAGCGTCATTGCAACTCACCTAGGGAACAGCTTGCAATAGATGCTATGACTCCTCCACATGTATTTGATTATTGGCCTCTGCCTACTTTTAATAAAGGTGCCTAGCTGGGCTTTGAACTTCTTTTTTGTGAGGTATCTTGTACTGCACCACATTGGTGGTGTCTAACCCACCTTGCAGCAATCTCAGTGTACCTGAATTCCAGTAGTTTTACTGGAAGATACCACGTGAGAGTTATTGCATGGTACAAAAAACATATGTCAGCATCATGATGCTGGAGAACATGAAAGGGGATAAAAGAACAAAGAGCGATTAAAGGAATCTCTCCCCTTCCCCTTTTTGAGAACAGAGCAAGTGCTGGAGATGAGCAATGAGCAACAGCATCATGCTGTGCTAAGTTCTTCTGGGTTTAGTGAGTGATCCTTCCAAGTAAGCTTTAGGATACACTACCTTAAGAATACTAATCTACAAAATGAGTAATTTTAATAGTTTGGACAATCCTATTTGCATTACTGACACAGTTAGTAATAAGGCATGGAAAAAAAGAAGCAAAGAGAAAAAGCTTAGCATTCAAACTCTAGGCTTGATAGCAAGAAACAAAAATTACAGGCAACATAGTGCTTGAAAATGAATCCTGGTTGGCCGCCAAATGTATTTTTCAAAACAATGCCTAATTGCCTCAGGAAACACATTAATCAAAGGCTCCCAGAGGCCTAAGAACCATTTGCTCCAATTCACCGAGGCAGAGTAGCGATAAAGACCTGAGTAATACAAGGAGCTACATATGTCCTTGAGACAAAATACTTACATGAGAAATAGGAAAGGAAACCTAACTAAAAGCTCTTAAACAAATTCCTTGAGCAGCTTATTGACATGACTCTTGGGAGAGATCAAATAAGAAAAAATAGTACTCTGACCATGAAACCAGCAACAGACATCAGAGAATTTCATGAATCGTGCTGTCCAAACTGAGATACAGAAGGCGGCATCAAGAGCAGCATCTCCGTGGTGTGTCCCAGACCACGCAGAGAGCAGATCAGGCCAGCACGAAGACACGATCAGTCTATGCGAGGGCTCTGGAGACAGCATAACCTGAAAAGCCCGCGACCAGAGGCAGAGGAAGCGTGTGCTGAAGAACTGAAGAGGAGGTGCGTCACTTGATGCATATGTAAGGCTTCCTCCCATCGGCGCGTCAGCCCGGGGTCCTCGGATTCTGCTGGAGGCAGAGCTCATGCCCAGCCAGCCCAGTGCTGCAGAGAGGGGGCACTGGGGAGGTTTGCTGGAGGTGCAGTAACAAGCCCCGCACCCAGCTTCTCACGCCCTGCTCTCACGCACGCATCCTCTGCCCTTTACTTCCACTCCTGCCAGCACGTGACCGAAGCAGAAGCACTCGTGCCTTACACGGTTTGCTCAGCAGTCGCTTTAATCCACAATGCATTTCCTAACCCTCCTTCTCTTGCATTACATAAGCTTTCTAGGGCTGATATGCAGTTGCTAAGCAGTAATTTTGCGTGACTAAAAAAGAAATACGTGATTGCTAGGTTCACTGAATGTTTTTTTCCCTTATTGCAATATAATTATAGCTATAACAAAAACATTGCAGAACATTCCTCAGCATGCAAAAATTAGGTCAGGAACAGAGCGAGTATATCATATATGCCTTTTAGAAGCCTTTACTTCTTCCTTTGCCATTGTGGGGGGAAGGGCAGGAAAGTTTGTTATTGCATAAAATCATAAATAACAGGTTTTCCCATCCTGTCAGCTAATCTGGCACAAACAGAAATTTGCATTCTTGTGTCAGAAGGCAGCTTGCTTCCCTCATCGCAGAGATCTCCTAAAGCCTCGTCACGGGCTCCCCGCATACGGCCTCCGCACGCAGTGTTTTTCCCTCTGCCCGCGGTCTGAAACGGGGACGGTGAAGCGTCCCTCCGGCGGGGAGCTGGAGGCAGACGCGGCCCCCAGCCAGGGAAGGAGCCCTGCGCCCAGGCCAGGGACACGGGGGGACACACGTGCTGCTCTCCCGAGGGGCGTCCCGCAGGACACGCGTAGCGGGTCCAACGCGCCGCGCGCGTGCCGGGCTGCCGTGCGTCGCTGCGGATCTGCTGGAAAGGAGGCCTGGACCAAGGACATCTGGGACAGCTTTTGCACTGAGTTACAGAGGCCTGGCCCGGCTGGTAAGAGGTCAAGTAACGCTGTGCTAAACTGCTGGGCTAATTCACTGCTGGGACGTTTTCCTGAAATTGCCACGAGACTTTTTCCTTTTTTCCCTTTTCATCCTAAGGCTCCTAATTACACCCCTAAGCACTATCCTAAATAGCTCTTTTCCCCAATAGTTCTGATGACGTTACATTTTTGCTAGACATACATTTTCAACAGCTATTCACTGCCTCCATAATCTTTAATAATTTTGCTTTCCTTTATCCTTGTTGAAGACTTGCTTTCCCTCACGCTCTATGCAAGTTCCTTGACTGCTACCAACTCATACTTCTTGCCAGTGCGCCTCATTTCTTCCGTAGAAGCCCGAGGAAGAAGTTTTTCTCAGTTTAATCCCTTCTTTCCCATGTTTTTGGCTGTGGCCAATTGCCTCTTGGTAAGATGTTGCCAGTGAGGCGGCTCCTGTGTCTCTGTCCAGCCCCACGTCGTGCTGTAGACGGGTACCCTGCGGCACTGGAGCCAGTAAAGTCAACGCCTGAACTAGAGGTAACACGCATTTATCATGGAAATCGATTTGTTTAGAGAACAAATCAACTTAGTGATAACCTTTACTTCCTATAGACCGAGGTTATTTATTGTATTGCCATTTAACTAATACATATACTAAAAATACTAGTTTTCTGCACTTAATTAAGAATTTGAATAAATGAAACTTGAATCACATAATTGCTTATGTGCCCATGCAAAGTATCTTCCTGGTTAGCAAAAAGAAGTATGAAATTCCCTGCAAAGACATTTATTTCTGCACTACCTGCTTCAATGGTTATCACTCAGGGAAGATGAGAGTTTCATTAGGATAGTAACAACAACGAGATTAAAAATGGAGGCTTTGCCTACACGCTAAATGAAAAATCACAATTAAATTGAAAAGATTAAAAAAAATAGTCACTGGATACAGATTCCAGGGATTCAGAGTCAAGCAAGTACTTCACTGACCACTGGGGTCCTCCATCCCACGTTCCTGTCCCTAATGCAACACACAACCTGTATATTTGAACCTGAGAGACACGTGCTCGGGGGGGGGGGCAGTTTTGTCCCATGTAGGCTGAGCAGCATGGTTAGCAGACACCGTCAGCCTTAATTATTTGAATATTGAGATTATTTGGTGTTAAACATATTCTGAAGCTTTATCATCTCTTGGTATGCTGTTTCCCTCATATTTCATCAGAATGTGAGATTCAGGGAAAATAAAGTGTGCTTATTACGGCAGGGACTCGGCTGCCTGACCTCTAAGCTCCTGTGCCTACTAGCTGCCCTAAGTACTCACTAGGGAGCTTTTAGGGGAGGGGGTGTACAGGCATTAAGGAAAGTTATGTTTCTTAAGCTGGGTTTTTGGGGGGGGGGGGGGTGGGGATTTTTCTTGTTGTTTTTTTGTTTGCTTGTTTGTGGGTTTTTTGTTTGGTTGGTTGTTTTTTTAAGTTGGTCAGCAAACTGACTGCTCTTCTCTCAGCAGTGGGTTTCCATCTAGGTTTTCTCCTTTCCTGTCCCATGATTATAATCAGCTGTTAAATTCTGCTGGAAAAAAAGGCATTTCGAGCTGGAGACTGGCACTTGGTAGTAGCTAACAAACCTTGTTTGCCCTGCATGCACTGGGGAGATTGACTATACCCAGAGCAAATCTAGGCTTGCTGTTTTGGGTGGTTTTGCTCTGACTCTGATCCAGCTTTGCACCTCTCAGTGGCCATTGCTACTTCTAAATGCAGTCGAAAGCATCTGTAAAGCGAGGGGAGCAGACATTAGTGTCAGCAGCACCCACCTGCTGCTGCAGCAAGACGGAGGAGCTGGATATTTCACACAAGAAGAAAATGAAATTATCCTAATTACTCCCATATACTACATGCTTCCTGCTATATGCTTTAGAAGTGGGACTTCAACTACCTAAGTCAGGTTTGCTTGCGCAGCAACGGGGAACAGCAGACACCTTTTGCTCAGGTAAGCCGAGGGCTCCTCAGGCTCACCGGGGCTGCCAAAGGACACAGGGTGCCACCACCACAGCCAGAGCTGCTGAGGCAGAGCCATGCCCTTCTCCGGCCGTGCCCTCTATCAGCCGCTGCTGGGTGCTTCGAGAAAAGGATGCTTTTGCCACAGCTGGCTGTGGTGGCATCAGGTGTTAGGGACAAGCACATAACAAGTAATGCAAACACTGCAGTGCAACAAGCGCGTCAAACCCGTGCGTGCAAAACCTTGCCAGCATTATTGAGAAAAAAATCCTATCTCCTGACGCCAGACCTGATGACAGGGAGCTGAGCGCTGATGGCAGCAACAGGACATGGCAAAAGCCCAGCCAGAGCCACTGCAAGGTACCCTGGAAGGGAAGGGAGGAGCGATGGACGGTCCGAGGACTGGGATACGCAGAGCGATCAGGCAACACAGGACTGAGACAGTGCATTGCATGCTGTCAAGGCAGTGGGGGGAAATGCAGTACATTTAGGTGTTGGCTTGGAACAAGGTAGCGGTGAACACGTGGCTGCTGGAGAGTGCAAGGCAGATGTGACTGGGAAGCATATGGGCCATTGCTCTGGGGCCGGGGGGGGCAAGGCTGTGGTCAGAGACATAGTTTTCCAGCTGTGTCAGTTCATTGGGATAAATAAAGTGATAATGTGCACTAATTAATACAGGAGTTATAGCAGCAAGTCACTTTTAGTACCACAGAATACTTAAAAAAAAAAAACAAACCAAAAAAACCCAAAAAACCTTTTGACTCTTTCAAAACCTCCCCCCGCTCCACCTCTCCAGCAGCCCCCCAGCCCAGAGCAGCGCTCCCCATGTGCTTACCAGCATGCATCCCCAGCTTCACCCTTTCCTTCCTGGAATCCTTCATCCCCCACTTCCAGGGGAGCTGCAGGGGAGCTCCCTCCTCCCCTCTCCTCTCCTGGCCAGGCATGCAAGGGAAGGGGTGGGATACAGGGAGGCACCTTATTGCTGACAGGAAGGGAGCACAGCTGGTTGCAATTGCCAGGGCATTATTCCTCCTCCTCCTCCGGATGGTGTTTGCAGGGCAGGCTGAAGTGCTTGCACCACAGTTGAACACTTTAAGTGCAAAGCAAGTGTTCTGGGACGTATTTGCATTTGAAATTCAGTGGTGTATCCATCTACTCTGGGCAGCTACAACCGTGTAATGGTAAACTGCAATTCCAGTTCGTATACAGGTAATTACAACTATATATATATATATATATATATAAAAAATACGTAGTAGTAGATGGCTTGACAATACTTTTTTGGTTTGTTTAAGAGTTCTGAAGCATTCTTGAGAGGCACCTCGGACAATGAAGAAAGAAATTTTCAAACTAAAAAGGAATTTGTGGGAGCCTTAATTCAGGCTGTGTCAGGCTCCAAAGTATTCAGATCAGAATGGTCTTGTCAAAACCCGTAAAACTCTTAACTCACCTCTTTTAAGTCAGAGGTTGTTCAAGGTTAAAGTGCCAATGTAAAAAATGAAACAAACAGTATTTTTGAAACATGTTCGTTAAGTAAAAATAAATAGCTTAGTGTTAAGAGTTCTAAAAGCAAAATTTAATAAATTAATATATGCATGCCAGATAAAAATACAAAATTACAATTGAAATAGCAATAATAATAAAGGAACACTGCTCAGCATTGCAGATTTCACTGCAACCACCATAAACATCATGGAGAATTACTTAAAGTAACATTTAAAGTACACATTTTGTTTCTGTTAAAAACAAATTACTATATGATGAAAAAACTGAAAGAAACCCAAGAAGAAATCAGCCCCCAAAGTGGCAGAGAATGATATGAAATGTCAATAAACTGCCAGAGGCTCCATTTCACATAAGTCGGCCTTCTTTTTAGTATCAGAAACCAATTACATAGAACATAAAAGCAAATTCACAACAGGTTTACACGGAGAAACATGCTGAATTACAATCACAAACTATCCAGAACAAAGATGCTGCACCAGTTCAGTTGTTTTCTTCATGGAATGAGTCTCACCAGAACAGGGAGAACAGGGAGCAAATCATGCAATAACTTTAGGCTTTTTGTTTTTTATTTTAACATGATAAACACCCAGGATTACTAGTACTGGAAAGTATGTGTTAACCTTTTTCAACATCAGCTGAATGGCACTACAGAAACGACAAAGAGTTCCTTCATTTTTATCCTGAATACATCGAAAGCTCTAGCAAATATGGAATTCAGCGACAAGAGCCATTAAATTACTTCAAAATATTCCTTCATCCATAGAACACTGTTGCTTCCTTTTTTATTACAAACCCCCCAAAATATTCAAAATAAAATGTCTTCATTTTTTATAAGCATCTCCACCACAAGTCTCTGATAACGGATGTCATTCAATGCAGCCATCGCATCCAGTTCTGGCGCTCTCATAAGAGTTGGTCCAAAAACTATGCCCAGATTCTCTGCACTCATCAGATTTTCCTTTTCATGGAGTGTCACTCTGCAAAAAAAGGACAGTGTTTTTCACATTCCTTCCATGCCAAACTATGCCTGCATATGCTTGAAAACCAGGGAAACTGGACAGAAAAGTTTGCCTTTCCCCAAAGCCGTTTCCAGCCGTTTCCAGCAGGATACATATGGAAGTGTCGGGTGAAACACTCAGAAGTCAGTGAGTGCAAACACTGCACGGGTCTACCCCGAGTCAGAGGTCTCTGTCCTCCGACCACGCACGCAGACCGTGTTTACTTGTCGGAGGAGTCGGCACTCCGCTGTCAGGGAGGGAGCGGGCCGAGGGGTGAATTCAGACAAATCAGAACAATTTTGCTTTCGCTCTTTACAGCGGCACCATTTGGAGGCCGCTCCTATGGGGAGCAGACTGTGTTTGTCACTATGTTAGCAGTTTTATGGTCACTAGAGAGGTGCTATCGTGCCCACCTGGGTGGGATTCTGCCCAGGTTCCCCGGTGACATGGCTGCAGGTGGTCACGCCGCTCCTCTGTCACGCACACGACAGCAATGGGGGTGAGGCACATCACACGTGAATTCCCTGCCTTTGGGCACTACAGGCTAACTGTGCTAAGCTGGACGCCTGGTTCCTCTTCAAGGCAAATCACGTCCCGTGGCGCGTACTGGAAAAAGTGAATCACCACTTTGGGGCGGCTTTGAAACTGCCAGGGTCTCTCTCACTGCAACCTCATTTGCACGGCAGTCTGAGCAGGTCCTCAAACCCGTGCTCTGACGGGCCCGCTTCCACCCTTCCCTCTTCTGGGGTCCTCGGCAGCTGCCGAACGGGCGAGCCCCCAGCTGAGGGAAGCCTCCCACCGCCTGGTTCCCATCCGCAGGAGAGGAGGAGGCGGGGAGGCCACGTTCTGCCGCTCCACAGGAACCCAACCGCTTCAAAGCTGCGGGCGCAGGCCCTGCCGCCGCCACCTCCAGAAATGTAATTTGCCCAAGAATTACACCCACAGGAGAGGCATCCTCTGCTGGGGCTACTGCAGAAACACGTCTGCTCAGCAAAGGCCAGAAGGGTCACCGCTGCCCAAATATGACGGTCTCCGGCGTCACGGGATGGTATTTCTTCACGTGGGCTCAGGGGCGGCTCGTGTTCTCCTGCGCTGCTCTGCCTCAGCATGGAGAACGTCAGGTCCCCCCCGGCGGGGGGGAGGAGGACAGCCTGCCTGGGGTACCCTGACACCGAGTGCGCCCATCGCTGCTGCCCACTGCAACAGACGCAGTAGACGCAAACGTGCCTTGAAGCCGAAGCTTCTGCCTGGGTTTATCCTGGGGAATTGCCTCACTCAAGGAAACAAACTTAGATTATGCAAATGTTTTAATACACACTACGGTTTAAAGAATCCATAAGGATTCTCAGGAACAACTAAGAAGCCAGGGACACCAACTGAAGGAGTCTGGCTAAATTATTTCTCTTTTCACCACTCTGGCATCTTGCATTGCATGAACAAATCCTTTGGCATACAAGAAAAAAAAAATTTTTTTTTCAAGATTTTTCTTCCTTTTTTCCCCTTCTGCCTTAGTTTTTATTTTAAAAGAAGTCAGACCGATATTTCCAAGCTGCTGTATCTTCAGTCTGTAATTAGGAGCTGTGTCCGATTACCTGAATTCAGCAGCAAGACAACAGCCTGTTGAGCGCCACAGCTCTTTTTAGCAAATGTATTAAAAGGAAGTTTAAAAAAGAGTGAATTTTGTCACCTTTCTACCTTATCATTCACCTATACCAGAAATATGAAGTGCAAAAGCAACTTGCTAACTAAAGCAGCAAGAGCTACTCTTGAACAGGGTAAGGAAAAATTAACTTCACACTTCACAAGCAGTAAGGTGGGGTTTTTTTGTTCCTGCGTCTCTCATCCCTGTGTCTGTTCTAAAACATCCATTAGAAATGTCATGGAAATAAATGGACAAATCAGGCAGAAACCCTGTAGCTGAATTTTGCCCGAGGCACTCAGCAGAGTCAACGTATTCCTACTTGTAGAAGAACTATAAAAGGAAAAAAGCAGAAGAGCGCTCAAAATAAAGTATTTTTCTAAGGAAAGGGAATGATTCTTATATATTGACAATAAATTCATGTTACTTGAGAAACTAAAATGGATACCCTAACATGCCACATTGATTTTTTCCCCTGCTTTCCTGAAAGAAATAGAACCTGGGCTGTTGTACTGGATATTCATCTGTCAGTCTCCCCCTAACAATTTTTCAGCTTACTGACCAACTTCAATCATGTCTCAGGGAGCAGGAGAAACCTCAGACAGAATTTATGCTCCTACAGTTTTGAGGAGGCAGCAGGTGGAACAAGGGGCTCCACGCTGGTGAGGAATAGCTGGCAGACCTCACCAGACGTGTGGCTGGAGGGCCAATTAACATTGTGCCTAATCGGCGTCAGCTCCAGCCTAGTGTGTGTGGTCTTTCTTAGGGTGTCAGTAGATGAGACTTAACAGAAAAAGACACCAGTCTATAGCCATTAAGCTGTATTAGTTCCCTGCCCGGGGAGTGACTTACTACTCCCAGAGGTACAAATGGCATTTTTACCATAAATATTCACTGTAACCTTAAATATAGAGCAAATTTGCTAGGCAGATGACTTTTGTGCTTCAAAACTGTGGGGTTTTTTACTTATTTCCTTTAAGTGCTTTGCAAGTGCTTTAAGTAGAATAAACTCCAATACCCTTTTTTGGATATTTGCTGTTATGCAGACTATCATCCCCTGCCACAGCCTGTCTCCAGGATTTGGTGGGCCTTGCCCAGACTTTTCTGGAGGTCCTAACACGGACTTTGCTAAAAATGAGTTTGGCTTAGAGTTCTTTCCAGCTAGTCCACCCACCTCTTCAGATGTGCCATGAGATACCGTAACGTTTCACAGTGTGCAGGCGGCAGCAGTTTCAGCGCCTCATGGAGAATTTCCAGCTGTTCATCCGGATCGGTGGTTTCTGAAACACAGATGTTCAGCTGTCACCACACGCACAGCCAGAATTCACACACAGAAAGACAACACCGGTGGCCTGCAGAGAAGATACGGTCTCACAGCTCTGCTGGATTACCGATTTCCAGAACCTATCCAAATCTCACAGTGGCAGATTTGCCTGTCCAAAGAGGTGCTCAGAGCACTGTCAGGATGTGCCTGGCTTTGGACAAAGAAAACTCCCCAAAGCAAACTGCACTCCACCGAAAGATTCCCTGCAGCCTACTCAAAAAAATTCCCCTGGCAATCCTTGCTGACTGGACTAGTTTTGCACAAATTATCTACAGGTGCAACCCTGGGACAGCAGAAGGTACTGGGAACTTTGCCATCAGCATCTTTGGCTGTGTCCACACTGCTTGGAAAGAGCCTTCTCCAGAGGAGCAGTAAGGCCGGCATTCAGCTCTTGTTTTCTACCCATGGCTACCTCACACCTTTCCAGGTGCGGCTGGTGTGACTGCTACGTTGCAGAGATGCTTCAGGCAGCCAGAGTGCTTGGGAGAGATGTTCCAGCTGGGCTTACTGCCCTGCTTGCAGACTCACTGTCTGCAAGGCCAGCCTTAAAGGTGGCCTTAGGATGGGTGCTTATCAGCTTATGAAAACACTCAAAACAGACACCTCTAGATCAAGCGACTTCTTATTTCTAAACATTTTCATAGATCACCTTTCTGGCAACATAAAACCAACAGATTTTAAATGTCACTGTCAAGTATGAGGGATTCGTGCAAGACATACAAAGCAATGTAATCCATAATGCGTGATGAAAAGGAAGCACTCCTGGTGACAAAGGCAAAGAAAAATGTAACCATGATCACATACACTATGGCCTCGTGGTGCCACAATTACTCCTGCAATCCCTACTAAATAGGGCACGCAGGGTAAGAGCTGATGGGCCAGCTATTAAATGAATAGGCAAGTACTGCACAAAAAGGAGAAGAAAAGGTTGAGAATGAAAACCAGGAAGAAAATGTGTTACACTCACTTGCAGACTCTATAAACTTTGGGTAGGCATCATACGTGATGAGTGGAATTGGCAAATCCCTGAAGTACAGTTTAAGTGCACCAGTGATAATATTGATATCTTCATACATATTCACAGAAATATCAGCTTTTTCCCCATCTGTGTGGAGAACGCACTGACATTAAAGCCTTGGAAATGTAAACAGATGTAAAACAGCATTCAAAAGAAAAATAATAACTTGCTTAAGCAAACATTATTAAAAAGGACACAACTACAGATTTTGGCTTTTATAAGCAAAACAGAGTTACTGGGCTGTGAAGTTCATTGTTTCAGGGTGGAAACCTCAAGCATTTTATAAAGAAACCTATCCTTTCTTCATTTCAAATGATTACAAAAAATGAAGGGTTTTTTTCTGGGAAAAAAACCCACCTGCCTGATCTAGCAGTATCTATCTTGTATTAACGTGTGGAAGTTTAGCTATTTCTGAACACATTGTGTTGCCAAACAACACATTTGCGAGCACTGAATGAGAAATCAGGGGAGTCTGGGAAAAAAAGTAAAAGAAAGAAAACCAACTTAGTCCACAGCCTTCCTGAACACAGGAAAAACATGTGTTCACCATTTAGCTACAGCATACTACCTACTCCTGACTGCAGTGGACACAGATCCAGAACTTGGCTTCTCCAGTGCATCCCCGCCCTGCTAATGCTGCAGAGGAGGCAGATGTTGTCTGAATAGGTCCAGTGCTCCGGAGAAACAGGAGAGAGAGTTTCCAGCATGGATTTTGGCCTTGATTGCTACTGGGATAGGGGGACGGCAGCTGGAAAGCCTTTAATTTTCCCACTGCCTTTTCTCAGAGAGAAGAGTTTGTTTTCACTGACCTTCTTTTGGACTGTAATAATTCAAACTTTGTTTGCACTATTGTATTCATCTTATTATTTTGGAGCTTTCATCCAGAAAGATGAATTTAAGTTGCACAGCCCTCTTAAGGCACTTGACCACTTGCCCTCTATCCCTCCCCCACCCCCTGAGTGTAGTTTTACTTGCAAACTAGGGCAGTAGTTCAGAAAGCTTTGTCCCTTCCTATGCGCATCATTACTGAAGCCCAGATACTGATGGAAAGAGAAAAGTAGACTTTGGTAATGAAAGCCAAAGTGAAGCTGATATGCTTTTCTGATGGGGAGACTCCCCTTCTGGTAGCACAGCCACTGGACTCCTTCAGACCACTGATGCAGTGGAGCATGAGACAGACAGAGTCTGTGCAGAAAAACTGTTTATATTTAATACATCAGCACAAAATGCCAGCATGCAGGAAAGACTGTACCTCTGTCAAATGCCATTTTGACATCTTCGATAAGATCACTAAATCCTGAGACTCTGTATAGTCCTTCGGAATTAAGACCTGCAATGAGTATTTTAACAAGATTAAAATTAGCCTTAATTTTACAGTTTCCTTCCATGCAGTTCTTCCTTTGCCAGGTTCTTCATTTAAGGCAGAAAAAGCAGACACGTTTTAAAAGCCTTATCAGGCTTTTCTTTCAGAATGAAATCCTATACTGGCCTTTTAACCCTGACCCTTGCATTAGCTGCCTTGTTATACCAGCACTAAATTATGTTTACACAAATTATGTCAGAGCTGAAGAAACATATTAAACCAATTACAACCGATTAAAAAATAACTGAGATTAGCATACTTGATGTTCAGTCATTATTTCAGAATGAAAACAAATACTCTAATTCTAGAAAAGGATACTCAGTGTGGGCTAGGGGAACTAGCAAGAGGGAACACATCAACAGTAACTGCCTTTGTTTTAGCACATTCACTTAATTTTTAAAATAAAAATATTACTGGAAAGATAGGTGCCAAGATAGAACTATAAAGCAGTAATTGTCCATTAAGCAATTTCTAACAGAATCTATAAAAATTATAAATGGGTATGAACCATGGAATAATGCAAAGTATAATATTAGCTGTGCAGGGTAATTGGCAGTCATAAAATGTCTTGTGCGAATCTGTTTTGAGCAATCATACATTCAGCAGAAACCCAGATGACCCAGATCAATCTAAACGGATTATCAGTAAAGCAACAAAAGTCCATTAACTATGCCTTACCCCTAGATTCAATTTCCCTAATGCACATATCTACTACCATTGGTCTCTTAGTGAAGTGTGCTTTTACTAGCGTTGTAAGGTCACAGCTGTACACTTTTTTGACATGCTTCAGGTCTGGCTTGCAGTCATTTGGGACCATCTTGGAACACTGCTTGTGCACATTTAAACCACAATCTGAGAGAAAAAGGAAAAATTGATTAGGCTGGTGTTCGGTGAAAATGCATCCCGAGGTCAGTACTGCGGAGTACATATGGCTCCTGCAGAGTCTGACCTGATCTCGCAACTACTACTTCTGTTGAGACCCCTTAACCATCAAATGCGAGGTAGGGACAGACCTTAAGTAAGACAGATTTTCTACCCAAGACACTTCTGCTATCCCTAGAGGATCTAACAAAAAGTGACAAACTTCCTATATGGTTTTTCAAATCAGGATCTAAGGGCCAATTACGTTCCCCACCATTATTACATACGTTGCTATCATGATCTAAACTTTCTTCCCAAGTTGCTGCGGATTTCCTAACACTTACAGCTTTAATGTAGTCCTGGACTGTGGTACTTAAGACACCTCCTGGGGGAGACGAAGGCAGGGACTGGGTCTCGGAAGGCTACAACCCCTCTGCAGCACACGTTGGCAAGGCAGACCCGAGACCTGACCCACTTCAGGGACCCCCATGCTCTTGCCAGGAGCGGCAGCCCATGCTTAGCATTGCTAGTAACAGGGCTCATTCACCACCTTGGAGGGGAGCTGAAAAACAGGCACAGGGGTCACCAAGCTGGCTGGTGGTTTCTTGCTACCAACCACTTTACAAAGGACTTTGCTAAGTCACAGCGGCTGCAATTCTGATGCCGTTTCACAGCGTGTTTCTGAAACAAAGTGTTGGCAAGCACCAAAACAATGCTATTTACTTTGAAAATGACTCGGGAAAAATTTGTTCTGTTTTTTTTGAACATAAACAAACAACGCCACAGCTTTATTGTAAACATACTGAGAAGGAGATAGATTTAGTTTAAGTGAAACTTAATTGAAATCAGGTTATAGAAAAATGTTCTGCCTCAAAATGACTCAAAACTTAATGCTCGGGGTGTGGGGAGGAAAAATGATGGAAAACACCACCAACTATACACTGAAGATGGGAGAAGCAATACAGTCCCCTTTAAGCTAAGCACACACTGCGATCAACACTATCAGGCAGCAGGCCCGTGTAAGGAGCAGCCTCCCGCACTGCCCGCAGTGACCCCATTTTCACTGCCCTGTCTCCTGTCCTGCCAGGCAGACTCACAGGTGCTTCAGAGGAAAATAGCAACCAGCAAGAAAGGCGGCACTTCGCAGCCAGGGTGTTTGCCATGCTCTGACATGCACTCGGTATACACCGAGACTCCAGTTCTGCGAGCATTTCTGTACCTCGCTGCATTGCCATTTGGAGTCCCCTGGATTTCTGCAGAATTAAGGGACGTAGGAGCTTGAAGGATCAATGCCTTGATGAAAATCTGTACTTCCCCTTCCCACTGCAGTACTGAGTATCTGTCTATACAGATTCCCTTCGTACTTCCTTCCTGCTGTTTTTGCCAATACTTGTATTTTCATTAATGCTCCATAGATTATTTGACTTTGTTCTTTCCGAACCAATAAAGCCTAGAATTCATCGCTAAGTTTTATGTCCACTAAGTCAGCTGCAGCCTGCCGCTAAAAGGACTTTGTTTACTTAACAGGCCTGTAAAGCACCCAGCTTTGTCACTTAGGATCCTCTGTAAAACATTCAATCTCTGGTTGCAATTAAAGTTCAGCATGTCACCTTCAATCAGTCAAAACTCGCACAGATCCTGATCAGGGTGAAATGGCCAGTTAAAATTCTCTTTAGCTATTTCTGTGCAGGAGCAACTCCCTTCCTTGCGAGGAGCGGTTAACGCACAAGACAGGGAGCTGGGAATGTTGAATTTCCCACCTGGTTGTGATTTAGTGTTGCGAACCCCACCTTGGGCAAAGCCATGCAGGCCAATACCCTGCAAACAAGCAGCACGACCGGGGGTACCACGGCGGCCCACCCTGGTCAGCCTCGGCGGCTTGCTTTGACCCGCAGCCCTCTTCTGGGCTCGCCCCAGAAGCTGCACGTCACAGCTGGTTGTCCTGGAGCCCTGGGCGGTGGCAGGCTCAACCACTGTCCCTCCAGGCGTGGAGAAGTTCAGTTTGGTCACTTGGGCTCCTTCAGCGTTTGCTCAATTGCCTCATTCGTGACAGACGGGAAATAGTAACAGCCAAAGCACTTGCTTTCACCTGAGCACCTAATTAAATCCCACATTTAATCAAGTGCTCTAAGACCCCAGGTTGGAAGGTGCATGACCACACCACCTCTTCACGCACAGCATCTACCCTGCCTGTGGTTCTGGGCTGTGGAAGGAAGAAACCCTGAGCATGCCAGCCAGCGCAGGCAAGGGGAGCTCCACCTACACTTCAAATATCTATGCCCAGTGCTACATTTTGTCTGAAGTTTGAAAAACCAGGTCCCTCTGTGCTTTAAATAAGGAACCCAAATTCACTAGAAACATGTGACCTGAACCCTTTAGTGCCTCAGTCCTTCAACTCTAACATGGGAAGAAGCAGCTCTGGGTCTTGTAGAAACAAATTCATTACATGTTTGCAGAAATGCAGAGGAAAAATTACTCATCTTCGGTGTGAAGTTTGAATACTGTGCTGTTAGTAAGACCAGCACTTTTAATAACAAGAAGACAAAATATGGAATAGGTGCTACTAAGCAAGTACCATCTATTCTGCTTTCAGAATAAAGATGAAGTTGTGCAGTAAAAATAATACGTAGTCAAATAATTACAGGCAACATCTTAATGCACGCACAGAAGGGAAGCAAACTAAGACCACATAGGAAATCTTAATTCTTGATTTCCTTTACTTTGGAACCTTAACATTGCAATAATAGTATTTACAAATGCAAATATAACTACTATGCATAGAATTCCTAAAATTGCTGCAAGAAGCACCTATTCCAACATGCAGGAAATGCCCTAGTATGTCTGTCAAAAATGATGTCTACAAGGCTGGAATGGCAGCATCTCACTCATGAAGACTCACAAGCAATTTTGTGAGTGCAAATTAGCTGCTTCACACAGACAGCAATATATCTCAGAGTTATGTTTCTGGGAATCCAAGGATAATTAAGACTAAAATATAAAAAAAAAAAAAAGGAAAAACATGCTTCAAAGTATCTTATACTGGACTTAAAACAATTATTGCATTCACTGAGATCATCCTAATTATATTTATATACAAGGAAGTTTCATTTTATTAAAATATCTAATTTACAGAGAAGTTTTCAATGTGAAAACCTTGCTTCTGAAAATAATTGTGTTACTGCTAATCCCATAGATTCAAACAGGCTTTGGATCTGACCTCATTAATACCAGAATAATAATTACAAAAGCAAAAGTTAACTTTTCTCTTCTCTCGTTTGTTCTTCCTTTGCATTTGATTAGATTTCATGTACCAGCCCCACTGCTTAAGGGCTTACAAACACTCCTGAGAAACATTTAAAACCTAGAAATATTTCAGATACTTAATGCTTAGAAAATGCATGAGCACTACTTTCAATATTATTGGGCTGTGCAGTATCCTAATAATCAAGGCTCTTTGCCTCTTGTGTAAGCGTAGGAGACCACCTTACTTTAGCAATTCCACATCAATAAATACTTCTAGGAGATTCTAGTGAATTTGCAACAGAAAAATTGTATTTTTTCCAACAAAGATGCTGAAACTCCCCAATGCTGCGCTTCCTACCAGGTGGGCCCGTCTCCACAGCTAACAATACTTCATGAAAGGCAGAACAGCCATGTCTCCGTCACTAGTCTCTGGTTCAGTTGATAACTTAGGATGAAGGATGATGTCTTGTTAACTCCAACAAGGTAAAAAGCACAATGGCAGGAGGACATCAGTCCTCCTCTCCACAGACCACTGGGAATGTGCCAGCCTTTTAGTCTAACTCGGCTTACTTGTTCGTACTAAAAGATAGGAATTATGCTGCAAATTGCGTATTATTAAATAAAAATGCCCTCTGTTCTCATTGCAGATGCTTCATGAAAGCTTCGAAACCCATTATTTTAGAATCAACTAGGAAGAAACAAGAAAGCTGAGTCTGGAATCTCTCTGTGCTGCCATTGTTCAGCATCAGGACTGCTTGCCTTGTTTGCACATGAGCATCATGATTTGGCTGGGTGCGTGAAGACCAAGAAGATTCATTTGATTTCAGATTTTGGGTCTATTTACTTTTGGTTATCTCAAAATAAGTCCAGAATAGCTAAGATGGCGTTAGCAGCTTTACTCCGGATCTAAAGTAACCAGGAGCCTCATCCATTTCTTACAGAAGTTCATCAGAGCCTACCTGCTGGCTGGCTATACAAATTGGTGAGAAGCTGAAGAAAAATCCCCCTAAAGTACTGTATCTGCTGATAAATCCTATAATAATACAGGACAGATTTAAAAGATGCAGTTGTGAACCCTTGCAGGTCAATAGGAAAACTTCTGCTGACTTCAGTCAATCAGAATTTCACCTTACACAGAGATGATTTCTCAGGACTAGAATTGTAAGTCACGCTTACTATTCCTTTTTACAGTGCTATCAAACTGTGGCCACCTTTCAAATATACCAAATGTGACCAAAAAAAATGCAGTCATAAATTCAAGAGTTTATAGGAAGTTTGGAAATTTAGGGGGAAAAAAAAAAAAAGACTAATTTTACATGACAGGTTTAAAAGTCTGTGATAAGCTGCCCTGACTTTAATAGCATATTGATCTAGGAGTTCAGGTGGGCTGTGACATTACTTCTATGAGAGATATTAAATTTAAAACCAGCCTGACAATACTTTCCTATGATGCCTAGAAAAAGGTTTGGTAATGTTTTAGAAACAGCTAATACTGATGTGTTAGCTCACTGGGCTGAAAGAACAAATAACGTCTTCATATTAATGCATGAGCAGAGCCAAAAGATATACGTACGTTAATACCACCCCATGAGCACACATTATAAATATTTGCGGAGACTAAAATATACTTAGCTGTCGCTTTTTGTTATACTGCTGATTTGACTTTAGTCAGTTTTAGATTTCTTTTGGTTTATGATTTACTGGCTAACAGGGCTGCTAATCATGCTCCACTGGAATGATACCGTATGCTACATACATCACTCTAATTATATTTTTTAATTATCCCAATGGAAATTTAGCATTTTGTCACTCTGAGGAGCAGCTTTAAGAGCTAAAAGGTAAATTTACATTATGTACAAAAAGTTCTGAAAGACTCTTCAGAGGTTTCTGGCAAGCATGGGAGGGTGGGGAGCGCAGAGCTGGGGTGCTGGCGCTGTGCGTTGCCTCGGACAGGTCCACTGCGGTACCCGCCAGACGGGATAACACCCTCACCTTTGGTAAGCCGACAGGTGAAGACGACGGGTTCTACACAAGCACAAAGTATTGGCATTGTTACTTTTGCAAGGGTGAAAAGGTTAGAAGGGAATTTGCTCTCATAAATCAATGATGAGCTAGTAGCTTTCCTTTAATAATTTAATGCTCTTTTCTGCAGCAGAGGAAGCAATGTCTTCTGTTCTCTCAGATGCAGCGTGTGCGAACAAGCACGTGAACGTAGCAACCCCACTGGCTTCGCGTGCTGTACTTTGTGCTTCATACACAAGGCAGGGGGGTGCTATGAAGGTCTGCCCTCTTCCTCCTCCTTCGCAGAGCTGTTCCAGCCTGGGTGGCAACACTGGAGCTGCTACACTGCCTTAAAGTACATGCCATTTGTCAATGTGCAACGCACATCTGCAAATAACCCTGGTCCCACCAGAGTGTTTAGCCACTTTATTAAGCAGCGCCACGGCAAAAATTGCTTCCAAACATACGTGTATCCTCCCCCAAACCTGCTATCATTCATACTACTGTATCATGCACTATAGGGTACATTATTCTTTAGGAAGGAATTTCTAGAGGGCAGCTAGTTACTTGGCAACAAAATTACCTAATACTACAGAAAAATCAGGGCTTATGAAATAAAAAGAAAAAAAAGCCCATCAAACAAGCCAATCGTCCCTTACCCCAAATCAAAAGAATACATATGTCTGTGCCTCCAAAAGCTGGACACGTTTGGTGGCGATGGTTTGACTTTATGGAAGTCTTGAAAGATCAGCGTCAGTTTGTTCAAAAGCTTCCCTGGCTTCCTGCCACGACACCTGCCTACCTCCTCGACAGCTCCCCTGATGGGCCACTGGCTTGCTCAAGGCTTCTAGGTCTGTGTGGGCTTGGAGATAAAGCCGCTTTTAGGACTTACAGTTTCAAGAATATATAGCTCCAGAATAGCTTCCCCATGGGAACGGCTCTGAAGCAAGGCTCTGCTGCCTGATTAGCATTTCAAAATTTTGGAGCTCACTCCTCACAGGACCACCACCAGATCCTGAGCTGGTGGAACAGCCTGTCAGGCAGTGTGCATCTCCTCCAACAGCATCTCCACCTGCCTGAGGTTGGCAGGGACTGTTCTCCAAACAGTCCCCTGACCTCTGTGGTTTTGCTTTGCTCTTGTTCACCTTTTGGGCCGACTGCCTGTGCCCTATAGGGTCAGGGAAACCAGCAGAATCTGGGAGCACATCTCAGAAGAAGCTTGGATGTGTTTTCAAGGTACAAGCGTGGGCAGAATGGGAGCTTACTATGACCAAGGCACGCAAAATACCTTGAGAGTGGGCAAAACGATGAGGACACCTTGCCTTCCCCTTAGCTGAGTTACTGTCACGAGAGCATCAGCTGTTCTTCCAGGCACTAGAAATGTGAGCATTGTGCCCTGCACAGCTAATGCCTGAGGATGGGCAGGCTCTTTTGTGGTTTCCTTCATCCTTACACACCAGTGGAGCAACACAGGGGTCCAACATGAGGGATTTAATAGCAAGGCAAAACAAAACAGCAAAGGAAATGGGGCGGTTGTACGTTTTTCAATTGCTAGAGAAGGAACCGGATGAAATGGGGAAATTAAACACTTAGCAGTAATTCACAAAACAATCCTGCTTTCAGACTGTACTTTAACTTTTCTGAAAGTGAACTCCTGGGGCTTACCGCGGTCAGGGCTGGCAGCAATATTGCTTGGGCTCAGTCAGTGGCACCTGGTTGCCGCCACACTGATAGCTCAGCTGCAAGTTTATTTCTATCAGCTCTTCAGAGAGAAGTTACCTACTCCAAGGAAAGCAAAAGATAGGCAACTGCTACATGGGTGGCAGGCTGAGATAGTTCAGAGCAAATCTATCCAGGCAGCAGAAATGGTGCTTCACGTACAGCCTCAGAGGGTGGTGTTGCCTGGTTTTAAAAGGAGCAGCCCAAAACACTATCAAAAGCATCCAGTGAAATACAGTAAAAACCCCTTATCTTTCCTTCAAGATAAGCCAATTAATGCTCTTAAACCAGCCTGTTCCAAAAAATCTTCTGATTAAATCACTTATTCATTAAGAACAAAAGGGTACAGAGGAAGGGGGAGATTATATACTAACTTAAACAGTTCTGATGGGACAGGACAAATGCAGCAGCTTGACAAGTCTACTAGTCTGTCTACAAGTCTACTTGTGTAGTACACTAACAGCATCATTAATGCCATGCTCTAGTCTCTGAGAACACACACTATTCTCCGTTAATGCTACTGGGCATTATGTGTTTGTATCATTCGTAAAATGAACTCCCTGGTGCATATCTGCAAATTTTCTTTGGATATTGTTACAGTTTCTCTCCTGAACACATTCTGGTCAATGGGATGAGCCCTGTGAGCTGGGGGGAGCCTTACACAGGAGGAATGTAATTAAGAATACATTTTTTTAAGTTCATGCATTGGATTTTGAGCGGGGGTAAACTCTTACGTCTTCATTAGCTTCTGCTGAGCTTCAATGTTTACACAAGCTGGTGGCATTATAATTTCAAACACTTCTTCAGTCATTTCTACTTATGGCAAAAACCTGCAGGAAAGCACGCTGGAGATGGAGCATGCCAGTAGAAAAGGCATATTCCTTGCATACAGATGAGTCTTCATCTCACAAAAATTTTAAGGGCCTGTGGCTAGGATGCAAAAATTGGAAGCACAACCCTCTGAGGCTGTAGGGCAGATGCCTACTACAAGGATTCACTCTAAGAAAGCAAATCTGTTTTTAAAGAAATTGATGAATAAAGATCAAATTTGAGAGAATAACATTTAAGGATAAAGAAATTATTCCTGTTCTGCTGGATATACCTCCAGCAGAAGTTAGACTAAGTCCACCAATTCATTTCCTATAGGACCCAAATCCTGGACATCACTCAAAGTCTTAATTTTGGAAGACAATAAAGTCTTCCCATGTTTGGTGGCTTGCATTAATCCTGAAACCTTTGTACTCAAGATGACAGCCAACACCTTACTTCAACCAATAACCACCCTTCAGGTGGCAAACACGGTGCCTACATTTACCTCTTGTCTTTATGGAAGGAAAAGACGTACTCCTCCTCCTTTGTCTGCCGTGAAACCCAAACAAACATAAGCTAGGGAGAATCCATCTTCCAGGGGTTAATCATACAGGACTGTACCTGACAAGATACTGAATGCACTCAAGGCTGTATTTTGGCAGAGAAGGACACATCCAGTCATGCTGGACTGCAACAGAGCACGAATCAAGGCAGTTCAAGTTGCTAAGGCATCCTTGGTGGTTGCTATGGCATGTGTACCGTTATGAGTGTTTAGTCCTCGTTTATTATTTTTCAAAGGATCGGCTTAGTTTGTGTAACAAACTAAGCTATCAGCCATTAGAAATAAGCTCCACTTTCTCCTCCAGCTCGTCCTCCTTTCTGAAATGGGTGACATTTATCTTTCTGGTCTAGTCTTGGACTGTCCCACACTGACGTTCTTGCTTGTTTTTGTGCTTCTGCAGAGAAGAGGATTTAAAATGGTTGAGAGTAGCTCATGGACTAATCCATTTGTATTTGTTAAACTTATCACTTCTGTACAGTAAAGAGAGTCCTCTTGAGATGTGCAACTGTTTGCCATAAAAAGCAAATGCTTTAAAAAGTATAAAATTACATATGATCAGTGCAGTTTTGCTCATAGGTATTTTCAATAAAATGATTATACAGACCACCAAACAGATTTTGTGGATTTCCCTGGAGTGGCATTGAACCCCATTCGAATGCAAGTGGTCTGCCTCCTGCTAAAAGCTGTAATTTTTTTGAAGTACGAATGCACTCTGAAAAGCAATGGCCTCATGTGGCTCCTTGTTTACTGTGCCTCATTGTTTCCATATTAAAATGGCTCAGTTCAGAAGCAAAATGATTACTTTTTTTTAAAAAAAAACCAACAACACACTCCAAGACCCATGTAAACTCAGCCAAACTCATGGCACTCAAGCCTGGGCTCTTCCACACTAGTACGTTAACACTGGTTACACAGGTTTTCACTATTTATCTGTACACCTCTGACTTTCCTCCAAAATGCCCAGATCTGTACAGCTTCTGGCTCTGATGGCTTGTACAGCCTCAGCTGATGGGAGAAGGCAGACACTGCTGAAGTTGAGGCACAGACAAGGCAGACTGGTGAACTGCTGAGCCTGTCCTACCGTCTCTACCTCCATGGGGCTCTGCCTGGAGCCCCTCTCCTCTACCCAGCTGCTGATTTCTATGAAATTTATGAGAATAAAATCATCTGGGAAGCCGCTAGTTCTCCGTCAGCTATTGCTGAGGTTGGCCAGTGGCTAAAAGCTAGCCTTGCGGTGAGGGGAGGACAAGCGAGGTGGGTCGGCTGCAACCCATGCCCTTGGGAAAGCCCGGCTCTCCTGCTCCTCAACCCCAAGCAAGCCACGCAGGACACATTGCAGCAAGCAGACCTGCCAGGCTGCGGAAGCGCTGCCCGGCGGCCTTGCCACCACACGGCTCCTCGCCTGCTCCTCCTTGCACCCCGGCTGATGATGCTGCACATCAGCAGTTTACCTGGTTGTACCCAATGACCTTGAGCATGGTCCGAAAAACCTCAGCCTCCCCCTGCTCCAATGCCTCACTGACGCTTCAGCAAGGAAGTGCGGTTGTACAACATTGGATTTTAAAATATATATAAGATCATAGAAATTACTGGAAACTACCAATGGCGATACGAAACCTTACACAAGATAGAAAGCCCTAATTATAGTTTCTGAACCTATGAAGTCATCTAATACACATATGTTCCTCCACACTGCAAGGAGGAGAAAGGAGACATGCAGTACTTATTACCATCCTCATAAGGAGGAAAGAAAACCAGACTTTGGAAGCTTTTGGAAATTCATAATTTAGAAAAATCTGCATAAAACCAGAAAATCAGCTGTACTTTAGTCAAAAAAAAAAAAGGGGGGGGGGGGGCGCGGGGCAGTACAAAATCATAAGCATTTTGGGTTTAATTATAAAAGCAATATTATTTGTTCATTCCACAGTGCCATGAAGCATTGCAAGCCTTCATACTGTTTGTTCTTATTGATTTTCTGGATCAAAGTCACTTAACATAAATCTGAAAAACACTTGGTATTGTCCTAAATGCCAAAACTGAGGAATCTACTTCAGGCGAGGAAAGAAGATGGCACACTTAGTGGCTTGTGTTATCAAAAAATGACTACTTTAATAAGAAAACAATTCAAGAACAAAATCAGGCTTCCTCTTTCTCTTCTAGCACTGTACACCCTGTGCAAAATCAAGAGCAGTAAAAAGTATTAACAATCTTCATTCATAAGTGAAGGACGTGGCTGCAACCCTAAATACTTAGTAGGGGGAAAATACTAGGAAAGGAAATGGCATTTTTACATAATCATCTCTTAAAACAGAGCTGCACTCTCTAATACATCCTGGACAGTGCAGAGTCTATTGATAACAACAGAATATTGCATTCGCGTAATTACGGGAGAAGGATTTTAAAATATTTCAATCCTATTTGGCTACGAATTATTTTAAGTTTTACATTATTTTGCAGTTCTGTGATAAAAAGCCCTCTTATTTGCTTGAGATAAGACTTCAGAAAGCTTTAGACAGAGGAGATTTTCTTAAATTAGCTTGAAAATTCAGTTTCCAGGGCAACATAGGCAGGTCTTCATACATCAACATTTCTTTGCACCACTTTTATAAATGTGGTTGCTTGCTAGAATGTCAGAAAATACTTTTTAAATACGGTAAACTATTTTGATCACTTTGATCCCTTCTTTTTGCCTTTGAAAAAAGCTCACTGTCCTTTCTTTTCAGAAGAATCATATCAATAAAACTGTCAAATTGTTTTACTTCTGAGAGGCTTTATCCTAGAAATGCCTGCAGTGATACCCATGCGTGTAATACATTTCTACTAGCACCTGAATGTTTATGTAACATTTCAGTAAACATCCTTTATTCATCATCCCTTTTCTTACTTGCTTTTCAGTTTGCAAGTAGGAGACATAACTTAGGGTCTATGGCACGCTGGGAGTCTGCTGGCTGGTACGTAAAATTAACCTGAATGCCTGTTTCACAGCGGCAGCGTGAAATTTGCTGACGCCCACCTTGCACATCGAGATCCTCAGTGAGTCTCTCACACCTACCAATACATACAAGTGGTATAAAAGAAACAAAGGTAACAACACATCTACCTATTTTCTCTTCCATTCTAAAAGGGGGGGGGGGGGGGGGAGAATTCTTTAATGATGAGTATCATTTCCCCTCTGTGAGCGCTCGAGAGGTGATCTGCATCACTGCAGTGATGTTACTGGAACAGGTACCTGAAACCTTCAGCAGCAGAGGGGATACATTTCCTTCTTCGATTTTAACAAGGGCCAGATCGGACCCTTGCCATGCGGCGTTATGGTGGAGCAGGCAGCACATTAAATAGTAACAACATTAGGACTGTCTTAGGAAAAGAAGACTGAATGACTGTTACCTGCACATTTTACTCCCTGAGCAATGAGGCCCCACATAAAGTTGGCACAGTATTCACACCAGTGCGGGCCCCTGAACGTGTGCACCTGGAAGACAGTAGCAGAAAGGAAAATTACAGAAAATGACCCAACTGTTTCATATCAATGATATCCATATCAATGTGTCTAAACAAGGCAGAATTCCTCTTCTTCGAAGGCACCACGTGCAGTCTCTGGAAGCTTCCCTTTATAACCGCAGGAAAGGAAAAAAGAAACATAAGAAAGATTTAACTGCCAAGACTCTTGCAGACCTATGGAAACAGGAGCTCTCCATCCCGAGCCGTCCAGGGCAGTAGAACCGGGCCTGGGGGGGTCTGCTCCCAGACCCCGTGGGGCAGAGGAGCAATGGCAGGTCACAGCCCTTCTCCCGCCTCTTGGCATCCCTCCGTCTGGGCAGGATTTTGGCCATGAGGCGAGGCTTTTGCAGCGACCGCGCAAGAGTTCGCCTCTCAATTTAAAATGTCTTCTGCTTTGCCCTCCCTTCCATAAGGTACTGTGTGAAATGCGTAGGGGGCTGCAAGATTTTGCCTCGGGCGGAGGGAGTCCTGCCAGGCAAAAATACCAGTGCTACACAGAAATACTGCAAACGCACTTAGGGACTTTCCAGTTTAGAATAACTCTAAAAGGAAATTAATTCTCTTCAGACTAATGCTACGTATTGAAAATCCAAATGAATCTAGTAAATGGAAAAAAGAATCTAGTGAACCAGGAAAAAATTGAAAGCTAAAGAAGAAAAAAACCCAATGCTGCTTTCAATCCCAGCTCACATGCTTGTTACAAATCCTGCAGCCACCATTAGCTGCTTCTGATTTTGTTCTGATAAAGTTCGTGCTGTAGGAAACCACAGGATTCTTTACAGAGAAAATCATTACTTCCTTAGCCAGCATAAAAGGCTTTGAGCCTCTATTTAGAATAGAGAGGCTGACAAAAAAAATCAGTAACTGATGATCATAAAGAAATGAAATTTGCAGTGAAATGTAGTAAAAATGCTTTAGGCTTAAGTCACTCGGTTCTCCAGAGTTACTGAGCGGGTATCAGAGCAGGCAGTAACCTCACGCACGTGCACTGCCCGGTCAGATCAGTGTGGAGCAGAAGAGAGAAGGAGCTGGTGGAAACACGCGTGCCTGACATCCACGCAGAGCTCTGGTTATAAATAGCAAAACACGAAGTGGCCTGACTGAGGTGGTGAGCATCCCCTGCACCCCTGATCTCAGCAGCAGCTGGATCCCAGGTGACACTTACCTTGAACAAGTGACAACCCAGAGCAGCACCCAGCAATTCAGACCACGTTTCGGTTTTGGCTACGGGGAGGTCTGCAGCCTCCTGGGCATTTGCTGCCCATGAAGCAGCAGTAAGGTAGATTGCTGTGTTAGTCTGGAAAGTTGCTCTTGAATTCACCAAGTAATTCACGTGCGCGTCTGTGCTAAGCTAGGCTTATAATCGCCCCTAGCCCTACCCTGCTGAGCATCTCCGGAGGAAGAGTAATGGTGCGAAGTGTCCTGTTCTCCCAGCGCTGGCACAGGCTGCCTCCCCCAAGCCGTGCTAGCTGCCGTCCGCACCCACTCCCACGCGCCTTTTGAAGGTGCGATGTATTCCACGAGGTCCCCTCTCCCTGCAGCTCCAGCTGACTTCTACAAAGCAAACGATGACAAGATTGTTGGCAGCTGTAATAACCATTTTCTTTTTTCCTCTCACCACAAAGAGATTTTTCACACCTTCTTCTCCATTACCCACCTGCACTACCCACATCCTCTTGGCTTTCTTCCTCAGCCTTGTGGTTTTTTTCCAGGTCTTTGGCAGCGTTCCCTTCCCAGAATAAGCACATTCTAATATCCTCAAGCAAAACACTGTGCTTTAATGCCTGCAGGACTAACAGAACTTTTTCAGGGAAAAAAAAAGCTTCCTTTCAGTCACCATCTTTTATTTTTGGTCAAAGGAATGTTCTACCCCTACAAACACTTATTTAAAATATTTCTCAAAATTCCTGTTGAGGAAAATTGAAATAAAAATGACAGTTCAAAAGTTTGAGCAATAAATAATCTTTTTTCAGAATCCTTTTCAGTTTTATAAGAGTTTAGGGGTTTTTTGTTTTTTAATATTTCTGATTGTAAAGGAGGGGGAATTTTGTCTTGTTCCTTGAAAGCTTCTTTCGTTAGGCAGAACAAGAACAAATTCTGACATGGTAATATTTCTTGCCAAATAAAAAGAATGATACTATCCTGTGCCTCTCTGCTTGCTAATTTCAATTCATCAAATTCACCAAACGTGCCATTTGCTGAAGCATTTCTAATGCTTTCCCTGGGTGCTGGGGTCCTATCCTGGTCTCTCCAGGGCCATCTCCAGCGCTGCTGCTCACCAAACCTCAGGTGCCCAATCTCTAACTGGCTGTTGTTTTAGCGGTGAACATCCCTCCTTCTTGGCATCTTGCTCCCCACCATGGACTGCACGTTTCCACCTCCTCCTGACTCTCCCCAGGAACTCTTCTGCAGAGTCGACCACATCTCAAATCTGCCACTCCAACCTTTTGCCTCCCTTCATTTTTATTTTTCTTTTATTATGATGAATTTTTTTTATGAGCTCAGTTTCTCTTATGTTTCTAATAACTATTATCCACCTAGATTAAAAAAAAAAAAAAAATTACCTTTCTACTCCAGCCAGTTCCCCTGACATTATCCTGGCTCTCAGCTCACCCCTCAGAGAAGTTTACATGACTCGTCATCAACTTAAATATGACAAGGACAAAACAGACTTTCCTCTTCCCTAGCAACACTGTGTGATTGGTCACCCTTCACAAGACCAAGACTGACTTTGCCCTTCAGGATCATTGTCTCAGCATCATTAGCACTGTTCTCTCATGCCATGCATCCAGGCTTCATCCAAATACTGAAATGCCTTTCCATATCATCAGTTAAGAAATTAACTTCTCTGTTAGAAGATTTATCCAGAGCCTGCTCAGCTTTACACCGCCCCATCCAAATTACTCTTTCTTATCCATTATACTGATTGCAAACTCAAAACAAATTAAGTGGTGAGGGTAGGTTTTTCTATGTTCCATAATGCTCTGCCTTGCTTTGTCCTTTGTCTGACATGCAATAGGGAGGTTCTCTGGCAATATTAATTAGGAGGCTCAAAGGCCATAATGTCCTTCCCTCCCCAGTGTACAAAACCAAGCAGGATCAGCTCTGAAGCCTCTTTTGGGGTTCCTAAGCGGTGCTGGCTTTTCCCAGAGCTCAGTGGTGCTGGAGCGTTAATCTTCCCAGTACCATGGGGCGGAACTGTACGTCTAACCCTGTGCTGGTCTGAATACACACCATCTCTGGAAATGAAATCAGACACAGTAAGTGATGCCAGAAAATAGCAAAAAATTGGTCTTCTGAGGTCAGAACAGTCTCTAATCCTGTTTCATCCTGCAGAGTGTGGCCTGGCAGCATGCTAAAAAGAAACACGTTTGCATCCCTTTGCTAGTTCAAGAGCCAGCACCTGCAAACAATACTGCATTTATTACATGACACTGTTTAATACAGCATTCTGATTTTTATATTTAATTCCCCATTCTAAAAATCTGCCAAGCGATTTGCTTGTTTTCAAAACTAAAACATGCTTTCCAGAAAAATTTCTGAAAACACACCCAGCAGAGTCCCAGAGATCCTGACTTAAATTACAAGGGGTTTCTTTCCCCTTATAAAAAGAGCATCTGCCATATGCAGATTTTACTGTCTTATAAAATGTGAGAGCAGGATTGCCAACTGTGGTTTTATATCTCCCAACCCTTCCATTCTCACTCCCGCCCCAAAAATCTTTTTCCCTCTTTCCATAAGGCTTCAACTGTGAATGATTTTTTAAGAATGTGGAAAATAGGTGAGAGGAGAGCAAGATAAACTGGTTTTAATCTTAATTTGTGAAATTCCAGGGGAGGTATTCATTTTAAAAGAAAAATCTAGATAATTTTAAAGGAAAATACCTGCTTCAAAAACTAGATAAAATCCTATTACTAAGCTGTCCTGCAAGTCTGAGGTAAGAAGAGAGCCTCACGTTGGGCTTAGACCTAGGCATTTCTATGTTGAATTCTCCCTCAACATCAGCAAGGTATAACAAACATTTAACTACTGTGATCTTACATAGGAGGACAGTATTTTGCTTAGACTTGAAAGACATTTTCCTATACCTGGGGAAAAATAGCTTAACTCCTGTGATTAATAAGTGTCACAGAATTTCATTTATTTTTGTTTTGCATTTAATTAAAATACTTCTTAGAAAAAGAGACAGAAGTTTTAGAAGAACCAAATAAAAAATGATCCAGTGGGTCTGACAACAGATTATACCAGCTGTGAACTCCTCAAGCAGATCTCCCACCATTATTTCTCAGGCTCTGTAAAGGTCACTGTTGAAGTTAGTTACCCATGTATCTCGTAACTCCACTTATTTTTAACGCTTTTGGTTTTTACTAGGCAGTTGTTCAGCTAGCCTTGATTGCTATCTGAAAACCAAGAATGAGCCAGCACATAATTAGTATTCCTAACTGGGAGACTTACATTGTATCACTTGTCAAGGCAGGGAGGAAGAGAATGAGGAAATACCAGCAAAGTGCTGTGTAAACATAATGTGAAGGAGCATGATGGATCAGCAGAGCTTTAGCAAAGCTACTCCTGGGAAGAAAGCAAGGCTGGATCTGACAAACTATGGATATGAAAAATCAACACCAAACACAGAAGACAAAAGTCTTTGTGACGGTGTACAAAAAAGCCTTCCCTGCCAAGAGGCTGCTGCCATGGTCTCCCTGAGCACCCGCTTCATCAGGACCCCTGCTCTGTACAGAGCAGTGTAGCTTCTTCCATGGCCCTCCATGCTGAACTGCCGGTGAGAATAATGCGTTTCGGACAATCCAGGCACTACCATCTGTGTTGGGATGAAATACATCAACTTGAAAGAGGATGGAAAAAACCATGGCGGATCTACCCTCCCAGGCTCCCAGAATCCTACGCTCTGGGTAGAAGCCTTGCTGGTACTCGGGGAGGAGATCAAGCTGACCGGGGACTGAATAAATGGCACATATCCAGCATTTGTACTGCGTGGTGCTCCAAAGGTACAGTTCTGCTGGCTATACTGTCTTTCAAACAAATTCCCAAGGATGACAGGACACTGCTGATGAAAGCTGTCAGCTCAGTGGTCCTAGCTGATTTGCAATTCCATCAACTGAATTCTGCCTGTTGGGACTCTACCAAGCTTTTAATTGGATATGGGAGACATCGTAAGTCTCAATTAAAATTATGAGCTCAGCCTGTATTATTAACGTCTGCCTTCCCTGTCACAGCTGATTTCATCAGGCACTGAACGTACCAATGCTGGCACCCAACACGCACGCCCTTTCCATCCATCCCTGGTCCAGGCAAAGATTGCCTGGATGCAAAGGGTACAGAACAGGTATCAGTGAGAAAGCCAATCGACTCAACTATCAGTTTGGGCAATGCTTCAATTTAATCATTGCATATATTACGATGATTAGATAGTGCCTCTAAAATAAGGGTCTCAAGCACTCCCAATATTCCAGCACACGATATTCCTCCTGTGAGGCAAATATTGCTGCTGATGAGTAATCTGAGAAGCGAAAAGACTGCCATGACAACCCACACAGCAGAGCCGTATCTGCAAGATAATAGCTTTCATGCAAAGGTGTAACAGAAATGACAGTAACTGAGACCATTGGAACATACCTTCTCCAAAACAAGGGCTGATTTGCTTAGACCAGCTGGGGTGTTACCTGCGGGGAGCCAGTCTGGGACCGCCCCAACGACTTTGTCCAGCAGCTCTTGAGAGGAGAGATGCTGGCTGAACACTGCATGGTTCAGAGCATGGAGTATAAATAGCATCATCATTGCCAGTGGGTACACTGACATGAATGTTGAGCAGGCAAACCTCTCTCCAGGTCCTCACCCACATGGAGCCAGAAGCGCTGTCACGTCTTGTTTGCTTTCTGGTTTGTGCTGATCATGTCAGCAGAGATGGGAACAACTGGAAATTGTGGTTAGGTCGTGCTCTACAAGAGCCAAAGCAAAAAAGATGGAGAGTAGCAGGTTGTTGGCTTTTTTTGCTTGCAAATTCAATGAAAATGGCCACCTTTCTTTTAGGATGGAATAGCAGATTTTCTTTAATTGCTACCTAGAAACTGGAACATCGTCCATTTTGTTTCAGGCCCAAGCTACTTGATACCTGTGTTCATGCAAAAAATTCTGAAACTAGAGGTGAAAATTGAATAAAACCCTTAGAATTAAAATTGTATATATTTATACACATACTATATAGGCTATATGTAATGATGTAAATATAATATATGTAATGATGAATATAGACTATAAACCCCTAAGAGATTCCTAAAGAAATGCTTTTGCAATGATGCTAATTTGGAGGTAAAGCTGTTGATGGTGAGAAAGCATGACATGCGTTACGTGCTCCTTGAGGCAAACTCCCAGTCCTCCCCAGCAGAGCATTTCTAAGCTTCACCACAGACATGAGCTGATCCGTTCTTGGGGCTGTCCACAGGGAAGACTCACAGGATCCACATCTGGGGGCTCACAAAACTACTGGTGTGGTGGGAATGCATTACAGCTTCAATAAATTAAGGATTTAGAAAAAAGGCTTTTTTTTTTTTTCCCCCAAACAGAGGCAAAGCTTGAATTCAGTGACTAGCACTAAGAAAGCAGAAAGGGTTAAATAATATTGTGCTATTTGGAGTCTGCTTTGGAAAAGCCCTGGCTTTTCCAAAAAAGTAAAAGTAACATTAAATAAATACCTTAGGAGACTAAAATCCATCAATACCTAAAAGCTTTCCTGGCTTGAACTGTCTTATAATACACTATGAGTTTCTGAAGCAACAACGTAGAGCTGATGAGATCTTCTCAGAAGTTTTGTGGAAGTTTTTCTTCAGCTTTGTTCTCCAGATATTTTCCCTGCCTTTGAACATTTTTTTCCCTCAAGTACTAGGAGTCTAAAAGAAACATCAAATTTCCTGAGGTTTTCTTATCTGTGAGAACGGGCAGAGACTCTCCCTGGGGACTGTGCTAGAGGCACCCAGCTCTCTTTCTGAATATTCATTTGAGTGCAGTGACTTACTTAAAGATGTTTTGAAAATATGTTCAGCGTCAGGTCTGTACCTAATAAAAAAATCAGTATCCTCTCTTCAGTGGAGCTAGACCAATTTACCCCAAATCGGCATCTGCCCCAGTTTTCCGAAGATCAGAAATAGAAACAAGTTCATGTTGGAAGTCACAGAAAAAGGGCTTTGCTTAATATAGTAAGAGTTTGTTATAGTTTCTGGTCTTTATGCAGCATTTCTTCTGCACTTTCCATCTCCCCATTTCCCAGTGTTTAAGCACAGCTTTGCTGAGCAGCTCTTGTTAGAATAATAAGGTTTGGCATGGAAACTATTTGCTATGACTTTTCACACTAGCAAAGCACCTAGCACAGATGCAATTACACTGGGAAAATCTGGGCCAGGGCCAGGTTACCTTATTTGTTTCAAAGAAGGCAGTACAAATTTCACTGGCAGAGTAACTCTTGTTAAAATCAGCAGTCTCTCCATTAAAGTGATGCTTGAGCCTGTCTATACTGGTAAAGCCTTTCCAGTGAAGGCTGGTCCTCACCTGAGCCGTCACTTTTTGTGCACATTTAAGGCTATATTCTTCCCCCAGTTACTTGTGGGAAAGCACGTCATCTCTGCTCTGGAGCTCCCCATTCGGCCTTTCAAACGGGTCATCCTCAAAGAGAAAGCCAAGATGTTGCTTCGGTCAAGGAGGGAGATGAGGAATCTCAACAAACAAGACTCATCAGCATCTCTGCTGACTTGGCTTAAGCAACCGTGGAAAAACATCTCTCCTCCCTGGAAGAAGCGTTGGCTTGAAAGGCAATTATGTTCTGAATGTTCACAGATTCACCAAACAGCCTTGCAACTGTTATTTATTACAATTAATTGACTGTGCCGTCTCAGGCATTAGTAAGATAGTAACTAAGAAACAGCATGACAGTACCAAATGCTGCACAGAAAGATAGCAAAAAATAGTCTTCTGGAGACATATCTATTTCATGAAGAGCAAGGGAGAAATGAGACAATATCCTAGGGCAAATGATGCATGGAAACACAGATTTCAGTCCAGCTCTGACAGGCACGGACACCTTCTTGCTTCAGTGAAGCACCACGGCACTAATCTAGGCAGAAGAGTGGTTTTATGCCTTGGACTACCAGCAGTTACGAAACACCTGCAGAGTGCTCCGCCGGCTCAAGTCATCAGGAACAAGAGGTGTCTGAAGGAATACCTATAAGCAGCTAAGGGAGCTAAAAATTCCCCAGGGCCCATGAGTCACAAAAGCTGGAGGGGAATGAAGACCTTTAAGGTGTTTTGTCCAGGCTTATTTTAAATTTGCCAAGTGATGGGGAGGTTATTGCACTGACTAACAAGTTTCACCACCCAGGCGATTTCTTGCTGTTAGTCTCAAATCTTCCCTTTCCTCTTCCTTTTAAGCTATCATCCCATAACTCCCAGCTAATGCTCCTCTTCCATGACTGCCCTCCTTGCCATTAACATTTTTCAAGCACAGTTTTACTGTTTTCTCCAACCCCACACAAACAGCCCGCAAAGGAGCGACGTCAGTGCCCAAGTCCAAAGCATGGCACCAGGTGGGGAGGAGGTGCAGAAGATGCTCCATGTCAGGTAAGGATGGACTCAGTGCAGAAGGCACCTCATTAGGCCCATCTTTTTTTTTTTTTTTTAACAGCAAGAAACTATGGGATGTAGGGGGGAGATAAAGAGACGAGAAGATGCAAAGAGGGAAAGTCCAGAGGACTGAGCAAGGGGCGTCCTGTGTGTTTAGTACCCTAACAAAAACTGCCTCACCAGAGAGAGAAGAGATGGGGTAACCTTAAACCCAACTCAGATTCCCCTGCTGTGTAAGTCCTTTGGCTTAAAGCCCACCTCACACATCCCAGCCCAGAGCTCGCCCAGTCCTCCTCTCGAAAACCAACCCGGAATGTTTCAATCCACATGGCACCTTGCCACAGGCCCCTTTTCCAGTCAAATTTGAGGTTCCTGCTGTTGCCTGAAGCTCTTGCTTCACCTGCCTGCCCAGGAGGTGCCCAGTTGCTTCCTCCCCTTAAAATAATTGAATGGATCAGATATCAGCTAGGTAAGAAATTGTATTTTAATTTACAAGTTGTCACAGTTGTTGCATTTGGGGACAAGATAAGCAAATACAAGATTTATAAGTGACAGAAAAAAGCATTCTTATTGGTAGAGTCCAGCTGTAGAATAAATTTATGGGAACAATTAGGCATAAATCTACCCTGTCCACTTCTATGAAATGTTACAGAACTTTCCCCTATAATAAAGCTTCTTTTTGTAAGAAAGTAACACCACTGGCTTCAGCTATGCTCCTTGTCAGCAACTGAAAGAGCATGCCACAGATCCCTCAGAGCTTCCAAATAGAAGATGCTATTATTCATCTACACTGGGTGGAAGAACAAACTTGATATCCAGCACATGCACCCCCCCCATACAGATACGTGCGTACCACAGAGTGTGGGGAAATTTCTTCCCTGTAACAGGTAAGAAACTGAAAGAGGGGAAAAGCCTTTCTGTGAAAGAAGGTGGGGCTTAAATTTTGAGGATGGTGAAGTGACTGTCCTGATTTGGTCTGATGATTCATTTTACAAGAGATCTCATTCAGCGTGCTCAACTTTAGAAAAGCGGAGTATATGGAGGGAAAGAAAAAGAAATCGAATATGCAAACAGACAGACCCAATCAAGTCACACTCACAGTCCCAGCTCACCTTCAAATCCCATTATTCACTTAGAGCTAAATAAAAACCTGTGTCAAACAACATCGATCTCTTTTAGCTGATATATTTGAATTAACAGAAAATTAATCTTTTATATTAGATTTATAGAGGATAACACAGAAATATTAACTGAAAACTTTTTATAAATTAGAAAAAGCCCAAATACGCTTAAAAAAATAAAATATTTTTAATACCTAGCTCTCATCCTGAGGAATAGGTATTAAAAACTCAATCAGATCTGGCATTTATAAATCATCTTCCCTTTCTTTACTTATGGAGATTAATTTAAGACAATTCAGCCACTCTGTATTTGCATTTGAGATGTGCCCAAAAGAGACGAGACCTCCCCAGTCAGGAGAATATTACGGAGCTGGAGATCATTACCGGCCAGCTCTGCCCACCGAGCTCCCTGTCATGCCGGCTAGCCAGCCTGCTCACTTCAGGCAGGAGACAACTCACATTACAGCAGATTTAAATAAGATTAAAACCTTTCAAAAACTCAGCCGTGTCATCACTCCTAGCAGAACCATCTTTACATTCTTCTTTCAACAACCCTCGGAGCAAAACACAGATTAATGGATTTATTCAGGGGACCTCTTGATGATTTAAGAGTTAAAAGCTGCTTTTGGGTTCACCCCCTACCTAGGCATCTGCAGCCCTGTGAGGACCATCACCACACTGCTCCTCTGCCACCATGTTCCTCTACCTGAGCTTTGCCGGTGGCAACAGAGTCTGAGGGTCCAAACTCCACCTGCGTCCCCACCTACCCATCCCACAGGGACAGGAGGTGTAGGGGCGGAGGAAGAATTAAGGTCTCCTAACCTGTGGCCAAGGCTTTTGGGCATTTGCTGACCCCAGCCCACCTCCAGAGTGGCTACTGCTGTCTTCTTCCCTTCTCCAAGACAACAGCGCTAGTTGTCCTGCATTAATGATTCTCCACTTCTCCTCCCTCTGCTGGGATGTTACAGCATTTGCAGTATAAAAGGATTTCTGAGACCCCTTCACGTCTGTGACTAGCGATGTGACTGATCAAAGAAGCAGCCAGGAAAAGGGTTAGGCATCCCTCTCTGTTGCCTCATGCCTGTATAACGAAGAGAGGATTAACCGCAGAAGTACAAAAGCGGCGTGCGCCCTCCTTTTTGCTGGTGGAGCCTCTGGGGACAGCAGTCACTGTTGGTTAGCTGAACTACATAAATTTATTTCATTTCTGGGTTGTTTTTTCTTGTTTTGTTTCAAAAGTCTAGGTTCAAGACTCTGGGCCTGACATTTCCTTCCTTCCCACACAGGTGGCACATCTGCTGCCTGGCAGGCAACCTAGGAGACTTCTGCAGACATTTTAAATGGTGACTTCTATACGTGCGAGAAGAAAAATTTGACACATGCAAGGAATGATAAAGGAGAGAAGCGCATGAGCTAACGATGGCCATTCATTTCAGATCCATAACGCAGTAATTATGAAGGGCTTATGGTTATTTTCTTTAAAAATGGGACAGTGGCCACATTTAGAGCTCATGAATGCCAGCAGCATTCCTTCAGTGGGTAGGTTGGTTGCTGCACACCCTTTAAGGGGCAAGGGGCTTGTTACCCTCTATTTTTTTATAGCAAAAATTATCCGTGTAAGGTGACTCCATGTCGCTGACTTGAGAAAAGAGTTACTTCTCAAGGCATATTTTTCTGGCAACCGCGTGTGTAAAGGAACTACAGCACAACTATTATAAAGAAAACAATCTGTGTGGAAAGTTTGTGCTGTAGCTATGACCTTGGATCAGACACACAGTTTGTTTTTGAAAAAAGACTGGAAAACTCACAGCTACCAAACTTTCCAGAAACAGTTTCTGGAAGAAAAACAAATAAAGAAACCCAAACAAATGAAAATCAGGTTATCGGATTATTTTCAAAACAGACATGTTTCAGGCTGTTACAGGAAAGCAACTAAGGAATACAAATGTGCACAAAATTAAATACGTATTATCCTACATACACTGTAATACATGGAAAATTGCTATCTGCTGGCATCTGCAAGAATTATCTCCAAACTCTAAGGAACAAATGGAAGTTGCAAGACATTTCAGATCTCTAGGACACCTCAGGAGCCTGTGAAAAAATGCTCTGCATTTAACTGACAGCCAGCAGGATTATTTTGTGCCAAGTGTTCATACAAAACACTTTCTTATGTAACATTTTGTACATGGTTTTCAAATTCATGCTTTACTGAAGAACCCAAGTCAAACAAAACATCCTGATCATACAGAGTTTCCAATTTTAGTGTTTATCTGAACTCAAAAAGCCAGAAGGTGGTTTAAATAAAATCAGATGGACGATAGGTAAATATACATATGTGCACGCATGTGTACATTCACACATGCACATGCATGGGATGGAAATCAAAAGTGAAAATAAGAGACAATTAACAGATGCTTATATCATCAGATACCTGTATGATATTAATGATTTCCCCCTCTCCTAAAAATAAATAAAAGCCAAAGCTACACAGGGGAAAAAAACCCACACGTTAAAGATAAAATCTGGGCTTCAGGTACTATATATGAAGTTTGTACTGTCGTCTACAGAAATTCAGTATAACACCAACTCACTTAGTCTTACAAAGAAAGACTGCCTATTATGCAATGCATTTGACTGCCAAAAGGTTAAATTACTAAATCCTTACTGGACACTTATTACAGATACAGACATAAAACATGCATATGTTGTATTGACACGTCTCTTACCAAAGAGCATCGTTTATACAAAATAATTAAAACAATAATTAGAAGCTACATAGAAGACTAAGTAAATTTTATTAAAACTCGAGATAGTTGCTAATGCCAGTAGCTCCAATAGCCCCATGGTATAAGCCATGCTGCTTTCAACACACTCAATTCATTAACACAGGAGAAAAGCCAGGAACTAAGGGAAATGCAGACCATCTGCTCAATCCAGATGCAGTAAAACATGCTTCTTACCTCCAAAGCTATTTACCAGCAACAAACTGAGATAAAATCAGTTTAATCCTCTAATCACAGATCTAAAAGATTTTTTGGCATCATATCAACATAAGTAAAACTGAACTACATTCATTTGAATTGAAAGAAAACTTTGCCAGTTTTTCTCACCTTTAGCATCTCTCTCAGTATAAAACAATTCTAAATAAAAAGAGATAACCTAGATACAGAAAATCTTAGTGAAACAAAAACATGCACACAAGCAGTCAACAACAAAATCCTCATTCTTCTGCTGATACGTTCTAAAGATGTCTAATTGATTTAACTAGCAATGAGATTCAATTGAAGCATCTGAGTTCCCAGAAAGTGATAGCCTGCATATATATTACTTCCTTGCAACACCGGACCCCACGTTAAAGTAAAAACTATAGCCCCCGTGCCTTAAAAAGAAAGAAGCAGGGTAATTTCTTACCTTGAAGTTATGAATCTTCTCGTATTTTGGAATATGTTCATTTTCTTTCAGAGTCGCTCTTCTGACAAGCGATGTCAACTGTGAATAAGCAAAGAGTTTAAGAGGTTGCCAGATTGTCACAGAGGACTTCTGAGTACCCAGTTTCATCCCCAAGGCCGCTATCAATAAATCTTGTTGACGGCTCTCCTGCTTCGAGTTGTGCACCGCAGACCTATTCGCTTTCTGCCCTGACCAGGACTCTTTGGATGGCATGTTGGAGCTGACGGGAAGGAGGAACGGCCCCCCGGACCGATCGGCGCCCTCTCTGTATCAGGCTCGATTTGAGGAACCCAGAAGGACCATTTCGGGAACCTAAACGGCTCGGAGGGGCGGCGTGGCCATGGCAGGGCACTTGTTCACCGCGCGGCTAACTCAGCGAGGCGGGCTCCCCTTCGATCTGGGCTCGGGGGCTCAGGCCTGCCGGTGGGCGGCCGGCGGGCCGGGCATGTGCGGCGGCCAGCGGCGGGGGGGCGCAGCCCGCAGCCTCTCCCTCCATCAGCGGCCGGCGCCGGGGCCGCGGGGGGACGCCCGCCTCCCTCCCCGCTGCCCGTTTCGGGGGGCGACGCGGCAGGGACGCGGCGGGACGCGGCGCGGAGCGGCACCGCCCCCGGGGCGGGGGCCGGGCGGGGGCGGCCCCGCGGCCCCCCGGCGGCCGCAGCCAATGGAGCCCCGGCGAGGCGGGCGGCGCCGCTCCCCCTCCCCGGCGGGCTCCGGAGAGGTACCAGGGGGAAGGCTGTCAGCGAGGGATGAGTCACGCACCGCTACAAAATGGCATCTCTTCGCCCCTGGGGGCGGCGGGTCAGGGCGTCCTCAGGTGCGGCGACCCCAGGGGACACGACAGAAAGCGGCTCTCCCCGGCCCCCCCCCCCCCCGCATGGGTTGGGCACCAGGAGGTAAGGCTGGGAGCAGTTAATGCAACCGTCGATGCTCATAGCTCTTCCTTTAAAACTCCATTTTTCAATGCCTTTCGTAGAAAAAGAGGCTCGTCAAACTCACGTCATCTAACAGCCTCTTCTAGTAGGGATGTGAACACAAATGCCACCAAAGGTCATCACACTGCCCTTCCCACCAAAGACCTAAACCCCAAATGGCTGGGCTGCCTCTCCTTAGGGATTCCTGAAGGTTAACAGAAGGTGAATGACACATAGTCTCAAGTCGGACCGAAACCTGCCGTTGGACTGACGATGAAATGGGCACGGGACAATCTGGTCCTCGCTACCCCTCACACAAGCCAAAGGAAACAGCATTTCACACCAGCATCATTAAAGCGTTGCCACAGGATGCACCAGAGTCGAAGTGTACCGGGCTCACGCGGGACCAGGGCAAACCATGCCATATCCACCCGGAGCTGCTCACCAGGGCAGCCCAGCTCAGGGAGGCTCTCTTCAGCTGCCCGCCGACAGCTGGCAGGGGACACCACGATGGCCACTCGACTCCTGCCCTTTTTCTTCTAGTGCTCTCCAAGCATTTGTGAACAGTCTTTGTCAGAGACTGCAGAAATGGACCTTTGGTCTGACTGACTTACTACGGCAGCGATTTACACCGTGGGGCTGACCACCACCCCGACATCTAGGGCACAAGAGGACTTTTCCAAGCGCACAGCCTGCCTGTGCAGCTAGCCAAGAGTGCAGCCCTGCCTTCCCTTGCCACAGGCTGCAGCACCACAACCGCTCACCCTTCTGCAGCAAAGGTATTTTTATCTCTCATGACTCAGTAACAACCAAAGACAAGCACAGTTTGTCACAGGCTTCTGGGCGGAATTGGTGTGTGTTTTGCAGCTGGATCACAGCATTACCATTTAGCTCCATCCTGCCAATACAGCTGAGAGCAATGCTCACCGTGAGGCCCCCCCCTCTGTTCCCTTGCATGGCCACCAGTACCTTCCCAGTACTTCTTACAGCTTTTAAAAATCTGCTGGGTTTCAGCACAGGGCCAGGTTGCAGAGATTAAGGATCAACATATGTGCTTCACCAACCACTAATCTGCAATGCAAGTTAATAGCTAATAATCGAAACACTGGCTATAGATTATACAGGATGAAGCTGTCGGGCATTAGTGGCTCATACAGGGGCCTTCGGAGTATCTGGCTCAGTTCCCAGTTTCAATACAAACAGGAGGCTGGTAGATCCATCCTATTGAGGAATGCTTTTCCAACAGCTGCCTCAATCTGCCTGTCTTGCTTTTAACCGCTCATTTCTGCTGCGGGTGAATAAATGCCCCTCTCGCATTTTTCTGTGCATCCTTCTAAGTGTAACGCTCCATGGCAATAGGAGATCAAGAAAAATGAGGTGAGGAGCAAGAGATGGCAAAAACTGACCACCTCATCTATGTGAAGTTTGAGAATAGTAGGGACTCAGGGGAGGAGGAAGCAGACAGGCTTTCGAGCTCGTTCTCTCCTTTCATTCTAGCTAAAGCCCCTTCATGGTTTCATTCCCAAGAACTACATCAGGTAAAAGTCCTCATGGAACAAGGTGGACCTAAACCTGCCCCAGAGGATTCATCCTCTACAAACAGCTTTGAGTGACAACAGGCTCAGGAAGCAAACTGTGAAAATTGAAAACTGAATTTGTTGGAAATAAATAACCCAGCGATTTTCAAGAGTACATTTACTATCAGAATCAACCCTTATTATTTTGCATAATTTCATTTAAGAAGCAAGATAAAGCATTCTGAATTTTCCTTTCAATTGTTGGTAGAGCGCATATTTGTTTTTTTGACATACTTATTCCTTAATTGTCTGCTTCCTTTTTCCTAATTCTGAAGAACTGATTTATTTTCAATGGCACTTTAGAGTCACGTTAGTAGAAACTGATCTCTAGATCCTGGAAAATTAAATCTTAAGAATGCCAATAAAAAGGTAAGCAAAACTACCCAACAGGGAAAGGTCCTATCTCAGGGCTGTAATTATGAAAACGCGTTATAATCGGGAAAGTAGTTACAAGATTATGAATTTTAATTCTAACATTACTTTGTGTTACAGTAATCTAACTCAGACCATTTATTGGTTTTACATAAATCAGCTTCCCATTGTTCAGTGCAAAGCATTTTCTGCTGTTTACAAATATAGGAATACTGGGCTCACTACACTTACATCCCTTCACATGTGCTATATGCACTATAGTTGTGCACACCAAAAACCTAGACTGAAAGAAAGTTAAAGCCATAAAGCTAGCAACTGAAAAATTATGAAAAATATATATTTGTTCTATTTCTTATATATATTTCCCCAACACAGTGTTGTAATTAAAATTCATACAACTGCTTTCAGATGACATAATTCTATAACACATACGCTCATTTTTCTGCCATCGCCTAACTTTGGGAGTTTGGCATTGCAAGCTAGTGCTTTTCTTAACACAGCCCACTTCCTTTCTTTTGAAAACCAAAACAAAGAATGAAATTTCTGTTGTACACACCTTCCTGACCACAGTTTGGGTCATCAGGCAGGTCCAGATCTTTAGCTTACCAGTACATGAGATAATAAAGTAAGAAAGATCCAGCCACTGTCCTCAGGTAGCCCTAGTCATTGCAGAGATGAGTCACCATCCCTGAGAGCAAACGAATGAAGTCACGGACCTGGGGTTTCAACTCAAATCATGCAGGAAGCTGTTCTCTCCCGACGCGCTCTCCTGCTCCAGGTGCTCTATGCTGTCTCTGTTCTCAGCCTGCAAGCCTGCAGGTCCTGCTCTTCTTACACCCTTGGCTGGCTCTTCATTCAATGCCTGCTCTCCACCAGTAGCTCCTGCACTCCCACCCGCCAGCAAAATCTCCTCTCCATAGCCCTTTCATTTTCCAACAGTTATCTTTGTAACTTGCTCTGTCTAAAGTCTACCTTAATGGGGATAATTATTAGTTACTGTCTGCTACATGCCGGATGAAGAGGAGGTAAAATCTGGGGAGGAAAATCTTCTCCCTTCCCCTTTTCTAAGCAAAGTCTTGATTTTATTTTTTTATTAATTGTTTGTGACAGACATTTGCAATTATTGCATGTGTAGGGAGCAATATGCTGTGCAGACTCCAAGAGGAAGGAAACTGCAGGGCTGTCTTTTTTAAATTTAATTTAAGGACATGATTTCACAGGATTGAGGTGAACTGAAAATGGAATGACTGGAAGTAATAGCTGAGCAACCTCTCAGCAGAGCATGCAACCAGAGCAGCCTCTGTCCTTTACATTTTAGTGACCTAAGCACTAAAAAACCAAACCCAGCAATACGACAACCTTTAAACCAAGACATCTGTTTAGAGGTTCTACATTGTACATACAGGCTAAAGGGGAAAAAAAAAAAAGAAGATGACTGTAACCTGCTATTTCAAATGTTCTCATTTGTTCTAAAACCTCAACCATAAGAGTGGTTCAGTCTAGGTCCTACTGGGACTCCGCTTTCCGTACTTCCCCCTGGAGTAATCCTTCAGAGTGCGGGAGAAACAGCTGTTTTCTTGAGCACTATTTGCTCTCAGTGTTAGCTGGATAATGTATGCGTATTTTCTGGTACTAATCTCACAATCAGTAAGTCTTATTATGAAGACTCCACAGAATTGATTTTAAAGTCATCCACAGCTTGCAGTAAATTCCAATTAGTCACTCTCTGAAAGTCACATTACATAAGTTTAATCCAGTCACACAATTCAGTCAACATCAGACAAATTATCTTTCTAAAAAGGCAAATCAATGCATTCCCATTTGTTGAGTAATAAACTAAAATTACTCCAGAAAAAAAACCCAGAAAAATTCAAGTCAGGTTAAGCTCACAAGTCCTAAAATGCCCAGATTAGACTTGATCAGACCTCCTGAAGCCCACGTGCATTCCCACTACAATGGAGTGTTTAGTTTCATGACCACCTGGCTCCTCTCTCACACACAGTATCGTGTTGTCTTCAGTCTCGGGAATGCATGTGCAGTACGCTGCAGGCTTTTCATTCTCATATGGTATTTTCATGTTGTTATTAAATATGCCTTTATAGTTTCAGACTTTATATATAATATGATCCCTTCCCTCTAAGGAATGTATTTTAATAATAATATTAATCAGCAGTTATATTGCATGCATTTTTAAAAAAAATCAAAGATGATTGTACATATCTCAAGAAACAAGATATTTGGTTTGCTATGCAGTTAGCCACCATATATTCTGTCGTGTTCTGTTTCACTGTATGGCTAACTTAGCCAAATGTATATGCTCAGAAAATCCTTCCTTGCCTGAACACTTAATGAACATATTTTATGGGCTCAGTACACGATTTTCAAAAGCTAATCAGTCAGATTGTGAAACTGAGCCCAATTTCCTCAATGCTGTTCTTGGTGGAGGCTTGTTCCACGCTAAATATAATTTTCCCAGTCATATCTTTCACAGACTTGTTCCAAGGGGGGAAGGGGAGCCCAAAATTCTACTTTTTATTTAAAAGTGGTGATAAGCTGTTTTCATTTAATTTTCTTCACCTGTAGACATGCTAGTGCCAGGCATAGCCTCTGCCCACAGATAAATGGTGTGAGCGGAGGGTTGGAATGCTATTAAAAGAAAAGTTCGACCTGAAAGGTGACATCTCAGAAGCTGGATAGGAAGGACCATCATGCAGTCTCAGCCACCAGGGCAAGACTTCTCTTGCTGCCATTCCAACACAGCCACATTTACCTGGCACATGGACAGCATCAGGCTCCCACAATGCTCAAAGTATACCGGGATCCTCAGGCAACACACAAACCCACTTTGAGTCCACAGTTACCCACAGGGGAGTTGGGATTTAAGACATGGTTGAATGATGAAAACTTACTGCTGAGAAAAGTTCTTTTTTTAATAACAAAATTTTCCACGCGGACTGACTTCTAATTAAATCAGACCTTCCCCCCCACGCCCCATGAAATACTTATTGCAAAAGCTAAAGAAATGGCTATTTATATTTTTGAAATTTTTTTTCTGATAAAAGTGCATGTGATTTCCACAGCAGGTAATAAACATTTTTATATCTAGAATTTTAAAAAAAGTTTAAAAAAAATGGTTTAATTAAAACCTTAATTAAACAAATTCAGCCAAAGTGTTGGCTTGGTTTAAAGTATGACTGTTGAATTACAAAAATTAAATAATCTAAACCAAAGTTTAAATTATGGAAAAAATGTTGCCCAATATTGCTGCTAGAAACTACTGCATAAAAAGTGAGTTCATTTGGTACTGTATTGTGCAATACAATTAGAGCGTATTAGCATTATTTGGGAAGATTTTATGTTCGCGCTCATGTGCTTACCAGAAATACGCTGAAGTACCCTTATTTTCATAACAAGGCAGCATACTCATAGAAAAGCAGAGAGATCTTAGGGGAAGCCAACAGAAAAGTTGTTTTTCTGTAGCTTTAGCCCTATAACCTACCAGTCACTGCAGCTGATCCGGATCTAGGTCAGCCGGCTTATTTTGTTCCTAGTGGCATGACGGGTTGTAGATTTGCTCCCGGCAGTTACCGATACGGGCCTTTGGAAACGACAGTTGGGCACTGCGCACTGGCAAAAAGCATCCACTGTGACCATTCCTCTCAGTAACTGACAAGACAAAAACAATTAACATTTGCTGTTCTGGATAGTGGCACAAAAGCAAGGCACTTTTCACGGGCAAATGCAACACATTTCTTTCCTTAGGGAGGGGGCTATTTTGGTATATAACCATGGATCTAGCCGTGGCAAAAATAAAATAAAAATTTCACAGTCCCTCCAGGAACAAGTTATGCTTTTGGTCTAGTTCTGGAGGACTTCGCTAACATCAAGCAACTTAGCTTTTAGTGAGGTCAGCAACCGGCCTGCTGTGGCTGCTGAAGGATGGGGGATAATTCTGGGTTTTTCCTTCACACTCCCCAGGTACAAATACCACTACGGGGGTGTACGTGGGCACGTGAGAACGCGCACAGGCAGGGACGTGGATGTCGCAATCAATAACGGTGCTGAGCCGGGTTTTACAAGCAATAGCTACAGCTTCATTTATGCTGTATAAATAATAATACGCTTCCTCACAGGGTCACGCTCTGGGGGAGGCCCTGCCGGGGCTCCAGCCTTGCCCTGGTTTGGTCCTGGGCCGGCTGAAGCCACAGGGCCCTTCCCTACAGACACTGACGCAGGACGTCCCCACGGCCCCGGCTGCCTCCGTTAAAATAACTGACTGCTCCAACCCTTCCCTGAAAGACAGAGACTACCAGCCTGCGCAAGGGGCAAGATATGATGGCTCCACAAAAGCTGAGCTGCTACCAAGCTGTGTGACACTGAGGCAGGATATGCCAATCAAACACCATGATAAAAGCTACCCAGAAAGCGAAGAAACAAGCTCTTTTCACTCCTAACTCTGACTACGGCGAGGAAAGCAGTTCCCCATGACCACGAGTTCAAGCTGAAGTATCAGCCTCAGCAATTCTATCCTTGCTTTGCAGCAGCTCGTTACCACGATCCCGTTCTTTTCTCAGGAAAACAAGCTGCATTAAAAGGGGGCCAACCCCAGCTGAACTCAGCAAGTACAGAAGGGGACCGAGAGTTGGTGGAGCGCAGAAGATGCCACCTCCCTGCCTCAGGGGGCTGGCAGCATCACTGTTCCCAGGCAAAGCGTGCAAGACAGTTCATGAGCAAGGAGAAAAGCATCACAAAACACCAGAATTTGTCTCCAGTAAGTCCTTCAGATGAAGCCTCTCCTTTACAGCTTTGCATTCAGTCCTTTCCATCCACCTTCCATGCTTCACGGTTTTGGTTTTGGTCCATCCTATCTTCCTCTCCTCCCGCGAGGAGCCTGCCTGGGCCATGGAGGCGGTAAGCTAAACAGTGAGTTAAAGCAGCCGCCTGTGCCAGGTACTCCTCTCCCCAGGAAAGGCAGAAGCAGAGAGACTGGAAGGACTACTCACACAGTTTAAGTTAACTATTACACTGTTACGCAGTGCTAAATCGGGCTAGAGAGGTCTGTCTTGCAGCTATGAGACCTATGGGAAGAGGAGTTGATGGAGCAAGGAGCTCTGCCTAAGGGAGCAACCCTCACACTGGCCAGCAACACGCAGAGGCTGCTCCTCAGCAGCTTCCCCAGCTCACTCCCATTTAGTCAGCATTTTCTATTTCAGCTAACAGCATCGTGTTTTCTTCCCTTCCCTGGTCTGTAGTGTGCTTCCTTGCTGGCCTGCAGGGAACCGTGCCGTTGTGACCGAGGCACAACTGACGTTCATTGCAGAGTGGGGTCACCCTAGCAAAAGCCTCTTGACTTGTCACACGTCAAGGCAGACTGTATTCCAAAAAGACCTTAAAAGTCGTTTTAAATACCACAAGACAATGTGCTCTATAGGAGTGATAACAGTCAAAATGTAATGCAAATTGGCAGCCGCATGAATGCTACTCTTTTGGCAAATGCTCTTTGTTACTAATACACTACATTTAAGTATCATAAGAGAAAACAGGCTGTTAGACTAATCTTCTGAAACCACAAGGGACTGGTGATAGTTTATTTCTCATCTGAACCACACTGTTATAAGGATTTCATCAAATAAAAGGAAAAAAAAAAAAAAAAAAAAGAGAAGGCGTGTTGAAAAGCTTAACTGTATCCTTTGATGAGGAACCTTACCCGTCTCATAGCAAGGAAATGTTAACAGCGGCCAAACTTCATGAAATAAATAATTTACACCACTTTCTTTATGATATCCATTTAAGAATCATATCGATAAGAGCAGTTTTTATAATAGGCCTCTGTATCTTTTTGTAACTGAAAATGTATACACTTAGGGATAACGACAATCATGTAATCCACACAGTCTTCCTATTAATGTATTTATTAGTTTGGTTTTTTTTCATTTAATCCTCAAGGAACAGGAGTTTGGCTACTGGTATAACATGGGCAAGCGGTATGGAAATATCTTTTTATGTCTTGTTACCTGATGTATAATATTCATTTCACATTAGTCTTGTCTGGCAGTCTAATGTGTCTAATATCAGCCTTTTTTGTTCTACACAGTAATTCAATTTAGAGTAATTCAATGTATGTTATAATTGAAAACTGCAGCTCATTAATTTCTAAACACTCTTTGTATTTCAGACTACACCTGCTCCTTTGGCACATCCTCTATTTTGAATCCATCCACTTCTTCCTGAATAAGCTATGTTGCTATGATACATGTGCTGTCACAGTTTCTTTCTTCAACATACTTTCAGTCCATAATCATACTTATTTAGCATAAATAAGACTAAGAGTGCAAAGTCTCCTAATCCTTAATTATCACTTGATTCAACCCCATGAATGAAGGTGAAAACAATTTTTAACCTGAAGGAATACTAGAGTTGTGACATGGACAGGCAACATGCTTGCAAAATTTATAATGGTGAAAACCTGCTTATGGACCACCTCACTGCAGAAAAATTATAAAATGAGGTAATCCCCAGTGTCCATCAGCACTCCTTGCAGACCCTGATGACCAGTTTTCCAGGTGCATGTGTGTCAACGGGCATAGCTGCACCAGCACTGTGGGTCAAGGTCTACATTCATTTTATACAATGCAATTAGGCAGACTCAGAAAATGAGGTAGGCTGATCATCCTTCAAGTTAGTCTCTCATGTAGGCTCCCACTATCCTTGCATAAATCTCTATTTAAATCGGGACTGATTTGAAACCTGCAATGAATGAAACAGAGTGGAATTGGCAGTGGAATTATACTCTGCTCCCAAAGTCAAATTATCAGTTATTATCAAATTATCAGTTTATTGCCACCCATAAAATCTTCTAATCCCTGATCACATTCTCAGAAAAGGCTCGTTTTACATTCTGTTGACCAGCGTTCCAATTTTCTCATTTCTCCTGTTCCACATATGGTTCATCTTTCCTATTTATTCTCTCTTAGTTTCCTAATTAGCATTTTAAAATGCCTCTGCCATGAAAATTTTCATATAAGAGCAGGAAGCATCCCATTTCCCTAGAGGAAGCTATAACTGTTAAAAATTCTTACTTAAGACAGGCACTCAAGAAAACATTGTCTCAAATGGTCAAACCCAGCATCTTTGAAACAAATTTAAATAATGTCTTGATTGGAAAACTGAATCATTTTGAATGACTCAAAATGGGGCTGGCAATGCAACTCCCCATCATAAATTTGGGCTATGCAGATTATTTACGTTTTGGGGGAGAAGCAGGCACTGGCATGTGGACAGATACAACTTCTGCTACACAGGAGGGACTTTGGGGTTTTTTTGGTTTTGTTTTGTTTGTTGGTTTTTTTTTTTCCCAACAAGCCTGTGGTTTCTTGCAACATAATGTTTAGTTGATGGCTATTTTCAGTTGAAATGAAATATGCTAGTCCTAGCTCCCAATCAGTAACTCAAAGATCTGACATTTGAGATTTCAGAGGCATATGATCTTTGGACAGAAGCTCTTATTTGGAGTATAGGGCACATCGAAGCTAAAAGACTAAGTTTGGGGTATAGTTCCATTTCTTAAATTCATTCACAAAGAACAAAATTATTGGCAACGAACAAAATGTTTATCCAGCACAACTACTTTCTTCTTAGTCATGTTTTTCATCTCATCTTACAGGGCAATTTTTTATTTGTACTGCCACCATCAGCTAGCACTTTAAGTGACACTGCACATAAGATTTCTAACACTGAGGTTGTTTGAATGTTCAACAATAAAAATTGCCCAAGAGAATTAACCCATAAGGCCCATAAAAAAAATTTATCCAGTAAGCTCTTGGCACTATCAACTTGCTGTGCAGTGAGTCTGCCCTGCAAACTCCAGTGTGTGACAAAAGTGATAGGCAGCTTCCAGGCACCAGGCTGCAGCGCTGCGGCAAATGCTAGCAAGGATTTGGATGCTGGAGTGAATGAGAAGCTGTCACTCAAGAGACTGAGCACTTCAAATTCTGTGAAAGATAACAACACATGGTACTTTTTGCAATTTTTGTGCATTTGTATGAAACACGTCATTAATCTAATCATCAGCCAATTCACAGAAATGCCTGAATGCAAATGTAATTCACTATCACATTAACTTTGGGAAATGCTTCAAGACTTTTCCAGCAATGTAAAATCATCAGAAATCTTCAACCAATAAACTATTTGATACATGATATAAAGCATAGAGCTTTTAAAATATTTCATCATTACATGTAAAATGGAAATTGGGAATACAGTCTTTCATATTTTCACAGTATTCCTCCCCTCTTCTCTCAGGAAGGGGGAAAGCTGCTTGCCTCCAAGTACTACTAATCTAATTCACAAATTGGAAATCACATACACATATGACCAAGGTTTAATAGAGAACATTATACTTTGTGATACTAGCTCTAATGTTCCTTAGGCAAACTATTTCAAACTGCTGCAGCTCTAACCAAATGCAATAATAATCCCCACAAAAAAGCAATACAGTCTAAGTGCATTATAATATGAACTTCACTATTAGAAACACATTATCCTGTAGTTATCTTGGAAGTTGTATGGGTGTGAGGAATATCAGTACTAAAAGGACGAGGATTAGCGCAACAACTGTTCATCAACTGAAAAATCAGATTATTCAGGGTGATGATTGTTACCTTGCTTAAACATTAGGACTGTAGGAACAGTGAATGCCAGAAGCAATACTGTTTCTAACTGCTGATGCCATGCAGAAAAAAGGTTAAATATGGAAAATTTTAATGTTCTAAAAGTTAATGATCAAAGGAAGACTTTGCAAAACTGTCAAGAGTTGCTGTCTTCGCTGATGATGAGCGTGACAGGTTTGAAGTAATAAGAGCAAGCAGTTTATTGAGCTTAGTAACAAAACTGCTCTCTGTACTTTGTTCAAATTCAGAAAAGAAGAACATTCAGCTAGAGACTAAAACTAAGCATGAGAAGTTTTATCTGAAAATATCTTTTTTCTTGTGAAAGATTAAAAGGAATGAAACAAGGGCTAGAACAGATCAGCTTCTGCAACATTAACCACAGGATAAATGGTTGTTCTTTTTTTCTTTCATAGTCTAATACTTCATTTAGGCACCTCTAACTACTTCTTTTTTTGTTACCACTTCTAAAACAAGCATTTCACTCTTCATGGGTCTTAAGGGTTTGGTAGCCACTTATGAATGAGCAATTATGAGGGGAGCAGATGTGCCTGCCTATCAGGGGTTTCTCTAACCAAATGGGGTGCGACACACCAGACCGCCACAGCTCCATGTCCTTTCCATCGTTGTACAGATGCCAAATGACACGTATTTGTACTTACGAGCATGTAAACGGCAACCAATATAAAATGCTTTCCTCTCTCCCATCTAAACAAAAAACACCCCACCCCACCCCTTGCAAACAGTAAGGGAAAAAGGACCTTATCTGAATAATGGCAGAGGTAAGCGGAGAAAATCCCTGGCAGTCAGCCTCTTAGCACAGATTTATGCAGGATACAGAGTTGCAGAGAGTATAAAACACAAGACATGTCAGATATTAATTCACAGCCAAAGGTGCTACCAACTCCACTTTCCGCAGCCCTGGCTTTTCCTTGGGACTCTCATGTTCAACTAGTGACCAGACCTGACCCTGCCTAGTTTATGGGATTAGACACAATCGTAGCCCAAGGTGATTATCACCAGCTATACAGTGTCACGTTATAAAGTCTATGTGAGGTAAGAAACTTGTAAATAACAAAATTATCCTTTTATAGGGCTCTTAATTCAACAGTCCAGTCTGTTTCCTGTAGAAGTGATTAGTAATAGAAAATAATTAGGAGATGCCAGATGGGAGGAGGAGTTAAAAAAAAAAAAAAAAAGACTCAAAACTCGCACAGCTAAGGAAAGAGAACAACAAATGAGGGAGCTGCCAGCCAGCAACCCACCGCAGTCCCCCACCGTCCGGGAAGCTCTTTGCATAAGCAGTAAATGACAACCATGTGCTTGCTTTAGAGACTGCTCTGAAAGAGACCCACCTTCTCCTTTCTGAGGCCACTGCATGGATTATTCAGTTGTGAGAAGACATAAAAAGTCAAGGGAAACCACAGGGTTGTTTTTTTTTAAAAAAGATTATAATTTTCTTACATATGACTATGAGGCTTCCCCACCATATATCTAGGCAGCCCTTGTGGAAACCTCAAGTATAAGGCCCACAGGGAAGGTAAGCAGCAGACTCCTACAGCGTGTTAGGAGTGAAGCCATGACAGCTCTCCATTGCTCATCAGGAGTTGAGCTGGACCTCTGTTTCTGTGTCCCATATACTAAGGTCCACCAGGATGGGAAAGATCTCTCTCGCCCTGAAGAGCGCCCAAAGAAAGCTATCATCTTTGGCTCTTCAAGAGCTAAGGGAGATTCCTTCCTCCCTCCCTGCGATCCTCCTTGCACTAGCCTACCCCAGTTAAAAAGGAAGGAAACTTCTGCCAGGACACATTAAGAGAAGCTAAGGCTATACGGTACTTTTTGAAAGGCATTAAAAATGTAACCAGATCCAAACCACCAAGCATTAGAAACCCTGGAAGAACCGCTGGTGATGGTGAGGGCTTCACACTGACTTACCTCACAACACTGAGAAACACAGGAAAAGAATAATAGCTTATTCATTGCTAATGGTTTCATTTTATCAGTAGCAACACAACCAGTATTCTTCAGATTTAATTGCACAGCAACTGTACTGCTTTACAGCCTTTTTAACAGTTATGTACACTATTCTTTTTACAAAAGGCTCAATCAGGCACAGGGCATACACTGAGCGTAATTACTCCCCACACTTTGCTGAGGGTCTGGTCTGTGAGCCTGAGAGACCAGACCCCCTGATTTCACATGGCAGCTGCCTGTCTCAGCATAATTAGACACCGGACTTTCTAAAGACTTTATCTTTGTGTACACATCTCACATGCCAGATCATAAAAGAGCCACACTTACGCGAGAAAGCAGAAAGTAACATTGTCCTGGTTTTGGCTGGGGTAGACTTAATTTTCTTTCTAGTAGCTGGTATAGTGTTATGTTTTGGATTTAGTATGAGAAGAATGCTGATAACTCACTGATGTTTTCAGTTGTTGCTAAGTAGCATTTATACCAAGTCAAGGATTTTTCAGCTTCTCATGCCCAGCCAACAAGAAGGCTGGAGGGGCACAAGAAGCTGGAGGGGGGACACAGCCAGGACAGCTGAGCCGAAGTAGCCAAAGGGGTATTCCATACCATATGACATCATGCCCAGTATATAAACTGGGGGGAGTTGGCCTGGGGGAATCACTGCTCAAGAACTGACTGGGCATCAGTTGGTGAGCAATTGCATTGTGCCTCACTTGTTTTGTATATTCCAATTATTTTATTAGCATTATTTTCCTCCTTTCCGTCCTATTGGACTGTTCTTATCTCAACCCATAAGTTTTACTTTTTTTTCCCCGATTCTCTCCCCCATCCCACTGAGTGGGGGGGGAAGTGAGCAAGCAGCTGCGTGGTGCTTAGTTGCTGGCTGGGGTTAAACTACGACAAACGTGAAAAGTCATCTTAGCAAGCAGTCAAGTAACTTGTACTCATGACAAAAGGCTGAAGTGGGATGCTGATCCTCAACTGTGCTTACCTGCAAAATAGAGGAAATCTCCCTACAGGAGTAGCATTGTGACGGGAAGCACACTGTGCATTTGTAATGGAACCTGACCTAAGCCACTCCTCACTGTCTGAAGTTTGTGGAGCCTTATTTGTTTTGAACCTTGTAATACTAGACCAGCAATAGGCAATCAGGCTACCAACAAAAGCATGTGACTTTCATTTCACATTAATCCCACACATTATTGTGTGAGCATTAAATTAATGTGCTTTGGAGGCACAGGCATGCACACAGAGGCAGGCAGGTGAGGTCCTGCAAGGCTAACTGGAATCAGCTGGGATGCCATTTGTAACCCACAGGAACTAATAGAGCACAGCTGAATACTGACCAGAGCTGGCAAGGAGAGGAGAAGAAGAAAGAATTTGGCCTGGGAAAAACAGGAGAGTTATGGGACCATGTTTAGCACTAGAGCTGAGCTACAGGTCCAGTAAGAAACCCTTAAAAAACAAGTCTGGCTTGCTAATTTATCCTTTATAAGCATAAGATACTGACAAGAGAAAAACTAGATATTCTATGACCCGGGGATTAAATTAGCAAAGTTTATGCTTCATTTGGAAGCTCTGAATGTTAAAACATGATCAGTTTATGTAATCTTTCTAGTGTATCAATTTTACTGCCACACTGAACATAAATAAAGGCTCAGGTTACTCTCAGTGATTATGAGTAGAAAAAGCACCCTGCAGTTTGGAGAAAAGAATTTTCTTTGTGCTGATGTCTGCACACTGGACAGCATGTTTCTCGGGTCTTAATAAACATATAGTTAAGTTAAAAACATGTATGTTTATAAAAAGGCATCATAACCATTTGCAGTCTTAGTTTGAACTGTACATGCCATATATAATGACATAAATGGCACTAGATCCCTACCACCATAAATGCTAATGCACAGAAAGGGAAGATAAAGAAGACTGAGGCTGGGGCAATCTCTGCAGAGTACTATGTTGCCGATATGTTGGAGCAGCTACCTAAAAAGTAGGCTTGTCTTTCATCCTGGTAGGAACTTTCTTGGTATTGACAAAATTGTCTGTGCTTTGAAGTCTCTGCTGAAAGATGGGCTAAACCCAGAAGAAATAAATAGAAGTTTTTGCCTTCCACAGAGTTATGTTTTATTTATAAATTACATTAAACTTACAGAGTGATTGTCATGGACACCCGCGCAGGGACTGGAAAGGAACATTTCTGAGAAAAGAGTTGACAATCTCCTCAAGTTAACCCATGGGATTCTTCAGTGCTCAGTCTCCTGTGTCTTTAAATGTACTTTAAAGTAAACATTTATTAGCTGTACTTTTAAAACCATTATTTCTTTGTTGCTACCCTTGTTATAGCTATGGCTTGTCTAGAGTTTTATACATTACACACCCATCTTTTCTAATAAAATTAAGTTAATTCGAGTAAATAGAACTTCCAGCATCAAGATTTCTTCACTCTCAAAGCACACTTTCCTCCTGATTATTAAGACCACATCTTCTTTTTAGTTCTTATCAGTCCCAGCATTGGCATTACTGGGCACCAAACAGTGTTCAAAGCTGTCTTCCTCCATCACAGACCCTGCTAAGGGGGCTTATGCTTCTACAACGGACTACTGTAACTTCATCGGCTACATTTTCTGATGTCCTTTCACTGAAGATAAAATAAGCTTTGGTGAAGGAAGGTTTAAAGCAGACCTTACTAACAGATTTGACTGAGAGCAAAAGTAGAAAAGTAGTACTGCCATTAACGAAAATACCAGTGTCAGTTCAAGGTTGGAAAGTGAGACTGGTCCCTCTGCAAACACCCTTGATTTTTTATGCGAAGGCTCTTATGAATCTGTTAGAAATGTACACAGAGGTTGCAATTAACTTTGTGATCTGGTTTATCTTTGGAGGCAGGCTTAAAAGCATGTTTCCTACTAGAATGACACGGAATTACATTTCCAGATCTCCTTGCACAGGGTCGCAGACAATCAGCCTTCATCGCCCGGGAGGAAAAAATAGTATCACCACTAAGGTCATTAAAAATAGAACAAAAGAGTGCTTTTGTTGGGTGACTGCTGCCACAAACCTTCTCTCAGTTCTTTCCATCTGCAGGAATCGAACTCAATGTAGTACAGTCTAGAAGGGGTCTTTAATTGATTTGCAGCCACCAAAGTTTCTTGAAGAAATAGCACTTATCACCAAAGTAAACATGAATAAATGTGATTCAGTTGCTACCCTAACATTAACCTCAGCATTTCATTCTGAAAGACGGGATAACTCACACCTAATTATTTCATTTTCTCATAACAGATATTAAATCCTGATTAAATCACTCATACAACTTCTTACATTACTATCTCAAAAGCACGTCAAAATGAAAAAAAAAATTCATGTTTTGCAGGGCTTTCAAGAAGGACTTCAATTTATGTATTTAGGTATTCATGAACTTCTGAGAACTACCATTTTTATAAAGTATTTAACTTAATCAAGTCATCTGCTCCAAGGCCATAATTACCTCTGAGAGTGGAGAATGTTCAGAGATCCATCAGTATTCAAGGCACGGGAGGAATAGTAAATCTTGTGATACTGGGTATTATTTCCACTTCCACACTAGGCCATACAGAGTCAATCCACATGGGAAGCCCTCTTTCAAATGCATCGTAGCCCTCTCTTAACACACAGACCACGATGGCTGCACAATTGAGTTCTGAACAATCTGCAGACTCTTCTGGGAACCAACATTACCTTTTAGCATGGCAGCTAAAATACCTATTCAGAGCATTCGAGCATGACAAGCACTCTCCTGTTTTCACTCTCCACTCTTCCAGTTATCTCTGACTATTTATTAATTCTTTCATAGGTTATGAAAATCATAAATCATTAACCAGGAATTTTAATTTTAATTTTTAATATATACTTGTACATGGTAAGCAGTCATATTCCTTCTCATAATCAGTGAAGCACATGCTGCGCAGTCGATTATATTCTCATGCTTTTCCTATTAAAAACTGCATCTTAAATCACACCACAATATGGTCTCTTGTAGGACTCAGTACTTAGGCGTGTTGTGATTTGTGTCCTACAAACCTCATCTAACAATTGCATAATTTTTGTCTTTTCATCTTTTACGGTCTTTAAATCCTTCCCCTTTACCAAGGTTCATTTTTAATGTATTGCATATGACAAGCCACCCAACACATGCTGAATTCTTCTACTGTAAATTAATTGCTGAAAAGAGTGGGGAACAAATAAAGTATTATTAGTGCATGCTGGGAGGAGGCATCTAACACAAATCTGTGGCATTCCCTGCTACTGCCCCACATTAAATTCAAGGCTAGGTGAAGTGCTCTTTAATATTTCATTCTCAAGTTTGGGATGTGTTCTCTGGCTGCCCAATTTCCTCCACTTGATTTTATGGCAGAAAGAGAAACTACATTCCCACCAGCTTATCCCCAGCCAGAGCCTGTGTGTCTTTCCTTCTTCTGAAGGGTTTATCTTTCATACACCACCCACACAGGACTGGGCAACAGTCGCAGGCACAAAGTTTAGATTCGGATCTGAACAACCTCAGAGCCTGCAAATCTGGGAATGTATTTTGGCTCAGGATGATCAATGTTCAAGACCCAGACTTCTTCCTCTCTTTACGGAGGAGGAAGCATACAGTATAGGGAGAAGCTGTGTGGCTACAGTATAAAACTGATTGACACACATTAATTGCCAAATACTGTACCCTGCAGAAATTTTCATCCTCACCAAGGGGCTAATAGCCTAATGTTGTAGCACACAGATTTTGCTGTTTGGATCATAAGCCAGTTTTATTCTTGTTGGATTTTGAACAGTTTTCTTTCTTTGTTAGAATTGTCAGTATCAATTCAGTGATATCTCTTTATATTGGACAACAGGAATCACTCTGCCATCCCTCCCACCAGAGAGAAAGAAAAACTACTTGACCTATTTATAAATGTCCTATAAGAAAGCTTCCTTATATCATGGTTAAATGATTCATAATAAGGTAAATACTATGTTATTATTAATTGAAGTTTTCAAGTAAGTATCAATAAGAACCAGGAGCCTGCACAAAAAAGGCAAAATTACCTTCTGAGCACTTCAGTCAAGGATATGTATATTTTTCTTATTTCATTATTATTATTTTACCAAAGAAAGCTTATAAACTTGCAGAGAGATTGAGTCTTCTGTTTAATTGGAGATGTAATCTCTCCTGTGTTCCTTGCTGCTAGCATGTTAACTTTTTATAGTAAGTAGGCTTTTAGAAAAGCCAGAGAAATCTTTCCTTTCATCCAGTACTCATGCTTTAAATGCAAATTATTTGTCAAACAAGTATATATATCATCATTTCAATTTTTTTAAATAAAATTAACCACCAGACGTGATTCAGTCCTCCAGCCAGTCAGTTATGTTCACCTCACTGAACCTGAAACGGTTCTCCCAGGCTGTCAAGGTGACAGCTTTAGTGGGTGTGCAAGTAGTCCAGTCCCCCAGACAGTGATGGGAGACACCTGGGAAAGCCCTCCAAGGCCTCCTCTCCCCACCACTCCTACATTGCACACAGCCACCACCGCCCAAGAGACATTCATCAAGGCCACCACCGTTTCTCTCCCCCTTACCATGCTCCCCACACCCTGTGACTTGCAGAGGAGGGAGAAAGGATTTGGCAAGCCTTAGCTGGATGCTGAGGCTTGTTCCAAATGCTGAGGTTGCTACTGGGATCGGGTGTTGGCCATGGGGTTAAATGCCTTATTCTCCTTGGAGACTGGTTGGGTGAAGTGACACTTGGGACTCTCTGTGTCATCTTCCAGCAAAGACCCTGAGAGGCGTAAAGGCAGCGAAGATGTCACCTCTGTGCCACTCCTGTGCAGCCACGGGTAGTAATCCCAACTGGATAACAACTTCAATATTAAACTGAAATCTCCACATTTAACTATATTGTGATGTCTGTGTGCCTCATTGTCTTCACATAAACATGGTTCCAAGACAAATAAAGAGAAAAGGCTCAAAAGCTGGGCTTCAGGCCAGTAAACACCACTGCTCTTGAACGATGTTGCAGATGAAGCCACTTGAGTTCCTTATAACTTCCAGACAAATAGAGTGGGATGTTGCAATTACATAATTAACCTCTCTAAAGGTTTTTCACCTAAAATTTCAATCTGTGAGAAATATTTAATAGTTCTTGCGCTATTTCATGAAAAATGTTTCAAAACAATACGTGTACCTTGTTGGTAAGTCTGACATAACACCATGTAATCTATGGAAAAAACCAGCATTTTTCAATAATAATAATTGAAATCCCTTTCCTATGAAAACTTTTTCAACAGTCTAAAAAATGCTGTGACAGAACAGAGTTCTGTTGTCACTTGAAAGTTGCTAAATGCAGGAAGAGTTAATTTTACCAAAGAAACCCAAAGCAGTGACTTCCAGAACTCTTACAGAAGATTTTTACCCAGGCTCTGCATTATAATGAACTCTCTATGATAACATGCAAAAAAATCCTTTTGAAACAGCATGCTGCAAGTCAGTGGCTGTCAGGAGCTGTAACTGATAACTCACCCCTCTACTACTGGTACCTAACAGACAAGAAATCGGATATTTAACATGGTCAGCTAGCTTCGATATCCCCACCAGTATTTCTTTTGTCAAAATGATCTGATAACAGTGAAGATTCATACTTTAAGCTAAGTTGGGTACTTCATCTCTCAGCAAATTCAATGCAGGATGACAGACTCTGCTGGAGAAGGATTTGAAGGACCAAAGCTATGAGCCTCCTCTCTCTCTGGACTCTGTACGGAGCTTAGTTTTACTGTAATAGTCATGTATGTTGGAAATTGTCAGTGAGACCTTTCCTTCACTTCAAGAAAAACTGAAATCACAGACATATTTCTGATTGGAAAGATAAACAGATGATCCCAACTAAGGTTAGCATTTCTTCTAAGCTTTATAAGCATATTAGATACTCCTAATGTCATTCTGAAGTTTGTGAAATAGGGGAGCATATCAGACTATTATACATGCGTTAACACCTACACACATGTGAAAATACACTTTAAAAAGACTTTCATATGTCAGCTTTTCAATAAACAAAGTATTTAGCTTAACATGATGGAATTTACATTATGTTTTCTTTTTAAGTTTAGTCTCTGTCACACAAATGAAGTTTCAGGCAGCTGCTTTGTCTGCCTGATCCATTCCCAACCTCCTTTAATATTTCTATTTTCACCAGTTCTAAGATTTCTTTGTTGTTCATTTTTCTTTTATAATCCAGGACGCAGTTAGTTCTCAGCTGATACTGCAACTCTCTGAAGAGAGCAATCCTTCTTCATAAGTCTGGCTGAGGCCAAAAATAGCTCTGTCAGCTTCTGACAGGCTGAACTTAGCCAAGTGAAATGTTTTAACATTTTATCAACTTAATGAACAGTCTTATTTATAATGTGGACAACTTTACTGTCATTTTATGCAGACTGCTGAATAGATTATGGAATGCATTTGTTTGGGGAATGCTGAATGTGTTAAGAAACATAATTTTGGACCAAAGGGCAGTTGTCTTATAAACTGTAAACAACGTTAAGATTAAATATTCTTAGCCTGTTTGAAATAAAAGGGTGGCTTAATGGTAACATCTATAACTGGAAATACCTGAAGAAAGGAACCTCGCAATGATAAATAAGTAACCTCCAAATCATATAAATTTGCAATATGCAAAGATTACCATTAAAAAACCCTACAACCAGTTTAAATATTACTATTAATGCGATACTGGAAATAAATATGTAGACTAAATATCTACAGATACCTTCAGCACTTTATAGTAGAGGGGGAGGGTTAAAAGCACAAAATAAAAAGGTCTAACAGAAAAAAGAGTGTGGGTTAACAATTGCTTACCCTCTTTTCTGCTACCTCATCCTCTCCTGTAGACTCTTTGCCATCATGTTCATCTCTCAGGGTTGGCATGTGTTTTTTGTGTGCTGGCTCTCTGTTTAAAGTTGTATATCCTATGTGTTCATAAATTGGATTTATTGTCATCTTGGCAATGTATTCAGCTGCCTTCGTTTCAATATAAAGAGTAATCAATCCATCTGTCACCAGGTCATGGATGGACTCAAAACGTTTCTCCCCAACAAAGTGCTTTCCATCGTAGTAGAGTCTGAAGTTTCTGGTTTGACTTCCAAATCTGCCTCAATGAAATGGGAAAGTTTTTTTTTTAAAGAACAGTAAGCAGAATAAAGAAGAGTAAGCAAGCCTTTGAAAACAATAAAAAACACTTTATCACTTAATGCTGTGACTATGCTCTGTGTCTGGTCCAGATGAGAATGAAAAACTCAACCACTGCTTAGCACAGATAGGAAGGACAGATCAACAACAACTGCAGACAGATAGCCAAAACAGTGACTGTCCCAGAAGGAGCTGTTTGTTCTCTTATTCTTTTAGCCCCTCCGTTATACTGTGGAAAAACTGAAAATTACTTCACACTCTTTATGGCTTTTTTTAGTACTTTACTACTGCATCGCTGTAGTCAATTTGCTTGGCTCTGATATGAAGAGTGCTCATAATAGAGTCCTCTATTACAGTTGATCAATACAGAGTTTTGATGCCGTCTCGGACCTCTGCGCCCCTGCTTGCTTGCAGGAAGAGGCCATTCAGGGTTCAGCTGAGCTTCAGTGCCAACAATTACACTGAAGCAGAACCACTGCCAGAACTGGAGCAGCACAGGACAAAATGGCACAAGGGCACGCATTCTTTATTCCTGGCCAAAGGCCAAGGACTAACTCTTCAAGCTCTGTACAAAAGTCCTTCTGTGTTATGCTTGTTAAGTCCTGAGCTTCAAGCAAATCTTTGTAATACACAGGATATATAACGTGGAAGCTATCTGATGCTAGCCATTCTGCAGTTGGGGTGGAATAGGGTTTTGATACAGGCTCTTAGCAACGGTAAGAATGCCAATTTCACCTGAATATTAGCATATTTTCAAAAACTGTACTTAAGAGTCTGTAACAAATTTCTGTCTAAAAGCAATCTAAACATGTGAAAACACACCAGTGTTTGCACTTGGCAACAACCAAAGCATTTCCTGCAGGGAAGATGGAGGCAAGAAGCTGCTTTCACAGCTCACTCCAGTGTTACTCCTTGGTCAGACAGCAGCAAGGGTGGCTGCTCAGGGTATCGGGCCCCCTTATGAGGTCAGATCTGCCAAATAAATGTTAAAAACTGAACTTGAAAGGATGGATTGCTTTCACTTTACAATCCAATGCTTCACAGGAGATGTTGAGGAGCAAAGTAAACCCCGGTGCTTTGCTGAAGTGGCTCCTTTTGAACGGGGCATTGCCAAACAGGGGAAAGCATAATTTTAGACCTTGCCTCAGGTGAAATTCTTGCAAATATGGGCAAAAACACTTGCTTTGTGATGTATACTTTTTTTCTTGTGTTCTGAATCAAAATGCCAACCTTCCCATCCCCCTATCAATAATCTGACAGTGACTATAACTTCAGGAGCTGCTATTTTTATGTAACGCTCAAATGTGAGGGGGCCCTCAGGAATCTCTGTCCTGCTCAGTATGAAAAGGGGACATGATGTGTATGAGTTACCTGGGCATTTTACTGGAAATGAACTGGTACTTCTATGCACTTTTTTATGCCACACAAACCAAAAATCCACTGAATCAAACTGAAAAGCAAGAAGTTACAAAATACAGTTTTACCCAATGCTAATTTCATCACAGGATGCAATTCTGAGTGAATGTAAGTCATTCAGAAACTAGAAAGATAATGTCCTAAGTTACAGCAGAAGGGATAGGTACATGTTCAGGCCCATTCTTCAGAGCATCTTTCTACTCAACGTAGTGTGTGGCAAAGAAGCTTTGACCATGAGACGTACTCCTTGCATACCCTCCACTGTCAGAGTAGTCAGCATGAGCCAAGTGTGCTCAGCACTCTGCAGTGCCAAAGTGAGCAACCTTCACTGTCTTCTGCTCAAGTCAGTGGGAATAATGCACATGGAGCACATGCAAGCACTATGATGTTAAAATTTGGCAGGAGAACTGAGTAAGTTTGAAGGTGAAGAATAATGGACCTTAAATGACAACATGCAATAGAATTATTTTTATTAAGAGATGTAGCATGTGAACTGCTGCTCTAATCAGTAACATATGCTCTGACAGTACTCATAGCAGTTTTAAACAAGCTGAAGGTCACTTATGGCTCTTAGCTTTCTAGAAGAGAAAGTATTACACTAATCTTATCAAGAGAAGATAAGGCACAGAAAAGCTTCTCAGGGCCTATTACTAAGTACACGTGGTGTCTTGATTTTAGTAACATCCTCCAGAGTCTAAAACAAAGTTCTGAAGAACAAGATGGCCAAATGCAGAGAACAAACAAAAGTTCTTAAAGGATTAATCTTTTTCCCATCAGGGTCAGTAGGTACACGGTTCTACCCCAGCTATGTTTTCCTGAGCAGCCCCTATGCTGTACGTCTGTTCAGACTGCTGCACATGAAGCGTGTCTTTGAGAGATACTACAAGGAATAGGATTTCCAAAAGTACATAATCTTTATCCCACTGCTCCTGACCCACATTTCAGCACATGAGTATCTCATAGACAACATTCCACAGTTTTAATTCTTTAACAGCATCCCATGCCTAAACTCATCTCCCTCGTCAACCTCACAAAGAGACATAAACTTCTTCCTGTATAGATCTGGGGAACTGCACATCAATTTCTTTTGGCATGTGTGGCCTTCCAAAGGTACATTCAACTTTCTCGATTTAAAATACATTAGGATAATTTAACTATTACCACTTCAAGAAAGGTATTGAGACAAACAAATTACTCCACATCAGTGTCATAACCACTTGGAAAAGGTGCTTGCTTATCAGCTGCAAGAGGTGAACATTGAATGGTTTGCCTTTATCTGATCTCCCATTTGTTCCAAATCAAACTTTTTTCTCTCTATTCACTTCTTATTGGATACGTTGTGGGGAAATGTATTGTTTTTCAAATAGAATGCTATTAGCAACAAGGAGGAAAAAAAAAGAACCACAAAACCCCACAAATCAATGAAACACCAATCTCTTACAAAGATGGTACCATCAATAATGCACCTTGGAATCCTGTTTTATTTCTTTCAAACTCATTTAAATTTCTTTCTGATCACACAATGATACTATTCTGATCAAATTACAATATAAATGCAAACATACACGTCCAATTGCAAACGATCAATTAAAATTTAATCTTCAGTTCCTTCAGTCTTACTTAAAACTATGGTTTAAATTTTTCCATTAGCAAGAATATTTCCTTATGTTTACTTTCAATAACATTACTGCAGCCTGGTTAATTATACATTACCGTGGCAACTAAGTAGAGCCAAGATCTGATATTTCAACTTCCTGATGGTCTCTTCCTAAAGGCAAGCACCAGTACCAGCTGTTTTTTGTTTAAGAAATAGAAAGCAGGACACAGATAATGTATGTTCTCTTTTGGTTTAAACAGCAGAACATTAGATGTTTTTCCAAGAAAAAGAAATAGACCTCTGACATGTCAAACAGCCTCATTGTGTCCACTGTGCATTTGTTTGCAAGCAGCAGGACTACAGATAAAAGATTTTTTTTTATTCCAAGTTGTCTGAAAAGCAATCACTCTGTCTAGTCCCTTTGGTTGCCAGTGGGGCAGAGTGGATAACGTGGGAAAACGTATTAAGTGGCAGAGCAAATGTGGCTAGCAATAAAGGACTCAGGAGTTGAATTAGGTATCATAGCATGAGAGAGAGAGAGGCTTCAGGCTCAGCCACCTACTCTGTATGCAGCGTTCACTGATGAAACAAAAGGAAGAAGTGAAAGGCTGAGAGCCCATCCGTACTTTCTTACCATCTAAGAAGATGGATTTTACAGTCCACACACAGAATTGTACAGTAGCTATTCACCTCTTTCACAGGCTATTTTATGATGAGAAGAGTATCTAGACAAAGGCATTATTTAAAATGTGTAGCTGCAACCAGACCACAAAGTTAATGCCCCTTGGGGCTGCTCGTGTCCTCATTAGTTTCAAGCAACTTCATACACTGAGCTGGGAAATCTTAAGTTCTGTACATGTGCCTGAAGGTCACTTGGACTTAATCTTTCCTTGAAGAAAAAGTGTCTTAACGTGCTTTGCAGCCAGAAGGTAGAAGTCTCACTTAAAATTAGGTGCCAGAATTTCAGCTCTAACTTCTGAAAGCTCTCAACCAACACTCCATAAAAAGCCACAGAAATATAAGCGATCTTGCAATCACAAATGTCTCCTAATCATGCTGTGTTCATGTGAAAGAAAAAAATTATTCCACAGATCCTCTTTTGGCCCATTTCCTTGTCAAAGAAACACAAGTCTTGCATGCAGCCAAAACCTCTTCTACACAGTTATCCCTGAAGGTCTCCAACTCCTGAAAACAGCTCATTTTTGGTTTTTGTTTTTGGTTTGGGTTTTTTTGGTTGTTGTTTTGGGGGTTTTTTTGTTGTTGTTTATTATTTATTGGCAACAACATTTCTGAGGATGGCCAGGGAACTGTGGAACTTGCCATCTTCCCAGAGTATGTGCCTGACAAATAGCATCATCTCCAAAACCTCAGCAGTAGTTCACAAGAACACAATACGCATAAACGAAATCAAATGCATTAGGGATTGAATGTAAAGGTGCATTTTATACAAGTGGAGACAAAACCCCCTCATTGTCTGATATGGCTGGGAAAGATGGCAGAGTACAGTCACTATAGATAGTTTTCCTATGCTATTTGGAAGGGCAGCATTGGCTAGCCGGCTGACTGTTGCTTGATGAACATTAATTAGGCATAAAGTTATCCCTCAAACCTGATCAGACCCATGCGCTGGCTTAACGCATGGAAATGCGTGGCTTAATTCAGCATGGAAAAAGTGTGGCATCCTTCAGAACAGAAAACAAGTGCCAGAGCTGGAACTGCAACGTGCCTACCCCATGACAATACAGACACAACCTGCAACTCGCTCTGTCTAATCAGGATCAAGTAAAAAAAATCAGAGCTGGTGCGGTATCATTGACAACAGCTTCCCAGCAGTCTCTCTCAATCGAGACTGAAGACCATTTACCTGCACCACTGCCCAGAATCACTGCCCAGACTTCCTTGTCCAAGAGAGAAACAATATCATGCAAATAGCTTGCTGCAAACAGCAGTCAGTGAGGACCAGAGCAATGGCACTTTCCTGTGGATCATGAGCACTGTCAGCCACAACACAAGTGAAAGGGAGACAACTGCTCTAGGGCATCGGCAACAGGTAACAGCTGCTGAAAACAATGAAGACTGAAAGTGTTACCAGCTGTTGGTATCTGTAATGGTGTGTTTCACAAATAAATCTAACAAAATAATAAGAAAAGTCTTCTTTTGTCTCAATGTCTTATTTTACTTTTAACAGCTGATTTTCACCATCCCAAACTCTGAACAAATGTCAGCTGGTCAAGGACCATGTATGCGATTAATATGCAGTAAGATCACTTAACACTTAAGATCACTCTTAATGTTCTTGATCAGTGACAGATCATTTGAAAATAATCTGTTTGGTTCCGAAAAGAAGCTCTTGTACAGATGTATTACCTCTTAGCACTGTGCTTGCATGCCCTATTCCATTTAAGTCCCTGGAACTGATTAGATGATTGAATCAGAATCAATACCAATGTTGTGGGCAATGTTTTACTGCTTTTTCTACCTGATGAAACCTCCGTGCTTCCTGGGAAAATACTTATTGTGGTTAGTAAGACGCATCTGAAGTCTATACACACATGGGAAAGTAGTAAGAGCCTGCTATCTTCTCTTTAAATGAAAGCAGTATTTGGAAACCTATGCCAACATGCCTGGAATAAGCACCTTCTGGAAATGTTACTAGCAGGAATGTTAGTAACTTTCACAGTTTCGTATTAAGCAAATAGTTATGTTTCTTTACCAAAAATTTTGAAGAAATGTTCTCCAAGAGTTAATTTTACAGTGCGACTTCATGCTACTGGAGCTTTCGTATTAATTTAAAGCAGAACTGTGTTTTAATCCTTCCAAGCTAAGGTATCAACCCTCACCAGTGTCTGCTCAGAAAACTTCAACATAGGCAGAGTAAAATTTGCATGCACATGTATAACATTTTCATTTCAGGTCATATATGACATTGTTTTCTCCGGTAAATTTAGAAGTAGAACAACATCAGATCTGTAACGGAAATTCCACTGCAATCATGTGTAATATGGAGAGAGAACTGCCACAGCATAATGCTCAAACATGTTCATTTTTGTTTCCCTCACAGCAGCTTTTCCTACAAGGGTTTAAGTTCATAGAATCATAGAATAGTTTGGGTTGGAAGGGACCTTTAAAGGTCACCTAGTCCAACCCCCCTGCAATGAGCAGGGACACCTCCAACTAGATCAGGTTGCTCAGAGCCCTGTCCAACCTGACCTTGAATGCTTCCAGGGATGGGGCATCTACCACCTCTCTGGGCAACCTGTTCCAGTGTTTCACCACCCTCACTGTAAAACATCTAAAATCTACTGTCTTTATTTTAAAAGTTACTCATGACTGTCACATTTCTTTTTTGCTTCTACAGTTTTTCTTACACTGAAAGCAACTTGCTCTTAATTTATCTTACTAAGACAATATCCGTATTTTAATTCAGTATATCAAGGAAACCTGAGTGGAAGACATCAAGTGAAAACCCAAAGAAATGTCCTTATAATAAAATAGCTTTGCAAGTACAAAAAGGGTTTTTGGAGAGCAGAATGGAAAACATTGTTTTTGTTGTTGTTCCTGTTTTGGTTTTGTTTTTCAATGTACACTCTACAGGTTGTTGTTCAAGGTCTCAAAGTTTATATTTTAATAAAAATATATTTAAAATTTCCCTTCGATGAAAAATGACTACAGTAAGACTTCTGTTCTAGTGAGACTTTGTCAAATCTGATTTGCCTTAAGCCACTGTTGATCCCAACCTTAGAATGCAGGTTTACTTAACTTACTTAAAGCTATTACACAGTTTGCTACTTACTTAAGTTGTTTTCTCAATGTATTCTACCTCTGATCTTCTAGTAATCACTCACCACTTTTTCACAAACAGTGAGATTCACCAATATATTAATCCTGCTCTCTAAAATGGTTTTTCCTCAAAGCTGCATTCCTTAACAATAAACAAGCACAATAATGCAAAATTAAATGGTTCCTGCATATACAATATGCACTGTTAGAAATTTGGGGCTACTAACAGCTCATCAATACAGATTGATAGCTTTTCTATTATTACATTGTTTTTCTAGAATACAGTTTCTTCCTTTGTGCAAATGCAGCAGTAGGTGGGGCAGATGTCAAATTATTACTGCAACTGTTGAGAGTTCATTTACTCATCTCAAGTTATAAAAGAAAAAAAAAAGCTTGATTCTCCTCCTAGCAGCTATCAAATCAGGAGGAACTATACTTAACTCAGCTGAGCTACATCAAGTATAAAAGAGGGAGAAGGAAAACTGGGCCAGATAACATTTATTTGTCAGTTGTTTTAGAGTTTGAATAATTCAGAAATGTTTTGATGAAAACAATTATGAGATTAAACAACAATATGAGGCTATTGTGTGTTATTTTGAAAACATATTCATAAACCATCCATAGTATTTACAGCTGAAGGACTTTTTTGTTTATTGATGAAGCACAGGAAAAAAGTTGTTTCTCCAAACACAAGAATTTAATAAATATGTATTTCAAAAGCATGCAAAAGAAGAGGCCAGCCAAATGGACTAACTTGGAGATATATTTCTAACTAGCATTTTCTAAAAGCAATAGAGCAAAATGGCATTCCGGTAGAACCTGCAGAAGACAGAAAAGGTATGTATCCTTTTGACAGGGGAGGGAACAGGGGTGAAGAGGAGAGTGCAACGTATGCGATGTACATGTATACACAATTTAATTATCAACAGATTGCATTATAATTTGACTTTTTACTACTTCAACTCCAACAGTGCCTAGAAGCTTCAAACCAGGCAGACTATACATCATAAAATCAGCACAGTACCACACAGATTCCTGCTCAGAAGCTGTGACTCGGTGTAGTCTGAGAGATGGTGTACAACTTTCGGTTTGTCTGGGCCATTTTTAAGAGATCCTAGACTTTTGTACTGAACAGGCATGTGAGACAACATAGGAGAGAAAATGTCCTCTCTAATGCAGAAATAAGGCATGGAAAACTTAAAAGCCTCAAGCCAAGTCATATGTGAAGCCAAGAAGTGAGCCTGGATCTTCTGAGCTCCACCACAGTGCCTCACCACAAGCCCAATGCCTCTTCTGTCCACCAGATTACAGTAGATCTTCGTGGTGCAGCAGGAGCTATAGTCAGAGGTGAAGGACATGGCATAAAATGAACGTGAGCTATATGCACTGAGCACAGACAGCTCTTGGACAAGTTACCAAAAAGTTCACACCACCACCAAAGCAGAGAATATTCCTCTGAGAAGTGCTGAACTTACACAAGCAGGAGAAAGACTGCAGCAAACTGAATTGCCAAAGATAAATTAGACACTCTAGCCAAAAGAAAACAGAGCTGACAACAACAACAGATGGGAAGAGGAGGGAAGGAGAACAGGAACACAGCAAGAAGACGTGAACCATAAGGAAAAAAGCATTCGAGTCTGTGGGAGGGCCTAGGTAGCCAGTTACTTACTCATTAAGGTTAGTAGCTATTTATTATTATTCTAAATACTTAAGTGAAGCCACCTCAGAAGTATCCAGCTGCACTTACATAAGGCAGATGACATGTGGGACTCCTATGCTATTTACTGGTAGTGGAACCTTCCACGTTATTGACAAAGTAACAGAGTATATTATTTAGTATGAAATTTTATATAGGAAAAGAAAATTCTTTTACATAGAAGATCATTTAAATAGAGGTCCAATTGTTTTACTTTAGAGCAGAAAAGCAAGCTCCAAAATTTATCAGCACACCTTCCCCTGGGGCTAGCACTAGCTTGTGTGATGTACCCAGCCAACAGAATGACAGCTTTAGTTTCAGCAGAATTTAAGTCTTCATGAAAGAAATATTTGGCTCTTCACAAGACAAAAAAAAAAAAAAAGCCTAGCATATTAGCTGGCATTCCAGTTGTGTTAGCCTATTAAAATAGCTTTAAGCATGAACTGTTTCTTTCACCTAAAAGAAGCTGCAGATACCTGAGTGGCCAATTTTTGAAACTCGCCTGAATTCCGCGCCTATGAAAGTGTGATGGGCTAAGCCTGGGGGAGAAGGAAGAGTCCCTCCCTGAGAGCTTCACCTGGCCACAGAGGAAGGAGCACTCTTTTGCCTTTTCATGCAGAATAAAGAAAACTGATCAAAGTGGGTCAGGCTGAAACATATTTATCCCACAGATAGGTTTGATCACATTTTGCAGCAATTCTATTTAATGCAGCTAAGCTCTTAAAGTTGGTGTCTGTGTGTGTGTCTGTATACACATATGTATATATAGTTTCCCAGGTTTTTCAGCTAGCAACCAGGGAATATTGTGTGAATATTTTAGAAAGGTTTCTAGAAACTGAATTCAGCCCTTGCTACTGTCAATCACTGCATTTGCAAATCAGGTAAAAAAATACACAGATAGAAAGATATGCAAAGTTTAGTCTTTAAAATGGTCTTTATCATTTTTTCCTACCAACTAGCATGATGTCAGAATACCGTTACCACAGTAAAGTGAAGGGATGCAGTCACCTACTGTTTTGCTGGGCTCCTTCTGACTACTTATAGATCCGCTGTGGATTCAGGATAAACTATGACCAAATTTTGATACATTCTTAATTAAAAAAATGTAATTCAGCTATTATCACATAGAAACTTGTTTCAAACAATTCTTCATTCCCCAATTCCTCTCCCATGTCCCAGCCTGTACAACGATGCTTTCCAGCAGAATGCAGATGCACAGTTTTAACCTCTGAATTCAAGAAGCCTTTTGCAGATGCTGAATTTTACATGCGTAAGTAATCCCATGGCAATCAACGCATGTTCTAGAAGAGCACTACGCAAGTGTACCAAAAGAGCCCCCTGAAAATGAACAGCATTCGGCTACCAAAGCAATTGTCCTCTGAAATGAAAAAGGTTCATTTGCAGTGTTATGCTCTAATAGCCTACCAATTATGTCTCCTTTTAAAATATCAGTGGCTAGTTTCTTAACGCAATTCATAATTTAGGGAGAGAGAACATGTGTATCAGTTTCTTGCACAATACATGCAGTTGGTCGACTAAACTAAGGATTACTAATTTTTGACATTTATTTTGCCTCAAGAATTCTCTCCTGATGCCACATAATCTTGAACGTGCCCTAACCCCCAAACATAAAGAAAACATGACTCATAATCACGGCTAACATTATTACCTTTTTTTTTTAATCATGCTGCAGAACCTTATTTCGATTCATTCTCAGTATCACAATAGAATTTGCAGGAAGGGAAACCATGGTAACCAACTAAACGTGCTACAGCAGATATCTGCTCAAAAGAACATGCAGTACCATCACACTTCAACGCCTACCACTAGTACAATCTCTACCCATTTCCTCTTTATCCTCGTCCTAATTATTAAACAAGCTCTCAATCACAAAAGGCTACATTGCAAACCATGTCTTATTGTTACTGTAATTTGCTATAGGTCCTAGCATTAAGCACTGTACTACTCTTTTGCCAAATTTAAAAGCAGATCCAATACCTCCAGGAGTTAATTAAGAATTTTCAGTTCTTCTCATCTGTTTGGAGCACCTAATTAACATTACAATGTACTTTATGTATCTTTGCTGTCACAGGGACTTGCTGATATGTACGGACACACATACATACCTACAATAATTTTCTCTTGTTAGTAATTTTTTTTAAACCTCAGGGTTGCAAAACATTTTCAGTGGCATTCTCTGATTAATTAATTAGTAAACATTGGTGAATTCTGCTGTGGGGTTTTTTTGTAAATAAGCTATGAGAAACCACATCCATGATTAAGTACAGGCATTAAATATATAGGGTGCTGATTTGCTGCTCTCATTTGGTTTTATGCTTCATTCTCTTCTATCCGGTGTCTGAACTGATACAATTTCACAGGCCTTCTTAGGCTCTGAACATCAATTTTATTTGAAGGACAGCTGTGAATATTTAGCCAAACTCACACTTAAAACAACATTTAAATTATCATTTTCTTTTTCCCTAAGAACATACTTCTACCTCTGTTACAAATTCTGAGAAACTTGTTTTCTGAAAACAAAACCTCTTTTGTTTCAAATTTAGATTTAAAAGGTGGTCCGTCTTAAAAGTCATGATGCAAATTAATTGCACAATAATGGATGAAAGTAGACAAAAATAGCTCATCAGAAGATGATCAAAATGCAGCTTCTTATGTAAGTGGAAAGCAGATTTTACAGTAACTCACTGGCAACCTTAATAACCGAAAAGTTTTTTGGGGTAAGAATCACTTTTTCTACCTTACTAAAGAAGAAATACTCAAAATCTTCACTTTGAACTCAGTTAACTATTCCACAGCATTGCACTAAGATTATTTGACTGCCTTGGTTAAGTCTGCAAGAGCTATTATTTGTCCTGTCCTATATTTGGTCATTTAATCGGTGCTAGGCTATGTTGGTAGCTATTGCAGCTCAGGAACAAGATTTTCAGATCTACTAAAGCTAGTTCTATAAAAGCATCAGAGCCTAATGCTCCACAGTGGTCAAAAATTCATTTAGAAAGGTTTAGAGAACAAAGAAAGAAAACTCCATGGCCCACTTTATCTTGAACAGGATGTGCAGTCCTGGTCCCCTCATCTCCAAAAGACCATCACAGAGTAAGAGAAAGGCACAGAGAAAGATGACAGAGATGAGGAGGGGTACGGAACAGCCTCACCACAAAACCTGAATGTATAGCCTAGGACTCATCGACCTATAAAAAGAACAATAAGGGGGACGTGAACGGCACGGAGAAGGTAAATGGACATCAATTGTTCACTGTTTCTCATAATACAAAAACTAGAGAGCATCCAATAAAATGGTGAGATAGAATCTTCAAAAAAGGGATGCTGCTTCCCATAAAATCTAGTTAAGGCACGGAACTCATGCTACAGTTGCAAACAGCAAAGTCTATGAGGGTTCAAAAATGTGCTCAGAAAGCCACTAGACAAAAATAAAAAATCTCTCCATCAAAAGCCTGAAAAAATAGCAAAGATAACAACTCTGCTCAGAAGTCCCTCAACAGCAAATTTTCAGCAGCTGGGAGAGCACACCAGAGAACTACTACTACATGTTCATCTTGTTCTTAACACTTTTATTCCAATGTCTGCTATTAATAGCTACCAAAAAGCGGATGCTGGACTGGACTATGAACTGGTCCTTTGATCTGATCCAGTGTGTTCATAGTCAGAGAACTTGCTAATACAGTAACAGAGATACATAAGTGGGGAGAAGCTCTTCGCAAACAATTACCCAGATCTCCCCATTTTATGATGACTTAAAGCATCCCTTAGACTAACTTAGAAAGAAGTGAGATGCAGAAGAGCCGTGTTAGGAGTAGAACAGTCCATAAAAGAACCTTAATGCACCAACTGCATTTGCATTCTGTGCATTTTGGCTGTAGCTGAAGGCTGTAGCTTAGTGTGATTGTCCAATCTGTTGCAGATTTCACAAAAACATGTTTTTAAAACTGTGAATTCTGTCTGCCTACAAAGGAGTTATGATTTGTGGCATTAACAGTTTATTCTTTATCTTCTAGAAGGATTAAGTTGTTAAACAAGTGGAAATCTTCAGTACAGAGCAAAGACAATCTGAGCATCTCTGGAAGATGCCCACTGTAAGTACAGTCTAGAAGGGAATGAGCAATAAGGATAGAGACAGAACAAGAGAGAATGTAATTGTTTTTCCCCTATAATATAGCTCTCTGTGAGGTGATCTTCTTTAATAATTCCAGAAGAAGATAAATACTCACTTTACAAAGTTGAGCTAGTGTTCATTAATCTCTATCAGATTTACAGCATAGAGGATGATGTATTCACAAATAAGTTTGGGCAGTCATAATAAGGATTCTGAGTTCTACCTTTATGTCTCACCTAGCTTGCTTTGTAGCCAAAGGGTTATTTTTAGCGTTTTTTCTAACTTCCAATTTAACTATGTTAGAAACTTTACCAACACAGCAGATACCTGATGTTGAAGTTGATTAAATAAACTGTAATATAAAAAAAATAAATCGAACAACAAACACCAGGATATCTTTCTTTTTGAATTCCAAGGATGCAGAGGACACAGTGCCTTCACTTAATTTAGTAGCACCAAACCAAAATATTAGACAAACAGAACTACAGTTGGAACTAAACTCAAAACTTCACCAATGGCTGGTATGAACATACCATCGAAATTTTAGACATCAGCTACAATAGCTGGTGGAATCAAATGTAGCATTCAAATTCTTCCATGATGATTTGAGGAGTTGGCTGGTTTGGGTCCTCAGGACAAAGCACAAAAAGCTTATTTTTTCCATTGCTGAAATGAAGACCGGAAATATTTCATTACAGAGACATCATACCTTGCCACAGAAAGGGTTATGATCCTGTTTCACTAAACTGCTCTTCACGACTGGATGCACTGGGTTTTTCAGGATTCCCAGGCACACTGACACAAACACAGGAAGAAGACATCTGCCAGAGCTGGGCGTGCTGAGCTGTCTGTATTAGTGAACTGCCTGCCACCCAGCAGAAAAAACTACAGGCCAGGAAACAACCCTGTCTCAGTCTCAACAGCAGCTGATCCTACCCAATGTTTCCACAAGACTTTTAGGTCTCAATGAACTGGGATTTTATGATGCAATCACACTTCATAGGTAGTTTCCAATTTGTCCTAATCACAATTGACAGACTGTCAAAGACAGACAAATCAGGCAACAAACACACACAGTGAGAGACAGATTCAGTAGATACACAGAAATACAGAGGGAACCAAGTATTGATGCCAAGAGTCAATGGGTACCCTCAACATCTAAATTTTACTCAACATTTTCCATTCATTTTCCAAAGCATGCCTGAAAAACAATCATAAAACATGGATATTCCATTTTATGTTTTGTCACTATGTTAGTTATTGCAGGATTAGAGCACCTCTTCAGCATTGTTGGGTTAACTTGGTAAAATGATGTGAAACCTGTTCTGTGTCTGTTTCTTTATATAAAACTAACAGCTGACCAAGTTTTCTTTTCTCCCACACCTTCTAAAGGGTAAAACAAAGGTAAAGAAGGAAAAGCAAAAATCATACAGAAGTGATCTTAAAATTAACATGACTGCTTGAACGACGGAGTGGCATTTAAGCCTAGTATGAAAAGACCAAATTTGATTCACACAGCTAGAAAAGAAAGGGTGAAATTGGAGACCCTGAAGTCAATCAAAGTCTTCCACCAAACTTGGAAAGGTTTTTCCCATACATAACACCCTACTGACAAGCTCTGTTTCTGGCCAAGGAGATGACATTCTGAAATTTCTGCTGGGATTATCTAAACTGCGGACAGAGCTACCTTTGCCGTCTGCCAGTGTAGTGACACAAATACAAATGATGGTCTCAAAAACTGCTATCAAATACTGGTAAAATTACATAAACTCATCATGGCAATCACAGCAAACTTCTTACAGTCAGGATGAACAGACAGACTGCAGAAATTACCTAGTCTTTAAGAGATGCTACAAGGTCAGCAACACAGTCAGTGGGAATATTGGCTAATGGGTATATCCTGCATATATTATTCCAGGGAGAGGAACAATGGAAACTGAGCAAAACTCTGCCTCCAGTCAATGGAAATGCAGACTCCTGCTACACTTCCTAGTAGAGAGAAAAAGAAATCCTAGTGGTAGAATTCCCACGTGTGGAAGACACAGCGCTGCAGTTCAGAGAACTTTCACTTAAGGTATGAGAGCAAAGACCCTCATTCGCGTACTTTAAAGGCCAACATCAAGACAATAGAGCATTACTTGCTGTGGGATGGAAAGCAGCCACTCAGACTACCACCCTTAATATACAAGTCATTCAGCCAGTGCTTCAACATAATGCAATGGCTGCAACGTGCTGCAGTTTCAGATTCTGAGGTGTTTTGCCAAATGCTGAATTTCCTCAAAATAAATCAATGATAACAGCTTTGCTATCATTTGAAACTATTTCCCAAATTGATCACCAACAGCTATCCATTCTCTTTTCTATTGGGTATAAAAATAGACTTCATTGCTTTCAAAAAGGTTTTCCGGTTTGAAAGAGATGCCATCAAACCTAGAAAAGACCCATCTTTTGACCTGCTGGACTGGAGGAGCATTTGTAAAACAAGCTATATCAATGCATCCTGCAAGACACTCAGCAGCTTCATCCTTCACAGCCTATAGGCCCTGTGCCTTCTGCACTGTCAGAAGCAAGGGGCAGGAGTTCTGTCTTCAAGCCAGGTGTTATGACAACTGTTTTCTTTTTAGCTTTAAATGAATATTGCAAGTGCAGAAGTAGATGAAATGGAGTATTAGGCCCTAATAAGCAACACCAATTTATTCACATTGTTAATGCAAACCAGTGTAAATGTCAATAATGTTTCTATTTGGAATCTTATTACTACAAAAACAAATATCTCAGTAACATATACCTTCCCCCCTCTTCCCCCCCCCCCGCCCCGAAAAAGAGAACTAATTCATCACAACCTATTATTTCAAGATATTCTTATTTTAATTGTAATCTTATTTTACCCATATAAAACTTTCAGGAACTGCATCTTCTCCTTCAATGTTTTCCTGTCCCACTTAGTTTCAAAACATTGCTAATAATCACCATCTCCCATCTGAGTACTTAGGTGTACAGCCCAGGCCAAAATAACCTCCATTATCATAGAAGTAATTAAACTATTTAAAACTCACAACTATTTAAGTTGTTTTCTAATTTCAGTTTTTATTTCAGTTTTTTATTTATATCTGATCCACTTGCCAGAATTTTGCAGAGCGAGGAAACAGATCTGCAAACATTGTTAGCTAACAGGTGTTCAAATAAAAAAACCCTCCTGATTTATTGGCCATCCCACAGAGGGACTAGAGAGAACTAATTGCTCTTCAGCAACAGCTAGCTAGCTAGCGAGCAAGTAACCCACAGTAGACTAGTCAGGTGAACTCAGAAGATGCCTTTTATTTCTTGACCGCCTGCTCTCCCAACGTCTACATGGGGTCACATCTGTAACATAGTGGGAGAAGGGCAAAATGAAGCACCACCAGCAAAACCACAATTGCTATTATTCTGATGGTGGAAACAGTAAGGAATGTTAACACTTCAGAAAGGGTTAGGGAAGGTTAAAGATATCAAATCTGTAACTAGGGTAAAAAAGTACCATGATTTTTGAAAAATCTTAAAACAATCACAAGAAGTTTAAGCACTAAGGTCAACAACACAGTACAGTCTTTTGAATATTTTATAAATTTAAAAATGAAGTATTAATTACCAACCTTAATGCTAAAGTGTAGGTTCCAAGTTGCCGTTGGCTTTCACGAATGAGATAGCTTCCCTCTGCAACACTTAATAATTGGTCAGCTTCCTCCCTTGAGATCATCCCATGGAATCTAAGGAACAAAGACTTTTTGAAACACATGTCTTCTTACTTTTAAATCACTTTTTCCTCTTCTTTTAAAAACCACCAACCATGGTAATTAAGAAAGAAACAAACATAAAAATGACTGATTTTCAGGAGCCTATGCCTTAAATTAATCTCCCTTTCTGCCTGCATTTGAAGTCATTTTAAATGGTTTAGAAAGGCTTCTATGAAAAAATATCTATGAAACAAGTATATCGCTTTTTAAATCTGCATCTATCAATTTGTTATGTAGAAATAAATCCATTTTCTCCTGCTGGCTTCACATGTTTTGTGCTAGTGGCATGCAATCCAACATTTTGCAGCATTCGGGGATATTATGGCAATTTGCTAAAATCTTGGGGATTGCATATAATCTCAGTAATTACTGGTGTAATAACCTAGCAATATTACACATCTTTTACCAAAATAAACACAAATAAGATCTGCTTTGTTTCCCCACACTCAATCTAACCATCTTTGCCTTAGCAGTCTGCGATAGAAGACACATATATACTGTACACTTATATAGCATTTGTGATACAAATCTTTTTTTTCCTGCACACAAACACCTTTTGCAAAAGCCAACTGGAGGTGGGGGTAGAAAGAGACAACCCTTTGAAAGTACAGAAACCTATGTTTTTCTCACTTAAGGTAGCACTCAATGATATCCATATCCATCAGAAAATGCAGCTGTAATTTTAGGCAGACAAAAGTGATGGTACTGCAATAATAATCTGATGGTGAGCAAGACACACTGCTGTAAAACACATAGAAGAAACAAGGGGCCCAGAGCAAACACTTGCAACCTCTTCTGTAACTATTATTAACAAACACGTCTGGATAAATCACTTTCAGAGATGTATGTTACTTACTCTCTTCCATAATATTTGGGTCTGTTCTCTACCTAGAAGAAACAACAGAAATTGTAATGTTTCATAACAAGTGAACCCATACAGTAAGCATACTGTCCATAATATAGTATTAAAAATAGAAAGGGATATAATGTGAAAGTACAGACAAAAATCACCTACTATCCCAAGATTTTCCCTGTGTGTGGAATATAGGGAAACCAATGGCAAACCTTTGGGAAACATTGTACTTCTGAATGGCTTAAAACAGAGCGAGAAAGAATGAGCCGCTTGGATCATGTCGTTCTCAGGGCTCTGCTAATACAAACTGATGGCATTAAGTATTGCTTGTACAAATTGCCAAAAAGGGGAAACAAAAGATTCATTCCATGGGTGTAAGTGTGCTATATTGTTAAGTGCACTAATACAGTGAAATATCTATAAAACACTTAAATTTACAAGTTATCTTCCATCACAGAGCTGTTGGTGCCACTGCTGCAAGAAATTAAGCCACTACCATATCCCCTCAGAGTGAGGGCAAGTGGAAGATTAAATGATCAAGTGCCTAAGTCTTGCACTTCTTGACTTCACTAAACTGTGTGATCTGTAGTATCACCTAAAAGACCGCAACACGTATGCATGCGTTATGCTGTGTAACACCAGCCTGTCCATGCTCTAGAGACCATACAGTGTAAATGCACACAACATGCAAGGGTGTCAGAACACAATTTGCCTCCTAAGTATTTCAGACAAAGTAACTAATCTGCAATTGTCCAGGAAGTTTAGAGACAAGTGAAGAACTGCAGACCTCCCAGAAATCAGCTCAATAATCTAAACCACCAGATTATCCCTCCTTGCTAAATTTAAAGGAGGAAAAACTCTTTGGGGAGTAAAATTCAACAATTATACAACCTGAACTACAAGAGTATAAAAAGATCCAGCTATAATAAAACACAAAACACTCACAGTAAACTGCCACTTCAGTTTCTTTTTTCCATCTTTTCAGAAAAAAGCCTATTAAAATTAGCACTTCTCTCCAGTTATCTCAGTGGAGTGTAAAAGATTTCAGATGTCCAAAACAATGAAAAATACATCCTGGTGTAAAGTCTAATCACAACTCTTCCACGTTCCCAGCAAATAAAAAGCTATTGTGATGGTTCATCACTTTTGAAAAATCATTCCATCACTGGAAAGATGTATAATGTTCTAAAAGATTTTCTTTTCCTACATAACAGCAAACAAGAGTTGACCGATGTGATAACTATTTTCAAAGGGCCTGAAAAGACTGGATCATTCCAAAAAAGAAAAAAAAGTCTTACACGTTTTTTGTTAAATGTAGGCTATTTCTTCAATAGGAAGATAACAATATGAACAGAGAAAAAGTGAAAACATTTTATTGTTGTTATTATAGAAGCTTGCAACAATTCTAACTAAAACCCTCAAGACAAGACACTAGACTCAGGCAGTTGTTAAAGAATCCTGTCGTGAGTAAGATTGTGTTGTCTGCCTATTGAGATTTTATATTTATCTCAGTGAATACAGTGAATTTATATGACAGAACTGGAAATGAATTAGTAATGTGACAGGGCATCTTCAGAGTACTTGCAAATCCTAAAGCAAATTATAATATTATACTCTGTGTGCAAACATTTGAAAATGTGAACTTGTAGATTACTGGAGCAAAGCGTCAGAGAAAAGCTCTGCTGGACTGCCAGGCAATTGTAGCTGGGTTTGCAGTTCATCTTGGTGGATGATGACTTAAAGAGGAAAATAACCACTTCTGTTAACATTGAGTCTCTACTAATCAGTTTTACCAAGTCACAAAAACTTCAGTATAAATGTTGATGTGTAACACTGTTTGCTCGTATAAGGCTCAGTGCAACTGGAACCCCAATTCATTGAGTTATATTGCCTGGTTTTTGGTGTTCTGGTTTGTTTTCATAATTTTTTAAATTTATGATAGTATTAGGGTTTTTTGACATCTAGATTGAATGCATACATTTAGACTCTAAGGCAACTCCATCAGAACTCAGCAGGGGCCTTCTAATTCACTCAGAATTAGCTGGGCTACATACACACTTAGTGCAGTGCATGTGAACTTACGAAAACACGCTGATTTCCCATACGCCAAATTTACCAGATAAGACAGTAAACACTGTTCCCCAGCTTTCTATAATGCTTCCTACAAGTGTCATTACACCAACTATACTCATGGCAACTTAGGCATAAAAGGTGGCGTAGCATTTGTTCTTACTTCAGGTATCCTTAGCTGCACCAGAACTAGAAGTGACATGCAGCTTTCTTGGTCTTTTGTGTCCGCCTGGACTTCACAAAGTTCCTGCCAGACTGTATTTCTACAAATTGCAATTGCAGGCACCCATGTATCCTCCAGTTGCACATGAGCACTGAAAGCCAAAACAGTTCAGAAGCTTCATTACCCTAACTTTCACACTCAGTCAGCCTTAAGTTAAGGAGACAAAACCAAAACATCCATCTGGACTGAAACTAAAACCCACCTAAGACAGGAAATACATTTCTAAATAAAATCAAAGCAGTGGCAAGAAATCGGTCATTTTAAGTAAAGCTGTTAGCTGACAATACAGTGTAATTATCCTCTGCAGAGTTTCTTCCTGATCTGGCAGTATTTTTGGACCAAAGTATCATTGAGCATGAGTAGAGGCAGCCTTTGCTACTTCATTTTCTCTGTATCCAGTGAAGATCAGCTGAATGCTAAGTCTTTGGACTTCTCAGGACTTTTTATTTATGGGAAACATTTCCTATTGTGGTTTGTTTAGCCTGTGTTTGGTACAGTTTTAAAAACTGCTTCTAACTTAGAAAAAAAAATTGTGAGATATTTGTTTTCAATGTGCTTATTTGTATAGCACTGATGCAGAGGCCACAGGAAAGATTCAGGTCTCACTATGATACCTGCAAGAAACACAAAGGTCAGCAAGCTATCCACCATTGTTTTGTTCCTGATTTATTCAAACTGAGGCGTGAAGCCAATGAAACCAAGTTTACCAACAGATAAATGGAGCAGACTTGGCAAGTGCCTTACAGTAGCCGTTCCTTTGGAAAAGAGCTTAGTTACCATGAAAGTTGGGAAGTCGTTCTGGGTAAATATCATACAGGTAAAGCCATCTTTGAGAACAGCTCTAACAAGGATGTGGATTATATATGCCCCCTCTATACTATGTTTCTTTACTCACAGAGGCCATTTTCACAAGACTACATGGAGATGCTGTTTAACAGGCTTGTTAACTACTAGCACAGAATTACGACAAAGCCTCCTAATAGGATGGAAAAGGCCAGTGATTTTAATTATCTCCATCATTTGTCTGTTTGATATTTTTTCATACATAGTTATTTAAAGTTTACCATGGAGTGCCTTCATATGGCAGGCAAGGATGCTATAAATATGCCTGCATGTGCACGCACACACATGTGTATATAAAAGATTATACGCACAGCAAATACAAGTTCCAGGGAGGTAATACAATATTAATTGGACAAACAACATTACAATTTGGATGTAAGCCTCACGCAGAAGTCAAACATCCTTAGAATGTTATGGAATCATCAAGTTTACAAATGAACATCATACAGTGTTAAAAGCCTTGGCTCTGCTGCACCTTCACAATAAAAAAATCCCAAATGAATGCAATGCTCTTTTTACCTCAGTGTCACTCCACTGATCTGTGTGTTGCTCTGATATGAAACTGGTGTAACAGAGCAGAAACTTGAATTGTCTGTATTTGAGAAGCATTTCATGATAAGTAGGTCATTCCGTTGAATACACCTCTCAGTATCAGCACTTGTACAACACGTGCCTTTGCATTTTTACAGTGTGATTTCCAATTATTCTTTAACGAGTGCTTTTTCCCCTAATCATCACTCTTGCTTATGTCAACAAGTGGAATACAATAAGGCAAGAGGAGCAATTTAGGTGCTAATATGTTACCAAATTACATGTTGTTCCCTCCCACTGACCTCTTTGATGTTCTCTGGACCAAAATGCTCTTCCTAATATTTATGAATTTGTTTACACAGCTGAATAATTCAACCACTTAGGAAAAGATTCTGCTCCCCACTGACTCACACATGGCTGCTAATAGAAACCCAGCTGAGAAAGAGCAGATCACAAAGCTCAACACTAGCAGGAGAGGCTGAGACCAGAGAGAAAGGTTAAACACGTTACTGCTCGCTGAATATATTTTTACTTCAAAACTGGCTCAGCTGCATAAATTGTTCAATACTTATAATGAAAAACACTTAACTGCATTATAACGAATTAATGCAGAAATAGGAAAATGCATACTGATAATGTATTCTTTCAATTTTACCTTTATTAGGTAAAAATAAGCTTCAAAGAGCTTTGTTTTGGTAAATGGATTCTTTCATGAGAAAATGTGTATTTAACATGTTCTGTTCTGCAGCTAAATACCTGCAACTGACTGATTCTTTCATAGCTCTATTTTCTTTAGTTCAATTCTCACAAGTTTCTAAAACCTGCTGATTTTATTTCTCAGTTCCTACAACAATGTTCATGGTGCGGACACAGGTTTACTCTGCAGCTCAGGGGCTAGGATAAAGCTATTTTAGAACACAGAATGTCTCTCTTCTTTTTTTGTTTCCTCTGGCACAGGGAAAGTTTTACACTTAAAGTTTGTCATATGTTATAATCTTGTTTTGGAATAAATTAATGAAAATATGATATTATAGACACTACTAATGTGTTGCATTTCTTTCTTCAGTGATGACGGGACTTAGCAGAGTATTTTGATTGCTTGTGGTACTTTTGCCAGTTCCCCATTGACTCTAACAGACTACCTACCTTCTTATAGAATTAGATGAGGAGGACCTCTCTATGTAGGGATGCAGTAAACTCAGATACCCTCCAAAGAGCTTGGATGATTAGTTCATGCAGGACACCACTCACCCACAGCAAATTTTCCTCCCTAAAACAGTCCAACTTTTCAATATGCCACCTGTATAATAGCTAATAAAATTTTATAATTAACAGTATTACAATTCAGTGATAACAAGGATGAGAAAATTATAGCGGTCAGTGTGATTCGTATCTGAAGAAGCTTTACACAGTTGCTTTTATATTTGGCTGGCAAGAGTAGGTCTCGTTTGATTCTAAAAAGAAGCCAATCTGGATCAGATCAATAGCTGAAGGATTTCCAGCACTCCAGAGGCAGGAGACATTTTTGATTTTCAGATACGGAATACACATTTATATCTCTGTTTATCTGACTGGATAGGCTAATAGCATTCTAAGAAATACTGCGAAGGAGAACTTAGTAAAAAATTTGCTTGTGACTTCTGATCACCTAGAGCAGAAAGACCCCAAAGCAGTTCTCTGCAGTCAAACTAGCATGGGATATAGTGCCAACAGATCTTATTGAATATGCTGGACCCCTTTATCAGTTTACAGTTTTTCCCTGACTACAAGGTACGTATGCATTGTGCAGTCGACATGCGAAACAATTACAATTGTTAAGTTATCTGCTGTAAGATTTCCTTAATGTGATGGTACTTTCCCACTCCTTACATTTCTATTATGTTTTTTTTGTTTGGTTGGTGTTGGGTTTTTTTTTTTTAAAGAAACCAAAAGCTATATAGAAAAATGAAGATTCTAATTCTGTAGGAATTAAAACATTCACAACTGAGGCTCTCAAAGCATCTAACTGAAGAAACTGAAGAACTGTTGCTCATCACCACAAGAGCCAGGCAACTTATAAGCATAAACTGTAAGTTTGTCACTACATGAATAAACAATAGCAGAGCTCCGAGATAAGACTCAGCAAATAAAAGACTAAGTGATTGTACAGGCATAATGTCAGCACCTCAGTGAACAGTGTCAGAAGGCTACCAAACAGCCCTCATATGTTTTACAATATGCATATATATATATATATATATATATATATACCTACACACATACTAGCACTTCTTCCACCAGTGAAATACTTTGAGGAGAGGAAGGAAAAAGCAACTGTTCAACAGCACTTTAACAACAATAAACACAATCCCTTGGAGGCAGGGAGTAAAATACTTCATCCTATCCAGGTGAGCACTCTGTACAGTCTCTATACAATCACAAACCTGTATTGTAAGACTAAGCTCCTACAAGACTTCAGATATTTTGTATATTAAGGTAATGAAAAACCCTATCATAGGGAACACAAATAGAAGAGAACCTTCCTAATAATGTTGCAATGGGAATAAAAAACTGGAAAACCTCCATTTTTTTCACAGCTCAGATCTTATCTTCTATACATCTCTCCTTCAAAGCTCCATCCCACCTTATTTGATGTACACAAGATATCTGCACAACCTTAACAAGAATACCACTGCTTGGACCCTCATTAATAGTGGAAACACTGGTTAAAACAAAATCTTTTTCTACAATGCTTCTTGTAAAATTCATGTATTGTTCTTTCCTATAGCTATGTCTTGCTTACGTGCAATCAGCTATAGCTATCCTTTTTATAAAAATACAAATCTATCAAATTAACAAAGGAAAACAAGAGTGCTTCCACTAAATGCAGTATTTCACTTCTGTTGAGTCTCCACTTTTTATCTTAAAAATTGACAGACTGCTTCACAGAATCACAATTGGGCATTTGAAAAGATGACAGAGAAATGCCTGTTTAATTCTGTAAAGTAATCCTCCTTGTGATCTAGACTGTAAGCTATTAATGTTACTGACAGTGCTATGTCCCTCTGTATGTAATACTACGTCAAAGTGACTAACATATTTCAAAGATTAAGTTCCTTTCTCTTGGCACATGTTAAAAATGCTTAAGTTCTATCGCAGCAATGTAATAACTTTCAGTGGTTATTCAATAAGAGCTGTGTTTTGTAATACTGCTTAACAAGTCGAGCCTAACATTTCAGCATTTTTGAAATTGAAATTAATGCTTCCCAGGTTCCTAACGGAAGCTGCAAGAGAGACGCAGTTATGAGTAAAATCTTGCTGGCACGGATGTTTGGTATCAGTTAAACCCTCCAGCACCACAGCCCTGGAGAGGTGCTGCGCTGCTGGACGGCAGCTCAGGGTGCACTAGCAATTTGCGGTCTGCCACAACAACTGACCCCATGAGCAGGTGCTTCTGTATCACTGTGTATCAACAGGATCCCGTTGTTACTATTTGGATCCTTAAAATCTGTGGCCCTGCATAGCTTAGCTACTAGTATTAATGAGTCTTAAGTACTACGACTCAAATAACAGAACCAGAGGAGGTTTCAGTCTTCCCTCTGTTGATTTATTGCACACATCTAGCAGCAATGGCTGTACAAACAGGTGCATAGTTCCCCTATACAGCTCTGCTCTTGCTTCTGTGAATTTCTGACCCAAAAAGGAGGAGAAAAGACATGTTTCCATGTACCTAAGAATCAAAAAACAGTAAATGATTCTCTGGTATACAGATCATACTCAAAATGCTTTTTAATTTTATTTTTAGATCAAATGGATTTCCAGGTACCAGTGCCCCCAAGGCTACTTACTCTAATCATGGCACCAGGTGTCCCAGGGAACCGCTGTCTGGGTTGGACACCATTAAGTATAGACTTGAAATTACTGGACTCTATAAAACTGAACCTTTATAATACCCACCTCACGAGTGCAGGTTATCCTTCTAGGATGGGGAGCTTCCTGTTGCAACTGATACACTGGGAGAAGGCAGAAGTTAAATTCTGATTAATACAGAATCATTGTATAAGTTAGGCATTTTAACACTAAATATTGCTATTTATATAAAGAAGACTTTCTGCAAGATTTAATGCAAGGATACGTATATGAAGGTCTCAAAAATTACTTACATGTGGTCAGAAAAAAGAATGTTGCTAGCCAAAACGGTATCACTGATGATCTTTACAATTAAATTGATCAAGTACTATGGAGTAACTAGGTGAGACCAGTCAAGATTCCATCAACTAGATCAGAAAAGGAATCGTGACAAACACAAATTAAATTTTATTATATGTCAAATCAGGCTGCTGTCTTCAGTAAGCAGATGGAGTCCCATCCTACTACGCTGGGCACACACTCAGTCACCTGAAATATGTCAAGACTTCACAAGAATCATTCAGAACTTTGCAGAATCAAACCCTCTGCTTTTGCCACTGGTCAGTGATGACCTTCCTGAACAGAGAGAGAAATGGCCTTTGCATTTGCAGATCTAAAGAAATCAGGAGTTGAGTAGTTCAGGCCCAAATTATGACATGCACTTACTAGTACCTTCCCTCCCTCTTTTTGTCATCAAGCCAGAATAAATCTTAGGAGCCAGTTGTAAATGTAATGGTACTAATGTGTAGACTTTCTAATAGGAGTGACTTTCAACTTCTATCCCCAAAAGAGTTTGGTTTGGCAAGTCACCTTCAAAACGAGGCTGTCAACATTAAATCAGTATTTGAATAGTACTCTAGAACTGATAAAATGGACATTTGGAATTGTAATCTTTTAAAATAAAATTTTGTTTCAATCATTAGTACTAACACCAAGGTCTAATAACATGTGCTGTCACCTTCTTCAGGTAATAAGACCACAGATTGATTTAACCAGTAAGATTTGACTTCATTACACTTCTCATTTGATCACAAGTCTTTTCCACTGACAAATGCTGTATTTATGTGCTAAGTTACATGGGAACGGAGCAAATGGCAAGATGCCCGATGATATGGCAATCATAAGATAAAATGGAAAAATTCACTCCCTTTGTTCCAAACAAAAAACCTAATGGTTTTTCCTGATGTTACTAAAGTCAATCCTTACCATTCTGTATTGGGTATTACAAAAATGATTTTTGCAAGTGATGAAGAACAGCACACTAGTATAAAAACCAGTAATTTTCATTTCAAGCATAGCATGACCATTTATTTTGCCAGCACACAGATTCCCTAGCTTCTGTTGTAAAAGTCATATTTGATGGCACTGGACTTTGTCCACATCTAATTCTGAGAACTGTAGAGTCAAGTTCAAAGGAAAACAAAAAAAAATCACAGAGCAAATATGGATTTCTCTGAATTTCACAGAAGAGCAGTGGAGAATCACAATCAGCATGCTCTGCCAAAACTGGCTAAAAACTGAGAACTGTTTCCCACCTTACTTCAAGCCAGGCTGAAAAGATTTTCTGGAAGGAAATTCTTCTTCTCCAAAGGCAGTACCTTTCTCCTCTTCCAGTCAGAAGCACAGCAGGTAGACTAGTTAAGTTACAAAACAGGATGCCCATTCCTCCTCCTCTAATTGATGTATGCAATTCAAACTGTTCAACACCAGTTTCCTTGCTGTAATTATTGCCAGGGAAGTCAAACAAGACATTCCTCTTCATCCATGATGAGACAGAAATATAATCAAACCCCATGACTCTGCACTTCGTTCTGAACCATGGGAAGGGATCACTATGGCAAAGCATGACAGTGTAGGAGAGTGGGTACATACACATTTGCACGCGCCCAAGCCTTCAGCTCCTGGCAAGGTGCCAATGAAGACTTGGTATTAGAGAGGTTGGACCCCCGTTACAGATTATGGCATGGAATAAACCAAACAAAGAGGCAGTGTTCCCCGAGCTCACAGAAGGTACAGAGCTGTGATTCATTGTTAATGCTTACAACTGGGAGCAAAATACACAGATCTTGGTAACAAGTATGAAAATGTATCGCAATCATGACTAATGGATGTTTAATACCAAGGAGTGAAACACCTCAGTTTTATCTTTTAGCCCTCCACTGCAAGAAAAAAGCTTGTTCAAATCATTCAGTGTGCAAATTCTTTAATATTAAGTGGCTGACTTGGCATATGACAAGCTACTGGTATAATATATGATGATTCAAAAGGCACAGACAGGTTTTGCCACCAGATTCGCAAAAAGACCAAGGTCCCAGCCGTCTCAATTACACGACAGCAATTGCATATGTTGGCAATTATTAAAAGCTGTTCAAAGTCATCCATCTAAAGAAAACACTCAAGGTGGACAAATTAAAAGCCTTCAGCCTTTTTTTAGATGTTGCCTTTCTATTTTCTTCAATTAACATAAATGTATTTTAAGAGACCCTGACATTCCTAGACTGTTAAGGCGTAAGCAGTTTTGCCAACTCCTGTAATTTTTACTACAAATTTCACACTATCTGACTATTTACTTACAGCCTAAGCTCTTTGAAATTTCTTATGAGACATGTTCTCATTTACGGAAGTCATCTAATGCTCATATGGCATAGAAGATCTTGACTATGTAACTCATGATCACTTTAACAGCTCAAAAATTGGAAACCAAACCCAAACAAGAAGGCCAATTTATGAGTTTTAAGGCCTAACTGTGATTTTTGAATGCGTCAGGTTGGCAATGCCAGGGACAGAACAGAAACAACTGACCTCTGTGAGCCATTAATAGAAGACTGGTCTAGGTGACAGAAAAGCTGTTTTTCTAATGCTCATTTAATTCTACTACATATATTTTAGCTGACAAAAATACTTTAATCTGCTCTCTTACACTTACTCTCTTTCTAAACATGGTTTTCACCAAGCCTTTAAGACCAACCCAAAATCTCTGATTGAAAACAATCTCCCACCGCAGGATGGAAACCTTTTTGAAATAACTGCATTTTCTCAGGTGCTAAATCTCCCCAGCCTTTAGAGAGCAACATTTTCATCATGTGAAACGTTGCTTGAGCAAATCTCTTTAGCCTGAAGACACCAAGCCTTGGGAATATATACAAAAGAAAATGCAAATGTAAGTCTGACATCCCTAAACTGTTAAGTGTGTTAAACACACAAACATTCTGCTTTCGAAATCTGCTTTTAACAGAAGACTCTTTCTTGCTGTGGTTCCTCAAGTCTCAAAATGTCTCGCACCTTAGCTTTTCTGTCTACAAAGAAGTAGAGTTTAGAGGTGAGACACTGTGGGAAGCTACGATGTTTTGCTATGGTGTCATTTGTCTCAGGTGTTCTCTTCAATCTCACTGAACCTCCATCAGTGCTGCCAAACAACAGGTCATTCCTTTACATGGAATTTTTTTGTATTTAAAAATGTAAGATTGTTGTTTTGGGTTTGGGTTTTTTTTTGGGGGGGGGGGGGGGGGGGGGGGGGATGAGTTTTTTTTTATTTTATTAGGAACAAAAATCAGCAAGTTGTGAAATTCCCAAGGGAGTGGTGCTCTGATCTCAGGGCAACATGCCTGGACTACTGCCCTGCACACCTGACTAAGGCAGCCTGCAAGGCCAGCTCCCTCTGAGCTTGGGAAAAAAAAAAAAAAAAAAAAAAAAAAAATCCGTTGAGATACTTACAATAAGATTTCCAAACAGGTGGTCTGTATTCATCAGTATCTGAAAGAAAAACAAAAAATCTTAATGTTGCGTTGGAAATACTTTAACACAGAAATAACCCCGCAGAAGCACTTGCAGATTCATTAAGATAAACATTGCACGTAGGTTCTAAAATTATTTTTTATGATCAGAGTATAGAACAACATGTTAAAAGTTCCCCCTCTTTACTTAAACTGAAAATATGAAAAGGTATTTTCTTTAGCCAGCTAGAATAAAAACTCTAGAAATACATTTGCAAAATGGCAAACGTGCAGATCAGAAGCCAAAATACTGTGGGGGAAAGGGGAATGCATACTGTTTTACTATGCATATATCCATAAGTTCCCTTTTAAATTACACCAGAAAGATTGTTTTAATCTCAATTTATATTCCGATAAACCAGTTTTCATCCAACTTATTCCTGCCATTAGCTTTTTCCTCTTCTGGATAGGAATTAACAACTCCTAAAATAAAATCAGAGTATGTAAGTACTATGAAATATTTTGCAAAAAAGGAGGGGTTTTTTTCATACTACTTGGAAGCAGTCAGTATGTATTAAAAGTACCAGCATATTTCTAATCTCAAATTTTAATTCTCAAATAAAATAATAATAAAAAAGAATAAAAAAAATCCCAGTGTTTTTTGTCACCCTTATGACTTGCTGACAACTGATCTGACATTTTCAGCTCAGGGCTCTGTTGCAAACTTTGTCTCTGATCCACTGTTTTACCACTCTGACCAGCTTCATTTCTGATGCTACAAGATACTGAGGCTTTCTGCAAGATGCTGTGCTTATCTGCCTTGGAGCTGGTAGGAGTTACTCAGTACTCATTACACCACAGGGTCGTAAGTTGAGACAACCACACAGCCCACCTTGGTGTTTGAAGCCTCTTCTCACTGCAGCATTCATTTCTGAGCTGTTTGCAATTGTCTGCTCACTGGAACTACCTGCTGCATCCAACAAAACCCTAATTTCTAGTTTTTATTATGAGGTTACATAAAGATCAAGCAATCTGGGAATGTGTTGCTTGAATTTCAGCCTGAGTGTCATCTTCACTTGAGACTCCCTAAGGCCTCCAACACTGAGCCTGAAGCTGGGAAAGGATTTTGCTTTGCCTCCCCTTAGGATAAGCAATCTGCCTTCTTCAGCTACTTGCTATAGTCCATCTCTCCCACCTACAGTCATGTCAAAATATCTCTAAATTAGAGCTTAGTGGAATGAAATATTTTCCAGTTTAATTGGCACAGACTTGCCCATACACTCCCCAGACCCACCCAGCACGTCCTCTGCTCTGAGCTATCATTTTGCTCGATTTTTTACCTTGTATTTTAACAGTATGCATGAAGAGGGTGCAGTCCTTACAGACTACTTCAGTGGCAGTGGGTTTTATAAATACAATTCATTATGACTTTATTATTAAGGTAGCACTTGGTCAAACTGCCATCCCCCAGAATATGATGGGTTTTGATCTTTGGAAGGTTCAGCAGATGCACTACCATGTCCTGGGGATCGGCCAGAGCACCTCGAATCTGCACAGAGACCTTCAGTAGCCCGCACTATACTATGTCAGTGAAAGAAAATCAGCAGCAACAGATGCAGCCATGGTTATTCATTCCTACTTTGATACCTTTAATTAAGGCAGTGCAAGTCGATTCATTCCAGAAGCATTGTAACATGATCCCTTAACACTGCAGTGTCACATGGAAAAAGGGCAAAACTTGGAAGTAAAAATAATGGGTTTAGTCCCAGAAGACAACTCTTACCCCACTAGCTGAATTTTCTTTTGCTATAGTCTGTTTTTTGGCAATATATGCACCAGTTGAATTTACAAATAAATAATTTAAGTACAACACACACTGTATTTGTAAAATATGAGCTGACTATTATGAAAATACAAATATCTTGGCAGTCTAACCTATACTTGCTCGCACTCCAGCCATATAATTGTTACAACTAAGGGCAGCATGATTATAAAACTGAAAAACAACAATATTTGTGCCAAACAAAAAACCCCAAGCCTTGTTAAAGTCAGGCAAGAACAGCAGTAACTTTCATACAACAAACATTTAACATTCAGAAATTGGAAGGAATGATTTATGTTATGCAGCTGTGCACAAGGATTTTGTTAGAAAATCTGTCGGTGAGCTTTACTGCCTTTACAGTGTGAGAATACCCTCCGGTCATCCCACATGAGGTAATGAAAAAACAAAAGGTCATTTCTGTTGTGATTCAAAAAAAAAATGTTATCTGATATAAAATACTGTAGCAGCAAGTACAGCACAGTAACAAGGGTGAAGCAGAGGGTCTGTAGTGTTTGTTTCTGTGCAAGAATGTTTCTATTGCTAAAACCACTGCACTACACAAAGATAAAACAGAATGAGCATAAACATCAGACCAGTCTCTTAGTTATCCATTTTTAAAGATTAATCGCTGTGGTCCCATTTAACACATTACCAGTATTTTGAAATGCATTATTAGGAAAAGGGCTTGATTTTTAGATAGTGCAGACTTCCAGATACAGCATCTCCAATTAGGCATCCAAAGTACTCAAAAAGCACTTTAAGGCATGATAAAAAACCCACAGAAAATGCTGAACCCAAAATACATTTTCTCACTAACACTGCACCACTTTCTAATTAACGCAATAAACTCTATGCTGTCAGTTCTCAGATTTTCTACAGCTCCCATCAGCACAGTATCTCAGCTCTGCTAAATGTTTCCATGATAAAATAAAATAATTTTCTACAAGCTGTGCATCATGTTTTATCTTAACTGTATTTTCTGCCTTAAGTGAGATGCAATTCAGCTTAAACCTGCTCTTCTCCAAAGGTCTGGAGCACTACAGAAAACATAAATGCATAAACTGATCCTGCCAGCATTGGTGAGCCTTTTGCTAGCACGAGGGCACTCTCATCAGCAAGTACATTTTAGATCAGGCACACTGTCCATGCACATAAATCACAGTTTCAAACCCAGCCCAGTTTCAAACTGACAGATGCTGGTACTGAATAGTCTTCCTAACCTTTAAAAGTGAAAATGTTTTATAATATCCTACTATCCCAAGCAATTACAGTTTTTTAATTCTTCAGAATTTTGCTCTGATTAGAAGGGTATATGTATAAGATTTTATTTTTACATAATATAATGGGAATTCCTCAAATTCTCTACCCTGAATCCATACTGATAACTAACAATTTTCCAGCCTGGAATAGATTAGAAAAGAAACAGCTGTATGCCCAAACCTGCACTTTTAAGCTCCTAAATAGACCTGTCAATATAAATATGTATGCACGTATAAAGAAAAGAGTAAGAATATATTAAACTGATACATCACTTGAAATCCTAGTGAGGCCCAAAGTTATATGCAAGGTAAAGGGGTGGGGGGACACAATGCTGCAGGATACATGAAAATATATTTACAGTCCTTTACCCTGTAGAATCAGTCTTTGCTCTTGAACCAATAGCAAAGTCAAACTCATCTTCAAAGCAAGCATCTTACCACAGAGTAACAGCTGATGCCTCTAGTTCAGGCACGAACCTACATTTCTTGAATACCTTACGTGACAGGTTATCTGTCTCTCACCTTCTCCAGGGGCAAGCAAGAGTTTGCCAGCCCATCTCTCTCTCTCCAATGGACAAGGATAGAAGTGATCCCTATTTCTTAAACAATTCCCAGCACTTTCTTGTGGTCATCTTCTTTTCTCCCAAACACACTCTCCTCCTCTCTTTTTTAGGACTCTGCCTTCCCCCAGCCTTAGCAATATTCATCTGCACCTCATCCCCGAGCAATGCTTTGGTTTGCTCCCCACTGCTGTCCTGCTAGGACTCACCCACCCAGCCCACTCTATCTCCTCAGCATCTCATTCTCAAGCCATCTCATCTCTACTCAAGGCTTCCTTGAAATTTGCCTAAATGCAGAGAAAACAGAGGCAGAAAAGCCCAGAACAGCACAAGAGGCAGCTTCTGGCAACAGCCCCTTTACAGGCAGAAATGTCACAGTGGGGCAGGAGCGTGCCCTCCTTTAAGCACACAAATAAATGAAAGAAAAAGGAAACTATGCATCTTGAGCATGAACCATCTGCAATTAAGAAGTGAAAAGCACAGAGCAATCATCAGAAATACATGCTTGCACAGAAAAGGGCTTCTGCCAATAGAAAATCATACAGCCATTTAGAAGTTCATACACAGACACAAATGCTATGAGAGCATCTCAAATTTTTCCATAAACACAAATGTGACTAATTGTGACATTACAACGTAGCATTTCCCTTCGTTATTTTCCTTCCTTCTTACCCATTTCCATTTTAGCCTTTATATAAATCTGGACAACTGTAGTACTTTCAGAGTGTACATTTTAACTGCAGATAGAAAAACTGTTACTACTGCCTCAAACTGTTTAGACTGCTTGTCTCTGTGTATTCCTTTTATAGAAAGAATAAAAATGTTTACCTCTGCTTGAAATGGTTCTTTCTCTCTCCCCACTGAAGCTCTGCAAGCTCTAGGGTAGAGCAGCAGCAGCTTAACTATGCCTGGTAACCCCATAAAGCAATTTAGGACTTACTGGTAAGGTTTCCTGTAGAGAATTCAGTTTAATTTTTCTTTTACTGTATGTCATTCCCTGCAGCATGGTGATCAGTAACATCATGCTGGGGATTAGTTTAACACTGTCTGGGAGGAAATAATCAGCTATCTACTGACACAGCAGCTCTTGACCAAACTTTGATTTTATTCAGCAATATCCCTGTTGAACACAGGTGAGGCCTCAGGTGGTGAATCTTGTGGAAGAGGCCAGTTCTTAGCCACATGAACCAAACTTCAACATGATCAGGAGAAGAAAATCCAGTTTCACATTTTCTGAACCAATCTAGGCCCAAGGAATGGCGTAAGTCATAAATATGAAAAGAAGCAAGAAAGTATAAAACGTTCTTCTGTAAGCTAAGGCCTAGGCACTGACCAGTAAGCGTTAACATGTGTTTTAAGATGCTAATCTTGCTTTGTTTGGCAGCAGCCTGTGTCGAAATTTAACTCCTGGAGAGATGCATGACCAGGAGACGTGGCCATTTGCTGACCCATACAACAGGCTCCTTTTTGTGCCCAAAAAACAACTTCTAGAAAATTCCTCCTCAGCCTCAAAATCTTGCTTGTTAGCACCTTCTGTATGCCCAAAGGATGCACATAAAATCACTCGACTTATGGAAATGAAGCCATCGTTTATTTGCTGGTGAGATCCTCAAGCCACAAAAACAGCGCAGTTGAACAGAAAATGTAATTTCATCTCTGGTTTTCAGAGTACAAGTACCAACAGCATTTCAGAAACTAAGCTCAAGCCATCATGAAATGTTTTAAGCAGCAGCCAAGCAGGCCCTAGCAGTGAGGGCTTTTATGCACTCCAACCAAAATAAAACTCAAACAGCATTAAGGTAATTAAAGGATGAATACAACCACCGCCCTAGGCAGCAGTAGTAAAACAGATGGGCTACAATACTATGGTTTCAGGGTAAATACGAGAAGCTAATCTCTGGCTGTGGCAGCACCCAGCCATGCTGGAAGGGTTTTGCAGAAGTCCCTGCGCCGCTGGCAGCCGGAGGAGGGGAAGGCGATGGCGGGCAGCTCCCAGAGATGGGGCAGCAGGGCGGAGGGTGCAGAGGACAGCCAAAATATCCCTGTCAATTGCGTGTGTACTGAAGAGGGAAGGGCACACACCAAAGGTCGTTTGTCACTCCTACACCAGACCTTGGGGTCCACTTTTTTTTCTACAAAGCCTCTCTCCACCCCTCTGCTATGCCTCTGCTATCAGCTATCAGCAGCTGGTAAGTTAAATGACGGTCTGTAATGGGGTGGCGGGCAGAGGCAGAGTCTTCATGCAAAGAGCAAGAAGCGCTGTGTGTGGCTACCTGCCCGTCACACTAGGTCCTGCAGAAACCAACGCACTCCTCCCTGGCAAGCAGGGTACCATGCACACCGCCGCCAAAGGCTGCAGAAAAGTTCATTTCAGCCAGAGCTCGGTAAATGAGAGAGAAAGCCGTGATCAACCATTCTTGTCTTGCATGAAGTGTTTTCTTAGGAACAAACGCTTCTTCAGCATTCAAGTCCTCCACATGAATATAAAAAGGGAAATGATCCTCTGGCTCAGTCTTGTTCTGTCTTTGCCTTTCCATAGCACAGGGGTAAACAATTTATTTCTGACCAAAATACCTTGCATGGGCTTACATAGTGCTTTTTAAGAGATCTCAGGCAACTTTTTAGTATATTCCCTTCCTCTTAAATAAAAATTATTATATTGTTGTTTTAAAAAAAAATGTTGGGGTTTAAAAGTGACTGAATAAATAACGTTAATCCAAAAGTAATGTTGCTCTATTGGTCCCTAAAAACAAAGACATTAATGACAAGAACCTCATGGCACACATGGCCTGGGCCCATGTGGAAAACACGCAGGGTTTCACAAATAGGGCGTCACAGAATTTCTGTTGTTTATGGGAAGATCCCCACAAGGCTGAGAACACCCCAGGCCGTGAGCACTATGTTTTCTCCCAATTCCCAAATATACAATATACTGCGTGACATTCAGCAACGATGACTGATACTTCTAGACCGTTACTGAGTCTTTGATGCTACTTTAATGTTATCCTTGGCACACTATTTCCTTTGAATTAAGAAAAAAGCTTTGAAAACTTCTAGACATGTCAAGACTCTTCCTCAGGCAGGCAGACACCATTACTGTAAGGAGCTTCAGTGCAAAAGCTTCCAAATAAACCACCATCTATTTTCTCCACCTTTTCTAGGTGGCGAAAAGCTGCCAGAGAGGTGTCCACTTTAACATGTCAGAGTTCGACACGTGTCCCAGCTGCATGTGGACAGCCAACCCTCCCAGAGGAGGCTCCCCTGTTCCCAGCCCGCTGTGCTGCCGACACGTGGGGTAGCTGTTAAGTGTTCAACTAAAGCCCAGTCTGATCACAAAGACAAATGGCCTCTAGGTCCAAAAAGGAGCTATCACCAGCTTACATGGTTCCCCTCCTGCCAGGGGATGGCGACTCACAGGCAGAGGCTACAAGTAGCCTGCTCAACCGCACCCAACTGTTTCCAGGCCATCCCTGGAGAAGCTGGCACCCAACAAAGTTGCTCCACCACTAAAGCCATCCATCCACAGGGATTTGCCTGAGCCTGTGGGCAGAGGGGACAGTCACCAGCGACAATTCTCCTTACGCAAAGTTTTACTCCTTTGCCTTGACCTTTGGGGCAGGTAGCTACACTCCTTAATGCCCATAAAATCCCATGCATGTGGTCAGCTTTGGACTTTAAAATTAAACCTCGTTTGAATTATTTAAGCAAGGAAACAGCTGAATGTACTTTCTTCACATTTTCCAAAGGCACTCCCATCCGGGAGGAGAACAAGAGTACAATACAATCTAAGGGAAAGATACAAACCAGTGAAAACAGGCAATGATAATGAAAGCATCCCTTTGGCTGCAGGATAGCACTACATCACACACATGGTGACCCGGGAATTTTTTAATGGAACAAAACTTATTTTTTCTCTGCTCTTTTGTCCTCACATGTTTTTGCTTTTACCACTCCAAAAAAGTACAATTAGGTTTCTAATTATTACTGGAGTAAAAATGATTAAGAGAAAGCTGGTGTGAATGATGCCCCAGAAAGCTACATGGGCTGCTGTCGTTTCTCTGATGTGACCAAGTGCGAGACAAGAAAGCACTCTCAGCAAAAGTGAAGGGGCTTAAAGAAGGGCATGCTCTGAATAATTGCATCAGTCTTGAGGGAGAAAGAGAAAAAAGAACACACTACCATCCTGGTTTCTGCAAACGTCTGATCTGACAACAATAAATTCTGTGAGAATGCTTCTAATGGGGTTGAATGAGAGACCCACTGAAAACAGCTAGAGTTCAATGCCTTTTATTAGCAGGTCGTCTATTACTGCCTCTTTATGAACGATGGGAAAATTTTAATGGGTAATATTTTGCCTATCACAGACACTGCTGCTGTTAAATGAACTCATCTTCTAAGTGATTAGACCAGGTTGCAAATGATCTGTTTCTAGATTTTCATTTAACCAAAGCAAGGGAAGCACATATTCATTTTTCTTCCTCTTTGCCAGATAAATAGTGGCATATGACTACACGAGTAATGACAAATAAAAATTTAAAAAATCTTTTATAACAAAAAAAATTAAAATGAATTTTTAATCTTAAGCTGGAATTTTCACATATGCAATGGTAACAAGCAAAACACAGCTGTTGTCCTCTTTCTCTTGACTGTAGTTTAATGGAGGGGTGGAAAATACGCCTCGCATGAAAGCACAGTTAGCTTACTGTTTAAGAAAAGTTTCCAAACCTCTAAAATAATTTCTTGGTGTTGCTGCAAGTATAAAAATTTAGACCTCAGAGATGTAAAAAGATGACAAGTGCCACCTTGTGGGCATTTAACAAAGACAGAATTTAATGTTGCTTTCCATTTCCAGCAGGGTATCTCGGGCTCCAGACAACAGGCTGCAGCCAATTTTCAGCATTTATGGGAACACCATCTTTGCTTCCCGAGAAAAGACAAACACGATGGGAACTGCTACCTAACATGGCTCTGGGGCTTAGCTGTAGGTACAACAACAGAGTCAGACAGCCAGCTGTCTGTAAGCCTCTGATTTACATGGCTACAGCAGTTACCATAGCTCTACAGACTTATAAGTATCCTGAAATGTCTGGTTTACACAGTAAACAACTTCCAACTGAAAACGTTGTCAAAATCAAATACGCCTCTTTAATTATCTATTTCAAAGAAAAACAGCTTTTTTTTTTTTTTTTTTTTTTTTTTTTAAACTCATTGTGGCAAAACTGACTTGTGTCTGGCTGCAGCCCCGAAGTGCTGGATCAATGAGTTAGGCAGTTTCCCCTCCTCCCTAAGGGTTATTTGAAAGGTCGTTTGCAAACTAATTTTGCAAGTTCAAAATTGACAGAAATATGCCTTTATTGGATGAATCACATCTTTTAGATTTGACAGATAATTTGTCTAAGTATCTTCTATATCAGCGCAGTAAAGTCTTGGAGCAATTCAGAGTAACATCAGGTAACACAAGCTTGAACACTGTAATCAAACTTCCCTGGTTTAAATCTAGACTGGTTTTCACTGGAGACACTGTCTTGCTCATGGTCAGTGAAGTTTGCTTGGAAGTCAGGGGAAATACTTGTCGAGGCTACTGCTCTTACACTGCTCTCGTTCCAACCATGGCTAGGGATAACATAGGAGAAAACATTTACCCTTCGACATTTCCTTTCCTATTTTTTGTTTCCACAAATCCTTCCTTGTCTCCCATTTTAAAAGTCTGCCTGCACAGAGACTGAGCTCATTTCCCATCGGTTGTTTTACTTCTTTCAAGCATTAATAATACCAACAAGGGCACATCAGTTTTACCATAACTTCAAGCCAGTGACAACTGTTATAGCCACAGCCTCAAGGCATTCACAAAAATACGTTTTTGTCTTGATTTCTCTAACACATCCAACAGGGAATATTGATTGGAGCTTGATTACACAAATATTCTGAGCAGTCACCCTAATAATGAAAAAGAACAATATGATATGGTATAAAAGTGTCTTCTAGCTGTAAATTAACCCCCTCCCCTGAATAAGAAGTCTGCCCAGTCAAGGTTGAGCAGAAGAGACCCTAAATAAAGGACGAGCTTTCAGGCACTTTTGAAATACAACCCCTCCATCCACTGCATAATGCCCTAATTTGCTGAATGGGGAGGCATGTTTTATCACTGTTCGCTTGGTTGCTTTGAATTTTTTTTTTTTTCCACACACAGCACTGAGATAATGAACATACATTCACTTTCCTGCTCTATCCACTTCTGAACGGAGAGTTGTGGTTTTACCAAAAGCTGAACCATAACAAAAGAACACAACACTGACCCTGCCTCCCTATCCATTGCTAAAAATCTGCTGAGAACTTGTCCTCCCTTGCATTTTAGACCAATATAGCTGCTGTGCATTCATTAGCCTCCTGGGGGAAAACAAAACAAAACAAAACCAAACCACCCATTAGCAGCCCAGGCAAAAATCAGAGTCACCCGGAGAAAATTAAGAGCAGATCTGATTTCTGACTGCTGTTATAACTGGCCTCAAGACGGACCCATGCATCCCAAAGCATGTCTCTCTCTTTAACCGTGTCAGATGGTCTAATAGATGCTGTTGCTTCTCCTTCCTCAAACTTGACCCATTTAAATTCTTAGACCATTGGAGTTAACACAAACCTATTACAATTCTTATTAGAAACAGATTTTTCATTTTCTAAAACAGTCGTCAATAACACACGCCATTGCTCATGCAAAAATATGGCTTGCATTTACATCCTTATTTCCAGAACACATGTAATGCATCAACACTCATGGTTGGAAGGAGGAGGACGGACTACCAAGTAAAGCACTCTTGCCTGGAACCATGATCATTTTTTACAGTGTCATGAAGGAAACTCCTAAAAAACCATTACTGGCAGGGTCAGAGAAAGGGAAATGGACACAATGTGGTGGGATGCCTTTTTCTGAATTGGAATTAAGTTTTCACTCCAAAAGTCATTCTCCAGTTGCTGTGAGCTTTTCCCCAATCTGAAAGCTGCAAGTGTCATTCCTTACCTTTTCCTGATCTCATATAAAACATCTAAGAGGCCTCCAATGGCACAAAGTGGGATGCTCCTGGTAGAAAAGCTGAAAACTTCACATTCCTTTTGGGCAATTCCATGGCTCGCTATTAGAACTGCAGTCAAAGAACTATGGCAAAAGACACTTACCCACCAGCCTCTCCCCATTTATAGCATTAAAACCATCTTTTTCATAACTTTTTCCTCCTCACCAGGTTCATCTGCTGCACTAGGTGGGAACCAGAGAAAGTGAGAGCAGGTGTGAGGTCCAGTCCATGGAGTAGCTGTGCTCCAGGTCCACTCCTGCACCACCCAGTGCATTGTGGGGCTGCAGCAACAGCCAGCCATCTCAAAGGTGGTTTAGCAGCTCTGCAAGCACTGAGAGGTTTTCTGCATGGGCCCCCCCATTTGTCCTCAGTTCCCTCTGCATTCAGGAGGGTGAAAGCAGAGCAGGGGAGCTGGGAACAGGCTGCTGGAAGGAGAGCTGAACACAAAGGTTTGTCACCGCCCAGAAGGAATGGGATTGCTGGCTGGAAAGCTCAATATGATCAATGCTCGGAGATAACCTCTAAGTCCCTTTCTGCATAACTCCATACGTTTCTTTCCCGCTCCAGGAAATTAATTCAGATGGTTTTCTTGTCTCTGTTTTGAAGTTCTTTCTCCTTTTTTCCACTAATTAGAAGAAAGACAAATTGGTCTGCAAATAACAGAAACTTGGGTTTATTACCTCTCACTTTATCATGGCACCGTGTTAAACAGGAGGTTTTCAACAATTATCTGCTGCATTTCTCTGATATTGATGCATCCTTACTGGAACTGACATCCCCCAGGAATGTCCACAAGTGAAAAGCAGACTTTGTCCTACAGAACGAGACATCTAAACAGAAAATAGGAACAGTTACTGGCAAGAGCAGCAGAGGCCCACTGTCCTGTTTTCGGCTGGGATAGAGTTAATTTTCTTCTTAGTAGCTGGTACAGTGTATTTTGGATTTAGTGTGAGAATGATGTTAACACACTGATGTTTTAGTTGTTGCTAAATAGTACTTATCCTAAGTTAAGGATGTTTCAGTTTCCCATGGTCTGCCAGCAAGGAGGCGTCCAAGAAGCTGGGAGGAAGCATAGCCACAACAGCTGACCTGAACTAGCCAAATGGATATTCCATACCATAGAACACCATGCTTAGTATATAAACTGGGGGGAGTTGGCCAGGAGGGGTGGATCGCTGCTTGGGCATCGGTCAGCAGGTGGTGAACAACTGCATTGTGCATCACTTGTTTTTTGCTTGCATTTTATTTTTTTTGTGCCATGACTTGGATTCAAACCGAGGTTGCTGCTATTAAATCGTTCTTATCTCAAAAAAAAAGCAAACAAAAAAACCTGAAACCAACCAACCAAACAAACAAAAAACCCACAGAAAAAACAAGTGATGCACAATGCAATTGCTCACCACCTGCTGACCGATGCCCAAGCAGCGATCCACCCCTCCTGGCCAACTCCCCCCAGTTTATATACTAAGCATGATGTTCTATGGTGTGGAATATCCGTTTGGCTAGTTCAGGTCAGCTGTTGTGGCTATGCTTCCTCCCAGCTTCTTGCACACCTCCTTGCTGGCAGACCATGGGAAACTGAAAAATCCTTAACTTAGGATAAGCATTATTTAGCAACAACTAAAACATCAGTGTGTTATCAACATCATTCTCACACTAAATCCAAAACACACTGTACCAGCTACTAAGAACAAAATTAACTCTATCCTAGCTGAAACCAGGACACCCGTGTAGATGAGATCATCCTACAGATCAAAGATCAGTATCTCTATTCCCAGGTCTTGCCAACCCAATAGTCCCCCAGCCAGCACTGCCTCTCTGGGCAACAGCTCTCTTGGTGTCTTTAGGTGCACTTTGATGTTATAAAAAGAACGCTATCGTGGCAATTGGCAGCACAGGAAAACACATACAGATTGACATATAGAGAGCTATAGGATGTAACAGATAAAAAATCCAGTTTATAGTTTAAAAATGGTCCTGGCCTACCTATGTGGCTACACGGGAACTGCCGGGAGGCAGAATGCTGCAAGAAATTGTCAGGGATTGCTATACACAGGATTTCCATACAGAAATAAGGGCAAAATGCTAATACAGCTCTGAGACATGGCAAGCCCTGCCTGCGTCTTCCATGGCTGCTCTTGCACAGCAATGGGAGAAGGAAGATGCCTTCCAAAAAAGGCAGAGTTTTTACATTGAAGTCATACTAACAGCAGGGCTACCCCATCAACAAAGCATTTAAGAAGCAGACCTTTCTACTAAGTGGAAAAAAATGCCAACAAGCTTACCAGCTGAGTTAGCCAGTGTGAGCTCTCCCTCAGACAGAGCAGTCTGCAACTCACTCATCTCAGAGGTTGCTTTGAGGTATCCCCCTGAGTTACTGTACCAGGAGTGCAGCATACTCTGTCCTGCCCTGGGACTCACCATGCTTCGGGGCGGCAGCGACTCAGGGGCTATGTTTCACCTCCTGCAAATTCTGAACCTGCAGAGAGCAAGTTAGGAAAAAATGATCATCTTGCTTTGGTCTGATGCAGCTGGAGGTGGATTGGAGTAGGGGGGTATCCTCTTAGAGCACAGTTTCAATAAAAGCTAAGGAATAAGAGATGTTCCACCAAGTTACTGATGAGCTTGCTGCTCTGTCACCGAGGAGGGGCAAGCAGGGATGCTGGGAGGGGGCTGTGACCACAGCTTGCTTTCACACAATGTCAAAGTGGGCAGATACACAGTGCAGCCAGGAGCTCCCTGAGAGCCACAATAAAGCAACAGCACAGCTATACGCACATGATCTCACCATTGGAAATGCCATGATAAGTTTCTTCTCCTTCTCTTGTTTTTTTGGGTTGGTAATTTTCCTTTACATACTTGCAAATATTTACCTTGCAGTAACAAATGTTATTTCTCAATAAAAAAGTACCTGACATAATTCCTTTACCATGTAAATTTTGGCATTGAAATAATATGCAACACAAAGTTTCTGAACGTTTTTCTCACCAGGAAGAAGAATCACTATTTTATTTTGAAATACTTCTCTGCTTCTGTTAAACCAGTGAAGATTTTTTTTCAACACTTTCAAGTCCCTTTATAAAAATACTCTTTGAAAAACCTGAAAAGGAAATCAGTAAAATTAATTGCTGTGTTAAAATCATGCTTCCTTTATTGGAAGGATATACGCATGTGTGCGTGTTCAGCCAGCAAGGCAGAGGTAAGGAAGAGCTACATCCTGCTTGTTTGGGTTTTTTTTTTAATGAAAAATGATCCAACATTGCACTGAAGCATTATGTCCAGATTCATATGGAAACCATAAAACGCAGATGAAAAAGTATGGTAGACTGGCCTTACCAAATAATTATCAGCAACTTTTATAGTCTGCTCTGGATTGTATACTTAGCAGATACTAATTCAGCATTGAGGAGACTGGCTTGTACCCTTGCAATGTGAGAGCAAGGAATGGTTAGGTCCTGCGCTAAAGCACTGGGTTTGTTTTTCAGAACTATACTATTACTCCATTTTTCACAGTCCCCCATTTATTCTGCACGAGGAATAATTCCATACCTCCCTTTCCATTGCTGCAGCAGTACTCAAAGACTTTGCTACATGATGCTCTATTGTATTTGCTATATAATTTAAATGGCTGCAGTTGTGGCACTGCTAGCCATGGTAGCACACCACCATGCAGTCGGCAACAGAACAATTCCAGTATTTAGGAAACACTGTTTTAACTTTACCTTTGGAGTGGGCATTTCCCACAAGCAAGCTGCCCCAGAACATTCAGTTTCTGATCAGGGTCTGAAACTATGTTTTTATTTGAGCTTCACGAATAGCAAGGCTACCTATAAGCAGCTGCTCTTGCAACAAAGGAAGCGGGAAGGAGACAGAGATGGGGAGCAGGAGTGCAGTAGAGAGGGAACCACCACCTCCCATCAGCACCAGGAACATCCATCCCCAACCACGTGGTGTATTCAACAGAGCCAGACCCTACCACCTGCACCAAACATGGATGTGACTGTGGGCTTCCTCACAGAGATGACCGAGACCAAAAGCACAGTTACCTCCTCACTGTGAGCAGCAAGGTCTAGCTTGCAACTTCAACAGTAGTCCACAACCAGAGGATGCAGTTTTCCTAATGCGTTCTCCCAGGGACTAAGATTTGGTCATGTGAAAAGCCAGACCACATTATCACATTCTATCAGCATTAAACAAAATTTTAACCAGAAGCTCTAACCAGCCCTGACGGTCACAGCAGCCCCCGGTCTCTCCATGATACTTATCACAGAACTGCTAGCAAAACACAAAAATATATTTGGGGACCAATGTATCAAAATATATCATGGAAATCGGACTCCCACAGGAATAAATAGGATTTTATGAGCACATTTTCCTGAAACTATGAAATCACTTCAGAAATGTCATCTTTGTCATTCAGACAGAGAATGAACAAATATTTTGAGTGCTGGAAATGTCAGATGTCAATCAGCTCTTTCACATTCACAGAGGCTATTGTACACATGGCGAATACTCCAGGCTTCCCAGCCAGGTGTGGTCAACCCTCCTGCCCCTGACTGGAACCGGGGCATCGACCCACTACTCTGACGCACAGCTAAATCCTTGGGAACAGCATGGAGAACTGTAGGAACTCTTCCCAGCATCTTCTTGGGTCTGGCCAGTGAGGGTGCTGAAGGCCCAGATGCCATGCAATTACAAAGTCCTAGTAGCATTGTTAAATGCTTTAGAATACCAAATATTTCACTGGTTTTAAATGATACTTTTCCTTGTTTCAAGACAGACTCGAGAAGACAAAATCTAGAGGGTTTTTAATCTTCTGCCATCATTTATGAAGGCGTACAAGGCAGACACAATCCAGCCCACTGAAATGACAACCAAGCCAGTTTATGATTTTACAAGGGAGCAGGAAGCATCCATATTCTTTTAACAACTACAAAACTGCCCTTGGGCCAGGTCTTGGGGTCTGTTTTGTTTCGTTTCATCTGAAGACACGTTTCTGCAGAACTGTACGATCTCTGTCCACAAGGTGGAGCAGCTAAATAGCCTGAGATGCAGATGCCAAGCCCCAAGTTCAGAAAAAGGAAAATGAATCGTCTAACAACGCACTTTTAGAGACTTTACCTATGCCTGCACCCTTGGAAGATCCTTATTAATGTGCTTTTATTTGCCACAAATAACATAGTCTTCAAAAAAAGGCTTGTATTAGGTTTATGTTTTGAGTTTACTGATTAAAGTAGTATTTAAGTCTTAACTATGGTACTTCCATTATATGTAAACACATTCTTTTCTTGACACTGATACATGCTTTCTATCACATGGAAATCTTTTAGTACATCTGAAAAAACAGTTAAGAACTCTTGGAGAGAGTTAGTAAGAGAATAAAGTCCCCAAACCCAACAATGCAGAAAGGATCAGCTGAGTCCAAAACACATAGAAGAAAACCCAGATTTACACCTGAAACATCAGTCCTTGGCTGACGTGAAGCGTACATCAGCAAAGCTTGGGAACTCTTCCCAGATCCTTGGATCCAGAGCATATTTCACTTCAACACTGTTGGATGAGATTCTGTGCTATGCAGGCTGTCTCTACTTCCTAGCAGGTCACTTGATGCCAAGGAGGAAAGGGACGCGTTTGTTCAGTGGTGTGCCTGAGCTGATGATACCGCAAGTGAATCTCTTTGGAGAAAATTCCAAAACTTCATCTTAATTCATTACTTGTGCACACAATTGGACCTGACCTTTCCAACTTCAGCAACAATCCTGAAACCTCTGATTTCTTAAGATTCTCATACAATATACACAATTAATAGAAAACACAATTTTATACTAGCCACTGCATGAAGCACACTTCTAAGTGCTAAGCTGATAAGCCATGACTGAAATGTTTTCATCCTCGTTTATAAGCGCTAGCGTCACTTCTCTGATATTTTGATCAATTGATATCAATTTACTAGTTAATAGATCATCTTTTCCCAGTTCCTACGCAGGTTTCCCTTTTGATTTTTTCTTGAGATTGCATTGCCAGCAAAACCTTTTCAAGGCTGCTCTCCTTATTTGCTCCATTAGGTTCTATAAATTAGGTAAGGTTAGCACAGCACCTAAGAGAAAATAATCTTATGATTCTCAGCACTTGGACACTTTCCCTCCCAGATACATGAATGGGAATCGGAAGATTGAGTTTATCTCTAACATGGTTTCCATTTTTAACAAATCACCTTCATTTTTAAATCTTAGTACAATGTCTGGAGTTTTTTTTAACAACATCCCCAAACTGTTTTGTCTAATTAAACTGTTTGAAGTTCCTATTGTGAACAGATGTTGAATTGCTTAAATCTCCTTGAAAATTAGCCTGTGTCAGTCAGTACTGAACGAAGTCCAAGTATTTTAAGCAAGGGCTAAACACTTCAAAAGCATCTACTGTAACTGGGTTAAAAAGATCACTTCAAATTCACTGCTTTACTGATGAAAAAGATCTAGCATAGGCAGTGCAATGTGGGGTGTGTATTCACTTTGAAAACTGCTTCAAGAGCATAAGATGAGCAATGAAGTTCTAGGCCATTTTTTTCTGGCCTAGAAGAACCAGTGATGGGTACCATTCCCATGGCACTCCACATTTATGTTCCCTGTAGCAACAAAAGCCTGACTATAAATGCCCCAATTCCACAAACAAACTTCCATTACCTACTTCAATTAAGGTACAGATTCAAAGAACACTTTTCTGGCACAAACTGACTCTTTAGTTAAGGAGCTCTGCCAGTAAACTTTTACCATCACAGCTAGCCACAAGTTTTAAGCGTAGTTTAGGGACACATATAAAAATATAGAGGAGAACAACTTTAATTGTAGGTGATCTGTTTACCTCCTGTTTTTAGAAGGCTCTGCACATAAGACAAGAAATAAGCAGATTAATTTTTGAGTATTTCCTATCCTGCAAAGAATCTGCAGACATTACCTGTTGTGAGCCTTTTTTTAGAGGAACACTTACTTTCTATGTACCTGTGACTAAGCTAACCAAGCACTGTAAAATTTAAAAGCCTTCCCTAAGCAAGCAAAACACTTATTTAGGGAACAATGAATTGATTTAATTTCTCTACAATATCTTTAAGATTGTCACATTAGAAAAATATGCATTTGTACCAACATGAGCATACCCTACTTTTTGAAGCAGCCGCAAGACAGTAAGTATAGTTTGCGTGGAGAACAGTAATCACAGATGCCTAGAACTTAAAATAGTAATCTATTAATTAGCATTTCAAGTATGGAAGAACTTATTTCAAAAGGTTTGCCTCGTACCCATAGTAGTAGATAGATTAATAGAAAATTACTTCTGTGCATTACAACACCAGAACTCACAGCTGTGGAAAGGAATTCTGTTAAGCAGGCAAATGAATATTTGCATGCTCTTTCAACAATGTATGGACGACACCTGAAATGGAGGTATAATTGGCTTCTTTGTCCCTACCCTTCCCGACTGTAGCAATGTATTGCTTGTTTCTTTTCATCTGATATTTTCCCTATAAAATTCTGTTAAAACCCCCCTTGTTCATCATCTCCTTAAATAACCATATCTGTCATGCTGAGTACAGCTCTGTCTCCAATCCCATTCATCTGCAGCCACTCATCAGAGTGCAAGCACTTCAAAGATTAAAAGAGAATTGCTTCACTTCTCATTTCTTAACCACCAATATTCAGGAGGGTGAGTTTTCATCCATTGGCAGGCTCTGAGCAAGAAGGCAAGAGCATGAATAACTAATGACAAATACGTCCAGGAAGATTTCTCCTGGCCATTTTGAAATGTCTTTCTTTGTTCACACAAGAGAGTTGATGAGCAAACAAATGAGCAGAAAGGGAATTCATAAGACATAAAGACAACTCATAGGCACTAAAACATAACATAAAGATATATTTCTTTCAAAAGGACAATGCTGACTTTCTTTAAACACTCTCCAGGACACCCAGAGACACAAGCATGCAGCAGTAGCAATGCGATAACTTAACACTTCCCCTCCTTTTTCCTCTACATTGTTTGTTATCTTTCCCATACTTGAGTCATCCAAGTAGAATGACAGCACACACCTCAGCCCTGTCACTGCAAGATCCCACGGCTTAGGGTATTAACAGATGGGCTCTAGCAAGTCTAGCCATAGAAATGTAACTGATTGCTCTTCCTATCTCTGTGAAGCTGCTACCCCTCGCAGGGATTCAGCAGAGCGGAACAGGTGGGTACCCTTTAGCCGCTTCCCTGCTAAGCCAGGCAAGTGGCTTCAGCCCAGCTCCACAAACGCTGGGCATGAAGCTGCTAGACTTTGTGCTGAAACAGCAGAGATGGACACTGGCCATTCCAGCTGCTGCAGCAGGCAGGAACAAACGGTTAGAGAGAAAAAGGAGGCTAAACCTGTAATCACCACAACCTTTTGTAAGGGAATGTGAATCTGCCGTAGGATGAAAAACAGCACTAGAATTGGACATCTGCTCAAGTTCCAAACATTTATATACAGTGGGTGTGGAAGTCTACGCTGTTTTGTGGACAAAGACATTTTTAAAATCCCCGCCAGCTCTTGGTAGGCAATTCACTAACATGGATATCAAATTCACTGCATCTATTATTTGCACCAAACAACAGGATCAGGCAGCTTTTTTTTTTTTTTTTTTTCACTTGTCAGATTTATTGAGTGTCTTCCAGTCTTCTGCTGATGTGGTCCTAGTCCAGGATCTGCTTTCTTCTGTTAGAACAAACCTGCACTCTCAGTGCTCGGCAACTAGAACGCAAACTCAAGGTCCTGGTGAAACCCTACTTCTACTGGTATCACAAAAAGCCATGTCACATATGGGTGACCACCTATGGCCACAACAGGCCATTTCTGCCACCATAACTTTATGTAACTATTAACCCTGTTGGGATGACGCTCTTGCCCGAGGTAGACGAAGTGGTTGATAGGTAACAGAGGTATGTTTTCAGCCAACAACTTCCATGCTCTCTTATCTCTGCTTCTGACAGGGGCTGCTCTTCCTCTCCATCTCTGTGGAGCAGTTGACCTCCTCTCCCTCATAACCCACACCACACACTGACTCATCAGCTGTACCACTGTGCTGTGGGAACATGGCAGCCCCCTATGACCTTCCATACAGACAACAGTGAGCACAGTATACCTTTGAAGGTCACGACGGGGAGCATATAACAAGATGAAGAAAAGAATTTTAAAATAACTAAAACTGAGAAAGTGAAGAGTCTTAACATTTTCCTCCTCTGTGCTTTAATGCTGCATCATAATCTGGACAATAAGACGTAACTGAAAAGGAATAAGAAGTCAGAAGACCCATACAGCCCAAGGGCAACAGTCTTTTTCTGTAGCAGAAAAATGCTGATACACTGGAAGCTCTTTTCTCCAACCAACTTTCCAAAGAGTCTCAAGGTGCCACCTCAAAGGTACAAACTCCAGTTAGTGCTCCAGCGGTTACATGGTGCTGTTATGGGGACAGTGGCAAAGGGCAACCTCCAACAGGAACGGGAAACTCCCAACCACTCCGCCAAGTAGAAAAAATAAAGCATACCTGACCTTTCAATTGCCTGATAACCTCGTATCCATTTTAATACAGAGTCTGCAACAACGTCACCCTGATCTCTAGTCTTGTCCCCTTTTAGTACAGTCTTTGGACTATGCACCAAAATAGCCATAAAACAGTATCAAAAGCATGGAGAAAGCATGTTATGACATTTCCCACCCCTCTCCTCTCTCTTGCTGTGCTCACATACATACACACATTAATTGAAAGGGACCCAGCAAACTTTGTGGATTTTCCCCCTCAAGCTGACATGGCAATTTATCTCAAGTTTTACATGCTTTGTAGCCCATCCTATTAGAAGCAGCCCTAGAACGTGTGAAATTTGGTTCAGTGTGATATACCATTATGGCTTAGAAAAAAAAATGCAATATTGAGCCTAGAATTTATGTGAATGAGCAGAACCAAAGCAAACACCTCCCTCAGGACCTGTTTGCTCAGGACAGTTTTACTGGTATAAGATAGGTGTGAATTTAGAATAGTACAATTATAGCTGCTCAATTCCTCAAAACAGATACATTAATTCAGGCACATTTATTCTGCCTTTCCCCGGATTTGCTGATGTTGCTCTGGTAGGGGCTTACATTGAAACAAATTAAAAATGACTCTCTCTAGAATTTTTAAGGAGTTACTATGGGTCAGCTGTGGTGCAGTAACTGAAAATGCAACAATCCACAGGCAGCCAAAATTCAAGATAAAGGCTGAATGCTGTTCTTGAAGTTCAAAGCGAGCACGTTGTGGTCTGTCTTTGTTACATACTACCAAACAAAGTGTGGCAAGCTACCTCAGCTCAGAGGACACACAGCAACACAGTAAGCTGTGCCAACTCAACCATAAGTTAATCACAACCTCATCTGCAAACACATTGCACATTCTCTGCATTTACACAACTTACACTTACACTCTTGCATTTGTAGTTTAAGACATACTCTAAAGCTTTTACATTTATGAAAGGCACCACATTCGTTGACACACATTAGCTTTATTTGTTGCACTGTTTTATTGTCACTTTGCGTTTTCTTAAAAGGGTGAAATCTTGAGGTTTAACCCTTGGCAAGATATTGTTCAAAACCTACACACAGCAGGGTACCCCACTCTATCTTCTCTTTGCTTATTATCTTTTCCATGTATCAATGTCATTAACAACAGACGTGATAGCACACAAAGCCATCTAATTCAATTTACTTTGTAATGCAAATATATATTAATAGAAAAATGTCATTAAGTAGATAAAATACATGTGAATTAAAAAAGAATCACGTAAGCTTAAAAAAACAGGTACCTTACTTAGGAATGCCACTGTATTTAAAAGCTGAAATTAAAATATTCTTAACTTTTGCAGCCAAAGATTGTAACGACACATTAACTACTCACCACGGAAAAAGTGTATAGTTTCAATAGCCTAAAAAATTTGATTTTTGGTTAGGGACAACTACAATATTTACCTCAACTGCCTGTGTAACAACCCACACCTTTTCTTAACAAGCTGAAGTTACAATGATACAATATAATACGCACAGTAGGCTATTTCACAAAAGCCAATCTGCCATTTGAGCACTCTCTATGTTCACTTGTGCTTTTAAGTGAAAGAGCTTGATGCCCACCCTGCAACTGACAACGTGCAGGGTCCTCATACCTGCACCAACTCCTCTAGAAGTCCAGGGGCTCACGTGAACTCAACAAGAAGATCAGGCCTATAATGACAGAGACAGTTTACTCCACTGTGAACTATGATTTACCACCTTTTGCACCGCGAGAAGAAACTCAGGCAGGAAACGAGACAGCACTGTAGCTAAATGCTAAATCCAATACCGGACAGATTTTATCTATGGAGAACGACCTTGCAACACGTACTGAGCTTTAGACGAGGCTTAATATGCCACAATAATACGACAGGCGTCAACTTTTAAGAAAACCCATGAAACCCTTTTTATTCTTTTAAGAAATTGTACCAGCCCAAGAATCACGAGATGAATGAAAGCAAGTAATTTGTTTACACGGGAAGTAGAATCCACAGTCTAAACACTACGACTAGACTTCATTACCACCGCTTAAACCTATTCACTAGAAATCACCTCTGGTCCACGAGCGTCTTATGAGAAAGAGTATCCCGATTATCCCGTTAATTCCGTACTGATGTTAGTCGTGCTAATTTCTGCTTTCCTTTACATTGTTACATTTACTCGATGTTGCTAGAAGCAGTTTGCAGCTTTTCTTCCCCCCACCGTAAAATTACACATATTAAACATAAGCAAGCTTAATAACCTCACTTCAGAGCACCCACATGTTCAACAGTTAAAACTACAGTTTTCGCACGCTGGTACGCCGTCTCAGGCTCTGAAGCCAACCACAGCAACGCTCACGACCTCCCGAAACCGTCCTTTCCTGAATCCGTGCTATTAAACGCAATTACAGAAACACGTCGGATCGTTACGGGCAATTAAGCCCCGTACCCCGACGCTCCCGGGAGAGCGGGGGTCCCTCGTTAGCCAGCCCACGGCTTTCGCCGCGCACCTCCTCAGGCGACCGGGCAGCCGGCTTGCTGGGGCACCGTAACTTTTATTTGGCGATCACGCCCCGCAGCCGGCTCGCAGCCCGAGCCCACGCCGCCGCGGCCGCCACCGGGGCCGCCCCTGGGGCGCCTTATTCCCCACCGCCAGCCCCGGTGCAGCGGGCCCCGGCCTGCGGCAGCCCTCCGGGCCGGCGCCCACGCCCAGGCGCTGCCGTGCGGCAGACAATGGGGGCCGGCAGCCCCGCGCCCGCCGGGCTGAGGCGGCGGTTACTCACCGAACAAGGTCAGAGCCATCGCGGCGGCGGCGGGGCGGGCCCGGGGGGCGGCGGGGGCTGGCCGGGCGGCGCGGGGCTGGCATTGGCGCGGCAGCTCTCGCATCAGCGGCGGGGCGCGCCTGCAACACAAGTTGGGCGCGGGGCTGTCAGGGCGCCCCACGGCACCGGCGGCCGCTGCCACTTGCTGCCGCGGGGCGGGGCGGCCGCAGACCGCGGCGGAGGGCCGGGCAGGGCAGGGGAGGGGAGAGCCTCGGGCCGGGGCGGGGAGAGCGGGGGGCGACGGCCGAGGGACGCGAGGCAGCGGCGGAGAGCTCACCGCTCCCGCCCCCCCCCCCCCCCCCGTCCGCGCTCACGTTGCGGCCCGCCGCCTCGGGGAGCCATCTTGCGCCGCCACACGACCCGCCTTCCTCCCGCCGCAGCCGGCGGGACGGTTCCCATGGCAACGCGGCCGGCCCGCCAGGGCACAAAGGGAAGCGTCGCCCCCTCATGTGGGGCGGGCGGCCGGGCCCGGCCGCGGGAGGGGGCAGCGGCCGCCCTGGCCCCCATCCCCCTCACAACGTACGTGGCACCGGCCGCGCCCGGCTCGTCCCTCGGGCACTCGCCGGGGGCCGTCCCGGACGACTCGTCTCCGCTGAGGAGAGAGAGTCTCTGTGGTAACCAGCCCCGGGGTACGCAGCTGCCCCCCCCCGGGGAGCGGCCCAGCGGGGTCGGCCTGTGCCTCTTCAGCCTTGGCAGGGCTGCGCCTACCTGGTACTGGAGAAAAAACAACGGTCTTGTGAGAAACATGACTTTTTTTAAAGCGAGATTAACATTCCCACTGAAATGCCAGCAAGCAGCAAGAGAGCAAAACTGTGGAATTCCTCTCAAAATGTTTTGGTGCGAGAAATTTCAGCCAGCCCACCTGCCGTCATTTTTCACTGTCCAGGACTGTAAATTTCAGAGCTAAAAGCATGTAAGTGACAAGACAGCATCGTGCCCGGTGTAACTCATTTATACAGTTTGCTTTTTTAACCTGAAACCGGTATTTAAAACAGAGGTTAGTTAGTACTCAGCAGATCTTCCCCAGTATAAGCAGGATAATCAGACCTGCCTTGTTTAGTGATACAATAGTTTCTCACTTACAGGTATTACTTCACCTTTCAGATCAAAGCTGTGTGTGCTGAGAATTCAAATCCAGCCTGAGCACGATCAACACAAATTGTTTACTCAAATTTAATCCATTACAGCTGTGCAAATCCACAACCTTCAGCAGAGGCTTCGGAGACATCAGCCAGGGCAAGCAGATTGTGCAGGTGTTTTTATGAGCATCGGACAGCCTGCCCCACCTTCGCTTGGGGCACTGTGGTGGCACACCCACAGCGGGTGTGCGGTGGGAGGCACGACTTCAAGACAAGATTTTTACCATAGGACAGTCTGAAGGAGGAAGAGCGTGTACGTAGGCTGCATCTACAGCTGCTGCAATTAATGGTTCCAGTTGTGTGAATGCAGCAAGTACATAAAACATATTTTCTTTCAACAAGGCAGCTAAAACATAAAAGTCTGTCTGAAGAATGGGTGTTTTATGTAGTTTGTTGTACACAGGTTTTCATACTCTGAATTCTACCTAGTCTTTTTGTAGAGAACAAAAGGGAAAGATTGTGCGGGGAAGTTTTCAATATCTTTAAATCTTGTTTTATACAACAAGAAAAACATGGGGTTTTGTTATGCCTGTCAACTGTTTCAAAACACAGGTTTTTATGTTGATGTATTTTGCTTATTGTGCAAAGTTAAAAAAAAAAAACATTTTATCCCAGAGGGATCGTTTCCTCTACTTTATTCCTTCCCAAATGAATTCTAGCACATTGGACCTGATTTCACAAAACATTTTCATTTTGCATGTATAAAGTGCAAACGTTTATTTAGCAGCTGGACTACTGAGAAATAATATTTTAATTGCAGGACTAAGGAAGGTTAAAAATAGATGAAAAATGGTTTGGAAAAAAGCAACACAAAAAATCTCTGCCACTCTGCCTACATGATTTGACCTTTGACGGAGTGTTTTGCTTTGCCTTTTGGAAATAAGTTGGATCTTCATACAGATTTTTTTTCCTCTTTTATTTCCTGGACTTAAATACCAAGCTTTCACTCCAATTTCCTTCAATTAAATAGCCAGCTTTTACTCTTCCACTACTCCAGAATCTTTATTGCTATCTACTGAACTGTATGTTTACATTAGAAATGTTTTCCTGTCCAGAGGGAGTAACACAATTTTTCATAATAGGCATTATCACTACTAGAGTTGTTAAGATCAGTCTGAGTAATTTGATTAGTCATTTCAATTGTCTAATAATGCCTTTGCTATTAATGCAGCTATGGCTCAAACCTAGGGAAGTGTGTTGGTCATTTCACAGTTAGTTACTAGAGCCATATTTTACTGTGCCAGGGAGAGTTCTGCAGCTGATCTGAGTTTTCAAAACAAATTGAGCTCAATCATTATTTCTGATTAGATTATTTGCTTGGTTTGGGAGGATGTTTTGGCCTGGGCTCTAGCAGCCTGGAGAGAACAGCAGCAGCTTTGGGAAGGACTTCAGAGGCAAGCTCATACCCAGAGCTCTCTACTGGCCCTTGCAGGTGTTGACAGAAGAAAAGGTGCTGGGGGTAGCAAGGAGAGTGGCCATACACGGTATGTACCATCTACCTGATGGCTACTCTGGCTTTTACAAAGGCTGATAGCCTTGACAGGAAGAAATCAAAGGTGCAAATCAGGAGGAAAAAAAAAAAAAAAAAAAGCCTGAAGTTCACTAGGTGAAGGTCCCTTCCCCCACACCCTGCTTTTTGAATGGACATGAAATCCTCATGGTGATTTCTGTTTAACAACAACATTATCTTAAAATTACATAATGCCTTATCAGGCCAGCACATCTTAGCACACCAGCAATAACAAAGATTTAACTGCAACTCTGGGAATTTTGTTAGAAGAGAGCTGGAGCTTACTGAGCACTAACCCTCCAATTCCTCGCGTAGGGGTCAGGGGAGGAAACGCAGATGCTCTGGAGCAGCTAGCACAAAGCCCCAGCCTGGCCCTGTTTGGCCAGAGGGGCTGTTCCTTCAGAGAGACCCCAGCTTGTATATTTGCTATTTTGCAGGGGAGAGCACAAAAGAGGACCCCATTTTGCACGACCTTGATTTAAATGGCAGCAAGGACAAGCTTGGTGTCTTGTTCCCCTGGATCTTTAGCCCTTGAAAAGCCCTCCTTATCAAAATTGGTTTGTTAGCATCACATTCTGTAGAAAAAGCACTATTATACTTGCCACCTGGTAGGAATATTTGGGGGTGTATTTACAAAGTGTACCTCAAGAATAAAGTCTCCAGAAGAGAAATATATACATATCATGCTATTTTCTGGCCTGCTCATTGCCCTTCAGTAGGTTTCTTGTCCCGTCTCCGAAGCCTCAAGGCTCTTTAAATACTGCAGTCAGTTACTACGGCTTTGTTCTTCATGTAGAATTTCATTACTGGGATTTGGAGTTGTTTTCTAGTGTTTAGGGTTTTTTTTATTTTGGCCTTTCTCTTTTTGCCCCCTTACTCTTGGTGCTGAGCACTGCGGGAGCAATGGCCCATTTTCCACAGTGGCCTTTCTTTGATCCATCACCTTGTCTGAGGGTCTGGTACAAAATTGCTTCGAATTACCAGACATTTATTCTTCAAACCTTAACTAATTCACTAATCATATAGTGATAAATGAGATTTTAAAATTAATCACTGACATTTTTAAAGATTTATACAAAACTGTAAAGAAAGGTTCTCAGCTAGTAAATATAATGTTGTGTGAAGAAAAAAAACCCATAAATTAAAGCTGTCCTGTATTAATAGGAAGCAGTAAAAGTGAAGACACGGTGAGATGTTACCTGATGAATAAGGGTAGCATCTTATCACAGTTAGTATCTTCCTGCAACAGACCCCCTTGACAGCAGGAAAACAGTACCATAGAAGCCTTGTCACATGCAGAATTTGATTTAGCTTCTAATGTGTAACTGCTGGGAGTTTTGGGGGCAGGCAGGGAGGCAGCCAAGGACTACCTTACTGAGCAGATTCAGAGTTCACAGTATTTGCAATGCAACATTGACTCCTTGGAATACAGGAAGGCAGATTTCTACCACTTGCTCAGTAAGATGAATTCAATTGTTCTATCTAATTTAAAAGTCATCAATAAAAAGTTTGAAGACTGACTACCAAGCTTGCTAGTTAAAATTAATGTTTATATAGATGACAGCTATTTGAACATAACAACATCAAGCTTATCACCAAACCCAGAACTGTCACTGCACGTTACCAGCATTTTGCATAATCTTTCTCCCTTTGATGAGAGAACTGGCATTTGAGCTTATCTTTTGGATGTTGTTGTTCGTTATTAATGGCAAAGTCATTTAAACACAGCATTACCCAGCACTGTCCAGGCACAGAGAGAATCCCTGCATCAAGTACAGCAGCTATGAGCAACCTTTGCAAACCAGACATAATCACTGTTTTACTGGGATCTATGCTAGTCTGTAGATTCTGGTGGTAATTTTTTTTTTTTTTCCTTTTATCTACAGGCTACAGACTAGCAAAGTAACAGTTACTAGGAGGAACTTGCACGTTGAATTTTACGGCCATTGCCAAAGAAAGTGAGATATGTGTAACATATCCACCATACCTTCTGTTTTAAATCAAAACTACCACATGAGAAACTCACATTTGTCATCCTATCCTGATCAATAGGAATCACACTATAACCCATAACAACTTAGAGCAGTTTACTACACGGTAGGTGATGTACGTCAATGAAATGAAAAATGAGCTTAACTTGCCTGCTTTTGGCTTTTCAGGTCATGAAAAAATGTTTAACAGACATAGGTGACAATGACAACCTTTAGAGCTAGATTTTTTTTCTGGTTAGAAGTGAGTGTCACAAGATGCAAGGGGAAGCAGCACAGGAGCACAAACAATTTTAAAACTAAACTAAAGCTGTTTGCTTAATGTCTAAACAATTTGCTCTGTTTAGACTGATGAGGCATTATGCCATTTTTAAATGGAACTGCATGAAAGGAAAAAAGCTCCCTCTTGCCTATGTTTCCTGAGCAAAGTCCTTTCTAAAATAATTCTTAAAGACTTTCACATTATAGCGCCCACTTAACTGGATTTCCAAGGCATGCATAAATGTGATGAGAATTACATCATGAACAGGTACTATGGATAGGCTATAGTAGATGCTATCTATGTATCTTGACAAAATCATATGATCTTAATCTTTGATGTAATTTCCATTAAAAAGAAAACCCGCATCTGAATTACTCTTCATAGCCAGCTTTTCCCACACAACAGATGAAACCAGCAGCACTTTCCAAGAACATCCACCTTTGCCCCCTCAGTAACATCTCTGCTCTGACACTGGTGACGTAAGTAGACTGGAGAATGTAAAATGCTGGGCTACGTACATCTGAAATATACCTTCTTTCCCTCTGAATTAGGTGGCTACTTTTAGGTTCTCTGACAGGTATTCTGCCCTGTCTTTCACGTCAAGAACTACCTCATTCCTATTTTCTTCCAAGCTTTCACCTTTACCTTACTATTTATTTAATAAACATTAACAGACTCCTCTAATACTTTCAAACACAAATTTGCAGGTACTTTCAGCACTACAATTGTGTTGAGGAAGGACTGGTCTTCCTGCCTCCTGCATGCCTAAGGACAGAGGCTGGAAAAGGATTAGAAAGTGAAGTGTGCTATATGGAAAAGGGAAAATCCAGAGCTCCCCAAATTTCTTTTGTAATCACTATTACATATATTGCTAGATTTGACCAAAGCTGAGACTTACCTTCTGTTAGGGTGTGAGCTTCCTGAGGGTACAAGCACATAAACAAGGTGCTCGTCACCCTCATGCTGACTGTGGATTGTGGTTGCTCAACATGCTGGGGTTTATGCTGACACTTGGAGCTTGCCTCTCGCAACAGGTTCCAGGTGATGTTTAGAGCAAGCAATATCAAAATAGGTGAATGACTATACTATTTATAACTGCAAAAGGGTGTTTTTATTTGCAGCTGGTCTGAATATACTTTAACACCAGACTTTTAATGAGCTCGTGTGCACACTTGCTAGCATATCCCACATCAGCATAGACTTCTAATGAGAGATCAGTTATTAACAGAATTATTAATATACTAGGAAATTTCAAAATTGCTTGCACTTTTGCTTGGATGTAAGAGCTATGTACTCTAAGTTACATTTTTAAGAGTCCTGTGTATGAAACACAATATGGTTTTGATTGCTTGTTTTATTAAGTGAAATGAACAGGCTAATTAAAGAAATTCCAGGAAGTTTCTGCTTTCTGTCTCCTAGGGACAAGCCTCAAGTGTCAAAGGAGATAATACGGATGCCTATAAAACACCCAAGTGTGTTTATACTGGCTGTAAAATGCAGCGTATAGCTTCTATTTAACTTTCATAATATTTCCTTTTTATGCCATGCTTAGAAATATATATTAAGGCATTAGTTGAAGTAGTGCTTGTATATATTTGAAGAAAATTTGGTAATTGCAAGTTAAAAAACAGAAGGCAAGCCACTGGCAAAATAGTCTTAGGAATAAACTGTTATGAGTATAATTTCATCTATAAACACTAAAAACTAAGAAAAAGCTAGCCATCAAAAAAACCGACCTGCAAGATACTTCTAGTCCTGACTTTCAAAATGTCTTTAACCCTGAGCAGATGATCTCTTACTTGTAGCCATAAGCTATGCCACAGAATTGGCAGTGATCCTTCATGCAATCAGCTGAGACTGCTAGATCCAGTGCTAGATCCACTGGATGGCTTTGAAGAATTGCTAAAGAAACTAACCATTCTCATAAGCAACCCAAACCTGCAGTTCTGAAGTACTATATAGAACTTGCACACTCTTAGCGCAATTACTTGTTTCTCTAATACCAGAGCCCTCAAAGTGATTTCTGCATTCTTAGAGAAGCGAATGTACGTGTTACTGAAGCCAGTCAAAAACGGTGTTTTTAATGAGGGTATTAGTTATGCCATGCAACTTGCTTCTCAGACAGAATTGCATCTTCTAGGATACTCAGGGTTCTTCGAAAGAATGTCCAAGTTTTAGAGCACATGAAATATTTAAGGGTAGTTTAAAGCTCAGTAATGTGCTTTATATGCACAAGGGTGTATGGGCCCTGGTAAGGCAAACTCCATCAGATTTGAAGTTGAATTTTATGTGACAGTTTAGAAGACAGAGTGTATGAATAAGAAGTGAACTTTGGAAATGTTCTGAGAATCTCCTGCTGTATAGACATACGCAATCTAGTTATCAAGTACCTTTGTAGAATGAACTTTAATGACCTGCAGATGCTTCGAAGTCCAAGTCTCCAAGTGTTGAGATAGAAGCAGCACTGGATAACTTATTTGCAGTTCAACAGATGTCTGAGAGAGGTGTGTTTTCTTCCACCAGGAAGACTTTTGAAGGAGAATATAAAACCTTCCAAACTGAGCAAGCAAGTAAGCACGTGCACTAGTGGTACCTTTCCGCTTTACTGCGGTTAGCACAGCTAACTCTGCAAGCAGGCAGGTAACGGCAGCAGGGCGCAAAAAAGCAGCGTAGAACAGTGTTGGAAATACCTTTCCAGGCCAGCATTAACTCTTCAGGATAGCAGAGAGATGACATTAACAAAAGCAACTTCAAATTGCTGAAGGAGATTAAAGTTTTTCCTCTTAATGATTCTAAAGTGTTGTTGAAGGGATCAATAGCTTTTCCTGTTAAACAAGCTGTTCAAATCAAGCATTCCTGGACAGGAGATAAACCAATCCTGGAAGTAATAGCGAAATTTAATTAGGATTTCAGATTTTCACTATTCATTAATTGATCTGCCAGTCTTATAACAGTTTTAGGGAACTGTGAGTTCACAACAATAAGATTCCTTATGAAAGGACAAAATTATCTGATTCCTTCTGAGCCGTTTTATCTGTGCCAAAATGTATAATTTATTACATGGCCCACACAGAGAGAAATTTCTCTTTTCTCTACCTGATGTCACTGATTTTTTTCTGGGTGATTTATTATTCTTTAATAGTATTCTTAATCTTTAATCTTATCTTTGATAATAATTCATTTATTATTCTTTAATAATAAAATAATTACATCCCCTGGTTGTGCACATTTTGCTTATTGTTAACCAAGACACGTGGAAAGCCCCTCAGCAAGGCAAAACTAAATTAGCAGATATCCAGGTCCTAAATTGGCAATGCCAGAGGCAATTACTAAGACTTGGTGACTTTTCAGCTGTGCATGCAGCAGTTTTATTTTAAACAAAATCAGAGATCACACAACTGATCTTGCAATCTGACTTGCACATCACTGCACCAACCTCAGCTCTGGAATTCAACCTCACGCATTCAATTAGGCACTCACGCAATCCCCGATCAAACAGATATGTAGGAAACTAATCCCTGGTTTAGTCCTTCCAAAATTCAGTTCCTAGTGGTTTTCTACATCCAGGAGAGATGTGATACCAATGCTTTCAGCCTGTGCAAATAGAATGAATTCAGAATTCATAGTTTATCTGCAGCAACAAGTCACTGATAAGCGGAGCAGTTTCCAAAGAGCTCTTTTTTTTTCTTAAAACCCAGTAAGTCAAGGAAATACACGTTGAAAAGATGCAACCAAGCAAAGCTCTTGGGCAAACACTGTACAGTACTGTATGAGCAGGGGGGCCCAGGCCCCCACCATTTCATCAGCATTTCAATGGGTTGCAGCAAAGTTTCAACTGCCAATTTGCTGCTTGTTCTTAGAAAACAGCCTCTTTGGTCCACCAAGGGAAAACTGCTCTCCTTTCTGCTCTCAGATGGATGTATTTTTAAGAAGAATGTGTCTTAAGCTGTTTTAAGGGAACATGGGACAAAGAAATCCAATTAGTTTATTCTCCGAGAGTGTCAAATTCGAAAGCATTAATCCAGATTATTGTGTTATACAGCATTAAAATTAACTTCCTCTTTATAGCATATAATCATTACCCATATAAAGACCAAAAAAACCCCCCATTAAAAGTAACATTGCCTGTGCTCTGTCCAGTTCTTTGGAGGAATGAAAAACATTGTGTAACTTAAATCTGTATTTAGCTTGATAGCTTCAGCAAACATAGATGCAAAGTTCAGATGGATCATTACTAATCAGATTGTTTTCACCATTCTTTCCCCTTTGTTTCAAGGTTTGATTGCACGGCCATTTGCTCTTAAGATTTCTTTTCTTTCCTGTGCACACAACAGAACACCTTCCTTCTGCCTGTGAAGAATCACGTCCTCTTCAAAGCATCCTGCTGCTCTGAAAACCTGAGAGTGAAGGGCAGATGCAGCCACACCACCTGCAAAAACGCAGTTGTTACTCAGAGAAAGCCACCGTTCTAGCTTTAAGAATTTGTCCCAGATCTAGGGATTTCCTCATGTATTTTTAGCAAGGACAAACAAGACAGATTTCTCAATGCTTTTTAAACTGCATTTGCCAACACTGCCCAAACTCTTCCTGTTCCGCCTACCTAAATGTTCTTCCATGACAATTTACACCCACCTAAACCAGTGCTGCTGTAGTCCTGTTTCTGCTCCCTCTTTCTTTGCAGCTGCACTGGCCGTTGCCCAATGCCATGGCCTAGGGAGACAACCAGCACCTTCCTCGAGGGCCAGATGAGTCCATGAGTGCCAGTGCTGGCATCGCAGCACGGGCAGTGAGCCCACAGCAGCGGGAACTCTCAAATGACCCTCTTGGTGAGCTGTGTTGCGAGTGCCTTTGTTAATCAGACTCTTCAGTCTGCTGCAGTTTACTTTAAGTATCATACAAAACAAGAATCAAAATGAAGGATTTCTTTATCCATCCACAAGCTCCTTCACAGCCCATCAAACTGATGTCATGCCATCTTCATCGACTTCTACAATAACATCAGCAGGGCAGATTAGGTTTCTGCACCAGCCTGCAGGATACATCTCAGAGACCCTCGGTCTAATTACAGCCCCGGTGACTGCTGCTGCGAGCATCTTGCAATGAAACAGGCTAACACGGACCAGTAGATGGAGAAATTCAAATAGTGCATGGAAAAATCAGACCCATAAACAACAAAACCCCTATTACAACCAAGTGCAAAACCATAGACAGATGAAACTCCGCAGTGCTCTCTTCAGTCAGCTCTATTTATAAAGCAGGAGTATCTCCATCAGTGGGCTCAAATCACATGCAGGGTGTGACTGCTGTCTCCTATCCCCAGTTCACATTGCTGAATACATTTAAATATAATGGGGGGGGGGGGTAGTATTTGTTCTTGCTGTACAAGCTGTCGTGGTTTAACCCCAGCCAGCAACTAAGCACCACACAGCCGCTCACTCTCTCCCCCCCCCCCCCCCAGTGGGATGGGGGAGAAAATCGGGAAAAAGAAGCAAAACCCACGGGTTGAGATAAGAACAGTTTAACAGAAAAGAAAAGAAGAAAAGAAACAAATAATGATAATGATAACACTAATAAAATGACAACAGCAATAATGAAAGGATTGGAATGTACAAATGATGCACAGTGTAATTGCTCACCACCCGCCGACCGGCACCCAGCTAGTCCCCGAGCGGCGATTCCCCACCCCCCCTTCCCAGTTCCTATACTGGACGGGATGTCCCATGGTATGGAATACCCTGTTGGCCACTTTGGGTCAGCTGCCCTGGCTGTGTCCTGTGCCAACTTCTTGTGCCCCTCCAGCTTTCTCGCTGGCTGGGCACGAGAAGCTGAAAAAATCCTTGACTTTAGTCTAAACACTACTTAGCAACAACTGAAAACATCAGTGTGTTATCAACATTCTTCACATACTGAACTCAAAACATTGCACTGTACCAGCTACTAGGAAGACAGTTAACTCTGTCCCAGCTGAAACTAGGACACAAGCGAAGTCTGTTATTCAACTCTAGAAGTCAGTTTATGGCAGTTACTTTTTCAGGAGTCTATTCTAGAGGCCAAATTTTAATTTTGCTGTTTTTTTAAGGGCTTATATTTTTCTCTAAGGAGTTGAGCAGGCAAAAAAACAAAAGTTGTGCTGTGAAGAGGCTTGTGCCATTCCCTGGTAGTTCATCAGAAGAACAGAGGGACTGGCTTCCCCTTATCTCCTTGGAGAATGAAGAACCAGATGGAAAAGCCTCCTACCAGTAAAGGGACATTTGAACTTCGAGTCAGCAAAGCAGTGATGGCTTTCAGCTTCTCTTCATACAGCACTGGCCAAATTAATATTTTTGTATTTTATTATCAAGTAACAGTAAGGTGAAGCCTGCCAACCCTGTCGGAAAGTTTATTCAACCCTCAGCAGGGGAAAACTCCACTACCTGCCCGAGGCTGGCAGCAGCAGAAGGGAGGGAATTCTGCGGGAGGCTGGCAGCAGGCAGCGCCGCGTCCCAGCCACTACAGGTGCAGACTTGGGGAAGCTGTACCTTTCCCCAACCTCTCTATCTTCTTCTCTCAGGACCTTAATGTGCTGTAAAACGTACAATATCGGGGAAAAAAATACATAAAAACTACGTCAATATAAAGTATGTATTTGCTCGAAATATTCAGCAGTTACCACTAGATGGCATTTTGGTCCTGAGAAATTAGGAACTCCCAGGTTTCAAATTACTTGTTACAGACAGCAGGAAACAGCAGGAAATGGAATTACTTACCTCATTCGGTTAATAATTTATTATCCATTGTCTTGTATAAGCAAGACATCACTAGCACAAGACACTTTTGCTTGCAAATTTATAAATCTCCTTTATTTAACTATAACTTGTGACTCTTCAACCCTCTGCTCAGTAGGTAGGGGTTTAAGCTGTAGTCAGCACTTACCAAAATCTTTTCCACATTTTTAAATGAAAGACAAATGTAGGCCAGTTCACAGACTTTGAGCGTGCCATGGAAATCTGCCAGAAATGCCTTGCTCCAGTAACTGTACACAGTATTTCCTGTGTTATTTTTGGATAAACCCTTAATACAGATTGCAGTACAAAAAATAATTCCTGTTCAGGAATAGAGCTGTTACCATTTGATTATTATGAAATAATAATTCCATAATATTCCCTTATGAATATTATACTTTGCACCGGTTCATTTTAATTTCAGCTTGTACAAGCTGTGATGTACAAGATGACATCTCCATTCTTAACCTTTGCAGGGTACAATGTACCCTACCCAGAGGTGCAGTGAAGTTCTACTGGGCACATCCTGGGATGACATGTAGGTAGCTTGTTTAACGTCCATAAACCTCTCAATGCCAGATTAAAACCAAGCAAGAGGATTTCCCTTACTCTGCAGAAAACGGGAGACTGAGAAGTGAACTATTATTTTTTTCCTTAAAAGAAACTAGAGTACAGTTAACTCTTACTTACAGAAAGTCAAAACACCTTCAATAAATGTACTTAATTTAATTTTGCATGTATGCAAATATACACAATATTATGAGGATGTTTTTTCATTAGATCATCATAAGTACTGCTGCTCTGAGCATATAGCAGCCTGTTCAACAGTTCATCAAAGCAAAAGTCAGCAATCAGAATACTGACATAACTTCATTTCCCACTGAAATTCTGAAAGAAAAAAACAATCAAAAAAACCCAGAACAGAATCCAGGATTTCCAAGTATGCTCTTTGAAAAACAATTAAGTTTTTCGCATAATATAAAACTGCATACCAACATGCTCCCGAAATACTTAACTTTCAAGTGTTTTTTAATATATACTCAATGTATCTAAAGAATAGGTCTCACCGCAAGGTCTCTTGCTCTTAACAGGTCTTCAACTCCGCTAACAGCAGTGGTAATTGCTGCTAGCTGCAGACAAGGGGCTGAATGACTGTTGGTAGAGGAGACAAACTATCAAAATCTTTCAGGGTGGAGGCTTATGGCACCATTCAAATAACCCATAAACACTAATATCACAGATTTCTGAGCACCTGAAGAGTAAAATTGAGAAAATATTCAGGAAAAAAGCTTCCCTGCTTAGACTAAGCTACAGTAAGGCTCTAGGTATGACAGTGACTTCTGAGGAGCAACTTTGGGCCTTAGAAAGAAATGCAATATCGAGTTAGAAGGAAAAGAGAGAGATAATCGCTGGATCATGATGCACAGAAAGTCTGTGCATCGCTCCAGTTTTCTTTGACAGAATTATGCTTACTGACAGAAGCATTCGTGGTGATTAGCAGCTGGCTAAATCAGATCCTGCTCTCATACTTGCTTGGGAAAGCCTCATTATGGAAGGAATCTAATTTCACTATGCTGAGATTAATCTTCACTTCTTCATAAAGCAGGCAAAAGTTTCTTTGACATTGTCATTATAGGAAAGCTGCTTTGCTTTAAGTCAAATATTTTAAGAAATGGTGTACTGCAATATTTGAAGTGGCTTTGTATTGGTTTAGTAACTATACACATGCACTTTTTTTTTTTTTTTTTTAAATTTAGCTTAGTACTATTCTCCAGCAACGTGAGCTGGACTGAAATAAATCAATAGACATGTCAAAACAAAACTTTACAATCTCTAAAAGTTTGTGTTTATAACAATCTACCTCTGCCAAAATAGTGACATTTTCTTAGGTAGACCAGTTCATATTGAAGCTCTAACAAAGGCCCACAGGATTTTATGCACCTTCATGAACATGTCTGGGTGCCTGGCTCATTATAAAGGGCAGTTATGTTAAGTGGGGGGGTGTGCCCTTATCCGATAGGCGAAAACAACATCAACAACAACAAATCTAAACTAGATGTGAAATTACAAGAGCAGGTAAAGATCGTGCATGTCTTCCCCGAAACAAAATGACTTTGCCAGACCTTTGGCACAAGGAAAAGGCCAGAGTTTATATAACCAGCTGATACTTAACGATTTAAAGAGACCATAGAAGGGAAGCATCCAAGTCGGTACAACCTGTTTCCATCCCAAGGAAGCCAATGCTGTGCGATATGATAGGCAGAAGTGAGAAATACAACCATGCTGACAACTCAAATGTCATTCCAGTTGTGTGGTGACTGGAAACAGAGCTCAAAAATCTATGGCCCCAACCTTCTTACACAGCATTCAAGAGAGTGCTCCCTAATGTATAGAAGAAGAAAGAGTTAAGTCCTATTAGAATCAGAGCTCTAAAAAGTTTGGGTAAACTGTTAGAGGCAGCATAAAGAAATCTTTTATATATTCACACATATGTGAAAGTCAGAAATTGTGAACTTAGTAGCTTAAGGTTCATTAAATATTCAACAAAATGGTCAAGCATTCAAAATGTTCCTATCACCCAGTGAAATATACAGCATCTGTTTGGGATTTACAAAGATTATCTATTTTTGCAGCAAAAATCATTAGTCCTTTAGAGCAATTCTGCTGAAAGGGAGGACAGAAAACAAGAAAACTGAAATATTAGCCTTTTACTTGTTTTGAAATCATAACCATGCTGACTATAAAGTCTGTTGGCATTTTATAGATAACTGGAATGACTGTACTATCCGCTATACCACCTTTAAGAGTATCTTTCTCAACATGCAGTCATGAAAAACAGGATGTTTATACTACTTACCTCAAGTGAGATCAAAACATTTCTAACATCGCTGTAAACATTTTGAAGACATAGATCATCACAGAACACACCTTCGTGTCAGAGAGTGTCAGAGAAAAGGGCTGGCATAATTGAGACATGAAACACAGCGCCTTCTTGTTCAGAGGGAACAATGGCTAAATGGTGCAGACTTTTTTTTTCTTCCCATTTCATTTTCTCAATTTATTCAGAAAGGCAATTGTTTTGTTTGCTGCTAAAGCACAGAGCTCATTCTCTCTTTAGTTGTCTCCCTTTTCCCCTGATTAGGATCCTAGATGTAGGATGTGGATGTAATTTCCCATTTTATTTTTAAACATAAACAAATTAGTAGGCTTTTTGAAATCATTCAGTTTCTAAAATGCATCAGTCCAGTAACTTATCAAGGACACTATTTTTGCCTTCTGTAATGGTCTAGAACAAGTGATTCAGCTAAAGGGAGGAAAATACTATTTATGTACCATGCCAATACTAGCTTGCAGCAAAACCAGAGCAGGGACTTTCTACACAGCGGGGGAAAAAAAAAAACCCAAAACGACCATAACTTTTGTTTTACGGTAGCTAAACACACCCATCAGACTTGCATTCATTGCATTCAATCCACCTGCGGACAGACGGTATTAAATGGAATTGTAGTAGCTCATGTTTGTACTTTGATGTATTAAGCTAGCCCTAGGCGAGAGTTAGGCGAGGAAAACCCTGTTACCTGTAATTCCGTTCCTCCGCAGGTATCTATGTGACAGCGTGCTCCTTCCTGAAGCTCATCTTCTCGGTCTAGCACTGACAGATCTCCCTAAGCTGTGGAGTACTACCCATTAAGCTCACTAATTGTAAGCTGGAGTACCACCAAGCCCTGCTTTCCAAAGTGGTTACAAATAATGCCCAGTCCCTCCTCTGCTTTGTTTCTGCTATTGGTATTAAAAACAAACAAACAAAAGTTCCTAGAAGCATGGATCATTTTCTTTGCTTCAAGCTGTTTTGTACCTTTTATGCTTGTTACCATTTCCAATCAATTTATGCTATTCAAGCTACTGTTTCTTTAGCTAGGGATTAAAAATAACAAATGTACTTGCATCATCATTTCACGACTTTTCAGACTAAGTATTCGTTCCCAGGTTAAATTCTGTTATAGGTAGTTTATTTAAAAATTTAACAACCTTCTCTCCCCTCCCTCCTCTTCCCCAAAAATGAAAAGGAAAAAAGTGCTTGGAACAACATACCTCATTATAAAAATGGTAACAGAAAAGGGACAGAGACTTTGAGCAAGGCTTAAAATAAAATAATGACACAAAGTGGATAAAGTTTATGTGTCTTGTTACTCTATCGACAGGCATGTAATTAGATGATAACTAACCCCACACCTAGGAAGTTAGAAACTTTTTGAAGATAGTTGCACTTTGCAGAATTATGGAGCCATCAGCATACAACCTGCACTCATTAGCTGTGCAGAGCATCTGTAATGAAATTTTTTGTAACACTAAAAATTCCATACTGTAGATTCAGGGCATCCTTCCAGACCAAAGTATGTATTTTGTAATATATCTTGTTCTAGGAAGATGTAAACGTCAAGATTTCATAAGCTTCTCGTATCTATTTTAACTGAAGAAGACAAGATACAAAGCGTGCAGACATTCCTTCCTGACTACTAACTTCCTGAAATGAATGTTTGCTATAGAGAGTTAACACAACCAAGGAGGAAGCAATATGCAAAAAAGAAATTCCACACTAAATATATAAGCATTTTCAGGGGCTCATCACACAAAGAAAAATATTTTGAAGAGGAAGAAAGTGAAGAACAAGAAAGGTCATGATCTGAAATTCCATGGCGGGGGGGCGGGAGTCCTATTAAAACCTAAGATTAAAATTAAAAGGACAGTAGACTTACTATTACAGAACATAAAAATTTGAAAATCTAATTATTTCATGATAGTGTCATCTGGACCTACCCTACAGTGTTATACAAGACACAGGTTAAGTAAACCATACTTGTATTACTGTTACATACTGTTACATACATGTATTGCTGTTGATACAATGGTTAAAAATAAATGTAAAGGAAAAGACTACCGTAAGCCAATCTTACACTCACTGTTCTGCAGTGTAAATGAGAGCAGTTCAAATTATTTCTCTACTGAGGGAAGCAACAGGCAGCATATAAATGCAAACAACCTTCATTAGACACATTGTCATGAGTATATTAATCATGTCAAGAAGCATTGCTGAAGTTTCTTTCAGTGCAATTTAACATACCTTACTTTATTAGGATGCACTTAATTTCACTATGTTTTCTCCTCATTATCATTTATGATGACCAATTAAAATGTTTGTGTCTGTCTCTGAGCAAATTACTTCTGTAATTCTGGTAGCTGAAATCACCGCTCATCCAACACTTGTCATCCCATCCCATTCCATCAGTGTAGTATCTTTCTTTGTCCAGCCACTATTAGCATTTTAAAGAGAAAAAGCTTACTTGCATTGAGTAGTTAGGTATAAAACCAGGTCTTTTTGCAGTGTAGACATTAAAAAGTGGGTTGGTTGCCCCCCCAGTTGCCCTGCTATACAGCCTTCATGTTTTTTTCCTTGGAGTGACAAGCATAACTTGTGTAGTCAGCAGAAAAATATAATGAAGCAACAGAGGCCTTGGGCATTATTCTCACATCGGGCTCAAAGTTGTGTGCAGTTCAATTTCCTTTGGTCAACACATGCAATAAATGCAAGTACACAGCAACCTTACCCTTTTGGTTTCCTCCAAAGCCTCCGTATCAGGGTTCTGTCTACAGCTTTTCAAATTACAACAGAATGTGCCACTCCAAATGTTTCCAACATTCATAAATAAGCCCAAACCATTTTTAATATTGTAAAAATCAAACGTGAGGGTATGATTTTTTCTCAACCTTTCACAACACAACTGTGAGCAGTTCATCTGTCTATAGCTGTTATTTCCTGGCTTCATGTATATTAAGATAAGAATTAGATATCTGCAAGTTAGCTGGAAATTCTGATTACACACAGCGCTTTTGCTGTGGAACTCAGGGCAACCAGAAATGGCTGAGCAAGATCTGGGATCACCAAGCTGTGTATATGAACTCCTTTTTCTGCGGATTACCTTGGGCTCCTGGAACTAATGTACAAGGCTTGTTCCTCAGAAGCTGCTGGAGCTCAGCTGCAAAGCAATGGAATTTGACTTATTTTCTAAAGAAACATATGTGTTCTTATTTACATAACATTACTTTGACATTATAGTAATGACTTCCAGAAAAATGCTGATAATTGCAAGGATGAAGAAATAAGTCTGAAGACAGTGCTGCCTTTTAGAACAATTATAATTTCATTAAAATAGGAACATAACTTAAAGATAGATTTTATTCTCTTTGATGATTTACTCATGCAAACTGCACATAAAAGAAAACAGTACAGTTTGTGAAACATGTCAAATGTGAAGACCCAAAATGCTAAGTACAGAAGTAGTGTGACATACGTCTCAAAACGGAATCCATGGTAGTACGACTAACAACTTTTCTCTATTTGCTGAACACAGATTTTAATGGTTCTTTTTCCAGCCCCACTGTTAAATTTATTAACTGTTTACACATCTCCTATACACTTATGTAGACTTATTTTACAAGCGCAACAGTTTTGTTATAAAAAAACTCCACTTATATAAATATGATTTAAAAGCCTTTGTGTTTAGGAGAGCAAATTATAGTATAATCAATGAGGCCTTATCTAGTCCACCAAAACTACAATGAAAAGTGACTGTATAGCTTTCTTGCAGAATTCACATTTTGTGCCTTTGCAATTAATTTCCTTCTCACAAGAGGTCCATTGTATTTCACCATCCTGGAAACGTTCAGTAACTGTTACAGCTTTTTATCTTGAAATTGGGAAAGTAAGACTTTTAAACACATGAGGTTATCAACTCAACTTTCTTAGTTTTAAAATACAAAATATTTAGAATCCCTATTATTTTCATGCTTAAAGCCCTGCAATGATACATATATGACTTAGATACTTCTTTGTCCAGTTTTCTTTATAGTATGGTTGTATATATATTGTAGAAATTATGATTTTCCTGTGGATCAATTACATTTTTAGATTTAAAACTGAATCAGATAGAAACTTGATGGCACTGACACTTAAAAACACGTAGTATAGTGTGGAGAAGGAAGAGCAAATGAACTACACAACCCATTATAAATGCATTAAATCTTTGTTATATACATAATGGAATCCTGCTTTACTGCCAGTTGCTACTATGCATCTGTTTTTGCTATTATACAAAGTTTTCCGACCTGAAAGCACACATCTACTTTTTTTAAACAACTTAATCTATTGTAAAATATTGTACTGTATTTTGAACATGAGTACAGAATCAAAATAGATAATGGCACATTTAAAAAACTCAATATCCTACAGATGATTGGATAATGAGAAAAAGTGTACCTACAATCATCTCATCAGAAACAAACTACGTCATGGAATGTTAGTTATCCAAGTTCGCACAGTAAATAACATTTTAAAACTGCAATCACCTATCAGCCAGCATCACATTGAAGGCATCTTTAAACATTCAAGCAAAAGACTGCTGGCATTAACTACTGAACCATTCTCACGCACACACCACACACACCACATTATAATTACATTGTTTCCAAGATACGGTAGATACTGATTTTTTTTTTTTTTTCCCCCACAAGAAAGGTATCAAAATTTTTGCTACTAAAAGATGACAGTGCTTACACAAGAATTAAGTACAAGTTAGCTTGCAAATACAAGACAATGACAAAAAAAAGTCTTGAGTTGTCTGAAGAAGGATTTTAGGCTTTTCTGGCATCCAAAACCATGAGTAAACTCCTTAGTCTGCGACTCAAAAATCCACAAAATATCAACCTACTTTGGAATACTAAGTATTCCATATTTGATAACCCTGTATTTTACAATATGCTTACTGGTTTCAGCCTAGCAACAAAGGGTAGTTATAGATATCTGCTCTGACTGGAGAAATAAAGCTCTCCTTCCCCCCAGAATGAAAGTGTTGGAGGGGAAAAAAAACCCACCTGACATCAAGTTAAAATTAAAAAAAATCAAATCTATTTAGTAATGATCCTCATCTAGGACAGGTATGTGCAGAAGAGTACTGTATCTCATATACTGTACTGGCCCTATTAAACAAATTAAAAACCCCAACAGTTAAAAAGCCAACCAAAACGCTATACATAAAACAACCCAAACGTTTTTCTCCCAATGTTCTTCCTCTCATAATGTGCAAAACAACAAAAAGGCAAAAAGACTAAAAGCAAATTTACTGTTACTGTCTTTCTCTTGCCTAGTGCTTTATGACCTTGCTAACGTTACAAAGTCAATAGGGACTATGCAGAACTTTGGTATAAAAATGTCACATAATATTACTATCACAGTCTTGGGGACGACCTTTAGTAATTCACCCCAATGTTTGTTGAAATAATACCAAATTAAAAATGAAATAAACCACATTGTACTGTACACACACTTTACACATTAAGCACAAAAAACAACTAGTAAAACTAATACTTTAAAAAAAAAAAAGTCTTTTGCAGAGAGACTAGAACTGGTGTTCTGTCTCATCTTCACCTGCCAATCGTTAAAGCCCAATTTAAGTTGGATTTTTAAAAACGACTAATTTTAAGCTACAATTTCTCCTAGATGGAGACTGGTCTTTTGTTGATTTCCCTTTAAAGTCACAAATGTATATCTAAGAAACTGATGCAATGCAAATTTTTAATCAACTTCCTGAAGGCTGCGACTGGGAGGGAGGCGCCATGACGATCTGGGAAAGCACCGGCTCTGTGCTCTGGTCCGCCATCTGGGTGAGAACGGAGGTGGCTACCGCTTCTGCCTTGGAAGTTGAGCTTACGCCGTTGGAAGTGCTGACAGAACTGTGCTGAATAGCTTCTGTGTGTGGACTGCTTGGCACTGATATGTCTTCCGAACTGTCATCTTTATCTGCAGCTGAAGGAGAAAAATTAATTCATTTTTTCCCCCAGAATGCACACCACCACGTCCCAGGTAACAGCAATCATCCCCTAAATAATTAAAATTCACAGTGTAATGTAGCACAACTTGCAGAGCAATCTTCATATTCATTTTTTAAAGAAAATACTACTTTGTAAGCAAAAAATATGGACTGCAGTATGGAATATTCAGGAAACAAGAACATTTTCACATCTTCAAAGTCATGATTAAAATTGTCTGGTTTCCTGCTTAGTAAATCAGCTGGTGGGTACCACACCTAATTCTAATGATGAATGCTCACGTCAATAAGCAGTATTTATAGATTAAAACTACTACAAGATCTCTTGGTGCTATATGAATTGGCTTTAGATTTTTAACGTATGCGATTTACTGCATTTGCTTAGTAATCAAACAAGAATAATTCTATGTTCAGTAATTAATACCTGTGATCATGAATGTGATATCTGAAAAAAATATTTACACCACTATATTAACTCAACCACAATTCCACAAGTTTTCAACCCACACCCTTTTAACAGAGTGAAGTGCAGTAACTTCTTTAGTATACAAATGCCTCTCAATAAGATTTAAAATTGTTAAAACTGATTTTAAAAATATCTTCAAGAATACTTCAGGTGTCCTCCACAAAACTGAAGTGAATTAGCTACAGAGTTGGATCATTTTTTCTCATGACAGAGGGTAAACAGATTGAAAAGTAATTCTCATTGTGCAAAATTAGAATTTACAAAATGAGCATGGTTTAAAATGTCTTTCTGGCATGCCATCCTAGTCATGCTAAAATCATCCTTTTTTTCCAGAGTTGCAAAAGTTAGCCAAGGCATTATGCAAACACTGTCAAGCAAAAAGCTGAGTTAAAGACTAAAAAAAACCAAAACCAAAACAAAACCAGAAAATAAGCCTACTGTTCTTCACTCAAAATTAAAAAGTGTGAACACTGAATTTAATTATAACTATTTTGTATCACTTTGTGCTACTTAGCGTTTTCAAGTATTTTTCACAATCGTTTTATACGCTGACTTAAACCCAGCATACAGATGGAATACTGGAAGTCCCTTTTAAAACACTACTGACTATTGTATAACATAACAATATAGAACGATACACACAAACATAGCCAGAAGCAGCACGAACCATTGGTTGTGACATAGCAACGGAACAAAGTTTGATTTTCTCTAGGCTGGTCTTTGCAATCCCTTTCAGATTTCGTTGAGATTGGCCTACAAATCTCAAAAGTTACGCAGCAATGGGAAGTGATGACACTGACACTAAAACATGAAAAACATTGTGGTATCACAGCCTCGTTTCCATAGAAAACCAGGCTAATAGCAGCAACTAAAAGGAACACTAAGCATGAACAAACAATGATGAAATGAAGTTTATGATGTACTGAGGTTTATATGACATACTAGCAATGGGTAAGAAAATTCACTCAATTAGCAAGTCAGGTCCCCAGTGTAAAGATCTTTGAGCAACCCCATGCATACTAAGAACACACTCCTCTTCAAAGCCTGTAAACAACAGTTCTATTGTTGACCCCTTCTGGAAAAGAAAGGTAAGGTCAAAAAGGATGGGTAAGCAAGCAAAATTGCTGTATTTCTTTCTAAGAAATACTGCCTACATGAACAAGGCAGCAATTTCTCTTATACCTCTACTACAAGAGCACAGACATAATCGTTTGAAAGTATCATAATGTTCTTATCCAGGAGGCCAACTATTTTACAGATGCTACATTTTTTCAAAAACAATCTTTCAAGCATTGAAGGAGGTAGAGACAGATGATACTGAGCTAGGTCTGCTGACAATTACCACATATCCTAAGGTTACATGGTAGCTGTATACAGCAAGAGGAGAAAAATTAAAATACTTCTCCAAAACATTTGTGATCCTACTAAGGATCTGCCCATTCAAGAACAGAAAGAACATGAACGAGTGCCAATTCAGTTAATACTTTTCAACAGGATTTCATCTTTGCTACACCTCTATCAAGACCTACAAGATCTCATGTAAAAACAACTAAGAAGGAATACATGCAAACTTTGTTAAAAACAGAAACTCTAGTGCCACTTCCTGAAAAATATGAGAGTAGCATATTCTTCCACTCAGCCAGAATGAAATGGCAGCAAGTGGGACAACATGTATCAAGTAATGTCTCCCCACTGTAACACCTACTCCTCCTCTTCAGAGCTGTTACTCTCCTATGAATCTCAATCTTCCTATTACGTTTCTTTTGCTGATCCCCGATTTCCTTGTTGGCCAAATCCTCCTTATCCTCAAGAAAAAGGGTTAGTTTTAAATGCTACAAGCCAGAGATAGAGAGGCAGTAAGGTAGATCGTTATCTTTCATCCTGAGAAAGAAGGTCTTCCATTGTTCTGTATCCCTTAACATGTACGTTGTTAACTCAAAAGAAATGTCTGTAATAACATCGCAGTGGTAAAGAACATGAGAGGGGCTTGATTTTCGATTTTGATGGGCTCAGGAAGACCATATATGCAGTGGAAGAAACAGTTATGAGAATACTTATGATCGCCAATATACAATAGAAGTTTTCATATCATTGAGCAGATGAACAAACATACTGTGCTGAACAGACAAAAGCACATGATTCAGGTATTTTCAGATGCCAGGGGCTAGAGGTGGGAGCTTACAGCAGACAGGTGATTATGCAAGATACAGACCTAACACTAGTTTATGGTAATAAATTTGACTGGAAGCATAAATCCTTGCACTAACTACCAAGTAATATTTAGAAATGAGGTGCCACCATAAATAACAGCTATTTAGATTTCCTTCAAAATCCTTCCTTATGTAGCCCTAACTTTACAGGAATAGCAGCCAAAAACTGAATACAGAACTCCTTTTGAAGAATTAAAACCAAACAAGAAAATCTACTCAATGAATATAGAAGATAAAGTCACCTCATTACAAAGGAATAAAGAACAAAGGCTGTTAGAAGAACACAGGGAAGTCACATTTAAATTCCAACAGATTTTTTTCTTTTTTCTTAGTTGACCAGAGAATTGCCAGGCACAGGACTGTGGTTTCAAGTGTGCAACTGATACATACCAGAATCATAACATAGCTAACAATGTAGAAAAGCGCCCAGGCATTTTAACTTTTTAATGGCTCCCCCCCAGCTTTGCCTCAAACCAAGGAAAATGCACGGTCCAAATTAGAAATGAATATACATAAGTAAAGTCTGCTGTACATAGAAGGCTGAAAATTTACAGACCTACATCACATGAACCTTCCTGAAGGCTACATAGTTCCTAGACAAGCTGCGTCATGAGAAGGAGTGACACATTTTGGTAACAGAACACAACGCAGGGTAGACCGAGCTATAGAAAAGACTTAAAAAATACCAAACAAAGCACAGAGGAGACTTTTGAGGATGTACTAAGCAGTACCCTTTTAGAGTAGTCAAACATTGCTGCTATTTGCTTCTTAGTAAGCGTTGCTTACCAATAGCTTTCAGTAAGATAAGCAAACAAAGAGGGATTTCAGTCTTCAGAAGAAAAAAACCCCACCAAAACCAAAATGGGAGTGAGTATGCAAGCACTGACATGTGATCCAGAACTCCTTTCGGTCCCCTGATAATCCCTAGAAAGGAAGCCTCATGGTAATTCTCATCAGGCCATCCATGGACTACAGAGGGACTCAAGCCTAGAAATGCTCATTTCCAATGAGCTGGCCCTTGTGAATATCCCCTGCAGTCACTGAAGGACTGTCGTCTGTCCAGAACAGGCTGTAGGAACATAGTGGTTTGAGTGGTTCAAATTATTCGAGGTCTGAAACTGGTTAATCACCTTCTACCATTTCTTTAACTAGAAAAAGAACACAAAAAAAATCCATTTAACAATCCATTTAACACCACCTACATTGCAGCTTCTATCTTCCTTTGTATTCAGTTTTGTACAAATGTTCTTGAATATTATGATGTCCTTTTGAAAAACATGAAAAGATACCTACAACACCCTTTTAATTTTTTTTTTTTACAACTCCTAATTCTCACAACACATTTTCTTCTCACAAGTTTTCACCTTTTTCCTGCTCTAAGTCCAGAAAAAGCCTGAGAAAATATAGGAGTATTGTAGAATAATTTTAGAAATAATCTGGTATAGAAAAGCTAAAATGAAAAATAAACAAACAGCATTTAGATTTCTCCTATACATGGCACTCTCCCCCTGCCCCTGTAATGTTTAAAGATGCATTCAGAACCAATAGCATCCTTCTTTGGGAAATAAAAAAGTTTCAACTGGCTGAAAACACAAACATTGCAACAAATTCATCCATACTGCCTCAAAGCGCAACAACCATTTTTCTGGTTTCTCTGTCCTGATGACACCCTCTTTTGAGGCAGGCACAAGACTTTTTAAATAAAGAAAATATGATCCCAAGTACAATCTTAGAAGAAATGGGTATCTGCACTGTTGTGATTTTCACTCGGCCTGAGACAAAAATGTGCCTAGGAAATCCAGAAGATCTTAAAAGATATGTAGAAGTAAGTGCCAAAAATACCCTGAAAAGCAATACATTATTTGTGCCTATTTAAGTGCACCATACATGAAACCCCATTAAATTGTGGGCTTAGCTGTTAAAACATGGTCTGCATGGTATAATCTAGCACTGTCTCAGCAGTGCACAATATTCAGCACTGCAGGAGCTCTGTAATCTGGTGTCTTCAATTTCTTCCACAGAGAGACTGTTAAACCACTCAATATGTTTTTGAAGCAATTCAACTTAGATTACTTGATGAACATAATATGTGTATTTAAAAATACTTTCTATGAACACCATTTTCATGAACGTATTAACTGAAACCATTTTTTCCTCTCATAAATTGTACTGTGGGTATGTCACTTAGCCAACGTGCTTTCTTAACAATATTCACATGGAGATCATGTGACAAAATCCTCTCAGAGGGATGGCATTACAACTTTCATGTTGAACTTTTACTTTCAAGAGACTTTTCAATTGCTTACTATTATTTTATTTTATTTCTAAAATGTAGGCTTTCTCCACTGATGAGTATTTTAGTTTCTATTCATTTTGCACTCTTTAGTAAATTAGGAACATTATAGTCCTTTTCTGAGGGCAGAAAATAAGCATTACTAAACAGGCCATTCATTAATCCTTCAATGAAGAAGGAATCCTTACCATGTAATTGGTTTGCCAGTTTAAGACTTATGTTTAAATATTTTTCATGCCAATTCAGGAACACACATCCTCAAAACATCAAAATTCAAGAAACCTACAGTTTTTGGGGTTTTTTTTGAAAAACCTTGCATGCATAATGTTATCCCCTAGTAGCTTCCGTATCAAATTATGTTGTTCTGTCAGATGGGAGCCATAATGGCCTCATCCCTGCAGCAATCATTGTTAATATAAATCCCAAACATATTTCTATACTGTTCCAATTTACTCCAAGATGCTATTTTCCGTCTTGTCAAAATGACTGGAGATCAAAGGACCAAGATTTATAAGCTCAAAACTGACAAAATCAGTATTCTAAATATATATGGCAATAGAGAGTTGCTAAATCTCCTGAATCTTTTAAATTAAAAAATATTGCCCATTCTGATGAAATTGCTTACAATGACTACAAGTAAAGATGGTGGCCATTAAGTTTTATCGCAAGCACCTGAGGATCTGTTTGCATGCAATACAAAATGTTCCTTTATTCTCCTGAATTACTGACACTGGCAAATTAAAATGAAGTGGCTACATATGGCAGAAACAATCTTCACATTTACAAATATCCTGAAATATCACTAAATCATAAAAACGAAAGCTGTGGGTTATATATTATGAATGTTGCCTAATGCATTCCCAGCTCGGTTATTTGTAACAAATTTGTGTACAATGGACAAAATTGGCCATTTATTCTACAGCAGCAGCAGCTGGTTCTGGCACTGTGTATCATACCCAAAAAGGAAGTTACAAGTCAGGAAAGCATAATTAACCTTTAAAATGCTGGAAGGATGAAAAATCAAATGAACAACTTTAAGTAAAAATATGTATTAGAAAAAAAATGCTACTAAACTCTCAGTATTCCCTTCAGTATTAGAACTGCTTTTTAAAATACTCTGTTTATAGAAAAATAGTCACTTAATGTGGAAATCTAGAAGACATTGTACAGTAGGAGCCATGAACCTTCATTTGATTATTTTAACGGCTTGACTGATCCTGGATGTTATGGTAAATGAGGACAGCTGTTATATACCTCTACTGAAATCTCATTACGATGAAGAAAAAAAACCCACAAGGACCTTTCACTGTACTAGGCTAAGATAAAGTATAAAAAATGGTTTATCATGTGCTCTTAATACTTTAATTATATTTTCCAAAGCAGGTGTAGTAATCGATAGCCCTTAAATGCTAATTATCATACGCATTTATTAAACCAGCATAAACCCTTCAATGTTGTGCAACATTTCAACTGAAAGGACTTAAAAATATGTTTCTAAATATCACATATTCATTCCTGTCTTCCAATAACCTTTGAGATTTTTAGAAAAAAAAAAAATCTTTAATGTAATATTAGAACTGCACTTCTCAATTTTAATGTTCATTCAGTTCACTTTGGCAGTATTTCATTGATGCAGCCTAAGGCTATAGGTAATGGAACATTACTCACTATGATAGCCAGATTTCTTCTGCATGGCGGTTACAGGGCAATCTTTATGAGCCAGAAGAAGCTGTTTCAGCTGTGCCACTTCATTTCTCAGCAGGGTGACTTCATTCTAAAGGAGAAGAAAGTTATGTACTTTACCAGGCTCAAACTACACACATTTTGAAGGTAAGTATTAAGTTTTATAGGATTTTCAGTTGTTCATTTGGGGGTAGATAAAATACAAGAAGTTTCCATTTGGTATATATTGCAAAAATGTATACATTTCTTTTATCTCAGAATATGTAAATATTAGCTGAAACTTGGCTAACTTTATTTCATGATTTTCTTAAACTAGGAAATGCTTTTTTGGAAAATACAACATACGTTTTTCAGTTTGCAGACGCAGAGTCTACATATAGTCTCATTCACATGATCCAGCTACTGTAAGACTCTTCTGCAAGGTTTTGTGATGAATTCTAATCAGAGTAAACCTACACTTAACTACCCACATTTTAACAAATGCCACAGCCAACACTAAAAAAGGTTAAAAAAACCCCAAACCCCAGCCATTTGTACTTGGACTTTGAAAATCTCATGTACTGGAAGATAATTTAGTAAGTATTTGTTGATTTCCATATTAATTTTCTCTTTGGGAACCATACATAAACATGCTGTATGAAGGTATCATTGATAATAATGACAAAATCCGGAAATGTCAGCTGATGTCACTAAAGCGAAGTGTAATCAAGGAGACAGCACCTGCAGAATGTAGTGACTGGGTTTATTTCCAGGCTTTGCCTTTCCACTATTGGGTGACCTTGAGCAAGGTCATTTTACTGCTTTGTGCTTCAAGTCCCCCATTTGTAAAATGGAGGACAGTGATACTTACCTTCCCTGTAAAGCAGTTTGATATCTACAGATGAGAAGTGCTACATAACTGCATTACATGTGACAATCCAAATTAAGAATAGTATGGCATTTTGATAGACCCATTTTCACTTTAAATAGTAGAAAAACATTTATGTATCTACAGAATCAAGTTATCCGTAATGCTTTGTGATCCCCATATCTTGTCACAATATATGCTTTCCATGGGTTATTTTATTTTAAATATAAATCCTTTCCATTGATACTTTAAGTGACTTAAACTATAACGACCTTTGCACATTAGCATAACATACCACACATGACATAATTGTTTGGTAAATGCCTATGTTTATGCATTTAGGAGCAAGTTAAAGAAAAAACAAACACAGGAAAATTGGATTGCAGCTAAACTTATTTGGAAAAAATAAAACACGAGATAGTCAACCTATTTACTTGCAAGCTAGAAATAAGGCAATGCAGTCAGAGAAGATTAATTACAACTAAAAGGATTCCAAAGTAAGGAAAACAATTTTTAAGAACAGAATTTATTAGGTTTAATTACACTAAATAACACAGTTTATAAATACTGTAACTAAAATACCAGATTTTAAAAATAAAAGTTCCTCTTTGTGTCCTCTCTCTCCATTTAGACAACAAAAAATTTCAAGCCTTTATACTTGCAAAATTCTCTTAAACTATTAAGGACTACTTTTCCATTCAGTCTTTTTATTGTGTCAAACATCTCTTTTAGAAACTTCATATTTAAAATAAAAGCAAGAGCTGAAAGCAAGCCAAAAATCTGACTTCACAGACATTTCTAATGAAAGAAAAATGTGATTGCAAACAAAAAAGGTTGCAATGAAAAAAACCAAACGAAAAACCCCACAAATTCTCTACCAGCTGGCATTACACGTCCTGAAATCCTGGGCTGTTAAGAAAGCACACTACTACTGCCTCCAGCTCTCGGTCTCCTCATAGTTCACCATGTTATTTACTGAGGAGCCACAAATCTGGATGCCAAGCAGGCAGCTGCACAGAATTGACATAGCTGGGGAAAAAAAAATAAAAATGCTGATGTAGTTTTGCGATACTTCTTGATAATCTACAGAAGCAGCAATGTCCAAGAATATGAAACATACTTCCATTAGTTTAAAGGAACATTGGCAAAATAAGTGATCAAATTGGGAAAAGGTTTTCAGAAATTTTCTACCTTCATCTCCCACATTTTAAAGAAGAATTTTATACTCAAGCAGCACATACAAGTATGAAGTTGCTGTTTATCAGGGTAAGTAAAACTAAAGTTTATGAAAAATTTTTGAAAAGGCAGTTTATAGATTAATGTCAGCTGTATTATAAATACTAAGAATTTTGCTAACAGAAATAGAAAAAGCAAATATATTATCTCACATTAAGGCAGATTAAAAAAAAAAGGAACAGCATTCCTATGCTAAAAAAAAAAAAAAAAAAAGTTTGAGGTATTCTCATTGAATACATAGCTAGCATTGTTACTAACATAAACACCATGTGCCAACAGTGCTATATGCAATGCACAAATCATTCCTGAAAGTAGAATAGAGTACATCTGCTAGTCACATGGTATATGGAATGTCACAGAAAGGCAATCCATGGTTGTCATTTACATATTACCAGTAAGAACCACTTCTAACTGGTAATAAAGGGGGACTGTTAGAACCAACTCCTATACATATTGTAGTTTCTTATCATATATGTGACAATACCAAGTCTTTCCATCTTATTCAAAACTTGTTAACAGGTTAACATGTGGTGGTCATTTAACATGTGGTTATCATGTTGAAAACAGGCTAACAAGACAGACATGGAATAAACACTTCAACAGTTGGCATGACGAAAGATTATTTTGAGTTTCCACACTGGAAAGGTCCTCCTGAGATATCCAATGACGTATTAGTCAAGTGTAGATATCAAGTCAATTGCAGGCATCAACATTTCTTTAAATAATCATGAACTATACCTCACATACTGTCTAGAATAATTTTTATGTTCCCATATTTCAAAACGTGCTAACATTAGAAAGCAGGTTTCTGGAGGAAAGCATATCTATTTTTACCTGCACTCCATTTTTCAAAAGGTATTTTCCCTTCTGTATTCTTACAAAGGTATACCACACAGTGTACAATATGTTCTTCTGTACCTGCATATTTCTCCCTGGATCCAAAATGCATATGTAATAGGGGGACTGGATTAACCCTTACTCAGCAAGGTGTGGGACAATATTTCTGAGGTGTATTTACCAAAACTATCATCAGTGACAGGTAAATGTGACTTATAGGGAGACAGGGGATTGTCTGTGGCTGAGTTAAAACACCACTCTTCCTGTTTCTTTTTGGACAACTTCAAGAAGATACCCCTATATGGGAAAGGACCTTACAGGCATTTCTTTCATAATTTAGCATTCCTGAAGCAGCTTTTGCAGCATTAGTACAAACCACCACTTGACTGCTGATCCTTTAAAACCTACAATGACCTACTGCGGAAGACAGGCCATTCTTCTGCTAATACTGTGCCTTCTAAGATTATTAAAGCAACAGGGACCAAATACTGACCATATAATGAACTTTGACATCTGATCCTGCAATATGTTTGAGCGGCCACTGGGGACGCACTGTCAATACTTCCTTAACATGTTACATAGCATAGCATACCCTGCAGTATTGTGCAAGGCACAGAGGCAACACAATGTGGTATATAAAATTTAAGATCAATAAACAAGTCAACACATAAGTAGAAAACACAGTCCACAAAAAGCAAACAGTAAATAAACTTTAAAAGGTTGGAAGCATGAAAAAAACTTACAAAGCAGAGCCTATAATAAAGACAGCTAACCTAACCTAAAGATGTTACTGGTGTGATGTAATTTTCCCTTAAGCAAAAATTTGAAAAATAATGCTTAAAAGGAAATTACATTCAAACATTTAAAAGAAGTAGGCAGAAGTTAATCTACAGAAAGCTGAAAACTATGGAACAAAATACATACATGAACCAAGTAAACCTCTTCAAAATCTGTGGTACTGTTAGAGAGCTTCCATTCTTAAAAACCTTGACACTGACATTAGAAGCTTTAACATAGACATTACAAGAAAGCTACTAACTGCATTGAAAGAAGTCAGAATCGTTACGTGAAGCAATGCAATGTAGTCATTTTGGCATTAACCTGCTTTTGGAAATGTGACATCTTGGTAAATTCTGAGCAGATATTAAACAAAATATGAACTACTAAACCCTAACACTCAGTCTATAAAACTGTACTAAGGCAAAACTCCAAACTTATTAAATTTACTATTAAATATAAAGTAAGTAATCATGGGTCATTGCTGCCCACTATGCTGATCAGCTGTGTTAGCCTGTCAAGTGAAGAATTATTATGGAAATATAGGATTGATTAATGTTTTCATATAAAGTACAGTTTAATTATTTCTCTGACATTCAATTTTCTTTACAAGTCATTCTGTTCTTCACAGTTAACAGTTTTGCTTTTGGCAGACCATAAGAAAATTCTTTTTCTTGAATTCACTATTACTGAGTTAACTCTTGCAAATCTGGAAATCTTTTGGTTATAGTACTTACCAATTTTTATGACCAAAAATTATGTATGTATAAGTTAAAGGCAGTTCACATAATAACTAAAATTACTTCCACTAAAAAAAAAAAAAAAAAGCAAATCTTATTTGTTCTTTGTTTTTCTTCCTGTAGATCTACCTTCACTTGTTTCTCAGATTATTTAAGATACAGTGCTACATACCATTTTGTATTTAATGGATTTACAGTGAGGACTGTGACTGCATTAAAGGAACATGTCTAAAGACTGTGAACAGGTATGAGAAGACTATATATTTGCAAGAAGTTTAACTGATGCTGGTGCAGAGTGTCATGATTCTTGGAACACAGGAAACGATTTCACATTGTGTGCTTAGGTAGGAATTTCTTACATTTTACAGTCTGGGATGCTGAGTATTTTTAAAGACATGAACATGAAGATGACTGATACACTGTAATTTTGTTTACATGATAAAAAGTAGTCTCAACATGCCCTACTTTCCTGTTGGTCAAACTGGGACATTTTCTTTATGAAACAGCATGAAAGAGGAGTTTTAATAGGAAGGAAAAGATCTGCGAATTTGACTCATTGAACAGCTCTGATGAAAGAACAAGAAGTTAAACCTTTAACATATCAAAATACTTTCCATTGCATTTTCTAAATGAATGCTTCATTTAGGAAATTACATCATTTTTCCTTTCTGTAATTTTCAAAACAAAGCTTTTAGACTTTTTATTTTGAAACAATACTTTGTGCCAATTCTCATGTGCTGCTGGAAAATGTTAAAAAAGTATGCTTTAACATTTAACAGTGTTTAAACAAAAGGGTCATGGACTGTTCCACAGGGGGAAAAGTGTGTCCACATGAGAACTTTCCAAGATTGACCACCTCAGATGAGGCGGAAAAACAACTTGCAACATACACTAGACTACCCTCTTACAGTATACTTCCCTCACTATAGGATTTATGCACACTGGGAGGGCAGCGTGGTGAAATTTGCACTGCCACTGCCTGTGCTGTACCTGTTCTGTGGACAAAAGAGGCCTTCAGTTTCCAGTGATGTCAATCTGGCACCTTTCACGAGCACTACATTCACTTTAAAGGAAAAAGAGTGAAGTTAAAAAGAACCAAAGGAAATCAAACCAAGTCTTATTTAAATAACTCAGGCTGTGATACTAATTATTAAGAGCAATATGTTTTTAAGATAAGGCTATTACTTTGCTAATAAGCTTTTACTCCAACACATCTTGTCATCCTTGTTTAGTATCACAGTCTGAAAGTCATTTAAAATGGAACAAAGGACAAAAGGGTATGATCCTAACGTTTATGCATCTCGAAATCTGAGTATTCTCTTATATTCTTATTTTACTGCTATATGCAATTAGTGCTGAATTTTCAATTCTGACCTGAGCCACCAGTTACAAAACCATTTATATTTCAGATTTCATGCAAAGTTTAAGTTCCATCGATCCAGGATCACTGTCTAAGAATGAAAAAACTTATTAATTTTTACTTGAAATAAAAAGTATACCTGTAACTGGCCATTTAGTGAGCTCAGGTCCTCGGCTTTTTTCTCCAATGACTGCACCCAGACTTTCCGTTTCTGTCGGCATCTAGAAGCAGCAGCCCGGTTTCGCTCCAGAAACTTTCTTCTTTTCTCATCAGGGTCTTCATTGGCAGCTCTTCTTCGCCGACCACCTGTATTTGGTGTTTGTGGCGTAGGCTGAGCTGGTGATGCCTGAAAATAGTGAAAAGTATTAAAGTTATCAGTATAATATTATTCATGACAACCTCCAGTACTAGTATAAATACACATCACATTTTGAGAAAAGCATTCACAACATTTCTAAATACATTCAGGTTATACACATTTCTTTGTTGAAAACTATGTCGTTTAACTCTCCAGCTATGTTTTAAAAACTTTTACTGTATTTACACTCCTTACCCTGTCACATTAACATGTAATGATTTAATCAAGGCTCTAGCTTTGGTTTAAAACTGCACTAAAAGAAGCCGCTCACTTCACAGGGTTAAGTTTATATGACATTTACATCTGGCAACTGAGTAACACCTGGAAGCAATACTACTTTAGATGGACTGTCAGACATTCTTTTACTGATTCTGATGACGCAAGTATCTACAAAAGGTAAACTTTAAAAAATTCTTCCACCCAACATAGTTTTTAGAAGTTACATTTAGCAGAAAATAATTTTTCTACTTTTGACCCTTCCCAAATAATCTTCCCACAAACCTAGTCACAACTGAAATACTACACCATTATGCCCAATACATAGAAGCTGTTTGACAAATGCTGATACTCACTGATCCCTGGATCTCCAGACAGCAATTTCCTACTTGTTGATGTGTTTCCCACTGCTGCATACCAATTTCACCCACATATTGTGACAGGATCAAAATATTTCAATATTTTAAATTACACATTATACTCCTTACTCTGTATACACACCTTAGGCAAAGATTTAATGAATTATGATAACAATGTAATAGATCTTAAAATCCTTTAAAGTGATAGGATAGACAGAATATAACTGTCTACACGACATATTCACAGGTGTACCTGCACATTCAGTCTAGCACAGTAAGAAAGTTTGATTTTTAAACTAAAAACCCCAAACATGTATCAGTTGGCATATTGATTTGGCATAAATTCGAGATAGCTAATAATAAATAAAAGCTGGGAACTCAATTCAGCCTTTTAGGAATGAAACACTTGCAATTTTTTTTTTTTTTTTTTAAAATACTAATTATAGAGTAACCACAAAATAACTGAACAGCAAGCTTTTAATCTTGAAAATTCTGCTACGTAGTATTAAGAAAATATTATTTTAAAAAACTTAAAGTAGCATGGGAGAACACCGGCCAGAAGAAGGAGGTCATTTCACAACGGGTAACCTGTTTCCTCTTTTTGCTCCAAACATATTTGTTTTGATATATTATTTGATTTCACTGGCCAGTCTAAGAATCTGAGTGCTTTCACTGCAGATGCAGGTCCTTCCAGTTCTGGCCCAAGTAAGTAGCTTTTATAAAACTGGTAATATGCTATGAATTCTGAAAATAACTCTTAAGAGATTTTAAAAAGCATTTTGAAAACACATTCCAACAAGTTTTTTAGAAGTAGAACAGCAGCAGTCCTCCAGGATTCACCCAGGGAAGTATCTCTTTCCTCCAGCAGCACTCCCACTTCCAGCCTGACTCAGAGGTCTTGCCCTTTATTCCCCTGTTCTCATCTATCATCCCAAATGGACAGCACACCATTCCTTAAACTCAGAACCCCCCTTTCAGTACCCGGGATGACACAGTACACAATCACACAGCTGAAACTCTTCATGTGGCAGACCAGAAAAGATCCTTCAAGCAAATTAACATAAGCATGATACCTGATGCAGTTAAAAAAATTTCTGAAGAGTGTTTATGACATAAAATATTAAACAGATGCAATATAAATACAAAATAAAAGCACTTAGTTTTTTCAAATATATATTAACCAGCTGTACAATTTTCAATTACCACAGAACTTCCTGTTAATGAACTCCACAAATCAGGAGGACTTAGTTCTAAATTTGAGCAGATAGATAATACCTATTTTGAAATTATCATCTTGGATAATACATTTTAGAGGCATTTAAGAACATGTAAGAACTATAAACATTTTACTGCTACAGAACTATTGACTCCACGAGGAGTCTGTAGCACATGTTAACCTCTATTTTACAAATTAAAAGTAAAGAAAAAAGATATTTTTTTTTTTTTTTTTTCATAACAAAGAAGAGGGTAGGAAGTATATATCCACTCTGTTGTCATACCGGCGTTTCAGTTGTTGAAGTTGCAGGTTGTTGTAGTGATTGTGGTCGTGGTTCCTCTGACTGAGTCCTAACCAACCCACTTGGATGTCCCTTGGCAGTATCTCCATTTGTTACCTGAGGGTGCTGCTGGGTCAAGGCTGCTTTCAATCTCTGAAAGCAGAAAAAAAAGAAGAAGAAGAAAAAAGGAAATATTCTATCATGCTAACTTGAGGAGTTATTAATTATTTATATTAGTAGTTACTTCCATTTTGGAAATAGGAGCTCCAACTCTAAAATAGCTGTTTCTTTTTATAGGCTTTCAACAGTGATCTAGGTGTATACCTACTAAGAGGTGACAATTTCTTGCAAGCGTGACAATAGCAATGAGGCTTTACATAGGATCTCAGTAAGAGAAGGATGGTAAGCTGTATGGAGAAGTAAACGGAAAGCCTCCTTCGTGATGAACTAAGCCCGCAAAGAGATGACTGGAAGGTTATGAACAAACAGTTGCTGAGGCTGGTATTACACAAGGCACAGATCAGAAAGATAACAATCACACGTGATGGAAAATAGGTAAAAAACAGAACACAAACTTCTTTCCGTTTTAAAAATTCTGGTGTTCTCTATACATTTTCAAATAGTTTGTTATGACTCCACTTTTTCATTGTCTTTACAAATACTCACCTCTACAATCCTTCCTATGAGTAATTATTAGATAAAAGCCAAGGTCTTTGCTGAAACACCTCAATAATGCACAAAATAATAATAAGCTTCAGGTTTTACATAAAGATTAGCTTTTATTTATACAGAAATATGCAAGGTAACTGTTACAGCATGCTATTTTACATTAAAACATTGCTAAAAGGTTTGAAGTTCTTCCTTTATTGTAGACAGCCACTACGAAGAACAGTGACTTCAAAGTTCAGCTGTATATAATACATTCAAGAGTTACTGACAACTTGATACTAAAGCATTTCATTGACTACCTCTTGAAAATTATTTCACTCAACTTTTGGTGAAATCTATTAAAATTATAACAGATAATATATTCTATTTACAACAAATTCTTAAGTGATAAAGAGTTATACTAAATTTCAGTAGATACAACTGCTCGTAATTCCAGATTATTTCTTAAAATTTCATTATTATTGTATAATTCATAATGAAATTTTCAGTTTTACTGAAGAATTTACCTTACTAGACAAACAGTATTAAAGAATGTTTTTCTATTGAGCACTGGATTTTTAAAGAATCCAGTACAAGTTTAAGAAGAGATTAATGACTTAATACATGACAGTTTATGAAAAGTCCGATAACTTGTATCATCATACTTTGGAATATGAACAAAGTACTGCTGAAGTACTAATATTAATAGAATGTCTTAAAAACGCTGGAGTTAGGCTGCATTTGGCCAGCTCACAATAAGAAGATGACTTTGCACCTATTTATGTAGATATTCTCTATAAACTGTAGTATCCAATGTCTCTCAACAATTAAGTCACTGGAATATAGTGACAGCTCTCTCCTACCCTGCATGATGACAGGCTTTCCTGGATCCTATTCTACAATTAGAACAACAGATTGCAGATTACCTCCATCAGAACTGCAAAAAATCTTCAGGTCTGCAATATAGCAAGTCACATCAATATCAAATCCATATAGTTGACTGTAGCATCTAACCACCACCAATAGACATCCCATTTGAGGGCTACAAAGAGAACTGAGAAACTCCAACATTCCTCTGCTGGCTTACTCTAAAGGAATCTTTAGCCAGTGACTTCTGTACTAAGTCTTTTCTGTAGTGACTGCTCTAGATTGAATTAACAGCACACATTACCCCAGATATGGACCGTTAAAGTGTACATAAAAATTCAGTGTTAATGAAGTTCTGTTCCCCACTTCATTTTTGTATCAACTTTGTAAGTTTCCCAGAACGAAGAAGGTATTTTCAGAAAAGTACACAAAACAAATTTACAGTGATTTCCCCAGTGCTAAGCTCTAACAACAAAACTTTAGGATAGCTGTAGACATTAGGGCAGGATGACACAAATTTTTAACATAACGTGCCCGTAATTCTTAGTATATGTACAGCACTCTGAAAATCCTAAGCCCTTAGGGCAGTTGTTTTAACATTTTCTTTACAGAAGTAAAACAAACTCAAGAATTAACTTGTACCTTCCTAATTCACCTTGGAAAAACAGGCTAAGAAAAAAATTTCAGTCCGTCTCCTGCTAAACAAGCACAGAAAGGCCTAAGTGTTTTCTAATTGTCTAACTAAAATTACTAAAACCAAACTTTATGATCTAATTACAACAGTTGAAAGGCTGATGACTCCCCGCCCTTTAAAATTCTAACTAATCCTGGTCATTAAATGGTAACATTTTCTAAGCTACCACCAGGACTACCAGGGAAACACTTCCAAATCACTTTTTAAAACATAGTTTTTAAAGAAAGTAGCAAGTATTCAATGTTAATATGACAATTTTATCCAATATCCTTTCCATAAGTTATTAACACCTGATTTTTCACAATGTATTTTCATTTATTATCTGAATTACTTTAGAAATATTTCTTGTATCGTAACTTGCTGTTTAGCTGGATGTGACAAACTTTCAGGGGTCAAAATCAAGACAGTAGTGACAGTACAAATTAGTTGTAACAAATTAGTTACAACGTGTCTATTTCAACTCCTGCTGAGGTTTTAAAGGGTATGCTCTCTTTTATTTCAAGCCATCATACTAGGAGATTTTTAAAAGTTACCGTCTCAAAAATTACTCAACCAAGACACAGCAACTTGCCATATATATATATATATACCCCTTTTCCACTGCCATGAGAAGTAAAAATGATTAGATTTCATCCAACTCAAGTGTCTGAATATGTAAGTTCAGTGATAACAAGCTAACTTCTAATTGTCATGGCAGTGGAGCCTAAACATTTATATAGTTAGTATGTATATGGCCAGAGTGTCTGATCCACTCCGCTCATGACTGCATAAACAAATCTTGATGTAAGCATCCTCCACAAAAATACCCCAAAACAACAGAGTCTATGAACTCCTACATATGCTTTGTAGTGTTTGTTTGAAGTTCGTTACTTAAAGAACAAGTTTCACTAGCATATCCATTTCCTTGGTGAAAGAAAGCCCAAGTTCAGAAGATTAGGGAGATGAAACAAAACTAATTAGGGTTCAGTGTGGTGGTTTTTTTAAATGTGCATGTAAGGCAAGTTATTATCGTCTGGCTCCATTCTTTCTACTTCTGTTTTTCTGTGTTAAAGAAATACTTGCGAAGTTAACCTAAAAAGAAAGGAAGTTCATGCTATTAAATTTCTGTATTTTACATTTAATTTGAAAATGGCAGTAGAAAGTGAAGGAAATAGCACAATACTATCTACATTATAAAAGATCTATCATCAGGCACAATGGATGTGCAAACAGTCAAAGTAGGACTTAACTTTCCCTATTGTAATGCTAACATTTAAACATTACAATTTTGTAAATTTGTAAGTAAACTAATTTTGAAAATTACATTGTTAAATGTAATGTACTACGGAAACAGAAATAGAAAATAATTGGTTTTAGTTTTGTATTACAGAATTTAAAAGTTGAAATCCAAATAGTTATGATTAAAATAATCCACAAATGCAGAAATATTGTGAAAATCTGAGGAATATCTACAGATTTTCACAAGAAGATATCCAGCTCATATATTTGAAAGGTTTCATATTTTAGAAGGCAATGTTGGAGTAAAATACTATATGGAAGTTGTGCTTCCTGTGAGTAGGGAGGTGGTTACCCGAAATACGATGAGAACCTCAGTTTTAAAAATCAACTATATTGAAACAACTATTGGAATAAATGTACATAAGCATTATGATGTGGGGAAACCTGATGACTACCAAGGTTTGTTTGATATTATTTGGTTATTAGAGGGAAACTAAAATTGGTATTTTCAAATAGCTTAATAGCTTTTAAAGTCTTTATTAGCAAGGTTTTATTGTTCATGTATATCCCTGAAAACAAATCCTCAATGCGTCTGTCAAAATTTGGTAGAACTAGATCATTCCATCAAGAGCTCAGAGAAACAAGATAATATTCTCCAGAAACAATTTGTGAAAAACTCAGATCCATATTTCATATCTGCCACAAAAGCTCATCAGAGTAATAACCCTCCTTCTCCTGGGTGTTATCCTACCATCTGCTGCTCTATTACTTATCTTTATTTTGCAACTAATTAACAGCATAATCTTCTAAATTCAGCAAGTTAATTATCATTATTGTGGTCTTTGCAGCATCATCAGTCCTTATGAAGTCTTGTCTCTTCACCCCCAGAGAACATACGAAAATGAAGTAGGTTGTGAGAGGGTCTGTTTCTTTAGAGTAGGCTCATTAGGTGTTTGCTGATTAGCTCGGCATGCAGAGAGACAGGTCAGAAGAATTCTGCTGAACACAAGGTCCCATGCCGGGCTCCAGCAAGTTAATGTCCGTTTCTGAACATTTGCCAAGCTGCCCTCTGTCACTTCTCAGTAGAAACCTCCTGCAGAAAGCCTACTGGTTGCCCACTGTGTGCAAGGTATTTCTCAGATTGTGACAAAAGGTTTTATACAGGTAGGAGGAGACAGAGGGAAACATTCAGTGTTAAAGCCATTTTTAAGTTCTTTGGAAACTTCTGCAATCCATGCAGAAGGATCTGAACATTAAGTTTGCATCCAGAAGCTGTACACTCAAAAAAAGGATGTTGTACAACTAGGAGTAACTCGTGGCTCACATTTCATATACAGAAAGCATACAATTACAGATCTTCTCACAAAAAGATCAGAAGCAATTCCATAATATTTTGAATCATGCATCCTTATCTTAGTAAGGAAGTATTTTTTATTTGTTTTTTTTTCTAAACACAGTTATTGCATCTACTTCTAAGCCTCTCTAAAATTCCACAAAACTGACTTAGGCATTTGATTTTACTTAAGTATGTGGAAGTTAGTTTCTTTAACATAACAACAAATACGGAGTCATGTCAGAAAAACTGACAATTTATATTACTAAGTGTGCCACAGAAATCTGAAACTCATCTTCACTCCTACTGAATGTCATTCTCAGTACAAGATACAAGGAGATTTTCAAAAGAATAGCAGTAAAAGATAGCTTGTGTCTGAATAAAATTTCTGGTCATATTTTACTTCAGTTCTACAAGCAATAGGAAAAAAAGGATCCGAGAATGTTCAAAACTATAGTAACAGTGTCTTCCACAGGTGTGAATGGACCAGCTATGTTCACTACAATAACTTCAATATTGGACAATAAAATTAAAATGCAATCTAATTTAATGTAATTATCCCATAGCACTGAAACACATATAGCACTGTATATGTTTCTGTGCTGAAGCAGACGCTAAGATTGTGCTTAACACACTCTTCCACTAAATTTCAGCTGTTTCAGTTGGGAGCCTCTTGCAATAATGTCACCAATCATAAGGATTTGGCTCACTGCATTTTTAAATTTTTGCCTCTCACAGCTTTTATGTATTTTTTTTTGTTTATTTACAACTTTTTTTTTCTTCCCAGTCATTATTCCTTGCAGTTCATATACATTTTTCTACCTGCTATTTCACTCAGTGAACCTGTTCTCACGTGCAACTGTCCCTCCATGGAATTCATCTGTTAGCATCAGGCAACTTTAATAGTAACCAGAGAAAAGAGCATTTCAGCAAAGAAAGAAGAGAGTTCTAGAAATGACATCTCAGTTACTCACTTCACATGAATAACCAAAACTGCCACACTGAAGGGGTTTGACCCTTCAGACTGAAAACTTTACCAAATATAGAAATAAATATGCACAGTTCTGATTATTATGCATTAAGTTTGGACACTCTAATCTAAAAACACTATCAAATGTCGTAAGAGAGCCCATTTATGAACTGAAAAAAGTCTCCAAAAGCTGTCCATAGTGGGGGAAAAAAATATCCAGCAAGTATGTTAGTTCCCTTATCTTTAAAGGGTTTTAAGACTTCTAGGATAGCTGAAGAAAAATTTTAATTGTGTTATAGGAAGGCATCCTAGGCCCATTACCAAAGACGTCTTCTGCCAGTTATTTTAAGCTTTAGCTTTTAGAAATCAAAATGTCAGGGTTTTTTCACTGAAGTTCATTCATTATTTTATATAAAGAAATATATGATGCTTTATGTACAATTTGGTATATGCAACTCAGAAGGAAACAACAGGTATTCATCAAAATAGACGAAAAGTGTTTTGTTTTCACATGAATAAAAATATAGAAATTAAGTTCCCCAAATCAATATTTAAATAATTAAACTCCAGAGCATTAGGAAATAATGGCACTACAATCTCTAATTTGATTTTTCTCACCTTCACTTAAAAAAAAAAAAAGGGAAGTCTACACAACAGTAGCCTTTTGTAAACAGGTAAAAGAGAAATGAATGATTGAGACAAAATATTAAATCAGAGCACAAAGTGCTTTTCTTATTACAAAACTAAAATATGTTAGTTCCTTGAAATGTCATGCAAGAAATGAACTGCAGAAAATAGCCTCTGTAAAGAAAGGCACAAAGCACAAATGAAGGGAAGTGCCTGGCTCCTGCCTTGCTTTGTGCCAGGTATTTCAGCCAAAACATAAGGAGTTGTGCCTTCTACACGGGACAGGTCTATATCTGATAACACTTCAGCTATATCTGATACCAAGTCAGCAATCTGGGGATATTGCATCTTGAAATGACAAAGTTACTGCAAACAGCTCTTCAAGAATTTTACTCAACCTCTGAAGTAGGTAGATCTGTGTCAATTAACAATACCGTGAGACAGTATTGTCATACATATGATAGTAGAAAATGCAGCATACCATATCAGGAAAGTACAGTCTTTGAATAAAAGAAAGATTCAAACAACAATGGCCAAAAGCATATATGACAAAACTCTTTGGAGATATGAAAAAACACGTTAACTTTCCAAATTTTGCATCCCATACACTACCAAACTTACTTTAATATCTGAGGAATAGCTGCAATGTTAGGAAACTATTCGAGCATGTTTTTTGTATTTGCTACGTATTCTATTTCTACATTTTATAATGCAATATGAAAAAAATCTGTGAGACTGCAAGGTCTGTCTATAAAGAACAACAAAAAATTTCTCCAAATAATAAATAACAAATAAAATAAAGCAACAGCTAAGAAAATTCCAAAGATCCATAAAAATCCTGACTCCTGGGCCTTGATTGTTGAGAAGGGAACATCACAGCTTCACCCCTTCATCCAGCTTTCTGTCCAAAAACCACTAAGGACACTAGGCTGACAAACTTCATAGAATCGTTTAGGTTGGAAAAGACCTTTAAGATAATCAAGTCCAACCGTAAACCTAACGCTGCCAAGTCTACCACTAAGCCATGACCCTAAGCACCACATCTACATGTCTTTTCAATACCTCCAGGGATGGTGACTCCACCACTTCCCTGGGCGGCCTGTTCCAATGCTTGACAACCCTTTTGGTGAAGAAATTTTTCCCAATATCCAATCTAAACCTCCTGTGGCGCAACTTGAGGCCGTTTCCTCTTATCTTATCGCTTGTTACTTAGGAGAAGAGGCTGACACCCACCTCACTACAACCTCCTTTCAGGTAGTTGTAGAGAGTGATGAGGTCTCCCCCTGAGCCTCCTTTTCTCCAGACTAAACAACCCCAGTTCCCTCAGCCGCTCCTCATAGGACTTGCTCTCTAGACCCTTCACCAGCTTCGTTGCCCTTCTTTGGATGTGCTCCAGCACCTCAATGTCTTCTTTGTAGCGAGGGGCCCAAAACCAAACACAATATTAGAGGTGCGGCCCTACCAGTGCTGAGTACAGGGGGATGATCACCTCCCTGCTCCTGCTGGCCACACTATTTCTGATACAGGCCAGGATGCCGTTGGCCACCTTGGCCACCTGGGCACACTGCTGGCTCATATTCAGCCGGCTGTCAACCAGCACCCCCAGGTCTTTCTCTGCCGGGCAGCTTTTCAGCCACTCTTCCCCAAGCCTGTAGCGTTGCATGCAGTTGCTGTGATCCAAGTGCTGGACCCGGCACTTGGCCTTGTTGAGCCTCCTACAGTTGGCCTTGGCCCATCAATCCCGCCTGTCCAGATCCCTCTGTAGAGCCTTCCTACCCTCGAGCAGATCAACACTACCACCCAGCTTGGTGTCATCTGCAAACTTCCTGAGGGTGCACTCAATCCCCTCACCCAGATCACTGATAAAGATGTTACACAGAACGGGCCCCAATACTGAGCCCTAGGGAACACCACTTGTGACCAGCTGCCAACTGAATTTCACTCCATTCACCACAACTCTGGGCCCTGCCATCCAGCCAGTTTTTTACCCAGCGAAGAGTATGCCCATCCAAGAAATGAGCAGCCAGTTTCTCCAGGAGAATGCTGTGGGAAATGGTGTCAAAGGCTTTACTAAAGTCTAGGTAGACACATCTGCAGCCCTTCCCTCATCCACTAAGTGGGTCACCTTATCATAGAAGGAGATCAGGTTAGTCAAAAGCAGGACCCGCCTTTCATAAACCCATGCTGAGTGGGCCTAATTGCCTGGTCCTGTATGTGCCATGTGATGGCACTCAAGATGATCTGCTCCATAACCTTCCCTGGCACTGAGGTCAGTTTGACAGGCCTGGAGTTCCCCGGATCCTCCTTCCATCCCTTCTTGTAGATGGACATCACATTTGCTAACTTCCAGTCAACTGGGACCTCCCCGGTTAGCCAGGACTGCTGATAAAGTGATGGAAAGTAGCTTGGTGAGCACTTCTGCCAGCTCCCTCAGTACTCTTGGGTGGATCCCATCCGGCCCCATAGAGTTGCGTGTGTCTAAGTGGTGTAGCAGGTCGCTAACCTTCCTAGACTCCTTTGCCCTTCAGGACTGCCTCCCAGCATGAAGGAGAAACGTGGCTATGGTAGGCAAAAGGACACAGGAAGTGTTCCCAGTGTTCTGCTAACTAAAACGTACCAATAAATCCACAAATTGCAGTATACTGTTAATAGGTGAAACATATACTGTGATGAAAGATACACCGTACACTTATTAAATTTCAGTGTAATAGCTTATATTTCAACTTTAAATGTGAAGTATTAAGGAAATAAAAAGCAAACAAGTAGCTGTAAAACTAAATATTAAGTCTTCTGTTGGCTTAACCAGGAACACAAGTGAAAAATAAACCTGATTACCATACCTTTGCAGAATTTAGCATGTAGCAAGCAAAATTATTTTCAAGAGATGTGAAAAAGAAAGGATTTGGCATCACAAAGACTTAAATTTTAAAAATTAAATGGAACTTTACAGTTAATAAACCATCACATTTCTGCCAACAATGCATCACATGGCATAGTTAGTCTTCCTGTTGGAAGCTTTTCTACATAAAGTTTCTCATTAAATTGCTTTTACTTTACGAGTGATAAGAAATAAAGTTTTTTATTTTTGTGAATAGGCACTATATAGAAGTAAATGAGCATAAGAAATATACATAATTCTGATATTCTTGAATTCTGCTCATGCTTTATATTAAGCGACAAGAAAGGAAAGAAGAAATACTGCAAATACTCTTTTTACAGTCTCACTTAAAAAAAAGATAAGCAATCACTGAAGTGCATATATTAGCTAAGTTCTAACGAGAAGACTAATGAGACTGTTAAATTTTAAGTCTAATGATCTTTGTTTTTCTTTGCATCCGAGTGATTGCTTCTTCCAATGTGAGATCAAAGTCTTCACCACATACATGTATTTCCTTCCCCTCTTTAAAGGTTTGTAAAAGCAAATCACTCAGTAATATGCTTAAAAACCTAATTTCTTGCTCATCTAAAAATTATTTGAACCAGTTCCTCCTGGATTTCACACTCAGTGCATGAGTCTCCTGACTCTAAGGAACATGCAATTTCTGAGAAAACAGCTCTTGTTTTCAGTTTCTTACAATCTTCTCTCTTGGATTTAAGATAAATTCATCTCATCAGAGCTGGTTAAGTTTAAGTATTTCCTCAGGTATTAAAGGATTCCTTTTCCCATTCCTAGGGGGACAAGGATGCACAGAGACAGACCTTCTTCCTTTCTGTCCCTCTCTATATTATTTTAAAAGTCATCGTGTGCAACAGAGGAGGAAAATGAAGGAAGACCTGACAGCATTAAGAAATGTCAGTGCACTGGTGACCAGCTCTCCACAATAATTTCAGTATTTGGTGAATGTGGTCGAATGTGCCCACTATATGGGAATGCCATTACTCCGGACAGCAGAATAATTAGTATTCCCAGACTCGCTGTTTTTCATATTGTGCATTGAGGAGAGAAAATGGGTAAGGAAAGAAAGCCCACAGGTTTAGGTTGAGAGAAATGAGATATCGAAGGATGTTAAGGGCATCCTCCCACTTATCTATATTGATGTACAAAAATATATTTTAGGTAGCAGGTGTTCCTAATTCTTTTTTAGCACAGAATCAGAAGAGGAACACTACTTCACAAGACAGATACTGTTTACAGAGGCATCTTGCAAATACATAAATGGGTTAATTATTGTTTAATAATATATTTTCTATTGCTTTAGAACAGTTGGAACAAACAAACAAGACAGCAGAGAAGCAACTACCTAACGTTGCAGAAATTTTTTTGAGAAATTGATTAATTCAAACTACCACCGTAACTGGATCACTAATATTTTAAAAAAACAAACTTTCTTCTGCTTGTTTTACTCATGATTTTCCCAAATAATCCCCAACCCCCCAAAACTGCCCCGACACAAGAGAAACAACCTCCACACAAAACAATTTCCTAAGTATGTCAGTAATACATAACTCCTGCCAAATGGACTATATTCAGTTGAGATTCTGAAAACATTGTTAAAAAAGCCTTCTTCTTTCTCTAGATTTTTTAAGAAATATCATATCCTTTGGGAGGAAACATATTCTGCTTCTCTGAAGGTGATGTTCACTGTTAACATGCTACTAATCTTGTCTTTCTTCCAGCTAATATTTGCTATCCTCCAATACAAGGAGCAAGAAGTTTAGTTAAAAATCTAGTTCATTTAAAAGAATGATTGAAAATAAGATCAAAATGACTATTAACAACCGAACTAACATAGGCTGGAATTTGAAATGACTGTAAAATAAATGCAGCTGTTATTTTTCTGTTTTTATTAAATTTGTACTTGCAGAATTTAGACTAACAAAAGAAAACTAAAGCTGTTTTAAAAAGCAATAGAATTTAATTAATTTCTCAAGTTATTCTTCTTGAGGAATAATGGAGTTTTTCACTTACCAATTTAGCCTCAGACTGCACTGGCTGTGGGGAGGAAGGCCCTGGGATTCCTGGGATACTAGGCACCATGGTGACAGGTCTAACAAGCTGACCAGATAAAGTATAAAAATGAAGAAAACCTGAGTATGTTATCATAATAGAGAGCACATGACAGCACTACCCTCTGAAGCCAAAACAGCTATCAAGCTGCTTAAAATGAAGTTCTGTGCTTATGCAAATCTGCTCCACTTTCAAATTAATATAGCATCATGCTTACTTACTGGAACTGCAGCAGGGACATGCACATTAGAATTTGTGATAGATGCAGGAATAGCAACAGGCATGGTTTGTCCATTAGGAAGATGTAACAGCAGAGGAAAAGGACCTGGAACTGGACTGAAAAAGGAATGAACTATATAAAAGAAAACTTATCCAGAAAAGAGAACAAGTTTACACATTATTTTAAATTGTTTTTTTTGTTTACAGTTGTAATGTAATATTTATTTGGAGATCAAAAAATATGAACTTAGTAATGTAGAGAACATGGAATTATATTTCACATGTAGTGAAAGTTGTATGTTTCATATGTAGTAAAGCACCACATTACACCAAAGCATCTCAAATTTGTACATTAACTGCATAAACAGTAACTGAAAGTAAGCAAGACAAAATATTTTCAAATTCTGTAAGAAAACATTTTACTAAGATTTATGTAACTTACACTATTGGTCTGTTAGAGGATGGAGCCTGGGTAATAACAGTACTAGATGTTGGTGATGGTATTGCCTGCTGAATAATAACACTTGAGTCAGAACTTGTAAGTAGTACATTAGGAACCTGTAGCGATGCTGGACGAACTATCGTTGATGTAGGCTGTGCAGTCTGCTGCAGTGACACTTCCTGAGGAAAAACAAAGATTAATCAGTTTGTAAAATACAATTATAGACCATTAATTCCGACTGTTAAATGAACACAGTTTGATGGAACAAATCAGAATTTCTATAACATTATGCAAGTAGAATCACTTATACAATTAAAAACATCAAAAAATCCCCAAACCTTCAGATGAATCATTTAAACCAAACTGAAATTGTTCCAACGACACAGATTTTAGTTTTATGACAAACCCTGGCTCAATTTATGCAAAGCCCACTATTACTCATAATTCAGTTTTGATCAGGTTGGGTTTTTTTGCCAAGAAAGTCATGGCGCTATCAGCACCATCATGTCTACCCACACTCTGAATAAGGAAAACATTTTATGGTGTCCTTATGTACATTTCAGTTTCAGTCCATTGTTCCAGATTTAAACAAAAGAGAAACAAAAGAGTTTTATGGTTCAGTAAAAAGGAAAAAAAAAAAAAAAAAAATCTGTCTTTTTTTTCAGCCTTTATCCCTTACCCATGTACTTCTCTTAACTGAAGTGCTACCAAGTTAAAAATACCTGAAGTGTTACATTCATAGCTTTGCAAAATATATGAGTATCCTGATGCAGAAGAAATGATTTGAGCACAGAAATTAAATTTCCTCAGTTGCAAGTAAATAGGAGACAGAATTGACTATAGTTCTTAGCAATCAGGTAAAGGACATTATCAATTAGAATGTAGTACCTGCATTTGCTGTTTCTGAAAACCTAGAAATGCCTTATTGTGAGCAATGCCTTCCTTCTCAGGAGATCTTTGATATTGTCAGACAGCAGATTTACTTTCAGACAGGATTTTTCCAAGTTAGTAATTCTTTTGACACTAGCTACTGCAATCAATGGCACATAAAACTACACTCTTAAGACCAGCAAGACTTTAGTTGCTCCACTGTTAAACCAAATTCAGAGAACATCTCATACCTGTGTCATATAGGCTACATTGATTACCATTTGTCTGAATTAAGCTTAAGTTTTTAAAATTCATCCACAAAGATTTAAGCAGTAAGGACTTAGTTGTCTTAAAGATTTTTTTTTTCTTTTTATACAACCATTGCAAAATGCACGTGCTCCTCTGAGCACTTCATAGAATTGTAAGTGGGCTGGCAAACTGCGGGCTTTAAAAAAGAAAGGACTTTAGATGATGAAATTTTCTCCCTTCAAAAGCTCAGAGGCTAGATTTGTCATCAGGGTTCATTAGTTCATTCAGGCTTTTCCAAAGGACCTAAAAGACTATTTATTTACAGTGAATGAGTTTTTGGAGAATAACAGTGAGCTGTACTGAGGAAAGCAAGAATTTTTTTCTTTAGTATCAATCTGGTATATTTATAAATGTTATAATATCTGAACACAGTGCCTAGAATTACAGAAGAGCATTCAGTCAAAAGAAGAAAACATCCAGTATGAAATTGCAGAAACAGAATTAAAAATTGGGAAGAGCTGACTAATGCATATTCTCTAGGACAGGATTAAACACTCCTTTGCAAATAAGGGATTTGGTATTAACAGCTATACAGATCTTATTCAGTGAGAAGAGCCACAGGGAAAACATAAAGGAGACCGAACTGCTTGACTGGGAAATTAGAGGAAGGTATAAGGGGAGAATACTTGCCCTGATAATCTTTTGGCAATGGTCAATTCGGAAATTAATATTGTGTCATTCTTCACTGGTTTCAGCTTTACCCTTTCCTGCTTGCTGTTTGCCACTATTACCCATCATGTTACTGTGAGCAAGGAGCCACTAGAAAGTCCATTCCCACTGTAGGGATCTGACACAGGAACACCCATGCTTGCCCCTAACAGCCAACAGAGGTTTAAGAGCTCTTTTTCTTGTTCTTCCTTTCACCTGAAACACCTTCATACATGGCAACCACATAGATATAAAGGTATATGTATAAATTTAAATGTAGATATGTGAAGACCACAGAACAAGTGGCTATGGCAAAGTAAATCTGATTTCCATAAAAAAGGGGAAAAAGACAGTCAGCTAACAGCAGCCATGGAGCCATGTATATAGCTTTAATACAAAAATGTAAACTAACCAGATATTCACACATTCTCAACAACAGTAATGCCATAATAGCCCCTTCTGTATGGGTTTGTGCCCGTGGCTTCTGTAAGTACCTGTGTGTGGGGGTGGGGAAATAGCTACCAAAATACAGAAGGCCAAGAAGAAAAGTGCTGAGAGGCAGTGTGCAAAAATCTCCCAAGAACAGATAAGCTCCAGAGAATACCGGCCCTGTTAAATTTGCAATGATTCATAAACTCAGAACACCAGCTGAATCTGTACGCTAGCATGAACATGCTGTACAATTCAGACAACATCTAAAACCATGGTGGCTGCTATATGCGAACAAAGACTACAGGATTATATATACATCTGATGAAAGAACGGACCCCTTGAAGGACTTTCATAGAATCACAGAATGGTTGGAGTTGGAAGCAATCTTTAAAGATCATCTAGTCCAACCCTTCTGCCATGGGCAGGGACATCTTTCACTAGATCAGGTTGGTCAGAGCCCCATCCAACATGACCTTGAACACTTTCTGAACACCCATCTAGAAGTCACTGGCATGTCAGTACAACCTTCTACCTCTGGGCAAGCAGCTGGGTTTGGCCTCCCAACTGTTGCTGCAACCAGGTAACTATGTATGAATGAGCGAGTAAGTTATGCCACTCTGTGAATACTTATTGGCCATTAATAACAACAGCTTAATTGATGGGTGTTCTAAAAATACCAGCTGTAAAACTGGGTCTCGCCCTGGCTTGTTCCCCTGCTAGGAAAAAGGCAATTTGCAACTTTTAGACAAAGTGATCTATGGAAACCAGATTTCAGCAATGGTCAGAAGATTAATGTATAAAATTCTGAAATAAATCTATGAAATTCTGAAAACAGAAACCTCACATGCACACAATTATTTCTGTGTGTTATTAAAGATAGCATTTGTGCTTTGTTTAAAAGACCAGAAACGATCCTCAACCATTAAAGGAATAACACATTTACTGACAAGTGTGTTTACACAGTTGAAAACAAAGTATTTTCAACTTCCTCTCTACTTCTTACACTAACTTGCTCTATGCTACACTGAAAAATGCAAGCATGTGCTAGTTATTGCAACAATGTGATGGTAACACAAGCTGCAGATTGAAGTATGGATTTAAAGGAAACTGACATTTTATTAGCATATAAAAACAAAACCATTGCCACACCAGTCTGATAGAACATACTAATTGGTCATCAAAGCATTGCACTAATCAAGTATAAATTTTGTCTGAAATGAAATAGTTTGTTAATATATTCTGCTAAAGAACATGAAAAACAGAGATTAATTTGCAATCATGAGATTAAGACAAAGTCATCTTACCTTTATCCACCTTCACAAGAAAGAAGTTTAAGCCTATTCAAAGATATTAGAGACTTATTTAAAGGACCTCTCCAACTCTTTTATTCTTGAACTAAAAACCACTGAATTGGAAAATATATTACAGAACAGGATAGTTACTTTATTTAAGTGTTTTCAGAGATGCATATTTGCAAGTATTTTGTATCTAAAAGCAAATATCATGCAATAACTTCCTAATGCTATCAGTGAATACACAGAATTCTTTATACAGAAATGTAGATGGCCAGAACTAATACTGTAATTGATTACTACTGTAAGAAAACAATTGGTTTTAAAATAATTAAGTTAGGCAATTATCTATCTGGCAACAACTAAGCAACTTGTGAAACTGTCACCCTTTGAAGTACTATTAATAAGCAACTATGAGTTTGAAAGTTCTCAAGGAATAAATTAGGTTTCATTTGCTTATTATTTTAAGGCAAAAGGCTTTATATACTTCTAATGATACCTTGATCTATTCAAAGGAGAATATCAACACTTATTAAAGGCTAATAGAACTCAGGGAACTCTCGGAAAACTAGGAAAAGAATTAAGCATAATTTTTTAAGAGTCTCTAAGAAATTCCTTTGACAACTAGAAGGAAAATTAGAACTGTCTTGCACATACATTAACAGGCTGTAATCATTTAAGGCTACTAAAATATATTCTGCCAATGAAATGGTTACAGTGGCATATGTATTTTAAAACCAGCTATGCCCTGAAAAAAGCCCTTTCCTCCTTCAATACATCTATAGAAGGAGAATATAAAAATCTAACTGAGAAAACAGCAACACTCTGCTCACATTTCTCAACTTCTGCAGGCCACATTCAGCAGCAGCACACTCCAAGCAGCACCCTCATCCTTGCTCAGCTTGTCTCTACAATCAGACATCAGAACAGCATTGAGCAGCAGCAGCTTTTCACTTCAGCACTGTTACAGTGACAACACTGAAATTACATCATGAATGAGACAAGTTTATAAGTACTGCCAAGCATTGAGATATAATTTTCACTTGTAATGATGCTAATGAGATACTGAACCACTACTGTATAAAGATATTAATATTATCTCCTGCCAAAATCAGAGTACTTAGAGTAAGTATTTGCAGTGAAAAAATAAACTAACCTCTGAAATAAAGAAGAAATGAAATAAAGAAGACTTAAGATTTGGACTGTGATTTGCTTAATCCAAGCAGCTCTTTACATGTATTCCTTCAAACTACTTTTACTATTTTTGAGACTACACGATTGCCTTGATTGCCTATGATTACTCATCCTTGCTAACTAATAAAACTCAGCGAAGCTTTGTAAAGACAAATCTGAATTTAAACTCTCTTAAATTTTGGTCACACACTTAAGGCTCTTCTCATACTGGTGTCTGTTGGCAGGATAAGAGAAGGGGGTGCAAGTTGAAACCAGAGAGGTTCAGATTGGATCCAAAGAAAAATACTTTCACCACAAGGACAGCCTGGCATTGGAATGCGTATCACTGAGAGGTTGTGCAGCCTCCCTCCTCAGAGGTTTCAAGACCAGACTGCGTAAAGCCCTGAGTAACTTGGTCTGACCTCAGAGCTAACCCCTGCTTTGAGGAGGAAGTTGGACCAGGAAATCCTGCAGTCCTTTCCAACCTGAATTACCCTGTGATCCTAAAAAGTCCTGCTGATTTTTGGGAATAAGGTATCTAAGTCCCTCAAATGCAGACTGCCCACTGAAGATGCACATAGAAAAAAGACTGACTAGAGCAACCATATTGCTTTATTATGTTCTGCTCCTAATATTTTTATTTATTGAAGTAGGAATAGCAATAAATTAGTTCATTTCACTGATTTTGCTTCGTTTTGTGTTCTTCAAGAGAACTCCACATGATGAAAACACTGCAAGTCACATATCGAAGTTATTACTATTAAACCATTTATTTCTTCTTTAGAGCAATAGTTCTAAAACTGGTTTGACTGCAACATCCTCTAGTGACAGAAAATACCTTAGTCTTCTATGAATATTCAAGTAAACACTAAACAAGCAAATGCCTGAGATCACCACTTTTAAACATACTGCTATAGCTTAAAGAGTATAAAATTTGAAACAAAATTATCTGGTGCTTAGCTTTGAAAGTCAGCCCACTCATCTCTGTACGTTTTTGTAGAACATCCCCTGCTGTTCTACAAAACAATTTATGGTAAAACATAGGATAAAAATGTACACACGAAGAGTAGCAAACCGTTGACAATATTTAAAAAAAAAAAAAAAATCAAAGAAACTAAACTTTCTTTGCTTTATGAATGATGATGCATAAAACAGAATAAAGGGCCCCTTTAGCATTTTCTAACACAGCATGAATATTAAATTTGGTTTCCTTTCTAGCTTTACTGGATGGCCAGTGTGAGGCAAAGAAATAATTGCGGTGAGCAAAGCTAACTAAAGAATCGAACAATTAAGTATATATCCACAGGAATATGGCAAACAAAAATTCTTTTCCTTTCAACCATTTAAGTAGTGTGGCTACCATCGTGTACAACAAACTTGCAGATCATTAGAAGATTCAAAAAATAAATTCCAAAACAAAAAAAAAGGTTCTGACCTTTTCATCATTGGTAGTAGACTCTGGATGAGGTAAAGGACTATCTTGATGAGTTGTCTCTACAACAGAAGGTTCTTCAATTTTATTTCTTATAATTGGTGTTGCAAGAGGAGACAGATCTAGAGGCATCTAAGAGCAACAGTGTAAAACAAAATTACTGTAATTACTCTCTAAAAAATTAAAATACGCAAGAAAATGTAAACAACTAAAGAGAAATATCAGCCTTATAACAACAGAGAGGTGCTGATGTTTGGAAGATCTTGATGCAGATGCATTACCAGTCAAGGCTATTTTTCCAGCATCTGCACGAACACCAATCTTCAGTAATGCTTGGTCTTTCAATACCAATGTGAAACTAAGTATTTTCTTCTTGAGAATTAAAACCACTCTTAAAAGTTTCCCTTTCCCCAAAGTCACAGGAAAATTATAGCTGAGGAAGGACTGTGCTACACTTAAAAATTACAGTTAAAAGAAGGTATTATCCTTCTATAAATTATTATATCACATGCTACAAAGCACAAAATCCTCACTATACTTCCAAGTTAAGAAAGCTATGGTGGACAATTAATTTCAAACTTATTGCAGCAAATAATTATTGAAATAGCAAGTTTTATGTTACTACACAGATAAAATCCACCAGGACATCTGAAATACCACAAAGAAGTTAAGTTACAAAATTACTTAAAGCAATACTATAGATTTGAAAGCCTATACTCCGTTCTGGTCTGCTATACAAATACTTTTGAAAGAAACTTCCCCCAAAGCTCATCTTGTATTTACATTGTTCTAGATGCTTTTTTCAATTCAATTCAATTCCTAGTTTTCCTAAGGAATATATTACTAATGGGCAGAGAAGACTGTTAAAAGTGGAATCTCTTTTCATACCACATCTGAATATGAAATACTACAGAAAAAATCCCCAACTATCAACGCCCTAGAAAGTGTGCTATTATGGTAAATTTTTCCACCCCTTGCCATGATTGCTTATGTATATTAATCAACCAGAAATATGGCAGGACTGTGTTTCTTCTCATAACACACAGGGCAGCTTGGAAAATTAATATCAATGAAAGAAATTGCTAAAATGTTCAAAATATTTTGCAATGCCTATGACCTCCTCCAAGGCAGTGGTGAATTACACAGAAAAGACAGTATTAGTAAATCCAGAATTGGTATCACCATATGTAGTGTTTTAAGAACAGTTAGCATACACAAATTAAAAAAAAAATTAAAAATAATGATTTGGTATAGTTGTGGTAACAAAGCAAGGGTGAGGCTTTGTCAGGAATGGATAATAATCCATCCTATTCATGAGTACCTATTAAAATCTTTACTGAACCAAAGAAAACGCGGATACTGATTCTACAAAATCTGTATACATGAGTACAAAAAAACATTTTTTTATCACTGCCTCTGGAAGTCAACCAGGTAATCAACCAAAGGCAAAATTTTTCAAAGGGGACATTGAACAAAATTTTTCATTTGCAGAAGTGTTTAAATGTTTGGGCCCCTAACCAGTTATGAGTGGGAAGTACAAAAATAAATAGAAGAAACAACATTTAAATGTATGGGAAGTTCCTCATAAAAACATGAAGTTGCTAAACAGATACAGTCCAAATTTTTCCTCTATTTCGATCTGTACATTAAGAAAAAAGTAGATGTTTAGGTTGTGATCAATAATTTCTCAGCAAAAGTATATTCACTATATGTTGAAATCAATTATAACCAAATTACTGACACTTCTTTAAATTTAGTCAGTATTTAACTCTCATTATCATGACTATTGGTTCTTCGAATAACATTGTTATTTTAAAACTAATCAAAACAGTCAGTGTTCACATCTATTCTTTTCACATAGGTTTCTTGCAAATGTGTGTTTTTCTTTCTGCAAAACCTCTTTACTTTTCAGAATTATTTTTTGCTTATTCAGGGCCTAATAAAATTTCAATCAATGCTAATGATTAACTTCAACAGATATAGACTAGATACTTAAAGAATTAAGAAAAAGTCAATGTGTTCCATTGTCCACGCTAACTATGCAAAATTAATCAGGTAAACTAACCTTCAGAATAGCAATCTTAGATTTGTATTATCCCCATACAACATATACAAGCAGCTGGCAAATGATTATTGGTATAGTTTAGAAGGCAATACATAAATCCAAAGTTTGCTTTTTAAAATGGAATTTCTGATACGAAAAAAGTAGAAGCTCTGAGAAGAAAAAGTTTTTGAACATACTTTCTTAATGTCATCTTCAGAAGCCTTTTTAAACTCATTTTCAAAAGGACTTGCTAATTCATTGAATAAGCCCACTTCTTCACAGTTCTTCAAGAATCGAGTTGGTGTTGGAGTCTGATCTGAAATAAAGCGTACAAAACCCCCAAAATTTTATTTTTAAAATACCATTTATTAACCTACTTATCGTAAATATTTTTCAGAATAAAAGCAAATAGAAAGAGACAACGTGGTTAAGAACTCTCTTACGCATTGCAAGCAAGCTCCTTCCTGCCTTGCAGGGAGGCCAACCAGAAGGCATACTCCACCTGCTGGAGACAAGCAACTGAAGTTTGCAAACCAGTAAGCCCCTTATAGTTTTGGGAGGGTATCAAAGCATTTCTTCTGCCTGTGTCCAGAAACCAGAGGGAGCTATTCTCAAGTGCCTAGTCTAGCATAGCAGATCACTTCAGTGAGCAAGCAGGCTCTATTTTCAGATATAGATAAGGCCTACATGAAGGCTTTAATTAAAAAAAAAAAAAAGAAAAAAGAGAGAGAGAGAAAAGTGCACACCTCACAGACAGTTTACTCCTTTCTTCTGATATTGTGAAAAGAACAGTGATTACTTTCAAGCGTGTGGAATTTCTAAAAGGAAGTGTGATATTGTACACAAGATTGTATTGACTCCTATGATGCCTGTATAGTCAAGCTGGAATCATAAGACTTCTGCTATCTGGGTGACTATTGCATGAAGCAATTTCAAAAAAGCCTTTCTATGAAGTTTTTGGCACTATGTAAATTCCCCCTTTTTCACTTACCAGGTCAAAATTAACCACATTTGTCACAAAGTTACCTGCATTTAAAATATTGTAAAGTGGTATTATGTGCATCTTGCTAACGTAAGCTGGCGTTTACGACTAACAGCTCATATGCTGGAATGTGGCTGCAAAAACAGACACTGCCATGGTTTCATTCTCAAAGACCTGATTATTTGACAGGTCCCCTTTCTTATGGTAGAATTGCTGAGGATCACGTTTAGAATTTTAAAATGCGTAACTGCTGATTTAAGAGTAACAATTTTTTTTGTCTCCTAATCCTAACAAATTAGCCACTGATAAGGAAAAAAAATTCAGAAGAAGTCTGAAAGCCTTTGTGAAGTTCATTTAGGCTGTTCCACCACTGAAAAAAAACCAGTCTGACAGTAACTTTAGAATAATTAGCATGTGCTATCTTCATTCAAGAACTTTAAAATTTATAATGCAATCAATCATCCATTGGTGATTACTTCTGATCCTGGACAAACAAACAAAGTTAGTTACAACTGACCAAGGGTATACCATGAATTCAGAGGTGGAAATACAGTAAAAGTATTTTGAATTGAAGTTAAAATTAAAACAAAAAATTTTTATCTTCTACTATCCCATTTAAAGAATACTAATTACCAATTCATTCTTTTCATGTCACCATAGTATGTAAAAAACCACTACATATTTTAAAATTGAAGAGACATGTAATATCAACGAATAATTAAAACTTAAATACAGTTTAATCTACTTATAAATCCTGTTAGGCATAGCCTTTGTTAGTGTGTGTTCTTACTGAATGCTTATTACATAATTTAATCAATTATTAAAGTATTGACAATTGAAAAATACTTAAGATTATATATCAGATCCAAATAAAAGTTACTTATGGAGAATAATACTGGCTTCAAATTCTGACAAAAGCTAATTATGTGAGAAATATTGCCTAAGCACACATTGCAGAAAACTATAGTGAAGAAAATGTTTCATATTCTCTTATCATAAGTCTATGCATTATGTAAAGAAAATACATAAAATGTATGCCCATTCCAGCAGAAAAGTGAATAAACTAGTTATAAAAGCATATACTAACCAGCCACAATGACACTATCATTACGAGCCGGACCAAATTTCAGTGTCATCTCATGTTTATGTTTATGGACAGCCAAATGATCCTCATTGGTAAAACGCTGCAGCGGAAAGTTTTAAGAAACAGTTGTAATTTTGAGTGTGAACAAAGTAAATGCAATTCTACAGAAAGTAATTTTTACAACATGTAAAATTATCTTTACTACGTTAACACACAACCCTCTTAGGCAGATATATCTCATTCCTTGGTCAACAGTACCAAGCAGAAATATTATAAAACTCAAATGATGTTCATAGTAACTAAATAGTAATGATACCAGGGAAATGGTAGTGTAAGTACCTGCATTCATCAAAAGTCCAAGATAAAATTTCAGAGTGCTGCAGACTTCATCAACTGTTAGCAAACAGCCATTTGCTACACTAATGGATCTTGACAATGTTTAGTAATTGATTACCACTATTTGATTTCTGTATTGTGTGTATTACCACAATAATTAAAATTGACCTGTAATCACAAACACAGACTTCACTGTATTTAATAGCATAAAAATAAAATAAAGCATAGCTCCTGCCCCTGACCATTTACTACATAAAATAAGAGGCAGATAGAGTGGGAAACACTAGAACAATGTCAGACAACTGAGAAGCTGTGAATGAACTAAACTTACCAGCATTTTAAAAATATCTCAAGTTTTCAGAATTATGCCAGTTTTGTGCATACTTCCCCCAAAATCTGGGGTACATTCTTTAAAAAAAAGCAGTAAGCAGAAAAAGTAAGTGCTGTAAAAAGACGATCTTACTTTTACTATCTTGAAATTTGCTATGCATCTGTATTTGTGAGTGAAGTTTTTCAACTGAGATAATGTAAGAAAATGTTTCCCAAGATGCAGGTTTCCTAAAAGGAACACATTTTACAAAATACTCAAGTTCTTTTCTTTGTGAACATTTAAGTCCCAAATTATGTTTCTGATTATTCCTCAATAATTTAAGTCATTCCACTTGTATCTTGTAACAGATACACATCAAGTGTTGTCTCTCAGAAAACAATACGGAAAGCTTAGTTGACCTCAGAGTACAGTCATCCAGAATATTTCTGTGAGAAAGGACATGTATATGGGGAGCTGAGAGGGAAATTAAAAATGCAGGATCACTGAAAGACTGGTTGATACAGTCCAGACACTTTTTTTGTTAGAGCTCTGTTGCCAAGGATTCCAAATGGCCAGCTCTCCATAGCTCCTGTGCCTTATCTCTAGATACAGCATAAGCCAGGAACTTTGGTGTTCTATCACACTAAGAGACTTAAGTACATCTTTCTGTCCCCACTATGTGATGGACAGGCTCCTTCAGAGGGAATAGGATCTCCAGATCCTGACTCCCTCTCTGTATTCTATAGTATGAGCTGGCATCTGGAGAAGCCTTGCCCATTTTCAGGACATGAACTTCTCACTTCTTCACTGGAATCAAGGATTGCTGTAGCCCCATGATGCATCTTCTATGAGATTTAGTTGCCAAACACTTCTGACAGAGCTTACATTAAAATGAGATTCAAATAGGATGGGGAAAAACATGTTGATTAGGAGAAGGCAGTCCTCTTCTGTTACTTTTGATGTCACTGAACATGTTAGACATAATAAGAAATCTTAGTCCTTTCCCACTTTAAATACAGAAGGCTCCATTAACATAACATTAATGCTGTCATTCATCGTAAAAACCAAGTTTTCAGGATAAAAATGAACATATTTTGAAGTAAAAATCCAAATAAATCCAAGTGCACTAATTAATGTAAAAATACAGCTTAAGAAATCAATTCTATATAAACGCAGCAGAGATAATAAAATGAAAAAAAATTCAGCTTGCTTAAGAAATTAATTCTATATAAAGGATGCAGGGATGTCCAGCTCATGCAGCAGATAATGCAAATTAATTTATTTTCAGGTTACTAAATTAAAGGGTTAAGACAGCTTCCTTTTAAGCAACCATCTGCTAAAACACTCAGTATTTTTACTTTTCTGCTCACATTCAGCTCTTTATCTACTAATGCTATTTAATAGAATACATTAAAACTACAATAGGAATCGAAATACATTTTGTGGCATACATACTGTTAGCATCTTCCTATACACAAAAATATACATAAATAAAAGTTATGTCATTAAATATTTGCAGTCACCATAGTTGTGAAGATTAGTGACAAGTAAGCTTCACAATGAGCTCCCCACTGACATTGAAATATTCTGAAAAATACAGGTTACCTGATGTAAATTAGGATGTTTCTTGATTTATCTATTTTTTTAATGAAAGCAAATAAAGCAGGGCTAACAAATGAAATTCCTTTTAGCTCGGAAAGAGTAATTTAATTAGGTTTTTTCTTCCATGGATAGCATTTTCTGAATAAACACACAAAATGCTAGAAATTCTGGCTGTCACCTGCTTTACAACAAAATGTAGATACTTTCTACCAATTATCATAAATCCCCCTTTCTTCAATCCCTAGAAATACATATCACTTTTACTTTCACCAATGCTAATAACTTCAAGTCAGACCATTACCTGGCCACATCCAGGGGCAGTGCATAAAAAGGGTTTGTCATCACTCATATTCCACAGGTCGTTGTGCTACCTGTATTGAAATGAGAATGGAACAGATTTTACAAATATTGCAACAAATTAGCAATACATTAACATCCACAGGATATCTTAATATTCCATGGGTAAGAATTTCTGCCTTCTGGCTACACTAAGAATCTAAATACCCAGGATTCAAGTAGACTCTGCATTCCAAGCTCTGTCAGGAAGGTACACAAAACCCTAATAGAGACATAGTAGGTTTTGAACATACATCTCAATCGGAAAGGCAACTATTTGTACTTAACATGACTACTTGCAAAAGTATCTGAAAATATAGTAAGACAACTTGTTACTGAAATAAAAATACATTGTAATAATGATCCAATTCCTACAATTAAGAAAAGAACAAAGAGCAGCAGACAATACCAAGCAGTCAAGGACACATTGCCAACAAATGAGAAAAAGTGGTTGATTCCTTAGCCTTTTCATAATCTTTACAGCTCATCTTTAAAGATAAGTTAGCAGATAGCCCTTTATGTAAACTGTTACAAATTAAACTAAAAAAACATGTACTTTAGTAACGTTTCAGCTGTACAGCTAAATTACCAACAGGCTAAAAAATATTTAAGAAAGACATAATAGATATTAATAATATTTTGTGCTGTTTTACATAACTGCCACACTTACTAATACACATACCTGCCAGATTTCACATATAAACCTGTTTCACAGGGCAAACTATCATATCCTCCTTTTCATGGCAATGAACTGTAATTGAAAGAAGATACTAATTACCATGCATGTTAAACATGTAATAATACATGATTTTGTAAAGATAAATTATATAATGCCCACAATTCACCCATGAAACACAACAGCTTTTCAAAGAAATGGTTTACTTCAATACATGCTGTAATTAGTTACGCTTTCTCTCAGACAGAAAGATATGCTTCTACTCTCTCAACCTGCAAGCACAGAACAAACAGCAAGGTAGCATCACTCTGCTTCAGGAAGAGAAAGAGGGACACAGACAGGATTGAGACAGCGTGTGCTGGACAAAGCATAAAACTAATATGTGGATGTTGTGACATCAATGACAAAAAATAATAAAGTTCTGGTACAATAAACATATAAAATCAAGATATTGTTGTCACATCACTAAACCCAATAGTGGTGAGTAACTAATCTCAACACTCTAAGTTACCTCATTTTAAGGTCAAGTAATGAGGGGTGGTGGGGGAGTTCAATGTACCAAATTAGCTTATTAGCCAGGAGATGACAAGCACTCTCAACCCATCTGTGGCTTTACCCTGGAGGAAACACATTCATCTTTAAAAATGAGTATTTGTATGGAGATCTAACAATGTTAGTTCTGAACACTGCTTAGCTTGATGAAGCAAATAAAGATGAATAAAGATGTCTTTATGATTAAAGATCATGAGCAGAATAAATCCATCTCTCCTGCAGCAGGCTGGTCATGAAAAGCTACAAGGCTTCTGAAACTGTCTAACCATCCTAAGAATGTATATACTTCTAGTACACCATTTAGCACTAGGCACAAGACAGATCAAGTAAGCGTAAGAAATAATTTAAGACTTGACACCTCAGAGATGTGTAGGGAACACACTACCTGACCCTTTTGTCTGCAACTGTACAGTAAAAAACTACTGTATAGACTTTTCAGATATTACTTCAAGAAGGAGATCCCAGTGTCCTTGGTCATGGGCACCAATAAGCAAAGAAGCAAAACGTGGAGTGGAGGAGATTCCAAAGTGTCACTTTGAAATATATACATTCAACAGAACGAGGATACTGAGCTGAGATCACAAGCCAAGAAGAGATGAATGGCTGCCAGAAACTTTAGAGCCTTTGGCACTGACAACTTGTGGAAACATTTATGTCCCGAAGAAAGGATGCCAAAGCAAATCAGGGATGGAGATTGTTCTGCTGTTCTTTGCAAAGAGTTCATAACCTGTCTCAAGTTTCTGAAGGGATGAAATATTTCTTTAACTGTTCAAACTATGAACTTGGTAGTGTCACCAATCAAGAGCATTAACAAGGTTATGGGCAAGTCTGAATGCTCATGACTAAGGCTTCAGGGTAGAAAATAAGGTCCTTACCAATGAAGCTGTAGGATTACATCCTTTTATTATCTGGACACTTAAAAGCTCTCTCATGAGCTTATTATCCTTGTTCAGCTATGCAACAGTCAGATTTTTTAAAATGCAGGTTCAAAACTAACAGAGTCAGTCTCCTTTAGATCTCAAAAGGAATTTGCTTTGTTAAATCTTGATCATGGGGCACCATATAGTTATATATGGCTACAATATACACATATGGATATATACTATGAGCAGAAGTTATATCAGAAATGTTTGAAGGTGCAAGAAACAATTCTGTTGGGTTTTTTTTTTTTTTTTTATCCAAAGGATGAAGAGTTTGATTAAAAAAAGTGCATGTAGGGCATTTTTTCCACTCTGTTACTACAGCTTGTTGTCGGTCTTTGACAAGTGCATAGTATCAGCCATAAAATCTACTCCATTGATACTGTTAGTATTTTTCTTAGGTCATAAGCTGTAAAGATCACATTTTCAAGTCTGCTCATTTTCTCTTTTAAAGGAATATTACCAAAACACGTATCTGCATATGAAGTCATTACCTGGTTCCATGTTTTGGTTTGTGATGCCTGTGAATTCTGAATGCCTGATTTATAAACTAAAAATCAATCCTTGTGAAAAAGAAAAAAAGTGTTGTCCTCCTGGCAAACTTACTGGAAAAAAGTTAGAGATAAATTCATTTCCTGATCTTTATAATATTATTTGACTGCAGGCCACAAGGAATTTTGTGAGGTAATGCCTTGTAAAGGGATTCCAGCTAACATCTGAGGAAAAAAAAAAGTATCTTGAAGCACTGAAATTTTTGCACTTAAAAGAGAAAAGAAGTTCACTCATGCATTCCAGCAAGACTTTGGACATCATAAATCTAAACAGAAACTGGATCTGACAGGATGGGGAAACAAAGGGCTCACATTCGTTACTGTAGCCAAATTGGTAAGGATTGTATTTACCTATTACAAAGACAAATGCAAAGCTTGCACCTAGAACAAAGTAACTCCATGCAACAGTGCAGGCTAAGGGCCAACTGGCTGTCAAGCAGCTTTGGGGCAGAACCTGTAACTCCTGGTGGACAACAAACTGAACACAATTCAGCATAATGTCACTTACAGCACTGAAAGCTAACAGCCTACTGGGCTGAATTACCAAGAGCATAGCAAGCAGATGAAGGGAAGTGATTACTCTCCGTTATCTGGCACTCATGAGGCTACAGCTGGAGTGCTGTGTCCCGTTTTGAGCCCCTCAAGACAGATGACAAACTGGAAAGAAACCAGCAGGGGCCCCAACAAAATAGTTAGGAGGCTGGACTATTACATACAAGAGGAGTAACACGAAGCAAAGTTTGTTCAGCATGGAGAAGGAAAGCTAAGGAAGGATCTACTTGCTGCCTTACACTACCTAATGTATTGTTATAGAGAAGACAGATCCAGACTCTAGGTAGAGTACAACAAAAGGATGAACTGCAACACTCACAAGCCACACCAAGAAGGCTAAGAGCAAGTATAAGGGGGGGCAGGGATTAAAAACAAAGAAAAAACCACACAGTGAGGGCAGCTGAACACTGGAACAGGTTGCCCAGTGGGGCTGTGGAATCTCCATCCTTGGAAATATTCAAAATTTGAGTGGACGAAATTCTCAGCAATCCAAGATAACTCTGAAATTTGAAGTATACCTTAAAGATGTAGCTAGAAACAGAGCTCAACAACAGCAAAAGACAATCCAAACTTGGGTAACGTTCTCACAGCTTTAGAAGACAACAGCATGGTTAACTTTACAGCCCAACAACTGAAACTGCTGCTGCTAGGGAAAACAAACAAACCAACCCCATCCTTTGCCTCCCCTTTTCTTTCTGGATTGTTTATTGTCTGACAGGAATAACAAGACTAACACACAGAAGGCCAATTTTCAGAAAAGAAGTTTGTGATTGCCACTCTGATTTCAAAAGGCTATTGGAGATTGACTGCTCTAAGAGAGAATATCACAGTAAAAAAGAAGAATTTAGAAAATACTCTTCCCCTGAAAACCAAAATAGCAACTTAAACGCCATCTTGACAAAAATGTTACTCACCCGACCAAATGAGAAATGAAGTATGTAAACTGCTAAGCCAATCGCTAGAGATGAATTATAGCCACCTTGGATTGTTACCCAGGCAACAGCAAACACCTCGTCCCATAGAAAAAAGATGGCTCCTGAAGCAATCCAATCTGAATGTGAAACTCTAGCCTTAACTTATCTCTTCAGATAAACTGAACAGTCCAGTGAAATGATTCTTACTACCAGTCCACTGAACTGCAACTTTCTTCTGTAAACCTTCCAACCCTAAATTCCTTTCAGTAGCATAAAGAAACCCATACATAGAATTCTTTTGAGTTACACTGAGAAACAGGATCAGAGCTGAACATGGGAAAACCATGAAATAATCTCAGCAGTATAATCAACTTTGGTACTTAAATCAGAAAGTAATCTCACTTTTTTGGTGTTTGCTCCATACTTTGAACACAAAGGTAAAATACTTCCATATCATGCCTACTTAAAATGTCATAAATGTCTTTATCATTTTTGGAAACCAAACAGTACAGTAAAATATATAAATAAGTATATATATGTGTTTAAAATATATATAATACAGAGAAATAAAAACAGGTTTGCAAGCAATTTAATAATATTTAGGACAGTGTACTTATTTAAAAAATAAAGATGTTTCTATAAAACATCATACTAATGTTTATCTAAATGTGCTACAAAAATAGCTTCAACAATTATTTGTATATTTTTATAAGACTTTAATCAAACATCTTAGGTACACTTTCTGGAAACTATTACTACATACTCTGAGGCTTGCTTCTAAAATACCTTCCTGTAGACAATTTGTGAAAGAGTAGAATCACGCACTGATTTAAGCAACGTCTTGTTGGCTTATTTTACTGTTAAAGGTTCTTCTGTTTTCTCTCAATTCCCTACATACAGGAGCATGGAAAACACAACTGACATCTCGTTTCAAAATTTTTTTCTACTAAACATTTAAATGGCTGTTTAAAAATATATACATATTGATAATCCTTGCAAAAACCTCTCCAAATGTGCTGAGAAAAATCATTCTTCACACATACCTAGTAAAGATTCATCAGACTTCCAGCTAAAGTCTCTGAACACTTTACCTGTATAAAGCATGCTGTATGCCAAAAGACCTCTATGCACTAACCTGCTCATGGCCTGTGCAGTCTTACCCTGTGATAACCTATTCTAAGCACTGTAGCAATACGGAGACTGCCCTCCTGTAATGTCAGGTCTGACACAAACAGCATGGAAGAAAACAGCCTGAACTGAACACAGAAAAGACAGACAACTATAAAAATACAAATGAAAAAAAAAAACCAAAAAACCTTAAAACTTTTCAACATCAGCATTCCTCTACTGGCCAGCAAGCAAGAAGAGATGTACACTCTCACAAGTGTGTCACCCCCCTAAACTTGACAGTCCACGGAGGACAATCTGACAGTCTGCCAGCTACAGTAGTAGCCAATTTATCTACTACTGCTTACATGTGATGCACACCCAAGTTTTGCAGCTAGACTGACCACTTACATGTGGCTCCAACTCAAGAAACATCTGTACATACTGGTTTGAAAAAAAAGAAAGTTGGACAAAAACTGTATTAGGCCATTGAGACAAATCAGAATTATAGTAGTCCATCAGCATCAAGGCTCCCCTGGGTCTATACATTGCAAAGTGCTTAAGTTACAGTATCAGTGATGTATTTTCCTACGGATGTTTGCATTTCCTCAAGACTGATCATGTCTATTCAACATTTCCTTTATTCTTTACATTTGATCTGGGATTGTGCCCCTTTCTACTGCAAGTTATGTATACCCTTATGGTATACAAAACTATTAACTCTTCATAAGCTTTTCTGTAGATCTCACCATAGTGTGTAATTGCTTTAGGTAGTATAAGATTTTTAAGATTTTACTTTAAAGCTTCATTTTATAATGGGAAACTGAAACATAAAAAGGCAAGGTCAAAATTTCAAGCCTTTATCAACTTTTAAGAGTTCTACTTGAGGTGCGTACTTTTTCAAAGTAAAGTGGACTGAATATATTTCCCACAGTAAAGAATAACATTCTTAATGGTTACCTGAAGAGCTGAATTTAGTGTTTTGCTTGGCTCCATACAAGAATTTTAACAGACATGCTTCTTTAGATGAGGAGAAAAAAAAGAAGTAACTATTTTTGTTTTCCAAATTTAAACACTTCAAAATTAAGAGAGAGAGCTTTCTCATGCAACTAAACAAATCAACGCAAATCAAAATGAACAGGGTACCCTTTATACTTTCAGTACTTGCATACAGCACTGCACAGCATAAATTTTAATCACCTCCCACATTTGAGCCTATCTTTATTTCCACAATTTTCTATAAAGGCAGATTTGCAAGTTTTGCTTTCAGTAAAAATCAGAAGTTAGTATGTTGAAAACACCACTTAGTAAGAAGTAATATAAATAAATAAAATAAAAATTTGTATTTTAAAGGAAAAAAAATCATTGTTCCACCTACCTGGAAGGACTGGAACAGCTGGTTTTTTTCAGTTTCCTATAAAGCAAAAGAAGACAGGTGAAGCAAAATTAGTGTAATTAATACTTGACCATTACAGTCCAGTTTCAAAAGTGTTCTGACTGACTCTATTTGTATAATGCCACAGAATTTAGCATCCCTAAAAAATAAAACTGAATGATGAACAGAATGGAGGAGAAAAAAATTGAAAAACAAAAACATTCCTCCTCATAAAGAAAGTGGGATCACCAGAAAGTAGCTCAGTAGATTCTGCAAGAAAACTATAAGCCATAGTCCAGAATATTTAAAAGTTGTAAACCTCAAAACTGGTGAATAGGAAAATGGGAACTCCTTCTTCACACTTCACTGCTTAATAGAATGGTTGTGCTGTTTCCTAGAAGACACATGATCTGTTTCAGAGAGTTCTGGGGAAGAATAAGGAAGAATGTAATGCCTGCAGCATAATGCTCAGATTTTTTCTTTAAAAAAGTCAAATGTTGGGCACTTTTTTTTGTTGATGTTATTAGTTAACTGCTTGTAACTGATGTCTGAAGTTAATTCCATACCTTAAGGTATGTCTAAGATTCTGTAAAGGGTAGAGCATCTGGACAAGAAGAAAAGATGTAAGTGAGGACAATTGACTTAACAAGTTCAAATAAGAACAAGAAAGCCAGCTGGACAGATAGTCACATGTACAGAAACAAAGCAATTAAGTCACTTCAGCTCTGCTGAAGGAGCAGGCTTTTTCGACATGAAGGTACACTTCTGGTAAACAGAGAGCACTAATGGAATAAAGAAAGGTCCTTAGGCCTAACGCTTCCTGTTGGCTGAATATGGCAGCTCCTAAGTCTACCCCCAGCTTAAGTATTTTTCAGAGGTGCCTTGATCTTTCTTTGACTTACTGGAAATTCTTTCTGTGTGAATACAGCTCTTGTAGATAAGTGAAAGGCCAATGAACCTCAGAGAAGAAATACACAGGGGTTAATATTCCACCAATCTTTTCACAATTTACTTAGAGAGATATTAGGAGTTACCTTCCCCAGCTCATTTCTCTAGGTTTGAGCATCCTAATATTGTCCATCAACCTAACAACCATTAAAAATCCAATCTCCTTTTGCTACATTATTTCAACAAATTAAAAAAAAATAAAATCTTAACAAAAAGTTACTTCATTTTTACATTTTTTCAGACTGCATCCCTGAAGTGTAACATTGAATACAATAATTAAGAAATTAATTTAAAAAAAATCTTTAAATATATCGTAAATATCCCACTACAGGATTCCCAATAGTCATTAAAACAGAATGATCTTTTTCCCTCCTCTAAGCAACAATATAAATGACCACTGGCATTTACCTAGAAAGGGAAACATACTAGATTGCTTGGAATAACTTACTGAAGAAGTGAAGCTCCTATCTGAACTGAAGCTAATGGAAAAGCTCTCAGACTGAACTGAAATTGACACAGAACAAAGTTGGAAACAGTACAGCATAAACTTGAAAAAAAATATATTTATTGCACAGTTATTAAATATTGATTCATATTTGTATCACTAACTATATCCAATGCCTCCTTAGAATGCACGATTGATCTGAAACAAATGTAGTTAAGTTATGCCGAAGGACAATAACTTGAAATCTATTCATTATTCCAAAGAAGTTAATAGTATTGAATCATGCCTGCCCCTTTGAAAACAGTTAATGCATTATTTTTATACAGAAATTCAAGATTTTAAGAAACCATAAAAAAATGTTGAGATTAGACATAACATATAAATTTTTATAGTAAAGCTTCTCAGAGCTAAAAATGTGCATTTCTAAGTTTAATTAATAATGGAAGGAAAAAAAAGAATAGCTGATGACAGAAAAGGAATTTTAGGCACTAGATACACCTAAAATTTAATTAAAAAAGAGTCAAAAGAGTATCACTTTTCAGGTCGCTCAACACTTCGTCACAAAACAGAAGTAGCATGAAAACATTATTTATAAAATTATGTATGATCAAATTTAAGACCTGAAAGCACCTTATGTTAGATGCTGCATACTCTAGAAGTTTCTGGAAAAAGACATACCAAACACATTCATATTTCTAGAATTCAAATCAGGATAGAAATACCATCTACACTGTGAGGAAGATCAAAGGCTCAACTAGTTAATTAAGTATTACTAGTTGATTAAGTATTAGCATGCAATATCAGTATTAAAACATAAACTCATAATGGATTTTAAAAAAAGCTATTTCACTCCATGTACACATCAAGTTTTTTGTATTATTTCACATTTCTTTTGATGCATTATATAACAAGCAGTCCCTGACAAAGCTATGATTTTGTTTTTTAATAAGACAACTTTCCAATTTTGATTCTGGAACGTGGAATTATAAACACTAAAAGAATTCAAGTGAATGCCTAACTTGACTATAGTTTGTCCCTCTGAAATTAAGTCTGCAACTGGATGTCCATTAATAGACAGTAACTTATGTTTCAGTGGAAGGCTGAAGAAATCACGTCTACAACACTTATGGAGGACTAGGACCACAAGGAAGGGTCCTCCTCATCCTACCAGCTAGTGCAGAATTTAGCATCTAAGACAGACCTAGCAGTATTACAACCTTAATTTCAGCAACATTTGTTTTTATTAACTCTAGCTTTACAGTCAGCAAGAGATTGGGACAGGACATTCACTGCCATGAGGAGAATATGACAAGAAAAAAACCCCAAACCCATTATTTTAAAAAGTGGAAAAGAAAATACACTTTGGCCATATTCAGGGTCGCTATTTGGAAAGTAGCAGATGATTCAGAATTTCCAGCTTTATTAGAATTTCTCATTCTACTCCAAGGAAACAGGTGACAGTATCACTACTTGAAGATAAACATCTCTGGGAAGAAAGCAACGTAATGAAAAGCAAACGAGTGACACACAGCACATGGATGGGGCATGGAAACATACTCATGGATCTCACTCCAAGAACAGGGATGCAAATAGATTGTAGAATGAATAGGACTGCAGAAGCAACATGGCAGAACGCATCTCTCCTAACTCCAAACATGAAGTTGTATTGTGGCATAAAACATCTGTGCCTAAAACACCCTGCAGCAATCACTGCTTGAGGGTCTGCGATGTGTTTTTCACGTGAAAGCTTCAGAGACCTTTTATTAAGGCAACTCGAGAGGCATAATGCACAATAACAGGCAAAGTCAATAGGGCAACTGGTCCAGAAGGTCCACGTCCGTGGCCAGATCCCAGGCAGGCCAACACCTCCCTCTGATGCAGAAAAGCTGTTCTTACCCCCCCCCCCCCCCCCAAACCGTACCCCTCTCGGTGCCCTCCGCGCCCGGACCAAGATCTCCCTTCAGAGCAGAAGATGGATGCGGGGAGAGGCCTCCTTGGAGCTGAGATGAGGCAAAAAAGCCAGGCCTGCCTGCCCCCTTCCTCCCGCCCTCCCCCCTGCCTCTCACTCCCCGCCGCGGGCCGGGCCGGGGCCGGGGCCGGCACCGGCGATGTCCCCGCGGGGCAGCCCTCTTCCGGATGGGGGGCGCGGGCAGCTGCAGCCCCCTTCACCCGCTCGCCTCCCCGTCCCGTCCCGCTCCCTCGGGGCGCCCGCCAGGACCCCTACCTCCGGACGGGTAACGGTCTCCGCGACGCCGGCCGGCTCGGCCCGGCCCGCCCCGCCCCGGCTCTAGGGGCGGCGGGAGCCGCAGGCCGCGGTGGGGGAGGGGGCTGCCGCGGAGAGGAGCGGCGGCGCCATGTTACTGCCTCCCGGGTATCCCCCGCCTACTGCCGAGCGGGGCCGCTCCCTCCCCTCCGCCCTCGGTGCCCTCGCCCGCGCGGGCGCCGCCGCAGCGCGGAGGGAGGAGGAGGAGGAGAAGGAGGAGGAGCCGCCGCCGCCGCCGGGCCGGCGCCGCGCTCGTGTTTACAAACTCACCCCGGGAGCGCGGGCCGAACCGCACATTAAAGGCCGGGTCCCCCACAGGCTTCCGTCACTTCTCGCGATAGCTCGGCCGACATCTCCGCGGGCAGCGGGGAGGCACGGGTCACGTGGCGGGGAAGGGCGGCGCGGAGGACGGCGCGCGCCGCTGATTGGGCGCTGCCGACGGGGCGGTTGGGGACGGTGTGGCCGGAAGCGCCAAGTGCCTGGGTGTGGCCGGGGGGGGGGGGGGCGGCCGCGAGGAGCCTGTAGCTAAGCAGGCGCGGCTCGGTCCGCCCGCGGATGGGTGACCGCGGCGCCGCCTCCCTTGCGAGCGACCTGCGGCGCCAACAGCAACTCTCGCCTCGGCGGACGTACGGGTTCTGCTCCCCGCTGCACCGGTCCCGTCACACGGCGACCCCGCATTCAGAGCGCCAATACTCCCCCGTCCCTGCCGGGGACCCCCAGAGGATGCGGCTGGTCGGCCGAAGACTCCACTGGCCACATCTGGGCAACGCATCCGCCGCGGGAGCCAAGCCGAACCGTGTCTGCCTGTGCGCGATCCAGCACGTTGGGCAAAGCTGCTGTTGAGGGAGGACTTCTGCAGCCGTCCCAGACGGGGAGCTCGGAGGAGGAAGCGCCCGTCCTCCGCTGCTGGTTCTGCAGGGGGGCCGGCAGCGGGGGCTAGGGGAAGGCAGCAGAAAGCAGGTAGAGACTAAACCACGCCAAGGCTTTGCTCAGCGGCAGTGCTTGCTGCGCTTGGCATGTCTAACTTCTGGAATAATCAGCCCTCCAAAACCACATACTGGCTATATTTCCTTTGGTTTCCCCATCTCTCTACACACAACTCTCATTCCAGGAGCTAGGGGTGAAGCTGTGGTTCTGCTAAACATTCACCTTTTTAACATTGAGTCAAAAATGCTGCAGCACTGTACAATGAAGGGAAGCACCTAAATTTTACACAGAAGGAACTAGAAGCGTTTTGGATGCATTAAAAAAAATACCATAATCCTATGTTTAGTATGTGCTCTGAATCACACATGAAGTTTTAATTCTATGCCTGGGTATCATTTAGAACTGTCATCTTTCAAGTCTGGAACTGATCTGAGAACATGAGACTATGAATAACAACAAAAAAAAAGACTTCTAAAAAGTAGTATTAGTTCCAGTAAATCACATTTTGTCCAAGTTTCCCTGAGCTTGCAAAAGGCAATATAGTATGTTTCATTTCTTCTAAATTGCTTTCACGGGCACTGTACAGCACTTTTGCAAAGTTCTTTGAGATAAGGCGGGATAAAAAACACTGCATATAAGTACACTGTTTACTTAAAGGTGGAATTATTCTTTACCGTAAGCATGTTGCAAAGGGCTCAAACGTGAGTGCAAAAAGAGAGGAATAGAGATCTTTCTTTCTTCGCAGAGCAACCAAGAGCTGTATTTGAAGCAAGTATTTTTCAGTGGCTTAACTCTACTGTCACATGGCAGCCATCCTGAACCTGAACAAAAAACTGAACTGCAAGTTATTTGCCTTTCTTCAGTCTGAAATTCGTGCGAGAAACAAACACAGGGGAAGCAGAAAAAGAAAAAAAGAAAAAGCAGCCGGATGGAAAGGATGAATCCCTTTTACCTACAGCAATAACTTAAGAGTGTAATTGGTAACATAAACATTCCCTCCATTATACATAACACTGCTGTGCACATCACTTTCAGAGGTGGAATGATGTCCGATCTACTGGACAGCAGGCAGAACAGTTATTCAGACAATGAAGATCTCTGCTTCAGCCAGCTTCAACACCGAAAGAGGAACACAGTCTTTTGATCTGGAGAACCTGTAATATGAATTTTCACAAGTTGGCAATCTCTTAAGGTCAGCATGGTCCATGTCAGAAGAAACTGTGAAAAAGGTTTCTGGGAACTGAAGCCTACAGTATCACCTCATAGAACTCTGTATCTGGTTTCTCTGACCTATGAAAAAGATTTCTTGATATAAACTCATACAGAGAAGATCAAGAGTCCTTCATCTGCTGCTTCCCAATCACTACACAGAGATTGGGGTTTCTTTTTTGGTTAAAACCATTTAATCTTTTACACATTTATAATTGTCTCTTGTGAGCATTTTAGGAAAACAGAGTATTTTTTTGTCTTTGTGAGACCACTCAAATTGACTGAGCTGTTAAAGTGCTCAAGTAACCACTGACACTAAGCTCTGTTTTTAAAGAACAGGGGAAAACAGAGGAATAGAGAAAGGGAGTTAATGTGCCCTGTGATCACTCAGATGTGAAAATCTGCCCATCACTCATTGATTCTAAGCCCCTTATTGTCTATAAGGCAGATAATCTCCTGCGTGAAGGTTTGGTGCCACGTTTTGAAAGTCCTTGATTAGTCTTTATCTGCAACACCAAGATCTAATTCTTTCGAGATTGGCATAAGCAAATAGCAATTTTGCTTGGGTTTGGCCCATGTTTACCAGTCTAAGAGTGAGTTAAAAGGTAACAAGCTTGGGGAAATGCTGCTACTAAAATAGACAGGCTTCACATCCATATACTGCGTCACCCGAGATGTTTGCTGCCCTTCAGACAAGGCTGATCATAGGGAAAAGGGTACATGTTGACAGGGTGAACCACATGGGAAAAGATGGGATGTAAATCCAGAAATCATTATTCAAACCTGATTCAAGTGGTGAGTCAGCTGGCTTTCTTATTGAGGTTATGGAGCAATAGCTTAGCAAGATCTTCTTTCTATACCAAACAGACAATTGCAACTCAGCAGAACCATTTTACATGCAAACAAATTGCTAAGTACAATTAACAGAGCTGGAGCTAGACTTAACCAAGAGAAGTTTGAAGATCCTAGTTTGGCCAAATCCCAGAGACAGGGAAATCTGAAGCTTGAATTAAGCTAGTCCACTAGACTAGTCCACAATACTAGGATGTATGGATTGCCACCTCAGATGCCTGCAGAGATCTCTACAGTACTGAAAGAACAGAATGAAGTTCATCACCTACCAGAAGGACAGCAATACACAGATGAGCTTTAGCCTAGAATTCTAGTAATCATTATCTACCTTTCATCCAGGGCAAATACACTGTACGTCAGCTCTGTAACAGAATAGCTTATGAGAATGGATAATAGTAAGTTCATAAAATAAACACTGCGTGAGCACACACCACATGGAAGATAGCTGCAATATGCTTTACCTCCTACCCCTCTCTCACCCCCCCGCAAAACCACTTCCAGACCTAGTCATGTAAGGCACTACTAGTACTGTGCTAGAGCTGACTATTTAAAGATGCTGCACATTCCACACTCCTAAACCTCACATATATAAAAGGATGCTCTCTGTATTTACACAGTAACTTTTAATCCTTTTGAGAAAATGACTATTTTCTCCTAAGGACTTATAGGGAAAATAACTTCTCATACTAGGTCCAAGTTAGGCTACATAAATCATTCAGGTTGGAAAAGACCTTTAAGATCATTGAGTCCAACCCTTAATCTAAAACTGCCAAGTCCACCACTAAACCATGTCCCAATGAACATCAATTTGGTATCTGACTCCAGATGAAAACAAAGGTCTTACCTGCACCTCACAGTGATCTGAGAGTCACTAGTCATTTCTCCACTTCCCCAGGGATAGGCAGTTTATAGTAAAAAGTTTCCTAGATTTAATTCAGTAATTACCCATTTAACAGCAAGATGACAAAGCTTGTAACAAGCCTGCTCACATTCTTCCAAGGTTCAGCTTATATTTTGACAGTTATCAGATCTATTATTTAACATTCTGAATAAGTCTGAGGTGCCATCAACCCCCCCACCAGATTAGTATACAGTAGCACACAGTATGTTGCTGTAAGTGTAGACAACACTGTAAATGCATGTAGATTGTTAGAAGACAGATACTGTGAGAAGTAAAGCTTGATACTGCAGGTACTTTGTTAATAAAAATGCTTTGATCCTACTGCTCTTAAAAGAATTTGAGAGAGAATGCAAGGCTGACTTTACAAAATTAGGAAGCTAGAAGTTCTCCCTTTTAATTAGGTGATGCCAAGAATGCAGTAACTAAGCAAGAGTATAATGTCAATGTGCCACAATTAAATGTCTTGGACCAACCTAAAGCAGTCAACAGTTTGTTCAACCGGGACACTGGTCAGAAAAAAGTGGAAAATTTTTACCATGGTGATCAAAATTTATAGTCTAACTGAAAACTGAGGCAAAGAGACTTTCCTGTCACAGATTTGTCCTTCTATCAAGAGGTGCCAGAACACGTTATGTGCCACCTAGCCTGAGAAAAAACAAACTGTGCACAGAAACAGCTCTGAATAAGTTTGAAACACAAGTGAAGGAACAAGGCCAGCAGTATAGCCTTTCGCATTTAATCTGTGTATCCTTTGAACTTTCAAAGATATGCCACATTGATTTTAACAAACAAGCAACATGCCCATATATATTAATAAATAAAATGTTTGACTTGAAGTCATTATTTGAAGGGTCCTACACAGTATGTCATTATCAGGAGAAATCCATGGTGACTGAATGACGATATGCTGTCTTCCAGACATCCTAGCGAGAAAGATAATAAATGCAGGCAACAGGTTGACAGTTAAAGTTGTTATCTTTAATGAAATGACTTTGGAAATAGCATCAATTTCCATGACACCAACATTTTGGGAGTCCCATAAAATGCAGAGTTACATTCCAATGCCAGTATCACAGGCAGATCTCCTTTCACATGGCAAATAGGATCAAGAAAGCAACCATCAGACAGAAGAGACCCATAGCTTCCGACAGGGCAAATCCCAGGATAGCATATGAGAACAGCTGCTGCTTCAGAGAAGGATTTCTAAAAGAAAGTGAAGGTATAAGACCTTTTTATCTTTACAATTAAGATGTTTTTCATACAATTTAACATATCTGACAGATTCAGGACCTCACACGTCCTTGCCACAGATTCTATAACAGGAAAATCCAATAAACCCAAGCAGAAGTAATTTTTAGCAAGGATTTCACTGAAGACAAATGAGTTGGCAATTAAGACTAGATTCAGGTTATGCAGATTGTATATGGCTTTTCCAAATGAGAACAGTTTTTGTGACTACATGCATGTAAGCTTTTGAATTTGACTTCTCTACATCCACCCATGCAGGAACTATCAGCACTATGCTTTATAAATTTATTTCACATCTGTGACATTAGAACTATATTCCAAGGAAGTTTGTGTGTTTAACATTTTAAGTAGCCCTCAGAAAAAATACAGGAACTGAAACCACCTAGAGCAAAAAAAGAAATACACAGCAGTTTGTTGCAATGGTATTGCAACAAAATGCAATGAATTATCCCTCCAAGAAGTGTGTGGGACAGAAAAAAAACCCTTCAACATAATACTATGAAGTAATGTTCTACAACCTCTTATTGACATATTCATGCCAAATTCAAAAAAGGAGACATCAGTTTTGTACTGAAAACACTTGTTTCTTCAAGTGGAAAGTGAACTTCCTTGTTTTCAGTAGGGCTTAATCTTTCTTAAGACTTAATTAAGTCTTAACCAGTTGAAAGAATAAAGATGACCATGAAACCTTCAATAAAGCTTTTTTTATGCCTGCATCAGTTCTGATCTTCCATGATACCATGTAAACTATTCCTACTACAGGAACACTGTAAACTTATCTGGAAGAAGTTCATCCCTACTATAAATCCCCACCCTCACCCCCTTCAGATTTCTAGAAGGAATGATTACTCATTCAATAAAGTAATTACATATTCTGAGATGCAAAGCTGAATACATTGGAAAACTGAGTTAAACATCCATTTCTAAACAACAACCACAAACAACTATGCAGCCTAAAGCATACAAACTCACATTACTTATTACCAGTTTTCATACAGTTTCTTTTTAGGACTTCTCCCCTCAAACGGAAGAAGATCCAGGCTAGATTTTTAATTCAGTTCTGGAACTGAATGCTCAAACATTGGACTTCAGTGACCGAAACACTGACCAAGTCTAATGACCTCATTTCTTTCATGTCTCTTCTCCAGGCAATGTACAAAGTTGTGAATTTAACAACAGAGCCATCCTGATGAATATACTACAGTTTCATATGATTCTGTTTAGCCATGTTTGTCATTAATAGTGATTATTAACAGAATTTATTGCAGTGCCACCATCCTTACTACAACTTAGCTTATGTGGGGGTGCTGTCTCAAGATACAACTGCATGCAATTCAAAAGTTTTATAAGAGAGAGATTGATTACCTGGCATAACCAATGATTAGACTACCGAAGACTGTTCCAATACCAGCACCAGAACCAGCCACACCTACTGTGGCAGCACCAGCACCAATAAATTTGGCAGCAGTGTCAATGTCCCTGCTGATAGCACTAGTCTGGAATTCTCTAAGTGCTAGTCGGGAGACAGTATTTTGGGCCCCATTAAGTGTTGAGCTGCCCTAAGAAAACAAAAAATGAAAAAGCATTATATTCAGACACAGACCATTTTCTATGACCACTTTGATAGTGTTATTCTGCAGTTTTAAAAGTTGTATTAGATCCAATGTGTAGCTCCTCTTCCAAGTGATGAGACTATAACTAAGAGTTAAAAACTTCAGAATGTTACCTGTTCCACCTGAAAGCAATCAACTTTAAATGTGAAAGACTTCTCAGGGGAAAAAGCAAGACAGCAACAAGTATTATTAGATGTTTGACTTAAAGCAAGTTTCACACTATAGATATTTGAGTTAGTACAAGTGAACTCTAGGTTGAGGACATTTAGGCTCACCAGGTAATTTAGGAAGATACAGAATTTTGTTTATAAGGTACCTCTCCATTCTTGACCTCTGGCCTAGACAACACAGATGCCGAAATTGGTCTGTACATGAGTCTTGATCCAGCACGGATCTGCAAGAGGAGGAAAAAAGCTATAAAAAAAGAAACATTTGATCACACCTGTTCCCATACCATAGTCTATAAGATTATAAGGCTATTATCTCTTAAGCCATTTGTCTTACTTGAAAGACAGCAGTGTGCATAGCTAGATATACAATCAACGATATAGAAGGAAACACTGCCATGCAATTTGATAGCACCATTTTCAGGAGACATTATTGCAAATAATGACATCATTCAATGAACCTGTACACTCGTCATACTGACAGAAAACGTAGCAAAACAGCAACAAAAAAGCCAGATAGACCAACAGGCAGTCATACACATTTTGAAGCGAAAGAAGAAAAGCCATCAAGATGAATTCCAACGTTGTTAAATGCACAGACGTAACCTAGACTTTTAAATCTAGCGAGGCATAAATGAATGAATCCTCTTTCACAAGCGGCCTGCATGTGTCCTTGGGCTTCCAGCAGTCTAAGGTCATACAGGCTCTTGCACAAAGCTCTTCCTGCAAGGGAAACCTGTGCCTGCACCATGCAAAACGAGACGTTCTGTGGGCTAGAGAGAACATTTTCAAGCAGAACAGTCCCGTGTCTCTGCAAGGGCAAAAAATCCCGGCCTTGCGTAGGACAAGCAACAGGCTGGAGTTTGACCTACAGCAAGGCACAGAGCGCACCAGGCCCAAAAGGTTTTCGCTGCGCTGCCCTCCCCCTTCACCACTCGTGTGGGAAGGCCCCTCACCTTGGCAAAGGGCCCTGGCCCACGCCAAGGAGGCGGGAAGGAGAACCCGGCCCTGCCGCAGCAAGCCCACCCCCCCCTCACCCCTTCGCACTCGGGCGGGCAGCCCTCGGTACGGGCTCACCCTAGGGGCCTGCCGTGGGGCTCAGAGGCTCGCCCGACCCCCGGGCGCCCCGCGACCGCCGCCGCCCCCGCTGCAGCCCGGGACGCGGCCAGCGAGGAGGCCCGGTCGCCCCCACTCACCAGGGAGGGCGAGGCGGCGAGCTTGGCGCAAGCGAACATCTTAGCGGGCGCCGTCCCGGGAGCCACAATCCGGTGTCTCTACGGAGAGAGGGAGAGGGTGAGGGGGCCGCGGCGGCGGGCGGGGGCGGCGATGGGGGCGGATGGCGCCGTGCCGCCACTCACCCTCTCCGGCTGCCGCACCTCAGAGCCGACGGGGTGGGGCGTCTCTGCGCAAGCGCGGCGGGGCCGGCGGCGAGCGCCCGGATGCAGCGCGGCGGAAGGGGGCGGGGCGCGGCGCCAAGGTCACTTTGTACCGGCTCTATTGGCAGCGGCGGGGGGTGCACGGCGCCTCGCTCCGCCCCGCCCCGCGTCGGCGCAGCCGCGAATCGCGCTGCGCCCGGCTAGCCACGGGGACGCAGCCGGGGGGGCGGGGCGGGGCGAGCGCTGCAGGCGTGGGCGGTGACGCGGCGGCGGCTCCTCTCTGGCGCTCGCCGGGAGCGAGGCCGCGAGCCTGGCGGTTGGGACCGCTGATGTGACCGTTAGGGCCGTTAGCCAGGGCTGCGCACCACGCAGTAGGCCCAGCCCGGCGGCTTCGCTCCTGCTGTAACCCCGCGTTTGTGGGCGGCGGGGGCTGGCACCCTGAGGGCTCTGCGGAAGGGGAGCGGGGTGGGTGAGGTCACTTCGCCCCGGCGGGGCAGCGACTCGCGGTGTGGAGAAAGCCCCGTTACGGGGAGAGCCTTAAACGGCTGAGGCGTGTTCAGGGGAGGGGAAGGAGGCGTGGCGCCAGCGCGGCGCGTAGTTGGCGGGGAGCGGCCGGCGGGGTGAGGCCCCCCCCGGCTGGTGAAGGAAGGAGAGCGAAGCGCCGTGTCTGGGATCGTTGGTGCCCGACTGGAACTGCCGCCTCGGTCAGGGGGCGGGACGTTCACAGGCTGCAGAAGCGAACCCTGAGCTCCTCGGGTCCCAGCGGGGCAAGAGTCACAGGCAGAAAAAGGTGTGTGCGAGAACACCTGAAGTGCTCAAAAAGTCCCTACTATTTAAGTAGTCAGTTCTGCACGATGAGCAGGTTCACACCCAAGTAGCAAAAAAATCCTGTTTAGTCAAGCTTAATCGGAACGAGATTTATCATTACTGAGCTGAGCACGTGTTCCCGAGATGCCCGCTTTGATGACTTAAATGTCCTTTGATGTTTTTCACTTGATACGGGGGATCATTGTTTTAATGGCCATTTACCACTGTCAGTAGTATTAGTGCCAACTAGCAAAAATGCAGAAAAATCCACGTTTGGAGTAAAATGCTGGGAAACATATTGAAGTTGTTGCAAAATTTTTATTTGGTACAATCTGTGCCATAAAAATAAAATTCTAAAATAGTCTGTGTGCTACAAGCTGTCTCCGAAGGGATGAATAGAAGGATATGTGCATTATATTTAGGGATGGGAACACAGCACAGTCTCTTAGGAGTTAGCTGCTGGCCTCCTGCAAACTTACATGGGCTGTTGATGTTGCTGTCACTGATTAAAGCACAGGTGCCACACAGCTGAGGCACACTCCATACCAGCAACTTGAACACCCACCAACAAACGTGATCAATAGGCACTTTCAACAGCTGCATACTAATGTTAACGATAATGTTGCTTTTATAACCTACAGTGCAGTGTCTTCTGATCCTTGGGTACGGTGGAGTTGTACTCGGTTGTAGGTCCTAAGGTGAGAGACAAGAGTACAGTTTGAATTTCCCAGCTTTCCACTCCCTGCCTCAAACCCAACAGCAAGCTTGATTTGGTTCCAGTGTGCATCCAGAGTCTTAGTAGCAGAGTCGTAAAAAGGGAGTCTATAAAGGCCAGCAAATGAGGTTATAAGTTGCCTGCTTTTTTGTTTTCTTTTTTTCTTTTCACATCTTACACCCATTGTTTGGGAACTGAGGTGAATGGGCCTGTCGAGTGGCCCTTCCATAGGCAAACACTAAGTAAGAAATAAGTATCAATGGCAAAACCCTTTAATGGTTAGGCAGAACTTTTCACTTAAAAAATTTCAATCTACATGCAATTGTGGTAACAAGTATTTCCAGCACCATGAAGAAAACCATAAAGCAAATGTGGATGCTGTACTGGTGGAATGACATAAATGTAACTTGCCACTGTACGCTAACATACAAAGTGCGCTATTTATGAAGTAGCGTACTTCCCTGAAGAAGTGTAGCAGCGAGCAGGCTGTTTGCAACAAAGAAATTCGCTTGGTCGTGGAAGGAAGCATAGCAGTTAGAGGCATGTTTTCTTCTTGGGAACCTAGTGGTGTGGACCTCCAGGCATAAAACAGATCTTCCCAGACCTCTCATGAATGGAGAAGAAAGTGGACATTACACTTCTGTGTATGCACAGTGTGAAATCACATGGATTCAAAAAAGTGTTAAAAGGAAACTCTCTTCTTTCACGAAGAAAGTGCCCTCTTCTGTCACGATCCCCACCCTGGAATGTTTTGCAAAAAATGCATTCACAAGCTGCTTTGAACAATGTCAAAACCACCCTTAAACACTTGTTTATCGTTGCTTTTAAGGCATAACAGCAGATACTCTATTTTACATGCAACTCATCTGTTGCTTTCAGGAGGAGTTAGAAGAGCAGTTACTGATCTCTGGAAACCACGTTCAGTTTAATTCAAGCAGATCTTCACAGAAAAAGACTTCTGTTAATCTCACGCTGTTTCCTATCTGGTTGACCTGCTGCTAGGTCCCCCAGGAAGTGCATCAGTGCACTAAAGAGCAGTGTAATTTCTAATTGCTCACCACATTTCTGAAAGTCTATTCTACTTGGAATTTTATCTTAAACTCCCAAAATCTCTTAGAAGACATTCCCAGTTTTCCAACTGTCTCTCCCAGACAGGACCAGTTATGCACATGGGCAGTAGCCAAGGCTGCCAGAGGAGGTTTCCTCCCCATTTTGCCTCTGGCAAAGAAGGTACAGTGCAGCTGTTTGAGCAGTACATGGTGCCTGAAGAGCCAGTCAGTCCCCTTCTCTCCCACAGCTCCCTGCTGCTGAGCCAGGTTTATGTCAGGGCAGTAAGAACAGAAAGTGACAACAAACAAGCTGTGGTTCACTTGTGTGGCCTTCTCCTTTCCCAGAAAGGAAAGAGAAAGATCATCCCAGATTTCCCGAGCCTTCTGAAGACTTCCCCTGAAACCATAAAGATTCTCCCAATCATTTTGCCTCCCTTTTTTTAGAAAAGCAACGGTCTATTTCATCTTCAGTGCCAAGCAGTCCATTTCCTAGGTACACCATGTAATGGATCAGTCCTACAGTGACATGCGGTTTCACTTTGCAACCCTGAAATGAATTGGTAACTACACGTACCAGACTTTGACTGTTACAACACATGAGTATCAGCAGAACAGACGTTGCATACAAATGGCATTTTTCCGTTGACTTCTTAAAGAGATCTATCAAGTCTTATATCTGTTCAGTTTGCCATCCAGAGAGCAGGTAATAAGGAAACTGGGCACAGTACCTGTAGACTGGCACGTCTGCATGGTAGATATGGGTTGGTTTTCCTCCAGGTACGGACAAATTTTGGCAATTGCAGATCGGTTCAATTGAACAAGTAAAAACCTGTACAGTGCCGAATAAATGGGTATGTCCAGAGTGCTATGCACCAAAGGGTCTGTCAGAATTCAACATTTATTATTAATAACTTGTAAAAGATGAATGTCTGTTCTATATTTGCTGAAGGAGAAATCTTGGCGAGTCAGGAGAAATCCCATTGTCCAAAGCCTAAATAAAAAGTTCTCCTTCTAGATCAAAACCTATTCCTTCAGGTTAAATCTTATCTCCCAGAAGAGGAATATTAACTCAAAACATGTCACACACTCACACTAGTCTTTTTTTTTTTTTTTTTTTTAAATCTGTTTTGAAGAGGAGATGTGTCTGGAAAACCAATATATTCCAATAACTCTTAATTGTTGGAAGAGCCCCAAAGGATGAAATTGGATCAAAGGCCTCCTGAGATTGTCCTAATGTTTGTGAATTGTTTTAAAATGTAAAGTGGTGTTATTACCTCAGGGTTAGCTCTCTAGAACTTCCAGATTTATGGTGTACTTTGCAGGGCATTGATTGATATTGATTTACAAATTCAGGGGTTTTCAGTGTTTTTCACAGCCTGGGCCATGTTTCAGTCTGCTGAGTCTTGCATTCCTACCTCTTCCATTCACAACTGTGTAGTTGAATCTTCCCATTCAGGACTGCATAGGTTCTCTCAGATAACTGGGGCAATGGCTTGTGGAAAGAAGGTATATAGAGGAGAATTAATACACCTCAGAATATTTGAACTAATTTAGCTCTGGGAAGAAGAAATGAAGCCATTACTAGATGGCTCTGCTTTAAGTAGAAATTCTCTTGCTAACACACTCTTAATACCTGTTTACCTTATTGATTATTAGTAGTTGGCAAACCTTGACATAAGTAGTGTTGGGAGTTTTAATTGCTGAGTTGGCTGGATTGGAAGTGATGTTTTATAGGAAAGCAGATGATAAAGTTTTTTTCTCATCATTTTAAATTTCTCCTTTACAGGGGAAAGGGAGAATCTGATTCTTGAGTGATCTTTGTCCCCTAGAGTACTTACCCAAGCTATTTTTTGCTAAAATTAGTTTTCTTTTAGTCTCAACAGCTCCTCTTAGTAGAGAGCTGAAGGCAATTAACAAAGTAGGGCTAGTTTAGGCTATAGAGCATTCTGCTAAACAGTCCATTGATTATTTTAACACCCAAGTCCTAGAAATGGATGGCATTAACTACAAATACCATACCATGTTCGTACTTAGCAAGATTCTGAAAGTATGCTAATACTGTTGAGACCATGGATGCAATTTGAATCGAAAATCATGATAATCCTTGTCATGTCATTTTTGGGTCTCTAAGATCTGCTTTAAATGGCACAATGATTATATGCATAGGGTCTGCTACTACTGTAGCCATTATACATCAAAATTGGATGTTGTCAAGAGGAAAACCATTCTGCTACAGCAGAAATTCAGCATGGAAAGGAAGTGTTCTCATCTTCATCCTAGCTACTGGATTCTGGTGTAAAGTGAGATCAAGGCTCCAAGGAACCTTACCAGAAAAGACTGGTAGAGCTGCTCTCACTCTGAGTAACAAGCCCCATTGTCCAGCATTCAGGTTCTGATGGTTAGCTTCAGGATGCTGTACCACAGGGTAAATATGTAAAAATACAGCCACCCTTTTGTAAAACCCAGCGTGTCACAAGGTGGAAGATGATCCTGTATTTTTAAAATTCATTTTATATGTCAGCAAAAATTATACATTGTCTAAAAAATTCCATATTTTAACATATTTATTTGTATTTGCAATATAACTCAAAATTAAAGGAAATGTTAGGTTCATGAATAGTTTCACTTTATGCTTCACATCTATTACACCTTGTGTATCAGGATCACCACGTTCAGGGTGAGGTTTCATGTATTTAAAAATCATTATTAGGTATCTTCTCAGTATTTTTTTGAAATAGATTTTTGATGAAAAGCAGTAATAAAACAATCCCCTGATGTTTAATCAAAGTAATTATTATAAATACACAGAAAATTCAGAACCTTTGGAATGAAAGTACCTCTTAATGTATTACTTCAGAACATAAACTCCCTTAACTAAGGTGTCTTACTCAGATGACTCACATATTTCCCAAGGCTGTGTTGCAAAGAACAGCTGATACCTGAAGCGGTCAGCCAGTTTTCTAGGTTAGATTTCTAGCTTACAGAGTATCACTGGATTAAATGAAAATAAATTCAGCAGTGATTTTCATTCCTATTAATAGTATTAAACAACTTTTTAACAGAAAACAAAGTTATCCTCTAAGTTGACACTATTAGCTGCACCAGTTAGAACACGTCAGTGACCGAATTATAACACCTTTCATATGATACGCACTTTCTGATAAAACACAGATACAGAGAACAGCACAGATAGCCAAGACTTTGGCCATATTAGAGCCAGTGTTTCCGAAAGTATCCATAAATTTTGGTTGCTGAAGTTGAAGAAACCCAAAATGGAGGGGTGTTTTGTTAGCGGGCTCTTCTGAAAGCACAGGCTTTTTGTGCAGGGTGAATTGCAACACCAGATTCTTAGTTTTTAAACAATAGTACCTAAGCTATTTTTGTTAGTTTTTTTGTTCTTCCTGTTTCTCGGAATCATGTAAATGATCCTAGGCAAGTCTTTTGGGGCAATATATTTTGGCTGTTCACAATCTGAAAAGAGAAATAGGAAAGGGAGCTGTTTGGTGCTCAAAAACCATAGGAATTACCAATTCCTGTTTGGAGGTTAAATTAGTGTTTTGTATAACTGATCTGTTATGGCTATTTGTGCCATGTAAAGAGAAAAGCAGGGTACACATGTATCTGCCAGGATTGTGGCAGAAGGATTTTGTCTTCCTTCACCCTCTCCGCAGAGGGTATAGTTCCAGTTTATAACCGCTGGTGGGAGGGGAGATGAGACTATAGCCCATTAATACATGCAAGATTCATTTGCTTAATTGTAAATTACGTACCTTCCAACTCTGAGTTTAAATTCTCATACACTTTCAAATTGCTTTGGAATCACTGCCTGAAAGGCACTGTATAAATGAGGAATATTCATTATCATCTGAAAGCTCTTCAGTCTGAACCACTTAGCATAAAACCTGTGGAATCATTTTAACTCCGGTGCACAGGTTCTGCCCTCTAGGACCTGGTGCCAGTCTGAATCTGAAGGAAAAGTTGTTCTAATTCAGCTGACTACTGTCATGCTTTGCGTGGCTCAGATGAGCTATTTTTAAATTACTATAATTAATTTTGCTCATAGTTACAAAAGAAATCATATATTCTTATATTCTGTATCTGAACTACGGAAACCCTGGACAGCCTGCCGTTTACTAAATTCTTGGAAAGGACTCTTGTCCCTAATATTCAGACTTGATGAACATACTGGTTCTCTGGCATGCCTGCATTCAGTCCCATCTGTCGTGCTGGCGTTGTTCCCACTCAAAATTATCTATGCCAATTTCAACAGGGCATAGGTGCTAACCAAACATGGTTTTAGAGGGACAGCTTTCATAACACAGCAAGTGCCATCTCTTTTGCCAGGAGATCCTGCTGTTTGCAAATAATTCCAGCTTAAGGCCACATGCTTCATTACATGGGATCACATCTGTAGATGCTTGTGGGCATTATAAAAAAATCAACAAATGTCTACTGTATTTCTCTTTCAGTTTGGCTCAGTGCTTGGAATTTTGCATGTGGAGAATGAATGCTCTGCACCTTGTTAACAGGAGAGGGCCATAGGCTGTTATATGCTCTGAGCAGTCTTAACAGGTTTCTGCATCAAAGCTGGGGCAACAAACTGCAGACGTTTACCAGAGCTGTGCTGCTTTTTCAGGTGGCCCTTGATTGCTTTGTGTCTATGGTATATTCCGGGGAGAGAATGACAGAGCATTGCCTTTTTGCATCACAGCTTTTGCCTTTCCAGGTTCTGAACAGACTTGTGTATAAGGCATATTCTGTCCCCCACCCAATTGTAAAGTGGCAAATATGTACAGCAAAATTAATACTGGTTATTAAACTTAATATTCTATGAACTTAATATTCTATATAATGTTCTATATAAAATAAATAAATATTATAATAATATACATATTGCATTAGTATCACATTAATATATTATAGCTGCACTTGACTCCTGTTTTGCCCCACTGAACAGATTACTTGTGTTAGCAGAATTACTCTGTACTGTATAAGGCTAGAAATGACTCAGGAAAGAGCAAAACCTGTTCATGATCCTCACCTGGACAGCCCACTATGCTCAATTTTAAAATATAATTTTGTAGTTAAGCAAAAGAATATTTTGCCCAGAATATTTCTCCAAAAGGAATATTTGGAATAAAATAAGATTCAGGGCAGATAATTTCCAGCCATACATCTCCAGTCACCATTACTGACTTTTAGATATTTCGCCATCCAGCCAGGATCTGTGGAAAAGAAACCAAAAAACGCAACCCCCTCGACACCTGTAGTGTTTTTACAGTACTACGCTTGCAGTATAGCACTAGGAAAGACCATGTTCACATGTCCTGCATAGAAATGTATTTTTGCAAATCATGAGAGGTATTTTCAGTTGTTTTCTTTACTAGCAGAGCACCTAAGGCTGTTTTTAATTCTATTTTACATCTTCCTGAAAGAATATTGAATTTAAGAATGTGCAGAAGAGTCAAATTTTTAAAGGTCCTAGCTTTTTCAAGGATGCGGAGTGACAAGTAGACACATGAATATATTGGAAAATTCTGTTGAGAATCAAGGTCTAAAATTACCAAACATTTGTACTGACTGTACATTTCAGAGTAGTAATTTGTACATTTCTGATCATTTTTGTTGTTGTTGTTTAGCATAAGTTTATGAAATCAAGTACACTTGACAAGATTTCATAGGCTTTGAAGCACACTTAACATGCTTCTCCTATGTTATTGAAAAGTCAAACTTCAAAATACTGTGTTAAGCTCAAGAAACAAAGATAACCAGTCTCATTTCACACCACATTACTGTATCAGTTGTTCCCAGTCTCTGCCTCCTCTCACCTGTCTTAGTCTTTTTGGCAGCTAGCCTGACCTTCTGGACTGTTAGCACTGATTTGTTTTCCATACCACTTGGACTCAGAGATACTCTTTTTTTTTTTCTTTTTTTTTTTTTTTTTTTTTCCTTTTTTCCTTCCCCTGGCTCCTAAAAGTACTCCCTTATAATAATTGTATTCCTTGGAAATCACCTGTCCCTCAGGGAAGGGGAGAAGAGTGGCAGAAGAGCTGTATGTTATTAGTGCCATGGAATGAAAAACCTCAGGGCAGATGCTTGAGGGACCAGGGGTTTTCCAACCCAATAGCTCTTGAGGGGTGAAAAGAAGGTTCTACTTCAGTGCAGTCAGACCAGGAGCTGTCTCATATGGGGGATATTGCGGTTTTGAGTGAGCTGTATTTCGATTGTTCCTTACAAGTCACAACAGCAGAGTTATAAGATGATAATCTGGCTGCCTGGTAAGAGTCTCAGCTGTGAGATGTTGCAGTGAACAGCCAGTCCATTATCTCTCTGTCCAAACCTCAAATCTTTCCCATAAAATATGAAGTCAGCCGTGGTGCTGTTGTTAGGGAGCCCCTAACAGCAGCATAGCCAGGGCAGGCAGTGGAGTAGTTGTAAAAAGTGACCTGTGTTTGTTTAGGCACCTTGGAAGTTTTGGCTCATTGAAACTCCTATCTCATAGAACACCAATAGTTAAAGATAGCTAATTTGAAAAAGCCATGGCTGGATTGTTCTGATTCATGGCTGGATTGTGTTTTTAATGCCTCTAAAATGACTAATAGTGTGTATAAATAGTGACATCCAGTGTTCAGTTAGATCAACCACAGGTCCATGTTTCGTAAGGTCATTCAATTAAAAGATTTATTACAGACCCTATTTAAAATGCCTGTGTAAAGATAGTAAGCTAATTTGAATATTAACTACCTGCCAACTTCAACACACCTCCACAATAAAAATTTCCTTCCTGACTTGGAGAACAAGAATGGTGTGGCTCTTGTATAATACTTTAACTTTCTTTTTTATGACAGCAAGCGTCTGATTATTCCCAGGTGTTCTTGATTTCTTCTTTCTCTGCTCCTGTTGCTATGAATGTGGCCATTAGGGCAGCAGTCATAAAGGATGTGTTCACCACTTCCTTCTCTGTCTGTCTCTTAACACAGCCACAAGTCCACCGTCTTCTATCCACATTAATTCCCTGAGGTATCCACACAGTATTTGTGTTGACTGCCTTAATTTTGATCTTCTCTAATCATTCCCTGCCAGATGGCAGTTAAAGTTTAATGGTCCCTGTAAAAATAGTTCCCTTTCTTCTTTTAATCAGTCACGTGTGTTTGCTTAGCTAACTGTTAGATGTTCAGAAAGCATGAAGGGACCACCAACACAATTACTTCAAAATACATATCCGTATTGTGATTTCAATGTTATGTAAAAGTAAAGGGTTATATGGTAGGCAAGATTGCTGGAAATCAGCATGAGCTACACGACCTTAAATTTTCCATGTTTCTTTAGATATATTAGAAAGACAAAAGCAATAATTTGTGGCATTTCATATAATCAAATGTAGATTATTTTTAGTATCTTCTAGGCTCAAATGTTTGTGTGTGCTATACTAGAAAGCGTATTGAATATTATGCTTTTAGGGATGAATTGAGCAATACACTTAAGCAGATGCTTAACTTTAAGCATATGTGTATGTCAAATGATAGGTAATACAGCCCTGAGCAAGGTACTTTGTCATATGCTTAATGTTAGGCCCCTAAGTAGTTCCACTGAAGATATTTACTTTCTTGCATGTTTAAGACTACATATCAACACCTAATGACACAGAGCCTAAAATTCTCCAGTATGTTTTTACTTGATTGAAGCTTATTAGAGGTCTGAGGGGTTTGCAGAATCAAGAATTTAATTCAATTGCATATTCATGCTACGCCTAAGTAGCAAATCACTTTAGAGGCAAATGGTTCAAGCCATATCAGACACCTATGAAGTGAGCAGGTATTATTGTACCACTGAGGAATATGGAAAGCCTGGAAAAGTGATAGGCTAGGAGTCTAATCCAGCTCACAGTGCTGCCAGGGAAAAGATTGTTGTGGAATTAAATGGAGGCTGGATCAGGCCCTGAATGCCTTGCCTAGAGCAATACAGGAAATATATAGCAGAGTCACTAACAGAACCCAGATCTCCTGATTCAAATTAGACTTCTTTTGTATCCAACATCTGTGTACACTGCAACTGGATGTGTCATTGCAGCCCGCACAGGCTAGATTCTAGATTAAAGCTTGCGTGAGAACGCCTACGCATACTGCAGGCATCACACCCACCTCCACATCCCAGTAAAATGAGACTAGCAGAAGGGCAGACCATCCTACATTATTCTCCCTGGTGGAAGACTGAGGAAATAGGGATCCTTGTTCCTTCCTCCAAAGCATGTTTTAACAACCATCTCCAAAACAAGTTACCACATAGAACAAAGTATGCACTGCAACAGTAGTCCCTGCCCCATTTTTTTTTTGTTTTAAATGATAGCGTTGGAACTCAATTATACAGAACTTCTGATCACCTTAGTGCTTTTTGATTTTGCCATGAATGCCTGAGAGTTGGACAACAAAGGGAGTTGCTTCAGCTCCAATTTTTCCCATTATGCCTTAATTAGTAATAATCAATTTGGTTCTAACATAACAGAAATAGCTATGGTATTTTGCTTAAGATTTTGACCTGAAAGGAAAATGTTCTGTGCGTCATCTAGGTATTTTTCCTCAGTTCCTTTTTACATGAAGCTTTTTTGGGTAAGATCTAGGCCAGAGAGCAGAGACATAGATGGGACTGTTTGTATTATGATAATAACCAGATGACCTCATTGAGATCAGGGCCTCAGGGTACTGGATGCTGGGAAAAATGTAATAAAAGCCAATCCTTGCCCGAAGGAACATGAAGTCTAAATACACAAGCTATTTTGTAAATGTGGGACACAGAGAGGTTGATTCGCCCAGTGTCAGACTGTGGCAGTTGCTAGTGACTCACTCTTGATCTCTTGTGCCTTAGCCAATGACCTTAACCCCAGAAGCATCCTTCTTCTCTATTTATATATAATTAAAATGTCAGCAGAGCCCAGCTTTGCTAAATTTTCATATATCTGAGCTGTAAAATCTGTCAGCTGTGGAAAAGTGGGCATACCTTTGTTTTTCTCTCCCCTAGTTTCCTCTCCTGTTTCCATATCAGAGAAACATGCACTGGTTCCTTCCCTGCTTGGCTAAAGACTGCAGACATATAAATGATCAAAATAGAGCTTGCTGGGCTGATGATGGCTAATAGCAGGTGTCAAAGTGAAGGCGTTCCTCTATGGACAGAGCCCATCACAGTTGGGCTGATGCCCAGTTCATAGGAGAGAACATGAATCTTTCAAATGGAAAGGGAGATAAATTGCATCTAAACACTGTAATGATGATAATGTAGAGAGGCAGATGTGGTAACTGAGTATTAGAATCCCTCCATACGCTCTTTACTTCTATTATACTATCACATTATATACTATTGACTAATATAAGCCAGATGCAAAGACAGAATGTTGTTTGAGTTTATCCTCTGGACTTCTCCAGATTTGTGCACCTTATAGATAGAAATATTTTTCACTGGCAAATTGACATGAAGGTCATTTTTATAAGTTCATATGAAGAGTGCATTGGAAAGCACTCACTGGCATTTGTTTCAGCTGCACAACTTTTGTTAAAACATTTGCACTATAAAAATTGAGCTGCTCATTTGCACTATAAAAACTGCAGCTCAGAAATCCTGATTCTGGGCAAGGAATTTTGTTTCCTTGCCCCTAAGTGGCCACTCACACCTTTGCAAAGAGGGTGCCATGCAAAGACTTGTAATTCAGAAGTGGTTTGGATCTGCCTTACACAAATGTAAATGACATAATGATTTCACAAGGTGAAAGGCAACAGAGGAGGAGGTGCAGAGCACTGCCGAGTGAGTCTAAGCGTGGAGAATATGTAAGAACCACGCAGAACATTTATACACCTGATATAGTATATGCCAGTTGTTAAGGCAGGAAGCCAAAGGTAATGAGCACTGTGAGAATTACGAGAGCTCCTTTTTGGCCCAGGTTCTTGCCTGTAATTGAAGTGCTATCCTCTACTGATCCTTCAGGTGCTATCGGAATGATTTTATCCAGGCTTCAAGGGAGAACCAATCCCTGAAGAGTGGAGGAAACTTTCTTCACATTATAGCTCTGTGCTAGAAGCAAGCTATGGATGTGACTCATGAGTATGCTTAATAGTTTTCAAAGAAAGCAAAATTCCTAAGTGAGGTTTTAATTTTAATTTAGAAATTGATTTTTATGTGTGCTGCAAGATGAATAGAAAACCGTATGTATGTTTACATATTTGTTATTAGAACCTGTAATGAAATATACATTAAAATGTTTTAATTGCATTTATTAGAATTTATATATTATAATATTTCTATACAGTATTAGAAAAAGATAAGGCCAATAATAGCCATCCGGGAATATTCTCCATCAGTCTGTACTCTCCATCAATTTTAACAATGGGCTATTTCTTTTTCTTTAACTAGCTTCTAATGTATTCACAGACAAGGAGCGGTTATAAGACATTCTAATCTTGTTCCCGAATAACAGGTTTTAGCTTTTTTTATCCTAGTGAGCTCCTTCTCACCTACAATATTGAATTTCAAGGAGTTGGTGGCTACTCTGTGACGCTGAAAATTTCCATTTCTTTGTCAGTTTCTACCCTTGAAATCTTTTTTAAAGGATAATCTATACTTGAGAAAATAGTCAGACTGAGGAATCAAAGACTAACTAATTTGGCAATCGCATTAAAGTGCACGTAGTAGTCACTTAGCTTTCCTTGCCTTCCACATTCTGTCTTTGTATGTTTTTACTTCAGTTACAAGCTGTTTAGGACCAACACTTGCTTTTACTTTTGGCAGGGGACCTGGGACAATTGTGTGCTACCTAAATAATAAAATCTATTTTTTAATCTATTAATTTTATGATTTAGGTATGGGGCATCTGAGTTCAGAAGCATCCTTCAGAAATGTTCTCTTGGGAAAAACATTTCAAAACTTTTAAAGATAAGGTAGTAATCCTGGGAAGCATTGAATATATAATTGACAAATCAGAAAGATAAGCAAAATACTTATTGAGGTAGTGAAGAACATGCAGGTTTATGATAACTAATGCAAAAATTGTTTGCTGATCATTCAATTTATTTTTTTTTCCTACGAGTTCAGTGATGTACTATAATAAAAGGGAGGAACTGTTAATTTAATTTGAAACTGGAAATTCAAAACAATGGACTTTACTGCACATTGGAAACCATGGAAAACCCCTGTGATTCAATCATTGAAAACCAGACTGGGCAAAGCACTACACTTGATTGCACACCTGCAAGGATGAGGCAGACTGCTGTCTGTTTGTTACTACTGTCATCAGTCTGGGAAGACATATTTAATAAGTAACACTACATGCACTCTTTCTGTTACAGGACAGTGCATACAGTTGCTAGTCAAATTACAGGAAGGATGTCCTTTGTCTGTCCATACCTGCTTAAGGACATCACATAATACATTTCTCTGTTTATCGGTAAGGCATTCTTTGAATCATATAAAACCAAGTACACTGGCAGAATTAAAAAACCAAACAAACAAGAAAAAGGAGACAATACTAAATTATACTTTAACTACTAGTGGAAGTAGACTTGCAAGTCTGATATCAAAGAATCTTCCATGCTACCTAGTGTGTTTTTACCTTGTAACAGGAAGAAATAGCTTTATCAGAAGGACATTTGCATTCAGTTTTCATGCAGAAGGCTTTTCTGAGAAACAGAAACCCAAATTATAGTATAAGCTGAGAGAAATACAGCAAAGCAAATCCATCTTTCTCAGAAGAAACAACGTTAAAGAAAAATGAGTAGCTGTATAACATATCACTGCTTCTGTCGGAGTTCATAAGTGGAAGTTACACTGGTATATTAAACTGGCAGTTTATCCCCTTTGATTATACTGTACCCACCTAATTCATGAGGAAAGTGTAAGAACATTAAAGAACTGCTTTTCCACCCATTATCCTTATATTACGCTTTGCATTTTTAATCCTTAGCAGAAGCTGTTGGTGTTTAAAAATCTTCATCAAATGTATCCATGCAGTGTGGAAAAAGCTGAAGTCATTAAACTGCATGTCATACAACAGAATCATCTTGCATTTAATTACCAGATTTCTAAAGCAATTACTAAATTTGGCCCAGGTGCCTGCCTAGAGGGAAGCCAAGTTTTTCTTCCATTTTGAGAAATTAGCCTCCATCGTTTTCTCCATGGAGAAGGAGTGTGTAGTAAGTGCGCTGCTTGGGATAGGAGGCCACCTGCATGTAGGATGCGGTGCAGTATGCCTGAGCACAGGCAGGCATCGTGTTTGTGGGAAGACCTGTCATGACAGAGCAGGTACAGGTGGTGGCTTCACCTGCCCAGAAGGCTGTGGGAAGGACTGACAAGACAAGCGAGCCTTTCTGCAGGAGTTAGAACAGAGCCAGCCTTCCCTTTTCGATTGCATATAACTGTTTCTTTACACAGGAGTCTGCCTCCTTGAGTTTTTCTCTTATTTTTCCTATGTGTTCCCATGATAACTTGACACAGAGTAAATATAAATTTTTTTTTAACTACAAACAGGCAGTTATTAATGCCAGAAGTAATGGAACACTCAAAGTTTGGAAACAAGTAAACAGCAGTCATAGCAAAAGTGTGTTAGAGAAATTGGCTCATCTAATTTAAAATAGTAAAATGACCAAGTTCCAGGGCTGAATTATTCCCAGAAGTAATACCATGACTTCACTCAGGAAGCATTACTTAGTGGGATTATAGCTGGAACATTTTCAACCTTAACGATTCATCTTCAGAAACATCGTTCTTGGAGTGCAAAATATCCTGTACCTCCCAGTCCCAGAATAGGATTCTGTTAGTAACTCACATTTCTGCATATCATAAACTTCAATTTGCTCATGAGTCATTTTGCTGTTCAAGAACTGTATAAAATGTTAATTTTATGTCAATAAGGGTTAAGAGTCCAAGGAATTCAGCTTTCATTGAAGTGTGGGATTTCCCTAAACACTCTGGAAAATCCTGTCTCCAATATTAAAATACTTCACTTTTTTGTCCACAGGAGAAAATTCCATGCAGTTACTTATGGCCTCCCCTGTAAAATTTGATAAGGTATCTCCGAGATAAGAGAGAAGGTGGTCTCCTACCATGAAGCGGACTGTTTAGTGCGGTAAGGAAAGAAGTTGGTTTTATTTATTCATTTACAAAAAATACCCAGAAGATTGACCCCAATTCAAGAGTGCAAAGCTGTATAACATGAAGAGCTTTGGGGAACTTTTTCCCCTGGTGTCTTAGACACACTGTGGAAATTTCTTGCCTGGTGAGATAAACTAATGGATTGACAAAAATATAAAGTCTACCTAAGAGGAATTGCACTAAAGCAGTGTCTTAGTCCAGAGTGCAATAGAGAAAACATCACATTCACTGTATCGTATCTTTCTTTTTATTACACAAGAAATCAGATTGAGCAAGATTGTGCTAAATTCCACTCATAAATACTGTGTAGAAAACTGATAGCCTTCAAGCTTTTATTATTTTACTTTAAAACTGATATGGGGGTGGTGGTCTTGAATTGTTGATAAATATTTTCTTCTGGAAAAACATGTGAAGTAACTTTCATTATACTAAAAGTTTAACCTCAGTTAAACTTAATGTTTCTTTAACGTCTGCCATTCTTCTATGATTGTGAAAATGTGGTGCTTCCTTGCAGGATCACTGCCCACATGGAAATTGCATTAGAATTAGGTCAAAGTAGCTCTTTCTTACATGAGAAAAAGTCAAGAAACTGGAACTATGCTATAGCTTTCATTGTATTCCTCTCAAAAAACCTGTCGCTGCTGCTGCTGGCGTTTTTGTACTGGAGTACCAGTGTAAGAATTATGAATCATTGGATAGTCTTTCTGTATTTGTCAGAAAAGTATGTTTTAATGTTAGTAGCTCAGATCGCTAATCTAAGCCTGGCTCCTTATGTACCTGCATGCAACTGTGTAGTCAGCACTCCTATTATCATGTCACTGCTTCCAAGTGTATCCTTGACAGATTGCAGCCATAAATATCTCTTGAGGTGAAAGTAATTTAGTCATGTAGATCTCTGTATTATTTCAGTCCAAAAAGCTCCGCTTAAATAGAGACTATCAACTGAGTTGAAATGTTTTTGTGATATGCACTGATGTGAGACCAACAAACCTATTTCACTTAGGTGCCTTAAGTAGACTCAGGTCTTTAGTTTTAGCTGTGCTGTTACATTTTCCTGAAAGCTCCCTTATCCATAAAAAACAAAGTAAGAGTGGAACACATTTTCTTGTGACCCAAAGACATTTGGCTGTTGGTATTTATCTTCTTTGGTTTAGAGAATAATGAGGGGGGAACATACCTTCCTTGTGGCTGAATGATCAAAAATTACATTGCAATGTGCTTTCCTGCATGTGTAAAGGAGCAAGCTGTGTGCTAAACACCAAATTCGGGCTCAGATTCTTCCTTCAGATGCACATATGCAACTTCTATAGCAGTCAGTGGAAGGTGCATACATGGATTAAATGCTAAAATAATATGGCATTGCATCTATTTGCCTTGGCTGAGAATTTTAGTTGAGAGAATTGTCAACAAACTGTAATTCAGTGCTTTAGCTCTTTACCATACTCATATTATGAGAATAAGAAGACCTGTCACTCACATGGTGTTAAACAAAGATTTAGTAGAAGGTGTGGAGTGGTCTTGGATGGGAAAACATATGAACGCTATGCACATACATGTCCTGAGTAAGCTGTTTATTGTTTCACTTAGAGTACAACCCTGAACAATTTCTGTTGGGAATGGGATATTGGCCATACATTCACAGAGTTTTGGGCAGAATACCTCCTGGATGCTAGTTTGCATCCTGATTTTGATTTAATGGTTGCTTCAAAATGAGTTTTTTACATGAGGTAGTATGGCACTTTGAAAATAGATGACATTGCAGTAGCTATGCCACACTGAACACATCAGGTGAAACAGAGCTCAACTGCAGAAAAAAATTGTGGATATTAGCTAATTTATATATATAAACTGGGAATATTTTAAATTGCATTATGAAACACTTATAAATGCATGATATTGATTCTAATTTTATTTTTATCTTTCACTACCAGCAGAGGGAGCACCAGGGATTAAGCTGCACAAACCCTGGAGGTTTTGTACACTGATGCACTCCACATCCTCCCTCAGCCAAATTCTGTCTGCAAACACCCAGACAAAACTTCTAGTGCTGTCAGCAGGAACCGAGGAAAAATATCTGAGGGTAGGACTGATCCTTGAATGTGTTCAAATATTCATATTTTCTTCAAAATAAACTCTTGTCTACCCCTCAATTAAATGAGTAGCTTTGTATTTACAGCTTCGTGAAAAATACATGGCACACGAGTAGTATTTGGAACAAGATCCAAGACCTGACTACACAGACCACATGGCCATCACATCTTGTAAGCTGAAAGCATGCTCCAAAGATGTTTAGCAAACTCTATTTGTTATTTTGCAACTTAAACCACAGTTCTGTGGGAAAACACATTTCAAATATGAAAACTGTAGTTACTCAAAACCTAAGATTTTGAAAGATGTTGGAATGCATTTCAAAGTTACCATTTGTTGCAGTTGACTTTCAGACACTGTACAAAAGTGTCAGCTTTATTAAATCAGTCCTCAGCAGATATTTTAGCATTTTCATTCAACCCTCAAATCTAGCAGAAAAATGGAACTTCGCAGCTGTTGAAAAAATATGTAAGAGAAGATTGGATATAAAGCAGTATAGCTCATCTCCAAAGCTCTAGATTTTCTTTAAAACTTTTTCTGGGGGAAAGCTGTATAGTGAACCTCTGTTAAACAACTCCTAACTGAGTCCTAATATGCCAGCGAACATGTTAGGTGGCTCTGTGACATTTTACCCAATGCAGTGATCATCTTTACCAAATATGAACACCTATATTGTTGTCACTCGTGCAGTAACATAAAGCTGCACAAAAAAATCTTATATCAGCTTGGATTTAAGCTTATTCTCCCATATTTACTCACAACAGCAAAAGCACTTAATAGCAAGGAATTTAAGACTTAAGCCAATGCATGTGCCCAATCAACATCACCCAAACAAAGACATTTTAGACTTGATGAAGGGGCTGTGCACATGAAACCTTTTTTTCCTTCAACCCTATCAGCCCCTCTAATGGAAGATACTCTTTCTCACTACGAACCTTACGTGCTTATAAACACAGCCAAAACAAACCTAGCAGCTCAGTTCCTGCCCAGGATCATCTCAAAGACAGCCATCTAAAACTGAAAACCTAACTACGATTATCAGTTTGACTTCTATTACATTATTTCTAATGAATGTAAAGCAGCAGTAAAAATGGGGAAAATGGCAGTTTTGGAGACTTCATATCACAGGCAAAGATTGAGAGTTTTGCTGGTGGTCTTGCATGAAAGGAAGTGAGGGATCTCAGAGTCTCTATGGGTTCCCTGTCACTATGATATCACACATCTGTCTGTTGGAGAAAGTGCCTAAGGAAGCATAACTGCAAGTTCCTCTCAGCTTATATAACCTGCTAAGGATACATGCCTGCCTGGCATGTGCGAGGTGGACACATGCTATCTGAAGAGTTCACAGCGTTGTATAATTATACTTAATCACCAAAATCCATTTCATGTATCCACTGTTTGCTTACATGTCATGGTCATTCCTGTAGTCTTTACTTAGTGATAGGTGTCAAGAATATGACAAAATTAAATTTTCTTACCTCGGGTGGCATCAGAATAATGACAAAACCACTCTTTGGTATCCAGATCAGCATGGTCCTCCCAGTTACTTATCTGGTTGAGGGCTGGGCATCAATCAAAGATTTTTAGTACCTGCAAAGAAAGAGCTCAAACTTTTATATCTTTCCTGACCCAAAGTTTCTCTGATAAAGGTCTATGTTACTATGTCCAAGTGGCTTATTCAGTGGGCTGTACTGTCATATGGGCTAAGCAAAAGTCATAAGGCTTTATTTTGTTAAACAAATATCATTTTAGCCAGCTTTGAAGAAAAGGCAGAGGATGGATTACCAGTGTAACTGGATCATGTCTTCTGTTTACCACCCTTACAGTACCCTCTAATTCTTAGGCTAATTAATTAAATGTTCACTTTTCCAAAAAGAAATTCCTGAAAACAGCAGTGCAGTTTGGTTTGCAGCATGTGATACTATTAATTCATATGCATTCATATTCACAATTCATATTCAAAATTGCTGTAATTAAGTTTTGTCATTGGATTCTTTGAAAAGGTATTTGGAGCATACTTTCACTGTATATTTAACACATTCAATTTTTCCATTTTGCTATATCTGATTCCTTTTGAAAATTATTTATAATTTTTATAATTTACTAGAATTGTTTACTATGTAGGAAAAGAACCAACAATTTCAGAATTCAGAAGGCTGAGTGGCTCACTATTGTAACTCAGTAACTTAAATACTGAGTATTTCTCTTTCAGATAGCTCTAGTCACTGGATGTTAATGAATTACACAATATTTGCTAATGTAGCTAAAATGGGTCTGAGTTGTTGGATCTATAAGCTATTTTTGTCTGCATTCTGAAAAGGTGACTATTTCTCTTAAAAAAATTATTGCTTTACAATGTTGCTTTCTGATCACTGCACGTGTCATTACTTCGTTAAATCAGAAACATTTTTTGCCACTAATACTGAATGGTTAAAAGTTTCTACATGCTTTAAGTGCATACATATTCATAAGCAACATGATTGTTTACTTTCCTATAGCTTAATTTGCCCAAGTATAGAGAAATCTGCTACAATGTTTTCACTGAAAATGACAAATATGCAATGATACTGTAGGTTGTCTGCTTTTGGTTGTGATCCATAAGTGTATGTGCCATTTAACAACCAATAAAATATGACAGGCATACACAATTCTGTCTGAGCAGGAAAGGAAATTTTATTGCTCAGGTTTTAGTCACACATGCCCTACATAAAGTTGTACAGTCAGATCAGTATTTTATTGTTACTTACCATATGTGTTACACCCCTTAGGCATGAAAGAGCAAGTTAGAAATCATTAACCTTATCTGCAGAAGAAGAAATTACTTCAAATCAGTTTATAGTCAAAAAAGCCTTTCTTTGGGAACAAAACAAGAAAACTGGAAACAAATCTAGATATCTGGTAGATCTCAGCCAGAGAAGAAAGGAGCTTATTTCTTAAACACTGTATCTCCTCTTACACACTGAAATACTTGATGATGCACTACCACAGACCACTGAAATCAGTAAGTAAAGTGCTACCTGCTATCTCCATACCCACTGCATCCCCCCTCCAAACTCGTGGTATTCAGGGTCTTCTTGGCCTAACACAGAGAAAACATTCGTAATCTTTTGTGGCTATGTGCACAAATTTATGCATGAATTTATCAGAATCACCAGGTACGTTGTGCAGGGTAGGTCAGTGGTGAACAGTGAACTCAGCAGGCACTCTGTTCACACTTTCGGGTTCCTTGTACAGCACAGTGGGAGAGGGCAAAAGGAGACATGATGATTTTGAGGGATTTCTGCAAATAGGGAAGAATTTCAAAACAAATTCTGCTGGCTTGTTATCTTGGAATACACAGATTATATTTTCTTCAATACACATATGAACCAGAATTTATTTTTACTGATGTACTACTGACATTTGTCTCCACCAGTTTAAGAAGTATGTTAACAGCCTGCAATTTGAAGGGCAGGATATGAACATACACAGGATATGAATTTATAAATGCCAAAGGAGTGTAGTGGTAGCAACATGTAAAGCAAAGTTCATAAAGCCAGGAAATATCTTACTTTAGATCAGCTGATACAAAGTAGCAACATATTTATTGTTTAGGAGGAACAACAAGTACTTTTGTGGGACCAGACTGAGGGATTGAATGATCAGTAGGCAATGCCCTGACAAGGATTAATACATGATAGAAGAGAGGGAGAGAAAATAAACTGTATTTCAGATTCTAGCATGCAACACACCAAAACCACTGACCAAGGCCTCTGAAAGACAAGTAAGGAAGCTTGTCAGCTTTTCTGTGTCTTTGTGCACTTTATCTATCAAGACAAACTGAAAAAAGTAAGAGCTACAATACCTTCATTTAAAATGTTCCAGGGAGCTGTCTGAGATATTTTTAAGCAACATTGGTTGAAATAATGGAGGAATGAAGAAATAACATCGAGAATCTTTAAGACATTTATCCTGGATAAAGTTGCTAATCTCAAGGTTCAGATAAACTAATGCAATGCTTGCCCAAGCAAAACTTCAGTGCAAGTTCCTTAGAAAGTGGGAAAAAGTTTGATTGTGAAAAAATCACATATTCACACAGAAATAATGTATTTGTATATGTAGTTAATGCTTGATGGCTTTATGACTGACTATAGATGTCTGAAGATTACAGAACTATTTCCTGAAGAGTGAACCCTTGAATTTAGCCATATTAGTTGATAGTATTTTTTCTATTTTTTTTTTAAATCAAAGTGATTTCAGATTTCTGAGCAACTACCCATAATAGGAAACAATCCGTTTGAAACACTGGAGAGTGCAAGTGGAAGGTGTTAATTATAGCTAAATGCCCAATTCCCCTCCCCCCCTCTGGGCTAAACACTACAGTTTTAGGCTGCTTTCATTTTAGTAACCATTTGATCTTTCCCAGGAGAGGATTTTGTACTACTTCTTTTAATCTTCTCTGCATGCAGTTCAAAACTGGCTCACTGAACTCAATGTTAAGTTAGTGTTTGTGTTTATGGGCAAAAGATTGCAGGATCTACAACAAAACAAATAAAAATAATGTTTATAAATGTCAGTTAAAGAAAACTGTGTGAAGAAAAGTTAGATGCATATGACTGAATGATGCTGTTACTCCCTCTGCTCGCTATGATCTGTGGGAAAAAAAATAATTTAGAAACCTTAGACCTTTGTAGAGTACAATAAGCTTTTACTATAATGCCTTTTCAACTAGTGAACAATCTAGCAAGTAATTTTAAAAATATGTTGAAAATAAAACAGATTGATGTGTCACTCTATGCATATGAGGATCTTCAGTGACTAGAAGCAATTAACCAGACAGAACAAAGTTAAACAAGCACATAAATCTTTGCAGGGTGGACATTCTATGCAGTAAATAATGCAACACTTCCACTGTCATCAGATAACATGCACTGTGCTAACTTCCACTGAGCCAGATTTTGGCACTAGCATCAATGCCAGATAAGCGTATTTTGTAGCTCTTCTATGAATCAAAAGTCTCCAGAAATCAAAATGGCTCCATTGAATCAATCTAGATGGGATTTAAGTTAAAGTGGAAACAGGTCATGCAGTCAGCTAAGAAATTGCAAAATGTGTTTACCCACCTCAGAATATTGCTCCATATCTCATTCCTTTTGTAAGAATGTCTATAAATCCAAAAAACTTATTTTCCACATCCATAGTTTTAATAAAGTTCCAAAGAGACAATAATTTCCCAACTTCCTTCTAGCAGTGCAATAGCAAAATAGACTGCTGGTCTTAGCCATAGCCATGTCCACAATCTGGGTTCAGACAAAGTGACAAATCAGCTGTAAGACCCAAATGCACAAAGGAGAAGTTGCAGCAATATCCTAATCATGCTTACAGCAGAAAAATACACTGCCAAAAGTATTGGATAAATACTTGACAAACAAAGGAAAAATCAAGATACAAGGAAAATAAAAAATAACAAAAAAGAAGAAATGAGAAATCTAGCACAATATGTATTGCTCTGGACCCCACAGAATAAGGATTTCCATGCATTAATATACCAAACCCAGAGTTAGTAACCTTATTTGGACTGGCTGTACTTTTAAAACCTAGTGAAGCAAATTTATACTCAGGCCCCATTAAAACTGACTAATTTCAGAGTTGTTGAATTTAGGATATTGTATCATATAACTGGAAGCAGAAGTTAATGTACTGAGTGTTGAGTTTCACTAAGATGAAATATTAATTCATGTTTATTCTGAATGTTGATTGTTTTAATACCCTGAATTTAGATACAGAAGATTAGATGTAATGGGTTGTTTCCATATGTCACAAGTAACCCAGTTGCTCTTTTAACTGTAAATTCTGCACGCATTTTTTTTTCTTACCTAGAAATTCAAGCAAATGATTTAAAATTAAACCATTTTTCCAGCACCTGTAAAAACGTGCAAATGACAGAACTGACAGTATGATGATTGCTTTACAGATAAGCATTTTCTTCATCATCTTCAAGGATATCCAGATTTACGATCTAATCACTCAGCCCTTTAACAGGATGCATTTGAGTTTGATTAAAAAAGAAAACAAATAGCAGTGCAGATTTATTAATGAAATCTGTGTGACCTTTTCACATATGGAACTCTCAAAATAGTGAGTTTAAAACTGAGTATGGCCTCCTTAGCCGCTTTAGCTTTGCCCATCCTGGTATGTAGCATGTTTTTAGTGTACTTTTTCACATTGGCAAGTGCAAATTTTGGAAAGCCATCTCCCCCTCCCCCTCCTTGAACTTTAATTGCTTAACCTACATCCTAATTCAAGTTGCTCATAAAGCTTAGCCTTTGTTGTAGGTCCGACAGCTGCGTTATGTCAGTAGCAAGTAAAACCTTCACAAAGTTCCGGAATGCTGCAAGACATTTTATAGGTGCTGCAATAAAAGGCAAATTGAATTTACAAAAATGCATTTGTCACTGATTAAAAACTTACAAAGTTAATTGGAAACACTGTATAGGTGTTGCCACACAACTAGAGGTGTAACTGGTGGTTTTAATTCAGTTGGAGCACAGGGGAGAGTTGCCGTTCATGTAAGGCCAGCAATCTTATTCATATTTCTTTTCCCTTGAACAAACAGGGTGTATTTACTGGAAGGCTTGCATGAATGGTCAATATTTAGGAGCATTAAGATGTTAGCCAAGGAGTAGCGACCACTTCCAGACTCAGTTTTCAAGGCTGTATCGAAGTAAAATTTGCAATTATTAGTCAGTGTCCATCACTAATTGCAGCGTCTCTTGGGAAAGTTTTCCAGGCCTTTTCTCACCCCCTTGTTTTACATTGGCGAAGTTGACACTACTGTAACAATCATTGCTTCAGCAAGTGAGGAGGGGAGAAGGAGGTAACCAGCAGCCCGGGCAATCAGCACCCTCCCCCTGGAGCTGAGTGAATTATCTCCACATAATCCACTTAACCTTTGCCATTGTGGGACCTGGGAAGCTGAAGGTATTTTTAAACTTGAGTCTTTTAATTGCCAGTTTATAGTGTCACTAGTCCAGCTCAGCTGGAAAGAGGATGATTGGAAAATAGTTCCATGAGGCAATAGCTTTTCACCTCGGCTAGGAGTCCTAATTATTATTAGTTTTGTGGTTCATTGTCTTCTAAGACTGTGGGGACAGTGATCTACAGTGAATCCACAGGTGGTGGAGTTTCTTTAACATATTACTACTCCTGGTTAACACAGCTAAAATGTCACAGATTTCAAACTACTTACAATGTTGAACTTGGGTAACAAATATATTGTCATCAATTGTCAATATGCAGAAATATCCAAACTAACACAGAATATAGTGGAAACAGCTCTGTTACAATAAGGTTGAGTGATATGAGAAAACTGCTTTGCAATTTCTGCTCTTAGCATTCTCCACTTGCTAAAATAATTTATTAAAAAGCCATGTAATTCTCTTATCAGAAAAACAAAAGATGCCTTAAGCAAATGCTGAAGGATGCTTGTTGATAGTTTTCCAAACACAAGCTATGGAAGATTTAACTAGAAAGTGATTAGTTCAGTAGACTTCAATAGCCTGTGAGAGCCTTCTGATATGTTTTTGGGTGTGGATCCTTAAAATTTAAACAGAATAGTGCTTACCTATTTTATTGATGAATATTCCACTGTGCTGGACTGTGTGTATATCCACATTTCAGTGATCCTCAAATCAGGCAAGTAACCTTCTATATGTTCACAGAGATACCAAGAAATGGAAACTGCACCTTTTCCTTGACCTGGAATTTTCAAGAGCCCCAAAGAGTTAGGCATTAACAAAGTTCAGTTTCTTTGAAAATCTAAATCTTAGAGTCCCTGGATCATATAGGTCCACCTTGTCCCTTTGAGATCTCTGGGTAAAAATGGGATACCAATACCTTTTACAAATACTCAGGTAATCCTCAGCCCTATAGTTTTTATTTCTCATTCTCTTCACAATTTTAAGTTTCCCACCCACTGGTAGAGACAAAGAGAGCACACTGCTGGTTGCACTCATACTTCACTGTGCAAGAATGTGGCAGACCTATGATGTTCGTTACTTTTCAGCAATGCAGGTAATCAATGTCCATCATGCTTATACTTTATACAGCAACCCAAAAAACCCCAATGGCACACACTCCCAGAGCAATTCCGGAGGGGAATTACTAATTCAGCCATCTCCTCGGCTAACATTCTTTGGTGCATACTCAACCAAAAGAATGTCTCTATGTGATACCTTAGCATCAGTACAGAAAGAGAATTATTCTGGGAAATTAATACCAAAACAGAGTTGCTGTTTCTCACCATGGTCTCTGTGTCATCTTCTTGATCTTTTATTAATGATAAGGAAGTAAATGGCAGTAGTCAGGATTGAGAAGCAACAGCAGGAATGAGCCAAATATTCCATTCCTACTCCTGCTATTCTACAATTCAGCATTCTGTGAGGGAAATACCATATGACATTATTTTTCACTTGCAATCTTTGAAAAGAAACACAGACTAAAAAAGAAAAACCAACCAAACAAAAAGGATTTTTAACCCCAAATATATAGTTTTATCCAGGCTTACTGAGCAAGAAAGAGCATTTATTCCACTTCGTTGGGTATCCCTTCTCACCTTCACGTGTTCATGCCTCATGCTCTTCTTTTCAGAGAACTTAGAAAATTGAGAGAAAGAGAGGATGTCGTGGAAGACTATAGTCACAGCTGTGACTTAGCCAGGTCCTCCATTTGGGTAGTTCTGGGCTAGAATTTCAGCAGATATTTATGGAAATTCATTCTTCTTGGCCCATTCACCAAGATGACCAAATGTATGTTGCAGAGAAGGAATAAATGGGATTAAATAAAAGATAAAGTGTTTGGGTTACTTTTCTAATATTCTCTGTTATTTCTGTAGTTAAGACTTTAGTGGAATGATCAGCATTAACACAGCATTTCGCAGTTAAAGCACAGGCAAAAAGAGGGGCTTACTGACCTTGGTGCAAAACCAAAGGAGCCAGCACAGCAGCCATACCTTTCTTTCCTCAGGACAGGCCCCAAATACAAAGCAAATTAAACAAAAGCCTGTATTTATGCTGGTAGTAGGAGCACTCAAAACCAACTTAAGGATCTGCTTTTGTTTGGATGATAATTTAAATTTTTTAGGTGACGATTTCAAAACAGAGAGAGGTTTTGTGAACAAACAGTGAAGTTTTTCTTGTTTCCAGCTCAACTTAACCTTCCCCCCGCCCCTCCTTTTCTGTGTCGTATAAAAAAAACCATGGAGGCAGTTTCCCTTTTATAGCAGAAAGATCCATGGAGACTGAGATTCCTCCTCTGAGATCATTTGGTGTGAGGCTATGGCATAGCAAAAACGTGGCTGTTACAGAGAGATGCGAGTTTCAGGCACCGTCCCCTTGCTAAAGCGATGGAAGAGCAGCAGGGCCCGGGCCTGGCCTCGGTGCGCCATGCCCTCGCCGCGCCATGCCCTCGCCCCGCTCCTCTCCCCCAGCCCTCCTGCAGGCTGGGTCGGGCCTGGCCTTGCACCACACACACCGCGGCTGGACGCCTGCGTGCCCGCTTAATGACCCTGGGATTAATGTAGGGGTTTGTACTACTTCACAAACAAGTATTGATAAAAGCTAGTTAGGGGTTACAATTCTGTTTTAAAAATAAAAAATGAAGAAAAATTTCCCCTCAAGTGTTACAGTCTCCCTTGTGGCGCTATGTACTACCCCTAAAGTCTCAAACAGCCTCATGATTGGGGGATGTTTATCTTCACAGGAGTGATAGGTAAAACGTGGTGCCATCGGCATGGGTGAGGGTTTTGCCACGGCTTTTGGCTTTTCATCTTTCCCGAAGAATTGTGAGCATATAAGGCAGATTACCTTCATGCTTCCTCTTGTAAAAAGGGGCACAGATACCAAGAGAAAATGCTTTCAGAACTTTACTGGTAGCTGCTGAATGCAGGAGATGATATTATCTAAAGTGATGTTTTATACAGCTAGAGAAAAGTTCTTTTTACACATATTCTCCTTTATCAGTTTAACTTCTCTTGCAGCTGACGAGATGGATCTTTCACTAAGTTACAATAAGGTTGTTGTGATTTCAGTCATATTTTTCTCCACAGAGGAAAAACGCCTCTCGCTCTCAGCCCAAGGATTGTAACTCCAGATTAAAGATAAAGCAAAAGAGCAGAAATGAAGCCTGTGTGAAAGAGCATGGTGTCTCCCTCCTTCCTGTAACCGGCTGCAGCTGACCGAGCGGCAGACAGACAGCTCCTAAAATTGTACATGTGCATTATACCATAAACTAAATTGGAAGTTACATACCCGTATATCTACCACTTTCATCTACACCATGTAGGAGTGTGCATTGCTGCCTTTCCGAGCAAAAATTTTTGACTTTGATATGATGGAAAATACCAGGCTGAGGTAGCACACTGCTGAACAATTCAGCCAATTGGATTCAATCATTCATTCTCATGAATATGAGGCATGATATTGCTGCTATTAATTTAATAACGTTATTCAAAGGTAGTAAAATCCTTATCACTGATGTCTGATCTCAGGCTGGGAAAAAAAAAAAAATCACCCATTTCTTACCCAAACCTTACAGTAAAGTCAGGTTGCCAGAAGAGGCCTACATTCTGCAAGATCCCATGGACATGCGCTCAAACAATTTTGATTAATGAACCTATGTCATGAACTGCCATCTCCTTTATATTCCCACTGCCACTATCATTATTACAATTCATATGCTTCTTTTATGTTTGTGAATATATGTATGCTGTTTGCTCGTCTAGCTAGGCACAGCATGTCATATGCTGAATATTTCTCTTGGGAGGGAAATTGTCAAATGCAGAAAAAGTTCACAGTGTAATTAAGAAATGAAGTATTTTTTCCATCTCATGATATATTCCTTGTATCACACCTCCGTCTCAACTGGAAGATGTTGTAGCAGTAGAGATAGACAGAAATTGTGATTACATTTCAACAACTGAGGGCAAATATCATATATTCACATACTGATTTATTTTAATTTGCAGGAAGGATTTTTTTTCACATAAATATTTACTTGGGAATGAGGAGTAAGAGAAAAGCAAAATAAAGCAAATAAAGAAGAGCTGTGGGTAATACACCAGTTGTTAGAAGGATGGAGAACTATGTCTTGGAAAGTAGGGGCTATGAAGATTTGGAAGTCATGGCTGAAAAGCAGCTGGAAAAGATGTCTCAATGACAAAGAAAGACCTAATGTGATTCTTCAAGATGTAGATGGAAATACTGAGAAAAATGTGGAGGATGGTAATAATAGTGATATACGTGGCATCAAGTCTATTTCTGAGGTAGGGTGTTCAGCATGGGATGTACCTACCCTTTGAAAGTATGTTGACTTATCAGAAAACCTCTGAGAAAAAAAAAAACAAAACCCTGAGAAGTTGGAACCTACCTTTCCATAGAGATTTGGAATAAGCTCAGTCTATTTAGTTCATCCACAGTTAATTAAGAGAGAGTTTGATCATGGTCCATAATTATCTACAGATGAAGACATTTGATACTTATAAACCAGTTAAGCTAGTGGCACAAGCAGAGGAAGATCTAATGACCGGAAAAAAAGACAGTGAAGCATAGAGTGAGAATAAAGTGCAAAGAGTACTTAAACACTGGAACTATTTCCACATGGCAGATTCATCTTCATTTGAAGATTTTATATCAAGCTTAATGTCAGTCTGAAGAAACAGGCTACTTTGCCAAGAACTTAGAGGCTTGATGCATGGATCGTGAGGTGAATTTCTACTGCCTGTTTTATCCAGGAGGCCAGGTGATATCAGATCAATGAAGGGTTGATGTAGGATTAATAGCAGCTTGTGATCGTTGCTGATAAAAGTGAGCTCCTAGAGAATGAGTTGGTGACTGTCTATCCATACCAAGATTAAAAGAGATTCTGAGCATGTTTATTGGCTTGTCTGAATGAACTGTTGGTCAGTTATAGCTCATAAGCTTCCTTTTGAATCAGAAAACAAGGCATATGCTAATCTGTTTTTAATGTCAGTGTGAAAGTCTATTGGCAGGAGCCAATGTCCATAAAGTACACCATATTACCCAGACCACTAAAAAATTATAATTATCTACTTACGTACCTTAGAAGTCTTACCTCCTACCTGGTTCTTTTGTTTGGCCAGAGTTTCTTCAGAGTATTCATCTGCAAAAGCTGCTTCAGTACACTGAGCTCCTAATAAATGGAAACAAAATGAGGAACATTCATTCTGGGAGGAAAGTGCACATTATGAATGTATTTTTATGTTGATTAGAGCTCAGGGCTGCAATCCCTGAGCAGTCATTTCCTTGGAGATCAGGGTTGTCAGTGAAACTTAATGTTTCCATCCTGGGTCAGACCAAAGGTTCACCCATTCTACTGGTCTGTCTCTGACAGTTGTTTGCAGCAGATGCCTGGCATGCATAGTATGATTTGTCGTGTGGTATGTCTATGGAGATTGCATCTGGGTTGTTGCATTTCCTAGTCAGCAGTGGATTTATACTTTACAAAATTGCCTAATTGTCTATTTTAAATGCACCATCTCCTTTAATGTATGCTGCCTAGTCTTCCTGTTATGAGCAATATGAACAAGCTTTGCTTTCTTCACAATATCATTGATTACTATTCAATCTCCTTCAGCCATCTTTTAAGGTAGTTTTTAAAAACTTAAGAAGTCCCAATCTATTCAGTTATTATTTGCATGGAACTGCTGTGTCTGATCATCCTGTTGTATTTCCTTGAATTTTTCCCCGTTCTGCTGTAACTTTCTATTATATTCTGACCAGAACAATAAGCTGTATCCAAGATATGGGCACATCAGAGGTCTAATCAGTTCAGTGTTTTCTCTGAAAGTTCTTTCCAAATTATTCTTGACAGTGTTTGCTTTATGAAAACTGAGGAACATCAGGTTCATGGTTTTATAAAGCAACCCAATCTGACATCTCTTTCTTGAGCGGCAGTAGCTTGCTTAGAGCTGATTTCTCCATGCACTTCTTTTTACTGTGTTATTTTGCCCTTATTGACATGAATTTCAGCTACCATTTTATTGCCCAGACAGTTATTATGAAAGTCATAGGCAATTTCTACTTATGCTTTTACATTTGACTACCCTCAATAATTTTATATCTGCAGACTTTGTCCTTTGACAATATACATCCTTTTTCCAGCTTAGTGTTTAATTGAAAAAAAGAGAGAAAAAAAGAGAAATATCTTTATATATATATATATATGCAAAAATAGAAATGTGTACATTTAAACACCATTTCATCTGCTAATTTTCCTCTTTTAATTTCTCTCGGATTTTGGCTGGTTTGTATTATAAGAAAGTTTCAATCTGTGGGGAAAATTAGTGACAGATTATGAATATTTCTTTAATCACAAATTCTGAGTACTAGTAATGCTGTTTCTAAGGTTTATGCTATCTGACTAACAAATCTTACATTTTATTGGCTGTCTCATTTTGTTCTCTTTCATATTTCACATTTATGATATGTTCAGACATACCCCTGTTTTGTTAAGTAGGAATCTGTGTGGTCTTTGATGTAAGACATAATTTATTTGACAAGGAAATATGAGACGGTGCCCTGAATCTGCATTTAATTGATGGATTGAGAATTTTTAGCATTGCAACAAGACAGATTCTCATCCAACGTGTCATGGAAGGAGCATTCTCCTAATCTGTTCTCCTGTGAATTAAAATACATGCATATATATTTTGAGGAGTAATTTTAAAAATTCTTTATTGAAGGTAGTTAGCAGGGTTTTCATACATGTCTGACATCCAAATACTAAAAGTGATTGATGCTATTATCTGCTCATAAGGGTGTTTTTATATCTATGAGAAGTGAGTGCTCCATTCTGACAAGTCTTCAGTAAATATCACTAACATTGCAAATGAAGACTAGCTCTTGGTAGTGCATTAAGGCTGGATATAAATACAACCCTTTTTCATCAATGCAAACGTAATGTGAGTTTGTGCTTGTAATTAAACTTTCTGCCACTTAATCATCAATCAGCTCCATTTAAAAAATTATTGATTGATAATTGCATTATTTTTCCACATAATTTTACATAGGGCAGTGTAGCACACCAAGAGTTTTCAGAGACTTCAGTAAAGTGCAGTATGCTTCAACTTGCCATCTTATACAGTTTTTTGCTTGTTACTATTTCTGTTTATTATCTTTGCAGATCTTCCAGCTGTCTCTTAAACTTATGGGATGCCCTCAATCTAAGACAACTGTCTTTTAACATTTATTTATTAACTCCAATGCAATCCCTTGCTACTGGTGGTTCTTGTGACATTTTCATATGGAACACAAGTACAGATTTTTTTGGTCATGTTCTTTTCTGCCAGGATTTCTGCCTCTTAAGTAATGTATTACAAAGCTATTTTATAGCTGTATGGATGCTGGCAAGTAACCAGGCCTCTGAACAGCACATTTAGAGTATGCCTTTGTCTACTTTTTTCTCTTAGCAAAAGAAAATTTTAAGCGTGGCTATTAAATGAATACTAGTATTTTGCCTAAACTTCTGCTCCCGTAGATGTCAATACAAATGTTGCCATCAACTTTAGTGGCACCAGGATTTGGCCAAAATATCAAAACATAATTGTTGGGAAAGAGCCCAGTCCTCCACCACTGAAATTAGTGGTAATTTTGCTATTCATGTCAGTAGAAAGTGGATTGAAGTCTAACATCTTTAAGTTGATGCCCTGTCTGTTTCACAGAAAGAGTAAAACAAGATTATAAAAAAGGTATGCAATTTTGGGTTTTTTTTCACATCATTGTAACTTCAGAAAACTCCACAAAGCAGCCTATAGATATTCCAGTGTCAGTAAAATTAAAATAAGAGCTCCTGAAACATATTTTTCCCCAATGTATCAAGATACATGTGTGTTTATGTATATAATAGTTTAGGAGTATTTTTAAATCATTTATCAGGAGATAAATAATAAATTAATTTGTGAAATTCATGTAGTTGACCTCATGCTTTTGCTTTTTGGATTTTATTAATTTTCTACTACTAATAGTGAAACAAAGACTTTTTTCATGCTTTTATAGTTTTACAGATGTTTTTCCATTAAAAAAAATAAAATTAGCTAGGTGCTGGGATTTGGTTTTGAGAAAGGACTAGGAAATTGCCAAGCAACTGCTGATTTTTTTTTTTTATACAATATTGAATGTAAGCAAATAGTTCCTCAGAAATACAAGAAAACATGATAGTTAAATTATGAGAGTGGTGTCTTCATGCTGTAAATATCTTCTTACCTTTTGGTGTGTGTATATAGGGACTGAGAAAAAAAAGGAAGACTAAGAATTCAGATGTTTATAAAATTTGTTTAGAAAATTCTAACCACTGAAGGTTCAGATTTTTATGTTTAGACTTTACGTTAGGCAAGGAGGTATCATGGTTATGACAGCAACAGAACTAGAAAAGAGAGGGCATGAGCAGCAATTAATAGTAAAATATTTCACTGATTATTGACTTTTGATTTCTTTCTCCCCCAATTCAGCTAAAGACTCTTTCTTTCCTTTAGGGTTTTCATATGACACTTGTAATCTGTAGCTGCTTCCCTCATGCTTTATTTTGTCTTCCTTATCACTGGATGAATTAGGTAAATTTGATTTTTCCTCGGTAACCCTAGGGATCATCACATGATCCAGAATGCTCTCCTTTTCCCCTTCAATCCTTATTCAGGTCCTGCAGCAGGATGGGTGTTTTGATGACTGTTTATCTATTCCTAGGACTGGAACCAGAAGACACCTACAAATGCAACCCATCGATTCACAGGGATTTCTTGATTACATCTATCTTCTCTTTCAGGCCCTTTAGCAACACAATGAAATAAAACACACCTTCCTTATGCCTCTGATGCTGATAGGCTGTCCCAGTAATTTGAATTTGTAGTACACGTATAATCTATTTCTTCTTTGCATGCACTATGAGAACTCACCCCTCCCACCAGCAAACTGTACTCTCTTCCTTCCACTTCACCCAACCAGAATTAACCAGGAAAATGCTACTGGTCTATGCAAAAAGTTCTTTCTTGACATTTTACTAGTTCAGTCTTTTGGTGGTTTGGAGAGGTTTTTTGTTTGTTCCCCCGCCCCGTACAATTTCAGCTGCTTTATAAAAGACTGAGTTTTGTGCCCAGTGCTTTGCCATAATTGTGAATGGGAACGAACAAAACCCAAAACAGCAGCAATGGCATTCCTCAGACAGTGCACCATAACAGCAGCAGTCTATAACAGAGAACAGATATGGCCACACCAGTGGCATTACAGCAGTGGAGAATCATCATTGATAGTCAACATCAGAAGGTCCTTATTCACTAGCTAAATCTGAAAGTCAAAGGAAGGGGCAGATAACATTTATTTGCTAGTGAGAGAAATGGTAACAAACTCGTCCACTATTCCTTAACAGAACAAAGGCAATCTATGTTACAATCAGTATCAAGACTGCATTTGTAAAAACTTCTTGAAAAGCAAATTTTATGTTTTCATGACTTCTTACAGAGCCTATAGGGACCAGACTAGTGACCTGGAAAGCCTGTCATTTTTTGCCTGAACAAGGATTGCAAAAATCAGAATGCATATTCCAAAATTAAAATAAAAATAAAGGTGAAGTAATATACAGCAATGGCCTCTTTCAATTGCAACAACCTCTCTCTTTTTTACCTTGCCTGCAAATTTGTACGATAAAATAATCGACATTTTTCATCATTATGTCTTTATATCTTTCATAAGAGAACCACTCTCCTTGTTATCTTTATTCACTGCTGTAAAAAAAAAAAAAAAAGAAAAAAAAGATAATGTCCCTCACTTCATAAAACAATGCCTTTTTAAAAGCTTTCATTTTAGAGCTAGTGTTAGGCCATGATGAATTGCTGAATGGTTGATTTCCTGACACTCTTTCTTACTAACCTTTCCTGACAGCTTCTGGATTGCTCTACCTGGTAATTTGCACTATAATAATGGCTACAGTGAGATGTCTCCTAACTATTTCCTTTATTTTTAACAAGATTCTTAACACCCTCTGTAGGTGACAAAATGCAATTACAGACATGAAGTGTCCCCCAGAGGATGGTTGTTCGCAGATGCCACCAGTACTTTAGTAGTGCAACTGTTAAATGAAATGAAAACAAAGAATCAGATTCTCTAAACATCCAGTTCAAATAAAAATTTAATTAAAAGTTATGAAGGCATTTTATTGATTAACAATCTTAGTCATTAAATAGTGTAGTTGACATTTTTTTTGGTTGGATTTGTTCTTCCTTGGAGATCTCTAATTGTTGTATGGCTTTACATTTATTGATAACTCTTTTTGATGAATACAGATGCCACCTTTTATGGTAGTCGTTGACAGAGTAATCATATTGTGAGAAACACCAGGCTTATGTAGTAACAGCTGTTGCAGTTATACATGCTGATATCCATTGGGAAAATGTGTTTGCTGCTATCATGGGTACACAATAAATGGAAGGTGCAATAAAGCACAAGCTAACATTTTGAAAATCCTTATAACTCTAGGAACTTTATTGCAGATTACAAGCACTTTGATCTCTGTCCAGTACTTAAGTCTTAATTATCAGACTAATTGCACAGACTATGTTCATTTTCAGTGGTAATCCTTTTGTGATTAGCTTCTGTGTTCAATAACTGACTTATCCTTTAATTAAAAGGACTATTAACCTTAAGGCTGCTGCTGTGGCTTGGGATTAAACCTATACAGAGTTAATATTTAATATCATTGTAAAAGCCTTTGGTGAAAGGTATAGAATGAAAATATAGAGATTCCCTCCTTTACTGTAACTTGCTTTAAGAGATCGCTTCATTATATATCAGTATAACGTATTTTACTTTGACATACTACTAGCTTAAGTCCATTAAGGACATGCAAGAATATGCATGCACTTTGAGCCCTTCTGTCATTTGCAGGCGGGGCATACTCGCATTGGATATTTCCCAAGTCCCTCTATACAGTCATGATCAGTGGTTGATCTGCAACACAAAAAAAATGAAACACAAGAGTGAGCATTTAAGGTCCTGCTTTTTTCCACCATTAAAATATTTTTGTATTAAAGGTCTGGGCTGTTCAATTTTTGCTTATCTGGCGGTGAGAAATTTATTCAGGAAAAGGGAGATGCTATGTGAAATGATGTGCTATGGAGGAAAAGGTTCTGCAGTTTTGCCCAGGGCCACTGCAATCCAACTGTTTGAAAGACTATGAAGCAAATCCAGAGTCATCAATGCCCAAGTGTGTAGAGACTGCCAAAAAGCCAGATGCTGCTATGGGAAGCATTATGTATCTTTTCTACTCTGGCATCTGGGTCCTGCTATGAGCAGCCATGCCTAATGTCTGTCTGTAACTTAAAGTTATACTGCTGCATTAATAACAACTTTTTTTTTTGTTACATAGATATATATCAAGAGTCCCTTCTAATCCCTCCCCCCAACCATTTAGTCATTCTGACTGCTTCAAAAGCAAGCCAGGTGCAAAGTCCTAAAATCTACTCTCCTTGATAACCTCACTGACTCATGTGGTGGTGTGGTATCTGTTGCTAACTCCATATACATTTTTCTCTTTCCTCTAATTGTGGTGAAGGAACCTGATCAAACTAGACTTCTTGGAGACAACCTTCTTCACTGAAATTGTATATTTTCTATATAGTTAATTTGGGGTTAAGACTTAACTATTGGTTACTTCTCATTAATGAAGGCTAGTAACTATTAACCAGCTGCTCAAAAGACTTGCAAATTGAAGAGGAAAATTTATTATCTCCCACCCATATTTCAGGCAGCAACAATACTGCTATCATTTCATTGGAATTATTATCTCACTTCCAAAGGAAAAAAAATATCCTCCTTTTTATGTGCACCATTCTAGGAATTAGTATAAAGCAGCATTGCCTTTGTACAAGAGTTTTCTCCAGTAAGTTACTTTTCTTGCACTACTCAAATGATATGTGTAGTGAGGGTGACCCAACCACACTCTTTCCTGAATGGAGTGGAGATAAAAGCAGCACTGTATTTGAAATCAATAGAAGTGACTTGTGGCCTGTGATGGGAGTGTCTGGCTCCAGAATTATTATCTGGTGTTAAGTGCTGACAATGCAATAGGATCTTTACAAGACATAAATACAGTGAGGGATGTCCAAAAGCCTAATGCTAGCCTGGGAAGCGAGTCTGGTCAGGCTGCCTGTACGGGGTGTGATGGGAAGAGACTCACACCCACACTTTTCCGAAGACAGATGAAGAGCCCAAACTGAAGCATCTCCTGTCAGATATAGAATGAAAGGCTGAAGTGCTCTGCATTAAAATTTCCACACGTGCAATTCTAAGCACTTTAACCAATAGCAAATTTGACTGACTTCTGAGAGTTGGGAGTGGACCAGGGATTTGGACACATTTTCTGAAGGTTACTGACTTTCATATATTGGGGGATTACCTTGCATTTAACTACAGTACTCTGATGAATCTTGGTAATTCCCTGTTTGATCTTACTAGTCTTATTTGCAATAGGACTGTTGATATTCATTGTTGTTTGCATAGTCATAGCTAGCTAATTTTTACCTGCTTGCTAAAAAAAAAATTGAAGACTCAAGGGTGATTGAGACTCCTGGAATAGTCACTTAATACTTTGAGAAAGATGAACTGAATATGGAGGAGATCTTTCCCTTTTCACTGACTGCAAAGAAAGATGAGCCTGCCTACATTAAAGCTGGTGTCTCTCCAAAAATCCCTTACTCTGTCCCTCCCCATATATGCCAATTAATTTGAGCAGCTGCATGGAGCCACTTCCCAGGGAGGTGCCAACCCAGGCAGGGAGCCTATAGGGTCCTTTCGCTATCCACAGGGAGACCTAGAAGCAATAGGAAAACCATGACGTGGCACAGTGGTATGAAGGCCATCACCTAGTCTGTTGTTTGAGTCATGTTTGATGTTAGTGTGCCCCAGTTATTCAATTAGTATAAAAGAATCATGGATAGAAATGAGCACATCCACTTCACTGAGAGACAGGCATGGATACCGTTACAGATATGAATTGCTGCCAAAGCTACCCGCTACTGGAATTACCAAACCACAAGAGCAAAGAGATCTAGTATAGCCTCCAGCTATGCACATACAGATAAAGTACCAGAACACCTGCAGTCAGGGAAACAGATGCTGTTCTGCCATCTTTTTCTGATGATAAAGACATAGAGCATAGGGCTATCCAGTACAGCTCATTCAATCTCGCTAACACCACAGGCATGATCCACAAGAGTGGTGGGAATACAGGGCAAAAGAATGCTACAGGAAATTCTGACAAAGCAAATGAGGATGATCCTAAATCATTATTCCCCTTAAAGTCATGATGATTATTGAAGGACATGACTCATTACTACATTGTGACCTTCACAGGGCAAAGGTTTTTTTCCTGTGTATTTGACTGTGCCCTCACTTCCTCCCTCAATCTGGGTCTCAAGGTAATAAAAACAATTATATTCTTGAGTGTAAAGGAAAAGCCTTACAGAAACACTTACCTGTTTGTGAATGATAAAAAGCCAACATTCTCAGCAGATATAACAAGACCACCACAAAAAACCATTGCAATGTTGGTAAGAAAACTGAAATCTCCTTTTTCACTTACAGTCATCACAACACTGTGCCAAAACCTGCTGCACCTGAGTGGTCCTGGAATGACCCGCTGCAGTTTAATCCTCACCTCATCTGTTTCATAGTTATCTGCAACTTCTGATAATGCACAGAAAACAAATTTGTAAACAGAAAACAGCATCCAGTTTTGTTTTTCCTGGGTTTTGTTTGTGTGTGTGTGGGTGGTGGTGGTGGTGATAGGAACAGAAGCCAGAAGAGGTCTGTTGGGCTGGCAGATCACCTAATTCACACAACTCAAAATATCCTTTTCACACCCATCATAGCCAGAGTGTGATTACACAAGTATTCATTTCTATGTGATCTTCCATATCCCTTACCTGGCTGACATCCATTTAACTATTTTACTCTACAGCACTCTCCTGGTAAATCAGCATGCATAGTTATGTTTCCAAGACCCCAGTTCAGTATGGTACTAAGACCATGCTTAACTTTAAGCATGAGTGTGAATCTACTAACAAGACGAACATCTCAGGAATATCAATGCATTTCAAATGATAGTACAAAACCCCTAGATTCTTATGAGAACTTTAAACCCACCATGAAATACAGTTAAAGCATGTCAGTGCTCACTATAACTGTAAAACTGAATAAGGGAATTAAAATGAGTGGAGAGGTTGTTATGTGGAAGTAATTACTGAAATTCAGCCCAGAAAATATGACTAAGCTCTGCATTTAAAATAGGAGGTATTTGTAGCAAGTGTGCTTTGTCTATTGAAGTTGGTAAATACTGGGTTTCCAATAGCTGTAACTCCATGTTTTAATAGATGGTAATCAGACATTTTCATCTGGATGCTCCCACACCGAAAGAAGCTCCTGGGCAAAGTAGAGCTTTTGTCCCTGACTGAATTCTCATTGCTGATTTTAGATGGCTGGGATGTGGTCTTCTCGTCTGCACCAGAGCAGACATAGTAGCCTATCATGTTGTTCCTGTTGCTGGCAGCTCTTTGCTAATTTGTACAATGATAAGCACCTATTTCCATTGCTCCTGGTAATCTTGTCATTTTCATGATGTCATCAGCGCAAGTCAGGAGAGAAAAGGTCAGTGGTACAATGATGTACTGTATATAAAATGAGCCAGTAAAAAAAGAAAAATGGCTAGACATTTAAATGCCCAAGCTTGCCAAGGCACAGTAATAGCTATCCTGACCATCTCAGGATGTATTTAATATGTGATTCCCATCATAAGCAAATAACTTCCCTCTGCACTGTATTTTCCCCACAGTGGTACAGTGTGTACTGCACAAGGGAGCCTAGCCGTGCCCAGATAGACCAGTGGGAGTCTGGATAAATATACTTTTAATGACAGCCACTATGCATATCTGCTGAATCTTTTGAGTGTCCCTTGTTCTGCTTTTTAATTTCTCTAGTGTCTGTACTATAGAAATATATATTTAAATATGGTGTGTAGATTTTTGCCACCTTCTATGTAAAAGAGAGTAACCAAAAGCAGCGTAACAAAACCTTTGGGTGCCAGAAATGAAACAGGAAATAAAGTAAAAATTCAGACAAAATGCAACGTTATCAAAACTTTTGAAATCAAATTACTGTGTTTATACATAATGATGAGGGAATAAGAGAGGGGAGGGAGAAAATAGAGAGACAAGGAGCCACAGTGAGAGACTCCCACTAGGTAACCAGTGCTGTGTTACTGCTCAGCCTGCAGACACACCTCATGTGTAGGCACTACTCGAGGAGCCCTCTGTTGCTCTTGTGTTGCTCTGTTATCACTGAAAGCAAAGCTGGAGAAAAAATGATTGTAGGTGCTCACTTCAGGAGGTAACCACCTGCAGGACTTTTGCTAAAAGTGGAAAACCAGGGATTGAAGTAGGCAAGCTGAAAGTTTGCTGTGTCCCTCGCTGCAGGGACAAGACCCGCAGCTCAGCAGATCACAAACATCATGTACAGAACAAGAGAAACACCTCTTTGTCAGATCTTACACGTTGTTTAGGAACAGGGAGCTCAAGAAATTTCTAATATTACCAGCTACTTTTCCTTATCCTTTTCTCTAGCCTTCGTCTTCAGAATTATGACTCATGTCCTTTCCGCTACCTTCAGAGCGCATCACCCTGCTCCACTTAGCCCGCAACTCTTTCCAGACTGACAGAATCAGCAGGATTTGGTATGCTTAGCATACATAGGCATATTATCAGCATTTAAAATTTGTGACAGTTGCAGTACTTTGTGGATTTCCATCACTATTGCTTACAAAACTAGTGATGAGATAAGGAGAATATGGGATTTAATTGTCCTCAAGTAAATATTAGACCCACTGATTCATTGCTACATTTCAATGAGATGCTTTTCCTGAAGTTAAGAAGTGAAAGAGTAAAAAGCACAGTGCTGTTCTATGTCAGAACTGAGGGATGACCAGCAATATGCCGTGGATGAGTAAACAGGCACTTGCTCTCGTGGCTAATAGTGGCACAGTGAGACAGCAAATAGTACTGTCTGAAGACAGTTTAGTGGGCATGGTTGAAGGTTGGACTCGATGATCTTGAAGGTCTTTTCCAACCTAAATGTTTCTATGATTCTAAGACCATATTGTATTTCTTTCCTTATTTATCAGTGATCTTTGATCACAGGTGAGCACTGAGGTGCACAGATGACTAAATTATTCAGCTTAGTAAAGACTAGGGAAGGCTGTGAGGTTGAGAGGAACCTAACTAAACTGAATAAGAGATGTGCAACAACAGCTGAAATTCAGCGCCGACCAACAGGAAGTAACGTGCACAGAAAAGGGTACCCTGGGCTTCTCATCATTTAACTCCCCTCACTTAGAAGAAGGGCTTGGGCATTATCAGCGTGAATGCACTACTGACAAGCTGACTCAGCATGAGAAAAGCTAAGGGACTTCCTCCACATGGGCTTTTTATCACGTGCTCCTCTGAAACTAGGTTTTGGTATCTCCTACAAGTCAGGTATTGGGAAATGCAGCGACCGGTTCCTTTCAGCAGCGCAGTCCTTATATTCTTCAAGTTAAATATAGCCAGTTTCATACCACCGTTTGTATTGCACATCTATAATTTATTGCTTTCTTTTTAAAATGTGGGGAAGTCATATGATTTTTATGAAGACTACACCACCAGTCTATTTGTATTGTATTTTTAGAGACATTGTATTGATTGAAAGAGAATTGGCTAACCTGAGATGTAAACAATGACTGGCATTGGCCTTAACCCATGTGGTTAATATCACTGATTTGTCATGCTGAGTGATGTGAAAAGAGGAACGATTGGTTGTTGATTATTGAACGGCTCAACACAGGGCACATTTGGCATGTCAGATGAGAGGTTATTCTAATGAGCTAGCGCTGCTGCCAATTACTTAAGAGCCAGTGCCTCCTCTACAAGATATTTTGTACATCTTCAAGATGTTTAACTAAATTCCAGCTCAGTAACAGATTGCAAATAAGATGGCTAGATTCGAGAATCCATGCATATATATTCCTTTAACATTGTCTCATGTGCACCTGCCTGCTAATGGAGCCCTTCATTCTCTGGTGATGACTAATTAACATATAGCACAGCAGTCAGTTTAAGAAATGTTACATTCTTTGTATAGGCCGACAGACTTGTGTAATTGAAACATCCCCTTGTACTTTTTATTTATTTATTGGATTCAGGAATGAAAATTGTATCAGCCTTGAAAATTGTTAGAAGAATTAACTCTGGAAAGAGACATCTCTGATAGTGTGTGGCCCACTATAATGACACTGTTTTCTTTCAGGTCAAAGCTGTAGGCATTAGAGAAAGTATGACAACCAGTAAGGTATAAATATTATATCCCTGATTGTATCTCAGTACTGAGCATGTTCATCATAATTATCTGTATTTCAGTATCAGACAAAACTCCCATTTTATTCTTTTTCCTGGATGTGAAACCAAATTCCTCTTTTTCCAGTAGCATAGACAATACCCATGCTCAGCTCTTCTGTAGACCTGTCTTAAAACAAAAAATTCCCTGGCCAGACCCATTCAGCTACTTAACTCCCTCTACTTGGGGCATACATGAGGATGTCCGATTTTGGGATGCAAACACATGGTCCAAAGGACTGGGACTAACACCATTACCCTCAAATATTTTTAGTCACTGCTGATCAGGAATTATTTCAACTGGCAATTAACAACTAGCTAGCACATTTCCATTTCAAATATGATTAAGTCATTTAAAGCTGTACCCAAGTTAATCTAGACTTTCAGAGCATCTAGACTGCTCATATGAACATGGCACCCTTGGTGATAACAACCTACATTATGCGCACAGGTAACAATAGGAGAAAGTGTTTTCCAGCTTTCCATGCATTTTGTTAGGTCAAAGCAGTAGCTTATGTTAGTTGCCATGGTACATGTTAGTAATGTTAAAATAGCAAAATCGCATGATGATGTCTTTTTGACAGAAAAGATTAATGAGAAAATATAAATAATTAACCTTGTATTGATGTGGGGACAATACCTCTTCTAATAATAATGGGGGTATGAATTTTGTTTAAAATATATATTTAAAGTTTTGACTATTTATTTAAATCTGGGTTTAACAAAATCAGGACACTTGTCCTGGAAACTCTAGAAGTTCCTTTCTTTGTAGTTTTACTGTGTTATCTAGAAAGTCATAACAACAAAAAAAAAAGTCTTCATTTAATTTTTGATATTTTTTATCTGAAATTCTTCTTATAGTAGCTACATTGTTTCCACTTAAAAGGGTCTTTATAAAATCTGACTGTAAATTGAATATTGAATAAATGTGAGCTTTTGTAAGCCTGATAGGTCTAGACAGGCTCTGTGACCATGAAATTGAGGGTACTTCAGCATTATTTCTGTTCTGGGCATGTGTGCAAAAGGGCATGCTATGTGCTAACCTGCACAAAAATATATATTGACTGCTTCCCTCCTTGATGAAAGCAAACATGTATTACAACTGAAAACCTATTTGAGTTAAACCTCACTGCAAATGCAAGTTATTTTTACGTGCACTAACACCATAATTTATAGGTATTAAAATTAATAATTTTCTTCTACTTTTCCTCTAGATACATAGGATATGAAAGGCTCTTTTAAAAAAAAATGTGTTTGTAATCATTTGTTTGGGGTTCTGCAGTTGAAGCACCTTTATATTTTTCCTGATGAAATATTTGCTGCCTCCAATCACCTGGGGAACATTACCTTGATGAAGCCACTGAAATATGCTCCATCAGTCTCAAAGGGTTTTCCTAGCCTACTTTTCACCCTCTTCTTGCCAATTAAGCTGCCACATTATGTATGATAGTGAGGGTCACTTGTTTTTTCCAAGTGTTATTCTGAATTGGTGAAGATGACAGAAGCATACTGGTCTAGTGAATAATTAGAGTGGATCTTAAAGTCCCAAACCCCCATCTTGCACTGCCACATGCTAACTATTTTTAACCTCAGCTCCTGTCTTCTAGCAAGCTACATGCATTTTTGCCAGGAAAACCTACGGTGGTATTCTGTGCTGCGTGTCTATATTTTACACTAAAAATCTACCAGATAAAATAACTAGAGAGATGATGTTGAAAAATATAAACATTTGAAGTAAATAAATATGCAACGCAGAGCTTAGTTCCACAGAGTAAAACACAACATTGCTCTAGGACCACGTAGCATTAGTTATACTGTATTTGGCAAATATCTATAGGCAATCCTTCAGGTTTTGCATTTGCATACATCAGTTTATAAACACGGTAAAAAAGCAATTCTTCTCAATGCTTTAAAACCAAGAAGTGCTGTTCTAATAATCCTAAAGCAGTAGTCTTCACTGCACTCAATGAGAGTTTTATACCTAATGGCAATTATTTTGTTTGTTTATTTTTAAAACAACCAGCCCAGAATTTCTGTACAGGTTTGCCCCTGCACAACCTCAGAACGGAGCAGGAGCAGTATTTAGTAGTTTCCTGCAGTGACAAACATTTATGAGCCTAAAACAGCCTTTCCAAAAGGGAGACAAGTATCTTAAATGTTCAGGATTAATCCACTGCCCAAGACATTTAACAAAAAGGCTTAAAGGGAAAATTACTGACACTGAGTAAAGTTTTTAGTGAAAGAGCAGAGATACTTCAGCTTGGCTAGCTTCCCTCACATAGCTATTAACAAATTTTACAGCAGCAGTGATCACCAGAAACAAAGGAGAAAATGGTACAGTAATGAAGGGCTGAGTAGTGACCTTTCTCCCTCCTTCCCCTCATCTTTCAAGTTGGGGCAATGCTGCATCTTGTGACCAAACTCCTTAGTTGAGTTCTAATTCTGTACAGAGTGCGTGAACTAGAAGATTTGCAACATAGATCAAACATCTAAAACCAAAATAAATAAGATTAGCCTTCAGGAAGTACTCAAGTGACTTCTAGTCATCTTTTTCTTTTAAAATGTAGCCACACAATTGTGTAACTTCCCCCAGCCTCACCCTATTCTTTGCTACACTCTCTTCCTTAACCTCGACTCAAGGTAAGTTGCTTTGGAACTGTTAATTATTCTTGGTTTACACAGCTCTGGCATAATAGAATCCCTTATACTGAGAGGGACATTGGACTCTTATCTCAAATAGAGGTACGTATCCATGATTTAATGGAGCTGTTCCTCTGAAGCAGGTGCAGCCTGTGATTTGTTAAGCAAAAGGCAGGCACCACGTGCTAAGGCAGAGGACTACAGCTTCCACTTGTTTTGTGTCTTGGGTCACCTTGATCTTCCAGCTACAAGAAAACACCTTCTTCTCAACTCTACTGGAAATAGTGCTAGTTGTTACTTGCAAAAGTGGCGAACAGATGTCCCATTTCACAAACGGAGAGATTCTGGGCAGCTGACAGCAGAATTACAGCCTAGACCGTGGTCTGTGCCCATTTCGAGCTATTGAGGGCTGCACTGACTCACCCAGCCCCAAATACATAGGTGAAAAGATCCTCTCAGCCTTAAGGGTATAGCATACCTTACATCTTAGTGAGTTTTCCCTTTCCCCTAGAACATGAAAATTTTTTGACTCGGCATCCTTCTAACAAGCACATTTCAGCATTGGTTTCTATGTGGGCGTTTGCCTTCTCTACCTAGGATTTCAGCTGGCAATTTTGGTTTTGTTTGTTTCTCTCCCTCTTACTTCATACAATTTGAAAAAATAAGCAACAATACAAAAACTGAGTGCAGGAAAAAAACCCCAAACCAAACAAACCCACATCAATGTTCATATGCTGGTTCTTTAAGATATTCCAAAATGGCATAGTAAGGGCAGTAGCAAGCAGGTAACTTGGATATAATGTTTATTTTAGAGTTAGTGATAAATCACTGTGAGATAATAATGGGAGCATATGTCTCCAACAGCTTTTCAGAAAAGGTGTTCTATTCTAAATGTAAACTAGTGGACCAAAGAGATAGTGAAGATTTATTTCCTCTTTCCTGGCAGAAATAGATTTCTTTCCTTAGCATATTAATGATGATACATTAAAAATGTTTACAAAATACCATCACTTGAAATTATGAAATGAATGTAATTAAATTGCCTACAAGCCCTTAGGGCTGTAAACACCAGCTTAAGCATTAGTGAGACAGATTGCAAGCCAGGATTCTAGTTGTTTCTCTCATGCTGGGGAGAAATGGAAATAGTATTGCAACAGAAAGCTGTACCACTGGATGAAACGTAACGCTGGAACACGACAGAGAGGAAAATTCCCAGCAATAGCTAACACCAACCTGAAATCCTGCCCACGTGAACAGCACTGCCAACTTGTATCTCTGACCAAGGTTATGCAGGAGAACATTTACTATCATCTATTTGCTAAACAGTTTACTTTGGACTTGCTATGGTTAGACTGAAAATGGCCTTGTGTGGGGAAAAAAATAACAGGGAGCAGACTTAAAAGGGATCTTTGCCTGAAAAATAAGTTTTCCCAAGGAATGTCATCATCCACTTGGCAAATAGTTGTCCTGAGGACAGAACCAAGCTCTTCCAGCAAGGCTGTGTGACTACACTAAACAGTATCTGCATTTGCAGACTCTGGAGTCACCGCTTTGTTGTGGCTCCTCTGGGTGCTCATTGTGACCGCTGTCTGACCCAGCTTCTCTACGGGCTGGTATTCTTTTGGGTAACTGGTTCCCTCAAAGTGATTTTAATCTGTACTAGAATATAAGGGGATCCTCTATCCACTGCTTGTCAGACATTATTGCTCATTAACCATAGCTATAAATAATGTAAACAGCAAAGTGCTCTGGTCCCAAGGAATGGAAGGTGGAAAGAAAGTCAGCAGATGAGATGGGAATGGGGACGAATGTTTTCAGAAAAAGGATTTAACTATTAAGCCCTTTTAACAAGTCAACTCATCACCTACAAAACGAAATCGTCCCACATCCTTTACACTACAGCTTTGAGGAAGAGTATGATCATCCATGTTAAAAGCTCCCATTAGCCCTGGCAGAGCAGGTCACCTGGTGAGAAAGACGGCACAGACCTCCAGTGGCCCTCTTGCTTTTAAGTTTCACACATTCCCAGACGGGCCTGGACCCAGACAGCATAAGCCCCTTGTGTCTTGTAGATGATGATGAGTGGGAAGGAGAGAGCATCCTTCCTACTTCATGACAGCTTGGCACTCTGGACTTTTAACCGTTGCGGTCCCCCTCAGGTCTAGAAGCCTGACTGAGACCACATGCCTCCTGTTAAGCCTGGGTGCCTGTCAATTGTAGGCTCAGAAGCTAAAAATCCACAGAAATCAGGAGAGAGAAACTGTTTATACGTGATGTATCTATTTCTGTACACATTAGAGAAAGAGTCTCATTGACTGCACCAAATTTTTCTTTTGAATCTTACAGTATTTGATGTTTTAATCAGAGAAACATCTGGCACAAACAGTCCCTATGCTGCTTAATTTGTTAGATAGGATTGCTTCTGTCCTTTTTCTTTCAGCTGTCTCTTGAGCATCTATTACTGGCGACTGTCAGAGATAGGTTACTGTATTTGACAGTCATTCATTTGACAGTTCCTGTATTTTTATTTTACTCCAGCTCCCACCCAGAGCTTTTTGGAGAACATCATTACACAGAAAAGCTATGAAACATTGTTTGAGTTCACCTTAAAGCAAAGAAAAAAGTTTTAAACTTGTACGTATGTATGTATTTGTACAAACATGGCCTATTCTAAGCCATCTCTGCAGAACTGCACAGTAGACAGCATTCAGAGAATCTCTCATTCACTACAAAGTCTGAATTCAATTTTCTAAATATACATTGAAGAGAATGGTCTCACAATTAAGACAGTTACATAAGGCATATTCCATCTCAGTTTGATGGTTATCTCAGCAACAGTGCAAGTGTTGAGTAACACACTGAAGAAAAAATTTTCCACAAGAAAACACGAACTGTTGATCACAATTTCTCATTTTTTCTGGTTTGGGAACCATGCAATTGGAGTCAAAAGATCTGTAAAAAGAAGGACACAATGTGCCAGGAAGAGGAAGCCCCAAGTTCAAAATTGATCTTTTTTTGCTATATGTTTATTATATTCTTCTTAGTAAGTCACTTTGTATTTTCTTTGTACTCTTAGGTATAAATTGAGGAAAACAAAGCTTATGAACCTGTGCTTCAGAGGTATCTTGCAGCTTAAACAACTGATGCTCAAACATCAGAGCATCTTTAAACATCTTTAAACACAGAGTCTCAGTCTTCCCAAAAGTTTGTTTAGAGAAAAGTGCTCCGCATTTCCAAAGAAGAATGTTTCGGAAGTGTCCAAAATTAATTGAGATTTAATCTCCCTTTTTCAGCTTGCCTATCTGCATGCACAGTATAAAGGCAATTTCCAAGCTGAATACATTAACAACAGCAGGCTGCAACTCTGTAAAACCCCTATGGCAATGATTCCTTCATTAAGCACTTGTCCCAGTTCTTGGGAAACATCTGTCCGGTGGGATTGGGGTTCTGTGTAAAAATTATGTAAGATAATGTAATGAAAGATTCTGTTACATAGGGCATGTCCCAAAGGGTCAGATCTGAATATAAATAAATTATTACTAATAAGTTCTAACTCTATAAAATCCCTATGGCAATGATTCCTTACTGTTTGGGAAGTGAACATCAAGTAGACTGGCATGGACTCACACAGTGAACAGAACAAAAGCAAGAATAAAGCCACAAGTTGCCTTGTGGTTCTCAGGAACCATCCACCCGGTGAAATCTGGGTTTTGTGTAAAAGCTATGTAAGAAAATGTAATGAAATGTAATATAATGGATGATTGTATTACATGGTACAGGCTAAAAAAGGGTTAAATTTACGGTGCATCATCAACTTCCAATTTCATACACTAAGTTCAGGTATATATAAGCAGCTAAGTACTGCAGGTAAACTGTCTAAACACGAAGGATATAGATACCTGCATAGGAGTTTCATCACGTACAATAGGCTTTTCTATGCCCAGTGCACATCAAGCAGGAAATGTCTTTCCACACGTTTGAGAAGAAGTTGCAAGTACCCTTCCTTCCCTCAGGCTGCAGGGGCTGTGCCCCTGGACTGCCTTCTCCCTGGGCAGGTGTCGACCACAGACACCAAGGAAATGGGCGTCTTGGTGTTTGACATCATGCTTTGTCCAAGCCTGGACTCTAAGCTAGATCTCCCTGGGTACTTAACTGCCTCCCAAGCGTGGTCTACTGGAGTCTTCACCAGGCACTACTTGATGCCCGTGGGCACAGACTAAACTGTAGAAGCAACCAGAGAATAGCAATCAAAGGAAGGCTCTGCATGTGACAAACTGCACAGCCATCTCCTAGCCGATAAGGAGGTGGGCCTATTCTAATTAAAGACCACACCTAAAACCCCACCTTCTCAACTCAGAACCTCCTACCTCTGTAACCAGAGGGGGGTTTTATAAGCTTGTGACAGCCGCTGAGATACAGAAGATGCATGACAATTTCTACATCCACCTAGACAGCATAGTTCCCATCTGAAATTCTTTCATTACTGCAAAGCAGAGCATCCAAACAGAAGCACTGGACTTCACGTGAACAATCATATACTAAGTCAGTATTACATTTTCTGTATTAAATGTGCTACTATGGACAGCCTGAAGACAAAAGGTGAGTATTTCACCAGACCGAGTCCACAGACAGACCAGTGGATCTGAAATGCTCTCCCAGAACCTGTGTGACCAGTGTCTTACCTTATGCTGCTCCTCTTGGATTTGCAAGAAGTCCTTTCAGCACATATCAGAGGGTTGATCTAGCTCAGCAGTGAAGTCCAGAACATAGTTGCTTTGGGCTCCTTATCACCACCTTCCTGAAACATTTTTACACTTAATTAAAGGCTGCCTCAAAACCTGGAGCTCTCCTTTTTACTGAGAGCGCCAGTTGTTGTACTGAGAGCAAGTCCCAAAGGGTTCTTTTCAATTAGCACGGACACTTGCCACAGAACTCCAGAAGGGATGGCTTTTGCTTAATAATGAATAAATCAGCCTACAGCTAGTGAAAACAGAGCTAGATTAACACTAGTACTTAAAAGATTTCTCATGTAAACAGCAACACTACAGGGTGAGGGAATCACTTTGCTGCTTTATCAATTCAGTGTTCCACTTTAATCATTGTTTAAAATCCATCTTACTTTTCTGTACCTTTGTGGATTACAGAAGAGCTACATGCTGTTAACAATGGCACTACATTTGTTTTCTATGTTACAGCGATAGTACCTTATCCTCTCATATTCTCTTAAAAAACACATTAGGGTGAGTAAACTTCTGTTATTTATACAGCTAACCTCAGTGTGACTACAGGAAACTAAAAAGAATAGAAAAGACTATCAGATTAGTAGTAGAAGTTTAAAAAAAAACCAAAGCCCAAACTCAACCCAACCCTTACCAGTCTTAGTCCTTTGTAATTAAAGCATTTTCAGACTCTACCAGATGTGTTAGAAACACTTAAAAGCACTTCCCAGATACCTGAGAAGTGCACATTTTCTCTTCTGCAAACTCAGCAATGCAGAAACTGAGCAGAAAAACCCCTCAATATTACACTTCCTAATCACTGTTTTCTTACTTTAATAGGAGGACCAGTCACCCCACTAACTTCTCTTATATGAGCTTTTTCAGCTACTATTACCCATTTGGCCTTATTTCAAGGAATAAATCAAGGTGCTGGGTCTGAATTCAGCTGGCAGCTCTTAACCTATAATTAAGAGTGTTCCTCCCAAGACCAGGTTTTACCTCCATCTCCATGGAACTAGCACAAAACCTTAATGCATCAGGTTTCAGATGACAATCTCAAATACCCATGATTGTCACCTGTACAAAGGCATGTAACAAACTTATTACAGGCCCTGAGTCCTAATCAGACTAAAACCAGAGACTGATATGCAAGTCCTAGTCTTCCTGCTCTATGCCTATAAGGTGATCTAGCTGACTGGGCCAGGAGAAAGCCACAATCTTACGGCCTCTGAGACAGGGCTGTAGAAACACTTTGTCTTAAACAGACTGGGAAAATATATTAGTTTAGCTGCTCCAAGATGGAAAGAGAACCTCTTGCAGAAACACAAATGTGGTGGGTTGACCCTGGCTGGATGCCAGGTGCCCACCAAAGCCGCTCTATCCCTCCCCCTCCTCAGCTGGACAGGGGAGAGAAAATATAACAAAGACCTTGTGGGTCGAGATAAGGACAGGAGAGATCACTCACCAATTACTGTCATGGGCAAAATGGACTCAGCTTGGAGAAAATTAACTCAATTTATTACAAATCAACCAGAGTAGGGTAATGAGAAATAAAACCAAACCTCAGAACACCTTCCCTCCACCCCTCCCTTCTTCCTGGGCAAAACTTCACTCCTGGATTCTCTACCAACCCCCCCAGTGGTGCAGGGGGATGGGGAATGGGGTTTATGGTCAGTTCATCACATGTTCTCTGCCGCTTCATCCTCCTCAGGGGCAGGACTCCTCACACTCTTCCCCTGCTCCAGTGTGAGGTCCCTCCCACAGGAGACAGTCCTCCACGAACTTCTCCAACGTGGGTCCTTCCCACGAGCTGCAGTTCTTCATGAACTGCTCCAGCATAGGTCCCTTCCACAGCATGCAGTCCTTCAGGAGCACACTGCTCCAGCGTGGGTCCCCCACGGGGTCACAAGTCCTGACAGAAAACCTGCTCCGTGGGCTCCTCTCTCCACAGATCCGCAGGTCCTGCCAGGAGCCTGCTCCAGCACGGGCTTCCCACAGGGTCACAGCCTACTTTGGGCACCCACCTGCTCCGGCGTGGGGTCCTCCACGGGCTGCAGGTGGATATCTGCTCCACCGTGGACCTCCATGGGCTGCAGGGGGACAGCCTGCCTCACCATGGTCTTCACCAGGGGCTGCAGGGGAATCTCTGCTCTGGTGCCTGCAGCACCTCCTCCTCCTCCTTCTTCACTGACCTTGGTGTCCGCAGGGTTGTTTCTCTTACATGTTCTCACTCCTCTCTCCGGCTGCCGCTTCTGTCTGTCCCAACTTTTTTTCCTTCTTAAAAATGTTATCCCAGAGGCGTTACCACTATCGCTGATTGCCTCGGCCTTGGCCGGCGGCGGGTCCGTCTTAGAGCCGGCTGGTATTGGCTCTCTCTCGAACACAGGGGAAGCTTCCAGCAGCTTCTTACAGAAGCCACCCCTGTAACACCCCCCCCCCCCGCTACCAAAACCTTGCCACGCAAAGCCAATACAACAAAATAAGCTGGTTTCAGATCAAACAACTCTTCATTTCTGGGTCAGGCTCTTCTGAGGGAAGTCAGGACACCCACTCCGGGCACCAGCACCTGACAATGCACTTCCCTCAGGTGACTGTTTCCTGCAATTTGTGTTTCCATGGCCATAGCGAGTCAGCTTTGGCAGCTGTAGAGTTTCAGGACTCAACCCTAAAATCGTATGAAATATCTAGGGTAGCTCAGTCCAACATAGGCTGTCTCTTGTTGGAAGTTACTCCCTTTCCATCTCCATACATCAGGACACGTTTGGCCATCTCTTGTCCCCTCCAAGAAAGGCCGGTGGGCAGGTCTGGTCCAGGGGTCTCTGCAGCGTGGCTGCTCTGAGTCTGTTCTGCTTGGAATGTCACGCTTATTTGTGCCTTGGAGTACCAGAAGTTAGACATAGCCTCTATCAAGTGAGATGTGGGACCACGAGACAATAGTTATCTCCTGCCGAGTATGGAAATATGCCATTTGGAGTAAAATAGCAGCAACAGCAAATACTGAAAGCAGGTCATCTTAGAATAACCTTACCGTGGTAGTTAGGTGCTTCCCTGGGAAATATTTAATTCCTGCATGTTAACAAGGCAACCTAACTTAATCTCAATCAGGAACTTTATATCTACAGGTTTATAGGATTAACAAAAAAGGGGAGGTCCTCCATTTTGTGAGCTTAAAGTGAAAAACATGGCCAGTCAGAAGTATCAGAGTACTTAAAAGCAACCTGCAAAGTGTTTCCATTCACCTGGAAAAGTTATTTTAAGAAATAAAATCATTTATGAGAGTACCCTATCCTGTGGAAGTGACATGAATTACAGTTATGGCACATTTATATCAAACTTTGAAGACTCCATACAGAGGGTCTTAGTAAACAGGCGTGTGTATTTTCTGAACCTTTGGATTTACATTTTTGATCAGAGTTGTATCTTTTTCCATTTTGTGTTCCAATGCTCCTCTGAAGCTACTCACGTACAATACTGGCTTGAAGTGGTGCATCTGTTCCTTCATTATGCTCGGCTCAGGTCTTTAAATACCTGGAGCAGACCCCAGACTCCAGATTTACCTGCTATTTTAATATAGCTGAACTATCTCTTCTCTACTGGGCAGTCAGTGTTATCGCACAGGCTGTGTACTTGAAGATTATAAATTTTTCTTTGTCGCCAATAAATGCACTCTTTCAATACAGGTTAATGCCTGTATCCTGCAATTATTTCAAACAGGTGGGCACTCTGACACTTGCCATTAGCCAGTCTGCAACACACAAATGTATTGATCAAGTCAAAGATGCTCTTCTGACTTGTGCTAATCAATGTATCGGTTCTCCAAGGGTTTTTACAGTGTAGTGAGCGGGAAATATATATACCACTGCTAAGTTTCTCTCTCTTCAGGGAGCAACTGAGTGCACTTATAGAAAAGCTGATGTACTGATTCACAGTAAAGTGAAATGACATCTCCAAATAAAATTTTAATCCTAAGTACGTATGTAAAGTTTTGAGGAAGACTGATGGGCAAACTTGCAAAGTTTGCAGAATTACAGCACTTAAGATACAGCTATGGAGCTACTGTGCAATTGTATTTTTTATTGTGAGTTTTCCAAAGTTAACTAGAGCTCAACCTGCTTTTAGACACCCTCCCCCCCCGCCCCTCCCTGAAGCCACATGATGCCACAGGAAGTGTTTTTGATGAGGAATTAGTAGTTTCTGTTCCCACTAAGCTGGAACCAAACACATTCCTCAGTGTGTTCTTGGGCTTTTTGCTTTTGGAGGTGATATTCTCAAACTCTGTATCAGTGGCTGATCTTCAATTTACCATGCTTCACCTTCAGTCTTGGAGTTGCAGCTATGTATTAACAGTGTCAAGCAACAGCCAAGTATTTTCTGTTAGTCCAACATTTTTTACAAAAATAAACAAATCAGTTCTCTGCACACAGTCATGAAATCAAAGCTTGCTGAAGGCTGGCACTGTAAACATACTGCATTCAAATTTACAGTAAAGATTGAAGACCTCTTTTTCACATGAGATTTGTTGAGCCACTCTCCACTGCATCTTTCATTAAATATTCAGAGAATAATAGATCTTATCTCCAGGCAGTGGTGTCATTTGCCACCTTCAGTAAAGTTTGGTGTGTTGTCTCTGATAAGGCGGCTGATAAGGTGGCAGATAAAGGGCTTTAATAAGCTGCAGTTAGGATTCTGGGTCAGTGCAAACCAGTGTTGACCCCAGGGGAGGTCATGAAGAGTATCTGAGGTTACCTAAGGTTTAGGTAGCACAGCAAAAATGATGTAGAGGAAAAAAAATCCTCTAAAAACTTTTGTTTACAGTGAACCAGTTTACCTGAAATAGATGATGAAAAGTATACTGTAATCAATCCCTATAGTTTTTACTGTATTCTCATAGTTATATTCTGCTCATAATGACAGGATGGGGATTCAATAACTCTCTTTTTTGTCTTGATCTCAAAGCACATACACCAAATATACGTGTTTGGCTCTCATGTGTCTCTGAACCAAAGATAACTGAAGCAGACAGTTTTATAAAGTCTTTTGATACCTGAACACTTATACAAGCTTTATGTAAAAATATAACTGAACAGTGTCACCAGCTGACCCATTTCTCATTGCCTACTCTATTCAGGGGGCAAAACTCCTTCTGAGAGGCACAAAAGGAACCTAGGAATTCTTAATCTCAAATTTCAATGTGTAATCCACTGGCACAGCGTGTGTCATATATTTTAATGGCCAGTGTACATAGATATAAGTGTACAACTCCAAGCAGCTAATGGGTTTACTCTTTTAATGGAGGAAGTCTTGGCTGCTAATCTGAAGGCCCTGGGTTCGAACCCTACTGATGACCCAACTTAAATTGTTGTTTTATTAAGTAAAGACTTAAATATGATTGATATAATTTAAGCTATTTAATCTTCCATTATAGAATGATTAAGATTCATCCATCTGTTCTATAATCAAAGATGTTAATAAAGTTATGAAGCTAATAGTATAACAAGTATTTTTGCTAATCCCAAATTGTTAGGATAGTTCTCATCTGGGAGCAGTGAGGAACACAGCAGGAGGAACAGTCCCTCTCTATTAGGCGTGATTAGTATAACTTTAAGCTATAATTACTTGGATACATTCACACAGGAGCCTGCTACCCAGCCATTAAGTATTCTTAAGAGGATGATCTTTTGTACCAAAAGGTCCAGCAGTTTTTCCGACTTTCTGACAGTTGAGAAGTTTATCTCCACCAAGTGCCTGAAGGGTGACTCATGCATACAAAGTGTTTCAGATGGACAGTGGCTTTTTTTTTTAGTGGCTGACAATTAAAAAAAAAAAAGATGATATATCATCTTTCTAAGCTTGTTCCTCTAAGGGGATACCCAGCAGTTAAGTGGCATGAGAGTTTTACTCAGCTGAAGGCACCTTGTGCAGCCTACTATCTCCATAGTCGCCCCGGAGAATCAAGAACTTCTCTGGCTGTTCAGCATTGCCACTTTTTCAAATGAGCTAGAAAGAAACCAGTGGAAAACACGTGAAATCTCAGGGTAATATCTTCTATCCTAGGGTCTGAAAACCACAGTGTACAGCCACAGTGTGCCATTCTTAGATGCCTGCCAGGAACAGCTCTGGGCAGTACAGGTCTGGCAGTTCACAGGTATCTATCAATAAAACCAGCAACATGGTGACACTTCATCCTTCCTAATGGCAATGCATTCTCCTTCCCCAGTGCTGGTGTACTCTTTTTCTCAACAGTTTCATGCTTGCAGATAGTTTGCCTAAGCATTTGTGAAAAGTACACTGAGGTCTAGAAGTCAGGAAAGCCCTCTTTTCTCTGCAAAGATACGCAAACAGAAGATCCAAAAGGTGGAACTGATATCTCAAGAACTGCATTTGTGGGACTGCGAGTATGCAGAAAGTTAATACCACAGTGTGCAGAGGGAAGAGTTTTGACAATCTTTTCTGGATACCGAGTTTAATGGTCAGTTTTGATTTCTGATAGGAGCTGAAGATGCACCCAAGGAAAAGGTGCTACTGCAATTTAGACAAACTGTTAAATGAAGAAATCATCGCTGGAGAGGGCTTTGAAGCCAGGTCTCTGATACCACAATCAATCATGTCATTGTAAGTGATCCACCTTAAAAATCACACATGGTCCCCACACTCTGCTCCCCTTTGGTGGAATGTTATTTAAAACTCAGGTTTCTGGTAGAGTTGGATGGACCTTCTTCTAATTTTCCATTTAAATTTTAGATTGGCCTGAAATGGGTCTTTTTCTATTTGGCATCAATTTTTAAAGGGAATCTTCTTTCTCTCTGTTTTTATTTCTTTGCTACATGCAAAGCCAGTATCATATATCCTCCTCAGCTTTATTATTACTAGGCTAGACAAGCCTTGTACACTGGAGCATACCTATGTTCTGAAATACAATAATGTGCAAAAACTTAATGGGACCCCGGAATGTTTACATCTTTACCAGATCTATTGCGTTGGTGGCTTAGAGTTGTGCTGGCTGATTAAAGGAGGACTTTCACTTCATGTGATGTTTCTGATGAAATTCCAGATTACAGCCAGAGTTCTTTTGAATGCTGCACTTAGTTTTGTTAAATGTCAAACTCTTTTTTCCCCCCCTAAATTCTGCCTATGTAATATTCCAGACCTGTGCCAAACCATCAGTGCCTTCCAAATTTGCATCAGCTGCAGAGTTCTTTAACACATCTGTTTTGCGTCAAGGTAATCACGAAAATATTTTTCAGCTCTTTAGATTTGATCAGCCTTTGAACCAGCACCCTCTTTCCAATAACTTTCCCATTCAGCTCAGCTAAATACCTACTGTTTAGCCGGTTTCTTGCTTATCTTATTCATTTGCCAATGCCCTATTAACTAACATTTACATGAGACACTTCACCAAAACCTTCACCGAACTGCTGGTTCAATACATTTTACTTACAGTCCCACATTTGACTTGTAAGGCTTTTTACCTTCAGGTTTCTCATTTTTTCTTAAGACAGTATTCTACTTCATGTGCATTAGCAACTGGAACTGGAGGAGAGTGAAAGGACAACAAAAGCCTGCTCATCTGAAAAAAAAAAAAGAAGAGGAAGAAAAAGGAAGGAAGTATTTATTGTTTCTTCAAAATTCTGAAAGTTTTTAGAACTTAAATATGAATGCTTGAAGTAGAACTGTAGAAATAAGGAATAAGGATAACAACAAAGATAAGGAATGAAGACATGTAAAATATAAATATTAAACATAGAGTCACCTAGAAACTTCTCCGGTGTATTTCCAACCTTGCTGCCTCCTGGCAGCTTAAAGAATCTGTTCACGTCCTCAGAGTCTTTATTCAGTTTCAAATTTTTATTCAATTTTCCTGAGAAAGAACTGAACAGAAACTGAGCCAGGACTGCAGTTAGTTTTGACATCTTATTTACTCAATAGTGAGATAACTTTCAAAGATAAAATATCTGTTTTAGTTTTCCTTCTGAATAGTAAGCTTTGTGGGCTTTTTTCCTATTTACCTCCTTTCCTGTTTGCAAGCTGCATCCGTTACTGCCACAAAGAAAGTTTATCTCATGAGCAAAGAATCAACACCCATGTCTTTACCGACAAAGGGAAATAAAGGGGAATTTTTTTCTATCCTTTTCCACCAACAGTGGAATCAGCAAATGGACCTTACTTTATCACAAAATCAAATATATTTAGAATTCGATACTTACATTAGTTTACATTTTAAATGACTTACTCTGGTAACTTTTTTTTTTATACTTGAAAAGCATCTCTAAGTTGCAAAGTTCCTGATACAACCATTAGAATGAAGCCACTCTATTTGAAAGCAAGTAAACCCAGATAATTGCAATATAAGCAAAATGTCAGCCACTTTCTCCTGCCCCACAATAAATAGCAAGTGCTCAGATCTGCATATGCATCAAAGAAACAAACATGCATGGATTGAAGAGACTGCAATATAGAGAGTAATATGACACATAGTTCAGATTAAACAAAGACGTTGCTGTGGTACAGTGTTGTCTACTAGTTTGACTGCTATAGAAGAAAAACACTTGTTTAAGAGGAAAAGGTGCTATATGCCAGAAAACTGCAAAGCCTTTCTGCTCCTTTGCAAGCAGGTGGTTATGCCTACTACTAGGTCTATACACAAACTCTGCCATAAATTATCTCTGTAGTTAGATGTTGCTGTTTCAGCAAAACTAAGATTTGTAACACACTACATCAGGTCCAGCTGAAACACTTTATCTCTTAGTAGAAGTAGCCTGATACAGGAGTGTTCCCTGCACTCTGGATCACCATTGCTAAGCTTTCCTAATGTCTTATCTATTTGCCTCATTAGAAAAATCATGAAATGTCAAGTGTTCTCTGGATCTCTGTGCACGGAGTTACAGTCTGGATTGGAGCCTTAATCCAGAAGAAGATAAGTAGTCTCATTGCTACTCTGTTTAGAAAGCGTGAGATTGAGGCCTTTTGTTTCAGCCCTTCCATAAAACATGAAAATAAATGGAGCAGTTTATTCCACAAAGGTCCTTGAATCCCCAGAGCTTTCTGCATGATCCCCAGGGTAAGCATCACACCTACTTCCCTCCATGATGTTCCAGAAGTTGTGTCCTTCAGCTCTAAAGATTTGAGCTGAGCTGGAGCAGTTAAGGCTTACAGTCCTTTTCAGTGTTTAAGAGTCAGCCAAGGTGGCAACTTAATACTTGCTCTAAAAAGCCAACTGCTCAGCTACAATGCCTATATATTGACAAACCAGAGTACTGTGGCCTCCTAAAGACTAAATCACACTCTGAATAGTGATCAGGAACATTTGATTAGTTGTGAACTTGAGGTTCACAAAACAGTTAATGGTAGATATTGGTAGTACTAAACCTATTTTTATTTCGTCATTTCATCTTTCAGCACAAAGAGTTCCCATTGCAGTGCATTACAATATGGGAAATAAAAATAATTCCTCTGTCAATACAGCTGCATAAACACGTCAGAGCCACTCTGAACAGGAAAAATTGCTAATCAGCTCACATTATAAAAACTAAATATTGGACCAAAACACTGAACACTTTGCAGAGTTTTCACTTTATTTCACAAAAGAGATTAACTAGATCCAAGGTGGGCTTGCAGACAGGCTATTGTAAATTGGACCAGAAATCATCAGCCACCTACAGTCTGAATTTGACCCCATTATATTAAACAAAGAGCCCTAAGAAATAATTGAGCTGGGAGCTGCACAACAGCCTAAACCCCTGCTGGCTGACAGTGTCCAGCAGAGAACAAATGAACCCACTACTAATGGTAGTCAACAGCTTCTTCAGAGGACTGAACTTATCAACCTCTAAAGAAAAAACAATATTCTGCCTGGTCCTTAAACAACAAACACGATGTAGAAAACTGGCCAAATTCTCAGCTACCGTAGATTGTTAAAGCTCTTCTGAAATCAAAAGATCAGTGAGAATTTAGATCAAGATCTTGTCAACTTCTCCTTGCCAAACTGAGCATGTGTAAAGAGTAACAAACAAGCTCCAACATTATTCAGCGCGTAGGACCCTGCTTACTCATGTAGGCATTATAGATGGCACAATCTCTCGGCAGTCTGGGTGCAAAGACAGAGTCCCCAGAAGCACTGATGCACGATTATCATACGTTATCATGCACACGGGTTGACTGAACAGGTGTGCTCCTCCCCAGGTGAACATGGTAAGTCTCTAATGTGCCAATAGCTCATCAGAAAACACTGTCACAGGCTCTGAATTTGGTCCTTCCCCAGTGACGGCAGCTGTCTGAGCGATGGAGGTAAGATCAGTTTTTTTCACTTTTGCATTTTTAACATAGTGGAGCATTAAGTAGCTCCTGCTCTAGAATAAATTGTGCAGATCCACTGCTATGTGTTTTGCAGACATAATAAGGAGTACTGTGAATCTACAAACATAAAAGCGTTGATGGCTTTCTGGCAGTGGTCACTGCTATCAGCCATGGCTGGTGACATCCATGCTGCAAGTTAATGGAATAAAAACAAGCTTCCTACCTAAATTAGTTGGGATACAAAGCCCAGCTGCTATGTGGAGAAAAGAGAATTAAATAAACCATGCCCCACTTAAACTCCCCAGCACACCATGACTTCTCTCTGAATGTGGCACCTTTTAAAAAAATGCTTCCATTCTTTTGCAGAAGTCAAAAGAGCAGGTAATTAAACCAGAACCTGAAGGTGCTGCCCCATGCCAGGCCTGATCCTGCCGCTCCCGTGGTGCTCAGGCAGCTGTACCCGGGGCAGGACGGATACAGACCCTGCGCGGCACTGCTCTCTACTGAGCTTTCGGCTCAGGAGGGGCAAGCACGTCTGTCCAGTCAGATGCCATGGAGGGGAGAAGGTCCTCCTTTCCCACGCGGAGCAGTTTCAAGCTTCACTCATTCCTCCCCAGGGCCTTGAGCTGTAGGGCTTGCCCTCGGTAGGGTTTACACTGGGGAAGTGGGTGGCCAGCACAGGAAGCTTAGCTAATCTGTAAAAAGGGCTTGTACGTGCTGGGAGAGGCTTACATTTTGCGAGAAACTCTTTTTGTATTTAAAGTTTAACTGTGAAATTTTTTTCCTTGACAAATTGATCACTTAAGGTCTTCTCAGGTTCTTCTGAATGCCCTTCTGAGTACAGGAACTTGCAGCATAGGTCTGAATTTCAGCACAGTCTGACGCAGACACAGTATATCATCTGCAGCATGCACGTAGGGTACACCGATAATTCTGGTACCACATACCAGGTCAGCCTGATTAGGACTCTTTTGCCATACACTGTGTTTTGTCTTTTTTCTGCAACTGATCAGGGAATCTCAGAATTAATTAAATCTCTTGATGTACTTTGACAGCTTGTGGAATAAGTGGGAAGATATTAGAGACACTGAACTTGTTCATTTGATTTCATCTCTGTAACCTGAGCTCCAATTTAATGCTGTATCTTCTACCCTCTTGAAGATTAATTACTGCACCAGTTAGCAAGTCATCTCACCTTCTTTCATTTGTGAAGAGTGTAAGTCAGTAGAAATGTAACTCAGGTATTACTCTGGCTTTGTACATGACCGGTGAAAATTCAGTTAAAGATTTAACAGTTAAATATATTTAGCGCTACAACACTCTTTTCTTAAAACCAACTCTAGGGCCAACTGAAGCATGGTCACGTTACAGATGAAGGAATACAACTAACATTTAAATTCTGCTTTCAGTTGTCTCAGTATAGACACAGACACCCTCACCCCCAACTCCCAGTGTCGGAGGAGTTTTCTGGATTTACACTTGTGTTATGGAGCAGATGTTAATTCTTTAGGTTTGGGGTTTTTTTTAATGAATCAGGGCTTTGTAGGAATGACAGCCTTAACGTTGGCAGGAGTGTCGCAGAACTGATTTTGCAGTTATAGCACGCGACTCTCTCCTGTCCTTGCTGGTTCTGCAGTGGTCTGACAACACAGCGGCGGGTGCATGAGCAGCTCTGAGCTACAGGGTACCAAGGCATCCTGTTCGAAGATACCTCTGCTCTGGACCCTTCACCTGTCTAAATAAGATGAAGTACACAGAGAACTTACAAGACTCCATGTTCTGGTAGCTCTGCCATGAGGAGGCTCCAGCGCAAGGCGACCAGTTGGCAGCAGGTTCGTGCTTGTGCTGGGAATACAATTCTGGCAGTGAAAGAAAACACAACAACTTGAAAACATAATGAGGTAGAGACATAGGAAAGCAAAGTGGTACAGACACGTTCTTCAGCTTAAGAATGACATGTTCAAGAGGCTTTAGGTGGCTAGAGAGTAACTTCTTTGAAAAGTTAGTGGCCAGAAGAATATTAATTTCTCAGACACTCAGCCAAGCATATTTTCCTGTCAAAATGAAATCAGTTAATTCCCACCCATTTTCAGAAGTCCATAATAGGTGCAAATCTACCATTAAACACAGTTGAAGTTTAAGACAATCTTGGCTAATGTATTTAAGTCCAGCAAACCCAAGCACTAGCCACATCCAGAAAGGTTCAGAAAGATGTTACGTGCTAGCCCAGGCAAACCTAAGTCTGCATCACAGCTTCCCCAATGGTCCTTTCCTTGCTCCCAAGAGTAGCTAGCTAGCTTTGTAGACAACCACTCCTTGTAATCTCGATGCTTGTCGCAATTATACACAGTACAAAAAAAAAACCCCACCCTCCAAAACTGTGCTTCTTTATGTGCGGAAACCTGCCCCAGCCCTGGCGGGCACTTGTTTTGCCAATGAAACACTTACCCATCCCTATGATCACTGTAGTTGTTAGCATTACTGTTAACATTGTCATTGCTTCTTGCAGTGCCTACTAACCTTGTTGTCCTACATAGTGGCATGAACATTCCCATCCTTGGTATCTGAAATACGGTACTTACACAGTCTTTTCACAAAACAGACACCAGTGATTCTTCCCTAGAAGCCCTTGTCCCAGGAAGGCCAAAGGTGGCTTCTCAATTTATGCCCTTGGGGTTAATTGATTTTTCCAATGGATTTTTTCCCCCAGGATCCACTCTCTGCGTTGTTTCTCCATACAGCTCCTAAAGGACTTCTTACAGCACCATCAAGAACCCATAGCAGTTGCCTCCAGGAATACTCTGAAGACTAGTATTTGTTTTCTTAAGTTAGGTTCCTTCAGCTATACACCCTAGAAATGCATCCAAGCGCAAGCATCGCTGTCTGCTTTAGCAGGGCACCAGGTTGCCTGTTACAGACAACATGCAACAAGTCTTGCATTAATTCAGACGTCCATCCCTTATCTTGACATCTGAAAATGGCACCTTCTGGCAGCTTCCCCTTTGGTATTGTCTTTCTTTTAAGGATGATGTATGGTGGCAATTTTGCTTTATCTGCTAAGACCACCAGCAAAGTGGCAATCTTGTTTTTTTCATTGGCAGTATTTTTGATAAGTGATTTGGGCTTTTTTATTGCACGGTAATATGATGTCTGAAAAACCCAATGCACGTCTAAAGGAAAAAAAGGGATGTTTGATTTGTGTTGCCTGTGTACATTAGTAAACATTTGTGAATTTTATACATTGCTGCATAGTGTTGAAATTCTACTATTTCTTCTTGTAGTTAAAACTGACTTTATCCCAGTGTTGTTTTACATCTAACATCTTGAGCCTGACTATTACATCATTTATACATGCCAAAAAATGCTGGTTTTGACTTTCCGTTCAGCAAGATCTATGGCTGTGAAGAAATTTTTAATTGTCATGGGAACCTTGAAAGGAGCCCCTTCTAAAACTAATACGAAATTTTTGCTAGAAATTTCCTAATCTGAATAACCCATTCTGAATTCCAATGTTAATATAATCTTTTTTTTTTCTTTCTGTAAAATGTATAGAAAGACAGAGTCAGGAATCTACTAAGAAGTTTTTGTATTTTTTATACCATGATGCCTAAGGTTTCCAAAGTATCTTCAAAAGGCAGGAATCTACTACTTAAAGTATTCTGTAGCAATGGTAGTCAAGATCTTTTAGAGACTAGAGAGGAAATTATATATATATTATAGAGTATAAATTATAGTATATATAAGCCAGGAGTAAGTAAGCAGCAGAAAGAGTTCATTCTGTCCTCAGCTTTGAAGGAGCCAGTGGCTCAGAGCAGCTGCTTTTGTTTGTCATTCTGAAGAGGAGGAGCAGGAGAACCGAAGCTCTTGGGGCTTCCCCTCCCCGGGGTAAGTGGTGGAGGCTAATTAGGCTACATCGCTAGTGAATGGCCATACTGGAGTAGATAAGGAAGATGCCTGTCACTGCTTACCATCTTAATAATGCACCTTCTTATTTCATCTTTTCTAACATCTGCCCATTACTGCAAATATATGCTTTCAAATGAAAAAAAAAAAAAAAAAAGCAGTAACATAAAATCTCATCTAAAGATGAAACTGATAAAGCATTTGATTTACCCAGTGCTGACATCTGTAAAACTGGGGTACAAGGCTTCTCCGTCTGTATCCAGCTTCCTGGTGTATTCCTTCACAGTGCTAAGAGATGAGACTAACAGGTCTTCCACCTTGAACGATATAGCCCAATTTAGGAGCTGGAAACACAGGGATCTGTGTGGAAGACCTGTCTTCTAGTGACCAACATGGCTTGCGAATGCTTTCTGGTGCGAACAAATTAGTGGGGAAAGTGCAGGAGTCTGTAGCTTGTTGGAACTACAGGAGTTTGTAGCTCTTAATCTCGCACCACGTGAGGGTCGCTGAGCTGCCTGGCTTTCCAGTGACACCTATTTTGTGCTATTACAAAAAAAGTGACACTAAACACGTGCAGCAGAAGAGCGGGGTTGTGCTGTGCTCTGTGAAGCTCTGTGGGCACAGCAGTTCTTCTTGCAATAAACAGCCTTGCTGGACACACCTGAAGTAGGTTACGAGAGCAGGGTGCATAGCAGTAGATAAGTTAATTAAATATGTCTGTCTGCATGTGTGCCTGTGGGGTTCCTGGGATGCATGCCTGGTAACTCATGGTGGGAGAGATGCTGCTCTGCCCTGTGGCACAGGGACGTGGGTGATTTGGAGCAGACGGGCAGATGTGTCCTTGCAGTACTCAGGCACCTCCTGGCTGCCTTGGGATTTGCACCGGGGCACCGTGGGCTTTCACTGGTGACAACCCACTGCACCTTCGCTTCTCCCGCTGCCTTCGTTGTATCCTCGCCCTGTTGTAAATGCAAAGTAGCTTCAGGTACCTTGCTCATTAGTCGAAGACGATGAGCAAATGACCTTCTTCAATGGAAGAGTGCCAACAAAAACACAGGCAGCTGACAGCCTTACCCAGCCCGTGCCTCTCGTTAGTCTGCCTACCCTGTTGCTGATGCAAACAAAGCAAAAGCAGTTTTAACACTTAGGGTATGCTGAAAAAGTCACCATGGAAGTGTTACAAAAAGGTTTTTCCTTGTCAGTGGATCAGAGGACCTTTGGATTTTAAATCCCTAAAGGTTGGGAAATTATCTTTCTGAATTTATATAGTGGTAAATACTGAGCTACAGACACTGCTAAGTTTAAGCTTTTGATAAAAGAAGCTTTTACCTGCCATCATCACATGTTGTTATGCCACATGATCTTCTGGTCTGCAGTGTCCTCCTTGAGCTGAGGTGGAGACAGTGATTTTAATTCTTCCTTTTCCTAAAAGAAAAAAAAAAAAAAAGAAACCCACAACCCTCTACCGTCCAGGACTACATCCTTGCTCCTGCCCAGCCTGACAGCTCCTTTGCTTCTTGCTTTGATGCAAGGCTGACTAATGATATTTTCCTCTCCAGGCTAAAAGGATTGATACAGTTTCATCCAAGGGTCTCATCTGGTCTTTCTCACATCAATGCAAAGAGAGAAACACTAGTTATAGGGGCCAAAGTAGAAATCTGTGTTTGGTCACCATATTAAGCTGTCCATGTCTCTTTGTCCACTGCTTCATCTTTCAGGCCTGTTGCTCCCCAGAGATTTTTCAGAACTTACCTCTCTGAGGTTGTTCTACCAGATATCTTCTTACAGTGTCTTTCACTGGTATTTGTGACCCAAAAGATATTACTTAAAGTCTTGACTTTTTTTTTTTTTTGACCAGTAGGAGTGACTCTGCCAGAAAAACAATCTTGATAAATTTTTTTTTTTTTTTTCTTCCTGGCTTTTCATGCCAGTAAAGAATTGAAAAAACCTGCAACGTCTGAATTTTCCACAGAACAGAAATTCTGGCTCCCCACTGACACTCTAAATGAGATTGAGACTCGCCTTCCCAACAGCAAAGTGGCTTCTGATTTTTCTGTTTAAATGTATCATTTTGTGTCACTTATAAGCTGATAATAATCAGAAGGTATCTGCATTAGGCATGAGCACACCTGCCTTTTTGGAAAGTTTGTGTTTTGGTATGGATCCAAACTTTGCACCTGAGGCCCACAGCTAGTGGATATGAGCAGGTTTTGGAAAATAAAGCTGTGCCATGATGATGAACATCAAATTAGATTATCCTGGAAATTGTAGCAGCAATGACTTCAGCTCCTTTAGAGATCTGAGGTTCTCAAGTATAGACGAAAGCCAACAGCAGAGGAAACCATCCAGCCCTACTAGAGCTGAGTAAAGGCAGGGTGCTTGCTGGGGTCCCAGCCCCAGAGCTGAGGTCATTGGGAAAGCCAATTTTACTAAGGGTGTTACACCCCTGCCAGCCTGCACGTCTGACATAGGGGCGAGGTGGTAGCCAAACCGCCTAGTATGGTAAAAGCGGAGGCTAGTAGAGAGATGCAGAGGGGATGCTGCAAAAGCTGCAAATAGCAGATGACGTGAGCTGGGTGGGAGCCTTGTCCCACCCCAGCAGACACGCGAGGCACTGCGCTGGAAAGCTGGAACCACGCTACAGGATACACCCTGCAAATGGCGGGTCTGTCCAGTCCTCCAGGCAATAAGCCCATTTCCCCACTCCTTTCAGGCTCAAATTCATGCTTATGTGGGAGAAAGCGCTTGCCAGTTGCGGTGGAGGTTTTGCCGTCAGGACTGCGGTAACACTTGTAGGCGAGCACTGGACTAGCCTAGGGGAAGGGCTCCAGGACTCCACCTTACAATGGCAATACTGTATGTATGTGATACATCTTTAGGTGATTATGGTTGAGAACCATTTGCGTTTTAATAAGGGAACAACTACCCAAGTTGGCACAACGGGAGTTTCGCCTGAAGTCGGAGTGACTAAAGGTCCTCAGAGCGTATCGCGTGCTTTGCCCCACTGCCAAAGCTCAGGGGAATTAAACCGCTCTGTGCAGTTAACAGGTACAGTTGTGAAAGCTCTCGGGCGCCTTTTTTCCTGCAAACAAATATGCCCCCCCGTCCTTCCACTTAGGCAATGCAGCGCATGGCTGTTTTTATTATGGTTCTGTCACATTGCACAGTCCGGTTTTATTTCAATAATAAAAATATAGAAATATAATTAGCATCTTTGTTTTAAGGCACCGAGTTTTTAAATTACCACGTGTGACAACTGTTATGGCAGTGAAATCGTTAAAATCATGTAAATGCTTAAACCATGTAGGCCTGGGAGATTATAGTTTCATTAGAGAAAAGGCTATAAAGTTAGACCTAGGTAATTACCTTTCCCATTAATGCTCGAAAATTCTTTGCTCCACTGAGAAGTGATTGTGGTGCATCATGCCTTCTGTGCTTTTACATTCAAACTGCAGGAGCCTTTATTTCATCAGCACAAACTGCAAGGAACCAGCGGCAGCCTTCCAGGTGTACTTTGCAAATTGGGGTTTAAATGTGGAACACATCAAATTAAAATTCAATATTAATTATTTTGTCTTGCTAGGAGCCTGAGTAGTTTAAAGCAGCAAGGGTAATTGTCTAACTCATTGTATGTGTCTACAGCGAACTTAATCATTATGTCAGCTTCCTAATAAAAGGTTATTATAGAAACAAAGATCCCAATTTTACATATGGTAGGCAAGGGAGAATTCGAAGAGCTAGTCTCCAAGGTAGACTTGAGGTTCTTGACAAATGATGCCCATGCTGTGATCAGATACTTAACAAGAAATCTCGTTATTAACTAGGCCTGTACAGATAATTAGCACTTGAGCTTCAAATTTTAAATCTGGCTTGAGATGTATAATTTATCAAAAGCCCTAGCTCGCTGTCAAAGTCCTATAATAAGGCAGTGTTATTGATGAATTGAGATTAAGAGCAGATTGAAGAGAGAATTAGGCCACTGGTTAGTCTGAAAGGTCTGATTTCAATATTTGCAGTACTAATTTGGTATTATTTTGGTAAATGGATGTGGTCCCCAAGTGCTGCATAGTATAAAAGAATAAACTGTACGTCATTATTCTAACAAAAAAAGTATTGTTTACTGTATGCCGAATTTTGCAGCACTAGCAGTCTGGTTAATAAGCCTCTTTACAGGATAAGTGTACCTGTTTTTATTGCATTAATTTATTATAACACATAGAGAATGCCGAGCTTTTATTCGGGGTTAGAAAATGTAGCTTCTTTACATTAAAAATTATATTCCATTAGACTAATGATGATCGAGTATGCCAATCCCTAATTTAGCTGTTTCATTTATATCTCTGCATTGTCTTTCAAGCACTCTTAACACTGGAATGCAGATAAGTACCATTTTGTATATTCAAGCTACATAAAAAGAGCAATCTTTTTTTAATGATCGCCGGTAGCACTTCATTGCAAGTGGTTCCAAGAAAAAAAATGAAAGAGTGACTGTATGCAATCTTTCTACAGTAAACCGCAGCTGCAAAGGTGTTAGATACACATTCATGACCCTTAGTACGCTAAATCTTTTTGATACACATAATAAAATGACATTTAGGGCAATATCTGATTTCCAGAATTATGTTCGGTAAAGCATAAGGTTGGGACAAATTCTGTTTGTTTTTTCAGGGTTTAATTCTTAGCCCAAGCGCACAGATCGTATCAAAAAGGCACTATGTTTTACCGTATATCCTGTCAAATATATATCAAATGCAACAGCGTATCATTGTACGTATCTTACACATCACATCAATATCCTCCAGCAAAATAATAATGTCAGTCTCTGCCTGTTTCCAGGAAACTTTGCACTGACAATCCCTTGTAACCCGTTATTGGCAGCAGCTCCTTCCCTCTCAGTTTCCAGCTGTCCGGCGGGGTATGCCAAGTCACAGCAGGACCTGAGGAGTGTTTGTATTCAACTGTGGCACCGAGCTTTATGGAGATTTGCCTTGTATATTGTGCACTTGCAGACAAGCGGGATTTCCAGGACCCAGCGGGGGCTCCCCGGTGTTTATGCTGAGGTGGTTAGCTAGTTGGCAAATTGCTTTGGGCCAGAAACGTGTGACAGAGGAAAACGTATTGCATTAGCTTTTCTATCAATAACGTCCTAACGCTGACTTATAACGCAATTGCTTTCATGCTGATCCGGCCTCCTAATTTTAATTTTAGGATTGATTGAATTTTGCAATCAGGCGTCTTTGGCGATACTGGAAAGAAGAGCCTTTTCTTCCTTCCTTAGAAAAAATAATATGCTATTAAAAATACAAGCAACTTCAAAAATATAAACAACTTCAACCACTCTAATAAGCCATTGACTAATACATATTTACACCGACTTGGACAACATCTAATCTTTTTGATAGGTACATCGTAATCATTTTAAGAAGACTTAAAATAATTTATTCTTTTAGCTGTTACTCTGCTGTACACGCTGGAGTAGCATTTTGCAGGACCACTTGAGTCTTGCAGGATTTTTAGTGGATTTGTCAGAGATCCAAAAAAGGAGGGTACTGCAATTCTCAGCAGACAGAAACGCTAATTTCTACTTTGGGGGGGTGGTGGGTGGTGTGTGTCATTCAGTCACTGCCATGTATTATTCATATATCGTGGACTGATTCTGATCTTGTTTACACTGAACCTACTTCTACTGTGCATTAGCGCAGTTTGAGATCGGGAAACTCTCCTGGTCGAATTAAGACTTACCTCAGTGTAAGAGGTAAATCTGAGGAGCTTTAAGGGTCATTTAAGATAAAAGTAATCCATAAACTGCAGTTTAACTTTATTTAAAAAAATAATTTAGGAAGTATTTTGTATCTTTAAATGACATACTCAAGAGTACTCAAAGCTAAAAAGTATTGAGGTATTTCAGAATTTGGGAGAAAAATGAATACGTACACGCCAAACCCAAGCATGGGGCACATCACAAGGCTCTGTCAATTTAGGACACTTTGGAAGTCCTCAGATAAGGCTGCTTTCTAATAAGCTTAGCTACCCAATCGCCTGACTTTGAAGTCCTTTCACATGAAACGTTCCCACAGCTTGTAAGGGGAGCTGCGCGCACAAAAGAGCAGCAGTAGAACGCATGTTTCTATATTTCATTATATTCATATAGCAAACGTAATAACGGTTCAACACCTTTCGTGAATTGGGGTAGGAAATAACAGCTACCAGAGACCACCGTGCAAGAGAAAATAATGGAAATGCTTATGATATAATACCCAGCATCTTACACTGCCTTATTAAAAACAAATGGGTTAGGTACTCAGGTGGTTTGTACAGTCATTCCTACATTCCTTTTTTAAGTGATTTGTTAGGGCTGGTGTAAATGACCACATGTGGGCTGTACGAATAGTAACACAGAAGAGAACCAGGCTTGAGGATTCCTACTGATATAATTACAGATAGCGACTACTTAGCGCAGTGCAGGATAATAAAACAGGATTTTGCCAAGATAAATTCCTTCAGCTAGCCCAGATCCATTCCAATGCTACAGATACTATTGTCATCCGCATGATTTTAATGAGCCGAGTTACAAAATTCCAGGAGGAGGATTTCCTGCACTTGGATATCGCTAGAAGAAAGGCAAAGTTGTGCCTCTACTCAGTATGTTGCCCCACCAGTTGTAAAAATACTAACTTGGCGTTACTAGCTCAGAACCGGGGTACAAGAGCAGAGGCCCGAGTGCTGCGCTGCGGCAACGGCAGGCACACACCCGAAAAAAAAAAAAAAAAAAGAAAAAAAGAGAAAGAAAACATTTTTAAAGAGAAGAAACCTGAATGCTCGGGGCTGTGTATTTTGGCCTGGCTCACGCGCGGGACTCTCTCTCTCCCCGCCGGGGCCCGGCAGTCCGGCTCCCGCCCGCGGCGGGCGGAGCGGCCCCGGCCCCCCCCCCGGCCCCGGCTCCCCGGGCCGCCCTTGCGGCCAGCCGCCGACAGGGGTCTCCAGCGCACCGCGGAACCGCCCGGGCGCCGCGCCGCCGCCGCCGGGGCCGGGGCCGGGGCCGGGGCCGGGATGGAGCCGGGGCCGCTCGGCCGGCCGGGGCGGGGGCCGCGGGGCCGGCCGCCCCTGCGGCAGCAGCGGCTTGCGGGTGCGTGCGGCCGTTTGTCTGCAGCGGGCTTTGTATTTTGTTTACATCAGGCGCCGCTTTCTCGGCTTTTAAAAGGAGCGCGATGCCGGCAGCGCCGGGTTTTGTCTTCTTCTGGGAAGAGAGCGAGAGCAGCCGCTTGGGAGGGAGGGATGGCTTTGGTCTGAGGCAGGGTGGGGACCCGAACTGCGATAAAACAAGACGTGCCGGATACAGAACCGGGTAAAAGAATGCGTGGCGCTCACTTCGCGTGTCAAAGCCTTCCTCCCCCAGTTCCGATTAACCAGCTATTTCCAATAGACCTACCTAATACTCACCGGTGCTTTAGTATTCAGGCAACAGAAGGCGGAAAAACCCATTTTGGTATAGGTGATAGTAAATAATAGCGCCATTCTTTTACACAAACTAGGACACTTGCAATTAGTTCATTTTAAAAATGTACACCGAGTTTGAGTTCTCTCTTTTTTTTCCTTTCTTTTTCTTTTTTTTTTTTAATTAAATGATTCAGGAAGACAACTGTCCGGAAAGCTTAGGGCATTTTCCAACCGGAATACAGCTCTATAGTCTGTGACAATGTACAGCGGTTGATGAGTTAGTTCTAGAGGCTTCTGAATTTTAATGATGTTGGAGATGATATTGTGTGTCCTTCAGCTTGTTAGAGTGACACTAGCACTCCATAAATCATAATACCTGTGTATTGTAAAATCAATACAAAAGTGCTATCTCAGCGCTAAACCTTAATAAGTTTTTCAGTGCTCTAACAGCTTAAACTTTGCTGTAATGCCATTGGACCTGTAGGTTAGGATCAGAGCATGCTTAATTTGTTTTGTAATAGAGACTTTTCTTTAATGAAGGACCGATTAGTAAAGCTTTGGTTGCCACTCTGGTGATCAGTTGGCAGAACAGCCTCTGCAATTAAACTCATGTATCTCTGTCCTGAAGCAAAAAAGCAGGCTTAAACAGTCAATAAATGTTAATCCAGTCAGAACCTGTCTGTGCCTTTGAAGGCTGCCCATGAGGGGTTTTTCAAATCACATTTTTTTCATCTTGTTTTAAATATGGAGGTCCCCATAGAGCTGGTACGTAGCGTACAAGGCCTCCCACTGCTCTGTAATAAGATCTGGCATACTAACAGCATTCTGTACAGATCTGTCATCTTTAGGTTTGTTTGTCCCTCCCCATCCCAGCATACCTATCTGTATAGTTACTGGTTATGAAAAAAAGCAATCATTGCATTTTACATTTCCTACACATGAGAGTGAAAAGGCTGCTTGAAAAAATCTTTATACAAAACACGTTACTATGGATGCATATGATTTTTATAATTTACAAATATCTCCCCCAAACTTTTTTCATTATTATTTCTTTCTTTGTGGGGTGGTGCTCAGGGGAGGAAGTTCACATTTACACATAAACTGCAAAGCATACACGGAAAGTGTGGAGCTGCCAAACAACTGTCCTTAAAACAAGCAAAAAGAAAAGTTGAACCTTACCTAGATTGTTGTTGCTCTCTAGGATATGCTGCTTCTCATGAAACACTGCCAGATGTTTATCTAATTCTGTTTTCCATTCTTGTCTGCTTGCTTTCTTTTCCTATGAACAGGATAAAAAAAGGAAGTTGATAACTGAAAGCAGAGTGAGGGTTAGCAGAAAGTTGGCTGATAGAGTTGGGAGGGAAACATGGGTAAAAGAAAGAAGCAATTCCCAGTCTTTAAATGCTTTCCATTTGCAGAAACACAGCCTTTGCTATGAACTTAATTTTCTTCTATTTCCCAGCCTATTTTCTATCTATCCCTTTAGCTGCATGTGTAGCTGTACATAAAGCATTAACATACATGGGAGAGTGCATTAAATTTAGCCTAATCATAATGGGCATCCCCTTTATGTTGCTTTGTAGAGTTTAGCTTTTGCGTTTCATCAGGGGACTGAGCTTGAGACAAAAAGATGAAGAAACTTGTATGAGTCATTGGAGTGGAAATGAAGATTTCCTGCTAGAGAGAGAAAGAGAAGGAAAAGAGGGATATCAGTCTCTTTTTACAAAGGGCCAAATTCATCACTAGCACAACACTCTGACTTCCCCAGAGTCGCTCTGTTCCCGGCCAGCATGACCTGGGAGGGTTCCCAGGACATGAACTGACAAGAGAAACTCGTAACGGCCCTCTGGACAATGCAATTGGTACAGCACAATCACGCGGGATTTCAGCAAAGGCAGGCAAGAGTGCCAATACTGTGATGGGATGTTCTCTGCTCTTTCCTGTTGGCTGTCAGAATGGTACAAACCACCAAGCTGGCTTTAGTTTAAGATGTGCTGAGGAAGTAATAGCTAAGTGTAGCACTGTAGGTATTATTATTAACTACATTCATATTACTTATAGATACAAATATATACATATATCCTCCATATTTGCTGGCTTGAAATAATTAGATTCTGATGAAGAATATTATGAGATTTTTTAAAATACAAATATATACATTTTTAAAACTACCACTCTCCCCTCCTGTTTTTTCAAGCCCTGCCCTATTGCGAGACCAGTTACAGGCAGTGACAGAAGTTGTGGTGTAACTATCCGGTGTACGTCAGGTTGGGTCAGGTTCAGCCTGAGGTACAAATTTAATGATAGCTGGCAGCTGAGATGCAATAAGGAATATATTTTGTCCTATCACTTGCTGTGTTTCCCTTTTCATTACACCTGATTCCATCTTTAGTTTTGATCATTTAATTCAGACTAGTTTATGATACAGGTACTTGCCCTGACTTACCTCTTATGCCACCCCTGATTTCAGCCCTCTCTATGCATTTCCTTTAGTAGCCAGCATTATGCAGCCAAGATCTAGCTTGATTTTTCTCTTCCTTCAGCCTCCTGTGATCTCAACAAAGTCTCTGGCAGCAGACTTTGGGTTCCCATTCAGTCGGGTTGTGTGTAACCTTGCAGAAATCATAGAGGAGATTCTTGCAGAAATAGAGGAATCAAAACTGCAGTCTGCAGGTTTTGATTCATTAAAAACATGAGCAGGGACTGGGAAGGGGAAAAAAGAAGTCAGAGTCTTTCAGATAAAATAGAACAAACAAAGGGATTTCAAATAAGCAAAGGATATCTTTAAATATTGAGAAGAGCTTATTCAATGCATGAAGCTGTAGAGGCCACACAGTCCTAGGCAATGACAGCACAATAGCATGGATATTGATGGCCTGAAAGTCCTAATGCACAAAAGATATTATGTTCCTCTATTATATTACATTAATTGTTGCATTAAAAAAATCTTTTTTTCAAGTGGGATGTGCTGATAAATTTTTTACATTCCTTTCCTTTAATTTTCCAGCATTCCACAAAAAGGAGTTGAGCCACGTGTTCCTGACTGCATTTGGTTAGTCATGTAGTTTAGTCAGCACACCCCCAAATTTAAGAAAACAGGACTTGAGCCTGCAGGCTGTTGAGTCCTGCCAAAAGGGAATCAAAGGGAGCAAACACCTCTTCAAGCAAAACTGTGCAAGAGATATTTACTCATATCACAGAAGACCTGCTAAAGCATAAACACATACAGCATTTAAAGAGGGATAACGTCTTCATGCTCACGAGGTCCTTAATAAGACAGACAAAAGTGAGCATGATGATGGACAGAGACTAGCTCTGTCTAGGGGTGTTGACCCATGGCCATCTATAAAATCCCTCTAGCTGTTGTCCGATGTATCTGCTCACCGAGTCCTGCACCATATTTAAGTATGAACTAACCTTGTAAGAAAACAAAGCTCAAATGAGCAGAACCCCTGTTGGTTTCTTACCTTGGGTCAGTGAAACTGGCTTCTGACCTCATGGTCACGAAGCCGGCTGTGTCGGGTCAGTGGAAAGCAGCAGGATTAGGGAGCGATGCATACCTTCTCTGTTCAACAAAGTCAGTTTATTTATTTTAAAAAGTGCCTGGTTACTGGGCCAGTATTTCCTTCCAGAGGACTAGAGTTGTTTGTGTAAAGGCGAGTTGTCTATATAAGCTGGGACTGAGATGGGGAGGTGGGTTTGGAAGGGAGGAGAAGGGAGACACTAAGTGCTAGGCTTTGGTTGCTTTCCACTACGTGCTGGCACTTGCCCAACGACAACTGCATGAGCACAGCCATAGCATGATGACTTTTGCAAATGGAGAAAAATCGGAAAATTTAAACAGGTCTTCAAGGTGACAAATGGAATACAATTTGTGCCTGAAGAAGCATGCGTGTCTGTCTCTCGCCCCTACGTCTCCTACATCTCTTCACATGCTTTCCCACTTACACACTCTTAGGTTGCCCATGGGTGCAGGTCAAAGTCACACCACCTATTCAGAGCGGGTGCTACCTCAGCAGCTGGAAGTGCTAAAAACAAATTTGGAGTAATCCTCATGTGAGCCACAGTGGTCTGGGCAGCCTCTGTAATTGTGAGACACTCAAAGACTCTCCCAGAAATTTAGGAGCCTCTGCCTGTTGTTTCAGTGGACTCCCAGGGTCAACCTTGGGTGGCTGCAGGAGGTGAAACTTTAAGTAGACTACAGCCTTATAAAATATCAGCAGACACATACTTGAAAGCCTAATGATCAGTTTAGCTTGGCTTAATTGGGTTTATGTGTTCAAGGATATCCTGGCAGCTACTCTTGGAGAAAATTAGAGCTGGAACAAAATTCTGCTGATCTGATGGAGAGCCTGAGCCTACCTCTGCGTGAGAGGCAGCTCTCTTAGCTGACTCGTTGTACTTGGGGAGATGGGCTGAGCCCAAATATCTCGCTTTGTTCATCAGCCATCAGCTCTCTCTTTAGGGTGGTGACAAAGCTCTGTGCTTGGGAAGCCGGTGAGTTGGCTCAGTGCTGCTTACTCACTCGCTTTCTTTCCCTTTCAAATCTCATCCACCCATTGCAAAAATGAGTCCATGATGAATAGATTTTTGGATTGGCTTATAATTGGTTATTCTACTCTATAATATCAATTTTCATCTTCAACTGTTCATTGATCGAAGAATACTGGATGTGGATTGTTAGTTTTCTTCGTGACACTTATATTGAAGAATGATTTGGAGAATGTGTTAGTGCATATTGATGACATTTTCCATCTCCTATGTGTTTTTAGAGTATTTCTCTTATTTGCTTCCTTGGAAGAAGCAAAGCTAGCTTCCGTGGCTTGCATTTTTTACCTATCTTTTTTAATAATCAACTATTATTAACTGTTAAAAATGCAAAAAAATAAAAATCAAAACATGCAACAAAATTTAAACCGCATTAAAATGAGGAAGAATCCCCTGAAGAAAAATAAGTCATCTTTGCTTATCTTACCAGTCTTTCTGATTTCCTTTCAAATACTTCCACTTCTCTCTCCATGTTGCAGTGTTTCCAGGTGCATGGTAGTGTCCTGACTCCTTGGGCGTTTCTGCAGACCGCAATGTAGCTGAAACAGAAACATTTGCAGTAAGATTATTTATGCTACTCAGTTCAATTCAAAATTTGTGGATATAGAGGGGCTATGAGAACACTTCTGAAGTAATGCACTATGCTCATCCATAATACGAAAATTTAACAAACAGTGGTTTACCACACACAACTGGAAGAGATCCCGCAGTTTGATCTGTGGCACAAGCCTAGGAAAGGCTGAGGTTGCCACCGCTATGTGCAAAGTGGAGGAGGACACTGGTGGCTTCTCCACCTGAGAGTTTAGTGGCCTGGACAATCCTGCAGCTCGGGGGACATTGATCCTCCCTTTGGCACAGCTGTTCCAAGGGCTCCAGGGACTATTGGAATACCAGGGCCCTCATGTGAGCTGCTTTTGTGGGGCCTTTTTCTGTCAAAGCTGCTTGATGTCTTTCATGGAGTCAGGATCACGCCCTGTGAAATAAGTTCATCGTGCAAGTGCAACAACCTGCTTTCAAACTTCCCTTGAGATGATTTAATCTAAAACAAAAACGTCACAAGGCAGTATGCTTCTCACCTCAAACCTTCATACTTTTAACAATTAACTAGCTGCAAGAGACTGCCAAAGAATGTAACTACACTCATTTAAAGATTGGTTTATTTTATTATTGTCTTCCAAGAAGTGGCAAAACTAATTTTAATGAAAATTTGTATTTAGGAAACAATCAACAAACCACACACATAACCACACGCACAGCTTGACTTGCTGCTGGGGTGAACCATGGCATGCCAAGTTTCAGCCTGAAGCTAATTTTTTACAGCCAAGTTATAAAGCCCTGAAAAGGGGGTTTTATTGTGGAAATGCTGACAGAACCATAGTGGTGCTACTGGCTGCCTCTCTAATTAGTCTAAAGAATGGAAAGTTATATTTTGCAATATGTGGTAAGCACTATTGTCCTGATGTTGCTGGTTTATGCCAGAACTACAGGCTTCTTAATTTGGTGCAACGTATTCTATTACAAGTTTGAAAAGGCGAGTTTGACTCTTTCACTGTCATGAAATGTTAGCACTTTCAGGCAGCAACCTTGGTTTGTACTTTCAATTATATAAATATTAAAAGGTGCAGTTTGGATTTGGTTTTGGTGACAGTAGCAGATCCCTGCTGTGTTCACTCTACTTTGAAGAAGATGTGGAGTCCACATGGTGTTTCTTGCATGTTTTCCAGAGACTACTTTTAAATTCCTTCAATAAAAGTTACTTTTATTCCTGTTTAAGTGTTTTGTGGTAATGTTTACAGAGAAACATCCTGCCAGCAGACTAAAGTAAATAAAAGACAGGACACCAGTAACATAAACCACATCATTTTACTACTGTTCTCCCACCACCTGCACTCCCCCATCTCTGCCAGAGCTCCCCGCTTGTAATTATGCCTACCTGGTCTGGCTTGCACGGGTTTTGGCTTTTGCAGAGTACGCCGAAGGTGGCAGAAGCCATTTACCTTGCCACCCTATCATTTTCTACTGCAAGGTTGCTGTAGTATCACCGTGATCAAACAACTTCCGTATTTCACCATCTCTTCAGCAATAATTTGTTGTTTTTAAACTGAGACTCTGTTACTGTGCATCCTATCGTAGTGCTTACCAGCTCTTGTTGCAAGCCTGCACCCCCCCCCTATGCCAGCTACCCTACAACCAGTAACAAAAGAGAAGTCCTTTCTCCAAAGGTAGGGCAAACATAAGGGAAATGGATAGCTGCAATTATAAGATTACACAGTCTTGTGACATACCAAGCATATCTTAAAAACATGCATAATTATACGAAAATGAGTCGACCCACTGATTTAAATGAGACAACTATGTGATTAAGTGCTGTGCTGTGCTTTCATTTTGCTAATTTGTTTGTTTGGGTTTTTTCTCCTAATACAGTACCTACGGTGTCTTGAAAAATGTTACTCACTTACAGTTGCTATATAATTGCTGCTGCTGCTATTGTTAGTGTGCTGGGGCTGGGCGCAGACCTGTGCATCAGGGGAGGGCTATAGTAAGGTTCTAAACACCGCTATATATTTGTTTTAAATACACTATTATTCCTTCAAGTGCCTACAAATCCTTATTAGTTATTATACTGTCAGAATAAATTCTTATATTTACACCTGAAATCAAGCCACTGCAGTCCCTCCCTCCTTTTTGGACAGAACTGTGAATTCATTACAGTGCCTCCTGTTGTAGTCAACATCACGCTATTTGCCACTACAAGGATTAATCGAGTGACAGTAAGAAATTAATCTATTCTCTTTCTTCCAGTCCCTGCTTTCTACTCCCATCCATTTGCAAGGAATGCCTTCGTCTGGTACTTGACAGTACCTGCAAAGGCTTCAACGCTGAATTTAGTATGTCTGCTGAGATTACACTAAAGGCAACAGTGGATTATTTTCTAAGTGCTAATCCTTAATGACGAGATTTGTGCTTGTTCAGCAAAGCAAGGTGTCCCTTCCCTTCCTTCTTTGTATTTTATTTGCTGCCACCCAGGCAGGAGGCAGCCTCTCAGGAGCGACCTGATGGGCTGATGCATCGCAATTTGACTCAGCCAGATCTGACCCAACAAGCAGTGCTCAGAATTAGATCACAGTCTCCGCATGCATTAAGATCTACAACCTACAGTAGCTCCGTTAGTCTGCTGAGCAACCAGACTGGCTCTGATTGAAATTACCATTTTGATGCTCTGACCTTCAAATCTCTTAATAAAGCAGAAAACGACCTGTCCGCTTGTCCTTCTGGCTGTGGGGAGGCGGAGTGGCACCAGCTGAGTGAGCCAATACAAGACTTAACTTAATCCGTGCTCCCATATACAGCATCAAGGCAAGAAGAAAAAAAAAAAAAAATTGGAAGAGCCTGATCCTTATTTACAACTGGGACTGCTCCCACTGCCACAAATGGGCCTTCTGCACCCCACAGAGGGTCAATAAGGGTCCTGCCAGTGCCTGGCTAAATGGGCAGTAACAAACATCTCCTGCATCAGCTCCAGCGCCTGGGTGCATTTTAAAATCCACCACGTATCACGTGCCGCAACATACGCTCCAAATACTTTGCACTTAGATAAGCACATACAGATGTCTGGCCACTGTTGAATTATGAGCTCCTCTTCAGAGCTCAGAGGAGAAGGAATGGAAACGGAAAGAATTTCTTCAAAGGAGGAGGTAGTTGTAGCAAAGGGGAATAACTCTTTTCTGTGTTCATCTGAAGATCACATATAAAGTAGATAGCATCAGTGATACCCACTCCTAGGGCAGTTGTACCCTGTGAAACCTGACATGAAGGAAAAGACAACCTCATCTTTGAAAAATAAGTTCTTTAAGCCCTGTATTGCGATTTGATGTTAAGTAGTAGGTAAAAGCTACTAGTCTAGTATAAGCAAGAGAGAATCCACTGAAATAAACTGGATTTTTTTGTATCTGTTTATACTGAGCTGAAATTTGGTTTTGCATTTCCAGAGTAAATACAGGAAAATACCAAGACAACAGCTTTCAAGGACAAGATTCTCTTTCAACCAAGAGATATAAAAATAATTATGTCACACTATATGCAAAAAACACTGAACCAAGCAACACCCATTTCCCTGCCAGACTTGCTCACAAAAATAAGTAACCTTTCTGCATTAACCACTCATCCTGAAATTCAAAGTAAAAGGAGTAAAACAATCAGCCAAGGTCTATTGTCAAAAAAAATAAACGGAGAAATAGTAAAAGGAAATTGAGAACACTAGTAAAAATAATGATGAAATGCACAGATATATGAAAAAAGGTTTTGTATTACCCATGAAGCTGATAATTGGATCTTATTTATTAAACATTTTCATTATTAAAACTAGAATATATCGATGTTTTTCATGAGAATCGGCAAGTACTCTTATTGCTTTGTAAAATAGTATTGAATTGTACTCTATAAATCTAATCTGTATATAGATTTTGAGGGTGTTCACTTACACGTATTTATAAGCATGCATAATTAATTTTGAACTGCACCATTTTTTTTCTTCTAGCAAAGAATAAATCTCACACATTGCCGCTGACCTGGTTTTGTTAATATAAAAATCTGTAAATTGCAACTTAATGTATCTAAATAACTTTGATCTGGATATCTCATAAGAGCAGAACTCAATGGGAGATTTCCAGTACTTCCTGATTTCAGCCACGTGGAAATACTCTATAAGCAGCTTTCCCATGCTATTTACTCTTCCAGATGAAAATAGTAAGAATAATAATTAGCATTTTTACTATAGTATATTGTCAAAGCAGACGAAAAGCGTGATTAAATAAGCATTGAAGAACTGTCTGAAACATTTTAGTATATCAACAAACAGCTAATCAAACTCTTTGGAACATGAAGAGAGGACCTGGTTCCGTTTGATTCATTTTCAATAAAGGTTCAGCTGCTTGTAGCTGACCACAGATAAATCCGTGATGAAGACCTGGTAGGTGCACGTTCAGGCTTTCGGCGTTCGATGAAACGTTACATATCACCATTTCCCTGGTAAAGCAGGAACTTTTGTATGGAAGAAAAATGACCAGTGAACACAAAGTCCCTTTAAGGGGTGCAGCATTTTGTTTGTGCCAGATGCAAAGAGCACCACAGGTACAGATCCCAAAGGTGACATTCGGCTGGAATTTGCGATAGGTTCAGTCACGCTACGTTGATAATAGCCTCAGGGAAAGGGCTTTGTGCCAACGGACGCGCTGTACCAGAAGGGACGACAGAAAGGAAGCGTCCGATTCCTACACAGAGCCGTCGCTTTTCCTGCCGCCTGCAACTACCTGGGCATGAACCTGACGGCTTCTTGCTTGCTTTGCATGAGCAGGAAGGCCAGCAGTGCTGTAAGAACAGGCTGGGCATCTCCCCCTTCCCCTTGCAGGATCCCAACGCAGGGGCTCTCCATCTCCTGGTGCTCCTGCACTGCAGCAGCACAGGATTTCTGTGCCTCCTGCCAGTGGGGCCAAAGGCTGCTTCACAGCTGGGCTGCAACCGCACCTCGTCTCTGGCAGCACCTCTAGATAAGGTGTGCGCGTTTTGGGTGGGAAACTGAAACAGGGGGAAAACGATGTGTGGGGAGAGCACTAGACTCAACTGAGATGAGTGAGGCAGCAGCTCTCCTCCAGAAACGTACCCGAGTGACGCTGGGGAGAGGTGGCCAGGATGCCTCCAGCGCCAGCCCCCTGCAGCTTTGCCCCCGTGGCCTGCAAGGGACCAAACCAGCAGCGTGCTGAGGCCAGCACAGAAATAAGCTGCTTTTTAAAACGCTCTGCTGCTTTGTTCTTGGAGATTTATTTTGTGTTTTCACTGATATCAATCACACATAGCAAGAGACTTTTGTAGACCCAAAATTAAAGCAAAGCAGGGCCGTTACATGCCTTTTTTTTTTTCCTTGAAAAATGGTTTTATACCTGAGACTTCTCTCAGGAAGAGAGCACGCCATAAAAATTTTATGTGTATATTAGAATGTTAAAAGCACTGTAGTAACAAGCCCTGTGTTTTAAATAAAATATAAGTACTGAATCCTGTATTAGGAGCAGTGCAGCGGAGCCTCAAAGGCTCACTCTAAAAATTAAGGACCACTAGCTCTAAACCCAAATAAAATACAGGGAGCTGGGAATACCAGAGGCATTAACAGCAATGGCGTTGCATATGCAATGAGCTCAGGTGATCATAGAGGAGAGATTCACCCAAACACAAATGGGATTTGTAAGCTGCACATAGCCATGCTCGGGGGCCAGCAAAGCAGTAGAGTAGACTAGACTCGATGGTGTTCTCATCGCTGAGCGAAGCGGAGAGGCAGACTTCCCATCCCTCTGCCAGCTCCCTGCTGTCCTTGTGTGGCCCTGCTTGTCCCTGCCCCACTGCCCCACCACCCACCAGTGACCCTGTTTCCAGCCCCCAAAGACTCTCCTTACTCACACCGGGGTGCTGCCCCCCAGCAGCCCATGGCCTCTTCTCCAGCTCTCTGTTCTTCCACCATCTTCACAACACTTTGTGCCAGATCCCTTCAGGATAGTGCACAGCCTGTTCCCTGCAGGGCAAAAGGCAAGAACTGGTGCTAGCTGTCACACGCACTTCTCGCTGGCACAGTATCACTCCAAAGCAAGGCCGTGGGTTTTACTGGTGTTATTCTGGATTTGTCCCTGTGTAACTGAGGTCCAAATTTGACATGAGTGAACGTCCAAGCGAGCTATGCACAGAAATATTGAGAATTGCTCTCTAGGCAAGTCTCACCAGCGATCTATATTAGACCTGTAGCTGCACCGTAGCTGCACTGTAGCTGGGAATTTAGCTCAATTTTATAACTGGACTGTATGTTGTCTAACATGCTGGTATCTACAGTGTGACTCTCCTAGCTGACTCTTCCCCTATCATTTATCCCCCTGCAAAAGAAGTGCTAAGTGGATCTAGAAGCAAACTGTTCTAATATGATAGGTTTTTGTCTTCATTTCATATCGTCTCTCCACAAGCACAAACCACAAAAATTTTAGGGAGTCAGGATTACATGGAATACGTATTTAGTGCTACACAACACCGCTTTTATTGAGTGATATGATAGCTGTTCTAGCCCTTTGTTAATCAACAGGCAAAGAACAACAGGCAAAATATGCTTCAGTAAGCAGAAAATTAATTACCCAAAAAATGAATAGGAAGAAGAGAATACTTAGTACTATGCTTTCCTTCTGTTCCTTTTGTTAAAATTTTAATGACATATTCCAACTGTCTAAAACATTTACAAAATACATGGGAAGCTATAATCTGCATACTTTTCTTTTAGGGCTCTTTAACACATCTTCTAAGAAGTCCCAGAGATGTTAGCCAACCCATTATGTGTAATGAATCTTGGCATGAAACAACAGCACAGCAGCAGCTACACATGAAGCAGCCTATACCATAAATTATCTCAAATACAAACCAAATTCCCCTTGTTTATCATGTATATAAAGCACCAGTGTTCAAGATTCCCTCCAGAAGTGCTGGACTGTGTGTAATATTACTCATAGCATAACAAGGTCTAGTTCTGTCATTGCAATTGCTTCTTTCCTCAGATGATAAAGTGCAGACATGTAGCAATAGGAAGGCTGTCCAAAGAAATAAAAATATCAACAGGTTTAACAAAAAGTCTGGGGCAACTGCGTGAAGAGGTGAATAAGTGCCACTGCAGATCTTTTCCAAGTATTTAATTAAGTTACCAAGGCTGACTGAAGTTCTTCACTGGTGCAGCACAGTGTAGCCCTTCTGACCTCAATGCTGAGTATGAGTTGATTATGAGTAACTCAAGATCAGAATATAGCAGAGAACTTGCAAAACCCACCATTCTGGTTGGACATACATATCACAAGCAACGCCACTTAGTACCGATATTCAGCTGCCTGTACTATTTCAAAGAAGGAATCCATACTTGTGCGGGACACTGCTAAATCTGGCTATGAAAATAGCCCCTTTTAGCACAGCCCTACCTGCTTCAGCTATGCAGAAATCATCCCACCGAGGATCTAAAGGATGATCAAAATCTCTAGGAACCAGAATACAGGCCTGGAAGCTATAGAAATGCAGAAGCAGAGAGGTTGCTGAACAAGGAGCTCCTGCCTTGAGTCCCACAGGCATGTATTTTTAAGCAGGCAATGCTGACAGGGTGCTCTGCCAGAAGTTTAGCTATGGTCTGTAAATGTATTGGCTTAGAAATACAATGGAAACCTCCCCTTTATGTGTTACATTCGCACATCAAATATTATTGGTTTGGTGGGGTCTTTCTGAATTTATTTCAGCAATCCAGATTTCTCTGCTTTTTTAAATGGTATGACTGGAAAACTGTAGTTTAGGCGATTTGCCCCTAATGCCTGCAAGGTTATGTGGATGCAATCAAAATTGCATACTCTTCCCAATGTGATCTTGAGGTAGAGCTCATCCAGCTCAGGAAGGAGAGCTCCCTTCCCCAGGAATGAGGTGAAACCAATGTTATTTGAGAAATGTATGACCCTGCAGTTATAACTTTTGCTGCCCTGAGGTGGTCAGAGTTTTACGCTTTAGATGCACATTACACTTTCAATGACCGAAGAGTCAACCAGAGACACTGGATGTGAAACCTGCCACCAGGGTAGGTGGCTCTTCTGGAAGTCAGTTCTACAGTACAAGGAAAAGGGAAGCATTGCTTTATCAGGTTGCTTGAGAGACAAAATTGTAACTTAATTGAAAGCTCTTGGGAGGTTTGCAATGTTGGAAACAATTCCCAGAGAGGAAGATATCAGCACACAGAAAGAAGTTGCTGAAAGGTATAGGCTATCTATTGAAGGTTTCTGCAACACATATTCACCAGTAGTACCATAAAGTGTGTGAATTCGTGTTTTTCATACAAGCAAATGCAGTGTACCCTTATTGTGTACATTTATATGTACAGAATATCCATCTCATATTATCTATCATCTGTTTACACACACATAGGACAACCTGTTATAATTTAACTAGTCAAACTTGAGCATCTGCAACATCCTTTTCACTATTTATGTATTATTTGAAAATAATTCTTTTGTATAAGCATTGCCAACCATTAAAAATAATCTTATAGAGCAACAATGTATGAAGCAGAAGCAGCAAATAAGAACATAGAAAATTTTAAATATTTCCACAAGACCCATGTCACTTGGGTATTTGTTACCTCTTGTAGCTGAAAGAGTCTGATAGAATTTGTGTATAAGCCATGATAGTTTTCTGTGGCAGTATTTGTACATAACAGCAAGTTTCTGGATCTTGTTAGCTCAGGGCAAAAAGTCATGCTTTGGAGCAGTTGCCCCAGCAGGAGGATAAAAGATGATGGTTGGTAATTACATCAGTTTTGCACTGTTGAGCAGATGTTCTTGCAGATAGATTTTGGCTGGCATTTACAGAACATCGCTAGTGAATCTCATGATAGCGTTGGAGGAATGCTGCTACAAGTGGATGGAGCTACATTCTTGTAATAAAAAGATTATGAACAGAAGAAATAAATGAAAAGAAGAAACAAATGAAAAGTGTACCAGCTAAACTACTTCAAAAACTGGTTTTTGTTTTTAAAAAAGAGTTATATTTAATCTTGAGTTACCTGAATGTGGGCCAGCGGATTTAGAACTTAGCTTAATAAACTATATGTGGTACCAGTTTTCAATATCCAGACAGGACATAATAGTCTACATAGGGCCAAAATTAGAGAAATAGGACATTCAGGGGCTGGAGGAGCAGCAAAGTAATAGAAAGCTAAGAATACCCCTCACCTGCATATGACTGACAGCAGTTTGAAGAAAATTGGACAGCAACCAAAAAGACAAGGTAAAATTTGTCAGGTAGAGAACCCAGCTCAACTCCTATGACTGACTTCATAGTGATAGATGCAATATAGTGGGAAAAGGGATTGTACTTACAACTTTACAGGCAATTCCAAATGTTTAGAAATATTAACTAATTATTAACCAACATTATTCATCCCTGGGATGGAGGGGTATTACTTCCCTAACTATATGACTGGAAAATGACTTGCTTAAGCCCACACAGCAATTCAGCTTCAAAAATGTCACTGTAGCTCAAGATCTCCCACTCTCAACCCTGTGCTCAGCCTCTAGATAGGTTTCTGAATAGGTCCTCTTTTAGGTGTTAAGCTCAACATAAAAGGCAGAATGGTGAAAATATGGCACAGTCTGGGAAATTCTCAGTATTTCTACCAAAACAAGCTTCTGAAGACTGAATGCATTTTTAAATCAGCCAATTCAACGTATAACTTTCTACAAATTTTTCTACATTGCATGATGGAAATGTGATATCACAACTGGAGCTGGACTCCTGATTTGGCCGGGCTGTGGGCTGCCAGCATGTCTGTTAATGGAAGGATTTATTGACAAGAAGTGTTTTAAAAACAGGGCATTTACAATTAGATTAGAATCCATTCCCCTTCATTTTACCTATCCGCGGGAACGCTGACTTTCAAAATCCCCTCTTTCTTGCTCTGGGTGAATGATGCTAAAAAAAGTGACAAACCCATCCCAACTGGCAGGCGCCAGCTTGCAGAATTACATATGGGCGCTCCGCTCACCCCTTTCCTGAACAGGGCATCAGGCACTGCACAAAGTGTCAGATGAAGTTTCCTGTGCAATGCCAAGGGTGTTTGGAGTAACCAAAGAGACTGTGTGGTTACCATATGCTTTGCTTTTAGATCTCAGTTCCGAGGGGGAAAATTTAGTCCAATAGCCAAATTACAATAAACTGGGGAGATTTCTTAAGACATTTAGGGCTAGTGCATGCCTTGACTCCAGCTTGTTGTTTATTATACTCACTCCAGGACTGAATTTTGCTGCAGTATTTCAAAGCGAAGCTACTGGTGTTCCTGTCATGCAAAAGATCTGAATAGGAAGATGACTAGAGCAAGGTTGCTAGGAAGAGACAGTATCCAGAATGGGGAGGGACAAACCAGCAAGTGTTTACATATTAAAAACTTGAATTTTAAAAAGTAGATTAAAAATAAACCCCAAACACCTCTCTCAAATTATCTACTTCCATTTTTTTCTCCCAGTTGTGAACTGAACTAGAATATAGAATGGCTGAGGAGTGCACTGAGGAGGGTATTGCCCCAGGGCCCACAGTGGGACTATGCTGATGCAGAGGGTTCTGGTCAGTATAGGTTTCTAGAAAGAGACAGCAAGCAGCTCTTGAGAGTCCCAGAGCTCATACCGCTGGATCAGATGGACATTGCCACCTACTACCTCTGTCCTGTTGTTGGAACTCCCTTTGACTCTCTCTCTGAGGGATGCAGGTATCTTCTGCAGTACTCAGCTGTCTAAAGACTTTTTGCGTGTATCTCATTGCACCAGGAAGGCTGTGCGGTCTTGCTGTGAAATACTTCTTCTCATGGATTTCTAAGCACAGCCTTGGAGGAAAGTGATCTGTAGTATCACTGCTCACAATGCATATTTTCCCAAACAACTGGAAGAACAGAAAAAGCATTTTCTCTCAAGTTTACACTCACGTAATAAACATATTTTTTTCTAACATGTTTGACTCCTCCACCTAGGGCATAATTTGGTCATTCTTAACAGCAAAGAGTATAGTCAGCCTTTGCAGATGTAAAACACAGAAAGGAATAGAGCAATTCATGTGGGTACTTCCTAATGCTGCTGTGGTTTTCTCATGGTCTCTCCAGTCCACTGGCAACGTGAGCTCATTCTGTCTTGCTTCCTTTCAACCCTCTGCAAGTGCGCTGAAGTGCAACTGGTTTAGTTTTCCTGGGAATCTGCAGTGTGAAAAGGACGAAGCACAGTTCAGGGATAACACTTTGGGTGCCATACAGAAAGGCACCCCAAGGAAAACAAGAGCGTAAAGAACCAAAAAGAAAAGAGGAGGATAACGGGAAGGCTGAAGGTACCTTGCTTTAAAGATAAAATGAGATCACCTTGGTTACGATGTGATCCACAGAAATACCGTAAGTGTGTTCATGACCTTTTTTTGAAGAAACAGTGCTCGATATACCATACCATCACCTATATTTGTAATAAATCAAATGACAGAAAAACAAATGTCACTTATTAGAACATTGAGGTTTACTGTTCAAGTGATTAACTGAGAATCATTTGTATGATTAAATGCTGGAAAATAATTTGCTTTCACTGTGAACCTATAGCATAGATCTCATTACACAGAAGTGCTGCATATTAGTTGAAGCAAATTAACATTCAAAGACTTTCTGGAGTGGCTGCTAATCACAGGCTGTTAATTACTGTCATTACATTCGACTACTGAGGAGACTAACTGAGGAATCATTCTCATGATCTTGGTATTTGAAAGTGATCTTCACCAATAAAAACACGTCAGACATACAGAAATTGCAAATTGCTGCATTTGCTGACGCAGTTGAAAATTCCGCTGACTATAAGTACCCATCTGGTGATAGATGCATTCTTGACACAGTTTCAGTGTTTGGACTTAGGAAATAATGAGTATCAATGTCCTAGCTAGGGAATATGCAAAGATGAAGGAGCCCTTTGTATCCTTAATTAAGGAAAGTAGTAGCAGAGCTCGTTCACAGATAAGTGACTGTACATAATAATCATGTATTTATGTGAGGGACTGTTATACTATATTACTATAGCAGCAATTAGGTTTTCACAAAGTAGTTTTAATAAAAGGCATACTTACGTAATAAATAAACAACTAATTTCCATGGCAGATTAATTATACATGGCTTAAAACGGTCACCATGCTAAGCGAAACCTATAGAGGCAGATTCTTACAAATGCAAACGTAAAACTACATGCTTCAAGTGAACATATTCTTTACTTGTAAATCAGGGACACACGCGCATGAATTTTAGGATGGATGCCTCTGGAAAAAACAGGCGCTTATATGATCTTTGTGTGAAAGAAAGATCCAAGCTTACTGCACTTGAGGGACTTGGTAGGCCAGCCTAGAAACAGTCTCACCAAGAGAGGAGAGGGCTCTCTTGAAAATGTCAGACCCCCACTCAGAGACCTGTAACCTGAAGATGTGAGAAGTCTTTCCTACGGGGTCTTCTAACACCTTCTTTTCTTAGCTTGGTCTTTAGCTTACGGTAAAAAGAACAGGAGGGGCTAGCTCTATTTGCATCTGTATGGCAGGGGGCAGGAGGGAAGCATTAGCATGCTTTCTCTGATACAGAATAGGCCTATAGAATTTAGAATTCATATACTGCCCATATAGTTTTTTACATAACTATAAATTATATTCAAAACACTGCAATGACATAGCAAAGCCAGATGCTGTAGTATATTAATATTTTGTAAAAATATGGTTTAACTCTTTTTCAGTTCATGAATTATCTGTAAACAGACAACTGTCTTCTTGAGTATATTCATTATTAGAAGTGACTGTACTATAACGTAAGGAAATAATTCTTCATTAGTTGCTCATTCACAAAATAATTTGTTGCAGGTACTCTATATTCCAGTTGATGGCATGCTATAAAAGCCTACAGGCTTTTCCAGACAGAAAAAGGGTTACTACTGTTCTGAGATGATCACCTAGAGACAACATATTGAGTCTTGCATGCTACAAATGTTTAGGAATTCAAACACTCAATTACATTTCAAAAAAATGCAAACTCTTTTTGGGTGTTATCAGTAACCTTCAGAGGAGGGGGTACATTGGGAATCAAGGCTTACAAGAATGCAAGCCAAAGCAGAATATAAATTCAGTAAGTCCTCCTTCAGAGTAAATTAATGTTCTGTAATGTCCATGCCCTACTGATGGACAAATACAGATTAAGATCCAAATCCTGCCTTTGAATGGGCACATGGAGCTCCTGTTGTGCCCTAGTTAAATAAACGTTATTTATTTTGTGTAATTGATTGGCAATTTCTTCAAAGAGATTCCTTGAAATGATTCTTATTTCCCAGCAACAAGGGAAACCCTCTACTTCTCCCACAAATGGTGCTCCAGGACTTAGGGGCAGCTGAGCTTAAAAGCTGAGATACCTGGCTATTTTGAGGTGGTGGTGGTGTTCTGGAGGTTTTTTTGTTCGGGCCCCCTGCCCCTACCCTCCTTAGATTTGGAGCAACAGATAAATTGTAACTTTCAGTTCATCTCAGTGGAGAAGGGGCAGGTGATATTGGCAGGATTTGCCACTGCACCTGAAGTACTTTATTACCCAGCAAATGAATGAAATTTAGGAATCTACATCTTTTATGACAGTTCTGGTAGTCATTGTAAGCCTTGCTGCAGGACACAGGTAACTAGAACCCATCTTAGCCTGATACAAACCAGTACAACTTATTTAAAGCCCACGATGTAACTTTGAGTCACATGTCCAGTTTGGCCTGTAGAGATGACACTATCTATATTACCAAAATAAACTTATTAAAATGAAAAAAAAAAAAAAGGCAGAGAACAAAAGATAGATATAGATACTTTTTTCAAATGCTTTATAAGCCAAGGATTAGCCATGACTACTTAGTTCCTCCTAAGGAAGTTTGATTTACATGTCCTTGGCAGGCTATGCAAAGATGACAATGTCAATCCACTGTAATTATTATAGATCTGAACAACAGCTCTGATTTGTCAAACTTTTTGGGCTTACACCACAGCCACAGCATTACTTTTGATTAAAGAAAATACTCTGCAAAGTAATTTTTTCCCCCCTTAGGTTCTTTGGACTAGTGCTTCAGAGGTCTACTAAGTCACTACTAGAGATGTTAAAAAAAATATTGATTGCATCTTCAAACAAAAAAGGTATGATTTTAAGCAACGTTTTTCAGTTCTTGGGCAGCTCTATCTGCTAAGTTTATGCATCTGCCTTTGTACATCATGACTATGTTTCAAAGTGGAATGCAAGGATGTAGGTGTCTGAGGCATGAAGCCATTACATTGCAAACCCTATCCCTTTAGCATTTCATGTGAAAATAAAAGCAGTGTAAGCAGCCTCTGCCATCTTCTTTCTCCCTTCTGAAGACCTCCCACAAACCTCATCCTGAAAGGTATTGGAAAGGGAGAACTTTCCACCTGCCGAGTCTCCTCCCAGTTTACAATACAACCGACTGCGAGAAATCTCCAAGGCTCCAGCATGGAGTTTCCCTCTCCTTAACCTTTCCTGCAGGATTTCCTATAGCAACGAGGATTTGGACTGCACAAGTTTGGTAGGATTTTGTTGCTGCTGCTGCCAGCATTTAGTGCTGCTATGTAGATGCAACAGAGTTCAGTTATAAAATCACATACGTGGGAGAGGCTTAAAGCATTCCCCTAATGCCACTGCCCTGCACCAAGGCCATACCACATTTAGCTACAACTGTGTCTGAACAGCTTCTGTACTGGTGACCCCTGAGAATCCAGAGACTATTTAAAGACCTGCAAGAGGCAGCAAAGACAAACAAGCTGTTTTATCAGCAAGCTATATTCACTCCAGGAGGGTCCACACTTCTATCAGGTGATGAAGGCTTGGAAAAATTGCAAAATGTTGGAAGTTACTGCTCTTGATCATCCCTGAGAGATGTTTGTCTCTCGTTTTTCAGAAATTTTCTCCTGAGAAAAACTCCTACACAGCCAAGTCTACTGTTTTTCTGTGTCTGGAGCTGTAAATTTCCCCCCCCTAATATTTAAACTTTCTCTATACAAATGAAATGTGACATCTTTTTCTACTATCTAACCAGACATTGTATATTCTGTACTTGCTTTTGATTTCTTCATCGTAAGAGTAACTATCATTTTTTCAAGAGATATGTACTCAAAAAATTTCATTAAATTTTCCCTGTTCTTAGTGCTTCCCTTCTTTTGTTATGTTGCCATTACTGGCAGAAATAAGACCAAGCTGCATTAATTAATGTTTGCTGCAGCCTCAAGTAAGTAATCTGAAATATTTACTGAGACTTTCTGCTACCACAGAAGATGATGTTCCAGACACCTAAGCTGTCCCAGCTATATATTTCAGTAGGAGGTGCCTGCGGCAGTCACGCTTCCTCTTGAGATGCGAATTACCTTTGGTCCCACTTACTGATATGGTTGCTATCTGCCCTCGAACCTCTGACTCATGTTTCAAACCAGCCTCTGCACATGGAGACACAAACCAGCCGATCCCTTCACAGCTGCCCCAACCAGAGAATTGTCTGTCTGTGGCCACAGGGGTGGCACTGGGGCATCTGTAGGTAATCAAAATGAGACGGTCTCATCAAAATGCCCAGTAGTGCCTCAGCTTACTCAGATTGAGTCCTAACCATCTCACATAACTAAACTACCCATCTTCTTGTCTCATTTACAGCTCTGCTGTGGGCTGCCTGTGTTGTGCAAGGCTTTGTCCTTACTAAAGATCTAGCAGGGACAATGACCCTTCTTTCCAGGGCGGTGGGAGTATGCTCAATCAGCCCAATATACGCCTGGTCACCATGACGCATGACACTTAGAAGAAACCAACCTTGCTGTCCTTTTGATCCATCCTTTATTTGCATGGATATTTTGTCCAGTTAGCTTACCTTGTATATTAAATCAACAAAGTACCCAATAAAGTTTAAAACGCAGCAACTTTCTTCTTAAACATCAAATTGTGTATTATTCAAGTGCCCAGCAGATTAACTGTAAATTAAAATGGAAAGTTTCAAGCTGTAGAACATGAAATATATTTGCATGTGTTAAATGGTTTCTTGATCGCATTGGAGTCTCCACTGGAGTAGTCTCCTCACAGAGTTCAAGCAATTAAACACTATTTCTTTCTGCATAACCGTAAGTTATATGTCCTTTTGGTTAAATGTGATTTTTGTGGGATGTAGTTATCCAGATTGTTCTTGGTAATAAATCTTCTCCTGCATAATTGATTAAATAACTGTTTGCCAGTTCATCTTGTTAAAATACGTTCGTTCATTTTTATAAGCATGGATGACCTTGGAGAATGGAAGCCAGGAAGAGGGTAACAACATGACAGCTGAACACACGTACAGAAGGGACCTGCCTTGTGTAATCCTTGCATTGCAAGCAAAACCCTGCCTGGAAAACACGGAGGTGTTGCCCAGGAAATGCTTTCAGTGGGGACCCCGAGTAGAGCAGTTCGAGGACTGCAGAGCAGGCGGTCAGCCGCAATCACACATGAAACGCTTGGGTCAACTCAGGGCACTTTCCGAACGTACAAATCAATGACAATTAAAGCAGATTATGAAAAAGCAATAGTAGATAGTTAAGTCTTTATGTGATTTAAGTGAGCTAAAGGTGCAGAGCCACATTCTTCCCATGTGCTGATGGGTTAGAGATTACTATAACTCTAAGGAGGCATAGTCTCTCATTTCCTGGGGACCTTTGAACCTGTTCCTGATGCGACATCACATAATGACTGGGGGGGGTGGTTCTATTATTGAGACTCTGTTGCTGTAGACGCAGTAACTCAACTGCCCGTGCTCAGACATGACATATTGCTGTAACAACTCTTGTAATTTTTTAGGATACTTTGGGTCAGATTTAATGTGTCTTTGATCGGCCTTTTTCTGAAAATGACCTTACTAGAATCCAAAGGCCACAAGTGTTGCCCGAAAGTATAAACTGGGTTAGGACAGATGTCCACCTGTATCTGTTCTTCCTCTCCAACAGTTCTGTTTCTTTAGGAAGAGAATATAAAATATAAGATAGGTGCAGAGTCATTTTTCCTCAGTTATATCAACCTAGTTTCCAGCAATCAGCTGTTTATGGACTTGCCGTATTGAATGTTTTCTCTGGATCACTTAATTTAATAATTACCAAATTGCTCAAATATCTATAAATTTGTCTAATCACTTTTAAAACTCATTTATAATTTTGGCCTCCTGCATATCCTGTGGCAATGAGTTCCTCAGGACCATTATTATTTATACTTGACAGGGTTCTGCCAGTCCAAAGAGTCTGACCCACTGACCTGAAGTAATCTTGCTTGAGATCAAACCACGAGAACAGAGAACAGTAACAGCCCTAGACAACCTATCATATGATAGCAGTGTATTTAAGAGAGGCAATCTGCATAAAGAGCTAAAAATAACCAGACAGTTTGCACAGGGTTTCCAGTAGAAGAATTATATGTACACTTTAGGAAGTAAGAGAAGTAAGTTTTCACATTTATGAATGAACACAACTGTGCAAAACCAGGTATAAAAGCAAATAAAGTTAAAGGTTCCCTGCTGCAACATGGCAAAATTAGTGAAATGCTTTCAGCACAGAAATAATGAACATGCTCAGGGCTTTTGGCTGCAGGGAGAATTCTGGCTCTGGAGATCTGTGCAAGCTGCAAATGCTTGAAGAATATCACAGGGAGAATGAATTGCAATTAACCAGCTAGAGATTATTTTAAAACAAAAAAAAGGCTTGAACGGTTCCATAAAGATACTGAAAGAAAGCTTGAGGATGACAGGGTAGGTGACAATCTGAAGAGATTGCTACTATGAGATGCTAAAAAGAATTTCACAATAAATCAAATCCTCCACCGGATATTTGAACTCAACAGCGTCTTTCTAAACATAAGCTCTGGAAATTGAAATAGCAGAAATAACCTACAAATCAAATAGATATAGTGAGGTGGGTGTCATTGCTGCCTATTCCAGTCAATAACTACTTCCTCTTATTAGTGATCAAATTATTTAGCAATGCAGATGGTGACATTAAGGAGCCAACACAACTGGAGGGATGCTGTGATCATTAACAGTTACGTCATTTTCCACTGGCACAAAGAATTGCAAACCTGCGAAAGCACCGTGCCACAAGAGGAAAACTGGATCGGATTTTCTGTGTGTATGTCTTCGAGTATTTAGTCACTGAGGCAAAAACTTATGAAAGCAGCAACATTATATAAAAAAAGTGTGGGCAATGCATTATGGATTAGGAGCTGGAGTTACATACACTGTAGGTTCAGTACAGAACTACCAGCAACTGATGCCAGAACTCAGAAATCAAGTGGGAGTACACAGGCTCAAGTACACTGCTTTATTAAACTGTACCTGATTGCCCTGAGTTAGTATCCTCTACAAATACGGATTTCTAGAAACTGGCAATCTACCACACGAGGTATCACAACAGAGAAATATACCCATGTATGGAAATGAGAGGAAGACCTTTGTTGCTAAGAAAGGAGCCCGGGTTCCTAAATTACCCAAACTTCAGAGCTAAGTGACAATGGCACTGAACTGCAGTGGCAGCTGGGAATGGTGGGAGAGAAAAAGGCCAAAGCAGGGGACAAAGGCAAATGCAAGTTTAGAGGACGCAGCAACAGTTTGTCAACATCTCTGTCAACTTTTCAAGATGCAATTCTTCATCTTCAAAATGAGAAGCAACCTCAAGGCATGGCATTTTCTCTGTGGTGGGCTCACTCTTTCTCCCCAAATACTTCAACGACCCTTAGTCTGTCATTGGAAAGCTACCAATCTGTCAGTCACAACCTCTGATGTCTCACCAGTAATTCTTCCTCTTGCTTTCCAAAAGCAATTGCTGCATTCACACCACTCGCAGCAAATCAATCTCTGCGTTCTGTCAGATCACCGACTGCTTTCAGTGCCTCCCAGCCCAGCTCCTCCTCCCATGCCACCCCTCCACTCACCAGCGACAGCCTTCAGGAGTCCTCTCCGCCAGCGCTGCTTTGCTCTTGGACTCTCGGATGGAGCTTAACAAAGCTTTTCAGTTGCAACCCTGCAGTCTTAATAGCACTCTTTCCCATCCAGCGCCATACAAAAGATAGAAAGGAAAAAACACAATTTCAATGCCAGTGTGAAGAATGACATTTCAAAGAAGTCTATAGCAGATATTTGTATGACATACCTCACAGTTGTTCAGAAATCTCCTTTACTCTATGGTGTAATTATAGCATTTTTATGGAATTATTAGGAGCAATTCCATATAGTTTCGCTGCCTGCAGAGTGCAGCAAAAACCACACTGTCTGCATCTGAGTTGGGCTAGTCCTTGCTCACTTCCATAACCCGTGGTCACCTCAAGCAGGGCAGGGAAACTGGCTCACCTCATGCTGCCAGCTGTTTTCCCTTCATCTTAACTCATCCTTGTGAGCCAACGTGCTAGAAAAAGCAGCAATGCCCACCCACCTGCAAAGCAGCAAGAAAAACTTAATCCAACGCGTAGATGTCAGCGTGCTTTGCAAAGAAGGGTTGCCTAATTGGAGGGGGAATCCAAATCACAGAGACTGAAGGAAACTTGCCCACAGCCACGCAGGTGACAGTGGCACAGCAAAGCCCAAAACCCACAACTCCAGGCTTCACCCACAGGTTTTCCCCGGGACATCAAACTGCAGCGCTGGATTTGTTTTCTTTCAACTCTCCAATGCAAGTACATGAATAAGGTGACAGCAACAGGGAAGTAAAAGGGAGTTTTCTAGCTCCTTATGCACATCTTGATGCACATTTAGAGTAACAGTCTCACCATTTGTATGCAAAATCTAGAAAATGTACAACTAGTAAATTCAGGCAGATGTAAGCAGTACAAACACTCTTACTTGAAAGAGGGCACATTGCATTTATCAAGATTACTTCAGTCTTTTGGGGTTTTGTATAACTTTTCCCCTTGCTCACTTTTTGCCCCAGTAATTCTAACGAGTACGTGTGTGCATGTGTAAGGTATGCTATTTCAGTCATCTTCTTACTACAGTAGGTAATGTTACAAATGTGTGCCCCTTCCAAAATCAGATAGACGTGTGTGGTACCTCTTCTGCTTTGAACGATAGGCCTGCAGCATTGAGCAGGTAAATGTTTTCTGGCAGGAGCAGTATTTTTCCCGTGGCTGTGTGCTGCTGGAATGTTTATCTTTGCTCGAGTTGCCTGGCTATTGCAAAGCTACTTGAAATGATTCATGGGTCTGACAGATGTCTGGTACAGCTGGATGTGTCCTTGATTATCCCAAAAGTCTGGACAACTCTGTCATTCACCATTGCCCAAATTATCTCTGTATTGACTGCAGAAGCCTCTGTGACAGTACTGTAATGGCTAATTACCCAGGATACCTTTGATACTTACTTTATAGTGGTTTGGAAGAGTTAAATAGAGAGAGAAAGAGAAAGAGAAAGAATTGGAGCAAAAACATACCAGTGAAAGTTATACTCTCCTATGTTCCAAAACAGTATACGCTTTAGCCTACACAAGAATATGCTGCATGGGCTAATTAAATCCAGGCTGTCCTTTTAAAATGGGCAGATTTCCAGCAAAATAGATAAGGAGGAAATGTAAAGAATCCTGACAATGATAAATCATGGAGAATAGAAGGACCTATTAGCCAGGAGAGAATTGTATGTACAACATTCTTGAAAAAAAGATGATGAGCAGCCATTTGCTAGCTTTATATGTTGCTGGAAAAATAACATGTTCCGCTTAGCAGGTAACAAAGAGCGGCATGGGTAGCAATGCTAAATATGTATAAGGCTATCTGGTAAAACTGCCTATAAGGAGGTATGAAAGCAGAGATCTCCTTTTCCTGTGCTATCAATTAATGTGTTTTGAATAAAACAGTTTCTGCAAAGTAGAAATATATTCAGAAAAGGAATGAAAGAAGACAGGGTTCAAAAATCTCATTTTAGTGAAGATGAGGTCTTAATGACAACTCAGGTGAAAAATTATAGCAAATTTCTGCTTCTCAGGGCTGTGTCTCTCCTGGTGATTCAGCCTAGGTCCAGACTGGAAAAGCATGTATCACTCTTTTCCCCCTGAGTTTCAAACAGCTCAGAAATTGTCCAGGATCCACAATGGCTGGTTGTTCCCATGAAGTCAGTGATGACATTCCCATTGGCTTCAGTGGAGGAAGGATTTACTTTCCAGAACCAAACCTTCCAGTTCAGGCCTACATGCCACATATACTGAACTGGAAGATGCCACCCCAGTGCCTTCTGTGGTGGTGAACAGCTGATTCAGTCCAGACACCAAATTAGAATTAGGTGACCCAAATGCATTTGCCTGATACTGCCTTAGTGATATCAGTGTAGAGAACAGAAAAAGAAAGATCACACTTCTGATCGTGGGTTCCCCTTGCTTATCATTTAGCCTTGTTACCTCAGTGTAAATAATGTATTTGTTAGAAGGTGATGAATTATTGACCAGAACATTTGGATATCACTTCAGATAAAAATAATTCTCTTTGTAACTCAGAACTGAACAGTCAAACCCCAGTGAATTAAATACTTGGAGAAAGTTGCCTTTTCCTTGTTTGTCAGGTCCTTCAAAGAGCTTACATTTTTTGCAGGTATATCTGTTATATGAAGTCATTCACTCAAACATATCTATTCATTAAAAAATGACAAATAGAATGTTTGTTGTTTAAAATGCAAGGCTTATCCATTCACCTTATTTGGGAAGAAGATCACATGCTGTAATTTACATGTCTTACTATGATGGCATAATTTTTACAATTAGCATTCTACTACTGTTACTTAAATTTAAGAAATTTTTCTTTTTATGACTCAAAATTTCCTTACCTTTCATTAACAGCAGAAGTATGTCTATTTGTCAATCTGCTACAATACCTGTAAAAATTAAGAAACAAGAATTCAATATTTGTACTGGAGGAACTAACCACAGACAATCATGGGAACATATTCTCTACTTCTTTGCATGGTTATGGTACTGCAAATAGAAAGACAACGTATTAAATATGGAGCAAAACTGAAACATCTTTTCTAGTCCCATTGCTCAAGATTCTGGAGGCTCAGAAGCAATTGTGTGCAGACAAATTAAATTTCCAGTTACTGCAGTGTGAAGTAAAACCTGACTGCTGCAAAATCTTGCAAAACTAAGTTTGTTACAAGGCAGGACAAATGTTTGGTAGTGTAGTCCCACTGATTCTGTGCAGCAAGGTGTGTGTCAGCTAAGGACCTGCCCTGACAACACATATTGGAAACTTATAATAAGCATTAGAAAGGTTTGGTTAGACTAAAGCAATCTAATCCAAATAATCACTTGTGTTGATTTTAGTTTTAATTTTGCAGCATGTCAATACTTTGAAGACATACAGAGGGGCTGAATGTATAAATGAAAACTCTCAGGGAAACGACAAATAAAAATTCAAGTACTTTCTTCTGCTAGAAATATAGACTATCTCATGCAGTCCTTTTGAGCTGAGTGGTCAGGAACAGATGCATTTCTGATATTAGCTCTTTCAGCTAACTAAACAGAACTGGGTGATGCTGGGAATACACAAAACCCCAAGAATGTTTAACACCAATTATATTTGGTGAGAGGTTTTGCAGTGCCTAAGATTTCAGCTCTGAGCTTCCCAATGGCTTTTGAACAATCACATTGTATGGTACAACGACTGATTACTTAATTTGGGGCCATACGTCCTTCAGGTAACAGTCTGAGATGAGTCTCAGTCTTGCAAGCTGTCCTGGAACTCAACAGGTAGGAGCGAGACATTGACTGATGGTATCCTGATATGGAAACGTAGAAGCTATGTTTGAAAATGTGATTTTTTTTTTTCCTGAAAAGGTGTAAATTTAAAAACCTAAACACTCGTGTACTTTGCATTTTATGCAACTCATCAAGATCATCTACTGCAGTGGCTGTGGTTGGATGGATCAGCAGGAGAGGGTGGCACAGAGCAGTGCTCTGCCCATCCTCAGCCCTTAAGCCCACTCTTGGTCACGCATGTGACAGTTGGCTGGTGGAGCTGAAGTATCTCCATAGCAGGTACTGCCCCTCATGTTTCAGTACCTCTTTCTTTTGTTCTAAATTACTGTTTATTTTTAAGATGGATTTTATATTAATATTCCATGCCTGTGGTACTAGGGACAAAGTGCTTGATAGATTCACCAGCCAGGTAAGCAAGGAGTGCATGTTCCCTGCTTTGACTGAACTTTGCTGCGAATCTTTGTGCCACGATTTTCAAGAGACCACATATTTTAACTTCTTGTACCTGAAGCACTTCAAGATGAGTTTTGGAGAGAAGATCCATAGCACTTTCTAAAAAGGCTGTTATCTGGGACTCCCATACTCATCTCTCACTCTTCCTTCTTCCTAGTCACTTTTGAAAAGCTAGACCTCAAGAAAAAGAACAGTGTGGTCCAGATTTCAGATGCCACAACAGACTGTTACTATCGCACTATTTCACAGTTAATGACACCCATCCAGCAACTTTTCAGTAGTCTCGATCTTGAACAGAATTGTCATCTAAAAAACCATCACTCTCCCAACTAGCTGTCAAAGTTATATTTCTCCCCCAGTTGCAGGCAACGGAGCTAATTATTATACCATGGTCACTGAAGGCTGAGAACTGCAGTCACATCACCTTTTCTCCTAAAAGGAGTTTCCACAAGTCTTCCTGACTGGGTTCGAGACAGTCCATACATTTATGCTCTGATGCAGATGGGGCCTGAATTGGGACTATCCCATTCACGACTATGAAATGAGGATTGGAATGCATAACAGGTTGTATGTGGAACAAAAGTACTTAACATCTCCAGTGACTTTTGTTTTGGGAACATGGAAAATAGGTAGGGGAAATGTTTTCTAAAGGAGAGGGAGCTCGAGCCCTGCAGAGCAAGCGCCGTGCCCTGGTCACATCCCACGGCAATGGCTGCAGGGGAACTGTGTGACATTTCTTTTAAGCTTCCCGTGGAGAAGAGGCAGAACGTGAACTGCAGAGCTTGAATTCACTCTACACCAACGCAGGAATTCAGAAATGTTAATTTTAATCAAAACTTCCTTTAGCATGCAGGAAATATGCTATTCACCTAGGACTTAAAGTTTCACTGCAATTTTGGTTTAATACCTTAAATTAAGTACTTGGCAGGAGATCACAAAATATGCATTTTGCACAAGCATGTAATATTTCCTAGGATTTAAATATTGACAAACACAGGTTTTGCTATTCATCATTTTTTAAGACTTTTTTCCCCGATATATAAAAGGTCCTTTTCAATGAACATTGTACTGGTTATATTCACTCAGAGCATTCCTTTTTTTCCCCTGTTTGTTTTTAAAGATCTTGGCGGGGGGGCGGGAGTGGCAAAAAAAAAATCAGTTTGGAAAATTGTCACAGATCCCCATATATCTCAGTAATACAGTCACTAACAAGATCACTGCAACTTTCTTAAGAGCTGTCAGACACATTTACAATTCCAATGATTAAAAGTTGCAAATATATTATAAACTTCACCACATGATATTTTCCAATAATGCAAACAGCCTTTGCAGCTCGGGTAACATGAAATTCAAAGACGACTTTGATTACATCTAATCTGGTAAAGAAATGAAATCATAAGCATGCTTATTTCAACCAACAACGAAAGCAAGCAAAATAATTCATCAAATCCCTGAGTAAGCAGTCACAAAAGACCTTTAAATAACTCAACTTTCTACCATATTTTATTATCCTTTCCTAGTTTTATAGCATTATCTGCTACAGAAATGCAGGGAGATTTGTAAAACACTATAGCATTTAAGTCATTACATTTTATAGCTAATTTCTAATGTGGATTTGATTTTTTACGAGCACAAAAAGAATCTAATTTGCATTAGTGACAGTAACTAGAGAAATTTAACACCTGGCACTGGTTGTACCAGAAATTGAATATTAGCTACTTGGGTGCTAAAAAGCACATTCATACCTTCAAGGGGGATTTTTCATTTATTTATGCTGTAGTCTCATGTTTATCATTACAAAAGTGTTCTTACATCATGATGGAGGAAAACTCTCAGGAACGTAAAAATACCGTGCACTCGATAAAGGGAGTTTGCAGCAACAGCAGCAAAATGAATCATTTATACACTAAAGAATGTACAAACCCAGAAATAAATCTCCAATGAGATATAAAATTAGAACAGCAGCAACGTACGGACAATTCATTTCCACAAGTGCTTTTTATTTATTTATTTTTCCACAGATACTGCTGCTTTCCTGGAGCAATGCATTACACCCAAATTAAACCTCCATTTAAGAAAAAAACCAACCCCAAACCATAGCTGACACGAAAACGAACCACATTTCCACATGAACAATCCACGTATTTATAAAGGGTGGAAAATTAGGAGCTGCAAAATAGACAAAGCCGCTGTAAAATGATATGGGAAGTGACATTTTACATAGCTGGCTACAATTAACACATTGATGGCATTTTGCTGGGCTCCTTGCAGTGATAATGCTGTTGTCAAATGTGTTTAGTGCACCAAATCTCCTGGAGCCTTCAGCTAGGCAGCAAGCTTTTGACAGATTGAAGGTTCGGAGATAGGCTATCATGACAGATGGAAACTGGCACCGATGTTCAGCTTTCGCCGATCACAGGGGACCTGCCCCCCTTATTCTTCAGGGCTCAGCTCTGCAACCTTCCCCCTTCTGATGAAAGCAGGGGATGGCATTGTTAAATAGTGCATCTGTGTGAGTTAGACTACTCTGATGAAAGCATAAGGCAGACGCTCTGTGAAGCAAAAGACAGCCTCTGCTCTAACTGCATTTTAGATAGACTTGGGGAGGACTCCAGGGAGCTGGGATAAAACTTTGGTAAATTTCAGACAAAAAGAAAAAGCCCACACTAGCCATTAAATGGTGCTTCTTATAGATCTATATTCATGGGCTGGAGGAATCCATATATATGAGCTACCAGAAGCTATTGTGCGAGACTCTCCGTAGGAGTCTCTTCATTACTGTTTTGATCATTTACTGAAATTGGTTTCTAAGGACCGTACATTACAGAACCCCATCCAGACAGCAGCTCCAAATAGGAGGTAGATCCGTACAGAGGGAGGGTGGGAGAGATAGTCTGCTTTGCTGTGAGCATCCAGCCTGTTCAGAGGCTAATTCAATTATTAGGAGAGGCTGTTCTTGCAACTGGTCTCGATTCTTGGATGCAATGTTAAAACCGGGGTGGGAGCTTGTGTTATTGAGCTTTACACAGCTGGGCATAAACAGGCAGATAATACAGTTAATTAACCTTTCACCCCCCAACACCTTTTGAAGAAAGGCATTTGTGGGTTTTTTTAACCAGCCTCAGGATATTTCAAAGGCACTTGTCCCGACTATATTTGCTTCTTTCTAGCCCTGACAAATTCCTGTTTGATTTCTTTAAACTGGGCTGGAGAGCTTTCTTTTTGCTGTCTTAATCTTCAATTCCACTCTCGCTGATATAGTATTTGGAGCAGCATACTGCAGCCCATTTGAGGTATGATAATCAGCTGATTAGCTAGTGAAGTCGTTTTCCCTGAGGCTCTTTTGTGTGCAAAATCCTCCCACTCAATTGACATGTGGACATCATAAAGCTGATGAAATGCAATTGTAATGAACAAGAGGGAGAGGCATCTGCAGCAGTCTAAATGAAAGACCCTTCCCTCTCGACATGCTAATTCAGAAAATCTGCTCTTAACTTGTACTCCCTCTGGATCCCAATGGATGTGAATCTCCATGAATGCATATTCAAAACAGCGTATTAGCCTCAGTAGCAAGTGAAATTTGAGCCTGGATGGACCAATTCTAATTTCAAGACAGATTATGCTGCATCAAACGTAGTAATGATTTGACAGTTCATTTGTGACGAGAGTCCTACAGTCAAGGTTTAATGCACGGACAGGCGCAGGTGTGCAGCCAGCACCAACAAAATCCAAAGGCTACCAGTTAGCAAGCCTCATGCATGAGGAAAGGTGAACATGTTTAAGAAATTAACACCATCTTCTTTAAAGCATCTTGTAGCTATGGTTCTCCAGCCACACCTTCCTTATTACACCATCGAGCACTGGCTAGGGCTCGGAGGGACCAGAAAGGGCAGCCCAGTATACCACAGTCACTACAAATTAGTTCCAGGATGGAACAAATTAGGGAACAAGATCAGAGGATGGTTTGGTTTCTTAACCACATTCTAGATAAACGACTGGGCTTGCCTTCTGGAAATTTAGGCAAGCTCTGGCTCTGTCCCTGGAGAGGGTGCAAGCTGCTGTGACTAAGCAGGCACCCACAGCATGGGCTGAGCAGTGCCAGGCATTCCCTGTGTGCATGGTGGATGCAGATTTTCAATTCCTCTCCAGCAGCTCCCAGGGTCCATTTTGGGCTTCTCTGCCTCAAAATCATCTAAATTGTTAATTGCTTTTACCAGGTGGACACCGTATACCTCATGAGTTTTTTTTATTCCTTTGTGGTTTTTAAGGCAGGGAGAGAGATTTAAACCCATATATTCCTGTTGCACACATATATATACACACGTATTTTTTTAAATAAAACTTATCTCGAGTTATTAGAAATGCTTGAAATAATATCAAGTACACTTCTACGAGTTAAAAATGCATGAAATAATTTAAATATACAATAAAAGTCATACATGTACAGCCTTTGCTACAGAGACGTTTAAGTACTAATTAGCTGACATGTTCTGGTAGCCAGAAAACTCCACCAAAGCTCAGGAAGAGTCATTGCTTGACAGGATCTTCACATCACCCAGTGAAATTTGTGCTGTAGGGCAGGAAACTGAGCCTCAAGGAGGCTGCCCCTCACCTCTCCTCCTTTCCTCCATTGTTGGCCGGGCATGCAATATGCAGGTACAAGGAGGGTGGGTGCCCCAAGTTTCCCTTCAGTAAGATTTGGTCTAAAACCAATGCATATTAGGCATGACTGGCTATTGGTGCCCATACCGTATGAGACAAGTTATCTGCAACAGAGTTGAAAAGCACCCTATCCCCAGCAGTACTTCCATTGCCAACATGTAGTCCATATGATTATGGTTACATACCTGCGTCTACTCTAAGTTAAAACACAACATCTTCTATTTGCATGAACATTTTCCATAAAGATCCAATGCACAATTCCAGATCTTAAGCTTTTCCGCTCAACTGTTTCATGAGGATATGAAACCTCCTTAAATTACAAGAGTCCTACTCTTCCAGCGTGTAGCGTGACTCTTTCAGCAACACAAAAGAATCTCAGCATACACCCTAAATAAATACCAACTGTAATGGCTGCTGGTTAGATAGGATCCTCCCAAAAAGCAGAGGGCCACGTCTTCCCTGTTACATTGCTGAATGGACTGAGCAGTTGGGTATCCTGGTATCCTCTATGTTCTTTCTTTCCTATTCCAAGTTGGTTTGGGGGGAATGCGAGGAACAAGTTAGCATCTTCACTGGTTTACTTGCTTTTTTCTTTTATCCTCATAAGAGGGGAAAAATGGGGTGGGAGGTGCAGCAAGACGGGGGTATCTTGAAACAGCACAGCTCCTGTCCTGGTTGTATTGAGGACAGTGCTTCCTCTTGCGGGAAGCTCTGCAGAGAAAGTGGTTTCCCCCAGCTGGCCTCCAGTTGCCTTGGCTGGTTTTATTATGACCAGCTGGCTGATACCAAAGCTCCAGCACACTCATTTCTAAGTACTGTTCACTCATTTCTAAGTACCACTCTCCTCGTGAGCCAAACGATTGAGTAGCTGTCGTCTTTGTGTTACAAGGTGGCAAAGCTATCAGCAGTGGATTTGGGAGAAGCCAATGCCCCTGCTAAGAAGTCCAGATTTGGGAACATCCTAGCCCTTTATGTATACATGCTATGGGAATTGATCCGTATCCATTGGTCGCCAAAGTAATGGGCCTGAGCCAGTCTCCTCTCTTGGGAGGAGGGCTGTGTCAGAAGTTTTACCACTTTGTTTTAAAACCTACTTGCCTAAAAGCCCACCAAAAAATGCACAGGTGCCGTTTTGTGATGGGATAGCTACCCTGCATGGAATAGCAACATTACCAGGAGAGGTGGCTACAGAACTTTTCTGCTTACAAGGTACTCATATAAGATATAAATGAAGTAACAGATTAATGTGTGTAGCTTTAGTTTGTTACTGAGCCTCACCAAAATGGGGATATTATAAAGTCTTTACAGTACTAAAGAATCAGGGACCAATAGTTGTTGCAGGCAGACTATCGGAGACCATAAACATCATAGACATTGGTCAGGCACACAAACATCGTAAGTGTACATGTATCATCAGCATTTTTGAACATTTTCCTCCACTCACCAACTCAGTAGGTACTTTTTAGCAATATTCATGGCTTGGATATCATCCAGTCACTATCCACAATATATTTTGAGAGCTGGGGGGAGGTAAGGGAAGCCAAACACCTGCAGAATTGAATTAAATTTCTTATTTACTTCTACTTACATATTCCTGAATTCATCAGCAGTAGTGGTCTGAGATCATGCAACTCCTTATCTCCTGGTTTCTGCTGTGTGTGCTTACTGAGGCTTAGAAAGTGGACTTTTATTTTCTTCTTCCCAACAGTCTAGAAGAGTTATATGGAATTATTAATTATGAAAATTAGTATCATTCTAAACATCAGAGTTTGATAAGATAATAAATGTAATTCATACCATATGTCATGGGTTTGATTCATATTTTGTACCCTCTTCAAACCTGCTCAAGTATAGTATAAATGAGTGTCACATCTAATAAATTACCACAAGAAGAAGACTTGGTCTTTGTTGCCTATTGCTTCAGAAGCATCAGGTTACAATGATGTTTAACAGAGGAGTTTTTACTTTTTTTTTTTCCTCTATTGAATGCTTCAAATCAGTTTGGCAATCCTTAAAAGGTTAATGAGTACTGTCTGCTACAGAATGCCAAACTGATTTAATTCAGAAAATGAGAAAACATTCCTAAAACGTAATCAGCTGTCACTTAGGAAATGACATACAACAAGATAGGAGTGTTTTACATTTTGTTTCCTAAGCAGGGCTTCTGAGAGGTCTAGACAAAACGTCAGGTGGTTCCTGCGCAAGATGCATCACTCTCCAAAATTGTTTTTACCTGGAAGAACAAGCAGCAGTCGTTCAATGTCCCGGTTTCTGTCCCTCCAGGTAGCTACAGCCTCAATCCTTCTTTGCTCGGGACATCCCAGCCTGTCTCACAGAGTGCATCCCAGTGCTCCTCCAGCATCTCAGGGTGATCTGAACATGACACAGCTGGGACAGGGCAGAGGAGCTTGGCAGTTCCAGGACCTCCTCCTTGGCCCTGGGCATGGCTGCAGGGGGTTGGAGGGACTCTCCTTGTCCTTCCCAGAAGAGGAAAGAAAAATGAGACTGGGTGTGTGGGTCAGAGTGGTAAGGAGAGGAGAGCTGCTCTTTGCTCTGTGCAACCCACACACCCAAGACCAATCCTCCACCAACAGCCTTTTTGACATGGTGGACCCATTGAAAATGCCATTCTTATCACGGGTCTTCCCTCTCTGAGGGGGTACATACAGGTTTCTGGAAAACCTACCGTGCCCACAAGCACTGCAGAGCTTCGGAGGCCTCACACTCCTGCCTCCTTATCAACACCTGCAGCAGGTCGGTTTGACAGGGCCATGCTTTACAGTTTTGCCAAGTCTTGGGAAGAGTCATAGAAATGACATCATTTTTCCCAAGTTGAAATGCTAAGCAATTTTACATTGTTAATGGAATTAAGATGATAATTTAAAATAGCATGATCTCAGACCAAAAGTGATGTCTTACAGATCTTCAGACACTACGATTTTCTGATCCTGAAGTTTTTGTGATGGAGATGTGCTCTAAAATGGCTGCCAGACCCTGCCCCTTTTCACAGCACCATGCTGCGCTGCTCTTTTCACTCTGCACATCACTTCTGCACCACTAAAGCGTTCAGTAGTGATATCTGACACTTACAGAATGCTTTTCATCTACACGTGTTAAAGATAGATCATCTTTATTTCTTTTATAAAGTAGAATTTAAAAAATCCATCTTGGGTGACCTGCCAAAGACTGCTGCAGATCCAGAGCATGGTCCGGTCTTGCTGCCTTCCCAGCTCTGTTTTCCTCCAACCTCTGCGCCCACCTCCACGTGACACCCGGGAACAACCCCCCCAGGAACGTTTCTGAAGCAATATGCAAACAAACCATTTTTAGGCACAAGTTACTTGCAGATACTGTTGGAATATGATACAATGTGCTTATAGCGCTGCTCTTTTTATCACTTTAGCCAGACCTTTTCTGCGGCTTTAATGCCTGCAACCCCCTGCACTGCCCTCTGTAGCAGTTGAATACCCATAATCAAGACCAGCATTTAATCCAAAGATTTCATCCATATTATCACCAGAATTTTTATTTTTTTCTTCCCAGTTGTATTTAGTGAGCCTCAGTTTTACTGCTGGCAGAAGCAGCCCTTCTCGCTTGATCTCCAAGCGCCCAGAAGTAGTGCAATGTGTTTCTTCTTGCTAGTTAGCATAAACCACCTTCCATACATTCTGAATGTATCAAGAATGCTGTAAAGTTTAAATTGGGCTATCTGTAATTAACTATGTTTTTAAGAGTTTGTAGGCAATTTCAGAGCAGGGCTCCACCATATTAACAGTTTCACAAGGAGGAAGCAGAATTTAAACAGAGGAAACAAACACAAACATGTTCTTTATTTGATGGCAATGAAATTAATTTTTTAGAAGTCGGATTGCAGTAAACTGATTTTTTTTGCATGGCAGCTTCCTATGGACAATATCTAATTAACTAATCAACTAATTAAATTAGCAAAAACCCAAGTAAATTATTCATCTGTATAATTCTCAGGAGACAAGGTCACCTAAAAACCATATTTACTCTATTTTTATCACATTTGCAGTTTGTGTAAGTCTAATTGTTTTTTAGTTTACCTGCAGTAATTATGGTTTCCTTAAGTCTTTTATGTAACAGCATATAGGGAAGAGCAACACTGGACTCCTGGAATTTGGAGATAGCCACAGAAAAGAAGTTACTTGCCACTAGCTGAGAGGTTTTCTTGCCTGCCAACTCAATGCAAAGAATTACTATAAACAAGTATTTTTATTCTGGATCTTTTCAAAGAAGTTCTGTTGTTTGTTATATTTCCAATGGTTTCAGTAGATACATGGACAAAGAAATCATTATTAGATTTCACATTGTGCTTTGAGAAAATTTGACAGAAAATTAAAAATTGAAATTTGTCAGAAGAGCAGCAAGTCTGTGATTACTGGTGTGTTTCTTATACCTTTAAATAATATAAAGGCCAAAAGGAATTACAAAAAAATACATTTCCCAGCCCACTTATGTCCGGGTATCTTGTGGTTTTTTTCCCCGCAATTTAGAAATAAGGATAAGGAGGGGGCATGGGGACAAAACAAAACCCATAAACCTTACTTGTGTCTTAGCTCGTGTGAGCTTTCCTCAAGGAATATCCTATGCCTTACTAAACCATGAGAGAGACATCCTGAGAGCCTCCGTGCTGGGCTGGCTGCGATGCCCGTGGAAGGTTTGGGAATGAGACCCCGCGCTTCCCTCTCTGCCTGGAAAGCCCAAAGCACAGCCTATGGGGCTGGTGCATGTTTCTTACCTTACTTTCCTTCTGTAGAGTCTTCAAGGCATAAGCTTAGTAACAAGGTGCAAACTCTCTGGGACAAGCAGGAGGGCCTGGTTTAAAAGAGTGATTCTGCTCCAATATAAAGGAGCAGTTCTTAATAATAGTAATATCTACCAGCTTACTCTTCAATAGTATCCTGGCTGAGAATAATTGTTTTCTAGTTAATCAGCTGATACTTTCTTCAGGATCAGCAGTAACAGCTCAGTGTCACATCACTCTGCAGAGGTAGTGGATGTGTAGGACAGCGGCTCTGGTAAAACACAGCAATGCCCACAGCTACCACAGTATTCCTGGGTCTGGCAATCGATACAAAGGATCCTGCCTCTCTCGTTTTCTATCACCTCTTTAATGTCTTTATTGATACAGTACTTAAAATTTGTCATTAGCTCATACACATGGCTAAATCCTCTGCCTTTTGCAGTTTAAAGTACCATACCAGCAATAGGAAACAAAATGTGTACTTTTCAAAACAGACACAAATGTTTAAAAATTACCACACAGTATGGTTTAATATAAATCTGTTGACTGTCTGGGGGCAGTACTTCAGGCCATGGGGAAACTGCACATTTATATAAGGATTCTCGCATTTCTGAAAGGATTTTAAGTTCAAACTTATTTACAATCACCTATTTCAATGATGACCAAAAATTTAAAAAATGAACCATACAGTGACACAAATGGCCACGTGCCATGGTTTAACCCCAGCCGGTAACTAAGCACCACGCAGCCACTCACTCACTTCCCCCCCGACCCAGTGGGATGGGGGAGACAATTGGGGGAAAAAAAAAGTAAAACTCGTGGGTTGAGATAAGAACAGTTTAATAGAACAGAAAGGAAGAAACTAATGATAATAACAACAATAATAAAATGACAATAATAATAAAAAGGATTGGAATATACAAGTGATGCACAATGTAATTGCTGACCACTCGCTGACTGATGCCCATTCAGTTCCCGAGCAGCGATCCCTCCCAGGCCAACTCCCCCCAGTTTATATACTGGGCATGACATCCCATGGTATGGAATACCCCTTTGGCCAGTTTGGGTCAGCTGTCCTGACTCTGTCCCCTCCCAACTCCTTGTGCCCCTCCAGCCTTCTTGCTGGCTGGGCATGAGAAGCTGAAAAATCCTTGACTTAGCCTAAACACTACTCAGCAACAACTGAAAACATCAGTGTGTTATCAACGTTCTTCTCATACTGAACCCAAGACATAACACTATACCAGCTACTAGGAAGAAAAATAACTCTATCCCAGCCAAAACCGGGATACCATGATACGGGGCTGCACCAGCTCTCAGAACATCTCATTTCTCCCTCCCAAACCACAGTGCCCTCACCATGCTGCCTGCTCACCTCCTCCCACAGTGCCAGGCTTAAGTGCCCTCCCAGGCTCCAGCTGAGCCCGCATTTTCAGAGCCAAAGAGCCACGTGCGACTTGGGTGCCCACCCCTGATGTAGCTGTACAGCATCTTTGAACTCATCCTCAGGAGACTTGCATGTGGTGCTTAGTGAAATTTAGAGAGAAATTTTAGGCTGATGAAATTGGATGCTGGTGAAAAAGGAAAATTTAAAACTGCTGACCTGTTTTCAAAAAAAATACTTGCTCCCTCAGTCATATCTGGGAGTACCATTATCTACAGCTAATATGGCAAACCAAAGGCCATCCCAAGTGGTCTTGCATACGTGCCACTAGCTGACAAGTACATGAAGAGACACTGCCTCAAATCAATGGCTGAGTGCTGGACTTCACTCTCACGTATGATAATTATATGATATAAATACAATAATTATACTATGTGTTCACTGATATAGCCCTCTCTTCATTCAGATGATTCCTTCTCCCTTCTACATGGCCTGGGCAAATCTCCTTCATCTTGCCAAGATTTTAGAAGTCATTCAAAGCAGCGTTTAGCACTCCCTGTACCACCAAAGTCACCTAATAGCCTAGAAAATGTGTGTGCTTTCCTTCCTCCTCTGACAGCTTAAGGAATGAAAGTCAAAAGTATTGCCTGATGCTAGGCAGGTGTCTTCTGTGGTCTGAAGAAAGAGGAGATAATCTGAGAGGGTCATTTCTAACACTGTGACCATATCTGAGTTCTTCATTTCTTCTTCACCTCCCTAAACTTTACCTTGTCTCAATCGCACTTTCTGTAGTTGCTGAAAATCATTTTGCCCTGTTTTCACAGGGAGTTGCCTGGTTTTTACCATCTGTCAAAGGTGGAGAGGTGAAGGTACTGCTGGCAGCCCCACCAGCAGTGGGTTACTGCCTTGCTTGGAGAGACCCATGCAGATACAGTGCTGGACCACAGGAGCTCCAGTAAAACCCACGTATGACAGCAGTGAACTCTTTAAACTCCAGTAATTAGATGAACACTCTTAACCAGGCTAAAAAGTGATTCTGCTTTTTGTTTCCCAGCACAAATTATGAAATTAGGGAGGAACACTCCCCCTAAAGTCATCCCAAGCAAACATGTAATCTGCTTATAAACCCCAAGCTTATTTTGATCTTCAAAGATAATTAAAGAACAAACAGTTCTGCCTAAACTCTCAGTAAATTAATCACTGTCCCAGAAGTCACTGACTGTCTAGTTGTCTGAATGACTCTCCAATTTGACGGACCAGAAGATGCTCTCTGCTGTCTTGACTGTTCACCTTATGTGAACCTCAAAATCAAACACCTCTGAACAGCACCTCTAATAAAGCAGCTGTACACTCTGCTGATCCTATTGCTGCTCGTGAATGGCTCCACAAAGACAACAATAATGGAAAAAGCTTTCTACAGTTTTGTTTTTGTCAAAATGAATCACTAAATTGATGTATTTTTATTCCCTGGCCCCAAATATCATTTCACAGTCCAGAATCATTACATACTCTGCAGTGATTGCTTTCACCAGGAGTAATATTTTCGCAAAGCTCTTTGACTAATATGTTTTCCCTATTTCCCAGGACTACCCAGCATAAATTCCCTGGTAGTGAAACGGCCAAGTCCCTTCCTGGGTGAAGCACTCTACCACAGCCAATGGCTTTGGGGAGTTACTGTAAAAAAAATCACTGGAACCATCAACCTAGTGCACAGCAGCAGGCAGAGAGGCAAACAACGTCAAGAGGTATTAGCAAGGGGATAGAGCAGTAAATAAGAGGTGATACACTTTCTATACAAGATCATCTTTAATAGCTATAACCCATACAGGTTTTACCTAGACCTCTTCTTACAGGGCTGGGTGCTGTGATACAGGAAGCACAATACTGCCTTGCAAAGGATGTACCGTAGGGCAACAAAGATAGTATCAGGTCTCTAAAATCTAAGTTGTAAGAAAAGGTTAAGGGTGTTCAGTTATTCTCCCTGGAAAATAACAGCCACAGGTGTGACCTAAGAGAAGTTTTCAAAATTATGGGAAGGCTCTGATAAAATTCTTAGTGATACTTTGGTCACAGTGGCAAGCCACTCACAAAAAAAAGAAGTGTAAACATTATAAAACTGGGATTAAAGAAGAATTCAGAGAACTGAGCTATTTCATGCATAGATAATAAAAAAAATAAGGGTAGCATTCACTCCCACTAAAGTCAACAAAAAATTGTCATTGATCTGAATTAGGTAGAGCTATCCTGGACTAATTCCCAAGATGAACAAAAACATATTGCACAGCAGTTAAAATGATGTTTTTCTCAGCTATTAATTTCTGAGCAAAGAGCAGCAATAGAATAGAGAAACACCCAGAAGAAATGGTTAAATTACAATAGAAAGGCTAGGTGACATTTCTTCTTTCTGTCTGGGAGATCACAGCTTGAAGGAAGTTTCTGAGTCCGAGTTTTCCTGGGCAGGCACAGAGAGCTGCATTTGTCCCAGATGAGAAGCAGATGGCTGTAAACCAGGATTTTACTGCTTTGCATCCCCTGTCTGTCCATTCACAGATGGGGAGGAGAAATTGTTGGAAGTTGCCACTTAGACAAGAAACCAAGGCCATGGGTGTGGGGATCGGTATCCTGCAAATCCAGTCACTGTTGAGGCTAATGTAGGTGGGAAGGTGCCTGCCATTGAAACAAAGCAACTGTGCTTTTCTCCTGCCCAGGAGCTGGTGTGGGGAGAGAAGGAGCTTTTGTGTTCCCTAACCAAGGGGAGGTATGGGTAACCATCAATCCTGCCTGAAACAGGGGAGAAGTAAATGTATCCAGCACACTGCGGGGAGGGAAACACTTCCCAGAGCACTGGCAGAAATGCTGGACAAGTAGCTAAATTCTTTCCCAGAAACTGCTCCAGTGACAACGTGATGCCTCCTGGCTCTCTGCAGCCCAACTCTTGCAATAAATGTCAGCCTGCAGCCGTATTGGGCATAATTAGCCTATGATAATAAATTACCCACATTTTCAGGAAAATATTAGAGACCATCATTATTTGGAATAGAGATGCATTCAGCTGCACAACTCTACCTAATATGATGGATGGAGTAGTCGTACCACTGAATACATTTATCTAGAATGAAGTGATTATTTCGAAGATGAACACAGTCAGAAATAAGTGCATATGAATCATATACTACTACACACTAGAGAGTATCGGAGTAGCAGGGGTTGTAGGTCAGCTGACCAGCCCATAGCTTTTAGTTGGTAGATTATTTCACACATATACCCTAGGATTTTAAAGCTCAGTCTCAAAATCCCTCTGAATTTAAAAATGATTCCATGTTTTTTCTTGGAAAAAGAAAAAAAAAAAGATACAGGAAAGGTTTTTTTCCCCTACCTTAGAGAAGATCTTTGGTGTTATTTGACTCCACTGTCAACTCAGAGATGAAAGTATATTGCTCAAAATACCACAGGCAAGCATATTGGTAAAATAATTTTGATAACAGCTAATTATTTTATGAAAAAGACAGTAAACAATGAAGGACTTCCTGTGAGGGCTCGCTCAAGTCCAAGTGACTGCAAGAGAAAACAGGAGTCATTACAGTAGAAGAGTGTCATCAGGTCTACGACAAAATTATACATTCCTTTTTGACACATTTTAATTCCAAACAATATTTCTTTGGCCTTTTCCAATCATTTTAGTAAAGCAAAGAAAACCACGCAGGATCATGGACAAGGCTCACAATTCTGTTCTGCAACAGTACCCTGGCACTGGCAGCATCTTGCCTTTTTTCCCACGCGTTCTGATAGTAGGTAGGGTCATTTTAGACATCAAGCTTGCATACCTGTGAATGAAGATAGGCTCCCTGTTCAGTCACTGGGGTCTCCAGAGGGCTCTGAACAAATTTAGATGCTTTGAACAGGTTGTGCGAATACGCAGCTTCGTGCAGATTTGTCTTTCCAAAATGCAGTAGCATAAATATAATTTCTACACGTTCCTCTGAATTATGAGCATGCTTTTTTATGCATTTGGAGCAATGCATGGACTCTTCATGCAAAGGGATCATATCTTGCAACTCAAGAAGAAACAAAGTTCAATGAATTTTCAGTCCCATTCCACGTTCCCATCATCATCATTACTGGAAGAGATGGAGTTTTTCCTCCCCTCAATCTGTCCCAGTTACAAATAATTTTTTGCCCCCTGAAGCTATGTCTAGATTTTTGTGGATAGGGGTGAGGTAGTCAGCTTGTGGGGAAGCTTGTTTACCAACAGTAGTAACTATGCAACATCTTCAGCTGTGAAAAACTAATAAATGGACCTCTGTTACTGTCAGACTAGTGAAAGTATCTTTTTGGATAAGAAAACCAAAAGCAATTTTTAAAAGCTGAATTTATCTGTTATTAGACAAATTTAAGATGAGTTACCACTAGATATATGGCTGCTTTTTTTTAGATTGATTATATTTCTTGATAGGTCATCAGTTAAGGATATTTATTATAGCAGGCATCCATCCCAACAGCTAAATGTCTTGCTCACTGTAGGTCAGAATTTTAAAGCTAGTTTTTGGATAGGATACTACCCATGGCCTAAAGCCAACCTCAGCATCAGTGGAAACAATACAATAATTGCATAAGACTTAATGCGCAGTGATATTTCTTTGGATTTAAAATAAATGGTATCTATACGAAATGAAGACCAACGCTTACTTTTTTGAAATTTGCCCAAAATATTTAAATATATTCTAAACTAAGGAGCTATTTAAAGGTAGGAATCAATGCTACCCCAAACTGCAATTTTCAAAAAATTATAAGTGTTGAACATTTGTAACATACAACCAAATTCAGAGAAGTTCAAACATTTTTGGATAATCTGAATATTTGTTTTCATGTGTTTGATATATATAGGAAGTACTGAGGCAGGTGAAGCCCTTTAATAATGGCCTGCTGAAAGCAGCATTCTAGTAAAAGCATAAAGCATTCTGACATTAGGATGCAGTACCCATGTGGTAAATAAAAGATGGACTGAACAGGGAGGAGCCTTTTATGGCTCAGTCTATACTTCAAGAGCTGTGATGCTTGAAGGAAACAATTATATTGCATCTAATTTTTCAGACTTTCCAGAACAGTCTGTTGCTTTTTCTTCAGATGGAAAATTTGTACAAAGAGCTGAGTAAGCCTTTTATGCCCTCCTGCACTGAGCTGTCTACCCAAAGCCCTAATGCACTGCTTCAGGGTTAGGGCTCAACGCAGAAAGGGCACTGCCACAGCATCTCTGCTGTTAACAGGGAGAAAAATTCCCTCTCCTTTGTTTCTTGTGTGAAAGCAGCATCTCTTCAGCAGTCTTCTCTTTCACCAGCTGATGATCAAGAACTTGTCAGGCAGACTAAACGCCAACGTGAATTGGAAATATTAGGAAAAGATGGTGTCTGTTTTGTAAGTGCTTTGGGTTCTCACCTGCACATGGTCATAAATGAAGAGATTTCAAAATTTCTTTACTTGCTCAGGAGATATTTCCCTCGTAGCTTGTCTTTTTGCCCAAAGAAAGTGAGAAAGGGAACATCATGGCTTTCCATAGTCAGACCTGCTTCTTGATAATTCCTGGCCAGTTGAAGAGAAAATTAATTCAAGATTGAGGGAATGAAAAAAAGGCAGAACAGGATAGAGAAAAAGAACAGAATATGAAAAAGAAAATAGGGATCTTTTTGTTTGCTCATTTGTTCATTTATATGGTTGATCATTCTTTTTCTGTAAAATTGGTATTTTCAGGTAGCTGCTTTTGCCCCAGCCTGGGTGAAAATGAATACTGAAACTTATTAGTTTGGAAAATCTGAAACACAGCAATACCAGAAGTTGCTATTGAAGTGTACTTGCATGAGGTATCATGAAGCTTCAGGGGATCCATAACTAAAGTACTTCTCGCCCCACACTGACAGGATGCGAGGCTGTCCGGGAGGATGAAGTTCACTCGTTCCTCTCAAAAGACTTATTTTCTTCCACTCGTGGGCTGCTTTCTGTCACTGCAAGAGCATACAAAGCTATGTCACTTGGTGGTACAGAGATTTAGCACCTGAAGTGGGAAACTTTCTTTCCTAATTTCCTAATTATTTTAACTGCCAAAAGAGTAAATGCTGCTCCATCGGGCCAGGCACAAGGAAGGCAGCAGGATTTCTCCCCGTTCCTTCAGCAATCAGCACTAAACACCACAAGTGGGGCATCGCCAGCCCCAGTGTGGGGGGATACAGCCCTCTCAGTTCAGTCAGGGGATAAGTAGAGAGGACAAAGGGAGTATTGAGAAGATTGCTGGGTTTTTAATTGTCAGTAAATACTAAGAGACAGAACTTTACAAAAACAGCTTCCATGTCAAACAGAGAAGTTTCTGAGAGTGCTTTTCAAATGCAGCCAGATGGCATTATGTTTCTGTGGTGGGTTGACCCTGGCTGGACACCAGGTGCCCACCAAAGCCACTATGTCACTCCCCTCCTCAGCTGGGCAGGGGAGAGAAAATATACCAAAAGGCTCGTGGGTCAAGATAAGGACAGGGAGAAATCACTCAACCAATTACCATCATGGGCAAAACAGACTCAGCTTGGGGAAATTAGTTTAATTTATTGCCAATCAAATCAGGGTAGGATAATGAGAAATAAAAACCAAATCTTAAAACACCTTCCCCCCACCTCTCCCTTCTTCTCAGGCTTAACTTTACTCCTGAATTCTCTACCTCGTCCCGCCCAGCAGTGCAGGGGGACGTGGAATGGGGCTTGGGGTCAGTTCATCACACATTGTCTCTGCTGCTCATTCCTCCTCAGGGAAGGACTCCTCAAACTCTTCCCCTGCTCCAGCGTGGGGTCCCTCCCATGGGAGACAGTTCTCCATGAACTTCTCCAACATGAGACCTTCCCACGGGCTGCAGTTTTTCATTAACTGCTCCAGCGTAGGTCCCTTCCACGGGCTGCAGTCCTTCAGTCACAGACTGCTCCAGCGTGGGTCCCCCATGGGGTCACAAGTCCTGCCAGAAAACTTGCTCCCACATGGGCTCCTCTCTCCATGGGGCCACGGGTCCTGCCAGGAGCCTGCTCCAGCGCAGGCTGCCCACGGGGTCACAACCTCCTTCAGGTGCATCCACCTGCTCCGGCATGGGGTCCTCCCTGGGCTGCAGGTGGATATCTGCTCCACCATGGGCCTCCGTGGGCTGCAGGGGGACAGCCTGCCTCACCATGGTCTTCACCAGGGGCTGCAGGGGAATCTCGGATCTGGCGCCTGGAGCACCTCCTCCTCCTTCTCCTTCACTGACCCGGGGGTCTGCAGGGTTGTTTCTCTCACATATTCTCACTCCTCTCTCCAGCTGCCATTGCACGGGTGGGGGGTGTTCCCCTTCTTAAATCTGTTATCCCAGTGGCACTACCACCATCACTGATGGGCTCAGTCTTGGCCAGCGGCAGGTCCATCTTGGAGCCGGCTGGCATTGGCTCTGTCAGACATGAGGGAAACTTCTAGCAACTTCTCGCAGAAGCCACCCCTGTAGTCCACCTGCTGCCAAAACCTTGCCACACAAACCCAATACAGTTTCCTATTATGCAGCTTACCTAATGGATGCATGCACATTTACAAAAAACACACACATGCATACTTGCATATTTTGACACTGAAATAGTCTCATGACTAGAACTCAGTGGTTAGAAAAAAAAGAGCTGGATTAGTAACACCAACCAATACCCTCTCTATCAAGGCAGAATTAAGTCAACATATTTTTTAAGTGTTAAAAATCTTCCTTTATAAACTTCATAAAAACAAACTGGAATATGGAATAGAGATGTAATGATCAGCTGCTTTGTTTTTTCTGATAGGAGTTTGACTCAAATCCCAAACCTCTGAAGGTATAAGACAAATAGGAGACTTGTTCAAATTAATTTGCTAAAAGAACAGGTAATCATGAAAATTATCCCAACATTTGATGACAGGGAAGCCTGTGGTCATGCACACCCAGTCACCCACACATCCTGTCACTGAAAACAAAGGATGCATATCAGAATTGAATTGCTAGGAAACCACTGCAAAAGAGCTATTCATATATACACAGGTAAATTAATTAGTAAATAAGCAGCAGCTTATATGAAGCTGCTGCATCCTTAGCAAACTTATAACAAAGCCACCAGAGGCAGGAGGTCAAAGACATAATTTTTTTCACTGTCATTCTGCAGGTATGTTGCAATTATTCAATGTAATGCACTAAATACAGGGTCAGGCTTTTTCCACAAAAGGCAATGTCAAAACTCCAATTGCCTTCAATGTGAACAGAAACGGGCATTAGGTGGGCAGGCAGATTTTCCTCCATGTCCACTAAAACTCTTAATTTCACACAATTACTTAAGACATTCTTTGTAATCTTTCTCTAAAGCTGTTAGTACTTCACGAGATTTGTCCTCCAAAGTATTTGTCTAATCTTTGGCTATTGACTGATCAGAGATTACTAAGTATACACTAAAATTTCAACAGACTGCTTTGTGGGGGGCTTTGCAGCTCCCTTCTTACTGCTGGACCCCGGGGAGGTGCGCTTTGGATAGTGTCTCCTCTTCTTCCTCCTCCTCTCAGCAGCCAAAAGGCTGCTGGAATTCACGTTCACCCCAGCCAAACTGCTCACAGATCCACTTCTTTGGGATAGTCGCTACTGAGCAAAAAAGCTTTAAAGAAAATTATATGGAACTGAACTCCATCTATGTCTATGCAGTAGATGTTCCAAATCTCACAGAGACAAGGATGACCCTTTAGGTGTAATCTTACTTTAAGCAGATCTACACATAGTTTTCTTTTTTCATCATCGCTTCTGCCTTTCATAAACATTTTCAAACTATGTTTTCAAGTTTTTTATTTTTACAAATATATGCTACTTGATGCATTTTACCTTAGATTGGTTTGAGTTATGCACGAGTGAAGAAAACTGAAGAACAACAAGGCAGTATTCACCCAAAGGCCTGGCAAAACCTGGGCTCTTGCACACCTTGTGTCCTCCACGTCACCACAGCATCCTTGTCAGTGTCCAGCAAGCCACAGAGCAAATTTCCATCTGAAATGTACAGGCCAGGTGGAAAGCTGGCACCACAAAGCAGCAGAGGGAGAAGTTTCTTCCAGAGACTCTGATGACTCTGAACAATCTCCAGCCAGCTATACAGTACCAGCACATGCCTTCAAACCTGAAAGTTGGAGGAAAAGCATCCATCACATTTGCATGCATACCCACATTAATCCTTTCTTACAATACACTTGTCAGATACCTACATTTTGCAGTGAGGTTGCAGACACCCAGATTTTCGCTGTATTTCTCTCGATTTTGGCTGAGAGCTTTTGACAACTTGCACTGAGCAACCATTATCTGGCATGACAGCCACCATAACTGACAACAACTATTTTACATCTCTTCTCAGAATTATTTACTACTGCCATGCAAATATTACATACATCAATACAGAAAGTTTTCCCATGGAGTTTACTTTAAAAAATTCTTTCCATCCAAAAACATTTTTTCTAAAAGTGAGATCTTTCTATAAAGTACTACTGCCCTAAGTTGCATTTCTTTTGGAGTAACATTGTTGTCATCAACAGAAAACACAATGACAAATCCTTATTTTCAGAAAAAAAATACCCTCTGAATGTCTTGACATCTGCAAAGAGTTATATTGGACCGCCAGTTCATAGCCAACTGACTATGCAAACCCAGAGAAAACCATCGGTAGAAAGCAGTCTGTCGCAACCGGAATGGGAAAGCCGCTACAGTAAGAATCTGCTGAGCAGTAACCCCTGTGCATCAGATTTACATCTAAAATAAAGCCTTCAGGAAATAAATGAAGGTTGTTAAAGAAGCATTCACATGAGTTTATAGGACGCTTCTCTTTAGCTCTTTGTAGACTCTCTTAACTACAGAATTCAACTTCGATTTTTTTTAATTTATTTTTTATTAAAAGAAGAGCATAAACTCTCATTTAGCCTGTGCTGAAACTAACAAGATTGCAATGGCTTCTACTTAAATCAGTGAAGTTATCCCAGATTCACTCAAAATTTAGTTCAGACTGAAATGCAGTCTGACGTTTCAGAGACGGCCAGCCGAACCTTTTGGGTAACCCACTGCATTTTTTAGACTTTTGTTAAAGCTTGCAGGCATGTCTCATTTCCAGGTCTAGTATCAAAAAGAATGGAAAACAGATAAGCTATAAAGCACTTTTCCTCCAAACTTAGAGGGATTTTAAAATTAGAACAATGGAGAGTTTAATATATAAAAAAAAAAAAAAGCAGCACGATGATCACTGGAGAATGTTTAGGTAAAAGTTAAAGGAACAAGACCAACATAAGAGCACCCTTGGCATGGTAGTCCTTCCCAGCCTCCAGCAATTGATTGTGTAGGGGTTTCTTGAGCTGGGGGATGAACCCAGTCACTGCTGTTAATAACTGCTGGTGAGCTCTCTCCCACAAACTTCTCTAACCCATTTTGATTTTCAGTCTCCATAAGGTCAGAAGACTATGAATTCCAGCCAAAGGATCCCTTTATGTGTGTCCTGTTTCCTTTTACTTTTTCCCCAGGTATCTTCAGATAATGACTGGATCAGATGCAGCTAAAAGTATTAGTGTTTCGGCTAATACAGTGTTGCAACGATTACTATAGCAATATAAGCAATGTGGCATTATGTTCCCAAAGGATAATCCTGTGTAATTAATATGTACTATTTTATTATCTTTGTGTATTCTGTATAAAATTACATTCATGCTACAACAGGGATTTTAAAATAGGCAACACATTCCACAATTTTAATCCATTCTGCTATATTTCTTGCTAATCCAAGTTTGTAGTATGTTCAAAATACAAGCATATTTTTGACTTCTCATGTAGTAGCGCTTCCCTTATTGGACTTGCCTAATTCTTACCCGATTCCTTATTTAATCACAGGAACAGCAAATTTTAGTTTCCGTGACCGCTGATACCATAAAACACTTTCCATATTCTTTCCACAAAGGAGGTGCAAGAGAGATAAAATCAGGATCAAGAGGAACTTCATGGTTAAACACGGCTAGAGCCACCTAATTATTTAATGTAATAATTATTACATTATTCACACACTACATAAAATTCATATGCTAATATCATCACCCCTATAGAAAAGGGGTAACACACATTTACATCTGAGCCTTCAGACTGAAAAATTCAAGGAAGTTTTCTTCAGCATTTCAAACCACCTTGTAAATCACATTAGTACATTATCAAAAATCATTGGTCATAACTCTGTATTTGTTCTTATTTGCTATAAAGTGCCATAAGAGAGAAGTGAAGTATGCCTCAGATATGCATATATTTCTGTCTAAAGAAAGCGCATTACTGGCGTGTTTGCCATGGGCTTGGAGATGAGGATACACGCCAAACCTCTACAGTCTGCAAACATACTTCCACCAAATTCAAGGCAAAACTTCCTTTTAGTTTAAGCTCACAGAGATTTAGTGCAGCAGTGAAGCCTTCCCTCTCCCCAGCCTTGGCTTACCCCTTCCATTCAGACTGGCACTGCCTATTCTGCAATAGTGGTTCAGGCTCGGCTCCTGGATCAGGATCTGGTCCTTACCAAACACCCAAAGCTTCTAACCATAATGCAGTGCTTTGGAAATTACTTGCTAACAAGTGTTTATCAAAATAAATTTTCAAAAGGAAAAAATTAAGTTAGTGGCAAGCAAACTTATACCAACATCAGTAAAAAAAAATCAAAGCCTGAATATACTGAAACGCAAATGGCCTCCCCCCAGAAAACTGGTCCTGTTCTCAAAGTTTGCATTCCTGTGACCAATGCACAAACAAAGCATCACTTGATGTTGCTAACCATGGTGTTTGAAGAAAGTCTCCTGCTTCTCTTTTACAGCATTTCCAGCCCAGCCTTTTTGTCTGTGGAGATAGTCTAATATGTAAATGTCCTTCCACAGTCTCTTCAGAATAAAAAGGAGGTCTTGGGAATTGAAATTCTATTTATATTTATCATAACTTGATAAGAGTAGAGTGTGTTTATTTAAATACTCTACCATTATTTCTTCTTAACAACAGGCAGCTCTGAAGTGCAGTTATAAGTCTGTTTACACCACACAGATATCAAATTGACTTGCTAATGGTAACTTTTATTCGGTATCCATGGGTTACTGTGTCATGTGATTTGACATCAAGTACAGACAGTGCTGATTAGTAGCATCCAGTTCTGTCCATCTCTGTGCATCACTGAACCATCTGGTCATTTATTCACTAATAAGCCCCTAATGGCCCAAATATTCACCGGCCTGTCATTGTGACATGGCATAAAATGCCTACATCTTTCAACTTGCTTTGACATGTTGCTTGTTTCACATCAAAACCCGTCATTTACAGGAAAAGAGCTCAGAGGGGTAAAAACTTGACCTAATCTGCAGTGTTAACACAAAGACAGAGGCTTTGTTATCTGGTAGCCTGACTGAAAGCATGTAAATGGGCATGAATTCATTTTGTACATTTTTCCATGCTCATTTTACAACATTCTTTAAGTTTGGTATCATTCCTAATATAGGTTTTTATGTGGGTTTTGCTGTGAAATCTCTTTTCTTTATCTGTTAGTATTCTTAGGAGTGCTTTAAAGGGAGCTGGATTCCCAGAGACGTTTGTCAGTTTTCTATATGGAAAATGTGTATCAATGGGAATATTACGGGCAGCCGCAGAACTTTTCTAAACCCTTCTATTAAAAATTAGTATGATTAATAATTTTACTTTGTGCTTCTCTCTTATCTTTGCCTAGATATCAATAGGCAGTGCAATACTTTCTGCCCCAAAGGTAGGAGATGCATTAACTATTTCCAGTGTAGTATGTTAGGTTTTGCAGAATCTTTCTAGATGAGAAAAATCTCACAGTACATAATCACGCAGCAAAGTCAAACGCGTTATTACTTAGAGTCATGAATACGTAGTAGCTGAAAAAAATCTCTCTCTTCAGTCCCATCGCACAAAATTGCTGGAGAAGAAAGAGGTCACAATCAATGCTTTATTTTTTTTTTTTTTAATCTTACTGGATATAGCCACAGTTAAAATAGTTTAAAAAAAGCAAACACCCATTAAACTAATTGCTGTTGAAATCTTGGTTAATACATCATTAAAATGTGATTAAAGCATGATGTAATTGATTGTAACTAGAACACTTAGGGTGGTTTTATGGCTCTGCAGTCATTGGTGTGATGGGACGCATAATTCACCCAGTATGTTAGCTTCACTTGATGTGTGCCTCTATTGGCACGCTAGCTTCTTGAAGCAAGCATACTCTGCTCAACAAAAACTTCCATTGTGTTGCCTTCTGGCTGTTATACCAGTTGTAAGGTGATAAGCAAAAAAAATTATTTTAACATGATAGAGCATTTGCTTTTTTTAAATAACTGCAGTGTTTAAAGTAGTCTTTTATTTTCTTTTTTTGTGGGCTGACATTATGTGTATGTTGCCGGTGGTAGTTCTTGTTAATGACATGAACATCATCCAGGATAAATCCTCTGCCTGTGCATGCTAGTAAATTTTATCAGAGAATTCAGGTCAGCTAATGAATCAATTTGAATGTTGGCATCTTCATGCTGAGATTCAATCAAGTTTAAATTTCATTTAAAATTAGTTAGTTTACAATACTTACAGTCGAACCCATAACCCCGTCTTAGGAATACATACACAGAATTTAGCGTATGCATTCAAATGTTTCTAGTTTTTGATTATTCACTTTACCAATCCTTGCTACACAATGTTATTCTCAAGGGCATCAATAAACACATTCACTCCTGTCTTATAAGCTTGAGAATACCTTTTGCACTTACTCAGAGCCCTCAAACCTAGAGAGGGCTGGAAAACAATCGTGGTTTGTGAAAAACGTTGAGGTTTTGAAACTAATCTCTATTCAACATTAAAACAAAACCCAAAGCAGAGCCAAGTCAAACAAGATATGAATTGATAATCTTTCTAACCTGCTAAATGGGCATCTTATTCATAATGTTGTTAATTCCTCTTGCTCTAAAGAAAAATCCCGTCTGACACATGCAAAATCTTCTTGACAACATTTAATCAAAGTGGAAAATTGCTATGAAAAAAAAAAAAAAAATCTGTTTTGATGACCTGTCATTTTCTAATGGAAAAAGCAGTTTTGTCAACACCACAAACCCTGATCAATTCAGGATATATTCCTGTTTGTGCAAATAGGACTTAAAGGTACCAAAATACTAAATGTAGGTTCTCAGCCCCTTGTAGGATTTGTTCTTTGGTTTTAACTTTTTTATGTGCTAAGCATTCTCAAATCAGTATTTACAGTAATGTTAAATACAGTTACTGAGTACAAGTGGCAGCTGGGGACGGGTTCTTTTACATCCTATTTATGTTTTGCAGATTTTGAAAATTAAATAAATTTGTATTAGCTGAAAAATATTATTCTAGCTATTTCAGTCATATTGACACTTCCTAAAAACTTTTAGAATTTAAAAATCTTTTTTCAGATACTGATCCTTTGAAATTTAGTTTTTCATTTTATTTGAAATTTAGTTGACATAAAAGTGATTACTTGAAATAAGTCAGAAAGAATAAAAAACCATTTTTTTTAGTTAGATACATTATTGAAGTGAACCATGTTGATATTGAAAAAAAATTTTAAAGTTGAGAAGGAGAATGAATTGTAAGCACTTCCATAACCCTGGCATCTCTCAGGGAAAATGTTCTGTTTGTCTAACAGGCAATGTCTCAGAAAAATCCCAGTTCTGCTCAGCGTCTAATAAGCCTGGGGTCACCACCAGATCTCATGGAATAGTGCTGGTGGAATGGGAAATGGAGACAAGTGTTTACTACTGAGATTTAGGGGAAAACTTCCTTGGAAGAGTTACACTGATCTATCTGGAATAATCATTTTTTTCAGGAGGATACAGCACAGGACATCTTAAATGCGTCTTGAACATTGTGAACAATACTGCTTATTACAGGATTTGCAGAAATCTTTAAACATACTGATGTTGTCAGTAGCAGGTATACAGATACAAGTGGAACTTTTTTTTAAACTAAAAAGGCATGATTCATTTCAACAAACATAAATGTGTCATGCAGTGACAGTCATAGATATTGGGTGGTAATATCTGTGATCATCAGCTGGCCATATTTTGAATACAGAACACTTATAAAAATTTCATCCTTTTTTTAACTGTATAACTGCTTAAATGCAAGATCATACTTCTAACATGCCCAGTGAATAGCAGAAAGACAACTGTGCTCATATGCGTAGGTATTTCAATGACCAGGCCATGACTTCAGCTAGATCCCTTTGAATCAGAATTAGCAGAACACAGCACCACCTATTTTTGTAAAAACAAAACAAACCAGAAGACATAAACCAATTGTTTGGCCACAGCTAAAACTCAAAAGCTATCCTTTTTCAAAGGCTGATGATCTTTTACACTTACCAGACACAAGTGGTTGCATCCTCAAAGTGACCGTTTAAGAAGCCAGCTAATAAGTATTTAAAGGAAATCTTACTATTACCTTCTTAAGATAACAAGATTGCATTTATAAAGCACTATTTAACCAAAGATCATACACTATTCAAAGTGGGAATAAATGTTACTCATAAATTTTAAACAGGTGAAAAAAATCACATATGGACAGCTGACAAAGGGGATAAAAAAATATTGCACACCCAATCAGTAGAGTAGCACAGCTGTCCCGACTATGTCGCTGTTCTTGACAGGGTAACTTTGGCCATCTTCCCCAGACCTCCTTTTCAGAGTGTGTAATTCCCTGCTTTTCAGCATAAATACCAATATCTTAACACTGGTAACATTACAAAATGTCTCTCTACAGCAAGCAGAGCTGCTTCTTTTTTAATACATTTTTAATTCGATGTAGCAAGAAGAAAATGGTTCCTGGCCACTGGTGAAAATATCTGCTACCAAGCTTAAACACACTGAAATAGCAGCATATTGCTACTGTTCGCTTAGATGGAAATTAATGCGGTAACAGCACATTTCAATACTGAAAGCCAAAAATGTAAAATCTATTCAACCAGCCTCTCAGTATTTTTCTTGAAAATACCCACGTTTTCATATATAGAAGCAAGCGTTTGGGAAAGTGGTACTTGTACAACCAACTAAAATAGCAAGCATTAATACTGCACCCTTTTAGATTAGATAAGATCATAATGCTGTTTTTTAATGTTCCAGTTAATTACTTCCCAATCCTGCAAAGATATTTATGCATTTGCTTAACTTTTCATACATGAATATTTCCATTGATTTAACATGTATCCAAGTCTTTGAAATACCAGGGCCTGAGCACAAGGCTAATTATATGCAAAGAGCATTTGTAAGTCTTTTAATGACATCAACCGTCCCGTATTTGAAACTAAATACACCTACTGCCGTGCCTAATTGTTGACTTTCTATTAAATATTTTACTTGGAAATAGAGTGGTAGAAATTGAATTTTAAACTTGCATATTTGTGTATTCAGACCCAAACTGATACAGATCATACAGAAATAAACGCTGTTTATTAATGCAACAGAAGTACTGCTGATACATTAACCAAACTATAATCAAGAACATCAAAAATAGCATATGGCTCTGCATTGGCAGACACACTGGAAGTACATACTGTATGCACCCACACATGACACAAAGTTTGTAAAATTCAGATCCGTTGGTACTTACAAACAATTAAAAGAAGCTCTCTCATTCAATAAATCTCAAGTAGGGTCAAATGCATGTTTTAAGCTACTGAACAGGCTATAGTGATATCCATATGGTGATCTGAGATGCAGACCTAGATTTTTAATAAGTCTGATTCCACCTTTTGATATAGTCATCATGACGACTCGCCACTACAACTTTGGAGTACAACTACTCGTCCGTACGACTGACTACATATTCACAACAGTAGGCAAAGCACCCATCACTCTGGTCTCAAAGTCACCCTTTTTACTACAGCAATGTCAAATATTTTAACAGGTGATAGAGGAGAGCGAAAGAGCAAATGGTCCACTTCCACATGCGTATATTTGCACACATGTACAAAGCTATCCGCCTCCTCGCATTTCCAGACCCACTAATCAAAAATGATCTGATCCCACATTTGCTCTCCAAAGTAATTATCTAACAAAGGTGATTATCCCAGGGTCACCATCAGACTACCAAGAAATGATTGTTACCACAAAACAGAAAGACTGGAAGCAAGAAAACCACAACTGTCTGATCCAGTATATAGTTATGAGCCACTCTTCTGCAATAAGAAAATAGTGACTTAAAGAAAGTCCAGCACATGCCAGCTGTGCTTCAGTGGAACAGAGGCTCTAAAGTCTACAGCAAAGATGCATTAAGTGCTGCTTCATCTGCTTACTCTGGTGAGCAGTCATTTATTATTTTCTACGAGAATCCATTGTCCCCTGTAGCTTCTTTTCTAGGTTTTCATGGCAAATAACAGAACCCCACAAGGGTCCTTGGGTGACAGAGGCTCTGCCACACTGCATTTTCTGACAAGATATTAATTAACATAATTAAAGGATCCATGCCAGAAAAAATATGATTGTTACAGCATACACCATGTCATCACTGACTTTAACAAAAACTTAAAGCCTCCATTAGTGGAAATGCATCCATCATACAAAAAGTAGGTAAACAAATTTGAGATTATCACTAAAGTTTGTCAGTAACAACAGACTTTCCTGGTTCAGCAATAAAAGGCTTTATGTACATTTTCTCGATCCACTGTATCTGATGCACATTCTAGACTTTTTAATTGACATCTGTACAAGTATCTGATCACAATTTCATTTGCAAACTGGTTTTCTGTGGAGCTTCTACTGCAAAAACCACAGATATTCTCCTCTCAGCAGTTGTCCAACACTCTGGTCAGTGTTTTCGGAAAAATCCCTCTTGTTCTGGAAATCCACTTTCTAGCAATCTACTTGGAGACTCCTGGCAGTTCTTAGATCCTTAATACGTACAAATTAATCCAAAACCAATGGCATTTAAGGGTGTACAGTAATTCTGAAAACAGAGTCAAAACAAACTCAGATGCTCAAAATCACAGACGCTTTTGGGGGAAAAAAAAGACCCACAGTGTACACCCACCGTAGGTCAAATTAAAGCTGTGACACAACCCTTGGTCTTGCTCTACAGCCAAGTGTGAGAGACGGCATTCATCAGTGTGCATTTCCCTAAGGGGCCCAGTCCTGAAGACCGCACTCAGGCAAATCTCTTCTTGGTTTGGATCTAAGAGTTCAGACTTTTACCCTTCAGCAGCTGCTCTGCCGCTGCTTCCTTTTCCCCTCTGCGCTGAGTAGAGGGTGCCCTTTGATCTGGAACAACACCAGTTTTGCCACAAGATTAAAAGTACACCCTGTCTTGTAACAAAAGACAATACTAAAGACAGGCAGAACTGCTTTTTTTCTTCAGCCCTTTGCATGTACTTAGAATATATTTCTGCTGAGAAAAATCTGGAGAAATATTTGACTCATCTTTACCTACCTCTGCAAGAACTACTTGCAGGCAAGAGCAGAAGTGGAAGGAGCATGGAAGCCATTCCATACAGGTTATTGCTGCTACCCCAGATCTTCAGAAATAAAGCACTGCTGCTTTTTTAAAAGTTTGTTTCTTAATTCTGCTTATAATACAGTTAAGTATCTAAATTTCAGATGCACTTAAACTGAAATGAAAGAAGACTTTCCATGTTTTTTCTCAGACTTATACCCTAGTTTTCTCTTATCTGTTTATTCCTCCCAGTCCCAAATTTACAGACAGTGTCAATAGCTTATTGTAGTGGCAAGACCCATTACACTCTTTCTTTGTATGCCAAGTTCTGACTTGGATTCTTTTCTTACATAACACATCCAAAATTCAATTCTCAGAAACAAGCATTAGAGCACAAATCACCAGACCTCTCCCTCCCTTGTCATGCTGCACTGTTCACTTACTTTAAGAGAAAGATGAGCTTCCCTTTAGCTGGCTTACCTCCAGAACTAATTATCTGAGATTAGTGACCTGCACAAACCTTGCTGATTTCAAGGAAATTCATCAAGCAGGCTCCGAAACAAATGCAAAAATCAGAGTTTTTTCACATTGACAACAGCAGTTAGTGTAAAGTATTCTTCCCTCCTCTAAAATCACAGAAGAAAACACAGACCAAAGCAGAAACTGGAAAGGTGCCACTCTATGGTTTAGGAGACTCTATTAACAAATCTTCCCATTTTTAAGCCTTTATTTACCTTTTCTTTTTCCTCACTGATTTATTTCTTTGGTTTCCCCCCATAGGGTAAATCCTAATAAAGACTATATCCTGTCATTACTCTATATCAGGTCTCAGTTTTGAGTATTTTTGTTAATCAGTTGTGTCGTGCTATGCCCAACCAGCAAGGCACAGCCATCAACCCTAACAAGTTTCTGATGTAAGCAGAAAAAGAAGAAAGTAAGAGAACAAAGGGCATAAGGATAAGCCTTTCCTTTATCGACCCTTGGTGGTTTGCACCATAAACTGTCCTAGATAAAGACTACCTCTTCTCACTGGTATGAGCATCAGATAGTAAAATGGGAGCTTAACTGTGGGTATAAATACCACAACAAAGGAATAACAATGCTATTATTAATATTGCTTCTACTTTGATCAATTTTCTTGTGACAATCTTAAAAAGTGCTTCACAGTTGCTGAGTTCATAGCTACTGTACGCAGTGCTTGAATACAATCTTGAACAGTATCAAGGGCAACTTAACAAAAGCAGCATGGACCCACCTGTATATGTACAGGCTGGGCTGGACCCTGCTCTCAGACACCGCTCACTCTGCCTTTCTTGTTGTCCACAGTTTGCAGAAGTATTTTCACGAAGGCCTTTGTGTAAGACCCTTGCACAGGAGCTGCAGTTTTAACAGTTCACCGTCATTGTTGATTTTTAACAATATTTAGGTCACAGCAGCCAAACCTATTTGCATGTTCAGGATGTTTATTGACTTTTCACAGGGGAACACTGGTATCTAAAAACTGGAGCCAGAATCATTCCCAAGTTCATGTGCTATGTAAGGAACTTCATCATACCCGAGCCTCCCAAATGCAATAAAAATAATTCCTTCTCCAAGTCAGGATCTCGCTCTATGGAAATGCTAAGCTTTCCTAAGTTAGAGGTTTCTCACAGTTTAATAGTTAAATGAGAGAAAATGGTTTGTTTGTAGCTTCCAGTTAATTTTTGACAAATAAAAGAGATGCTTAGTTTAGACTACTTAGCTCAACAGGCTAAGGATGCTAGGAATTAAAAGTTTGGGGTTGGAAGGATTGTATCACTGGAAAGAGAATAATCAGTACTATTTAGTTTTGGCACCTTTATATTCTTTTAATTTCCACCTACTGTAAGAACAAACAGTGCTGGGCAGCCTTCCAGAAAATGTTGCTGAAACAAAGAAAGTATTATATAGAGGGCTGTAACTCTTAATTAAAAAAAAAAAAAAAAAAAAAAAAAAAAAAAAAACCAAGATGCTGAGATAAATCATTCGTATTTATTCATATGCTTGTCTGTAGAGGGAGCATAACTTTTATATCAATTCCAAGACTCAGACTTTTGACCGATTTTATATTGGCAATATTTTGTTCTATAATCAAAATTGTATCAATCTCTAAGATTGCATGTTAAAGCCAGAAGGATTATCTTCATATATTATTAAATCCAATGTATATATAAGTAGTGCTTACTGATGCAAACTGTAGTGCCTTCTTATTCTGAGAATAATAAAAAAATAAGCTGAATGAAGTAAAATGAATGTAGAGTATGCCCTCTTTATAAAGCAAACATTATAATGTAGTTGCAGAACTCCGTTAACTACAGCATGGCAGGGGGACGTGCTTTTTTTTTTTTTTTACACTTATCTAGGTTCGCACGGTTTTTTTTAGTTGCTATCAGGAGTCCATAAAGGAGTGACCATATATGCATACTTTCATTTCACTATACTGTAATTTAATCTCAGTGAATAATAAATTTTTGTAGCAGTGTGAATGGGAGTGCTAAGCATTATTTGCTTTTTTTCCCCAAACTTGTCAAACAAATAACTGTAAAAGTGTTCAAGCATTTGTATCTTACACAAACTTACTGGTTTATAATTTTGCATGATGTTGAACTGTTCTAGAACTTCAGCTCAGAAGGGCAACCTCCAAGGCTGCTAGGCAAGAAGCATCCAGATACCAGATACTAGCTGTAAGAGAATAAGTCACTTCAAGGTACTAATAGCATCATTGCAATTCATAGACAGATACAGATATTCTATTTCTTCCTCAAACAGGTATTTTCTCTGACGTTGATCAGAGCAGAATTTTAACACCTCCCTCAGTTTAATGAAGATGAGTAAGATTCCTGCCATACAGTAATAATTTAAGTTTACAATACATTGTGTCATAGGAAGAAAAGGCAGAGGCAGTAAACAGTAGACTGAGATCCATCATTCCCAGTTCCACTTCAAGTCTGAAAACTTACTGGCTGGAATGATCTCAAACCTATCACTTGTTTCTTAACTGCTTTCTTCACAAAACAGAAATACAGGTAGCAGAGTCCTGGGGGCACTGAGAGAAAAAAAGTTAAGATCACCCATAGATGCCAGGAAAACATTAATTTCTCTCCTCAATTTGGTAAGCCTGTGAATCCTTCCAGAGATGAAATGGTTGCCTAAGTGATGGTTATACACATCTATTCATACACCTTTTCTGAACTCCATTAAAGCTCCTGCTTGCAGACCTCTGGCAAGAGATGAGAAAATTCTTATTTATCCTCTGAATGAAAGAAAAGCCCTCTATATATTTAACTTACACTTTATTTGTTTTTAAAATATGCTCAGGCATTCCTGTGCAATTTGTTGCTAACACTTAATGAGCCAAATCCTTTTAGATATTTGTCTACAGCTGTAAAATTCTCTGCTGGCCGCCTCCTCAAACTAGAGGTTTTAGCCCCAACTTATTAATAGATGCCAGTGAAAAACACCAACTCCAGAGACCTTCCCACAGCGCCTTGTTCAGCCTGCTGCCCTTTACACTTTGCTTGTAACCGATAGAGAGTCTTAATGTGCATATCCACAGGTGTGTAAGGCAGCCCAGGAACTAGTATCTATGCACTAATATCCCCGTGAAGGGCAAGCCAGGCAATCAAGCATCTTGATTTAGCCTCCATGCAAAAGGTCAGATTAGGCACTCTCTTGAGGTCCTCACTACATTTCTGATTCTGTGCTCATGCTGTGACACCTGCAAGAAATCCAATAGCTAGGTAAAGTGAGGTTGTAAGGAACTTGGGAAGAAAAAACCCCACCATTTGTTCCTAAAAACCAGAGAAACTCAAAACTACCAAAGGCAATCCCCTATCTGCCCTTTCTCATTATTTTTATTATTCTTTATACGCATCCTAACTAAACAACAAGCTCTTTATGCCCAGGATGACATCCAAACCCCCACAAAGCTGTCTGATTGCCTCACCTCGCCGCTCAGGTAGGGTCTGCCCACCCGGTGCCACGGCTGCCCGCGCTGGCACGGCTGGCAGTTGGCAGGGGCTGCGGTGCTGCCTCCGGCAGCAGAGGTTTCTGCGCTGGGGAGTTTCCTCCCCGGCACACGGCTGCGGGCTTGCAGAGCCCTGCACGGCGTGCCCCTTGCTCTTGCATGTGGACACATAGCAATGGGTGCGTTGTTCCCCGCTGGATGTCCTGCTTGAGGGCATCGTGGACTTCATCATGATCCGAGTATGAAAAGCCGCTTAGCGGGCAGACAGCAATTGCCTGTATCAGCTGGAGGTTCAACAGCACTTTCTAGAGTAGTCCCATACAGGGAACACTGCAGTAATTCAATGTGGGAGTGAAGAAAACCAGCAGAGAACCTGGTGAGGTTCACCCTCCTCCCCGAAAGAGCTCCTTTGCCAAGTGTGCAGTCAGCAATCTCTTCCAAGATTGCTTAACCCTGCCAAGATTTAGATACACTGTGTGTGGCAGCAGTACTCAGGTCTAACAGCCTGCAAGCTAGGGAGCCTGGAAGGGACTGGGGCTGCGTGTGTGGTCAGCACCATTAGTAATGAATCCCCTCTCGTGCAGGGAAAGCTGGGTCCTCTTTCCTCAAAGAGGACATTACACCGCGTATCTGGAGGAGACCAGCTCTCCTGGGCACTGCTGGTAACCTGCTCTCCAGAATTACGGTAGCAGCATCAGAGTTAACTAAACTCTAAATCTGTTAAGATGGAGAAATCTTAGACGAATACGGCACTGTTGGGAAATGAAAAATAAGAAGAAATTCAACTGTAACCAATCCTGACTTCCTTTAGACAAGGCAACTCAAGAAAAAAAGACCTGTAAGAGCCCTCTGTAGGCTATTCAGACACCTTATTTAAATTTTGTAAGAGGATCTGAAACCATAATGATGGTCACATGTAAATATCAAATAGCTCAGTTATGTCAGGAACCACTTACCCACAGGAATTTTTTTCTGCAAAGGATGCCAGCAAACACCTTTGGATTTAAAAATAAGATTCTAATACATAACAAAAGTTGTAATTCTCTTTAACGGTAAAATCAGAAAGAGCCCATTCCAAAGCTATAGCCAGAGATAATCCTAACATGGTTGTGAATTCACATTCTGCCAGAAGGTCTTCCACTCAACATTTAGTGAAGTACATTTTTGGGTCCTAATTTTCCAAAACTTTGATACAGAGCCTGTCTTTAATAAACAAAATCTTCAGTGTTGAGCAGATATATGCCAGGCCCTGAAGCTCTATAATCACTGTATTTTTACATTTCTTTTAAAATTCAGTGCAGTTGTCAGATATGTGCTCATTTTAGTTATGCATAGGTGGGTTTGCAGTGGCATCAAGTGTGCAATTAGCCTATTCCCAGGTGAACATTCTCTGCAGATATGTCACTGGAGAGATCCCTTTCACATCTTTGCCTATTTAAAGGTGGTAATAAACCTGTTGTCGTAGCCTATTCATCTCAAACTAATTTCTCAAGCTGCGTTGCAACAATACCTCCCTGCACGAGAGCACTAGTAGTTCTGAAATACACACTGCAGACAGCTACCGAGGAAGGTCCCCACATACGGACACTCCGCTGTGGTGCTTTTCCTGGGAGAGGGGTGTAGCAACGGTAGCACATAAGCAAAGCCACTGATAAATTATGGTACTTTAGAGGACCTGCCTGTAAGTCAAGTGGAGAAGTATGCAGCTGAAGTGCCATAGCCATTCTGTCAGTGCTTGCTTGAGAAACATCTGGGTCTAATCCTCCACCGATGTAGGTCTAAATGACACCAGCTCCGGGGCAGTCTTCAGCACAGGTTGGTGGAGCTCCAGTTGAGCACTGCCAGTTGAACCCAGCAGAGCCTCTCCCTTCACCTTAGCACATAGAAAGTATCACATATTAAGCAGAGATATTAAAAAAAGGAAGTGCTTTCTTTTTCTCCCCTTGGCTATTTCTCCCAGCACCATCATACAGATAACTGTTATATCACTTTTACAGACTCCCCTACCCACCCAGTCCTGGAGCAATACACAAAGATGTTAGAAACCTTTTTCGGGCCTACTTCCTTCTAAAAGGTTAGTGTAGAACATACTCTGACAGAAAAGCTCTTATGCAGAGCAGAGCCTACAGGTGGCCCTCAGTTTCCCCTAGGCAATACGCTGCCGAGGGCCACCAAAAACCAACTGAAAGACCCTTGCCATCCTAATTTGCCGTTAACATGCCTCTTTTCTATGCCCCAAGATACCAATCCCCTGCTGAAGGGCAGGCCATGCTGCTGGGACCCCACGGCACGAGCGGAGGGTTGAGGCTGGAGGACAGGGGTCCAAGGTTCCGCACGGCCCCGCTGCCGAGGGTCCCTTCCCTCCGTGGGTGCTCCCAAACCAGCCGCCTGCGCTCCTGGTGTTTGTCACCGTGGGACAGACCACGGGGCGCTCCCAAGGCTTTACAACCAGTGAAAATCGGCACCAGCTTCGTAATTCTGGCACAACATGTCTTCGCTTTGAAGTCTGGTTACTGGTTTTTACAGTTCTATTTTTAAAATGTATTAAAGATGTTTAAAAGTGGCAGGGACTTCCAATAAAAGCCGTGTTGTCCAGAATCAGGATGCTGGTCCCAATTTAAACTGGCTGTTAAACAATAGTATATCCAAATAAAAGTGGTCTGATTTACAAAATACCTCAGACTGACTGAACGTTCATTATCCAATTTTTCTCTTTTCAGGTCTTCAGAGGTCATTCTCTCTTTATCTTTTTTTTTTTTTTCTTTTAAATCTGCAAGGCTTTCCACAACTACTCTGTGGAAAATGGATTCCCTTACCATATTTAAAAATCAACTGTTAATGGTAAACGCTAAAGTATAATAAAGCAAAGATGCTAATAAAGATTTACATTTCTCTTGGCTCTATGCGTGATTTAAACAGCTTACAACATCGTCAGAGCTCCATCTTCTGAAACACACCCAGGATATACTGCAACCAGCTTCTGTTTTTTATCATCAGACATTTCTATTTTCCCAATATAAACTCATATTTAAAACTTTATATCCACAGCACATTGGATTTTCTGTTTGGAGAAGTGAAAGAACATAAACAGGACAATGCCTGAAGGAGAGCATTACTCCAAGGAGGAGCCCAGAGGAGCCAGGGCAGCCTAATTCCCTGGGTCCGCCTGGAGTTCAAAGACCTTCATCTGTGACTGACCTCCTCTTTCTGCAGTGATCCTGGGTGAATCATTTCACATCTCCATCTGTCTCATCTGTTTAAGCTGAGCTCCTCAGAGTAGGGGTTTTCTTTTGCTTTGTGTATTTATGCAGGGTAACTGTAACTTAGGAACTTACGGTGATAATATTACTAATACAAACCAAGCACAATACACGAGTAAAAAAATCTAGCAAAATTTAACGTACAAAGGGACTGAGTTTGATGACGCAGGAGGACCCAGCCTCTGTATAAAACTTTTGTAAAGATTTTCATCACTAAAATTTGTATTTCAGTGGTCTGTGCTCGTATCTTGTAGTTATGTCCTAGCAACACACAACTGAAGCAGGCTTCCTGCCCTACCAAATCTCACCATGTCACATAATTCCACCATAAAATAAAGTTTCACATTAATATCAAATAATCTACGGTATTTTCTAATACCTTTGGCAAGTACATGTAATAAAAACTTAGTGGAAGTCTGAGATGTAAATAACCCACTTGAACCTTCTCTCCTGTCAATACCTTTCCTATAAAAGGGGAAATATCTCTATTTCCTGTTCCACAGACTGGAAAATTGGGGCAAAGGACAAATAAAGTAACCTGCCCAAGGTGATGCTGACTTGCACTTGTATGTCCTCTGCAGCGGACCACACCACTTGTCAGACAAATTGCACTGTAATAGCGAAGTAGTTAGGCCTTCAAGATTTACGGTTAGCAAGTATTCCTAAAATTCTGATTAAACATTTTGTTTCCTAGTGGTTTTAAATTGGATGTGTCATTTTGTAAATGACAGATGGCTACTATACAGTAAGTGAGCAGGTTTTTAGTTTAGAACAGCAAATACACGAATACATTGGCACCAAGTTTCAGATAATTCTTTCTACTGAACTCTTGCCAAAAAGGATACATTTGTGTCCTACTTCTAGAAATATAAAATCTACAAGTGGGTTTTGGTTGCCCTTTGTAAAACCTCGTGTATTGAAAAAATGGCATTAAATTGTTGTTCAAATAAACCACTAAACAGATCAAAGAAATATTTTCCCAGAAGTACACATGATTTTCTCTCAATACATGGAATTGAAAAAAAGGGAATTTCAGCAAGGAAATAAAGGCAAATCCTAGCTTACAAAACAAACAAGCAAACCACCTCAAAACAAACCACCAAACCACAAAGCACAGCCTATATACATATATTTGGGGAGTTGAACAAACATATGGAAGTATGCTGTATATTTCATAGGATGAGTAACTACTTTTAATATATACATATAATTTTCACTTATTTCCTGTTAACTGGTAGGGTTGTCTCTGAAAACAGTGGGTTTCAACATTCACACAGAATACGTTCACTCAGAGACTCAATTCTACTCATTGGTCTTACCAGCTCAAACAATTGGAACCTAAGTCACCTAAATGTTCAAGAAATCCAGAACACATGGAGAAATGAAAACAATTATTTGTACAGCTCAGAGCAGAACTGTTTTGAAAATTTCATGGTGGCGTAAAGGACTTCAACAAAGAAGCCACAATGTTTTTAGCTCACGATGAATTCTAAAACCCATCCAGGATCTACACATGGCGTTAACTCAGCCTATGTAACGTATTTGTCTGTGTGGCCCACAGCACATCGGAGTGGGCATGACTGACCAAGGTCACATTTGCTCTGCCTCGGCTTCTCAGACAAAAACTGTACCCACTCCTCCCATCGGTTACTGGCACCGACTCTTCCACATGCCTGGAGCAAAGCCTGAAATTATGCCTCCGTCTTCAAACAAAAATGCTTCCGCCAGTGGTAGGGGTTTTGCTACTGCACCTTACGGTATCTTAATTGTGTCAAAATTTAGCTGAGATCCTGATACAGTGTGCTACAAAGTCACTAAGTGTCATGCAGTAGGTCAAGGTTAGTGGGAGAAGAAAAAAGTGAGAAAAGGTAAAAAGGGAAAGAGTTGGAGGTTAGGTTGCTATTTCTCTGAGCAATCTTTCAGGCGTGCCTTCTCAGTGCAACACCACATACTAAACACAAACAAGCCAAAAATCCTATTCGCTGAGAAACAAGGCAGTAAGACACCATTAAAGTAAGTCCACGAAAGACTAGTAGCTGTAAAGCAAGGATGCTCTAGTTTCTAGCAGTCACCCTAGGCTCCAGTATTACTGCATTTTTTCTAGCTATCTGGCAGGAGATCTCACTGCACAGCATGGCATGGTATATCATCACACTGATTTCAGAGAAGCCCAAGCTGGATAAGGACATGGCTGGATGCAAATTCTTGTGTACTGTTTGCGCCCACTGTATTGTAAACTGTTTAAGTTAAGCCACGCAGAGGAGATGCCTTTACTGATCTTCAGAGCCAAAATTTTGTCACTTTTAGTGGTCTGTCTCTATCTGATGTGATCTTTTTTTTGGTGGTTGTTCTCTGATTTTTCAAGTCCCAACTACTGTTTCTATGCACAAATGCAATTTTGACAAAAATACAGACACATGCTGTGTTGGTTCTTTGGTATTCTGAATAACAGAAGCAGTTACATTGCTGTTGAAATACTTTGCCTTAGCACACAGTACTGCTTCGAGGCAATAATTTGAAAACCAGTAGCAATGGATGGAAATTACCCCAGCCTTGACTGTTCACCCACTGGCAATCAAACCACATGCAGGTTTTAGAAGATTTTTCCTATAAACTCTTTCTCCAGGCAGTTACCATGATTTGGCCATTCTTGTTTCTTGGCAACTAGAATCTTTGCTTTTAAACTTGTTCTGGTTCATCTTGGTTTGTAAACTTTTATTCCCCAGAAAATGCAGTCATAAGCAGAAGAGATATAAAATAGTCTTATCTGCATTAGACTAGATTCAGTTAATAGATTGGAGCTACATAAAGTAATCTAGTGGAAAGAAGGGACAACTTCCTGAAAGTATCTGGAGAGAAAAATAAACTAACTGTAGGATCAGTTTGATATTGGGAAAACAATTATACAGATTTTTCATGATCTTTCTAAGAATCAGTAGATGGTATGGGTTGGCTTAACTGTTGAATGGTGCTGCTCCTGCTTGGAAAGCCAGCATAAAACATAGGCTGTGGGTGCTAGATGAGGGATCTGAAGAATAGTACTAGGGAGAGTGGGGACTGGAAGGTGGCTGCCTACGGAATTAAGCTTCTCTGTCCAAAAAAAACCCAAACCCTCACTTCATCATTTGATTAAATGTTCTATTTCAATATGAAAACAGAGAAAAAGAGAGCAGAAAAGAAATTTAAGATCTTTGCTGAAAAAGGGACATGTTTCCTTTTAATGCTACTCAGGAGCAGATACAGATCCTGCTATAATGAAGTATCTCATGTTTGTAATACCTGCTAGAGCCTCGCAATACCGGTCAGCTACTTGGCTAGTATGCAATGTTAAATCTTTTCATATTTACCTATTAGCCCCATTTTGTCCAGCTTATCTACGTATAAGTTCATATTGCAGTATCAGACACAGATTTCTCCATTACTTCTGAATTTAAACTTAACATTTGGACTAAGATACAACTATTTCTATTATTACTGTATATTTTCAATACTAAGAACATTAGTTTGCAACATCTTGTTTTAACCTACAAGCTACAGATTGAGTGTAACACTGTTTCATCTTTTATATCTTCTGGGGGGGGCCACAGTAATTGCTCCTACTGTTAATTTTTTCCTTAGACACCAGAGCAAAAATAACAAAGACTCAAGTAGATTATTACATACTGAAACAAAAAAAATCTAAGATTCTGACAGAGAGTGGTCTTGGAGCTGTTGCATGTTTGCTTTTGAGAATCTGCTGCTGTATACTGGTTTCTGGAGCTCAATATCCACATGCAATCTTCCTGGCCTGTATGGGCAATCATAGCACTTCATTGTCCAGTGCTATCATTACAATATTGTTATCATCTGAGCTTGAGTCTGACACTTTCTCTAAGACCTTTCAAATAACCCCTTTACCAGGCTTCAGTACCAAACCATTCAGGGCAAATCTCTGCTTTGTGCTTGTCAGCCTTAATAGACTGGATGTCACTTTTGCCTGTAAAAAGTGCCCGCTCTTCAGCTGTCAGTCAGTCCTTGCGGTGTCAGCCGAGAGCGTGGCTGGAGCCGCTGGATTAGAGGGTAGTTACCATAGCTGTCAGATTACTGACAACCTGACACCCACATCCCCAACTTCCTTTGACTGTATTTGGTTTCCATCTCGCTCCTTGGACCTTTCTTAAGGTGGATCCATCTGCTGGAGTTAAATAAATAAATGTTGTAGCTACCTGGGAAAGTTTTGTTCTTGTCTCCGATTCCTCCTTCAGCCTGGTTTGCCTTTTGCAGACACACATCATCAAATGCATTTTGCAGAACTTTTTGCTAATTTACAAGGGGAGAAAATAAATTTTCTCCGGTCTGTAAGTTAATGGCATTATTATTTGAAATCATGCCTCTGTTTGGAGGTGTTTTAGTTATCGATATCTACCTTTAGTCAAAGGTGCTGTGGGGTTTATACATATTTCTCCACATATTTTACATGTACTCACCACCCCGCACTTTCAATGCTTCTTCAGTTCTACTCTCAAAAGGTTACAGACTATGCAGTTCTGTGAATAGTTTACAATTATTGGAAGTAGCGTGCATTATACCAACACTTTATAGAACTTGCCTTGTATTTCACATTCCACAGTTGACACGTATGTTTCTCCTATTTTTAGAACATTAAGTAGGACTAAGCAGAAAAAAATAAATATAGTATTTAGGAGCAGAAACAAACTCACACTCTTTGGCTGTGTCTTCACTTTGAGGGACATACTTGAAACCAAACCACTTGAGTTCATTCCCTTGCTGTTACACTTCCCAAGGGACATGTCCTGTAGCTCTATTCTAACCATGGCTAATTGGTGTAAATCATCTATATTCTGCATGTAGTTGATCTCAGCCAGCTAGACTGAGCCAAAGACCGGTTTTGCCCTCTTCTGCTCGGATTACAAAGAGAAATACCTATTGTGAATAACGCCTTTGTAAGCTTTCAGAGAAGTGAAGAACACTTCACTGAGAGCCATCCCTGTGACGGAAGATAGCACACAAGGCAAGCTGGCAAAAATTTGTATTCATACCTCCCCTTGCCTATGTTTAAAATCTAAATTTCTCTGTAGAAAAAAAATCCAACTCTTCAACAATCTTTTTTAAATCCAGTTACTTGTTTCAAGATAATTGCAACCTGTCATATAAGCCTGGCCAAAATATTTTTATCTCATTATATGAAATTCTTGTGGAAACAGTTCCACGTAGGGGAGAAAATGTAGCATTCCCTCATTCACACTAAGTATTGTGGGGTAACCTACAACTCAGCACAAAAGGGAGAGTATCCAGATTATAATAAACACTGTTCTTTCCATTTAGTAGTAAGTGTGGTGGTTGCATTAAAATCCAGCACATGGCAGGTAATTTGCAATATGCTGGGTATTTGAGGAAACGTGTAAGGGCATAACACGCCCCTCACGGAAACCCGAGGGACTGGCTTGTGAAGTTTGGAGAGATGGATTTCATTCTTTCCTGCCCCACTGTTAGCTCCAAATCAGTTTGCTCAATGCCGTACGTACAGCAGTCACGGACTTGCCAGCTAGCTCTGCCTAACTGCATTTTCAGTAGTCACCCATGTGTGTGTTCGACTGCATGGTCTCTCTGCTGCTTCCTGCTGGCACACTTGTTCTTTGGGTTCTTGCAGTTTCGGTACACTTGGGTGTATCACCCCATAAAATTCATAAGATATATCGTATCTTCATTAGCTGCTGAATAAGCGCATACCAAACAGCTTTTTCAGAAAAGATCAGAGAACTGGAACATGGCAAGAATTCTTTGGTCCAGATGAAACCTGCCTGACCCTTTGTCTCAATTTTTAATTTGCAATTCTTCTATAAGGTTGCAAACACAAATAGCTTCTTTTTTTGTAAAATGCAAATTTAAACCATAAGATTGCTTATACCTAATGAGCTTTACAGAGATACTATTAGCTCCTCCATAAACAAGACTGCCTCAAATTTAGAACTAAATTTGAATTTTTCTTTAGATAGAAACTACATTATGATGCATGAACTTTGCTACCTTTTCACATTTCTTTTCGGTGTTTTTCTTCTTATTACATTTCATGCTTGTGTAGCTATTGCCTTGCAAGGCAGACAGATGTGATTATGGATACTCCACACCTCATCTAACCTTGCTATTCAGAAAGGCAGGCAGCGATGGTTTTCTGCCTGGAACCAGAAGTCGAGTCATCTAGAGACCAGCACCTCCAGGAGCCTCCGTGCCAGTCAGCCTGGAGCAGCTGCTGCAGTACTGGAACAGATAGTAATGTACCATATGACAACCATCTTCTGGGTTAGTATTGCTCTGTAAACAGGTACCGTGGTAACTACTAGGATACAGATAATTATCGATGTGGAGAGCAATGGCAGTCTGTTTGCGAGGAGGGGAACTAACGGAAGCTGATAGTGTCAGAAGTTCAATATCTTACTAAGCTATTTTCGTTAATGGACTGATTTCTGGGCTGTTATCACTACGCTAAAACAAAGAGAGTTAAGCAAGCAAACACAGGGTTTTGTTGCATTTGTCACACGTTTTTCCGATTTGTATGAACTGCCACCTCAAAACACATTATTGAAACACTTTAATTTCCAAAGTTTGCCATTGTTCCAAATGCCTTTATACTTCTTCCCAAGTTCCAGACACTCTACAATGGGGACCTTGCTGCACTGCAAACTGAGCCAAAACCTAGAAACATCTTCAGGATTTGGCCCTTTGGTCTTGCCTTAAAAGATACAGCACTGCCACTTCCCAGCCACATTACTGGAACGTGGCATGCCCTCAAGGAATCAGTTAGGGGGAAAGATAGTAAGTACCTCCAAATTAGTGACAAGGCTTCAAGAACACGCATGGGGATTTTTTTCTTTTGCCAATGTCTACCACGATAAGCCAACTTTATTTAAATATATTTAAAATATTTTTTATAAATCTAGAGGCTCTCTCAAAACATTGCACTGTAATATATTTTTAAGTGAAAAGGGGGTTATAAAAATGCATTATTAATCCAATTCAGCTCAACAACTGTCAGAAATGTCATACCTAAATCCATTTGCAGAAATTAATGCATAATATTACCCAGTAGATAGTAAGGCACAATTCACAGTAGTGGGTAAATCCCTATTTGAACAGATGGGCTGAAATGTTGGGACATCAAGCTGACTAATTTGGGTACCTCCCAAGTAACCTCCATAACCATGGGTGTGCTGTTATTTTTCTCTCTCACTGCCAGGTACAGTTACAGAGCAAAATCCAGCAGTGCTCTTCCATCCGCCATGCACAGCACCTGGACATCATTCACAGAATTAACTAACTCGAGGGAAGAGCTCTGCAAATGACAGCCACACCTTCCCCTTCCAGATGCGAGGAGGAGGAGGTATCACATCTCTTATGTATGACAAGTTTTCAAACCCAACTTGAGACACATCACTCCTCTGCTTGGGAGCTTTCAGGGAATTTTTGGCCACTCTCCAGTGTGAGGGGCCGTGTGAACTCGTGACACTGTTGGTGAAAAGTGCCATAGTGTCACATACTGACTGAAGCCATAATTCACGTGGAGACTGATGGGGTAAGCCTCTCCCCATTGAGCCCTTCACCGGCAGTGCTGCCTCTACGGGTAACCACATAATGCAAAGTGGGGATGGGAGTTAACCTCCAATGTCTCTGCAAAGGTGGCAGTGCCAGGCTTGGTGACAAGCGGAGAGGGAAAGGCTCTCACCCCATTTCCAGAAGTTCTCTTAACCACTACCACTTCCTGACCAGTATTTTGTCATAGGGGCTTGGAAAGCTTTGAGGAGAGATCCCCAGCACCACAGTGCTTGGGTCTGCTGCTGCAGCGTACGTGACTGCCTCGGTTTCCCTGCAAGCCCAAGGAGAAGCCCAATGTGAAACGATTCTCTTCAGCCCCTGGAGGAGCAAGCGCTTCAGAAAAATTAGGCACGTGTTTGGTGACAGCAAAGTCTGAGCTTATATTTGAGACCTAAAAAAAAACCCAAACAAAAAACCCCCCAAAAACCCACCGCAATGCTTTTGTTAAGAAGCATCTACTGCACTCAGTAGTTAATAATTTTAAGCTGTGGGATCCTGGTTTATAACTCTCTGTTGCAATGCCCAGTGGATATTTCTTTTGCAGAACACTACTGGCGAGTATAACATTAACAGATTGCGTTCAAAATTTCTTTTTCTCTTTTTTAATAAAGGTTTGTGAGTTACAGAAGTGCAAAACATGCTTTAAACCTCTTAATTTGTTTTGTTTACTTCTGTAGCTGAAAAAACAGCCAATTGTTTTTAATTGGTTTAAAAAAAATATTGCTTGAGGCAGAAACCTAGAAAACCAATCTTCTGTCTGGAGTAAATTTTTACAGCTGCCTTTTAAACCTCTGAAAATAGGGTTTATAATGGAAGTGCTGACACAACCTTATCTACAATATATCAGTGTGAACTGTACCGCTATAATAAGCGGTTATTATGTATGTGTAAAAATAATGAGAGCCAGTGTCTGAGGAGAGTTAATGTAAAATGCTAAGCAATTGTGGTTGGTTACACAGTATAGGTTAATATTCCTTCATATAGCTACACTTTTTCCCCTTTTGTCCTCCAGAACTCCTAATGAAAATTTTGATACCTGACGGTAATGATAAGCAGCCATTCACACGTCCTTTGTGTCAAGGCTAGAGCATTAATGCTTTCCTTCATATAACATTTTGCATAGCCTAAAGCATCTATTAAAATCCTTTGTAAAATTCATGAAACAAAAGTGGTGGGTTGAGTCTAGTGGGAGAGCAAGTAAGGTGCTTATTAGCAAAAAGTCAAAAACACAGGGCCAATTACAGATCTGAACAAGAAGGGCTACAGAACAGCATGGGGAGTAATTCTTTCTTCAGCCCAATGGGTTCAAGTGAGAGGCAACCTAGATAAAAATATAGCAAATATTCTAAGCAGTAATTAAACTAAAATGTTTGGAGTTAGAAACAGCTCTATAACAACTGAAGGATATGCTCAAGTAAAACAATTGTCTGGTCTCACATAGATGCTAAATTGGAAGGATTTAAGACTGCTCCCTAAAGGAACGGCTAAGGGGTAGTCAAGAGGAGCCGTGAGCTCAGGAGATATGTAAAAAATCTGTTTGGTATTTCAAATGCTATAAATTAGATAAAAAATGAGCTTTTCTACTGAACAAGCAACATAAAACTGAATAAACCACAATAAGATTGCCCTTTTTCTGTTATAAACTTGACATTAAGCCTGTCATGTTCAATGACAGCCTAACAGACCTCATTCTTTACCCTTTGGAATTTGAAAGATTGGCAGATGTCATGATTTCCTTAACATAAAAGACCTTGCAGATAATGTTCACCACACATACTTTTAGTTTCATAACTTCCTCCCCTACTTCCAGAATCATCGGGTAAAATTTCCAAATAGAACTTGAGATTTTTCTCTGGTCAATAATTGTTTCTGACCCCGAGGAAAATCTTTTATTGACAAAGGAAAAACGTGACATGGGCAGCAATTTTTATGATTTGCTTTACTAGTGCAAACATGCCCTTACATTCATAATAATGAGCTGCTTTGCACAAAACAGCTCATTATTATGAACAGAGGGGTATAATATTGTTAAGTAAGCTGAGTCAAAGCAGAACTAGTTGAGGCTAGATCTCAACTGGAAGCAGTTTTCCCTTTAAACCATACCCCCTCCCCTTTAAGATCTTTTGAAAAAACACACACTCTTATTTTTTAAAAATTGGAATGTGGTAAGAATCACAACTGGCATTTTCTAACACTTGGTTGGTAAACTTTATGTGTTGTTATTCATTTACTTTTCAATGTAAGAATTGTTCCAAGATGTTCTATAAGTCAGGGTCATTATGCAACTTCTTAGGGGGTCACGCTTTATTCCTGTGAATCTGAGAGAGAATTTAACACCTACTTAAACAAGGAAATCCTGGCCCTGCACTTTTGCAGCCAAGCAGTATTGAAATGCAACGGACCTGCCGCACCATGTGGTGGAAGGGAGGCAGGCAGGCAGGCAGGGGAGACGCTGCAGAGGCTTCTGCAACCTGCCACGTGCAGCCAAACTCTGCATTCGCCTTCCCGAGGAACTGTCTGGGGCTGCCCAAGGGAGGGGTGGCAGGGCGGGCATCAGCTCACCTGCTTCACGGTCAGAAAGCACCGTAGCATGTAGGAGAGCTGCCACGCAACCGTTGCCTGGAAAGCAGTGCTGTGAGGAGGTCCGGTAAGTGCCCTGGCTTTCAGGGTGGGTCAGGATTTCATCCCTTCTGCTGACAACCAGGCCACACCTTCACGCTTAGATTTTGTCCAACCTCTCTCAAAATCAGTTACTTCTGTCTGCAGTCTCACAGCAGCTCTCTGCAGTTCAAATGAGTTTGTTAGCGCTGCGGAAGTTCCCGTTCCAGAGTAAAGAGTGAAAAAACACGCCAAAGATTTGCAACCTCTTCCCTTGTGACAGGTTTACCCCTTGGGAAGCTGCATCAGCCTCACCAGCTGCTCTCATCCAAGCAGACAACTGTCTCAAAACAGACACAGCCGCCCAACTTGCCTACAATGGTACTTAGCTAGATAAACAGATGCTATACTGTGCCTCCGGCGTGCACAAGCCTGTCTGCAAAATATTGGCAGCTCAGCTAGATCTCCTACATTCAGGTATATAAATACTTCATTGCCAAGCATCCCAGGATTGATATGTTTCAGGGCAAGCTTTTAGAAAGGCCATCACCTCCAATGTCAGGAACTGTTACCAAAACTGTCTGTGTTTTTAAATTCAAATTTGCATTACCTTATTGGCTAAACATACGAATTCCATTTAAATCTAACTTCTAATTTGTGTTCTGAAGAGAAGTGACAACTTTTCATAGTCAAACTTTAAAACTTTTTTTAGTGTTAAGTAAGACAATATTCATCAAACAGACAATTTTTTATTTTTTTAAACCTAGCCTCATGGATAACTGTGATCATATGTATCTCAAACAGAACAATTACCCTCAGCATTAAAGATGTGTTTTTAAGCAGATAATGGTTACAGCAGTGAAGTTTAAGTTACTTCTGATTCGAAAGCTTGCAAAATGTGCTGATGTAGCGTAATCAATTAAAGAAACTGTAATGTCTTCCCTATTCAATAGCTATATTGTCATAAAATAATCTATTTATTACTATTCCTAATTCTAATACATTTTACTAGAGAGATTTGGGGCCCTCAGATTTTCACAAAGTGAAGATTTTTGAAAGAAATTGTTTCCCAAATGGTCATACTATAGCAGTTTAGCTACTACCTCTTCAAACTTAGAACAGTCTAATTAAAAAAATGATTGTTCAAGAAGCATATAGCATGGATGACATAATTGCACTAGAATAAGGAAATCAATCGAGCTGACCAGCCTTTCACTCCAGCTAGCCATTTACATACATTAAAGTCACCATGTTCATAGGAGTAGCATAAATATGACTTAAATGTACTAGACATTATATCCAAATAAAAAAAAAAAAAACAAAACACAAAAACAAATCTCTGAAATTATTCCAAATATAGCATCAAGAGAGTCTTGTGGTTTGTGTTTGCAAAATGATATTTCTTAAAATGAGATTTTAAAAAAAATACACAGCACTGAACAGATAAAAAATTTCAAAGCTCTATCTCCCTGTAGTTTCACTAACATGTTAACCTACTTACAGCAATTAGTGCTTCATTAGTAAGGCTAACTAACTGTTGCTATGCCCTGTAATGATTTGCCAGGTTTTCTATATACAAGTGCATAATCAATGTTTTCCAATTACTGCTATAGTGCAACCACTATTTCAAATAAACTAGATAATAATACAAACCCATTACTGAATCTGAAGTAGCAGAGGCATTTAATTGCAAGGCAGTTCTTTTCAGCTTTTAAAATTTTTCACACTAATGAAGTGTCATACAAAAAAGTTGTATTGATTTTTCCACCACATGGCTTCAACCACAAATATGTAATTATCCCTTTTATATCTAGCAAGGGGATTAAAATAATCTATAGTATATAGCCTTTACTTATCCCTGATGGGTCTAGTAGTACTTTTACCCTTTTCAAAATATGCAGCTTTTTGATGAATGAACTTTTGGTAAAATGTTGCTTTATCTGCTTCATATCTCTACATTTTTGAAGCCAGCTAGCATGCAAGGATTGGAATTTTAAGTCCTCAGTTCTACCACCGGCAGAGGAGAAGGAAGCCTGATCCTGCATTGCTGAACTGAGGGACAGGGCTCTGCTGCAGAGTCAGGCCACAACACCCAGCTCTGGTCCTCTTCCCCACCTCAGCAGGCCCCATCAATTCGCTGAAGTGACCAGGGGAAGGATTTGGCTCATTACATGACTTTTAGTTAGCGTTTTCAAATTCTCCACAGAGGATAGCAGTTCCCGTGTAGCGCTACTGCCAGAGAACTACCTACCCGTCGTGTTACACGGGCAGATACAAGCTGATCCACCCGTTTCGCTGGAGCTCCCAGGACCTCCGCAAGCAGAGCAACCCCTCCACCAGCAGGGCTTGGTGGCCAAGACTTCGACAGGAATGGTGGGACCAAACCTGACACCTAGAGCATTTAGGATTTCTTATTTTCTCAGCACCGGTTGGGTAACATGATTTAATATACTATTTTAGAAAAAGATGCAAATTATATCACAGGAACTACTGTTCTAACAGTAGTTAGATGAGGCCAAGGCAACGTGATAAAAATTAGCTTGTTTCCATGGTCAGTGTACAGATTATTTGTTTCCTCAAATGCTTGGAGAGAATTCCAGCTTGATTTTAATATTGTTTCTATTAAAGCAAGTCTACAAAATGCTTTAACACAGATGGAAGCTAGAAACCCCATGCAGAAAAGTAAAAAAAGGAAACCCAAACTGGAACACAGCTTTAACATGGAAAAGGTCCACATTCTTCACATTACTAGGGCCAAAGCTGTATCTCCCAGCAGTTTCACTAACATGTTAGTTCTTCCAGATATGTTGGAATTCATTGAAATTTCCTGGCTTTCTGTATCTTGTGGAATATGTATTTTAAGGGGAAATTTGTGCAACTCATACTATTTTGAGATCATTACACATTAAAACTAGCTACATATTTAAAAAACCCTTATACATACATGTTACTCTTGGATAAAATATAGAACTGTAGTAGAGCCATTGAATGAGAAATATTTTTGTAGCGGTAGGTATCTTTATTCCCTAGATTTTTATTTACAAGGAAGTAATTTAGGGCCAAGTATTGAATATCACCTAACTAATCAGATAAAGAAACCTATCTATGGCTGTTATTAAAATCTAATTTAATTAACAATAAATACATTTAATAGACCACTTTGAAAAGGTCTAAGAAAAAGTTGAAACTTGCAAAAACCATCTTAAATATTAGCAAGTATTTAATATGTAAAACAGAAAAATAAAACACAAGCAGTGAAAGCTTGAAATATTATAACGCTCATTTTTTTCCCAAATAGATACAGATTATTCCTGGCAGTATCTATATGCATTACAATAATTCTTCAGTAGTACAATGGACTGGAAAATTCCATGGAAGAATTAATATTTTTAACCATAATAATAAAAATTTCAATGAAACACAAAACTGTCTCATCCAATTAATGCAGAATAAAGCTGTTCTATGATTTTTAATACTGCAGACCTCTCAGTGCTGTACCTTGTACTTTTTCAGATAGGTCAGTTGCATGTTTCCCTTTTTATTTTTATCGATTTCAAAATACTCTAAAATACTTCTGTGGTCATCACAAAAAGTTTACAATAAGACAATTCAACATTATACCTTAGTCCATTTCTTTGTTCTTCAGCATGCAGTAATAAAGGGATAAAAATAATTATATAATTCTTCTTCAATTAAAATGCCTTATATGTCACTTACAAAGGACAATGACTAAAATTGTAGGCAAAAGTAAAAAATTGTTTCCTCAGAAGAGTTTAAGAAAAAAATATACATGCGCCTTGTGGAAGTGTTTCCAGGATAATAAAAGGCCATTACCTTGACCGTTGACATGAAGCCATCAGAGTCATATTTATTGATGAAACTTTCAGCTCCCAATCTGCTGCACTGAATGAGCATCATACAGCTGTCAGCAAAGGCAGAGCACAGAAACAGTGATAGCTTGTGACATTTTCCTTTCATAATTTATGAAAACAAAATACCTTAGAGTTTGTAGAACACAAGAATAAAAATTTTAGAGTAGTCCCCTTAAATAAAAAGTCCCTAAGATATATATTTTAACAGGTTATCTCTATTACCAGAATAATTTGCCTGTAAAACTGAGGATATCCATGCAGAATCAACTGATAATCCTCAAATAATGTACCCTATGCAAAAAGAAATGCTGCCACACCGCAAATAAACATAAAGTGAGAAAGACCTAAAATGAGTATCTTCAAAGTAATCGTACTGTGAGAATGCTTTGGGGTTCTTTACAGGGAAATAACTTTAAAACCTTTTTAAAATCAATATTATTAATAAAATGTTATTATAATTAGCATCATTTCAGAGGAATTAAGAGACAATTACATGAGAATTTAAGTATTATAATCTCAAAGTGAACATTTTTCAATATTAAAAAAGCCATTTGCACATATTAGAAACGAGGAAATGGGGAAATATATCATAATACATTGTGTATCTTTCACCTCTTCATTTCATGCTGCTTGAACAAGCTGTAAAAATGAATCTGCTTGAAGTTTCTCGGGCACAAGTACTTTTGCTCACAAACCAAGTCAAAATCTTTGGATGCCAACACCCACTATACAGCATCCCCTTCGAGCTGGACACTTCTGGCACCAGATAAACTGGGGAATCTTACAGCACTCCTGCCAACACCCCAGTTCAGGATGCTCAGCGTATGCCTCCCACTACTTTGCCTGCCCATGAAGATTCCCTTCAGCAGGTTGAGGAAGCATTAAAACCTGGTACGTGCACAGCAAATGTCCTTTCCATGTCTTTCTCCACGTGCTTTTTGCCCGCCGGCTGCCACCAGGCAGGAGGAGACTCAGCACTCATGGCAGGATGCAATTTCTCCCATCTATGACCCAGTTTGGGATACTGGATATTTTAGATACTTGTGCATATTTCCGATTAGCTGAGACTTTCCACCCTTGAAAATCCTAAAGGGAGAGCTATGTGCAGCTACCGCTGCTTGGCAAAGCTTTGGCAGCAGTTTTGGGGGAAAGAGCTGGATATCATAATAATGTTTATTCTCCAATTTAGTATACCTGATGCACATTTTAAAACTATCCACTAGACTACGACAGGCATGTTAAAAACATACTTGTGGAAAACCGAGCATTTTAACTTTTTGTTCTGACTCCTCTCGACAGGTGGGAGTGGAAGGTGAACACACCCCGGCCAGCATCAGCCCTGGAAAACACGAACCCTCACAGGGGAATGCATTACGGACAAGTTCCTCACCCCTCCTGAAGAGCGTACCAGGGGGTGAGCGACTACCAGGGAACAGGTGACACAGTGATCAACTGTCGGGACTCATTTGAAGAGCAAACGGGCAGGGCCAGTGCACGAAGCAGGGCGCTGAAGGGAGTTTGGGGCACGATAACGCCAATGGTGCCGTGCCGTTCCAGTGCACGAGTCCCGGGTTCCCCCGTACACGGGCCGGGCTGCCTCCCTACGCCGCCCCTGGGGACAGGGAAGTGGCTCTTCCCATTTCAAAAATTACTTTGAAAAAGATATCAGGCAAAGTAAGAAAAAATAACTTGTATCAAATTGTCTTAAACTGAAGCACAAAAAAAGAAAATCTTAGACTTTTTTTTTTAGTATGGGATGCTTCTTCCTAGTTCAGTTTTCCAGGGAACAAACCCAGCTGTCTCCTCTTTCCCCATTTCATCTCCCCCAGTTCAGCAACGGGGCAAAAACCTGGTGTTGTTTGCATAGCTCTTCCCCTGGTGGCAGACATTCAGCACTAACCTGGTTAATAAAAGATGATATAAAGTTGCTTTCAAACATCACACCGGTCTCTTCTACAAGATTAATAGCTGCAGCAGGAAGCAGTGGTATCTGCAGATGAGAGAGGAGACTTTTTACAGCTACAGGCACGTGACGGATCTGGGAGGTTTCTTGGCGCCATGGGAAAACCGCTGCAGAGCAAGGCGACGCATGCCCCTACCCTCTGCGGCACCAGGACCCTGCAGGGGCAGCGGCGGAACGGGGGGTGGAAAACAAACCTCCGTGCACAAGATAAAGGTAGGCAGGCTGTACCAGCAGGCTCGGTTCAATGAAGAACGGAGCATTTGTATCACTTGAGGATTTGGCCTCGAGCCTTAAGGCCGTCAGCAGAAAGTTCAGCACCATGCCGCTGCTCAAAGGGAAGAGTACCAAAGTCATTAAAAGGATGATTAGCCTTCCAGCAGGTCAAAAATAATGAATCAATCCACATTTGTAAAGCATTACGGCCAGAATGTGAAAAGGCTTTATAAACTGATACACTGTGGACTCCCGGATAAAACCTCTTCTCTCTGTCTGCTTATAATCTTCTTTGGATTTGTTCCTTTTCGTTTAATAGAGACTTAAAAATTAGATCTCTTCCTTGTAGTATTTTATAATAATCTCTGAAGAAGCAGTTACGATTTAAGGCAAAATGCTAGAAAAGGTGAGTTCAGAAGATCTTCAAAAAAAAAAAAAGAGGAACTGTGAAGGAAGCTGTAAAAGTACTGTAAATTGAATATTTACAACCACCTACCTGTGCTTTGAATAAAGCCTTTTTTAAAAACAGGATAATTTTGATATGGACTTCAAAAAATCACTACTACACAGTGATACATTGAACACAACTCAGCCTACTAAGGAATGTTGTATAGAATGAATGAGGAATACTTGTTTATACCTGTGTTACTTAGAAGGATTAAGAGCATGCTATCATAGTCTAAGCAACTGCACAAACTATCAAGTTTTCAAGTAACTTTCAAGAGAAAGATTCAGCAAATATTGTATGCAGGTCTGTATAATATGTTTTAAGGCTTACCTACGTATATGACAGCACAGAGCAAATTAGGCAGCCAGCTCAGAGTCCAGCAACTAGTTGCTCTGCAGATGTTCCTTACTTCATAGGCAGTTTAAGGTCTTTTTGAGACCAGAGTAAGAACTTCTTCATCTACAAGTCCTGCGTTAGACATTAAAAAAACAAATAAATAAATTTAAGCCCAACAGAACTGTAAGTCAAATGCTGAAACTCTCTCTTTTAGGCTCTTCATTGGTAAAACTCTTAATTAGGTCAAATTTTGAGATGCAACAAACATCTGGCAGCCACAGTGGTTTGTCCAGTGTTTGTGCTCAGCTCCCCTCTGGATGCGGCTCCCTGGGAGCTCTGCCAGAACGGCCACTCTGAGAGGTGTTAACACCTAGAAATTACAGTGGCATTTCTAACTAACCCTGCAAACCATACCTGTTGCGTTCGCGTGGGTGTGCATGGCTTGGGTAAATAATAATTTATGCCAGACTTTTTTCCTCTTGTGACTTTAGTTTTGATATCACATCATGATTCAAAGCCTGGTGCACCATAAATTTTCTCCAAATGTGTAGTAATTCCTTGGCGCAGTCTAAAGTTATGATTCATTTATACTGGAGTGACAGCATAATACCTAGGTGTCAAAATCCATTAAAACCGTTCAATGTCTTCTGTTTATTTTTAGAACCAATTGAGACTTAACTGATGGTGAAAAATATACAGTCAAGTGTGTTTACTTCACCTTTACAAAGAATCCGTTATAGTCCCAATTAATTTGTTATTCCTGTCACAACAGGTACTGGATACTTCAAAACTGTCATTACCGTTTCTCTCTCTTTTGCTTTTTTTTGTATGAAGGCTTCTGTTTATTTTTAACCCATTAGTAGGTAAGGGTTTATTTTTTTGTAAAATAAGGAATTTCACATCATTTTCCATTTTAATTGAAATGTGATGAATAAATACATTTCCTAACCAACTGAAATTTTTGTGCTCAAATTTCTCTCTTCCTGTCACGATCAGGTGTTTTAGTGCTGCATTTAATGACCATCCACAGGATGATACATCTTGTGCATTGGTATGATTGGCCAGAAATTAAAAATATGCTACGTGACAGTTACAAGCATCAAAATAGTTCTTAGTATAAATCCAGAGCAGCTTTTGCCATATTAATTGTTAACAGTACATTTTTGCTCATAGGAAATTCAGAACAGGGTTTCAGGAAAAAAAACAAAAACAAAACAAAAAACAAAACCCACAAAAAACCACACCAAGATGGGTGCTAAATCTAAGAGCCAGGCATCAATGAAAAAGTAATCAGCAAAACCCAAGAACAGTTCTCTGCAAATAGCTGTAAATGTAACTCCAAAGAAGAGTTTGTAGCGGTTATGTTAGAGAAAGGGCAAACGAAATACTGATGTCAGAATTGGTTTTACCCATACCGAAACCAAAGCAGGAACACAATGTTGGGGGAAAGCAGTCACGGAATAAAACAAGTATGTTAGGAGTTGAATGAAAAACTAAGTATGCATGCAGACGCTGTCCCTGATGCTAACCTGCAGTGGGTGCTGCCTCCAGCTGCCCCCATCACGCTTGGGGGGGTAGGCCCACCGCCCTCTCCGCCCCGTCTCCCTCCGGGCAGGGAAGCGTTTAGGCACATGGCAGGCGCTTTGCACTTCCCTCCCCGCCAAGGGGGCCAAAGCCGGCAGGCCCCGGCCGCTGCCCTGTGCTCCAGCAAGGAACACAGCCCAGCGCCCACAGGAACAAGACAGGAAAAGTACAGCACGACTCAAGACCTGTGGCTGAGGATACCAGCCCGACAACAAGCCAAAGCCAGGGAATCACCCCCTCATCAGTTAAGAAACCGATGGGATAGAGCTCTGGAGTACGTATTGTAGTTGATAGTTTTACAGCACCTAGAATCATCTACTCTCTGGTTTTCACTTCTTGGACAAGCAAAATACAGGAGTATAATTGAGTATAGGATTTGATATTACTTAAACGCGTCATTGCTGACCGCACCGCTGCCCCAGCAGCATGGATTGTCATTCATTTCTGAGGCAGGTTAGCTCATTTGAAGCAAAATGAGACATCACTTTTTTTTTTAATTCTCTTATAAGGATTTTATTACAATTTGGATGATTATACTCTGTAGTCGTAACTATGTAAAATTAAGCATAAATAGCTTAAGTGACTCATAGGAATTAGAAATTAAATAGGCCTATTAGAGTCAGTCTATCTTCCCATCATTATATTATGCTATCTACAGTATATTTTCCAGAGTTTTGACTCGTTCAGTTTTCAAAGACTCAAGAAATGGAGCTTTCATTATTTCTCTTCTACAATTGTTCCCTAACTAATAGAACTTATATTTAGGTAAATTTTTGTAATAGTTTCACTCCAGTTGGGTCTCCTCGATTCACCCTAAGGACTGTATTCGCTTCCTGCACCCTTAGTCATTACACCCTTCTGCTTCTCTTACAAGCTGCAAACCCACGCTCTGCCCTCTCCCACACGGGTTGGTGCTTTAGCTCTCTGAACGCGATTTAGAGCTCTTCAGTAGCAACATCGTGTCTAAGCCCTGCAGCCATTGCTGCTGGACACCGGAGTCACAGCGCAGTGGGAAGGACCTGAGTACAAAGCTGTGTCTCAGCTCTTCAGTGTCCCTTGGACCATTCACAGATATGCGTGTTAGCCTCCCGCTATTGCCTCCTGCCTTAGTTATAAAATGTATTTCAGCAACAAAAGAAATGGGTTCTCCTTTGCAAGATCATCCACGCACTCAGCAGGATGGGGGTTTTCTTACGACAGTGAATGAAATTTTTGTAAGAGATCGTTTTCAAACATTTCAGAGCAACTACGCCGAGTGAGGGGCAGCACTGCAGTGGGAGGAACAAGCAGTAAGAGACCACAGGGGGCTGCAGAAGCAGCACCTTCCTCCATATTATTGCTCATAAGTGACTCTTTTCCTGGTCCAAACTCATTTTTCTGACTTCTATACCTGTACAATCACATCAGTTTAGCCCACCAGTTTACAGAAGTAGAACTCATACCTCCAAGCCTGGCGCAAGTGACCTAACACACTAGTTTACCTCTCGCAGTCTGCATTGCCTTTTTACAAGAAAATGGAACCAGTGTGAGTCAAAAATCCCACACTGCAGATGATTGCTCTTCATGAAAATCAAAAGCAGTAGTTTGGAGCTACATGCATTTACAAAAAAGGGTGGGGGTTTTTTGCAAAACCTGTAGGCAACTCCATCAACATGCAACACAGCAAGACCAAACAACAAAGCACCAGAGGCGTCAACACAATTGCTATCATGGTGAGCCACACTCCAGGGATTTATGCCTGAAAGTCACAACTTTAAGTCCAGTCGTGACCAGGAATAACGTGTCCTACCCTCAGCTAAAGCCAACGGGCCTTATTTGGGTAGACTCAATTCTCATCAGCCAACTCTGCCTTCCAACCCTTGCCCTTCCATAAACCTGTATTTGTATAAATGTAGCTATTCCTGTAATAAAGCGTAATGGTCTAGTGAGAATCTCAACTCCATGTGTTAGGGGTGAGGAAAAGGAAATGAAACATTTTGGGGAAAATTGTATTAAATATCACAAAGCAATCAGTGAAACACTGCCAGAAAACCAGGAACATCACGCAAATATTATTTTAATAAGCTGAGTACTGAAGCTATTTTTAGAAGGAGTGCTGGGGCTTGCATAACGACTCATTCAGTTATTGGACTCAAATAGGTCCAAACGCAAATGTTTGGGGCAAAACTCTTCCCTCCTACAGAACAGTTTTCAAACATGTGCAATATCAAAGTGAAGAAGCATCAGGATTCAAATGGACACTTCACCATACAGCTGAATTTTTGGCTGTAAAGCATTAGCTTCCAGGACTGGAATTTCTAAGATAGAACACGTATTTTTCCCAAGAGTGGTGTTTGTCCATGGGCTAAGAGGAGGTTTTAAAAACTAAGGGCATCGGAGGTATTCTGCCAGCTTTCGTGTCCTCCCCACTACAAACTTTACAACAGCTGCTTACCCAGGGCTGGTTAATGTATCTTAAAACACAATACATAGGTGTTCCTCTATGGATTTCCAGGGGTGTTTTACATCTGTAAGAAGTAATTCCATGGTTATGAATATCTAGGTCCATAAACACTATCATCCCACCTTTGAACCTGCTGCAGAACATAACAATAGAGCCTATTACAGAGGTCTTGCTGGCCTGTAGTTTTAGTGATTAACTAGTGCCAAACTTTGTGGGCACAAGGTGTTCTTTGTTTTTTGTTTGGATATTGCAATCAATGTCTGTAAGAGACGGAGATGTGGAAAACCTATGGAACAAAGGCATTGAGTAAGACCCTAGATGAATCCAGAAGCGATTATTTGGTTACTTTAGCTTTTTTCTTTTCAAGGTACAAACCTTGTGAAAGGCGCTCTCCAGCATTAAGGTGAGCTTCTCTGCAGTTCATTTCATTCACAGTGATTTCGCTCTTTTCTAGAGAGGAGAAACTTAATTTTTGCAAGATGTACTTAAGTACCCACTCTCAGCCCATATCACCGATTTCAAGCAAAACATAGTATTTGGCAGCAGAGCATACAGTTCAAATAAAATAAATTCCTGTAGAGATAATTTGTGTTAATTTTAATTTATTGGTCTTTAAGATTATTTCCTATCTTTGCCAATCTGCAAAGTGATTTTTTTACATGCAAGGAGAAGAGGAACCAATGCAAGCAGAATGGCAGGAAAATATATGTATTTGCAGCAACTGCTACAATTTTGTAACAAACAGGAAGGTTTACTTTAACTTTTAATAAGACCTCGCTTTCCTCACTAATTTTTTTTTCCCCAAAGACTTGCTCCAAACTAACACATTACCTTCTCCAGCTTTCGCTATATAAGCTCACAAACAAGCTACAAGGTTTTTTGTGTGCACAGTTATGGTCCATCATTATTAAATTTCTCTTGTTGGATGGAAGAGGTGCTTCATCACAAACAGCCATTCATCAGCACTTGCCAAGGCGGCTCACATCTGACCTCTGCAGCAATAATGCTGCATCAAGTAGGCCAACTACCCAGTTTAGCAGCAGAGCAGGGAGCAGGAGCCGGCTTCAAGATTAAGTGCACTGTTTCAGGTTTCCATTCCCAGGAGCTAGGCGGGTTGATGTTGTATTGATTGCGAAAGTTTACCAGTAAGTATCACAAACAACAATAGCCAGGTCAAGGATCGGTGATGCCTGAATACGAATCCCCCCGGGATGCCGGTGCGCTCCGGGCCCAGGCACCGCGATCATGATGGCTGAGTGCAGGTTGAATAAGGTTTACAGGGAAGGGAAGAGTGAGAGCCTGCAGCATGAAATGACATTTAAGCAAGTTACATGTGGGAGCAGAATGAGAGACAATGATGCAATTATACATTCCCTTGTTTCCAACCGCAGCAAAACCCTGTCATCTCTCAGTGTTTATGTGTTCAGCCAGCCCTACGCTCACTGCACTAAATAGCTTCAGGTACTCAGGAACAGAAGAAGAATATACAAACGCAGGTATTAGTGAGTATAAACTATAGAGAGAACAAAGCAAAAAAATTTCCAACCATCTGTCTCTTCTACCAGCCACACAGGTTTGGCATCAGGATCTGAAGAAGAATCTATTTATAAAATACCTGTGGGTTTCTCCTGAAAACATAAAACCCCACAGCCTGTTCAAAACCCTGGCTAAACTTGTGAAATAAAATCTTTCTTCTGATGCTGTGAAATTCGGTAGTCAGGATTAAATGGAAAGCCTGTATTTAAACCATACTGTGGCTTACTATATCAAAATTAAAATCCAGACTCATTGGCCATCCTCCAGTGTGGAGTCATATCCCGTAGCCATACTGAAAATCTATTTTTAAAGTTTTATCATGTATTACATTAAATGTCTACCTAATAGCTCATACTTAAAACTGGAAGTTATACTGAGATGTTATTTAATACCTGTATTAATGAAACATTTTAGAATAGTTTTTAGTTAAAACACTTTAAAAAAATTCTCAAAAACTTACAGTGAGTTTGTTTTCCAGACACTCCAATTTAACGTGAAATAACCTTCATAAAATACACCACGTGGAACTTAATATGCTATTTAGAGCTGAGAACTTTACCTCTGCAAACTGACTGAACCATTCCTTATAATTCCCTTCCCAGACAGTTTATTATTTAACAGTAGCAAAACATAGCTATCTGTTCACTAATTATCAAATTGTAGGGGAAGACATGCCAGATAAAAGCTGCCTGTGTCACAAACCACATTTTTTCTACGGTATCAGTAGACCTTCCTCTCCCCAATTTGGGTTACCGTGTATTACACACAGTAACCTTACCTCCTATAGGATGAGACAACTAAACGTGCCTTCCGTGAAAATGAAGGCTCTTTCATCAGTTGACTTTTGCAGATGTAAAACCTGTGCAAAGACTTCTTATGCCAGTGCACTTCTTATTATGCCCACAAAATTCTGATGAGCAAATAAATTGATCTAGTATGGGTTATAAATGATTAGCAATTAGTATTACATCAATCTTACTGACTGACCTGATGAATGCATGTTTATTCACCTGAACACAGTTCTGCATGTGTTACTATCTCTTCCTATGGCAAGCTCCAAGATGAGTTCAAACTGATGCAGTCAAAAAAGCATTCTTCTGTGCCTTCCATGAAAATATGTGTTCTCCTCTGAAATACAGATAATTACCTAACTCCTTGTTTCACCACTATGTTGACGTTAGAGCAATCTACAGAAATTCCAAAGTCTATCTAGGACTCTAACAGCTCTAAACCTGGGTTTTAATCATCCTGCTTAGAGATTGATTTACACTTAAAGTGTTTTGCCTAAATGGAGCTTAAACATTAAAAATAAGTGGCAGTAGGGCCTGAGTAAAATTGTTGCATTTAGTATATTTTAACCATATTTTCCAATTCATCTTTTAATTAATGGATATTCTAAGGCTGTGTGTTATAGGGGTTAAGCTATGGGATAGTTTTTCTTTTGCCTGAAAAGGAAGACAAAATAATTGTCCATTGTGTAACTACAGGAAAAAATGAATAAAACCTGAGTAAAGTGACAATCTTATTATATAAACAGAAAAAGGAGTATGTTCAAAAAGATTTTAGTACCATGGAAGCAAATGTCACTTATCAGATTACAGCATATTACCCTTGACGATGCTTTCATTGTTCAGAAAAATAATATTAGTGTCATTGCAAGTCTATGCAATCACTGAAAGGGTCAATGTATTTAGTACAACTATTTTTAACTTCTGTAACTGTAGGCCTCAAACATGAGTTTGAAGTTTTGTATTGGAGACCATCTATTTTCACTATACTAGTTCAATACTGTATAAAAATAATTGAATGAGAGAAAAAAATTTATGGAATTTATGTTTTGTTCTATGAGTATTCTGGAGTTGTTCTAAAAGGTAAGAGTTAGGTGGGTGAAATGAAGAAAATGCATAATAATATCTTGCTGAAATAAGAAAAAAATTTAAAGATTTTTGTTTTCTTTAAAGGATAAAGATATGTACTGTAATAAGATACAGGGTAAGAACATCCCTGATAGCTCGATATATTCTGAGATAATGTAAGGATTTGGTTACAAGCTTGCCAATTAATTATATTATTTGACATTTGGGACTAGGTGAAGTCTTGCTGATGTGATTAAACACTATTTTTATCTGCTCTATAGAAGCATTTATACAGAAGTATTTATAATGCTTTCAGTTGAAAAGTGATCGTTACATAAATGTGGTAACAAGAGAAAAAGCAAAAATGTGAAACTAACTGTTAGGCTTTAGACAACAAAAAATGCAAGTGCTACAATATGCAGCCCATCTCATCTATATGCTTGCAATTAATAGGAAACAGTTAAGAAATAAGTCTCACTCCATAATTAGCAGAACACTCTTTCAACTCTATTGGTAAAAGTGCTTAGTAAGCACATTATAACCCACAGATTTCTGTTAGGATAGTACATATAGGATAGTTTATGAATAACACGAATCCTGCGGCTATGGGTATAATGTAACAGCCTGGGAAAAACTCACAGAAACGTTTTTTAAAGTGCCATTGGGTACGGATTTTTCTTCACAACTAACACCTTAAAAACGCGTGCTACAGCAGCAGGGCAGGTCTGTGACTATAAAACTCTGTTCTTGCATCACCTTTCCCCATATCCGAGACAGTCAAAGTTTTAGGATGCGCTTTGTCTTTTGCTAGACAATACCGTGCAGTCCCATGGCTGCTGCTGACCAAAGGCAGTAGGATGCTGGAGTGTAGAAGTGTTATTTTTTCATCATTCTTTCTGCTTATACGTAACAACCATAAAGCTCCTTCCTCTAGGCTGTGTTCATTGTTAGCTGACAAATGTAATTAAAAAGAAAGAAAAGAAAGACTTTGTGTCTGGGTGCAACAGCTCACTAGCCTTGACATGGTTTGCACATGACAGCACTGATGCAACACTTGGTGCCACTGGGCTATAGGCAGTCTAAAAGCTGTCTGAGGGGGAAATAAATAAATTAAAAGGATTTTTGCATTTTAATTGCTTACGGGTAAAATAAAGTTTCTTTGTCATAGTCAGTTTATCACATTAAGCCCGCATTAATATTTTCTAATCATAGTGACCTCATCCTGCCAGAATGTACCGGCCCCTAATCCTTGCTGTAATGTTTTCTCATTAGCTGCTCAGCATTGGCCACACTGGTTGTAGCAGCTAAGCACTGCCTCAGGCACCACTGGAATTAATTACCAGAAGAAACACTGCTGTTTTGGGTTGTCATCTTGAATTTATCACTTGCCTCTTAATGTAACTCATCTGACCTAATACCTCCTCCGTGTCACCGGGGGCTTCGGCACCAGCCCGGGGTGGGTGATGGCAGGGCCGCTGCCGGTCCCCACGTGCCGGAGCAGCCCGGCGGGCAGCTGCTCCGGGCCTGGCTCCAATCCTGCCCCGCAGGCAGAGCGAGCTAACGATGCCCCCAGCAAATTGCACATTACCCATACGTCATGCTACATCTGAACCCGAGGAGGACTCGGAGCTGGAGCCCGTCCACCTAATGGTCGCTGCTTGGAGACGATGATCTTTCATTTCACTGGATGGGGCGATGCTAACCATTTGTTTCACTCATGTTACGTTTTCAGAAATAATGAAACTAGCTGTTCACATACGGATGAATAAATGGCTCCAGGGGACCTCGCGGAGTTAGGCCTGTGGCATTTTCTTATAAATCGTGAAGAAATTGCTCATTAAATTATTCTCAAAACAGAATGCAACTCAGTAATATAACACAGGTATGAACCACCTCCACATCCCTCCCCCCACATACATTTTCCATTCGTCTTAGGACGAAGGATCTTTCCAGGGTTTGTATCTTTCAAGTCCATAATAAATGCATTCTTTTGCTTAAGGCAAAAACGTTTATCCAGTGTAAAATACAAGTTTTGCTATGCACATGCTTACATCCTCGAGTCAAAATTTTACCTGTGAAGAACTTGTAGTTGCGATCGACTCATTTCACATTTTTCCAACACAAAAGGAATAGCCAGAATACCCACATTTCTGCTGAAAGCTTCCTATTTGCAAGCTCTACTGAAGTGCTTAACTCCATAAGAGATGTAATTTTACTATCGCTGAAAACAGGGATGACTCAGTGTAATAAGCCAAAAATACCCTACAGATAAGAAGATAAATATCAAAAAACTTGCCTTTTAGTAGCCTTTTAACAATAACTATTCTGAACACGTTTCTTAGACAAAAAGATTTCCTCTTGCTACCACACTGTATGCTCAGCACAGTAAACTTAGAGAGATGTATAATGCGATATAAACATTAATAGTTCCACAATTGTGTTTTAGAAAGACTATTTATAGAGAAAATACAAAATGCCTCCCAAAAGTATACTTAGACGTAAGCCACCATAATCTTCTTGCTCATGCAGCAGGAAATCTAATACACCAGCTCAATAAACCTGTAGGAAACAAAGGTTTTATGTAGCATTAAGAGTCACAATATTAAAATACCACATATTACATTCAACTACTCTTACAACACTCATTTTAAGAGCCAAGAAAATTAAGTGCCAGTTTGAGAGTAATAATATCATAACATGCAGAAAGAGACTAAAGAAGTACAAAAATATGTGGAGCCCTCATGATGTCTTTGTCACTTGGGTCAGATCCAAACACTTGGTGGTACTGACGTTTTGGGTTATCACCAGAAAATACTGCCCCGACACAGCAGTATTGCCCAGAATGTGCTGCAAAATGTAAATTCTCATCAGCTGACTCAATGTTATTTCAAAATGCATACTTTACCCTTTTTATTATTAAGAACAATAAAGTAATCATTATCATTGATATGTCAGTCAAAATCCAGGTTTGAGTACAGGTGCATGAGAAAATACAGATATGTGTTTGTGAGAATACATTAAAATAGGGTATAGAGATCATTGACCTTGGGGTGGAATAATCTAGACAATTGATAAAAATGCTCATGATTTAGTCACTAAGTCTTTTTGCAAAAAAACTTATGATTATTTTATGAAGGTGGTTTTTTTTTAATGTTTATTGCCTGTATTATTTATATTATCTTACCTGGTAACTACTCCCCAGATTGTTACCAGAGGCCATGCTATGTAGGATTCAACTCCTGGAGGCATGACTCTAGGACTAAAGACAAGAACGAGAACTGGGAATCTCAAAGTCTCCCATTCCCAGAATACAAAGGTTTTGCTCCACTTCTAGCTAGCAGTGAAAGATGCAATCTGTTAACAATTTTTTTTTATATACCCCAAAAACCCTGGCATGGCTTTTGCATTTGTTTTCAAGTTCATGACTGGCTACTTAGGAGGGGTAGGATTGGGGAAAGAAGTTGGTTGGGGAAGGAAGGAAAGAACGTTTTCCAGCCTGTCACATTTTGTCAATGTTTGCTGGATGGACAGAGCTTTGGAATGTTTTGGTGAAATGGGTTAACAGATGAAGGACAAGTCCAGTGGTCAAGATGCATAGCAAATACGTTTATCATATAATTCACACTTGCACATACTGCTTACATCTTTATCTATCTAGTTATAACAACTTCTTCCATCCATGCAAGTAAGTGGAAAGCAACATTCTTTTTAACAGCTCATAGAAAGACTACAAAGCCCTTTAGAGCATGAAATAAACTTTTTTTTTTTTTTTTTAAATAGGACACCCAATTGTAACTACAAGCGAAACTTAGATAAACACAACATTGAATAATACAGGCTGCACTGTGAAGGTGTAAGTATTCTGTGCTTGTATTTGTATCACACATCTGAAAAAATTACCTTAGGTTTGCATTTGTGGAACCTAAGTGTTTATTTCATCCCATTATTTAATTATAAAAATCCATATTTTAAACTGGAGGAAATACTGGCTGGCGTAAAAAAATTCCTTGCAAGAAGAAAATATACCCAAAAGCAAATTGTGTGTATTTGTTATTGGGAGACTGAGTTTATGCAAGCAATTGTCATGCAAGCAGAGTTGTAAGTAATAATGTGGCCTTTAATGACGGAATGATGGACCTGCCAAACACTAGCTCCTGCCATAGACTGCTTGTATTTCCCTGCACAAAGATGCCCATCTGGGAGTTATTAACATATCCTCGTCAATTCAGAACCTACTTTAACATAATCCATATTTGTTGGAGAAAGTCCAACATCAGCCAGAGAACTGATGTGGCCACGTGCTCCGATGACACATTTCAAGCAGCACACATAAAGCATGCTTGGGCAGCTAAGCAATTCAGAAATGCAAATAGCAAAAGCATTCTTCTTCCTAGATAAAAGGACAAATCCCTTTTGGCATAACATCTTATACACTTTTAATACTGAATGGAAACAACAGAGGTAGGAAAAGGACAGGTAGGTGCTTTTTCATTGCATTGCAAGCATGCTGACACACTCAGTCTTGCACCAAAGCTGCTATGTTTCCGAGACCCAAGGAATGCTCTGCTGCGTGGGGGCAGTGGGAGAGAATACAAATTCTCTTACATCAGCAGTATCTCACGCTTGCTTGTATAAAAGTGAGCATTGTTTATTTAAAATGACCTGAACTCAGCATCAAGGAAGCTTGTCATCAGAAAACTACTTGGTCCTACAGGACAGCCTACCCTTGGAAGCTCGTGTTTTCATAGAATTAGGTTTTTATTGTACTTTATAATTTTGAGTGATTCACTATTTGTAAAGCTTTCTAAAGTTTGGACTTTTATTTTAAAGTCTACACTGGTACTTCTGGAGCCTCACTACATTATCAGTAAAAATCCCTGAAACTTCTATGCAGAGGACATACTGTGTGAGTGCCAGCGCCCATGGAGGACTCGGCACAGCACTCAGATGTACGGTATTCCAGGATGATAACAGCTGAAAACTAAGGCCCTTTTTAACACTCAGCTCAATGGAAAGTGATGTTTACTGACTTCAGTTTCTAACTGGATAAAACCCCAGAAACCTCTTTTCCCCCTCTTTCATTCAGGCTTACTTGATTTTGTGATTTCTGGTGTTCAAACTAATATTGCTTATGACCTTTAAAGACGATCAGGGAGATGCTGCTTTTCCCATCACCCAGCCGCTATGGTTGGATTCCAACATATGTCTGTGAGCTACAAAAGGACAGTGTAAACAATAGCTTCCCATTAAACTTCAGTTGAACATTAGGACTGCTGTCCAAAGATCATAGTTAAAGATAATTGAAGTGTTACTATATTCCTTTGTGTAGCTCAGTCATGACCCTAATTAATATGTCTAGTTTAGACATGTATTTCTTTAAGTAATGGCTGGTTTTGTTTGGACAATTAGGCAGAGTTGACAAGGAAATTTTCCATCAAACTGGGTCATAAAAAGTACATTATTCAGCATTATTATGAGTAAAACACTATTTGTTACCTGAACTTTACAATACACCATTATCAATCATTACCTGTCATTAAGGTATGTTAACATGAGATCAAAGAGACAAAGCCAACTTAAACAAACAGAGGTGCAGAGAAGGCTTTTAGACTTGCTTATTTAAATCAGAACAAGTGTAGTTAAGTCCATTGATTAGCTAGAATTTCCTTTCAACTGAAGATGCAAATCAACTAATCACTGCAATCTCAGAGCATCACTTATTCCTTGACACAGACCACAGCTGTGCCCTTTCTGAGAGAAAAGTGGCTAGATGCACCCACTGAAATATGGAAAAATACCACAGGGCTTTCTGGCTGCAAGATTCACTCTTGCATCAGCTCTCACCTAAAATATTAGGTGCTCATTCTTTAAAAATAATCAACAGAAAGAATCTAAAACACAGGGAGGGGCTTTGTTTTGTTTTAAGAGATTCATTTTTAAAAAAAAAAAAAAACAAAACAACAAAACCAAACCTGCTGATTCAGCAAATTATTCCAGGCTCATAAGCCAAGTTTCTTAGTTAACTATTTTCATAGCAGTGATGCCCAAGTGTTTGAGTTGTGGAACAGGATCCCATTATCCTAAGTGCCATGTAATGATCTTAAATACAAATACTCAAATACACTTTATGTCAAATAGAGGAAGACCTACAGAGAGGTCTTTCATCACGTTCTATGCCACTGACCTCAACAGCCATCTTGAAAATTAGGAAATTATCCCTGAAAGCATAACCCTGTTGGAGCACTGAACAATACTGTTTATGAGCAACATTACAATCAAAGAGTTTCAATATTTCCTTGGATCTTGCACAAGGTGTAAAATGCTGAGCAATTTTTTCACTCAAAATAAAAGATTTTAGATGTACGAGCACATTTTGATTTTTTCCAACTACACTAGTTAAGAGTCTTGCTGCAGTCCACAATTTTATTCTGTCCTGCAAGATTCAATCAATGTTCCAGACAGCTGAGAAGGACACAACTAGAAGTCACAAACTCTTTCTGACCAATCCTGTGCCAAATCTTTCTAAAATTTCTGGACCATTTGGATTCCTTGTTTCTTAGTACAGAGTTAATCAGGATTTCTCTTCTTTTCCAAACAAGATCATATAAATCATAGACACACATCAATCCCCACTCCCATGGAAATGTTTCCCTCAAAAAGCTGTTCCATATTAAATGCATCCACAACGTATTCTCATTACTTCTCTTGGCCAAAACTTCTGTACTATGACAGAGCCGAACATTTGCTCCAGCACAGGTGTAGGCCAGTCTGTAGTCTCAAAATTTTCAACCGTACCTTCATTGTATATTGTACACATATGCAAAATGTAATAAATTGTACGAGGTTGATTTAGGAGAGGGTCATAGTCCTCAAGGTTTCAAAAATAATTATTACCATTTTTATGCCTTTATTAGGAACTAAAACATCACTCAGGAGTGTTCCGTTATCAGACAGCTTTTAAGATTTGCTAGATTACTGGAAGCAAACTAGATAATTTAGTTAGATATCTTGTTACTCCTCCTCTCTTTTTGAGCTTATTTTAACACTTGCTAAGCTCATTTACACAACATAACCATTAACTTTATACAAATAACTCCTGACCAATCTCTGACCTTAACCCTGATCAGCTGGCTAAGAGGGAAAAAGAACCACTCTCAGTGCATAGTTGCACATTTTTGCTTCTCTGTAGACTCATCCCAGAGTTGTGTTGGGGGACGGGTGTGGTTTGGGTTTTTAACAAATACATGGCCATTAAGGAAGTATTAGCTCAGAGTCCCCACATAGATTTCATCCTCACACTGTTCAAGGCTCTTTCATCTTCAGTTCTGAGCCATACAAGCTGTTTATTACTGCTTAGAGAGCAACCTTTCAGATAAATAAGAGCTTCAAAAGTTAATAGCTACACATCACTGTCTAGAAATAAAAGGCTTCCTTCACACCTAGCTGAGTGGTGCCAGTCCTACGATGTATGTGTTTCCACTAGAGCCCTCAAGATACAAGGAAAGAAGACCACACAAACAACCCTCTGAAAGAGAAGGCAACACCTCACTACATCTGCTTTTCTGTAAAAGGAGGTGTCACGTTAACATTTGTTGGCTATTCAGAGTATTTTAAAAAAAATTGGACAGAAATTCTAGCTGTATAATGGTATTTGACTAGTTAGTGCTTCAAGTGACACAAAACTGACAAATCGAGAAAGCATATTGCATTATGCTAATGTTGTATAAATAAAAGTGGTCAAAAACATGAATGTGTGCCTTATATACTAAAAAGATAAGGGCTAGTCTGTATTTGTTAATAATTACCTACTATATTGTGAAATACAGGACCTATATATTAATTTTTTTAATCATTCACCAGCTATTGAAATAGAGCTACCTTTAAAGCATAAAACATTATGCATTTGATGCTATACAGCCAATAGTGCACAACCATTGACAGAAATAACACTACATAAAACCGAATCTGGAGCAAGAACTTACTTTGGCAAAATATAATTATTCCAGAAATATCTAAAATTTATTTTTCCAGAACAGTGGGGTTAAAAATTCTTTTGTGAGGCATGTTTGGGGATCTTTAATTACCTCAGTGGTCAAGACCTCCGTATTATAACATCTGATAGAGAGATCAGATGGTGCTGGCATGTATCATAGCCTACCTCATTCCAGATTTACAGATGTAAAGCTGTACTATAAATATGCAATACTCAAAATACTGTGAAGTCATTCTGATTTATTAGAAATGCTTGATAACTATCCTCAGGTTTTCTCTGACACTGAGTATAACTGGCAGACTATTGCCAAGGAAATGGTACAGTGTCAGAAATTCAGTTCCAGAAGGCAAATAAGGAGGAGTAGATAGGCAAGAAAGGGAATACAGCCCAAATTTGTCAAAACAAATAATTCTGGGGCCAATCTGAAACCTTCCCAATGCAAAAAAAAACAGGTGACAGGGCCAAGCACGTCAGAAGTCAGCAAGAACCAAGAGGTAGAAAAAAAATTATAAGATAAAACATTAATCGCACCTCACACTTTTCTGGTTGATTATGATATGTTTGGCATTTGTTCATACTATCAAGGTGCTCCATTCAGACACCTTTAACAACTTACAAATATTCTAAGAAAACAGATCCCACCAGCATCAGGACACCTGTTGTTGCGATGGAGCTACTCCTGTTTTCAGAAAAGCCAAAGATTCTCTCCCATTCCACTTTCAGAAATTATTTCCCTGAAAATAACACTGAAAAACAGGGTGTTCTGCTTTCATTCTTCTCTCTTTTTTTTTGGTGGCTGTTACATTGCTTTACTCAACCCGGCCTATTGCATTCCATATAGCTACATGATTTTACCTTTTACAGCTAATTTTTAATTGCATATCATCGCTACCTTTCTTGTAAAGAGACAGGGCTCTGCCATTCCTACTAATTATCCAAATCACCAGGCACTGTTTGCATGTGTGTGGCCTTGCCTAAAGCTTTTAACCACAAGTTATGTCACTAAATCAAAGTGAGTCGGAGGCGCCTCTGCTGTAGTGACAAACTAATAAAGGTTGCGTGACATTCCTTTTAAGCCATTTAGAAGTATTCTTTCTAGGATTACAGTACTCAAATACAGCTAATAATTTGGTGGAGGGATGGGAGACATGGAAGGCTCGAAGGTTATCCTATGCTGCGCGTTAATGCCCTGCTATCCCATTGAATGGCAGCCACAACAGTGCTGCAGCCCTAACCCAATTGACTCGGACAGTCTCAAACACATTTGGTGACAAAACCCATGACAGTGAGAGCACCACCTTAACTCCTGCCTCGGGGTAGCTGCAGATCCATCACTTGTGTTTGGGAACACTCTGGAAAGGGTCCTTCTCTTCATCTTAATAACACCAGTCTGCTGCTTTCCTCACACTGGATTTCAACTTACTCTTACTCTAAATTTCTTAGTGTTAACTAATAATATCACATTTATTCAATGAAGTAGGAAGATCCAAAATCAAGAAAAAGCTACCATCTTCCTCATTGTTAACCCACAGCTGCAGCGTGTGCGGGCATGTGTGCACATTTGCAGATGTCCTGTTCTTAGCATCGGGGCAATGCAGCCAACGCCTTGTTTTGCTGAAAGGGTTTTTGAGCTTTCAGATTTTCTCCTGTTCTTTTCCCCCAAAAAACTAAGACCTTCCAGAGTATTTCACAGCACCATGAGAGAAGGAAAAGGGAAGAGAAAGAATCCCGCTCTAGATTGATGGGGCTTGTGGGGCAATAAGTTGATATGTGAGGGATACTTGCACCCATCCCTAACTCTCCTCTTCCACTCCTCATAAATCAGTCCCTGGAGTAGGACTAGAAGGTAGTTATACCCCTCCATTCTCTAGTCCCCCCTAAATCTTTAATACAAAATGGATCATGTGTAGCATCGCAGGCAGAGGCGCTCTCTCAGAAAAAGGCACTTGCCTGGAACTGCAGTGGCAGAAACAACAATTTTCGCATTACAGCCCTGACCTAAGCCTGCATGGCCCAGCTGAGTGTGCACACACAAGCCATTTGGCTAGTCTGCCTGTGTCCACTCTGACAACGCTTTCTACCCTCAGCCCTGCAAACCTTGCCCACAGGAGAGTTCAGACAGGCCACTGTCCTCCTACACAGTACCTAAGCTTTGATGAATCTGCTTTTGCTCCCTCACAAGAATATGTGAAAAAAAAAAAAAAAAAGAAAATATCTTTGATTAGCGCTAGATGGAACAATAACTGAAATTTCAGTTAAATAACAGAATGAAATTTGTTTGAATGGTTCCCATTTTCCTATTTTCTTCTAGATTTTTAAAAAACTGGTTAGTAATTTTACATCCTAGCAATAAAACATGAAATACTTATAATACCACTGTTGCAGTGAAAATACTTAGGTTTTATGATGCCTCTCCAGAGATAGATATTTAGTACTCTACGGATAGGTTAATTTAGCATAAAATAGTATAATGCCTTCCTTATTTCTGTTCATTCATTTTGAAATTATGATGCCAGGCCAAGAACAAGTCACACATCACACACTGGTCATCAAGCACAGATTTCCGGATTAACCAGGAAATGCAAAAACCTTCCAGCTCCTGTTAATGCCAGTTTGTCAGATCTGCACTGTCTCGCTCGGAGAAAAAATGTCTGTACAGTGAAAACCAGAACAACCACCAGTTACAGTGAACCAAACTGCCATCACCTGGAATTCATTCAGGTCACCACAACCTCACGGTCAAGTACATGATCTTTGTTTCTCAATTTTGCTGGCTTTGCCTAAATATTTACACTGCACAGAAGTCATTGTCTTCACTAGTGCCAGCACAAACCTGACTTCTAAGGGATGTTTAGATGGGTCTATTAAAGTTTGAGGGTTTTTTTGCCAAAGTTTTTGACAGAATTCTGAGGAAGTCGACCATGGATCAAGGAAAACAATTTTTCAGCGCAGTTTGCCCTCACTTCATGGTTACGAGTGTCAGCAAAAGCATGCTGGGAGCCTCTCAAAGAGGGAAGGCACCCTCCAGACATCTCACCAACACTAGCTGATGGCTGGTGAGGGCAGCAAGGGCTGTCTGCTGCAGCAGAGCTGGGAGCTGGCAGGAGCTGGGCTTGGCAGGGCTGGTCTCAACCGCTGCTTGCTTTGATAGACCTCTTTCCAAGTAGACCCAGAAGGTTCAGGGAACATGATCTTCAGTTACTATGAACATCAATCAACTTCATGCGACCACACATCCTCTTTCAGAAGAAGCATCGCAGGGCAATTCCCCAGTAAATGCACTAAAATCAGTCTGCAACAGCTCTAAAGTTAGTAGGAATAGTGTGCCTCATCTCATGGCAGGTCACCCACAAGACTGAGAAGGCCTAAATCCTAATCTATTTTGCAGTGAAAGTATTGTGTGAAGCCTGCAGGATCTGGCCTCAGGGTGGACTGGCAAAAAGACAAACAAAAAGCAGGTCACTACCCCATTAATCCTTATTACAGATGTTACCAAGGAGAAAACTATTCCCTTAAATTTGCATTTCTGTGTTATCCCTTGCCCTTGGGTCAGCTCAGTCTTGACTTTCAGCAACTGGTGTGTTCACTAAGGAATAAAAAGTTATACAACTGACCCAATCCTCTGTTAGAGTAATGAGAAAATCATGTTATGTGTTGTTGGTGGGTTTTTTTGTTAAATCGTGACCCTTGCTATTCATTAACATTCAAGTACTGAAAAGCCAATAAATTATTACCAAAAGGAAATGTAAACAAGTTTCTCTGAGGAAGGACTGCATACAGTAGGCTGGAACCTCCTTCAAGTTAATTGCAACACAGTTCACTAATGAAACTTTCCATCTATTAAATCTTAACAGGCATAACTATAAAAATGGCGCCAAGCTCTCTCTCCTGCCTAGGAATGCCCCAGACAGAATCTGCAGAGACTTTCTCACTTATTGTCTTTGCAGGGATTAGTAATTATCCCTAAGCAGCAATGGGAACATACAACTAATTTCACACAGATTATAAGTTTGCGAATTAATTTTCATACTGGAGCTGGCTGTAGGAAAGACCATAGCAGATCTGACCCAAAGTGCTCTGAAGTCAATAGGAGTCATATTCCTTTGCTTTCACTGAGCTGAGGATTAGGGTCAAGATGGGCAAGGACATCACCAGGACTTCAGCCAAGGCCTGCATTTGCTTTTGAGACAAAATTTTAATTCTACCCTTTCACACCCATTCAAAAGAGACCATGCAGTACTGCTGAAGGGTAACATCTCTCCTGGTACATAGCACATTGCAGGAACTAACTTTGCTTGTTCATGGCTCTGTAGACCATCTTGATCCACCACTGCTCTTAATTTCCTCCTCTCACCAACATTAGTAGCTGTTCATACTCCTACCTGACATCTGTGTTTCTCATCTCTAAGATTTATGCAAGATCTTCTGCTGGCTCACATCAAGATGTTTTTAAGCCTTGCTTTTCTGCCACTTCCTCCATGTTTTTAGCTGTCCTTTGCTCCTTATCTTAACTTTATCTACAAAATAGCCTTAAGGGTGATCCAGAACATGTGGATTCATTCACTTCTGATTATTTTAGTGACTGTACTTTCTAAAAAATGTTAAAGACTAGAAAAATTCTGCATGTCTTGCTTGACTTGAGACTTGCTGTCCAGAGAGGAAAAACAGCCTTTCGCTCTTTTCCTCTGTTCAGTGAGACTATTGAAATACAAGCAATAATTATAAGTCAGGCAGGATGCTCTTTCAAGGAGAAAGTAGCAGCATTTTTTGAAGGTCTGGGACTGGACAGAAATACGTTAAATAACCATAGCTCTGTACACCAATCAGTCATTTTCACACATCATATTTTAAGTAAACTAGAATGCCCAGGTTGGTATACCAAGTGAATGATCTCATTTATGATCTGATTTCAGCAAGCTGAAGCCAGGAAGAAAATTTAGCTCCAGTACATGCAAGTTTGACTCCTTGAAACTGAAGTGTTAATTAGTTGAACAGAACAAAAAATTTATTTTTTGCCAAGTTTTTTTGCTTGATAACTTTACTGTTTATCCTTTGACTTCTTGTACTGGAGAAATCATAGTACATGATTTCTGGATGACCTTATCAGCTCAGTCTTTGAACATTATTAATCAGGGATAAACATATCCCATTCACAAGTCTATAATATAGCCTGACATACAGGAAAGAAAATGTTTTAGACATTTAAAGCATAAATATTGAATACTTCTCCAAGGCTTATCCAAATTTTAGAGGTTGTCTTAACTGGCAATATATGTTCTTAATGTATTTTAGCAAGTTCAAAACTTAGCCAGAGTGATGGCATAGTACCCAAAATGAAGAATTCCTGTCTCCCCACAAAAAAAAAAAAAAAAGTACATTTTTCAAGTTTACGTAAAAGGCTTCTTTAAAACAGTTGCCAAACATTTAGTTTCCTACTTAAAATAGGAAGATGTAATTCAACTTCAGTTTTTCGTTTAGAAGGAATGACAAATAATTTGGGTTTACAGCAACTACTTATTTATATTAATAAAAATATTAATGCCCAGCTATGTTTTTCCTTTGTATGAAATAATCCTAATTTCATGGCTGCTAGGTGCCATAGCTATAAAGCTGAACTGTTCTGGGAAAGGAGGTGATTGCAGAAAGGAGGGTTGGAGCTGTAGAGTGGAAAAAAAATCCTGTACTGCTTTATTTTACTTTAGTAACAGATTTTAATGCTAGATGCCTTTAAATAGCCTTTATATTTTTACTAAGACAAAGGGAGGGAATCAATGTGTGCAGATCTCGTCCTACTGAGAATTTCCCTGGGAGCATTTTGCTAAACAAATCTTGGCAACCCATCAGCATCCCAGTTCAGGGGCAAACACTGAGATCAACTATTAAGAGTTCACTAATGAGTTCTGGATCTAGCAAACAATTTCTACAGAAAGTTACAGTGCTATCTACACAACAGTTAAACCACCTCTTGAACACCAAGAGCTGTTAACTGACTTGCATATGCAAGTAAAAGTCCTGAAGTGATTTTCAAGATGTTCCACCTCTAAGATTAGTCCAGGCAAGCTGTGCTTCAACATTATGTACTAGCGTTACACTGAACTACCCATAACATTAGAGTATTCCCTTGGCAGGACAGCTTTAAGTTACCAGTTAGGAAACAACACGGGTCTACGCAAGTTCAAAGCAAATCATACTCTGCCAAGGCTCACATCAAAATGCGAAAATCCCTTCACTGAGGGGTGTGCAGTCAGGTAACTGTAGGATGGAGCTTTTCCCCTTTTGAAGAGCAGCAGCATCTTTTTGTCTCTCCACTTGAAATTAATTGTTGCTGCTCAGTATCACGGATCAAGGCAACTTTACAGATATCTGGTCCCACAAGGAGCCAAGCTGCCATGAGAAGCACAGCAGTTCCCAAGACATGGCAAAGCACTTGGCTCCTACTGTGAGCCTTTCATGGGAGAAAGTAGGAATGAAAAATTACTATTTTTAAGAAAAATTAAATAGGTTATCCTCTACTTTTCAACTGGTACCCTATCTTCTCCATTTCTATTTTTCAGACTAAGCTTTTCCACATTGGAGCTGCCTTCATTTTCTGTATTTGTTATACAGCACACAGTACATTTTTGGTAGTAAGCAATAAATAAAATAAAAATTTTATCTGAATTAGGATACTATCAAGGCAATTTCAGGTTGTATTTGGAATAGTGATACTAGAACGTGAGATGATAATCACCCAGCATAGATCTACCCCTATCATCCCGTTAACTAATTTTGAAGTATGAGCTTAAAGTAATGCTTACAAAGCTAATTCAGATGCAAGATTAACTTCATCCAAATTTCTATAGCCATGAATTTCTTCCCACTATACAAATGCAAACACACCACTACAACCCCACCAGCAACACACACGTACCCTACTTGCATTCAACTTCACCTGTCTTTGGCATTTTTCTCTGTTTAGCACATTTTGTTTGTACTTTTACACAGATTCATTTTTCCGTTCCTTTAAACTCAATTTTGGTTCCATTGACTAGATGAAGCATTACATTAAGGCAGAGATAATCCATGCCACCGATGAGGCCACATGGTGTTCAGGCTCCTGCAGCACCTGGTTCAAGAGGAAGATTGTGGTGCAGCAGCAGCTGCCAACAGCAAGAGCAGGAGGCGGAGGTGGAGGAGCAGAGCCTGCCTTGTCTGTGGCAGGTCTGGTGAGGGGTAACACTCAGCCTTCCTGTCCTCTTCCTCTCCCAGAGCACCGGTATGCAGTACCACACCTCCGTCTTCCTCTCACGTGGTGTCCTTTGACAGCGCTGTCACACAAGCTAGTCCCTGTACGTGGATGATGGGCCTTTGGCTGTAAGGGACATCCATTAAACTGGGACTTGACTAGTAGCCAGGACCTGCATAACCTACGTGCCATAAGATCAGCTTGTACGCTCGCTGACCAAGGCGCACCTCCTCCCAGGATGCCTTCGTGTTTTCTCAAGAGTGGGACAATCCTCTGTACCAAGGTAGCATGGAAAATATGTACAAGAAGGGAAGCGGGTGACTGACTTGTTTAAGATGTTCAAGCAAAACTTAGTGAGAAGTAAAGAAGCAACTAAGAACAGCAAACAAAAATGGTTTCTGACAATCACTACATCCAATGAAACAACACAACAAGCAGAGAGTTAAGAAAAACACTGAAGCAGCATGGACTTATACTTTGATGAAGAATTGCTGTATTTAAAAAAAAAAACAACCTCCATACAGAATAAGCAAAATATTCTGAACCGTCACAGGTACATACTTTTTTCAACTTTTGTGCAAACTTTTCATTCCAGGCCCATTTGAAGTTCATTACATTCTCTGTTAAGACTTAGATGGTAGCTCTCTAGATATTCCGAATATCTACAAGGCATCCTATCACAATGAGAACAAATGTAATATGAACAGACACTGTAAGAACAACCAATAACAGAAAACATCACCATGCTTATACAGACAGGCAGCCTGCCTACAACTGGGCATTTGTTACTTCGATGCTTGTGTGCCAAAGACCAAACAGAAAAGGAAATAATTTTGCTTGACCAAAACTTGAATAAGTACTTGAAACTTCAACTTTTCCTTGTTATCTCTGTTAGAGTCTATGCAATTATAAGTACCCTTCTTTTTTAATTGCATTTCATGACAGCCTCCCAGAACCTATGAATAAGTGTAGTATGATTTGAAAAAGTATGTGTATATGTTTAAGGAAAATGAAAAGTAGAGTAAGACTGTGGTGTTCAACCTTTACTATACTGCGTGATGGATGTAAAGCAGCTCTGCAACAATTTATGAATACTGCATGTTGACCTGGTTATCGAAATGTTTATTGTATGACTATATTGAGTTAAGTCAACAGAACTATTGGGGAAATAAGGAGGAATCACTCAAAATAAGCCATCCCAACTTGTTAGAGCTAGTTAAGAAAAAATGCCTGAACTGTTTCCTGTGAAGATTCTGCCTCCCAGACACAGCAAGGGTGTAAGTCTTTCTTGCCATGTGAAGCCATGGCTGGAAGCAGCATAAGGGACACTCATTACCTGTATAGGTAAGAAGTCAACTGGGAGTTGTTCACACAGTGGACAACTGCCAAAGCATTTAGATTTGTCATGCTTCATTTCAGCCTAGAGATTGATAAACTTACAGGCAAGGTTGAGAGACAGGTACAATTTCAGCATTATAGATTTTTTTCTTTGAATTTTTAATTTCTATGGTTAAAGAAAAATACTTAGGCATTACCAGTATTTTACTAGAACATATCGTAACTAAAAAGATAGGATTATGAACCCAGTTAGGTGCCCTGGCCTACTGCGCTGTTCTCACACAGGTTATTTTTGGCTTGTTAAGTGAAAACAAAACATCCACCAGTTATTCGTATTAAACCAGAACTTAGAACTACAACAATAGTTTGGTAGGTTTAAAATAAAAATCAACATTTGAAATTATTTTTGCTTGATTATTTTGCTTCATAAGAAGACCAGTTGTTTTAATGAAAGAAAAACTGTTTAGTGTCATTATTGCTGTTAAATGAAAGTTTTGAGGGTTATTTCTGTAATACATGACGCAGCAAAGGAGACTTAAAATTTGTATCTGAAATAAGTTACAACTACTTGATCAGAAAAGTACAGTATACTGAGAGCGCAGTGTTAAGAAGATTATGTTAGTAAGTTTCGTATTCAGAACTAATCATTTTAAAGGTATATCGAGTTCTTTCATTTCAGAGGATCATAGTTTTAATCAGACCTTTGCCATTTGTGTGCTCATTTCTAGAAATCTTTACTTTCTCAGTGGTGTCATTAGAATAAAAAAAAAAAAATCATTAGGAATGATTTGTGCATATCCCTCTGGATATAATAAGCAAGTTCTCATTCAAAGGAAAACCTTCGAGTCCACTTAGGACACATTCATTTGCCAAAAATACAGATAAGCAGTCCATCCGAGAACTAAAACTGTTGTCAATACAGTTATCAAAACTTCTAATGCAGTCACCAAATAAACATACGCACTAGAATAAGAATCCCACCAAAAAGAAAAAAACAACACAGTACCCAAATGCAGTCCTGGTTCTGATGGGCAGAACCAGCCAGCAGGCACCCACTGGAAAGCTGTGGGTGCTGATGTCTTGCTTGCCCATCCCAGCCCCAGCTGCCGGAGGGCATCAGGGATAGGTAGGCGGAGAGGTCTGGCTGCAGACCTGCAAAGGACACCTCTAGCACAACAGGTTGAGCCCATTAATAGTTTTCTGGGTAACAGGTATTCAGCTGTTCACACAAGTCATATCAGACCCGGCCAATCTCACTACCACGCTGATCATTAAGCACTCACTCCTTACTTTCACCTCCTAGCAGGAGTGGAAAGGGCAGCATGACAGGCAATAATCGCTGATCATTTCTGCTTAAGCAGTTTCTAGGGTAAGATGCCAAAGGTTCCCCACTATTCATTGGCCTATGAGGAACTGCATGAGGTGGAATTGCCTTGCCTCATGACACATTTCTGTCCGTGTTCTATCCCATTCAAGAAATATAATTCAGTTATGCCGCATCGGGTGCAGGGTTGAAGGAATGTATTTATTATTCAAGTTTGCCATTTTACTGCCTGAATTGAACTAGACATCCTTTTGGATGACAACTTGGTCAGTTATCCACAAGAAGCCACCTTTGCTATCTCTTTTTCCTCTGGAAGGTTGTTATCGCCCTCTGCACAGGCCTGCACCTTGAAACCGGTCTGGGCACAAAGCTGCGCCAGACTCAGCAGCTTATGCACTAAGCGAGGCATTTTGTCAAGAGCATATGACAGGAGGGCTCCAAAATTGGTGTGGATGACACCGAGATAGACTTTACAGGACCCAGCTACGAGCCATAAGCACCACAGAAGGTCCGCAGCCACCTGAGCCGAGGGGCTTGCCACCCTCCTGCATGACACTGCCACTGCCAAGAGAGGCACTCAATGTGGAAAGCTTCAGATGGCCGTTTGCAAGGTGTTGTTTGTGGAGCCTGGGAGAGTCTGGTACTTGTTCCCTCACACTCAGTCCCAAGCAGCCAAATCTCATGCCTTCCCAGACGTTCTGCAAAAGCTGTACGTTTAATAGGGCTTGCAAAAAGACTAAGGGTTTGCTTCTCAAATAAAGAAGGGATGAAAGGAACTTTCCTGGGGTGGTGCTGGCTCAATTCCTGTTTGATTGACTGCTCATGCTGTTGTGTTGGTGGTTATTAGAGCTGGTAAAAACACAATTTCTGTCCCACAGGAATTTCCTATACTTCGACATTTGTTTTCATTCTGAAACAGCATTAAAAATTTCAAAATAATGAACACTTTCATGGAATGAGCGGTCCTAAAAATAAATTAAGAAATGTCATTGTGCATGTGTGTGTTAGTGCATTTTCAATCTAACAGACTAACCTCTTTTTTCCCCTAGACAGTCACAGGGGCTTACAAGAGTTTTATTTCCAGATTCATCATATCGGTGTTCTAGCTGATTGGTCATCCTTGGGAAGACCACAGTGCAATGCTGAGCTGCCACCATGATGCTTCCCCCCACACCCTCTTAGGTTCCCTAGCCTGCTCGAGTCCTACATGTCAGGAACATAGAGTAACCATTTGAAGATTTCTCCAGAAAATTCAGTAAGCGCCGAGCTAGAAACTTTCTTTATGGTCCTTTTGTGGGATGCACTGAAACGAGGAGAGTAGACGACTGAAAATTGTGAACCCCAGTGTCCTCAGTTGTCAAATGGTCCTTTGGGGCTACAGACATACCAGGCAGTTCAGAGTAGTCTTTATGCCAACTAATCCAATCCCACTTTTTTCTTAGCCCCAGTGCACAGCTAGTGACAAAATCCACCTTCTTTCACCCAACATGGCTGTATTTTGAGCAAGGAGCAAGTGAGAGCCAGCAGTTGGCCGAAGTAGGCACGTGATGACCTGCAGGGGTGGTCCAGTATGGTAATTACTGTCTTCTTCTTTTCTTCCCCTTCTAAAATAATAGTGTATAGCCTAAAATGGACAAGTGACGTTCTGCTTATCTCCAAAGCCATGAAATGAAGGAACCAACTGTCCAGTCTGCACACCTTTCAAGGTTGCAATGAGAACCTTGTTACTATTTTGCACTATCCGTCTCTCACTCACAGATCTTCCCATCCCTGGCTGAACCATATAGCGCTAAGGTTACGTTACTACATCACAGCCTACTAGGTGGAATATAGCTGCGTGAGTGTCTCGGCTTAGAATAGTCTTTATGAAGTGCTATGCTTTAGGGAAATAATGTTAGCGAAGAAATGTCAGATTTTGCTCTCGTCATTGAAGAACAAAATCTAACAGGGGTGGTTGTCAGCTATTATGCTTTTGTACTAAAAAATTGTACAATCCTTTTAAGTTACATATAATGATTTTATAGCCTTTTAACAAGAGGAGCACCACTGGGTAGGATTTTAACAGGGGAAACAGGATTGGCGATTTATTTATTTATTTTAAACCAGCTAAATTCCCCAAGTTCTTCCTTGATCTAAGCCACGGTCTGTATTACAAACAGAAGAAATTATAAGCATCTAAAGCAGCCATGGTTTTGATAAAACTCTCTTAAGTAATGATGATCCTACAGCATTCAGACAAGTCAGGGGTCAATATGACCTTATTTGCCTGTGCCTTTCATTAGGAGCACTCTTTCTGCAGTACCATACTTCTGGTACCTCCGAATACACAGAGGATTCATGCTTCAGTTCTGCATGTATTAAGAATGCAGCCATAGCAACTACTAGCATTAATGAACTATTTGCTTATGCAGTAATAATTAACTTCCATTACATTACTTTGTGTGATTACTTTCTTAATTGCCTGAATTATGCATCCATTTAATATTTAATAACCATTCTCAGAAATCAGACACTGGTAAAAAAACAAATTGCTCACAGTTTCCTTGCAATAATTAAGCTCACAAGAATAAATGAAACCTTTTAAAAATGAATGCCTTGTGATTATATCCTTGCATATAGAACAAGATCCTAAATTAGCTATTTATTAAGTCTAAATTTAAGACCAAATAGTACATTTTTCACTTATGCCTTGGGAAATCAACCTATACAGTACCTGACATCACCAGCATAATTAAGTGCCATCTATTTACTTTGAGAGTCACGAATTCTGCATTAGTATTTAGAACATTCAGAAGTGTGTGTGGGGAAATCTTTTAAAATGCCTCCTTGGAAAAATAGCATCTTCTTTACCTGAGGTAGCTGCTTAGTTGTGCTTAAAGTACTGGAAAGATCTGTGAAGCGTAAATAGCCTTCTGATGGGAAGGGTTGGGAAGGATTTTTTTGTCATGTTTTAATTTACATACAAACAATGGAAATACAGTTATACAGCCTGAGGTCAGGCTCACCAAACAGGATGAAATTCATTGTTGTATATGAAAATAATGTTTACAATCAAAAACAAGCAGTCTGATCTACTTGTTTTTTCATGTTGTCATCTGTCTCTCTCTGAGCCCTCGTGCCCTGCTAGCACCCAAGCAAAGCCACATGCTGATTTGCAAAGTGATAATGCCATTACGTTATTGCACATCAGCTTTGTTTCCCAGTGGTTTGCAATGAAGTCACCGGCTTCAACAAAATGTGCGCCTGTTTTATTGTAGGTTGTTTTGACGAATAGAGTCTACTGAGCTGGACAAGACAGATAACTGTTGTGAGGTTTTTTGTTTTGCTTTTTTACCCCGAGTTGCATCTGCAAAATTGTTCTGCCGTTCCACATTGATTATGGCAGCCATGTACAGATGTGTTTATCTGAACCGTAACGCTGCTCGGCTGAAGCTACAGGGACACCAGCACGTTACTCCCTCTCTTTTCCTATGCACACGTACCACAGATAAAACGTATACAACAAAAAACATATTCCAGGCATCCTGCACCCAAATAAACCAAATCCAGTAAAGGATATAATTGAAGGGCTGATTTGCCGAGAGGCAGGTGAAGGAGGGGTGGTTGCTATCCCCCTTGCCCATACAGGTGGATCATTTTCAGCGAGATGCGCAGGGACCTGCAGGGAGCCGGGGAGGGAGGGAGGGACAGCACCCGTTTGGGGTGTCAGGAGCCAGCAATGGCTGCTAGCCTGAGTTCCCAAACTGAGCTAAATTGATGCCAATCTCACTGGCTGTTGTTACAGTGGGCAGCATCATTAGGATTTGCTTTTTAAATGATCTCTCAGCCTGTAAGTCTGAGAGCTGCTAGCAAGGCAAGGTTAGAAAGAAAATGATGGCAGCATGTTGATGCTTCACAGACCTCATGATAGTTTCCGTCTGTCATTATTTACGTCTGACTAGATGCGTCATGTCAGCTACCTAGAAGGCACTTTAATATGAAGCTCTTGTTTTCCTCTGCTTTTTCATATCCAGACTGGGTACTATTATTTTTTTTGCATCACTACACTTAGGTGAAGCTTGCTTCAATCTCTCCATAATGACACACAAAGAAATAAAAATTGTTTAGCTCATGTTATTATACATGCTTCTATTCTAACAGACCTCTTCGGCATTGTTCACAAAATGGTGAATTTAAATCAATAAACAGACATCTATCAAAAGGTCAACTTAATTTTATTCTTTCAGCTTCTTTACCAATATTTTAAGCAAAACCTTTTCTTCCTTTAGCTTTCAGTAAATATTGTATTAGCGGACTGCAACAGCAACTCATAGTTTTAATGGTTGATGGCATTTAGTAGTTCAATTAACATGTTATTAATATTGCTTTATAATGTGATGAGTTCTGTCAGAGTCAATGTAAATAAGGTTACAGCTATCAAGTACGTGTCAGTTTTGCCATTATACTACCTCTTGGCAATTCAGATGCAAAGGATTCATTGGCACAGGTTTGGGATGAAACATGTAATTCACTCCTGAGTAATACAGCCAGTCCTGAATTCAATCCGATAACTTTTTACGACGATGGTGGCTCATGCAATGCAAAAAGGACCCCAATCCTTCAAGCCTTACTGCAGACAAAGCTTTTGTTCAGAGATATGCTGCATCTAAGCACACGTTGCCCTCCTCAATGGGCTTGGCAGGCCACAAAATGCGGTTTAAACCCATCCCTCTGCCATGTCCCAGGGAGGGACTCAGCCACAACATTTTGTTTTTTTGTTGGGGGGGGGGGGGGGGGGTGTGTGTGTGTTAATTATTTGTGCCAAAAAATAGCAGTTCAATCACTCTGTGGACTGACTTTGCTGAATAATCATATGGACTTATTAACACAACCTTTTCTAACCCTTCAGCTCACCAAGCCCCCTGTTTTGTCTTCTCATTTTATCATACGTGAAATTAAGCAACAAGCTCTTTGCATGCTTTCGTTTATCTGCACTGTGAAGGGTCTAGCACAGCTTCAGGTATAGTAAAACAATCAACAGCTCAATATTGCCAAAAATTATCCAATAATATTTGATCATCTGGATTTTGTTCACTTATGTTTGAATTTTGTAAGTTAGAAAATACCTTTAACCAGTTAATGGTGTATTTGTATTGTGTACGCTACAGAGCTTTCTTATAGTTGTGTATCGTTTTCTTAAAAGTACAGATGGAAGGACAAAATATTTTTCTTTCATAGGCATCTCACACTATCATCTTTAAAATTTTGTAGGGCAGCTAAGCTTCTGTAAGCATTATTTATCCAAATGAAATTTTAAAGGTCACCAAGTTTTCTTACTCACCCTCTCAGAGGAGAAAAGTTTTGGGATTGTTTTTTTTTAATGGGCAAATTGATGTTACTAGATCAAAAAGCATTTCCTCTTAATCTCCAAAATAACATTTACCTTCAGATGGACTCCAGACAAACAAACAGAAGATGATGCTTTCCCAAAGTTACAGGTACAGCTGGCTGAGTTACTCACCAAGCTAAATTCAACAGATACATTATTTGCATCTTTTGATTCCTGAAAAGCCCACACATGGATCATAATTATTAGAAAGGTGCTGTATCTTTTACATTCTCTGTGAGAAATCTATTTAAAGGAATTTTAAGCTCAGAACAATGTAGAAGTGGCTCACTCCACACAGCTGTTTGTTATTCATTACTTGCATAATTTGATTGGTGACCTAAATCATAGGAATTATTTTTCTGTTACTCAGTTGGGTGATATTAGCCCTGCAAGGACACTACTGGTTTGTCTCCATGGATGGGGCCCTAATGGTTAATTCTCTGGAAAGCATTAAATAGGTTTTTCTTTTTTCCTGGAACAGCCTATAGGTCTCTGATTGAACCTTGCGAGCAGTAGCTTAGCATCCCTTTGCTTTCCCCCAGCATTGTAAATATAGGGAGGGTGAGCTCTGGGGTTTTCTGGACAGAGCGAAAGGCTTGCATAGGAATTAAATGTATCTCTCAACACTGGCACTTAAGTATGAAAAGGGGTGTTGTAAATGAAACCCCAAAGGTAACAAACTGCGCTTACTATCAGCAAGACTATTACACAAAAAGCTCCCCTATACATAGTTTATGGTGACCACATTTATATTTCTTGTGAAGAATCTTTATTTCACCTCTTATTCTGATCTCATTAGTAAAGACTAATACAGCAATATGGTTTGCTCCTCATGTTTGTCATTTAGATCATGCAATGTGCATGCTCCCAGTGTTTTTTGGGCAGTATCTGTTATAACATGGCTTCACTAAGGGCAAATCATGCCTGACAAACTTGGTGGCCTTTTATGACAGGGCTACAGCATTGGCGGATAAGGAAAGAGCAACAGACATCATCTACGTGGACTTGTGCAAAGCATTTGACAACATCCTTGTCTCTAAAGAGACGTGGATTTGATGGATGGACCACTCGGTGGATAAGGAATTGGCTGGATGGTCACACCTAAAGAGCTGCAGTCAATGACTCAATGTCCAAGTGGAGACCAGAGACAAGTGGCATTCCTCGGGGGTCAGTATTGGGACTAGCGCTGTTTAACATCTTTGTCGGCGACATGGACAGTGGGATTGAGTGCACCCTCAGCAAGTTTGCCGATGACACCAAGCTGTGTGGTGTGGTGAACGTGCTGGATGGAAAGGATGCCATCCAGAGGGACCTTGACAGGGTCGAGCACCTCCCCTTATGAAGACAGGCTGAGAGAGTTGGGGTTGTTCACCCTGGAGGAGGGAAGGCTCCAGGGACACCTTATAGCAGCCTTCCAGTACCTAAAGGGGGCCTACAGGAAAGCTGGAGAGGGACTTTTTACAAGGGCACGTAGTGATAGGACAAGGGGTAATGGCTTTAAACTGAAAGAGGGTGGATTTAGATCAGATGTAAGGAAGCAGTTCTTCACTGTGAGGGTGGTGAGGCACTGGAACAGGTTGCCCAGAGAGGTTGTGAATGCCCCATGCCTGGAAGTGTTCAAGGCCAGGTTGGATGGGGCTTTGAGCAACCTGGTCTAGTGGAAGGTGTCCCTGCCCATGGCAGGGGGTTTGGAACTAGATGATATTTAAGGTCCCCTCCAACCCAAACCATTCTATGATTCTATAATTACTGAATGGGATGGAGACAATAGAGCACCAAATGACAGCAACAGCTCTGGATAGTCCTTAAAGGAATAGTATAAGGCTGTAGATTATAGCGTTAGGAGGTGGAGGGGGTTTTGCTGGTTTGTTTTTTTTCGTTTATTTTTTTCCAGAAATGCTGCCATGAAAAGGGTCTGAAGTGTGCACTCTGGTTCTCAGGATTTCAAGACTGCACAAGATTCCAATGGTGAGCAGTACCAGGTCCCCATGACAGCCACGGCTAGAGAAGGCAGTTCTGTGTAATGCAGGATAGGGCTTTTTGTGAAGCAGAAAACAGAGGGTGTTTGGTAGATAGCTCCTCTATTTTCCCCTTAATCTGGAATTAATGCTTGTCTGAAGGGAGAGTTAACTGCCACCCCCCCTAGAAAACTGCTAGATGCTAAAAAATGATGAAAACCTATCTTTGCCATTTGAAGTCCAAGAGCCTTCTAAATCAAGTGTTTCCCTTTGTTTAACTTTGTAGGTTTTGAAATTCAAATGTGGAACTTCTCCAACTTTTACCAGCTCCGTATGCTAAACATATCTCTTGAGTTTTTTGGCATCTCTTACGCTGGAAATTTATAGATCGTAAACCACTAGCAACATTTAATATTTGTAAATTCAGTTGTAGCCCCCATCTAGTTAAAAAAATGCAGAAATAGTTTTTTCTTCAAGTCTGACAAAAATGTTACCCTGCCAGCTGCTGAAGCCGGCAGCCCTCGGGAGTGAGGAGCAGTGAGCAGTAGGTGGCAGTCAAGCCACTGAACTACTTCCAGAGTCCTCCAACACTGCATCATTGTTAGGAGTAATGTGAAAACAGCATCTTTTCGGGTTTTAAAGGTATCATTTTCAAAACGATCTTTTCCGAGGCCTCAGGCTGTAGAAGCAGTAATGGATAGTAATATGTTTCAGATTAAGGGCATGAGAAGCCCTTAAACTCGGCTGCCTGATTTTAAGTTCTGAGTTTTTCTGGCTCTCAGGTTTTGGGGGAAGGTTTTCTAAGCTTATGGGAAGGTTCTTCTGATGTAGAGAGATGCTGTGATTATCCAGGACTGTTCGGAGGCTGTATACACAGGATTTATCCCCACACAGAACAGAGACAGCCCCCTCCCAGATGGGGCACATGTGGGTCAGCAGATCTGCCCACATGCAGACTAATGGGTTAAAGCCAGAGCCCTCACTTCACAGGCACATCCAAAAGACAAAAAATACTGAATTAATGTTTCACTTCCCTTTCTACAGTGCACACACTGAGAAAAGCAATTTAACATCATCTCAATCTTTTTTCTCCTATTGAAGTGGCAAATATCATTAAACATAAGTGTCTAGTGTCTAGAAAAAGTTACACAGCAGCACAGATATGTCACACTCACAGTGGGACTATTAATCAGAGAGGCTCTCTCCACACACACAGAGGCCTCAGTATATCTCCTAATGGGTCAGCATCAGTAAGTGCTCAGGTGTCTTCTATACCAATATTCAGCAATACTCAAGTGACAGATCAGACCAAAATTTGGATTCATACTTCATAAAATATTGGCAGTTTCATGAATCCATTTTTTAAGAAAGATTCTTTTACCTTATTCATCAACCCATGCATGAAGAAAGTAAACCAGAACTGAGAAGCAAGACATATTTTCTAATTCCTAGAGGGAGAAAACAGTGGGTCTCTAGTTACCTTTTTTAAATTACTGAAGCTATGTCACTAAGAGCCCTCCCAACCCCACTTCCAGTTCCTGAAGTATTTTGTTTGTACAAGAATTTTTTTCATGTTACTTCTTCCACATCTAAAGGACTGCAGGAGGGAAAAGCAAGGTAAGGAAGAGAGGTAGCACATTAATATTTTACTTTCAGATGGATCATTCAGGCTCCTTCACTATGGGGTAACTGTCATAAGTTTAATGTTATTCCTACAGGGATGTACAATAGCTCTGGAAACCATTTTTTGTTTGTTTCTTAACTCTCCTGAGACAGTAACTGAAGTAGAAGTGTTAAGAGTTTTGTGAGCACAGAGGTGGCCCAACTAAACCCCCTCCACACCTATTAGTTAGCATATATTGCTCAATAGAATAATCTAAAGAACACAAGGAAACTTGACTTTTTACAGTGATTAACAGTACCTTGAATTTGAACTGTGACTTCTGTCACATAATCTGCAACAAGATGATGCAACACAGCAAACATGCAGAACAAAGTGTCAGGTCTGTACAGTGACATCTAAAATTATATTTCATTTGGAGGTGTCTTTCTACAAGGGTAGGTGTAAGCTTAATATTTCAGAGCTTTAACTGATTAAAGGGCTGACTGAGGACACCCTCCATGTTTTAGAAATATTTCATCAGGAGGTCAAGAGAGTGAACATATCCATGTTGTCCTTGTTCAGCAGGTAGTACAAAAAATGAGAAATTAAAGTGCTGTTGCACGAGTTGTACATTGAAATACAGTGATAACACAAGGCAGAGTCTGGGCAAACTATTACTTTTTTCCCTGGGAAAACTGAAGAAAAAACTTCTATTACTGTAGAGTAATGGTCCTAGTAACAAAAAAGAAAGAAAAGAAATATTAATCACATTTATTCTTTCAATTATGTAGTTTTCTTCCTGGTTTTTCTTTTTGCTTTATTCAAAGCTATGTGATATTTCCAAACTTCAGAATGAAAATTTTGAAACGTCAATAGGATTAACTTTGTAACAAAACAATTTAAGTCACAAACTCAAATCACCGGCTGTAACAGTGCCATGGACTGCTCAGGAAGCATTGGTACATCAGAGCTCTTTCCGTGACTGCTGGTTACAACATTCTGGCCCAGCAAAAAGGCAGTCAAGGACCAGCAGGTGGGAACAAGAGATAACTTCTGATTGAACTAAAACTAGTATTCAGATTGATAGTCGGTCTTGAGCTGACAATTCTTGTCTGATGGCAAGTCTACCATATTTCCAGATAAGTTGGTCAAATTCTGACTTGGTAAACATCCGCATCTTTTTCTAATGGAAAGTGGGAAGGTAGGAAAGGGAAGAGAAACTTCTGATAATTTATCTTCATTACCTTCAGTAGCAAAAGAAGCCATCTCACATTTGTTCGGTATCTCAGTGATAATTCCTTCCTCAGAGCAGTTTACATTTGAGGGTCTGAAGAACCTGTCATTCTAGGAGCATATATAGAAAGACCACTGAGCGGGCGTATCCATATAAAATAATGCAGAACCACACAGAAGTGCCCAGAGCAGCCTCAACATCACTAAACAGCCCTGAGGATGCAGCACCCTGAGGTCCTGAAATCAGGTGCAGGCTTAGCCTTCTTACAGACCTCTGTGCAAATCTCTTCACTCTTAGCTGCCTTCTACAGCTCCAGTTGAAAATCCTCCATCAGCTACTTACAGTGGTTCAACACCTATCAGATACTTCTGCTAGGAAGTGCTAAAGCAAGCAACAGACCCCTTTTACAGCTGCCAAACTCTTCACCTATAGATACTCAAATAATTTATCACACCTTTCTCTACTAGTATTTCTTATTCTTGATTCTGAAGAAAATACGAAGCATGAAACCAAGATGGGAAGCATACAAACTTTGCTTTGCAAAGCGCACTAAGTATTTAAGATTAATCTGTGTAAAAATAAAAAGGATTCAATTTCTTTGGCCACGCAACAAGATCAAGCTAATGACATCACCAAGAACTCAACAGAAACGTGGATGCTTTCATCTAACAGAGATGCCACTATCCCTATAGTAGCAAGCATTCTGAATTAATTAAAACACCTTTGATAAACAGGCTAGTAGAGGTGTTTGGACTTGCAGAAACACCCCAGCCTGCGTAGCAGAAGGCAACAGCAAGTTTACTGTTTTACAGCTTGCTATAAAAGGTTAGAATTCTGCAATACTTCTAACAGCCCGCCAAAAGCACCAAACCTTTCCGAAAAGAAAAATGCACTGTAGCCATGCCAGTGTGACTGATCAGCACATTAAAACTTAGATCTGCATGATCACATGAGCACGTTATCCCAGTCACATCATCCAACGCAAGCAATCAAACAAAATGTAAGATAGGTCAAGGAGTTTATGTTGGCATTCTACAAAGTCAGCACCAATGAAAAAGATGTAAAACTAGAAAGACATACAATTGATTCCTACAGATAGAAAGTTGTTGGTTTTTCCCTCCCAATGTTATTACTCTGTGTTCAAAACAAAATGGGTAATAGGGGACAGCAAAGGTCATAGGAAAACTTTTGGCAGGCTTTTTGAAGTGGTCAACAATTGCCTAAAGAGTTGCAAAGATGCATGGCCAACTGCCACTGCAGCCTCACTCGCACAGAACAGCTTTTCTGGTTAATGCCAGAGTCAAGTTTTCCTTTCTCTGAGAGGAAGGAAAATACTTTACATGAAATTTTCCTTCATAAGCATACACTAAGCAGTACCACTATTTGGTATGGATGGTACTTGCACTGACTTTATGCTAATACTTACCACTGTTTTCAAATTGTCATTGTGGAGGGTTGCAAAAATCAAAACAAGGACAAAAACTCTTCACATGCTGTCAGGGACTGCTGTAACAAGTGTATTTTAGCAAGGCTTTTATAGGCATGATAACATGAAAATGGTGTTGGAGCAGCCCAGTTTCTACATTTTCTAGACCTAAGGTTCATCAGTTATCAAAAGAAACCATCATCTGTTGCTTGAACACAATAGCTAGCATTGCAACATTGCATTGTACTAACAATGTATCTTAAAAATAAATGCATAATCCTGATGCATTTCAAGATATTACTAAGCTATATGTATAAGCCAATACTCTAGAAGAATATTTAAATAGGTCATAATACTTCTGGCTGCACAATGCAGACTTATGGACATAACATGATAAATGAACACTGAGCAGAAAATACTTCACCTACTTTCCCTGTAATACATATACTTAGGGTATTTTGTGACTGATTTTTCTGCCTTTTTGGAAGAAATAGTCAGTAAGAATATTTCCTTGTGCTAAAGAGAAGAGTTGCTATAATATATGAATAAAATGCCTACTTTTCTAGTTCTTCTCTCCCCACTGTTTGCCGGGTTCCTTACCTTGCAGTTTCCTTTGAAGACAGATATAAGATATCGATCAAGTAGTAAGTATAGAAGAGCAGGAAAAATTAGTTTACTCATACACAAAGAATACTTGTGCTCTCCTGGCCTTTTAGAAGTTGGGTTGTTTTTTTTTTCCTAGAAGGAAGATCGGGAACACCAAGGAATAGGTATGGGTAACAACAAAGTCTGGGAGTAACTCAGTAAGAGTTCTTGCTCGGTTAACCTACAAGATGATTCGGAGATTTAAGTCCTTCCTGGAAGTCGCCCTCTCCTCAGCCTTAGCAGATGAGAAAAAGTAATTTAATTCATAAAATAAGACACAGTTTTGTTGAATTTACTAATCACCACTCATAGTGCAACACAAGTCTTTTGCGTATTTGTCACAGCTTTGGTTCCTTCTGGTATACACCTGCAAGTCACAAGCCAGACTGTCACCGAGGCAGCCGTCTGCACCAACAGTTGAGAGGCAAGAGGGACATTACATGGGTGGTCAGTATTGTCCACAGAGAGCTTAACCTGCTAGGTGGAACAGATTGCCTATTATGTTACCAACCAGTTTGCAAAGAGTACATGCCACAGGTATACTACACATGGAGACAGACATGAATTAAGTTTAGGGGAGGCATTCCACTGCAGGTTTAAGTCTTTTCATCACTAAAATGATAGGAGAAACCTATTTACCATCCCAAGTAGGAATGTCTGCTTATTCTTGTAATGACTTTTGCTACACAACTATCTGTCCTCTCCAGGCAATGGTCACAGGTTTCAACAAGCAAAACTCCAATTCAACACGTGGAAGAGAATCCTTCACCATGAAAGCAAAGTAGAGGACGAGTCCCCAGAGAGGCTGCAGAAGCAAAGCCCTTCCCTGTCTTTCTAGAGTCAGACTCAGGACTTTTAAATCAACTTAAGTTCTCAGGAGTACTTCACTGCATTGGCTGATATTTAGTCAGTTATGTTTTCCTTCAAATGTCAACTTACTCTCTGTTAGAACAGATGGAACCTACTACAGTAGCAACTAGCAGATTATTTTTAAAGGCTTTTAGCAATTAACTGGTCCATTTTTGCCTCAGGCTCAGACCTTTCCTCTCCCCATGCACATCTAACATCCACTCCCCACATCTGAGATGAGCAGCACAGTTTTCTCTTTCATAATTTTGACATCAACGACCTCAAGAGAAATACTGAATTCAGTATTTATCTACTTTATTCAGCAGAAACATTCTGATTTGGGGAATGGAAGACATGAAAGGTGTAATATTCCAAAAACTAGTAGGAGAATTCAAGAAAACTCTTTACTCATCTCAGTTACTGTTTCACAGGCTTTATACACTTTGCTATTGTGCACATTCCCTTTGCTCCCTCTATATCTTCCTAGAATTTGCATTGTCATATTTTGCTACACACATTATAGTATTTTGTTGTCCTCATTCATAACAGATTTCTCTTCAGCCCCAAGCAGCACTGCTCAAGTAAATCAGCATGCCCCTTGGGAGACAGGTAAGGAAATGAGTACTTGATCCACAATTCTTATATAGTATTCCATTTATTGGAATTGATTGAGCAATACTTCCTTTCTCTAATTGAATAACTATATGGTGAAATGAATGCTTATATGCAGTAACACATGCAGTAAATGCATATAGAGAGCTGGTTTTAGACAAAGTTTAAAAGTAGGAAGAAGGAGGATATTTTTTTTTCCCTCCAAACTTTATAACTATATATTTGGAGGAGACTCCAACCAAAATCTTTGATTCCCACCTGTGGACACCTTCATACATAACTTCGAAAGCTATTTGATGTCCTTGAATATTACTGAAATTCACAAGGCATACATTTCCTGCTACTAACATATGCTTAGAGATTCCAGCATCAATCACATTCGAATTTGCACTATAAGCATTTTTTGACACATTAACATGATCAGGGTACATAAGACCAGAACAGTTGGCTTACTGTGTTATCAAAACCAGAATCCTTTTTCTGTCATAATCTTCGCACTCACTATCGGCCAAAGAGAGATCAAAGTCTTAGTGGTACGCAATCGATGTATGAATTGCCTGCATGCATACACTTCACAGATTTCTGACAGGGCTCAGTCAGTCTGTAGACCCTGATCTCCTCAAATCCACTTAACAGTCTCAAATAGAGACCAAAAGCGGACACAGAGGAAAGTACAGGACAAACATACCTAGTATTTCTAACATAAAGCTCTTCCAGTCTCCAGCACTTTTTCAGGAGATTTCTCGAGCTTGTTGTGGTTTCTGCATCTAGCAGTCCTTGACCAGGCATTTCATCCAACTATTTGCCCAGTCTTCCCAAGACCCTCTGCACACCTTTGGCAAGGTGCATTATTCACTTCTGAAAAAGGTGCCTCTCCCTGTTCTGAATCGGTTTTCCATAAGCTTCATTCAATGGCCCTGAACCCTCATGCTGAAAGAGGCAATGAAAGATCCATCCCTCTCCACCTATTCACAGTTTTGCCAACCTCTATCGTTATCACCCTCAGCTGACTTTTTCCCAGACAAGAGAGTCCCAGCCTACTCAGCCCTTTGCATACATCCTCCTTTCCCTCTTCTGAATCTTCCCTGTCCTAATGCATCCTCATTGAGATGAGCGAGTCAGACATACGTGCAGTATCCAAGGTACAGGTGAACCATAGATTTATATGGCAGCATAATGATGTTATCTGTTTTGTTCTCTGGTCCTTTCCTCATAATTCCTAAAATTTGATTTGCTTTTTAGCCTGCTGTTGAGCATGGGCTGATGTTTTCATGGAACTATCCATCATAACCCAAGGTCTCACTCCTGAGTGGCAACAGACAGCTCAGAGCCAATCATTTTATATGTGAAGCTAGGATTGTTTTTCCCCACATGCATCAGTTCACATTTATCTACACTGAATTTCATCTACTATTTTATTGCCCAGACACACAGTCTCTTCAGATCCTTGTGTAATTCTTCAGTCTGCCTTCATCCTCACCACCTTGAATAATTGTGTATCAACAGCAAACTTAGTCACCTCACTGCTCTCCCCCTTTTCAAGCCCATTTATATACATGTTTATAAACAGCACAGAACCCATGGGACACCACTGGCGAACCCCATCTGCTGCAGTAACCAAGCACTCACCCCTTGCCTGTCTCCTATTTTTTGAGCAATTACGTCTCTGTGCAAGGACCTCCCCTCCCTCATCCTAAGCATCTTAATTTCCTTAACAGCTTTTGGTGAGGGAGATTGTTAAAAACCTATTGGAATTTCAGGTAGAAGATATCGACTGAATCACCCCTTCCCTTAGGCTTATTGACCCCTTCAAATAGAGAACTCCAAACTTTTTCTTTCATGAATATCAATCTATAGAAAAAGAAAGTACTTTTAAACAGGTTTTTTTCAGAAGCAACTTAATTTTGAGACATTAGGGACAATGCTAACCAGAAGAAATAGGAAAGAACAGAGGCAGAAAACAGAATTTCCCCTTCAGCTCTGGGACAGAAACTTTGTTCAAGTCCAACCAGGTAGCCTGACTGCTGTGATCCTCCATTTCCTAAACTACAACAAGCAGTCCAGTGAACGCTGGAACTAATCCAGTCTGATTTCCAAACGATTTACTTCTGACCAACTTTGGTGCTTTATGGTGTTCAGAGATCTGTTGGACTCATCTCTCCTATACCCAGTGTCACGGGGCCGGGGGGGGGGGGGGGGGGTGGGGGGGGGTGCGGGATTAAAAATAAGAGAGAGAGGGGTTTGGATCGCTTAAAGGATCACCTCCAAATTCATAAATCAGCCTGGAAAGGGGGAAAGAAATGCACCACCACACCCAGTGACCCACTGCAAAACCAGCAGAAACAAACCCGATAAAGCTGCCCAACAGACACAAAAGCTATTCATTTGTCTGAGCAGTACCATTTCTCACTAGCTGAAGGAGTGACAGGAGGACACAGAGGCAGTAGTTGCATAAGTTTTCTTACCATGAGAAACATGGTAAGTATGAAGATAAATAAACTATCTTAGTAACACTAGATGTTATTTAGATATTTCTAATATACACAGGACTCATCAAAAACAGCCTGTGAAGGTTCAATTATTTTTACTCACGTATCCTGATTTGGCTATAAAATAACAGCAATGGTAGTTTACATGGGATAAATATTAAGGGCTTTTACGACTTAGGCTTTGGAGCTCAGATAGATTGGCAAGAGTCTTCTCCCTTGTGCAATGAGCCAATCTCACTTTGGCATGGCAAAGTGGGGTTTAACCTGACTAAATGAAGCAGTGACCCATTATTAAAGGCACCTGTTCGCAATTATATCTAAGTGCAGTGGCTACACAGATTTCTCCACATTATTCTTTTGGAAATCTTCCTCAAAGAATGGTCTGCTTGCTTACAAAGGAAGCTTATTATTTTGACCCAGCCACAGCACAGACAAACACAACCATAAATTTACCTTCAGAGAGAGCATTGGCAGGGAGAAGCAATACAGGACCACTTAGTGTGGGCGGTTATAGATATACAGGGCTGGCTCCAATTACCTGCTCCAAACCAGTTATTTTTGAGCAGTCTCACAGTTGTCTAACTTGAGCCTTTGTCTACAGGAGTGAAGTTAATCGTGGGACTCCTTGTATTGTCTCTGCACAGATGTCCCTGCACCACGGCTGCAGGAGCACCGCCTAACCTGGCTGTTAGGATCCCCCACTACACAGCCACTTTCTGCTGAGCATCTCTGGGGACTGCACAAGCAATGCAAAAGGAGGGTAGCACAGAAAAACTGGTCATGGGTCTCTAAGTAATGTGATCTTGGGAGAGACGTGAAACAGCAGTTTTATGAGGTGAAGACCATTTTTTTTATATTTTGTATTTGAATCATTCAGATTTCAGATTTAATTTAAAGAGAATAAAGAATTCATTTTATGCACTCAGAGCAGTTTACCCAGTTCTGGCACTCAAGCATGGGATAACTTTAAGATGTAAAATAAATTAAGGGCAATTTATGATCTGACAACTGTACTCAGTGGTCATAGAAGAGCATTATGACTCCAATTCTTTGTATGTAAGCAGTTTAGTTTAGAGTTTGCTGCTGCATGAGGAGGACCACATACCTCCCCATTATCAGAAGAAAACACCTCAGTAAAAACCATAAAATTGAGGTTAAAAAAGTGCCAAATCTAGCTGCTTAAACTTGTTCTTCTAATACCCTCTGTAGGCTTCCGAAATCAACCTGGCTTCATTTCTGAGAATCTGGACACTGCTATTTAAAAGCCTGACTACAGATCCAAAAGCCTAATTTTAAGCACTCAGATTTGAAACTTGCAGCCTTATTTACTAAAGAAAGAAAATAAAGGAAGTGAAATACCTTGAAGACAATACTGGGGAAGGTATTAAGCTGCTTGCTTGTAAATCTCACAGTATGATACTGTTCACGCAGTGAGGGAATACAGTTCTTACCTTCAAACAAGCACTTAAAACTACAACACTTGAAGGCAACTGGAAAGATGAACTTACTGACCTGGTAATTGCTGGGACCTTTTTTCAAAGAGCAGATTGAATCACAGATAATAACTAAGCCCATTCTCTCATATATATGAGCAATATCAATGGACAAAAATTATTCCCAATCATATAGGGAGAGTTTTCTGGATTAAGAAGGGGGGTGGGGGTGGGGTTGGGAGTGGGTGGGAGGGTTGTACCTTTTGAAGGCATAGAAAAAACCTTTGTAAATGAAAATTTGAAAGGAAAAACACATTAAAAAACTGTGCCTTTTGAAATTAACCTTTACTTTTTAGAGTGAAAAAAATATCATTCTAGAACATATATAAAGCAGTTGTTCTGAGTTTATTTTTTGCAGAGGTGAAGCAATAGCGTACACTGATGGATCCATAAGTACAGATATGTGGGGTTCCCCCCCCTCTTGACTTATTAAAATAGGGGAAGAAAAACATAGAAAATAAAATATACTGGTATCATTGAATTGTAAAAATGTCACAGGGCTTATGGATAGAATGCCATTTGAAATCTAAATCTTAAAACACAGAACCATATTTCCAGCAAAAAAATCATGTAAGAATGCAATATTTGTTAAAGCATCATTAACACAACACAGTATTAAGAACTAGAATAAAAATTAGTTTACAGTACTTCTAGATTGGTAGTTTCCTATAATTATAGGAATACTAATATTTTAAATACTGAAATAATATTCACATGAAGAAATCCAATTTCATTCTTCTCCCACTCCCATATTTCTTTTTTTTTTTTTTTTTTTTTTTTTTTTTCATGGCAGGAGAATGAGCTGAGAACAGCCTTTTTGTCCTCATCTTTCCCTTTTGGAGTTGGACATCTTCAGCGTTTCCAGGGGGAGGAAACACAGATGCATCAACCTAACAGCAACCTGGCCCAGTACATATTTCTTTTCCTTCCCTGACCAGCTGTATACCTTTGCCCCAGGACACATACCAGCAGCGATTACCAACACATCTTCAGTTTAGCAGACAAAGAAAGAGGAAATTAATTGTGAGAAGGAGCTGCAGTCTTTCACTCATACCAACACCAGTGGAAACAAACTGAAGTCTTTTTTGTAGCAGAGTGAACAGAAGAGTTAACAAATAAATCCTTATATGGACAAATACATTCCAGTCAATCACCTATAAGATATGCAACAGCAGCTCACCAAGCTGAAATCAGTACTCATGTCTTACAATCTAGCCACAACTTCTTCTTAAGGCATTTTTGTGTGTAAATAACAGTGCAAGAAGCAAACACAATGTTGGATTGTTTTCTTCCTCATCACATCATCACCAGATACATATGCTTGTCTCATTTCTGCCTCACTTTGAGGACCAATCCCTGCCTCTGCTGCCAAAATGGCTTTTGGCAGTGAAGCCCAGTAGAGTAACATTTACTGATAGTCCTGCCTGAGTCCTCATACACAGGAACATGATCTCTCCTTGACACTACAGCTGTTTCTGGATTATCAGGGCTACCAAAATATTGTGTTTGAGAGGACGATGCTTGCACCTTTCAAAGAGTTTGAATCCTCCCTGGCTGAGCAGTGATTTTCAGAGAGCTACAGGCCTGACCTGTGCTTGATGCACCAATAAAACCAGTGATCCGCATCCCAAGGTATGTCTTGGCTCTTTCCCTCCAGGACCATAACAGTCTTCAAACAGCTGACTTTCTTTGAAGTCTCAAAAGTTAAACAAGAGTCTCTGTAATTTTCCTAAGATTTCAGCTACGGAACTCACTGCTGCAAGAGCCCAGTGAAAAGCTCAGCCTAAATCTCTGGCAGTAAAAGAATAAGCTGTTCTTACCGATTTGACTTTCATGCAATAAGGTTTCCACCCCTCTCACCTCATGCAGGCACATGCAAACCCAAACAAATGAAACTATTTCCTTTACAGTCTTGGAAGAAAAGGAGAAAAAAGGAGAGGAAAAAAGGTTAGTAAGCCTCGTTTAAATTCTTTTCAATAAAACTGGAAAGGAACACTAAAGATAGAGAAATATGTATCAAGTTAGGTCAACTTAGTTTCGCAACACAGCTGGTAATAGTAATATTGTAACAGAGATTAAGCTGGTTTCCACGAAGTCAGAATCCTGGTATCTCATGACAGAAGCTTTTCGTGATCAGTGTTGTAGCCACAGGAAAAGATAGGTGTGTATAAGTGGACGTGACTTGAAACAGCACATGCTAGTCAAGTACCATAGCCGGAACCAAGCATATTAAGAGTAACTTGAAGTTTTTTCCTTTGCTTTACTGTCTATTGTGACAGTCAGTTATAAATCATATTGCTCATGCAGGCAGCCATCTCAACTATCTGACAACAAATTATTAACTTCTCCCTGATGAGTCAGTGATCAATAAGACAGGAGCTAAAACCAGCAACAAATGAACCAAAAGTTTTCCCTTCTTTTATATTGCTCAATTTTTCCAAAGTTGCTGTGTACCATGAAAAGTGCAGAGACTCCATGCAGAGTACCAAAGAGCAAGAATTATCATTGTTAGAAACACGGGGGGGGGGGGGGGCGCATCTTCACACAGATGAAGTGACACAACATCTACAAGTCTAGTACTTAATGTGGACCGATCCTTCACAAAAAAAAAAATTGCAGGCAAATGCCTTTTTGTGCAAGGTCTCAAAGCTGGTGTTTTCATGTGTGATGGAGCTATTAGAAGAGCATCAACATAACATCCACTAGTAGAGAATACCCCAATTTCAGATTAATTTATAAATCCTTCTTTTAAATGGGTACAATGTATTTCAAGAATCTGAATGTTCCCAAATTTAATGAGTATGCATAACCTGGATCAAACTCTGCATTTTGAAGCCAGGTCTGGTTGTCACTAATTCATACACACCCATACTCTTGACTTCTTGGAAAATGAAAGGTGTTTTGGCTTGCTCTATTCAATATTGAAAAATTAAGAAATTAAGCCAACACAATAGTAATTGGAAGTGACACAAAAATCCACAGTCAGCTCCAGAAGTTATATACCACTGACAAAACACTAAGTTCTTAAATTTCGTAGTTAACTATAGAATTTTATATTACAGTGATCCTGCATCTCAAATCATTTGATGCCTATCCCAGTTTGATCAAATAAAAGTGCCCAATCTAAATTTTTTAGCTGGTTATGTTTAGAAAGGTTAGGTAGTTAATATAAACAGGTTTTTCCTCTTTCAGCCTGTGTTCCTTAGGGGAATCAGAGGCTGCAAGGACTGTCTAAGAGCTAAGGAAACATTCATAGGGGAGCACTTAATCCTCATTGTAGAGAAAGACAGTTACTCTGCAAATTAGAGCTAAAAAAAAAGATCATAGGTTATGATCCAGTTTTCAGAATCCTAAAATGCTGTATTGCTTGAATTAAATATATTTTTATATTGAAAGAATTTATATTTTTTTACAAAAACAAAACAGAACAGAGTGAAAAATAAGTAGAAATGTTAAAGCAGAACTAGCCTTGGCTGTAAATACTGGTTTTTTTCATACTACATCATGAGACATAAGAAGAAAAAAAAAAAAAAAGCTTTTCTGCCAAATATGTATCTGCAATGTTTTTCCTGGCAGTATCTATTTCCCAAAAAGGGGAATATTAGCTTTTTCTTTTCTTTCTTTTTTTTTTTTTTTTTTTTTTTTTTTTTTTAAGTACTTGAAACATGTTTAAAGTATTGAAAGTTTTACTTTTCCTTTTGAGGTTTTGTTGGGGTTTTTTTTTGGTTTTTTTTTTTTTTGAGATGCTATATTCTCAAACACCTAGAATGGATTTGCAACTGGAATCAGTGTCATAGATCTGTCTAGATTCAACACTCCAGCAGCTATGTGAGTTATTTCTCCAAATAGAAACAGTTCATCTTGACATATAGCAAATGGCAATTGCACCTTTTACATAGTAGACATGGTAAAGAAGGCTTGCAATACATGAAAAAACATGTAAAATCAATAGATCCAGTTTTAATAGTCTCAGGCATTTTTAAAATTGCAATGGTCAGAGTCAGGAGAGAATGTTGAAACTGCTGTCACTCTTTTCCTTATATCTTAACTCAGGCAGTTCTTATCTGCTGTCTCCTAAATTCCTCAGAAATTAAACAGACTAAATTAATTGCATAGAAGTCACTGAAGAACAATTTGTGGCTTTAGGCCAGCAACTAAGTTGTGGTGTTTTGCATTTGTTTTTGCCTCCAAGCTCTACTTTGAGTAGAGCCTCTCATCTGCAGATGCACCTATTGCGCTTTTATTCAGGTTTCCACTCCGGCAACGCAGCCTCTTCAGACCCAGACTCTGTAGGCTTAGCTCACTTAGCTCACTCCTGCTGCATTTCTTCATCCTCCATCTCAGGAAGGTATCCAAATCCCTTTCCCTCACCCACCTCCAGCAATTCTCATGGACAAGGCTTCCCAAATCCTTCCCCTCTGCTTATACACTCTTTCACATACACTTTCCCCCAAAACCTCTAGGAGAGGCCCTTGATGACAGTGACACTGGTTTGAAGTGCTCTGAGCATCCCCATCTGCCCACAGCCCCAAGCACTTAAAAAATCTTCCCCATATCCTTCACAGCACACCATGCTCGATGGAAGCCCTCAGCCCCACAGAGGTTCCCCATAGGAAGAGGGATAAGAGCTCTCCCTTGCATCTCCACCTGATGCTCAAAAATTGGCTTATGCTAGCGACTAAAGCACTGCTTTTTTGTGTCACTCAATCTTCCATATGAAATTTGCAGCAATACGTTACACTACCATAAATGAAACATCATTTTTGTTACATTTTTTCATAACCAGAGGTTTTTTGTTAGTTGTTTTTGGTTTGGTTTTGTTTTTTAAAAAGACTTAATTCTTCTATATGCTGCCAAAAACTGTAAAACTGGATTACACAACATGTAAGGCTCAAAAAGCAATACTTCACTACTTAAAAGTGACAGACTAAACTATTGCCTTTAAACAAAGCAAAGTTTATGGGAGGAGAGAAACAAGCTGGGAAGAGATGGGCGATGTGGCGCTCTGCTTGAGAAAGTCTAAAGGATCCATGCTGAAGAAAGAACTCCATCCCCCTGCAGCACCACAGACAACCATCCCGACCAAGCCATACTCCTCCAGCTGTGAGGAAATGCTGAGGTAGCAAAACAATTCCCTCTTTTTCTATATTTCCCCCCAATTAATTTTGCATCCAGGCTGAGAAGATGCATCTGTTCCCACTTATGACTCCATGGACCTCCAACCCTCTCTGCAGCTCTGGGCAGAGAGAGCCAAGGGGCCACTGCTCTTCTTCCTGCTCTGACCTTCTATGTCATATCTATGAAGCCCAATTTAAAGATAAGTTTAGTAGTAGAGTAATTGTTATAGGTGGACAAAGAAAATAAAAGCCCATAAATAGTTCACTACTTGAGTTATCTAGTGATGTCAAATCAGAACTTTAAAGAGTCTGGTGCTGAAGACCTGTTTGTAGAATTTTCCCAGGCATTTGAAGGAGGCAAGGAAAAAATAAATCCACAGCAAGAGTGTGCGTGAGAAGTCCCGTGTTCCACTTTGTACCATTACCTCTCTAAGCTGCCATGCAGCTCTGGCTGAAATCTGGTTTCCTTTTTTTGTCATTTTACCTTTAGGATTGTGGTAATAAAAAAACAGTTATTAGAGGATTTTTTTTTAAAGCAGTTGTTGGTGTTTCTTAGCCAAATGCTTGGCAGAGGAAGGGAAGAGAGGCAAATACTTTAAGAGATACCTCATACTGGTTTTACCACTTGTGGTAGCAACTAGCTCTTGTTTCTGAATTATATATTTTGAAACTTATTTGGGTTTGAGCTTTCACATTCGCATTTTTGGAGGGACAATTTTAAGCATACTTAAAACTGGCATCAGAAAGAGAAATGCCTATTATTGAAATAGAGAGGGCAGCTCAGTGTGCGATGGCATAACTGCATACTTTTCTCCTTCCTACTTACGCAGTTCCTGAACTTCTACTCAGTGCTGCTCCACAAAGACTCTAAATTAAACAGATGATCAAACTCCAGTGCTATTACTACTATATCTTTTTATTTTTAGAGTCTTGTTTGGTTGTGGTAGAATTCTCTTTTCAGCACACTGGTTTTCCCCTCTGTTGATTTTGCTAGTGATATTTTCTATATACATTTATGTCATTTTATCTCTGCATTTTTTATGAGGCAAATACATTTGGGAATGAAAGAGAAGAGACAGACTTGGATACATCGAAGGTGGCTGCAGAAGCCTTCTGGTGCCAAAGTCTTGAATTGGCTTGGCTATCCTGCTGGTTGCTATTATACAGTTTCCAGTTTTCTGAATTTTTTGCAGATGAGGTACATGAGGATTGCTCTCTTCAGGGTGACATATAGTTATTCACTCAAGGACTCATTTACTCCTGTGGCTCTAAACCAAAGCAGCAACAGCCATGAGCTGCACAAAAGAATAAACAGAGAATACCCATAAATACCTGCTTCTCACAAATTCATGAATAAAACTGGCCTGCAGTACTTCTGTGCATACCTACCATGTGGCTTTCGGGAGGCGGAAGAAAACAGGGCTACAAAAGAAAGGAGACTAAGAGGTACCTACAGAAACACACAGCAGAGCAGCAACAGAATTGCAGGATGCAGCACTCATCAGGAGCAGATGCAAAGAGGGAGAATGGTAAGAAAAACTACAATATGTGAAAATACACGGGATGAAGAGATGTTACTAGAAAGCTAGGAAAATAGTTTTGCAAATGAAATAGCAGTAAGAAAGTATTTCAGAGGGAAATCCATGGAGACATGTAAAAGCAACAATAGCTTCTCCCTAGACATAACATTAGCTTAAGACCAGCTTTAGCTTCTAGATATTAAAAAGCGCAAGTAAGCAGAGGGCATAGCAACTGGTAATTTTCTATGTTTTGTCCCTTTCACTTGTAAAAATCAGTTCAGAAGATTTGGCCTTCCTGGCTTGCAGTATATCTATCCATGATAGGAAAGTTTTAGTCAGACTAATACAAAAGCATTTATATGCCAGTGAGTTAAATTAGGACAGTATAAATATGCTTCTATTTCTGCAACAAAATGTGTTGTCCTAGTGCAGACCACGACTGACAATCTGTATCTGAACAAGGATTCCCATTTTCCATGAGTAAAAGTTAATTCATTTCAGAAGGTGAATACTTGCAGAAATTATTACAATGTTTGTTCAGATCTCGCAGGCACCTCTCCCTCACAGTGCCTCCACAATCTGTGCAGCAGCATCTCCAACTGCATTTTCTCTCTAAAAGGTTGGAACTGCCACGCAAGACTTGCAGATACATGGCAGCTTGGTATGTCATTACTGTTTTGTTAATGTTGTTGAAATTTTAAACAGCTTGAGTGTATTAGTTAGCCAGTTGCTGCATGTAGGCTATCAGGCTAATTAACACTTTCACAGGCTGCACAATACCTCCCTGCGTGTCCAGCTCCAGTCAAATCTAACTCCACAGCAACACTTCCATCAGCAACGCAGGAGTGTGATCAAGCACCCTGCACAGCACTGCAGCACACACAGCTAAACCAACTGTGCTTTGAACACTTCAGCCTACATAAGCTGGTACTAATTTACACATATATTTTTGGAAGACTTTTTCCTTTTGTCAGAAGTATGCTACAATGACACGCAGGAAAACAGACCGGATCAAGATGCTGAACCTAGCTGTAATTAACACTCACACTGTCCCTACTTTTGTTGAATCCTGCATTTATCACAGTGGATGAGCCCAGAACAGACCAGTGATGTTTTTATTATGAAATTTTGCAGGATTTCTTAAGAATTCCAACTGTAGCACATTGATTTATAAAGCAATGACTTTTATTTTAAAACAAAACTCTTAAGGCTCTTATTGACTGGGTATTAGCAGTGCATCAGAAGGTAGAATTCATCCCTTAGGTTTTCTTCAGGCCGCTCTGTAAAATATACTAGTATACTGTACATATGTAAAAAGAGAAAGATAATAGTGGCAATAAAAAGGTGCAGCAGCTAACAGTAAACTGAAGAGATGTGCTCTGCAGGAAGGCTTAAAAGATTTCTCAATTTCAAGGTACTACACAGACTACTTGCTAGCTACAGACTTTGCATTCCTATGGATGAATTTTAACTGCAATATTTTCTCAGCTCCTTCTGTATTTTCAGTCAAATTGAGAAAGAGAAGGTATATTCTGGTAGAAATTAAGTATAAAGAAAAATATAAATAATTCGGACTGCCTTTTCCAGCACACAATTATTTTAGAGACTCTTCTGATCATATTTCTTCTATAAATAACACTAATTTCTCCAGCTCAGAATAAAGGCCTTGCCAATGATTGATACTATTTTCCTTTCCTTTGCATTTACTATACTGCTCTGATTTCATCTCACTTACAGGGGACTTATGTAACAACTGTAACATCCTTGGCTTTTGAAGAACAGCTATACTAACATGGTCATTTTAGTTTGCCATCTAAAACCTAGCACTTTTCTACTCATTTCATCTACTATTGCACAGAAGCTATTTGAGGTTTTTTTTGTGTTAGTTCCTTTCAGTGAGCTGAAGGCAATTATAGATTTTGTATATTCTCCCTCAGAGCTGCTTTTTTCCAGGCTGATGGTGATAAAACCTTCAGAGAACTTCCAGGTTCGACTAATGAAGGGTCTAAAAATGACCATGCTTGACACATCTCTTTTTCTGCTACATTACTTCACAGGCCGTATCCTGCTTTCCTTCACCCAAGCACCTTCACCATACCCCATTTGATCCAGTACGTCTTCAAGAGACTGATACCAGTGATGTCTCGGGCTTATTCTAGGTTTCCTGTGTGGACTCTCTCTACCATCCTATCAGCCAATTCCCAAAAGCAAATAGTCCCAAGTACAGGAGTTGCCAGGGCCACCTATTCAAAATATACCCACTGCCATTACTCACAATCACTCGCAATGAATTACTGGGATGCCTGAGTTGGTTACAGTAACTCACGCTGCTGAAGGAGACCACAACAAAGAGGAACACTCCTCAAACCTCACGTACAAGTCCTTTGTTGGACTTGGTTAGACTTAAGCAACCTGGTGCTGTAACTTCTCCAGTCTGTGCACACTACCTCTCCATATGGAAACATATAGCTTCATTAGAGTTGGGTACAAGTAGCAATCCCTCATACCAGTACAAATACTCCCAGCTGCTCCCCATTACACAAGGTGAAAAATATGCTTCACAATACAAAGCCACATGAACAATCCTGATATTTTAGTAAACACTCTCCACTAGAATGCACATCTGACACATGCTGAGCTGCTTGGGACACTCTTATATCCATTTTCTGGGTTTCTCTCATTTATTTTCCTTGATTTTCTTTTTCTGGGGCTCCTCCATTTCCAAGATCCTTTGTATGTTTAAATGCATTGCTACTATTCCATCAACTTTAGTCATTGTCTCTCAACACCTCCCCTTCTATTTCTTTTTATTGTGACTCAAGCAATATAGTCATAGCAGCTACATTTGTAAATCCTCTGAGCTGTCTCTTCAAACATCTGCAACCTGCTGATTGCTCCTTCTCCTCCCTGCATTCTCAACCCCTTTTTTTCCTCCAAGAAGTTTGTTTGAAATGTCATTAATTTGTGGAATAAATTCTACTTTTAAATGTGCAGATCTTCTCTCACACTTTAAAGCCCCACTGAATTTTAATAAGGGGATTTAAAAAAAAAAACCAAACAAACCACAACGCATATGCCAGCTCCCTCTCCAAGTACTCACATAAGTTTTCTACTATCATTTATCTGCCTCAAAGCTGATAAACACACTGTATGTATTAACATTTTAGCTCAGAGGTGCACCAGTGAATTCTTTGCAAGTCCCCTGGCAGATTCATAAGAAAGTTATTTCCTTCTGATTTACCTTTGTTGAAGTTGATTGTGTCTAGCTATAATTGCTACTGGCTGCCCAAACCACACATATCCTTCCTACCCCTTGTTTCAAAGCAGGATTAGGCCAACCCTATAAGGTCACAGACTTCAAACAATGCCCAGGAATCTTCTGTCTCAATTTCAAAGTCAAAGGAGAAACAGAGGTGGTCAGAGAGTCCAAGGCATGGTTCTTCAGGGCAGCTGAGTATGACTAAGAAACAACTACAAAGACTGCACGATAGGAAAGGGAACCCTCCAAGGCTACAGATTCAGGATGCTCTTGGTATACTAATGGAAACAGTGGTATTTTCTGGCTTTGGGACAGAATTATATTTTTAAACTAAAATCCTTGTGGAATAGTCTCACTACTGCCTTGCACAGGTCCAGCTCTGATCAAGGCAGAAGAGAACTTTAATTTCCTCTATTTGAGCATACATTACAAGTGCTTCAGCAAAATTCACAATAAACATATCAAAGAATTTCCAAGAACAGTAAAACAGTATTTGTGGGCTTAATTACATGTGATCTTCTATCCATTTCTACTCAGGGCTTTTTTTTATAATGCACTAACAGTAGTGGTAAAGACTGCTGTTAGGGAGACTAATGGATGTAATGGACCACTGGTCAGACCCATAATGATAGCCCGTGTTCCTGTACCAATATAGGTTTATGACAATTTTATCACCCCAACGCAATTGGCTGACATCAGGGTATTGTGACTAGAAATTCTGGGTGATCAGCCAGAAGTCTGTTGTCCATAAAAATAAAAATCAATTAAAAATACAACAAGTTGCCAATATAGAACAGTAACTGTTTTCACAGTATTCTCTGGAATGGCAGCTGGACCATAAACAAATCCTGAAAGCATCTTTCAGGATATTTGGCTTCTTACTTTTCCTTACTATTTGCATACACTAAAGTCCCTCAGGAGATCCAAACTAACCTGTTGCATCCTCCTCCTCCATCTCATGATTCCCAACTAACACCAAGAGTTTCACAGCCTCTGTACGAACCTTTCCGTTTCCCTTCTACTAGATCTGTTTCATGTTTTGTAACTTCTTTATTAGGAATGAATAGCATTTCTTAAAATTTCCTCCTCCGTAGTAATTTACCTTCAGGGTTAGGAAAAAAATTTGGAAGATTTTTGCTAGCATTCAGGGGACAATTTAAATTGCAAAAAGAAATCCTATTTGTTTCAAAATCATAACTCATCTCCCAAGGGAGTTTCACTACACAGGCATATCACTTGGTTAGCTATGATAGGATACAGAAATCCAAAAAGCTGGCATTAATTCACTACTGGGTTTTTTTGACATCCTTCACTGGAATGTATAACATGAATATAGAACACCGAAGTTATTACAGTAGAGGTAAGTCTAACTGTGTAGCAGGAGGAAGTTATTAACAAAATTCATGATGTTGAGAGGTTACAATGAAAGTTTATTCCTCTTGTACAGTAAAGTTAAATCAGCTGAAAGTGAGGATTAATATTTTTAATTTAATATTAAACATTTGGCATTGTTCACAAACAATACATCTAACCAGATGAATTACTTGTCTCTTTCAATAAATAATTCTTATTTTCAAGGGTATATAAGAAGCTTAAAAATTAAAGTTTTTTGTATCAGGACCTCATGTTTTGGTGAGTATGAGAAGTGTCATTGAATATGCTACAGTGAAATACTGTTGCTTGCAAACAGTTCCAAGATCATTAAAGTCCAAAAAATATTCTGGGAAGAATATAAATGTAATGTCCAAAGTATCGGTCTGAATAGCATGGATGTTTATTATTTCACATGTGATTATTGTGAAGAAAATTTGATTTTTTTTTTTCTTTTGGTCTGAGAACCTGAAAAATCAAAGTGCTTCCAACTGATATTAACAGAGTCGTAGAGTTCATATATCTAAATATGGCCAGATCTTCTCCACGATTGTAGGATTTTTCTCTACTTTGAAATTCAGTGGTAGAGCCTTTTTTGCTCCCATAATTAATCTTTGGAAAACAAGCCTTGCAGGACTGCTTCCATTCAGAGGAGTAACAGAGGGAAGGGGATCTCAGTAACAGCCTGCTTATTCAGATACCAAACACAAATTCTTTTTCCTTTGAAAACAGCAAAAGAGAAAAGCAACAGCACACTTTCCCATTTAGAAATTGTCAAATTCACATAATGGATCTGACACACAAAACATCATTCCTCTTTGCCATTTACCATTTTTTGCTCTAGCATAGACAAGTTTCTGCCCACAGCTTTTCTCTCACCAGGTCTGTCCAAGCAGCCCAGTGCCCAGCCCTCAGCAGCCACTCTTCCCTATTGCCTTGCTGGAGTGAAATAATTTTTTTGTTTGAACCTCAGGAAGTCTTTCACATGGCTTACAGGTCAATAACCCCACAATAACTTTTGGACCAAAGACCTTGTTGATGTCAGACATGGGCACTTTGGAGTGTAACACTATTAAGTGCTAAGACTGGTGACAGTTTTCTGCTGAACACCTAACAAAAAGCGTTCTTTATATATATTTTTATAATTAAATAGGTCATTCATTTAATACAGTTAATCCCCCCCCCCCCCCCCCCCAAAAAAAAAAATGGTGGTAATCATCATACAGCATCAGATAAAACGTTTAAATATTTATGGAGTTTAGAATTTCTATACTGCTTTCACTAAACATAAGTTTCCTGCAACATACAGGTCTTTAAAAAAAAATTCTAGACAGGTCACCTCATTTTGCTATGCTCAGCAGAAGGCTTTACATCACCATCCTCTAAATCATATTTACAAAGCACTCCAAGTGATATTCTCTCAAATCCCTTTCTAAGAATCTATCCTCTGGCTTTAACTAAAAATTTAAAAAAAAATTAAAAAATAATAAAAAAACCCCAACCAACTTACAAAACTCTGATTTATTGTCACCATTTGTTTCCAAGAGCTTTATTACCTAACAATAGATCAACTTGGCTTGCTTTAGGCATTAACAACAGTACATTAGTAGGCCAATTATAACACTCTAAAAGTTTAATTTGTAAACTAGTACAAATCATTATTGCTTCACAAAATGAGGTTTCCACCCTATTACTAACATATGTTAGCAATGCCAATTTTAGTCTAATTGCAGATTTGATTTAAGATGCTTAAGTCAATTGTATTGATAAGCAGTGTCATCTACAATATATTACAGATGACCTGAAAGTTTACAGACAGAAAGCTAAAGATACAGATGTAAGAATATTTTTGGTTGTTCCCTACACCTTAATTAGTTTCAGGAACCAGACGTAAATGATGCCAAGGACAATCCTGGGAGGGGAATTTTTGCCTAGTGATACAACTTATCATTTATTTTAACCCTCTGCAAAGGTTTTCTCATGCCAGTGGAAGAGGATGTAAATGCTTGCTGTTGTATTCACACAGCTTCCCAGTAAACCAGTAGAATTAGGGTGGTTCAGTAAAGGATCGCTAAACTCAATTGATTGCAGGTTTTTTTGCTTTGTTACATTCAAACCAAGTGACTGCAGTAATCTTAAAACAGTACATTTCCGATTTTTCTTCCTTGCTGTATTTAACAGACTTGTCTGGGTTATGGTTAGAGACCCACGGAAGCACTTGTTCCTGTCGAGCCAGCGGTAAAGATTTGCTTTTCTCATGGTGGGAATTTTACTCCTAGGCTTTTCCAAGGGAAGCTGTATTCTGCTAGAGGCCATGAAACTGTTATCGGGTTTGATTGGTTTAATCTCTGATTAGACTTCTAAAGCATGCAATCAGCCTGTCTTTTTGTTTTGTGTTTGCAGAGCAGCAAGATGAGATCCTGAGAAGCTACAAGAAGCACTCGAGAAAACAAATAATGTCCCTGTCGCATTCCTGGGAGAGAGCTGTCAGCTCCATTAGTAGAGAAAGATGTAGGCCAGGCAATACGCAAGATGCTTAGTGCCTTCATTTTCCATATTATAAAAAGAGCCATTATAGATGACATACAGGCTTACAAGCAAATCTCAGAATAAGTGGCATAATACCTGCTATTAACTGTGTTGGAGATGCTTTAAATATCTTTATCAATACAAAACCTCATACTTTCCTGTGGCTACTAGCTCTTTTAGCTTGCACACTTCCAAAATCAGAAGAAAAGCAATGATGCAAGATGAGGCAAGTGACAGAGGCAGGGACATGCTAACTGTCATCAAGGCTTTATCTTTAATGGAAGCAGTGTCATCACAAGGAGTTACAGAATTTGAAGGCTAGAGAATGGAACTAGTTTTACCTGATGTCAAATATTTATGATGTCATATTTAAGTATTATTATATTTGCATCCCAGTTAAGAGCTGTGGAAGTAACAGAAAGATGGTGAAATAAATTATGCAGGGAAAAACAGATAGTGAGATGAAAGAGCTGAAAGAAATTCAAACCATCAAAAATAAAAGACTAAGAAGTACTCCAGTGAAAAGTACACTATATATATATATATATATATATATATATATATATATGGCAGCTGTTTAAGGTACTTAATTTTGGCAAGAGTGGGGGAGGCACTGCAGAAGTCTCCCTTCAGCTAGCAAAAGGCTTTTAGGCAGTTGGTCCATCACATGGAGAAAGCATGCAGCCAGAAAGGAGGTTGCAGGGGACGAGGCTGTTGCATGGAAACACTGATGCAGTGACTCAGTTCACCTGGCCAGGCTTCAGCTTAAGCCAGCACTACCTGCAGGCCATTTAACTTTACCCATCGAGTGGGTTTGCAAAGTCTTTGCAGTATCTTGAAAATATTGACAGTATCTTGATGGTATATTTAGACACCTGAGAAGTCAAAGTCTTGTATAAGTTATTGTAAGAACATGGCTGATCTCTTACACAGGCAGTGGAAGTCAACAGTATCCAAAAAGTGACTGAAGCACACCGCAACTTGGAGATGGACAAATACTGGGGGTTGCACATAAATTCAGTAGCTTGAACTCAATCCCATGGTGAAATTAAGAAGGGAATTGGCTTGATCACATCCTCTTTTCATCTGAACTTTATCATTTCTTTCTAGGGTCTTGGGAAGCCAGTTGTCACAAAAAGCGGTAATTCATGCCACCTCCTGCCAGCATTAGAGAGTCCAACTCTTTAAACAGAAAGGGGAAAAAGCATTAAAAGGATGCCAATAAGTTTAGGTTTTAATCAAGAGTTAAAGTAAGAAATGCATCAAGAGTGGAGTAGAGACCTCTTTAAAGCAAACAGTTTATTAGTCTAAACAGCACATAACTATGAGAAATTCTATGAGAAACTTTTTTCCCCTCATTTTATAGCACCAAAATTGCTAGTGTGCATAGAAGCTTTCTTACCAAAGGTCTCGCAAAAATAGAAGTTTGCACTGTGTTTTGCTTATTAAGCAGCCTTATTGTTTTAAGCAGTAGTCAATTAATCATTGAAAATGTTGCCCTGACTATAATTAATAACTACAGACAAAAGACTATAGGCAAAAAGACAAGGTAGATCTCAAGCAAAGCAAACACATCTCTAAGAATAGATTTTTGCTCTCTATCACTCCTGGAGCTCACAGATCGCTCTAACAGAACCTGTGGCTGAACTACTGAAAGAAAAAGATGGAGAAAAAGAAAAAGGGCTGTTAAAGCAGAGTCACTTTTGAACCTTTACATGCAGGAATAGAGAACTACTCATCAGACAAGAAGGGCTGAACAGTAATACTTTGTGGATAAAAACAAAAACCAAGAATATAAAACCAAGTCCTTTCATCCTTCATACAGAAGCATTAAAATAAACAAACTGTTATAACTATATAAAGATGTGCAAGTCTGAAAGCCAACTTTTGCATGAATGTACAAATTTTTAATCGCTTTTCATAAACAGGTAATTCACAGCTCTAGGCAAGTGGTGGCAGGGAGCAGAAGGAAAGAAGGAATAAATACTTGAACCAGTTCTTCAGATGCCATCAAATGCCCCAGCTACCCTGCAGCCTCCAAGACAGCTGAGCTGAGAGCTCCTTGGCACTAAAAGCAGGGAGGGGAGCAGCTTCTTCCCTTCTGCTCCTGCCCAGGTGGTTCCACTCCCTCCTCAGCACCACCCTGCGACTGCCCAGGTCCCCCCATTCGAACTCCCACCACCTCTGCAGGCTTCGGCACCCACTGGCTCACGTGGCGGCCCAGTGCTGCTAGAGCTGCTGCCAGGTGAGCATTACCTCTGCCAGCAGAAGGCTGGGAGAAAGGAGAGGGAATGGGACTGGAACATCCTTGGCAGCCGTGGTGAGGCACAGCGATCTGTTTTTTCTCGCACAACTGCCGCCAAATTCACCAGCAGCTGAGCTGCTCCCAGGGATCCGTAATCCAATAAACTTTCACTGAATGGCATGGATTTCAAAAGCCTGGTCTACATCTAAGGGGCATAATGTAGGATAATACAATGTATTTGCAAACCCTCCCAGTTTTGCAAAAGCTTATATTGTTCCACAGTGCAAAAGAGATTATAAATAAAGAGGTATGTACTCCTTTAATTGCATCTATACCAACAGAAGTTCTACCATAGATAAATTGTATGTATTTAAAACATATCACTAGCCGATATTGCTAAGCCAACAAAAATCTGTAATATAGAATTTGCAAATGGAATTTTACGTAAGTAGAGATGACAAGCATAACTGTGAGGAACTTGTTCTTCAAATTCATCAAGGGCCACCTCCACCACTTTCAGTTAAATCAAAGATGGTCTTGGTCTCTGAAGTTAAATTCAATACTTTTTTTCATACAACATTCCCACTGACTTGGAATAGGCACTCTACATATGAAATGACTGACAAATATTTATTGTTTCCATTTTATGTATGTATGAGAACATACACATCATGATATAATATATTCATTCCTATCCTGTGTATAGTACTAAGTAAATATAAAGACTAGGAATGTATGCATTATTCGTTGCTAATTTTATCTTAAGAGCTGTATATTTAACTCCAAACCCAATTTCCATTCTTTTCTTTGCAACACATTTCATATCTTAAATTATGAATGTGCAACACAGGATGTCATTTGGATGTCAAAGAAGCAATCAACTGAAGAAGACTCTCATTCAGAAGCCATTTAGAAGCAAACTGAAAACAAAATTTTTTTAACCTTTAAAAATGCTACAGTATATTAGGAATATAAGAATTGCTTCTATAACTGCCTGCAGTGCTGAATTTTTATTCATACTTAGGATTATTGCCTTTACAAAGTACTAAATTCAGCAAGCAGATGTCATAAATTATGACAGTGATTTCTATGTAGAGAGACATGCTGCTGAACTCAAGAAGTGCAGAATAAAATACCTGAAGGGAAATAAAAATCCTTGCAAGCTGCACAACAGAGTCAATACAGAGTCATCAACAAAGTCCAGCAGTCGAGCACAGTTTATATCCCAGACTAACTCCAGAAGCGGCCAGGTTTCTGCTCACTCCATCTACAACAACTCCAGCAGCTGGATGCAATGCTTCTTCCTCCACCCAAGTTAGGACACCATGCTTAGTCCCACATCATGGTGGGAACGTAGGGGCCCCAGTGCAAAATCTGTAGCTGGGACCTAGAAGACTGCTCTCTGATGGACAACTCACCCCTTAACACAAGATGCATGCTTAGAAAGTGTCCAGCTGCTGCCTCACACACAGTCCAAGGCGGGTAACTGGATGGATGACCCCCCCCCCCCAAAAGGCATGGAAGGCTAGAGGTGACCCAGGAACATACGGAGGGCAGGCGAGGAGAAAGGCTTTTGAAAACCTCCCTAAGCAGCCAATGCAGTGAGATCCAGGCAAAGGTATATACTTGGAGATCCTAAGTGGACAGATACACCTGTTTCTGATTCTCAAACCCAATTATTTTGAAATTATATTTGGTTCAGTAATAATGATTTGTAGATGCTGTGCATCCTGCATATGAAGCTCCCGGTAAGCCTCACAGACACGCTTTGTGTATGTCTCAGACACACTTATTTGAAACTTTTTTTTAATCATTAAAGCAACAATACACAGGATCCAGTTTCAGTCACAGCTTTAGGATGGAGAAGTCATGCATGTAGCATTAAAGAAAGTAGTAAAATTGAAGCTCTCTGAGGGATAAGTCATGGTTCTGCAAGCTGAGAGAAGCTGTGGGAAGGTACCAGACCAAGGTGCAGAGCCTGCCACCACTGCAGGGAGCAGCAGTTTCCCTGGGCTGCAGCTTCATGAACAGCACCAAGAAAGGGAGAACAACTTGAGAGAAGTAGCAGGAAGAAGAAAGAGAAAGGTAAAAAGAGGAGGGACACTGAAAAGATTCAGAAAGCAGTTTGACATTAAGTTTCTTCAACCATTTATCTGGTTTTGACCAAACTGCTTAGAGACATTTATAAAAAGTATTTTTGCATTGCTTGCATTGTGCTGGGCATTTTCCGGCTCAGTTCTACGGTTATAGGAATAGTGCTAGTCCTAAGAAAACTAAAGCCCACAACAGGTCTAGCATGTCTAGCAAAAGTTATCCTGAAATGTTATGAATGTGTTCTACTGAATTTTTAATGAAAACAACCACATAACAGTGGTACGAGGTGTAGCACAGGAATGCCCAAAGTCAGAGTGAACACAGAGCTGTAATCAGCTAACAATCATTTTCAAACAGGCTTAAATGGAAATTCTATGGATATGAACAAGGTTACATTAGGGCACAGTTACAACAAAAGCAAGAGCTGAAAGAGTTACAAGTGGATTTTCAAATGAAGTACAAAATGATTTTAAAATTATATGAGCTGTTTCACATGCAAGAGTTTGTATTAAGCACCTTGGTGCCATTCACGCAATTACTTTCACAGTCTTCTAAACCACTAAAGTCTGCCACATCAGACACTTACCAGCCACTAAAGGCAGATCCCACTGTCACTGGTAAGTGGTATATTAAATGCTCAAGCTGCTATAGAGCAAGGAATTGACCTTTCTAGTGTTTTTATTTTTTATTTCTTAAATAAAAATATATTTGTTTTGATTAGACTATTGTCGATGCCTTCTTTCTGCATTGCTATGACATTCAAATGTGCCGTTTGGGACCATTAAACAAAAGGTTTTCCAAAGTAGTGGCAATCCCAAATGTAAATGTTAACCTGTGTTGCAGAGGCACACCTGCACACATATACGCTGCCCCAGCTCTCTTCCCCTGTTCCCCTCCTGCTGCAAAGAACAAGCTTCTCCAATACGCTCATCTTTGATAAAGCAAATTCTTACTCCATTTACACAGCCTATAATTGCTCCCATACAAAACCAAACATTTCTCTTCCCCTCTCTAAACCTCACCTGGTGTGCCCTATTTTGCTTTCTGATTAGAGGTATAATGCTGAAGGTGAAAGACTAAAATAATCATGAAGATATTTTTGAAAACAAATTCATGGAACAACCTAGATTTTAATAGTCACACTACGATGGCAGCCAGGAATTATGCCTATTAGAAGTTTTGCAGCGTGTACTTGCCATGATTTAATCACCTACCGCATTTTGCTGCTTCTCAGTGGTATTCTGGCTATATTTACTACAGATACCCATGACGAAGGCAGTACCTTTGAGAACTGCTGTATAAATGGTACATTTTATATACTTAAGCTTCTCCCTGCCTATTGGATTTCTATCAAGGAGGAAAAAGCATTCATTAGAAAAACACACTAGCTGCAAGGAAACAGGGCTTGAGTTATCGGGCACGTGGGTGGGAAAGCCACCATCCAGTTCATGGAATTCAGAGTCCCTGACAAGTCCATGGCCACAAACCCTCTCCTGGAAGCAGTGAAAGAGCCAGGAATCAAGCCTTATATACAGACACAGAGCGCGGCATCTCAAAGGCCTGCATAGAGGTCATTATTACTGGAAGACAGTTGCAAGATATCAGAGTCAAGCAGGGAGTGTGTCATCAAAGGCAAGCATGGGCTCAAGACAGAAAAAGACTTGTTACAAAAGCAATCCCGACCTCCGTAGGGAAGGGTTACATAGCAGAGCGTAACACCAGGAATTTGGACCTTGCAGCTAAAATAAATAGCTGCAATGCATGACACATCAAAACAGTTGATGCAGTTCCAGTGCTGAACAATTATTGCACTTTCTGGGACAGTTAAGTAACTGGAGACAAAACAACCGACAATGCTCACGCATAGGAATTTCTGCTACAAATTCATAGACTTTGGATCTATACTGAAGCAGCGGACCTTTGGGGGAAGTGGCATTCATAGTATTACTCTTTCCCAGTAATAGTATGGGTAAATAAAAACTCTTTGGGAAGGATGGGCTTGTAATGTCTGTGACAGTGAATTAACCACCAGGGACCAATTCCTGTCTTTCAGTAAGTATTTTCAAAGGGATGAAGGGAAATTCCACATTTAAGAGTAGAAAGTCTCTCCACAGCCATGTTCCAGCCCCAGACCGCAGCACCTGAAACTCATAGCAGCTACAGTATCTGGGCATGGGAAGAAAATTTTCATTTATTTTACAAGTGCAGGAATACTCTTTGATTTTAGTTTTCTTTCTATAAGCATAAATTTGAACAGGAGGCAAACTATGAAACACTTGGAAAAGCATTTGGAAGAACACCTTCTTCCACCTTGCAGGTGCATCTGCACACAAACTCATTTCCAGCTGTGAAGCTCAGCCCCAGTGCCTTAAGCAGACATTGCAGTCAGGCAGCACAGCCAGCAGCTCCCCACCCCACTGTAAATAATTGGAAGAATCTGAATTATTCCCTCTAAAGCAGGACTTCAAACATTCAATTGCATGAGTAGTCCAGTGTTTTTCCTAAAGCTTCAGTGTGGAAAAGTTTCACGATAAATTTAACATCGTTGTTGCTGTTACTCTAAACTTAGAACTTTAGAATTTCGTTGAAGGGTGAAAATACTGACCAAAAAGCATCTAAAAGACTCAAAAGATCAACTCAAAGAAACTGAAGTAAACTAATTTTTAACTTCTTGACTGGCAGGACTTTATTTTTATGTTTAAATTCCAGATTGGCAATATTACATAGGAATTCTATTCAATTCTCCCATTTCAAATCTAGAATGGGATCAATTTGGGGGTTTTGCAAAGTTTTTTCAATTAAAAAAAGACAACGACGCTAATCAAAGCATTCAGTTAATTCATTGTGATATCACAAAATTACACTAGAAAAAGAAAGTTAACTAAGGAAGTTTGTTGACATTCAGTGAACTATTTCCCTTTGTGAATAATTTGGAATAGTTTACTTCAAAAATCTTATTAAAAAATGGAAACTATAATAGTAATTTTTCCAAAAAAGTTCAACGTATAAGTTTGCTGAAAAGTTTAAACATTATCACCAGCTGAATCTAAAATGAAGGTCAGCATTTAAATTCGCAAAACCAAGAGTCCCTTGTTTACCTTGGTCTCTTTACAGTCTTTTATTATTGAAGCAATAATACCCTTTTGATGTCAGAGCCATAAAAGTACTTTAACAGTAAACATTTATTTCTCAAATTCAACTACTTTTCTTTAGTATGATGGCATCTCACATGACTGTATTTGAATTGGACAGTAATATCTGACACTTAAATTTCAACCCATAAAGAGTTTTTTGCTCACTATGACTCCAGATCAGAAAGAAAGAGTATGAGAAACAAGCATGCTGTTTTGCAAACATTTGGTAATGCCAAATTTTGCCACTTTTCATTTGGCAAATCATATTTGACCTGCTCAGCTTTCGATAGCTCAGAGACTTGTTGGTCTAAGCTACTGCATTGAAGGATTATGAGATTCAAAATGGTACATTGTGGGGAAATCTCAAAAATACATTTATGAAAATTTTACAGTAATGGTAATACATAACAACACAGAGAACAGGACGACTCCAACCACATGCAACGGACTCTGGATCAGACCACGTGCAATGAATATCAAAACTCTGTTTGATTCACTGTGCAGTCCAGCCACTGGTACTTTCATTGCTGCCACTGAATTAAAACAGAAATACTGTTTAACATTGTAAGGGTGGTGCAAAGTATCCCATTCTTTCTGGAAAGTCATCACTAGATCATACCTGGATTGACACAGGGGTGAGCTTCCAAAATGAGACCTATACACAGTGTGGGAGAAAACCCCTTGTTCTGCAAGAGTCTCGCTCTCCCCAGCTGTAAGGGCCCTCAAGAGCAGCCCACGGCTGTCAGAGGTGGGAGACCCCCTCCTTCCTTTGACCACGTTACAGCACAGTAACCTCAGTCCAATCCTCCAGGCGAAGCACGCATGTATTGGCATGAGTGAGGCTCCTGCTCAGCAGCAAATGGCTTTTGGTCATGTAAATGCTATCTGAGTCACAGAGCCAGCAGATTAGTTTTAATCATTAATGAGCAACAGCTAAATTCAACTTTAATCAAAACTATCAGTTGGCAAAACTTCTAGAATAACTATATTAAGTCATCTAAACTTCTATTAAAAATGACATTAATTACTACGACATCAGAGAGAAATTCTGTTCACAAAGCCCTGTTATTCTAATCTTCCTAAATGTACAGAACTCGTAGATAATGCTGAAGTCAGGATCTGTCACGCAGAACCAAGAATAGTACTTTGCCCTAAGTAGTCTATGTTATATGTTGCATTATATTGCTTGAAAACAAACTGTATTGATAGGAGGCAAGAATAATTTTACCTAATCTAAATATGCAGGATTCCAGAAAAAGAAGGGCAGACAGAAGGCCAAAAGCATGAATTATGCATACTGTATCATCAAACTCCTACCCTACTTTAGAGCTGGAGCAGGTTTTGCATGGAAAAAGAAATTAGGATGGAACATATATTGAACAATTTTCTCCATAACTGGTTCTTACTCACCTTAAATGTAAAATTTTATTTAGTTTGTATCACAGGGAGACATCCTTATTAAAGTAGCACATTTGCGTGGGTCCCTTTGAAAGGATTTAATGCAAACAAGTCTGAAATAATTGAAGGGAAGACATTTTCTGACTGTTCTCAGAAGAGCTTAGTGAAGAAGAAGATAGCAGGAAAGAATTACTTTATTATATTGATTTTCTTGGGGAAAAAAAAAAAATCAAAGTAAGGTAGGTCAAATAAACCAATTCTCTTTTGTAAAAATCAATAGAAGCATGCAGAACATGAGTGAATTTACATGTCAAAAAGTGTTTGTAACCATACTGCAAAACAAGATCTGCACATTATTACTCTAATAAGGCAGGTAATGTAAGAGACTAGCTTCGTTCATTACTGTACATTGCTATTTTAAAATAAAGTGCAACGTATACACATTTTTCCTAATTTAATCAAGCCATTAATCTGAAATAGGACTGATTATATATTACATTACAACTCACTAAAATATGTTGAATCATAGCACATGACTGGCCTGCAGCTGCTTAAAACACATCTACCCAAAACTGAAAAATAGTTCCACACAACACTGCAAAGAAAATTGTCTATTTAAATCTTTACTACCCGAGTCATGCATTCTTAATCTCCAAGACTCTTCTGCTCTGTGACAAAAAAAGTTTTAGCCATCACCTAGAAGTTAAACACACTGATTTCCACTACACGTTCTCAATAGTGTGCTGGATGTTCAACTACAAAGTAGAAGTCAATGTCTGCTAGGGCTTCAGTACTTGCTAAAAGTCTACTGGCTTCTTTAAATTAATACAGTTTCACATCAAATACCTGAAAAGATGTCCCTCATTTACTTGACCAATACCCTCAAGGGAATACCTGCACTCCCAGATGCTTGAAATCGCAAGTGTTTTGGAGCATTAACCTCCGCTCAGCGTCAGCAATTACTATCTGTAACATCAGTCACATGAAAATTAGCTCCAGGACTGACTCCCAGTTTCCAGCAGGGCCAAGTCCTACTTTCCAGCAGGACCCAAGCTGAGGACATGACAAGTTCTGTTACATCCTGACTGTACAACCTGGTATCCAGCTGCGAGACTCAAGGGACCCAGGTGTCCAGCTTGAGCGTCTTCTCTGCAAAGCTCCAGCCACCCCACTCCACCTCCCTGACCTACAAAAGATGCATGTGATTCTCTACATTTCTTCTATAGCTTCCTTACCTCGCTCTTTAAGACAGCAAAACACTTTGGATACTAAAAATGTGTATGCATAAACATTTAAAGAGCTTTAGCCAACATCACCCTAAATCCACCAGAAAGTGGTAATCTACAGGAAATGAGGACCTACAGATCAATTTTGAAGTTTTGTAACCGATATCAAAACTTCCCCTGCCTTTGCCAGGGGTAGAATTAATGGGAAAGGAGCACAGAGTTTGACATCTTCCATTTAAGAGCTGTGCATCACTCAGGTTCACACTGAGGACTTGATCCAGTTTCTTCTGACTCCTCCTCCCCTAGTACAGAGTCCGAGACTCAAACCCATTTCTTCGCACTATTTAAGCCTCTTCTGAGATTATTCATTAGAGCAAATATAAGAAAACCAAACCGCAACCTTAGCAGAGCTTCTAATATTAAAATAGCATCACATCCTCTACTGAATTCATACTGGACAATCAATATAAACTAATTATTAATAAAAGCCATAAAAGGCATATACTTTTCTCACTTTTTCAAAGAGTACAATCTGCCTTCCTACTGTTAAGTGAACTGAGTACTGCCAGGATATTCAAACCCTTGAAAAAGCTAACAAAAAGTGTTCTAAAAGCAACAATTAAATCCTCTTCCCCCCAAAAAAAAGTATTCCAAAGCCATACTAAGCATTTTCTCATTTCAAATGAGGAGCCATGTATTTACTTGGTGTCTAATCTCTTTAAAAAAAAAAAAACCACAAACTTTTCCATAAGCAAATAATTTTACACTGCTGACAAACATAGCAAGGTTATAGCATAAGAACAAAGTCAAAAGATAAGGCTGCACTCAGCCTTGCACAATGCCCATTATTTCCAGTAGAAATTCACCTAATTTCCCCAGGTGGTCTATAAATATTGTCTTTTATTGTTTTCCCATCTCCACTCTAACATGCATCAATCAGCAAGAAGAAAATTTTTGCTTTAGATACCCATTGCACAACTCTCTGCAACTCCAATTTAAAAGAAAAAAAAACACACACCACAACTCCAAGCAGAACCCATTGCCACCAGTCAGGCAGTGCAGAGAGGGTTCAGAAAGCCTTTCCAAAACCCAGCTTCAGTCCACCTCAATGAGAGCAGAACCCAGCCACAGCTTTTCATTTCTACCATCTGAGTTTACCGTGGGAAAAATCCAGACCTTTGCAAACATATCATAATTTCACATTTGTTTATGGCAATAGTTAAGACACCTCTGGCTTTCATTTTCTGTTTGACTTTCATTGACTCTTTGCAACTTCTGAGCCACAGAGGAAGGAAGGAGCCAGGGGCAGGTTGAAAGCCTGCCTTGCCGGTTGCTGTCGCTACACGAGACTGCTCCCCCGGCCATCCTGCAGACATTCATACAAGCACAAATGAAGCATCCAGAGCAGCTGGGGCCACCAGTACGAGAAGACCAAGACCGCTCAGAGGAAAGGCACGCAAAGAGCTGATGGGACAGTCAGGCCACCCCCATGTGCACAGCTTATGGTCTGCCTGCAGACCTCCCATGCCTGGACAGGAGTAGGAGAAAAGTGACCACAACTCTTCTTTCTTATTTCCTACTTTTTTCTCTGTTCTTTAAAGTTTTGACTTCCTGCTACTGTTACCCTGTAAGTGTCCTTTTCATGGCTGTTTCTGTTCTTTTCTTTCTCTTTTCCCATTCAGTTTAGTTTGTTTTCTTACCTAGCTCTTTCTTGCCTGCGTATTTTCCCCTCTGCTACCTTCTCCATTTTCCTCAAGTTTTTTCCCATTTGAAAGGGCCAATTTTTTTTTTTTTACTGATGAAATCAAATGCCTTTGCAGGACTGTAGTTTTAACTTTGCTTCTGTTTTTTGAAAGAACATGAACATAAACACTTATAGTCACTGAATAATAAACATCAGAAGAGTTTCCTCGAGACAGTATATTTTTAATTATGCATTCATGACTGGCAGATATATTTGACTTATTTTTGTATACTTTACTGCAGAAAGTCTAAGTAAATACAAGGTAGAAGAATTCAGAACAGGTTACTCCCCACATTCATTTATCCTGATAACCAGACACAAGTTTTATATCACCCAGCAGAGGCGCTTCTCATTTTCCTTCTTCATGATTCTCTCTACTAGGTATTAAAAATATATAATTAAATATTCAAAGTAAGAGCAGCATGCAATAGCAGGAAAAAAAGGACACACAGGCCTTTCACACTCTAACAGGAACTGCCTTCTTTGAAATAAGAGACAAGACTTAGAGCTCACCTACTCAGGGAATTCTCTCAGTTGTAACAACTGGCAGCCAGTTACTGACATAGATAATTCAGCATAAACTTGAAGCAAAGACAGAAGAAGAAACCACGGTCACCAGCAGACTTCACCTCCTGCTCAAAACCACACTGAGCTTCATCAACAAAGACCGCAACTTCCCCTTGTCATAGATGCAACAACACGCAACTACTGAGCTAGCAGATAATTCAACACAGACATAGCTACAAAGGGAGTTTCAATCTTGGGTAAATTAGAATTGGACCAACCTAAAGAAGTCAGTGAATCTAAACCGGCAAGAAAACAGGTGGGACTTCTTTTATAATGACCATCATTTAGAGCAGCTGTGCTTGTTTCCTCAGAGATAGTTCACACAGTTGCACCCACATTTCTTTATTGAACTTTGTCAGTCAAACCTTATCCTAAATTCTTTGGCATATGAGCAGTGCTTTGAGAGCTGGTCTCAACTCTACAATGACAGAAACAGAGTCATGATATGGTTACACAGAACAAAACAGAAATACTGGTTTGATTCTGTGAGTTTTTCACTCCCTGGGCAGAGGATAGCTGGATTATGCTAATCCCCCAGCAATGCTGCGCTTGATACCTACCCGACAGCACCCAACCAACATTAAAAACCACACTAGAAAGCAACAATTACAAGGTGCCCAAGACAGAAAACATCTCCTGAAGGAAGAAGCACAGATTCCTACTCTTCCTCCAGCAGCTCCAGAAGAGAGACAGCCTAAGTCCTACAGGGACTAAAGCATAGTCCCCATATAAAAACAGAAGAAAGGTCTTTAGCAAAGCACCCCTCATGGCCACCACCACAGTGAACTTGTAAACAAAGAATCAAATTGCAAGACTTAAAATATACAAATACCCGGAAACTGGCGCAAAGACACAGCCCCATCACATGCAGCACGCCACCAAGCCAAACCTGAAAAAACCAACCCCCCCTGCCCCCTCCCTAGCCATTACATGGCTCTTGATCAGGGTAACCCAAGGCACCTGCTCCAACTGCCATGCCACACACTCAGCTGCTCTCCTGCCTCCCCTTAGGGCTGCTGAGCCTCCCTCCCTGCCTCCCTGCCTCCCTGCCTCCCTGCCTGCCGCTGGGGCCCTTGCAGCCTCCCCGGAGCTGCTGAGGGCCTTGGTTAGCACCAAGCATGTTAGGAGCTGCTCCAGCCACCTTCTATTCTAGCACGACTGTTTGGTGGAGATAAGCAATTCATTCAGTATAACAAAGCTTGCATGAATGTGTATAGGTGTATGTTTGCTTCTAAAGTAACGCTGAAGGGGGCTAAATGGCAAATTTAACCTTGTTATACTATAACATACCTGTAGTAACATGAGATCAGTGTTAGCCCAAAGCTTAAAGAAGCATTTCTGTGGAAGGAATAGTCTTGAAATTGTGCTGCATCCTCTTTGAGTAAGTCTTTGTCTTTTTACCAAAGTGTTATTGCCTTAGAAATGCAATTATTGCTGATAATCATTTAAATCAAGGACTCAAACAGTTCACTGCAGACCCTGTGAGACCACTGAATACAATGAAAAAAAGCCTCTTGAATTCTAATAGGAATAGAAATGCTGTAATAAATACAAGTCTCTTTTGCCTGTGGGTATCCAAACAGTCTTCATACATGTTTATCTGGAAATGTTTCTTAATACACAAATATCAGGCACATTTGTTGTAAAATGTATTTATTGACAGACAGACTTGCTGATAAATAATGTAAAATTAGTGGCAAAGGAGAACAGACTATTTGGTTACACTCTTTGGTATTTACTGAAATATATCTGGATCTTTTTATTTGCCTACTGTTAATGGTAAGAAGAGGTGATCAACATTAGTGTGTGATAATGAGCTGTGACTAAGCAGGACCTGTGTATGAGAAGATTTTCCTCCAGGAGCTGTTGAGAGCCTTTGGGCTGCAATGAAGACCACAGGAGCAGAGGACAGCTTCTACCTCTCCAAAGCTGACTCTGTAGCTGGAAGTTTCATGAGGGCATCTTGCAGTAGTGTAGCACTCCTACTCTTGTACAATCCCAAGGCATAAAGACCAGCCTTGTTAAAAATCTGGCTAAAGTGTTCCAGCTATCACACTGGACTGGGAGGCTGGAGTGATAGCAAGGGAAGAGAAAGGGAAAGAGAGTAGTGCTCTTCCTTGTCTGACATAGTGCTACTATCCCTAAGAAATATAAAATACAGACCTACTTAACAACATGGTCCAAATGTATTTTACATCTTGAAACTGGCACAGGCTGGTGTAGAGGCAGGCATCTTTACTTATAGCATGGAATTAAAAAGGAAGATTTTCTGTATGTCTACTGTTTCTCTCCTTTTTGACTGAAAATGGAGATACTTGGTTTCTAGAAAGAAAAAAAAAAAAACCAAACAAACAAACCACAACTAGCATTCTGAACAGAAAGCAACTATGAAAAACTGCCACAAACTGATAGTGGTTTGATCTGCTTTAACAATGAAAAAAACCAGGAAAAACTATCAGGACAGACCGTTGTGTTATTAGTGACAATTATCTGGTTGGCAACTTCTCCTCTGTGATGTATTTTTCTTTAGCTAAGAGGAAGAGTTTGCTGCTCTCTTGAAGTTCTCCTTTTAAAGAGCGAGATTCTGCCTTTAAATACAACTAAAAAAACCCCTTATCCCGTTGCTGAACTATCTCTGGGTTACAATACTGAATTCATAATGATTGCTCACCAATTAGTAAGCTGCCACAGGCTGGACAGTGAAGGGGACATTTTGTTCTCATGACATCCTTTTCTGTGACCACAATAGAAATAGCTCACCTTGTTACAGCTTGCTCCCAGGAATGTTTTCTGACCCCAAAGTCCTTATCTCCAAGATTCTCCAACCGCTCTGTTTTCTGTAAAAAGACAGAGTTAGGACAACATTACCCAAAACATTCATTTATGAAAAGGTACTTTTGCAATATAATGCGGGTTTTAATCCCTGTTGCGGGCAGAGAGACATTTTTGAGCAAGATAGTTGCACTGAAAATGTGAAACTCAGTAGCACTGCAACATTCTTCTCTGCAATAAGGATGAGTTTTCAAATCCTTTTTTTAATTTGTCGTGATTTTTAGTTTGTATGCTACCTTCCATGTACATAAGTGTGTGAAAGAGTGGAAGAAGCAGCAGGGAGTGTTTTACCATCAGCTGTTTAAGAACACAAAATGACTGCTTTCAGAAGCCGTACTGTTCACACACATTACTGCGGTGCAAAAGAGCGCTGCACTCCAATGCCCGCTCTGAGAGGTGCCTGGGTGACTTCTCTCTGCCCAGCTGCTTCTTCAAGACCTTGAAAGATCTTGCACTGCAGAAATACGTCTGTCAGTTCCCAGCCATTATTGGCTTTGGCTACACTGCAGCCATTTACTGTAATAGCATGGAGGCTTTCATGAAAAGAAATAGTTTTTTTACTGGAAAACTGTACTTCAGTACATCTGTGAGAAATAAGGACATGAAACAGGTAAATAAACACATTAGAGTGAACTCAAACAAACAAAAAGGAAAACCCTTTAACAGCTTAAAGTATTTTTCATAAAGGTATCAATTGTCTCATCTTCAAGTATCAATTACGTAAAATCAAGGAAATGGATATAAATACACAATAAATTGTGTGCTGCTTTAGTACACAGTTGCTTGTAAAGAATGTATTGCATCACAGCATAACCTTAGTTCTGACCTTAAATAAATACTATTACAAGAGAACTCTCACATTCTAACCATAACAACAATAACTACTTCTGAAAAAGACAACCATAAAAAAATTATTTATATACACATTAATGACATCTACTGACAAGCATCAAATACAAGTTGTGCATATATGTTTTGTTAGAGTAAGTGGAAAAATACTTCAATAGACTATCTGGTAGAACTAATGGAAGTCACAGCAATTAAAAATACTTTAAAATTCTACAGCATTTTAATATATAATATATTAGACTATTAAAAATGTCCATAAGAGTATCCATTAACATGTTGATTCAAAGAATCCTCAGCATACTCTCCAGGGTCAAGATTGTAGCACTGTCACGAAGTATGTATTTCTTTGTACTTGGATGAAAGTGTGTTTATTAGGGGCTGGCAGCCCAGCTGCTATGCCCAGAAGTATTTCTTTCCTTTGTTTTAAAAAGCTTGTTTTCTGGTGACTAGTTATTACTATTTGCCCAACGAATTAGACTTTTAGGTTTGGTTTGGTTTTGGTTTTTTCCTAGGAACTTCTAAGTAATAAAGCTAACCTATAAATCACAGAGGGAAATGTGCATGTGGATCAGCTCAGCTGGGGTGTCTACAGCCAGAGATATAGCAAGATTCAAAGGCACTGTAGCATGTTGCCCCTTCTCAATCTCCTTTCAGCAGCACTTAGGGACCTGCTATGGGCATCTTTCCAGATGGCAGCACCCAAAGAAGAGTTTGTGTATATTTACCTCTATTTGGCACCCTTTTGCCCTGCCCTTGCTACAATTCTCCATACAGCTCACAAAGAAATTCAGAAAATTGAACCCAAATGAGATTACCTTGATAATACAGTGCTCCTTTGGAGGCCACCTTTGAGAACAAGGTACGATACTGCAAATCTCCAAGCTGAGCAGGTGTGATAATGAATTCAAGAGCTGAGAATGTGTCACCGTGAATTCAGTTGTTCTCAAAGCTTAATACGTGCATGTTGCAATTTGATGATGCTTTATGCAATCGCAGGGTTGTTACTGTCAGAAACCATCTGTTTACTTTGCATATTTTCACATTTTTGTGAGCTGCCTAGATTCTATCTTCTGCAATTGGAATGGAGATTTACCAATTTATCTTATTTTTCAAGATGAGTAGCCTTGCAAAGGATCTGAAAAGGTCCCAGCATGCAGAATTTGGGAAAATTCTGGGGCATAATGATATTCATGAGGATTCAGATTCCACATTCATCTGACCTTGACAGCTGAAATGAGGCCAGAAGATCTCAAAGACCAAGCTCCGTGGGTCAGAAAACCCCAGGAACAGAGCAGGGAGGAAACCGCACATTCTTGGTTTGCCAGTCCAATGCTCTGACATTGGATGGAGAGGCTCTTAGTGATGAAAAAACAATACAAACAGCCTGGCAGCAGCAATGATGGCTTTAATGGGTCCAGAATAAAAGGGGGAATAAAACACTTCTGCTGGTCCCCTGTCCATGCAGCCTGTGGAGAGGGCAGGCATCTGAAGAGAGGGCAGCAAGTCAACCCTGCGATTGCTCACTGGACAACAGAGCCCAAGCTGGTCACCCACCCCTAGGGCAGTGGCCTCATGGTAGGAGGGGGACAGGCAAGGAGCAGAGGGCTTCTGCCTCTCTTCATTGCTTGGACAAGCTATTATGAGCTCCTCTGATCAGCAGAGGACAATTTGGGTCTTTACCTGTGAGCCCTGCCCTCACCTACACTTGGCTGCTGAGATAAAGGATGCTCATAGCCGGGGTGCTAATGGCTGTGTCCCATCATTTCTGCATCTGCTCCAGTGTGGCTGCCGTCAGCCTGGTTTGACTCCTCCCTGCTGGCATCACTGGTCCCCTGACTTGAGGGACGGGGACACACCTGACTTTAAAGCAGTTGAAAATCCCAGCTGAAGAGTGAGGCTGCTAACAAAGCCTACCTCCCTCCACCTCTGTTAAATTGCTTGTACCTGGCCTGTTCTGTGTGACAGCATGTCTTTGCAAGCTTTTACTGGTTTTACCTTTTTAATGTAGAAACTCACTTCTAATTTACTATACTCTAAGAAAAGCTCTTCCCATGGAGTCTCTCTCGATAAAGGAATAGATAAAAACCTATGATAGTAAAAGCTATTTAATTTTATGTAAATCCTTGAAACCAAAAAAAGAACACCAGTACTGCTCTCATACTACTTCAAAAGTTAAGCTCCTTTTAAGTGACCTTTTACACTGCTAATTGAACCTTGATATTATATTTCACATACATTATATATCTCACAGAGATATCTCTCTCTCTTTCTCTCCTGACCGTTCATTTGCAAATCTGCGAGTCCCATTCATGTCACTAGGAATGACAGAAGCGCACCCTCTGGAAGGTGGCCAATGCACAGCATCTGAGTTGTTTCAATTAAAAGTCTTTTTCTTGAAGTTGTTAAAACATTAACAGGGAGCTTTGTGAAGTAGAATCCTCCCATGAGATATCTGCATTATTGGGCTCCCGATATAATTTTTTTTATATCACATGCAATACCGGCAGAAAATGCAGGACTTAATTACTTGTATCTGGATTGTGAACAGGATAGAAGTCAGCGCATTGCCTTCTTACTTAGGGGGTGGCATCCACCAGCTGGCGCTCAAAAAACCCACGTTTGTTCTTCAGTTCACAGGCCAGATTTAACTGTCCTAAGAGATTCCAGCAAAAACACTTTACTCTAAATTTGAATCTGAAAAAGTGAAAAAGTTGCAGAAAATGAGTAAAGATAGTGGTTTATGATACAGTTTTGGAGACTTACCTCCAGCTATTGCTACTAATGTGACTGCAACTGTAATTCTTAACAATTTCCAGACACTGCATACAATCCTTCACTGATATTTAAATAAGTGCCACATCTCTGAATTTAATTGATGTCATATAATACAACACAGGATTATACTACCTGAGTATCTCGACTGCCACATGCACACTTTGCATGGTATTTGCTAAAAATGAAAACATCTTGTTATATATTTCCCCTGCAATAGGAAAGCACCAGTACAGCAGGCAACATCCCCTTCTACAGTCGCTGAATCCCAGAGGCTTTCCTGAAACAACTTGTTTTGTTTGCTTTCGGTCATACGCTCATTTGATAAATGCCTTCTTTGCATTATGAAATCATAATGATTTCATAAACTTCAATATAAATTCAGTTAAACTTTGTAAGAAGCCAAGGTGGTGGGAATTCAGCGCATGCTACGCTTCCAAAGCAGAGAGCTTCATGGACTAGGTATTTAAAGGACCCAAGGACAGATAGGTTCAAAAGTGAAAGAAAATTGTGTATTTAAAAGTGTTTTTGCAAACTAGACTTTAAAAGCACTTTTGAAAATCTTCAGATCCACAGTTTTCAAAAGTCTACGCTTTAGATCTGAAAACCACCTAGAAAAATAAGCAAAAATTTAGGTATACATTTAGAATTTGCCTACGGAAACATTTTCCAGGGTTTTCCAGTGAGATATTAATGAGACAAGATCAACAGTTAGTGTTACAGAAAAGAATTTCAAAATTTGAAAACACATAAGTTCTACTTAAAAGCAATAAATTAATGTTATTTTTTTCCTGAACTAAAACTTTTGTGTTTAATCTACTTTTAACAACGTTTGATCCGTGTTCTTTTTCTGGAGAAAAAAAAAAATCCAGATATTTGTAGTGACAAGGTTAAAATAACTTTTTTTTAATCCATGAATAGTGTATGCCTGACAGCAAAGTTAGAGGAAGACCTAAAATTTCCTACTTTTAATAGCAGTTGAGACGACTCGCCACTTTTCAGGAGGCACCCAGCAGTGTGCAGGATTAGGCCCATAGGTCTTGAATCAGTGAAAAAATTATGAAAGCAACGCATTCCTGAAGTGCTAGGTTCTGCTTGCTTTCTTTCTTGCTTTCTTTCCCTTAAGGCTGTCTGGGTTTTTAATATAAATTTCTGAAGTTTATATGATTTCTCTTGTGTTGTTTCTTTCCAAGCTGTTTTTTAGATTTTGGGGAGAAGTGTAACAGGATTGAGAAATTTCATAAGCTCTAAATCAGTATTTTCTATTTTAAGATGTTAAGCTAAGTGCATTCCTCTTTTCAAAAGATAGTCTGATGAAAGTCAAATTAGTCCAGAAAGTCAATTTGGGACTTACTTTCCTATCTTTTTCGCTTAAAATACATTTAAGATTAAGCTACCAAAAAAAATAAAAACAGGTTTGGTCCCTAGAAAGCTTAAGAATTGTTCGCCCCTGTTTGCTTAATTTAATTTTTTTTTTAATGTGGTTAGCATCTAAATAAACCTTATCAAACATTTCTTGCTCTGCTGACAATTTTCTGACCTCCTAGTTGAAGATCTGAGCCCTAACTTGGTTCATGGATGAGTAATCACAGCAGGTCCACAGCAGAACCTATCCTAGAACTACAAATATATCATCTGCAGCATTGTAAATCAAAGCCTCAAAGAGCATCGTTTAGCCTGAAGCTAAAATTGCTTGTTTATCAGATGGTGCCTAGCTTAGCATGGAGCAGTTCCTTGTAAATCTCAGGGACCTTTTACAGCATATACTTAAGCAAGCATATTGGCTCCTGGGAGGCTTTCTGAGAGCTTTAATGACTGCAGACTGCTAAAAGAGCCAGGCCTTGGTTTAGTTAAGTGGTTACTTGAATAGCTTGGCTCCACTTTGTAAACTCCCAAAGATAAGGTGTCTGCTTTATCTGGGGAAAGAGCAAGCATTAGTTTCTTAGGAAATCTTTATATCCTAAGTGTTAATGTTCTTGTGGCTTTTGGTATTTTGACCTTTGTCTGCTCACTTTTGATTTACGGTGGGAGCAGAATCTTTTCCCCCTAAGCCCTTCCTATGTTTTATAGCTACTTTGAAAAGCACAGTGAAGTACTCACAGCACAGCTTTTAAAAGTAGGTGTAAGGCTGCACTATTCATAAATACGTTGTACAGCTCAGGACACTCTAATAACAGGGAGGTAAGAAGACCACCCATTTTATTTCCTATTATTATTCGCTATTTTATTTCCTAATAAAATGGGTGGTCACAACAGCTCCATGGACCACCGCTCGGTGCAACCCAGGTCGAAGCCCAGGCTCTTGACCCCAGCTGGCACCTAGCCCCACCATGAGAGAAAGGCTCGCGGGGTCCGGCCGGGCAGTGGTGGTAGCAACGGGAAATCACCCAGGCAGCTCCCCTTGGTTTACGGCTCAGAGAAGCGCTTGCTACGGTCATGAACCGGCTGGATTTACCACTGGGACACTGGTGGCCAGGCAGCTACTTGCTGATAGATACTTGCATACACTTGATGTAATTTGCTAATTGTAGAGCTTGTTATCTGGGTCTCTCACTTTTTTATTTGAATTAATTAGAGTTCACCTCGATACAGCCACCTGCCGTGCTGTCACACGCAGCATACATTGGTACAACAAAAACAAGAAATTTTTTTAATAGGCCTATTCAAGCAAAATGTGCTCCCATTTAGACGTGTGAAATGGCATCACTACAATGTCATAGACTAAAAAGGGGAACATCATTTACTTCAGCTGGCATGGTAAAGATGCAAATGAGAGGAAAAAACGGTCCATTGCATTTATAGGCAGAAGACCCAATACATTTAAAATCTAATTTGACTTTACCAATTATTCAATATCTTTAAGTCTTTCTCACTTTCCGTATTTTTTTCCTTGCTCCAAGTGAAGAGCAAGAAGGTCTGATTTTTTGTTGCTGTTAGTAGTGGTGTTAACATTTTTTAAATCGAGAATTTTTGCTGGTCCTCCTCCAGCACCAATGCAAGGATTTGCCCATATTCCTGTGGGTAAGCACATGCCACTTATCACAGAACTGAAAATAAACTGCCTTGCTGCACATTTTTCAAACAGAACAAATCGTTATTACACACAACAAAGGAAAAGCTAAATAACTTTAAAGGTGCACAGAAGCATCTGTCTTTCAAAGCTGCTACTTTCAAACCACACTGAAAAACACGAGTTTCCTTTTCACCAGGTGTTTAACATCAGCAATTGCAGACTGATTTGGATATGCAATTGTATTTGTTTGCTTTCTTACATTTTAAGAACAGTATTGAAAACCAAATCCTATTTTCTTATACACAGCCCAAGTAAGTAGGCTTTTGTACAAAAGATATCAGGACATCCAAAGTACATCTGGAGTTATATTTTCAGCACGGGATCAGTAATGGGTGACATATTTACTCCATTACTGTGTAAAGATAGTTCAGCTGGCTTTGAACTACCTGTTGCGGTCTAGGTTGGGTTGCCAGGAACTCAGGGCAAAATGACTCATCCTGGCTGCTATGTCCTGTGGGCACATCATTCTTCCCCCTAAAATTCAACTTCTGTTCCCTATTCAGTATTGTTTGCTGCTCTGCATGTGATCTGGATGTTCAGTCAGGGACATCTTCGTGTCTGGACACAGAGAAACATCTTTAAATCTGACATGTACTCTATAGGAGATAACATCAATACTGTTGATAAGAGAAATTGTGATAGCTTCTGATTTTTATTGGAAAGCAAAAGAAAAATAAAACAGGAATTATAGAATGAAAATTACATCCAGATAGCTGGATATATAGAGATATCATATGGCTCATATCAATTTCTCTTTTTGAAAATAATTCACACTAAACCGGTAGAGGGGTTTTAACACTATCCACATTTTCACAGAAGCCCTTCTGTGGCCTTATAAAAAATGCATCATTTCCAGGAAATTAATTTAATCTTTGTAAGAATTGGGGTTTTTTACAAATGCAGACTTCTACTAATAACAGTATTTGGCACGGTTTGGCACTTTATAAATTCAGAGCACCGTATCACTTGAATCTTTAACTCCATTCTACTTCTGTGATGAAAGTGTCAATATTCTCATTTGGCAAATGGAGAAATTGAAGCACAGCAACAAATTTGGTTACCCAGGATCACAAAGGCTATGGCTATAATGTAGTTAAACATACGGCTGCTGCTTGCACCAGCAAGGGCTGCTCCCAGGAACAGGGCGCTGTGCCACAGAAGCTGCAAATTCCGTCCAGGACTTTGGGTAAACATTGCTGCCTTAGCTAAGTACTTTAGGTATAATTTCTTGAGTTGCAGTTATGCCTTTGGATGCATATGGCCACAAAGAATTAGTGGCAAAGTCAAAATTAAAAATTAGGATTTCCTTCTTCCAAAAGCAGTGTCATTTCTCCAGTTTTGCTGTACATACCCATTTTGGTTTTCCCAGCTAAAACACACACAAGAAATAACAACTGCCAACACAGACACACAACCCCCCCCGCCATGTGCATGCATGCAAGAGTGCACTACAGACAGAAGTTAGCAGGAAGGCAAATAGAAATATTCTGTGGTAAAGGGTACATTGTGCTTTAAACTCTGAAACCAAAGAACTGCAATAAGAGAAGGCTTCATTCAGTAAACATTGTCCAGTTGTTGATGCAAGTTGTTTCAGAGGGAGCTTAAGGAAAAAAGTCTATACAAGGAAAATAGAAGGCATTTGAGCCTTCCAGTCACTGATCCTACAATCGGATTTAGTGTTTGATCACTGCCCTCTCTTTTTTCCTTTGAATATTGTTGCCCACACGTCAGACTCCCAGATATAGCGCTGCCTGACTCTGTCACTTGGATTTTGTTTAGATTTCAGGTCTGGAGTCTGGGTCTAAGTCTTTATTCCATGCAAAACAATATATAAAATGTGCAAAGAAACTCATAAAAAGTGAGTTTTCCAACCAATATATTCATCAGAGGAAGAATCATAACTATCCAACAAAGGTTTAATCTCCTAATGCCTGGGAGCAGAAGAGGATAATCCTGGACCCACTGAAGTTGAGTGCAAAAACTCCACTGAGTCAATTTGCCTCGAGAGCTGTTCATTTCTGCGTGGCTGTATTCTTAAGAGCATCTATTACTTCAAAACATGTTGAAAATCAATATTTTTGTAACTATATAGAATTTATTGTGTCGGTGTTATTAAGAACTAGACAAGAGTTGGAACTTAAAGGCAAACAATTTTAAAACAGACAAATGGTGCTAATTTTTAACAGTGAGGGTAATGAATCAAACTCCTACATGGAGTAATGGTTTCTCCAGCTTTGGAAACCTCCTAGCTGAAGTCTGAAGGCAGTTCTAGAAGCGTCTCGGGTCAAACAAATATTCAGCTGAGTGCTACAATAGTAGGCTAAATTTATCAATGCATTGATACTAAAATATAGATGCTAAAGTTTGACGGTCCAGTTATCTCTTCCTGCACTGGCACTGAGAAATCACAGGAACAGTTTCAAATTCAGAGAAACTGGGAAAGTTACAATGTTCCAGTTTTACCTAGCTATAGAAATATTTCTAAATGGAAAAAATGGCTGAATTCATAAATGCTTTTTGGGAAGACTGTTTCTAAAATGCTCCTGGTGGCTAGCTGGTAGCTGTGGGACTTCAAAGCACTCCCACATCTAGACACACTTTTTTTGTCTGAGTAGGTTGTTGTCATTGACTTCACTGGGCAAAAATTTATCCCAAATTTTCCAGAGAATAATGTTTCTAACAGCCTTTACTGAAGCATTTCACAGATGTGAACCATCTCAGAAGCAATAAGTTTATTACTCACAAATACGAGTTGATGTGTGATTGTTTTTGGAGGAGACATGACTAACTTCAGCACCAAAACCCAAGCAGGGAACAGAGGGGCAAGTGAGTGAGGCTGCTTTGCTTTTAAGGCAAGCTGGGGAATACTGGGGTTATTTCTGCCCACCTGGAAGCTTCAAGGAGAACACTTTTATTTAGACTACGAGGTCTTTCGGTGGCAGACGCACAGTGCCCACATTTGTTTACAGAACATGTCATAATTACGGCTATTAAAATAATACTACTGGAAAATGTTTTACTGATTCTTTTTTTTTTCCTGTTTGATTAGCCTTAGGGGATAACAAACCTTCTCTAAACCATGAAACCTGTAAAACTGGGCTTTGGTAGATCAGCGTTCCTTTGTTGCTTTAGCAAATCCCCGCTGCCTGGTGCGGAGCCTAGTGAGAAGCGCTGAGAGGGGCTGGGTCCCTTACCCAGGCGGTCAGCCTTCCGCAGGGTCTCTGCCACCAGCACTTTGGTGAAACTGCTGCTACTGCTGCTGCTACATGGGGAAATAAAAAAGCCAAACATACCTTCCCCTTCTTCTTCCGCTTTAGAAAAGCAAGGAGAACTTGTTGCAGAGAAAACAAAGAGTGACTTCCACGAGTCAACTCCACACGCTCTGGTGAGGCTGCACATTGCTCAACATTTCCATATGTATGGAGGGTGGAAAAAGTCAGATCCTACCTTAGACTGAGGTAGGATCACTGCACCTACAGAGAAGGAGGTGGCAATACTAACTAATGCACTTAACTGTCTCTGAATGTCTCCTTAGGAATAAAAGGGGCTTGAGCTTGTAAGATATGAGAAGCATAACAGGGAATCTGCCGTTTCCCTTCTGTGCATTAGCACAGGTAACTTCAAGCAAATTTTTTCTTCCTCCATGTTTCCAGTCAAGTCAGTCTCATTAGTGCCACCAAGGCACCAGCAATAAGGTAGGTGGCTTGCATTTGCTGCTGGTTATTTATTTACGTACTTTTACATTGATCTCTAAATACATCCGGGAGCACTTGCACCATCTGCTGCGCATTTGTCAGTCACTGAATGGAGGGTGGACATCTGGGGATGTCACTGGGTTTTGTTGATTTTCCCCCATTAGAGCTACTGTTTCCTTTTTAAGCGTGATGTGAGCAAAGAGCCTGGCTGACTGTAGCGAAAAGGCGGATGGGCGGATGTGACCCTACCTCCAAATCCTCCAGTTCTGAATTTTCTCCCAAGCTTCCTTCTACTTTGCAGAGCTCAGAGGATGAAAACAGCATGAAACGTAAAAAGGTCAACTGTAGGGCTCCTTTGCAATATGAATGGCAATATTAAATGGTAATATGACAGACAAGCTGAAGTACCTCCCACGTGTTCAGGACATCACAAAACCCCAGATTTGGGAAAAATCACATAATTTAATGTATTCCCTAAATTCTCTTTTGGCAGCTATTGCACACCCACAGACGCAGATGGGGAGTGCTGAGGCTGCCCGCCTGGGCTCCAGAACCAGAGCCAGAATATTGATTAATACTCTTCAGAAAATCCCCTTTTTGTCACACGTGATTCGGCCTCATCTCCCCTTTTTCCTGTGTATCTACTATCTGCAAGCTCACAAATACAGAACTTCTCACAAGTATGGTCTCCGGAATCACCAGCACTGTATTATCAAATATTCATGTTTAAACCCTGACTTTTGGGACAACTAAAAATAATAATAGGTTGATTTTAACATAAAAAATTCTAGCCTATTTGGAGCATATTTGTTTTGTGTTTCCAAGATAAGCCTCTTAGTCTAAAAACTAAAATTCACACATAGTTACCCAATTCCAGCTACTGGTGTGTAAGAAAAAAACCAACACACTGATAACATAAGAAGTAAAATAACCATGGCCACCTCCCAGCGTTTTCTGCTTCTAAGCAGCTTTATGCCTTCTGCTCAACAGAAAAGGCAAGTGCTGCCACAAGGACTTCCCTGTGCTGGGAGAGGTAAGTGCAGGCAGAAGCGAAGCTGCTCCAGGCGTGCTCTGATGCACAGGGGACTCTGGCCGAAGGGGCAGCACTCTGTGGTGCTCAGCCCCTCTAGTTCTGAGGGCACATGGCCTGCACCCACCAAAAACATGGCTTGCTGGGGCTAGAGCAAACTCGCAGCTTCTAAATGTAGCTATGGCTGTGCCTCATCATCAAAATTTGAGTCTGTGGGAGCTGAAAAGTTACTTGGGTGCAAGTAGGTTTGTACAGCACACGTTTTTTCACGTTTTCCAAGTGGTTTGCCAGGTGGCTCCTTGCTTAGAGATTCTGCCATTACGTTTTTAAAAATCTTTTATTTCCTACAACTGATAGTTCACAAGATACATAAGAAAAAGGCATGTTTCTTTACCATAATACTTGTCAAACATTTTTCTGAACAGCAGCTAAACAATAACATAACATTGATAACACTGCAGTTCAGTGTCTGTTGTAGTAGACATTGCTCAAGGTCACACCCAGCGGACACTGAAACTGATTGCCTAGCATGCTGTCCTGGTTTCCACCAGGATAGAGTTAATTTTCTTCCTAGTTGCTGGTATAGTGCTATGTTTTGGGTTCAGTATGAGAAGAATGTTGATAACACACTGATGGTTTCAGTTGTTGCCAAGTAGTGTTTAGACTAAGTCAAGGATTTTTTAGCTTCTCATGCCCAGCCAGCGAGAAGGCTGGAGGGGCACAAGAAGTTGGGAGGGGACACAGCCAGGACAGCTGGCCCAAACTGGCCAAAGGGGTATTCCATACCATGGGACGTCATGCCCAATATATAAACTGGAAGAGTTGGCCTGGGGGTGGCGGATCGCTGCTCAGGAACTGACTGGGCATCAGTCGGTGAGTGGTGAGCAATTGCATTGTGCATCACTTGTTTTGTATATTCCAATCCTTTTTATTATTATTGTCATTTTATTATTGTTATTATTATCATTTTTAGTTTCTTCATTTCTGTTCTGCTAAACTGTTATTATCTCAAGCCATGAGTTTTACCTCTTTCTTTCTGATTCTCTCCCCCATCCCGCCGGGTCAGGGAGGAGTGAGTGAACGGCTGCGTGGTGCTTAGTTGCTGGCTGGGGTTAAACCACGACACATGCACTGTAACAAAACATGTGTTATCCAGGAAGTTTTGTTTGCTTTGCTTTTAGCTCTACAATAGTACACCAAAAGAATTTCAGAATTAGCTGGTGGAGTATAAGCTTTGCTAGCCATAACAAAATCATAGATTATTGTAGGCACTGTTCTTGAGCCAGTTGTTATCATTCTGTCATTATGCTGTATAAATACATTAGAATAACCAGGAAGGTTTCAAGGAGTCACTGTGAGCACCGTTGGGATCCTCCTCAGGGAGGGATGGAAGGAATACCTGTTTGCTCACCTTCCATGGGCTGCTGCTACAGCCTACAACTCCTGCTGCCACCAGGAAAACAAACTAGGTACAGAGTGATTGCACATTAATTCGACACTGTAAATGCTATCGCACTCAGTTTTCTTTCAGAATTGTCTCTTGCATTTCATCTAGGGTAAATTGTCAATAGTAGAAAACATACAATCGCAACCGGTTCCCAAGAAATCCAAGAATAGGTTTTATTTTTTATGTTTTTGTAACAGGATTGCAGATATTCCCTTACCTTCAAATTTTACTTTTTTATTTTCTTCATGGAATTTTTCTAATCGTTTTTCTGCTCTCAGCCTTGTTGCCTGCAGGATGCTGGTAGAGATGAGATATACATCTCATCCTGATGTCATAAACGAAATGAAAATAAATACTGCTTATCACTCGCTCTCGGCTTATTTTCTTTCTCATTCTGTTGCTCCTCAGTGTAATATAACATCACAGCCATTCCTGCCTGTATGGGAGTCATGGACTGAATTTCCATTCTAAAATAGCTGTGAATTTCAAATTCATCCTATATGTGCACAACAGTTAGGAGAAGGACATTTGTACAATCATCCACAAGTGTTTGTCTGTAATGAATTAGTACCAAAAGAAATTAATTAGTATCACTTCTCTGTCTGGATTATATTTGGTAGGACATAGGGTGGGGAAATCACATGAAGGCTAATTTAATGTTTTCATAGGGGTCAGGGTTAGAGAGAGGGCTCATAGTACAAAACCAAAATGCTCAATACTACAGACAGTTTAAAAGCTATGCTTGATTTGATGTACTGATATTTTAATTCAGTTCTTAAGATTTCTAATTTTCTATTTGAATTGCAAAATAGGAATACAATAATGGGGTTTTGTTGATAACAGTTTCACAAATGATGGAGAATGAAAATTTTTTTGTTTGCTCGAGGCGGAATGAGCAATCCATTCTTTTGCTTGACCTCTGTATGTCTGGAGGATATGTAAACATATTGAAACTTTGTTGTGTTCTACAGTGGGGGAATGAAGTGCATCGATTGCTTGCGATTATTAGCTAGAGTGGGATAAGCCTTCTCCTTATTATGCAGATTAGTGAAGCTCTCAGTTCCAACATATTGTACAGATGCAGGAGAGCAGCTGCTCTTACAGATGGCAAGTACACAGCTCCATTAGTATGTATCTATTGTCTGCTCTTGGCTTGCTCAGAGGATGGAGAGGATGGGTAAAGAGGAATTGTTACACAGTGAAATGTAAAGGAGAACACACACTCTTAAAAATCCATACCCAAGAGACTATTTACACAGCAGGGCAGACAGCAATCAAATTAAAAATCTACCCTAAATAAGGACTTTCATATGTCACAATTAAGCTTCTATAGTTTTAAAATATACTAACCATTAACACCAAGGAATAGAATTCAAATTTTACAACTAAGTGGTGTTAAATAAAAAGAAATCCTGGGAGGTTCACTGAAAATTTGGTCATGTATTCGGCCCATCCAAAGCTTTCTTTGAGCCTCCCCCCTCAAAAACACCTCACTACCCCAAAGAACAAATCCTCGCTTATTTTGCATAACATAAAAGACAGAAAAGCAGAACCGTGCTTCATTTATTAAACTTTTCACCATCAGAATATAGCATTTCATGCAATTTTTTGCATTAATGAGAGCTGAAGCAGCTAAATTTAAGTTAGTATAGACAGCATTGATTGTGCATCTATGTCAATTATTCTTTGCAAAAATGCTAAACAGAACATTAGTTAACCATGTGGTAATTTTTAATGCGGTGAACAATTCCTGAGGAAAGATATAGCTACAGGCTGACTGCTGAAAATAGACTCTAGTAAAAAATAATTATTTATAACACAGTCTGTAGTTGGATGCACAAATTATGGTTGTACCAGCAGGTTTTATGATATACTTAACATACAGTTTATTTTTATTTAGTACAGAGATGACTTACAGTGGAAAAGGGTGGTAAGGTACAAATGAAGAAGGTGGTAAACCCTAAGTTACGGTCTCATTCCAATCTGAAAGTCTGGGAAACCAAAGATGCCTAACCAAGTGCAAGGGAAAGAATATATATAAAAATATATAGAGACCATCAGGTCTATGTAACATTTGGGCGGTACTTGTCCTCAGTGACAAGCCTTTCACTCAAGGCAATCTCAAAAGATGACTTGCCTATGAGCAAAGTCAATTATATGTCTTCTCACAACATGCAGAGCCTGCAGATCAGCTGCATAGCGGCTGGGCTACAAGGTGCCCTTCGACACTAAGTCAGTCCTCTGTGTTCAGGAAGAAGTGACTTGGTGTATTCTGAGCATAGATTTTATAAGTAAAATACTAAAGGGTCAGACCAAAGCAAAGTGCCATTGGCCTTCCCCCCCCCCCCCCGCAATAAGGTGGTAAAATCACAATTAGTCATTTTATTTCATTTTGGCTTGGAGACCTGCCCTCTTCACCCAGCTGCTGGGTGAAGCCGCAGTGTTTGCTTGCATCCTTCATCTGAACTTATTCCAGAAAAAAAAAACTTTGTTAAAAACATTGAGCAATCATTCTGTTTCAAAAATGTAGTTGAATTTTTACAAGAATGTAAAAACACAAACATAAGATATGAAAATTATAGGGGAAGATGACTATTTTGGGCTGGCCAAGGGCAGAATATTTTTCTCCCAGAAAACCAGGAAGTAGTATAATTTAATATTCTTAGTGGTTTGGGTTTTTTATGTGAGTGTAAGTGGTGGCAGGCAATCCAAACATGCTTCCACTCTTCTAAGCTTGATCCCATCAAACTACACATTCAGGGAGAGGTTGTTCTGCTTCCCTTTTAGTCTTACTTCCTAACTAGCTACAGATTTTCTTAAGAAAGTTGGAGGTTTGGGTTGGTAAGATGAAAATTTTTTCAGAAAGTTGAATAGCAGATCTTTCCTTCTGACAGCAATGATTTTGATTTCTACCTAACAGAAGAGAGTAGCTATGCCAGGACACTAGGGTGGCTTTCCTGCTCTATCTGCTCACAGGCAGTCCAAAGATAAATGTCGAAAGTATGTAGCAGTTGCTCATGCTGTGCACTCTAAGTCTAAAATAAATTTAAAGCAGTTTTGAGCCTCTAGGCAAGGCAGATATGCAGAGCGCGGATGCTCAACTCTCTTCAGACAGCGAGCTGTGTGAGCATCACCATGTCAGGCAGCATCTCAGGCAACCCCTGTGGGAAACTCTGGTGTCTGGAGATCTATAGATTAGCAGTACATTCAAATTAATCTTGTATCTGGTCTCACAGATTAAATGGATACACTTGAAGGATTTCATTTTGAATGAGTCTTACAGGATTTGGGCTTAGATGAGAACAGAATTTTTACTTTCCTCCCAAACGCATCCTGTGCATCTGAGTCCACAGCACGTGGCTTGGTCTGAGGGTGACCGTGCAATCCCATCAGTCCCCCTCCTCCTAATGGCTATTGTTTCTATGTTAATCCAGCCAAAAATAAACCCCCAAGTATCAGGAATACTAATTTTGTTCCTGCGGTTTTGTTTTCAATATTAACGACAAAGATACGTAGAGATGATATAATCATCATACAAAGGTAACACATTGTTTGGGGAGAAAAAACCTACGGTGGGCTACTTGGCTCTAAATATTTCCTAGGTCACCCATTTTCTTCTTCCCACCTGGTTAATTTTTTTTAATCTTTGCTAGACTGTCTTTTCATGTTAATAGCACCTAAAAGTCTGTATTTTCTTCACAGCATGTAACCATAAATTCCAGTACAAAGTCCTGAGGCCATTGCTTAATATAAAGAGAACATTCTCCTTCTGATACCTTTCAATTTGGTAGTTTATCTGTATCATATCAAAATGTACAGATTACCTAAAACACATAAAAAAGAGCAATGCACTTCAAATTGTAAGTTTGAGGGGTTTCCAATGTTATTTGAGATTAAGGTAATTTTGTTGAAACCCATTATGCCTTAAGAGATATTTGAACTGAATTTCAAGATTAGGTCTCCAGATGCCTTCAATATGAAAAAATTGAGAAAGGGAGAGATCTATCTTTGTTCTGAATTTAGAGAGCTTTAATTCAACCCATCTCTAATCCTAACAACCAGGACCATTCCCTAATTTTATTTTCTGACACTGAACCTGGGTTCAAGTTTTAATTTCAATGCTGTAATCCTAATATACCAGAGACTATACCCACGTAGCACCACTTTCATTTGCAAATTTCTAATACTTATGGTCAGGACAGTAATGTTTAAGAATCAGGCCAGCATGGAAGGAGAGATACATTTTCATCAGCACAGCGCAAAAAGAGTAGCAGAATCTCTGCCCTGAAAAGTTTGCCACACTAAACCTGCTAAACACAAGGCAAAGTACAAGCAGAATTGGTTGTTACGGGTCTAGGAAACCAGAATTATTTTTCCCGGATTCTGTTGTTCTAAGAATCTAGAGCCTGGTTTTTGAGATACAAAAGATGACACTACACATTCCTGTGGCATTTTTTTTTAATTGATTGTCTTGCCGAAAACAATTTGTGCAAAAAATAATCACCTAGACCCATACCATTATCTTATCAGGGAGATGGGGTAACAAGGCTGCTCAAAACAGGGGAGATAGAGACATCTTTTGCCAAAATCTCAACTCAATGCTCTGATATGACAGCTTGTGTTAAAGTATTCTTTACTGATTTAAAATAAAAGGCTAATAAAACTGACATCTTATAAAGTCATGTCCCTTAAAAATGAAATCGATAAATAGCTAATGTGACACATATTTTAATAATAGTGTTAAATAGACATATGCATAAATACACTTTCTCACTTTATGTAAGTAATAGTTAAGATATCATTCAAGAGATCGTAGGAAATACATGAAATATTACTTCGGAAAGATAAAGGGCTTTTCTGATGTTGCTCAAACAAAGCAGCACAAACCCACTTCACAGTTCTATTTGTAAATTTGGGATGCACACAGCCAACTTCCTGGGGCTTACAGCTTTCCAGAAGAGACCTTCATGTTTGAAAGCCATGCATCAAGCAAAATTTGATGACAAGGAGTTCAAGCTTTCTGAATTAAACCTGTTGGATTTTGTGTTTGATATAACCCCCCCCCCCAAAAAAAAAAAAAAAAAAAAAAAAATCTGGGCTGCATTTCATTATGGGATTGTGTTTTTATAAAAGCTAAAGGAAAAAACTTCCAAACCAACCTTTAATACGGGGAAGTCATGCGATACAAATGGTGATTATTTCCAATGTCACATGCAGCTTCTATGCTACTCTGAGGTTGGATGGGCTTTACAGACATTTACCCTTCATGATGCAAGGATATAAAACTTAAAGAGAAAGACCACCATGTACTGTATTTTTTTTCCCATTGAACTACTTTATACAGTATAGCATATTTAATGTGGAAAAAGTTGAGAGGGAAAAGCATCCTCATATCCCCATTGGCTACCTTCAGACAAGAGCTGTTCTTTCAGAGCTTATTCTAGCCTGTATGTTATATTCAGTCAATTAGGGTAAAATTTCTGATCTGGGCTTAAATAATTTCAAACAGCATCCATCTAGCATAGAAATTCACTGTCATAGGTATCATAATGGCCAATAATTTAGGGTTCATAGGAAGATGGAAATCTGACCTACATAATACACTCATGCATTTCTGGCACAATTAGTGAGCTAACTGTAAATACTTTTCTCATTATTCAAAGCTTTTCCAAATTTCAGAATTTTTCCAGTTTCACACTAGAGAAATCTTCTTGAATTCCTTTTTCAAAGGAAACAATCATTTCCTAGGCTTTTCAAAAACCTTGTTACCAGGGGATTCACATGAGATGGAGTAGAAGATGACTGAAGATTGTGTGAGGACAAAAATCTTCCAAAAAAATGGAAAAAAAAAAAAAAATATATATATATATATTCTAGACTACTCACTACCTAAAAGGAACTTCTTGGGGTTGTGAGTGAGGAAGAGAACGTGTCCTTCCAGTGTGTCTCAGAAGAGGTTTAGTCAGAATTGATCTGGAAGAACAAGTAGACTTCAGAACAGAGGTGTGAACTTCCAGCACAAGGCTCTGGTGCTTGAGCTTTTAGCAGACCTGAAGACCAAAAGAGACTTCTCTGTGCTAGCGTAACTCAATTCTATTGATGGGAACAATTCACATAATTCAAGGGAACTGGAAAACAAAAAAGTACACCTAACAGCTGGGCCAAAGTCTTCCACTAAAATTAAAACTTCCCACAGCTTTTCAAACAATACCAAAACGTATTGTATTGTGCATGATTTTCAGTACAATATTTCCATGCTGTATAAACCTTACATTTCCACAATTCTTTCCCTGATGAGGTTAGTAAAATAATTTATGCGAAATAAATGAGAAAACAGAAAGGTCAATCAGGGTACATAAACTACAGGAGGGGGTTGCTGGTCTTGTTTTGTTTTCTTCTTCCAGACTACTGTTTAATCTCTAGATATTGAGAATGCTTAAGAGAGATAGATAACAGACAACAACTGAGCTGAAGTTAGATGCCCTTAAGATTTCAGAACTCCTGTACTTTAAACAAATTACTTTCAAGACCAATCCTGTCTAAATAAATAGAAGTTTAGAGTTAAAGAAATCTTTTACTGTGTGTCATCAGATGTCTTCAAATATTCCATGTAAAGAAAAAAAAAGGATTTAAATTTCAGCTGTAGATAATGGAAGTTCTTCTCTTTAAAAGAATATTAAGAAATTATGACTAAGATGGAAAAACCTAGCCCAAAACAGCCAAAACTTAGTAAAATAAGCTAATTTTGTTTTTAAAGAGCAATATTTGTAATAATATGACAGTCACACCTGAAAGAAATCACAAATTATATGGAGCATGTAAATGCTCTGTAGTAGGCTTTGCGTCTTTGATTATTTATCCTTTATTTATGGAACTTAACAGAGACACTTCTGCTTGGAAAACAAACTCTTCTAAAGCCTGAAAATGATCATTTTTCAGAGTACTTCCATGATGGTTCCATTTTGCATCAACCAGAATTTCAAAATTTAAGTAGTAACATGTACAACTCTAAGCTGATAAGCATCTCATTTTGGCTACAAAAGGTGGAAGTACGAAGTACTTCTCTCTCTGCATGAGTGAAGCTCGAGTGAATAGATAAGCAGTAAAATATCTTCCTTATGAGGTAAAAAGTGGCCATTACTGCCTGGAACACTTAGCTGATATGTTTTCTTTTGATTCCCACCGCTCCCACTCCTCAATGTAAAATAGAAAATGAAGATGATTCTAAGTGGGGAGATAACTCTTTAAAGTCACAGCTTTCATTCTCAATTTGCCGTAAATATAAAAAAAGTCTATGCATGTTAGGTATAGCAGAAGAACAATATGATTATAGGTGATACGTGTGCCCATTAAACATCGCTTAAGTATATATGTTTTTTAAATACTATAGGAAGTTTTTGGTGCATTTAGGAGGACAGTTCTGTAGCTAAGACTTGGGGCTGGAGCTCGGGAGACGGGAAAGTGCTCAAAGCCTGCCTCGGTCACTGCCTCTCATTGCTTCTACTTCCAGCAATGAAGTGGAAACATCTCTCCTCCCACTTTGTTTAGCTCTTTAACTCTGGGACAGGTATTTTCACCATAGTATTATACCACAACCTCCTCTGGGCCCCCTATGTATTGTTCTATTGCAAATAAACAATGCAATATTGAAAATCAGTCATAACAAGCAGAGGTGATTTGTGCTTGTGCCTTCTATGATTCCCTTTTAGCCCGGGTGAGCCCTTGCAGACTTGTGGCTGCCAAGCATCAGGCTGCTGAGCAGAAGTCAAGACACCTCCACATGGCACCACCTGCCAAACTGCAAGACCAGAAAATTCTGTGGCACCTTAGAAAGGGAGCTACTGAACAACAGAGGCCAGTCAGAAGAGAAAAACTGAGGAACATAAGCACTTATGCTGCCTGCTGCCTGTATTTGTTGGAAGCCAAGAGTGGTTTCCACAAGGCACACTCGAGTTGGCTGGGGAGGGACAGACAAACAGGTGAGCAGGGGCAAGGTGGCACCAGCCATCTCCCAACTTTCCTTTCCCTTCCAGACCTGTGATTCCACTGTTTTCCCATGTACCATCTGCCCTCATCCGAGGCACATCTCACACAGGGTAATGCATAGCTGTTGGTCCAACCCTACAAGCAGTGACCTGTCTTCTCCCAAATCTTGCAGGCTCCCTGCATTTTCCTCTCTCTAAACAGAGGGGTTCAGCTTCCAGCAAAATTTCTCTTGACAAGTAAAGCATTGCTAAGCACAAAATGCTTCTTTCCCTCCTTTGTCAGTCAGCACTGCAGGTTCTCAGCAGTTGGACACCTGAATTGTACAAAAGATGATGTGCCAGGAGCACGTTCTCTTTCCCAAATATTGTTTTTAAGATGTCTGAAAGAGCATACCTCTCATCTTGTCACCAGAAGTGAGCTCTCAGCTACTGAGAGCCTGCCTTTTCCCCTAACTTTAAAATATAGGTCATATAATAATTTTGAAATACCAAAAGAAAGCTCTGCTCAAACATTTCCTGCTCCAAAGAGTTGTAACATATATCAGATCATATCGACAGAATTTCGATGGTATGGGTTCCAAAAGCCAGACCATGTCCAAATTAGACAGTCCGACAACCTGCTGCATATGTTACTGACTGGACAAATCAGGGATCAGTGACACCTGTTGATTTTACACCTGGGAAAGGAGATACATAGATAGATATGGAATGATAAAGGAATGATATATGGATATATATAATGATGTGGCCCTTAACAAGAGGTTGTTTTTCCAGCTCCATCAGGACGAGCCTCTACAGAGACTTGCAGCACTTCCCCGAGCCAGCAGTCACAGATGTTTCTTCTGGGCTTGATAATGAGGCCTCGACACTGTTTGCATCAATGTGTCTTCTTCAGTCATGATAGAATTCCCATTGATGTCACATCGATATTAGTGGGGACTGCAGTTGCCTTAGAAATACCCAGAGTAAAGCTGTAGCAGAGTCTGACTCACCAACTCCTTATGCAATCACACACATGCAGATGCTTGGGCAGGAGGGAGGGAGCAGCACAGGCAGAACAGTATTATATAGCATATATTTTCACCATCCCTACTAAAAAGGATTTCTGACCGTTTCAGTGAAAGAGAGACTCACTTATACCAATAGTGTGATAAAACTACTTACAAGATAATGCACTCTGAACAAGTCTTCTCTAACCTCTACCATCAGAAGAGTTCAGCTCGCTTAGAGTTTTAAGCTTGCAAGAATAAAGTATCCCCTAAAATCTAGGGCCATTACCCTTCTATATGAAGTTAATTTTAAGTACTTCTTGTAAGTGAAGTGCTTCCGCTTTGCTTGCGTGTGCTTTGCCTGCTTCATGTTTGCAATGAAGGTGACATTCCCAATGTCCTGAAAACCACCACAGACAAGTAGACCCATTAGAGAGTCAGAGGAGCTCCTTTACTTCTTTGTCTCACACCCGTATGTAATAATTTTGACTCTCATATCATACCACATCATATTGCGTCATGTATATTCAGCAGGTCAGCAATAGTAGACACAAATATTTCAGTGCCCATAATTGTTTTCTTGTTTGTTTTCCTAAAAGAGACAAAGGGGGGAAGAAAGTTATTTGTAGTGGGAGCAACACTTGGAATAACACCATCGCTCAGCATGTGTTCCTCTAAGTATGACATTAGTGACCTTTATACATGAGTTACTAACTTAAAAATCTTGAAAACCACACCCAAATTAACTTTTACAATTTAGCTCTTGATACGAAGGACCAACACAAAGCCCAACTGTGAGATCAGTAACCACTAGGGTATCATTAGCGTCTTAAAATGACTGAAAAGAATTGATGATTTTGTGAGTATCATGCAAAAAGGAAGAATCCTATTTGAATTACTCACATAACAGATGTTTGCTAGGATCCACCATGCAGCCTGCATACACAGTTATGCTAATTTGGCACTGTTTCCCTTCAAGTTATCTCCGAGTCATTAGAGCACGCAGCTAGTAGGTCCTTCTGTCTAACTAATAATTGCCTATTATTGATATTAATTAACATTTTTTGCACCTTCCCTCGGTTTTGACCTAGTATCTGTTGGTAGTCTAATCACAGTGGCCTATTAAAAGTCAAAATACGGAGGCCTATAGCAGTCACGAGCCATTTATCAAAAAGCAAACAAGGCCAATTAAACAGGCAGCCAGACAGTTGTCTTGATTTGCCGCTGACTGTTTCTTGATCACCATTATAAATTGCTAATCGGGCAGAAAGTGCTAAGCAGTGCATCTGCAGGGGGTGGTTATTGCTCATTCCCTGCCTGGTGACAGGTGAGGGAGGCTAGTGATGGTCTTATTGATGTGAACTGCCCATCAGTTGGTAGTTATTGTTAAAGTTCATGATGCTACAGCTGATCCTTTCCTGCTGAGAGTCAATCAAATTAATTAGTGCTAGAAATTCTTCTGTATTATTCTAACACAGAAATACAGAAGGAACATACTGTAATTTAGTTCTAGAGGCAGTGGGAAAAAAAAATCTCCATGTATTATAGAGTGGGGGGATAAAAAAAAAAAAACAGAAAAAATCAAATATTGCTTCTTCCATTATTTTATAATAAGGGCTGCAGCTAAAGGTTTTTATAGCCACAGATCAAGAGATCATAATAGAAGCATATTGACAGATTTTTTTTCTGCAATACTCCAAGGAACTGGCTGTAGCAGGAAAATATATCAAAACCTTATCATCAGAGCTGAGATCTTCTGTGGAAAATCAATAAAGAGTTATACATGGTTTGAGTTTAAACAGTTCTCTGTAGTCATTTAAACATAGTGCATCTGTGCAGCTTTTTACCTCTGGAGACTGGTGTAGCCTAGCAACTGCAAGGCTTAAACCGATTAACTACAAATGAAGTACTGTACGCCTATCAAAGCAATTGCTCATGGTTGCCTTTGTTGCAGGGGCTGAGCTAATTGAACATGATACAGTATGAAGATAATTAACACCCATGAGTTTGTTAATTGCCTGTTAGCATTACAACACAGTCTCTGCATTTCTTTTTAACTTGTTCTTCTGCAGCATCTTCCTCCCTTAAAAGGGTGCAGGACTCATTTAGTTGGTAATGATATCTTATAGTTTATTAACCCTTTTCAAAGGAAAAAAATAACCCACATGTAGTAATGAAGCAAATGTATGCTCTTGTCAAACACAAACTCCCACTTAGTCCAAGCAATTTACAGAGAGAAGAAATTTGGTTTACATAGACTGTACAAAATATGTTTATTTTCAGGGCTAATTTATTTCAAGCAATTTAGCCATTATAAATGCTTTAAAATATCTTTTGTGGGCTGCTTTTATGACTCAGCTGCTCCGCTTTCTAAACTGAACGATAAATGTCTTTTAGGGTTGGAATATTAATTGAAGGCAGCATCTGGTCAGCAGCTGACCTCCCATACTTGTCTTTGTTGACTACCCAGTTAAAACTAACAGCTTATTTGCTTTATTTACCAGCTTCTCTTTCCGTTCTGGGGGTGGAGGGCTAAGCTTAATTTTATTTATGCCAAAAGGTAGTGCCAACTAATATAAAATAAAATTGATTTTCCACAATCTATTAATCTGAAATAGATTTAATCTGAGCAAATTCCTTTTAAATTGGTTATTGTGCTTGGGAAAGTATTTCCTTTATTACGCTATCTTCTGAATTTGTGAAGAATGTATATGAAAGCTCATAAAGACAATGTAATGCATGCCGTAAAATTATATAGGACATTTCCTTATAAGGAGGCAATGCTTAAAGTGAACCAAAATGCAAGCAAAACAGACAAAAATAGTAGCATTTGGTTGCCATAGGCAAGTCTGTGATGTTTAAGCTCTGTTTTTCCAACATTGAATGTAAATGCCTTGATTGTGTCACAGTTGTTTAGAGTAGATTTTCTTAAATGATCTTGGGTTTCTGAGCTGTTACTGTCATAGTTAATACTTGCAGAGAAGCTGTTCCCTTGAGGAACACTACTAGTGCCCAATTACAAGTTCCATCATCAATCATAAGTATTATTTATTCAGCAAAATGAATTGCTAATTAATAACTGATGAGCATTATGGCCTTGAAGTCTGTAACACTATTAATTACCTTGGCAATTGGGATTCTGCCGGTGTAGACTACCAAGCACATTTTCTCAACAATTAGTACGGCAAGATTACAAGGTGCATACCTGCTATGATAACAAGGGGGTGATGATCTCTAAGGCTTTTAGAGAGCCATGTAGCGTCTGCGAAGAATAAACAAGATTACAGCCCTACTGCGCTGGACTGTATCCTTAAAATTGTTAGTGACAAAGAGAAAACTATTTTGTACAGTGTGTCGACTGGAAGATTTGGCATCACATCCTAAAATGAGTGTTCCTGCATAGAAGCAATGTGGTAGCAGTATGCTCAGGGTAACGCTGCTGTCTTGTGCTTGGTACCCCATGGCTGTTTGGCTGGTGCGGTGCGCTGTGATTAGTACACTGACCTGCGACTTTAGACCTCTAGCAACTGCTACCTAGATGGTCTGATAGTGGTTACACATTAACATCACTGTAAAACTGAAAATTTAATGAGAAAAGAATACAATCTAAAGAAGAGCAGCTTTTTTGGTGACTTTTGTATTCACAATGCTGACTCTAAAGTTGCTCTACAAGTTGATGATTTACTCCCAGTCCTCCTCCCAGCCATCTTCTGCTTTCTCTTCTACTCCTGTGCCACCTTGTATTTTGAGTGTAAATTCCTTGGGGCAGAGACTGGATTTATATTTGTCTGTAAAGTATCCAGAATATCTGTGGAGCTGTACAAACAACTTCAATATTGCCCAATAAACTGCAAGACTAAGATCAGCTCCTGCCACAACGCCAAGATTTGTTTTCTGATTGTCAATAAAAAAGTTAAGCTATTGCAAGAGCTCAGCTAAGCTCCTAGACTATGTGATAGCTGCACAGTGATAAAGACCAAAATTATTATTGTGGAGCACAGAGGACTCTAATGTGGTGTATGCACTATAAAAACACAATTTCCAGCTGCAATACAAAAGCAAAGCCCTATATGAAAGCCATCGTATTTGCATCTGTTTTCTTTAAAGTGCTGAAACAGGCGAGAGGATGTTGGAAACATGTGCTAAGTCTATCTTTTCTGTACCGCTTTGATAGCAGGCTGGTGGCCAGTCCCTATTGACATTTTAACTCCTTACCCCAAGGCTAAATTTTGCCTTCATCAAACAATAAAACTATCAGCAGTTTTTGTACCATGCAGCAAGGAGGTGTCTGCCATCCCATCAAGAGGAGGATATTTGCTGCAGTTATCCAGCATGAAGCTGGTAACGTACACTCATAATGGCTAGGTAATCAGCTTTGTTGGAAATCTCAATGTACTGGACAATTTTCAAATAGCAAAGCAAAAGCCTACTAACTCGGTCTTGTTCATCACTGCAACTATCTTTACGGGAAACTTTCCACAGTTTGAGCCTAGATAGTACATTTCTGCTTTGCGTATGCGTATGTGAGGTGAAAAAGAATAAATATGCTCTTTCCTGAAAAATTACACAGCGACAGCAATGATCTCCCTGATCTTTGTAAAGAGAAATCTCCTTGTCTCCCATGGATGGCTTACATGTAGACAATTTTATTTGGAGACAGAGGACTTCTTTACCTTTTCTTCCTAAACCCAATGGTTTCTACTGAATGTCAAACTACTTTTTGTCTCTGTAAAAAGCTGTAAAAATCAAACAAAATCCTTTGCCTAAAGATTCTCTTTAAAAAAATATATATGGAAAGTAGAATATGGAGAAAAAGTTTCTTGCTCATGAAAACTGCCTTCATATGAAATACAACACATTACACTTAACTGTAAATGCTATCAGTTTTCCTTTTATCCTACTAATTGTAAAGTCTGCTTGGATCCATTTTTCTTACATTGAGAGGTAAAGGGAGGAGAGTGCCCTATGTTCCAGAATAAGACCACCACCTCGCAGATCACCATCGTTCCCAACTCAACAATTTGGGAATCAACCAATTTGGAAAGACTTCACTACAGGAAATCTTTGATCATCATATGTTGATTTTCTCTTGTGCTGCAACGTAGAACAACCCAGGTAAAAAAGAGACGACTTCACTGGTAGAGGGTATGAACACAATCTGTGCCAGGTTTTGTTCCCTCTACCCAGAACAGTCCTCCACTGCTTTTTGGCAGGCCCTATGCTGTCTGACACCCTGACCTATCCTCACATCATGACAGCATGTCATAAAAACAAAAGTCTGGAAACAAAACAGCTTTAACAATATTTGGCCATCTGGCTTCATTTGTTTTAACTTGGGATCTGGAAAGAGCGAGGGGCCTTGGCTGGGATCTCCTGGGATCTCACCCAAACCTGAGCTTCTAGCAACCCTCAGCAACCCTACAACCGAAGTGTCCTCAGAGAGACCGGGCAAGGCAGACAGCTGTTTAATTCCCTCCTTCTCCAAGGCAGCTATACCAAAAGCCACCAATACCCCTTTGGATCCTTAAAATACCCTCCCCTGAGATAGTTTATGCCAAGGATGCACAGAGACTCTGGGCCAGTCACAATGGGGTGATTCTGCCATTCATTCCCAGTTAGTCTTACTTCAGCCTCCAATACAGCTAGCTGTTGGGATCCTCCTGTCACACCAGAAATACATTGATGACATTATTGTATTCAGCAACACAACAGAAATTGTTTTTGAGAAAGGGAAGAAAATAATCCAAATCCTTCTGAAAGCCAGTTTTGCCATAAAACAGAGTAAGGTCAAGGGACCTGCACAGGAGATCCAGTTTTTAGAAATAGAATGGCAAGAAGGACATTGTCAGATCCCCATGGATGTGATCAACAAAATAGCAGCTATGACTCCACCAACTAGTAAAAAGGAAACACAAGCTTTCTTAGGCATTTTGGGTTTTTGGAGAATGTGTATTCCAAATTACATTCTGAGTGCAAACCCTCTCTATCAAGTGACCCGAAGAAGGTCCTGTCACATTGTGGGAAAACATCAGAGGTGGAACGCTGCTGTGTGGAGTCCTGTATGACAAGTCTCAGAAACTGCTGAAGGAGAAGGTGAATCGAGTCACTTTGCAGAGGTGAAAGCCATCCAGCTAGCATTAGATATTGCTGAATGAGAAAAGCGTCCAGTGTTCCATCTCTATACTGACTCATGGATGGTGGCAAATGCCCTGTGGGGGTGGTTACAGCAATTGAAGCAGAACAACTGGCAGCGCAGAGGTAAACCCATCTGGGCTGCCGCACTGTGGCAAGATACTGCACCCCAGCTAGAGAATCTGGTGGTAAAAGTCCATTACGTAGATGCTCACATACCCAAGAGTGGGGCCACTGAAGAACATCAAAATAACCAGCAGGTGGATCAGGCTGTTAAGATTGAAGTGGCTCAGGTGGATCTGGACCAGCAACATAAGGGTGAATTATTTATAGCTCGGTGGGCCGCTGACACCTCAGGCCATCAGGGGAGAGATGCAACATATAGACGGGCTTGTGACTGAGGGGTGGACATGACCATGGATACTATTGCACAAGTTATCCATGAATGTGAAACGTATGCTGCAATGAAGCAAGCCAAGCGGTTAAAGCCCCTGTGGTATGGAGGGCAATGGCTGAAACACAAATACAGGGAAGCCTGGCACATTGACTATATCACACTCCCGCAAACACGCCAAGGCAAGCGCCATGTGCTTACAATGGTGGAAGCAACCACCGGGCGGCTGGAAACATATCCCATGTCCCATGCCACCACCCAGAACACTATCCTGGGCCTTGAAAAACAAGTCTCACCAGAAAGAATTGAGTCAGACAATAGGACTCACTTCCGAAACAACCTCATAGGCACCTGGGCCAAAGACCATGGCATTGAGTGGGTATATCACATCCCTTATCATGCACCAGCCTCCAGGAAAATCCAACGATACAATGGACTGTTAAAGACTACATTGAGAGCAATGAGGGGGTGGAACCTTCAAACACTGGGATACACATTTAGCAAAAGCCGCCTGGTTAGTCAACACCAGAGGATCTGCCAATCAGACTGGCCCTGTCCAGTCAAAAATTTTATGTACTGTAGAATGGGATAAAGTCCCTGTAATGCACATAAAAAATATGCTATGGAAGACAGTCTAGGTTACTCTTGCCTCAGGCAAAGGCAAACCCATTCATGGAATCGCTTTTGCTCAATGACCAGGGTGCACTTGGTGGGTGGTGTGGAAGGATGGGAAGTCCAATGTGTGCCTGAAGGGGATTTGATTTGAGGTGAGAATAGCCGACAAATTAAATTGTATGTAAATAGTATGTCATCATTACTATAATTGTTATATGCTATATCAATGGTATTACGGTAAGAATCACTTAGACTAATGAAGAATGAACTTTGATAAAACTGAGCAAAGCGCAGTAGTGATGAAACCAGGACTGACTTCAGCATGCAACAATCCAACACTACACACCATCCTCCTGTTGCGCCCAATGTCACCCATCCGCTGCACTGCACCGAAGTCCGATCCTGCTCTGCCAGTTGAGTGGAATTCACACTATCCCTCCTGCCCAGAAAGACTGTTATGACAGATGAAGCCCAAAGTCATGGACTAAATGAACTCAACAGACATTTTATACGGGTGGCCCATAAACTAAGAGAATGATATCTGTGTGTGTGTGTGTGTGTGCGTGTGTATATGTATCTCAAAGGAGAGGAAAGGTGATGGTGATTAATTGGGATGTATTGGAAAGCGTGGGACCTGAGCATGACGTAAATGGTATAGAATAAGGCGTGGATACTGTCCTGATTTCACCTGCATAGAGTTAATTTTCCTTCCTAGTAGCTGGTATAGTGTTATGTTTTTGAGTTAGGGATGAGAAGAATGTTGATAACACACTGATGTTTTCAGTTGTTGCTAAGTAGTGTTTATACCAAGTCAAGGGTTTTTCAGCTTCTCCTGCCCAGCCAGCAAGAAGGCTGGAGGGGCACAAGAAGCTGGGAGGGGACACAGCCAGGACAGCTAAGCCAAACTGGCCAAAGGAATGTTCCATACTACGTGACATCACACCCGATATATAAACTGGAGGGAACTGGCCAGGAGGGGCAGATCACTGCTTGGGAACTGACTGGGCATCGATGAGCAGGTGGTGAGCAATTGCATTGTGCATCACTTGTTTTTTATATTCTAATACTTTTATTATTGTTGTCATTTTATTATTATTACTACTATTATTATTAGTTTCTTCCTTTCTGTCCTATTAAACTGTCTCTATCTCAACCCACAAGTTTTACCTTTTTTCTATTCTCTCCCCCATCCCACTGGGTGGGGGAAGTGAGCGAGCAGCTGCATGTTGCTTAGTTGCAGCTGGGGTTAAACCCCGACAGTCACTGCTGGGAAGTTTCCCCAGCTGAGTCCCAGCCCCAGCCTGACACACACCACCTCTGTCCTACAGGTCCTGAGGACTCCTGAATGGGCCAGGTCCCTACTGCTAGTAGTAGTGTGCCTATCTCATAGGGGAAATTAAATACATATATATATATATATATATGTGTGTGTGTCTATGTGTACATATATATATACATGTATCTGTGCACGTGTGTGTGTGTATGTGTGTGTGTGTGTGTTTTGGAGTGTGCCACCAGCTCCTGAACAGCAGCTACTGATGGAGCAGGTGGTGAGCAGGACCGTCACAGCACACATCAAACAGCAACTGTGTTGCTGCATTTGCTGCATGGAAGCACGTGGGGTCTTTTGCTGTAGGGGGGCAGGTGCGTGGCTTGGGACAGGGGCGTGCGGGAGACAGGCTCTGTGAAATCTGTGGCACAGGCGCTACACCAGAGCATGTTCCAGATGGGTAAGCCCCAGCCCCGAGTAATAAAACAATCCAGTCCTCACCAGTTAGCTGGAGGACCAAGGCTCACTGCACCAACCACAAAGACCAGATAGGCACTCTTTCACTCCTAAAACAGAGCATGAGCCTTGGGTAGGAGAGAGCCCTGAAACGCACTAAGGGAACTAGCACAGGGTTGGCTCAGGCAAAGCTGTCCTGAAGCCAAATCACTCGAAAGCATCATCATCTTTTCAGAAAACTATATGTTGGAGCAGTGCCGGCAAGAACCCCAGAACCCTTAAACTCACTCAAGAAACAAAAAGCTGTGATACATCTTAGGCGATAAGAAAAAAATTTTTTTTTTACTCATTACTAAATATTGCAGGAATCCAAGTTGACAATGTTTGCTAGAAAATGCTGTACAATACTCTGGGATAATATTGCTTGAAAAGATGAAGTGGTTTTGCTCTGTCTCTAGTTGTACTTCCTTTGCATAAAGGGAAGGAATCATTTAAGATGTAGGCTACATTATTTGTAATGCTTAATCCTGGAAATACGCATGTCTGGAGAAAAAGCCTGTGTTGAATTTTGTATTTCATTTTGAGAAACTTCTGTAGACAGCTCAAACCCCAGGAAGCGTGTAAAGTTCACAGTCAGAATTGCAGAATAAAGGATCCCATTTTACAAAAAATACCTATTACAAATATTAAAGTTGATAGGGCTTATATTTTGTTTCTTTCAATTCCTGGCCAGTGCAGCACGTAAACTAATCATGAGGTGTTCACATTAATACCTATTCCATATTTCATAAAACATAAGATATCAGATTTTCTATTCCCTGATTGAAGTCAAAATAAAAAAGACAAACAGCAAAATTGCTTCCCAGTAAAATCACTCATTTGTTCAATTTCATCAAGCTGGTATTTGGTCCTCCAGAGACATGCTTATCTCTAGAGAGTTCTTTTAAGAAGTTTCCAAGGAAGTTAATGGAAGACTGAGGCTAATGGCACACTCCAGGGAAAAGAAACTGGAAAATTGTGTTCTAAAAAGCAGCATGAGCTGTTTGAGATGTGTTGCAGAAGTCTTCAGCTCCCCTGTATGACTAGCAGACACATTTCACTGTAAATTTTCATTCCCTTCTTCAGTCAACTTTCTTCTTGCCAAATTCCCCTTCATTTTAAGCTATCTGCAGCAATGTGTTTATCTAGACCCAACAGTGTGTCTACTTAACACCGTTTACAATAAAGATCTGGTTTAAAAATAATTTGTATTATATTATAGACAGTAGGGTAGTTTGCAGTACTAGTCTAATGTATGGGCTCAAAATTATAATTCTTGCCAAAAAGGAACATAAAGTCAAATAGACTTTACAAAAGTGAATCTCCTATTTCCACTTATGTTTTTTGTAACTCAGGATTTTGTATAAGATCTTTTTGATGAATTAAGCGCACAACTTCAAGCTTTCAGGAAAGAGAGACTACGTCTTGCATTGTGAGCAGCAGCAAACCTAGATCAGAATACACCTTTCTGAAAAGGAAACGTGGTGCAAACAGCCTACAGTTTGTCAAGCCCTGTACTGAACTGCTGAAGAGAAAAATTAGGAGAATGTAAGGGAAATAAGATGGAGCCCTGAATATCCAAAAAATTAGTAAACTTTATTTTACAACTAAAACTCAGTGTAGAACGATAGCGTGTAATGAAGACTGCAATGGAGAAAGTGATGAAAGAATCCAAACCCTAACAATTAATTGTACAAAACAGTTACTAAAATAGAAGCACTTTTCTAGGAAGAGGCAGAGTAGAGGAGGGTGGGGAAAATATTTCATAAAGGAATACACAATCCTGAAGGGAACAGAAATGAGATTTTACAAGGCTGTTTGAGCTTATGTCAAACACAAGAACAAAGGAGCATAAACTAAAGCTAAGGGAAGGGTCAGACCCTCAAGGAATTTAGGCAGAATTTCTTTAGATAGGGAGAAGTGAATATATAGAATAAAAGGCAAAGGGCAGCAATAGAGGAAAAAAAAATACCTCAAAACTATTTCAAATGGCTATAAAACAGAACCAGATCTCTAAAAACAGTAAGAAGCATTATGGAGCAAAATTGCTAACAGAGGAAAGAGGTAAATGGTCAGGCTTGTTTCCTTCAAGGCTTATTTTCTATTTTGTGCTCTCACAAATGCAAGGCAACTGCTGCAGAAGCTCCATGTGACAAAGAAATACACCATCTCATCACGAGCAGGACTTCTGGCCACCCAGACCCTGGTGACTTTGCATTCTTACTCAAGTACTTGCTTATCCACCTTTACCAAAAAGTCCTCAGACCCCCATGAAGCTGCCAGCTATCTCCAAAGCCACCCTAAATCCATAAGTGCCTTCCATTTTTCAACACCAGTTTTTCAGAAGTTCCTAAAAAGTCTGTTTCCAGGCAGGTCCCAACAACCTTGACAAACTGGGAAGCCTACAGCCTGTGTCTCCCTATTGCTTACCGGGATCCACAAACAAGTTTTTCCTCCGTTTACACCCTCAGCTTGCACCAGACCCAGAAGACGGGTTGCATGAAATGCAAAAGGAGGAGGCAGTAGCATTACTTCTAAGGAAGACACTAAAGCAGGGAATAAAACAGGTTTAGCTGCTCCCCAGCAGGTGCCATGGGCTATTTGGGTTTATTCTTGCCACTCCCCAGCCCAAGAAATTTAAGTTCTTCTCTACAAACTTGAGGAGTTTCTACCACGGAGTGCAAAGTTCCCACATTCAAACCCCCCCTTCAGTTAGGAGCTCTCCTGGAGAACGAGATGCCACCCTGAACCCCTCCCCCAGGAAGGTTTTTAGGGAGATAGGTTCCCACATGCCAGATAAGCACAACGGACACTGGGCTTTCATGAAAGGGGACACCACCACCTTGCTCAGGCACACCTGAGGAAGAAGGCTTTCCTTCTGCCTGGCTTAAGAACAACAGCAGCTGTTTCCTGGAAAGCTTTTCTGTGTCCAAAGCAGAAGGACACACATCCCCAGGGCACTGCATCTGTGGGCTGGAGAGCCTGGGGAGCAAGTCAGCCCCACTGGTCCAGGCTGCCTGGTCAGCTGAGCCGAGGTGATGCCTCAGCGGGTACCACTGCCACGGAGCAGCGCAACATAGCACAGCGTGCTCCACATCCTGCACAGGGTTCCTACAGCCCGCTCGGGGCTGGTTGTAGTGATGCACTAACACTTAGGTATAAGACACATTGCTGCTCTGGTCCTCACTCCTAATGGGGATCGAGCCCTTTAGACCAAAACCTCAGTTAGATGTTTACACATCTCACTCCCACCAATTTCAACAGGGCTGAGTGGTCAAAGCCACTTCAATGCTCTATGTTTAAGCAAATTGTGCCTGTAAACGATACACATGAAACAGTAAAACCACTGATAAAAGCGAATATTTCAGTCTCCTCTTCTGCAGCTTCCTCGGCTGCATGCCTGAAAACATTTTGCCCAGGCTAAACAATCTACAGGCAGCAGTTTGCACTGCTCCCCACGGACAATAACTCAGCAGCCTAATATATTTCAGTAATGATTTTTTCCTAAGATTCAGCTTAAATTTTCTCTTGCTTAATTTCACTCCATCACTCTTAGTTATACCTTCCTGTACTGTCCTAACTATTCTGACTTTTTTTTTTTTTTTTTTTTTTTTTTGGAGTTTAGGCTCCCTTCAAACTTATCTGTGTTTCACATCAATCATCTTCTAGCAAAGTCATAGATATGGCACTTAGCTTTTTTTTTTAATCTTTCCTCATCATTTGGTCCCTTCTACTCTGATTGCTTTGTTGCTCCTCTCACCTTCTCAACAGTTTGTCAATATTTTGTAACGCTGCTTTTTCCAGGTTTTCATGCAATATTGCAGGTGTGGCCTGAGACTGACACCTACCAAGTCTATTGCCACTCTAATGTAACATCCTTATACATAAAAGCCCAAACTGTATTGATCGCCTTTATTTCTGCCCTTGCATTTCCAATTTGCTAAAGACATAGAGCACCAGCAATAAACACCTTCGGTTGTAAGACCCAGTTTCAAGAGGCCACTGCTTCAACTGTGACGCCAGCTTGCAAAAAAGCCAACACCAAGCTCTTTCCAAATCTGATCTTTGCCTGCAATCCTGCTGAGAGTGTAGTCCCAAATGAAAGCAATAAATGCTTAAGAAAAACGAATGAATTGGTTCTGAGCTTTTTCAGAAAATTGTCTGGACCATCGCCACAGTCAACTTCAGTCAGACAGTCCTGAGCAAGCCAGCACAGCCCCAAAGACCCTTCAGCTGCAGCACACATAGCAGTGACATTTTCACGTAGGGAACCTTGTGCAAAAACAAGGGAAGGTCCACTTGAAAAACTTCAGGGGTTGCTGTGGATTTTGTTTTTCACTCAGTAGGCTGGAGCTGGAGAACATAAAGGGCAAACCTGTCATCTGTTAAACAAAAGGCCTAGGGAAAGCCAAGCCAAGCCTGAATCACAGTGATGCCAAAAGCCCCCCTGCTCCACAGAGCTCTGCCAGACCGCTACCAGCTCACCCACAGCCCTAGCACACCTATAAGCACAAGGAGATTGCCAATCCTGTTCCGTATCATAGAGACAAAGATTTGTATTCCCATTAATACAACTTTAACAAAATTACACCATTTTATGCACTGGGACACAATACATTATATTTTCAGCAAGTTCTGACAAATCTCTCTTTATATTTGTGGTGGGTTGGCCCTGGCTGGACACCAGGTGCCCACCAATGCCACTATGTCACTCCCCTCCTCAGCTGGGCAGGGGAGAGAAAATATAACAAAAGGCTCATGGGTTGAGATAAGGACAGGGAAAGATCACTTACCAATTACCATCACGGGCAAAACAGACTCAACTTGGGGAAATTAGTTTAATTTATTGCCAATCAAATCAGAGTAGGATAATGAGAAATAAAAACCAAATCTTAAAACACCTTCCCCCCACCCCTCCCTTCTTCCCAGGCTCAACTCCACTCCCGATTTTCTCTACCTCCTCCCCCTAAGTGGCGCAGGGGGACGGGGAATGGGGGTTGGGGTCAGTTCATCACATGTTGTCTCTACTGCTCCTTTCTCCTCAGGGGGAGGACTCCTCACACTCTTCCCCTGCTCCAGCGTGGGGTTCCTCCCTTGGGAGACAGTCCTCCATGAACTCCTCCAACATGGGTCCTTCCCACTGACTGCAGTTTTTCACAAACTGCTCCAGCATGGGTCCCTTCCACAGGCTGCAGTCCTTCAGGCACAGACTGCTCCAGTGTGGGTCCCCCGTGGGGTCACAAGTCCTGCCAGGAAACCTGCTCCAGCGTGGGCTCCTCTCTCCACGGGGCCACAGGTCCTGCCAGGAGCCTGCTCCAGCGCAGGCTCTCCATGGGGTCACAACCTCCTTCAGGTGTATCCACTCGGGCATGGGGTCCTCCCCGTGCTGCAGGTGGATATCTGCTCCACCATGGGCCTCCGTGGGCTGCAGGGGGACAGCCTGCCTCCCCATGGTCTTCACCATGGGCTGCAAGGGAATCTCGGATCTGGCGCCTGGAGCAGCACCACCTCCTCCTCCTCCTCCTCCTCCTCCTCCTTCACTGACCTGGGGGTCTGCAGGGTTGTTTCTCTCACATATTCTCACTCCTCTCTCCAGCTGCCATTGCATGGATGGGGGGGGGCGGGGGTGTCCGCTTCTTAAATCTGTTATCCCAGTGGCGCTACCACCATCTCTGATGGGCTCAGCCTTGGCCAGCGGGCGGTCCATCTTGGAGCTGGCTGGCATTGGCTCTGTCAGACATAGGGGAAGCTTCTAGCAGCTTCTCACAGAAGCCACCCCTGTAGCCCCCCACTACCAAAACCTTGCCACACAAACCCAATACAATATTAATAACTTCTTCCAGGAATTCATTCCCTGACTCTCTTTTCTCCACATGTAGCTTAAAAAAATAACATGTTTACTATGTAACCACATAGTATGCAGTGTGTCTCCTGGGAGGTAGTGCTCATATAATTCAGCCAAAGAGAAGTGAAAAGATAAACTTTAGTGCTTACCACCGTTCAGGCGGTAAAGTGCTAACCCTCTGCTCACCAGGTATTTGTGTGAGCCATAAGACCGTAACCTCATGAAAAGATACTACATTCAGTAATTGTTCAGAGGAAAAGAGAAAAAAAAAAAGGACTACTTAAGCTCCCTACCCTTTAATTAGCCCAGAAATGAGTAGTTGCACCTGAAACGAGTTAGCAAGTAATCCTGACTCCTCCCTGCTAAAGGAAAAGAAGCAAGTGAGCACCTAGCCATGGTTCCCCTGTGCAGTTTTTAGAGCTACTTATAATCATTTGTTTCTTTGTATTTTGGTTCTTTCCCAAACACTTATTCCTCAGAACTTGATCATCTTAACTAAAATCTCTCCAGTTGCATTAGCTATTCACTTCAGTAATGCCCAGTGATCAAAATTAGGCCTATGGACTTGCCTTACTTCATACTGAATGAAAGAAGAGGCAGTGTGTGTTAGTACCAACTTAGAAGACAGTATGAAGAAAAATTTCCTTTCGCACCTTTACTTCATTTAGTTTGTTTAAGTTTTACCCACATGCAAAGCCCTGGTAAGACAGAGTGTGGGTGTATAGAGACAGTTGTGGAGAGTAAATTTCCATGCCTAAACTGGTTACTGCTTGTTAGCTGAGCAGCATTACTTCTACCTGCTCTTAACCTATAGTAATTGCAAAACTGAGCATGTGATCTTAAACCATGCATTTCAGTTCACTCAAGGGACAGTGCCAGGCCACATAAATTCCTGACACACGAGGTACTAAAAACAAAAAGGCCTCGGTGAGTGTCCCTTCCTTCAGCCCGCCTGTCATTTGCATTTGTTTGTGCAAATCCCAAGACAGTTACAAATTTCAGAGATTAGCTATTCTCCTGAAAAATGCTAGGGAAGAAAAGTCACCTGCAGTGAAGTATGGTCAGGGCTGAGGTAGAGGTGGGACAGTACAACTGATCTCAACTAGCCAGGAATAATGCAATATTCTGTTCGTATCTCTTTGGGTAAAACCTAGATATTGCATGTATAGTTGGTTTGGGTTACAACATGGAAAAGTAAAATCATTTACTTCATAAGCCAAATTTCTAGAAGATAGTTGCCACACCAGTTCAAAATAATGGTCCATCTAATGCAGTAGAGGGGGTGTTCCTACCAAAGCTTCAGGTTTTTTAGAGGAAATGCAAGAAGCCCTCGGCAGGCAAACAGAGTAAATGTACATAGGAGATATAGTTTCCTGGAGCCTCTTGGTTATATTTGTTCTCTTAGACCCTGAAGCCTGAGAGCTTAGCTCCCCCCTAAAGACATGTACACTTTATCTAAGGTAACTTAGACAAGACTATGTAAATGTCTAACTCTTTTTCAAGATTCACTAGCTACCTGGCTTGGTCTGCACCTCATTGCAATAAGCCTTTTAAGATGAGTTCAAACATCTCCTTTTTTGGGCTGAAAGGTGCATTTTATCCATTTAATTGATTGTCCTTTTATTCAGGTTTCATGAGAAGAGGCAAAGTGGTTCTGGATTTACCTTCTCAATAGCATCTGTTACCCGCTGTACCTCTGTCATGTCCCTTCTTGTTTATCTTCATCTAAATTAAATAGTACCAATCTTTTCACTCTCTTCATTCAGAAGTCTTTTCACATCCCCACAAATTTCCATCATCCCAGTCAAGGTCTGTTATTCCTGCTATTTCCTTTTTGAGTCAGTGTAATGAGAACTGAGCACAAAGAAAGGTTTTTATAATAACGTCATTCTAATATTCTTGCTGTTATTTCGCTCTCCCGACAGATACCTTTCATTTGATTTTTAACCACTGCAAGGCATGGAGAGGAGCCCTTCACTGGGCTGTCCAGGGTGATGCCCACATCTCTTTCACATGTGGTTACTGTGAATTGGGAATCAGTAACGTGATCCAGATCTTCCCTCGTAATCTCTGCCATCTCTGCTGATGCCGAGAGCCCCGGAGCCTCTGTTTATTCATTCTGTCAGACCAAAGAAGCTGATTGCATTTTCTACTCTCCTAGGGCCAAGCCCCAAGGATTTTAGCCCTTATATTAAATCAAACTTGTCCTGAAGGCAGTGGGAGTTTGCCAGAGCACAAAGACTGAGTCAAACTCAGTCCTTCAAACTCAGCGCAGGTCAGACCTTGTTCGTAATGAGCACTGCGGGGCCAGAAGGTCAGAGGAGTGGGAGAAGCTATAATTGCAGAACATTTATTGTCAAATCATCAGCATGGTGTTTCCATACCTTGCAAATCCTCCCCCCGCAAGCCTTTCACTTCTGTTCTGCCGGTTTTGAAAAGTGAGACTGCAGAAAGCTTTAGAGAGAGCAAAAGCACACAGCCCCCCCTCCACCAGTCCCCTTGGCTGAGCTGGTGAGCGGCGCAGCTCCAGCCCCATGGTAAGGCAGGCCGGGGCGGCTTCGCGGCGGTCTCGCTCTGCCCTCGCGCCCTTCACAAGCGCTACGTTCTGTTTCCCATTACCTAAAATCAGGCACGGAATGCAAATTCATTGCAAGCAACCTATGGCGTACCGCATTTGAGAATACGGGCTACCCTCAGCAAGCGTTTCTGGCATCCGCACCTTCTCTTGGCCAGGCTGGTAAGTGGCACACCTCTGGCCAGATGTGCTAAGGGGCCGCACGGTCTAGAGGCACCAGGGCAGAGAGCGGGTCATGCTGGCAGGATTTGGCCCCAGAAACAGCCCCAGCCGCCCGTCCTCGGTCACGGCAGCACTGAGGACGCAGGGCAGCAGATGTCAGTACCGATGACCACAGGAATGTCCCGCTGAGGCACTGGGGTTTGGTACAATTAAAACTGCCTTCCCAGCCAGTGGCAAATCCCCAGATGCAACATCTGCGACGAGTCATTGCATTCGTCCACTCAGCCTGCCTGGCCCAGAGACTTGCACTGGCACATGCTGACCGCCTTGAATTTATGAGGAAACACATTTTGAATGACCCACCAAAAATTTGCTCAGTTCTCCTTATTTTATATACTTTTAAGTGCATATGGACTCATATATCAGCTTCTTCTTTTAACCTAAGAGAAGCAATAGGATTTTATTGACTGTTACAAAAATATATTTGCATGTGTTTATATAGCAGATACTTGTATGCATTGTTAGGCACTGAGCCACTTTGTCACTACCTGTTATTAAAATAAAATTTAATAATCTGTATCCATCAACTGTAGCCACCATTGACCAACAGGGACCATCTCTCAGTCATCATGCATTTCTAGCATAATGAATATATTTGTACAAAATACACAATGGGCATTTCAATTCCTAATACCACTGTCCCTGTGCCATTTGCATTTGTTATTTGTATTCATGAACATTTCCAGAACTAGGCAAGATAATAAAATATTTATTTTTCTTCAGGAATTTGAGTGAGCTGTTGGACAGCGGATGGCAGGGTATCTCCATGATGCAGCCTTTCAGATGACAGACTTGCACAACATCTAATAATAATAACAACAAAAAAACCTAGACCAAAAGATAATGGGAAGAAGACAGTGCAGGCATCCTGCCACTCTTACTGTTAAGCAAAGCCAGATGAGCTGAAACATATTGCAGAGTTAGTATTATAACATCAGTTTAAAAATCATCTCATATTAGGCCTGACTTCTGAAAAAGGTAACATGAGAAGACCAGAAAAAGATAGAAAACCAATGTTCTATTTCTCCAGTTTAGGTATCTTGTTTTTTGGATGGCCTTGTTTTCCTGATGTTTTCAGTTGGCTTTTCTTTTGATACACTTGTTCTTTTGCACAGCCATGAGGAGAAGACGAAACATCTTCTGAAACAGGGTGTTTCATTGTCATTGTCAGGGTAACATTGTCATTGCCATTGTCAGGGTGACTTGGTGGTGTCTCAGGCCCTAGAAGTACTTAATTCATGCATTTTTTAAACTCCATTTCAAGCTAATGGTCATATACCATGTATAGAATTTGTAGGGAACTACACTGTACACAACATGCTGAAGAAAAGCAGCATTTATTAATTCAGATGCTTTATGACTTTATATAATAGAACAGGACATGAGAGCAATTAAAATATTAACTCATAGCAACCCTGGTTGGATTTTGGGCTTAGTACAGAAGAAACTCTCAACTGACTGTCAAACATGGATTATTTAAAGGTCTGTCAGATGACACAGATACGTCTATTTTGCCAAGCAGAATGCAGCATTAGTCTCAGTGACCAACAAGGTTATCTCACTAACTTTTTATTAGCTTGAGGTACTACTTGGTGCAAATCAGTGTTGTGAGGAACCCTCATGTTGCATAAACAACACACACAAAAAGCTGCTTGTCAGCTACACCAGAGAAAACTACCCAAAAGCAATTTTATACCTGAGAATTAAAACAATAGGTACAGAGCAATGAATTAGATCTTAACCCAAACACACGGCACAAGACTACAGTTAGGATGCGGCAGAGGAGACAAAGATTTCCTCTAGATTTTGGGCACAGGCAGTCCCTGTACCAACTTACCTTCCATTCACCAACCTCAGCTGAGCCTGTTAGAAGCAGTGTAAGGGATACATCTTGTGAGACAACTGACACCTAAATTAGATTGAGATTTGGCCTTAAGAAATCCATTCTGGGCACAGACCCATTCTTCCCCAAAGCATTTTGACTTCTGGCAGGGCTCTAGGAGTACCCTATGTGATGTGCAAACACCTGTATTTCTCTCTTCTCGCTCCCAGATTTGGGCTGTGGCACCTTGAATACAGCAGCAGACAGCAAAGAGTTAAAAAGTGTGTTATGTGAGATTAAGGTTAAAAATTGTTGAACTGCTAAGAGTTATTTTTTACCAGGTCTTTTCATATTGTGCAAGAAAAGGGGGTTTGGGAAACAACTAAAATAGTTCTGCTAAAGGCTAGCAGAGAAAGGATACAAAAATGAGGTTGAAGGTAATAGGCCTATAAATCTGACATCCACTGCCCTGGTCTTGCAATGCGATCTGCTCCTGCAATGAGACCGATTGATTTCAGCAGGTCCTGTACCTACCCAAGCGCCTGTCACGCACAGCCCCTGGCAGGGCTGGGGCTTGCCCTGTGGCAACACCAGCACGGCATGGTTTGGAACAGATTCACTGCATACTGTGCAAGAGGGAGTACGTATTTCCAAAGTGCTTTTTGGAAGAAAGCATTCCCACGAACCATTTAGATTTCCTATCTTTTCATAATGCATTTGCTGTTGCCTCACTGCCATCATTCCCACTGAACCATTTATGCACCGCACAATGAATGGGTCTTGCACAAACACGGGAGCGTACTCCTGTCTCTCGACAAAGTTGCCAAAAACATTCTTTGAAGTTTATTGAATAACCTTTCTAAATAACATTTACTAGTCATCTGAATAACTGAATCAGATCACTTGCACAAGTGGCTGCTTCAACAGTTAAATAGCAAAGATTATATATTTAATTTTTTCTTGCTTTTTAAAATTATGCAAAACACTATGATGAGCTGCAGTTTTCTAATAGCATCAATAGGTGGTGCTATCAATTTCCATAATGGTCCACTATAACTTCAGTTGGGAAAGAAAAGATGAGTTAACAGCATGATATTTAAGTTTTCAAAA